>NW_024543070.1:37172500-38372500 GCF_018167655.1 Microtus oregoni | reverse complement strand
ATAGTTATATTAACCATTATATTCCAAATAATAAGAATTCCACATTAAAATGTTGAGTTAATAAATGAATAGAAAAATGAATGAATGTCTGGGTTCTAAAATTCTCACAAACAGTGTTAATCCCACCAGGCAAGAATAAAACCACTACCACCATTTTTGAGCCAATTTGAAGCAAGTTTTAGTGAGTACTGGCCAGGAGGATGGACTCTGGCCAGTTCCATACCTGGGACTCCCAGAGAATGGCCATAACTTACGTTAGTCTGCTGCTTATAAGGACAAAGCCCACAAGGCTATGTACGTCCTGCATTTGCCCAATTGGGGACAAGCATACATCCTGGAATACTTCCTGCCTTCACATCTCCTACCTATGTGTGAGCAAGCACATCCCACACTGGGGCAACCAAGCTTGTTTACAGGAAGTGAAAACACAGGGCTCCCTATCTTACATGAACAGCTCCCAGCTTTCCAGGAAGTTATCTGTCCTTGGGCCTTGGGCGAGTGAGGCTTACAGGTCAGAGGTATTTTTGTTTTGTAGATCTCTTAATCACAGTAATTTAAACTCAAAACATGACTTCAGCCCTCAGAGCAGGCTCTTTGTCTGCCTAAGCTTTCATATGTGGAGTATTTTGGATATTGTTTGCTGACTTCTAATATAAGAATCCAAGAACAGCCTGTTCGTTTCTGAAAAAAAAAAAAGTGGTGGGTAAATTGGATTAGAGAGGAATGAAATCGCTTTCCCTCCACTTTTGGGAGCAAGACAGTCACATGGAAAGATGGTACTGACCACACTCCACAGGACCATCATCCCTTTCCTATAGCAGGAAGCCTTGTCTGTCCTTTGGATACAAGAAGAACCCATCTGCAAAGGCAAAGGGAGGGGGAAGAGAGAAGGGGCCTACAGTCACAAGAGCGAGAGATGGCAGTGTGACAGAGTAGGAGCGTTTGAGAAAACCTTGATACTCAGTGTCCATGTCTTATATAAGGCACAAATGGCTCAGGTTAGTAAGAGTAATTCTAAGTCCGGTACTCACTGAGGCTTGGGTCTTGAAATACTTCCATCAGAGTATAATAGGAGAAACAACCTAAAGCCGATTCGGGTAACACACATGGCAGTTACACACTCACTCCCCTTCTGCATCCGTTTTCATGTGGTCTGTGATGCAGAGAACACAGCTGAAAACCTCTCTCAACGAGCGCATTCTTCCTATGATGAGCCCATCATCTAAAGAAATCGTCATTCCTTTCCTCGTATCACCAACACAGAAACAGGAGAATAACTTCCACCAGAATCCAAAATGGCTTCCCTTCCTTGCCATTTATTTGACCTTACCGCTACTCAAACTGAAAAAGAGATTAAATCATTCTTTGAACATTTGCCTGAGTACACCTTCATTTACAAAGTCATTTGTTAGATGGATTGTACAAAAAGCTTTAACATCTCCTGCAGCCCCCTCACTTATGCCTTTTGTTCATTTCCAGAATGGCCTCTGGCCATGGGAAAGAGGATGAGAGAGCCCATTTCAATACATCGTCTATTCTCCTTGATCACACAACCTTGCTGGTATTTTTGCAGATGAGAGACATCCTATCTGGACACCAGATGTTTTATTTGAAAATTGTTACTACAATATAAATAGAATGAAAATCAACCAGGTTGCTATAAATTCAAATTAGGTAGCTTATTTCTTTGAGAAAATCTTTGGTGAGTGAAGAAGCAGAGAAGTATCTTCATCTAATGAAAATAGGTAACACATTAGCTCATTGCTCTGGCACTCAATAAATATTAAATAGTGACAATAATCTCACCAGAGTTGACCTGTAATACCTTTGGATTCTCCGGGCTTCTCATGGACAACCACTGCACACCCATGTAGGAAGAAGACATACAAGTAGAAATTCTAATTCTGAACTTACTCAAAGGTGTGTTTCATCTCCAACAACTGCAGAAGTTTAAGGATTTATGTCTAGATAGCCATCATAAATGTAGTCACTTCTATAGTCTGCTGTTTAAAGGGAATAACCTATACTCAGAAGTTTTTAAGGCAAAGTCTGGCTGTAAGCACAGAGTGTTCTAGAAACTGTTTCCTTATTATTTCAGTTTTCTGGAACAGTCATAACCTAGTGCCACAGGCTGGCTGGAACAGAACTTGATACTCCCATGATTCTAGAAGTTGGTAGTACGAATCCAGAGGGTTGGATTCTCTAACACCTTTCTCCTCTTGGCTCCTATAGCTCAGTTTCTTCCTCTGTGTCCTCATGTGCTTGTGCCTGTATCCGGGCTCACATAGTAGGATTTCAGTGGTCTAGAGTACACCCGGGGGAACTTGCTTTAGCTTAATTGTCTCTCTGAAGGACCATTTCACATCCCACCCCGTTTGAATGTACTGAGGCTAAAGTGTCAGCAGAGGGATGTAGAGAGACGATCCACCACAGCGGAGTTCACCGCCAAGGGAGGCTTGGGATGCACCGGGTGTCAATCCCTGACGTAGTAGTTAAAGAAACTGGACTCTGGATATGAAGTATTGGATATAAGAGATTTCAGGCAGGGGAAGAAAGACAGAAGGACATTGGACAGGACAAAAGGTCCCACTGTTCTTTAAATATTTAGAGAGAGAAACTGTTTCATAGAATCACTGTTTTATACCTGAGGTGTGATTTGAGAAGCATTATTTTCACCCTGGCATCATTATTCCGGGTGGGGCAGAGAGATTCACAGAGACACTGCCCACTTTTAGTCTCTGATGTATTTGCACTTTCACTGGCCGATTTGTGAGCAAAACTAGGTGATTTTGTGTGACCCGTTCAGGAGTGCGAGCATTCCAGGTGCCCTCAAGACAGGCCTCTGGAAGTGAGAAGCAAGTATCAGAATGTCCATATCAACACTGGGCAAGACATAAGTCACTTCACATACTAAATACACAGATTGACACTGGCTGGTGTCAGGTGGCACCCAAGGAAAAGTGGTGTTTTCCGAGAGCTACTTACAAGTGTTGCCATGGATCTCAATTTCTGTCATGTGTCTGCTTAAATGAATTTATGGCTTGTGTCATGCAGTATCAACTAAATTACCCCTCACAAAGTGGACAAATGGTCTGGAAAGATTCTTTCGAAGAAAGTGCAGATTGAAGGTGGCATAAATAATAGAAGCACAAGTAAATGAGAAAATTGCTGAGTGGAGTTTTTATTCCTAGTGTGCGCTCAGAGCCACACCACATGAGGCAAAGGCAAAGGAGACCTAATTACATCTGACACACTGAATTATACTTCTCTTATGTTCTTGTTGTCTTGGGGGGTGGATAGCTCAGAGAATCCTGCATTATTGATAAAAAAAACACCCACATTTTAAAAATATTTAAAATCTCTCTTTCTCTCATCATCTTTGTGATCAAGTATTCAGAGTGTACTGGACATGTCTCATGATGTCCAGGAAAACACAATTGCGACGCCTCACTCAAACTACTTCTTACTGATAGAAAAGTCCAGAGTCTGTTGAAAAGTTTGAGGAGGATCAGTCACAGCATTCTGGGCAATGGCAGGGAAGATGTCTTCCACAAGAAGCTGCTGTTTCTTCTAGAGCTTTCTGCCACACAGTAGCAGATGCATGTTTCAGGGTGTTGTGTTTTGTGTTGTTTATAAGTTTTCAGTGAAACTGTACAAATCCCACTGACTTCCTAAATGAATATATGTGTGTATCAGGATACCAGGACAGAGGAACCAGGCAAAGATAAAGCGCCAGAGCTCCTCAAGACTGCCCACTACTGACCTGGCACTGGTGAGAGCTAGCTTGCCTCTGACCCAAAAGCTGAGTCATTTACAGTTCTTTATACAGACTGGATGCATGTTGAAATTCAAATTGAAAATATTTATGTATTATATGTATTAAAAAGACTGTCTTCTTCCATTCTATGGCCTGAGAGACTGGCAGCAATCTTTTTTTTTACTAGGGCTTTAATACAGTCCTGCAGTCTGGTGAACTCTTCATTTTCCTTCTTCAAAACTGCTCTGCATGTTTTAGCTCTTTTCTGTGTTCATATTCATTTAAAATCAGCACAAGCTGAAGAAGAAGAAGGTCATGAGTTTGAGACCATCCTAAACTATAAAGTGAAACTCTGATTTTAATTAATTAATAATAGATATAGTAATAATAAACTCATTTTAGTAGTTTTTGACCAGCTAAAATGTAAACTCATTTAATGCATGGTTTAGCTTAGGAAATGCTGGCATCCACAGTTCTGAGTCTGTTTCTGAGTGTAGGACTGTGCTCCATTTATTTAGATCAATAACCCTAACAGCAGTGAGTTATGTTTTTTTAGTTTAAGATGTATATTTTCATTTTCAAACTTTCCATTAAATCTACCTTCAGATAGTTGATGTTTTATGTCACTATTGAAAATTATATTATTAAAAACTATCAGTGGCTAATTATCTGTGGCTGTTGCTTCCAAGTAGAGATGCAAGTGAGCAGACTTTCCACCACTAGCGGCCGAGTTTGCTGGAGCAAACCATTAGGCTTCTTCTGCACCCCAGTCCTGCTGCATTTGCTTCAGAACGTCACAGATGGTTTGGGACAGAACCATACCATCTATAAAGAATTCCAGAGTCTCATCTGTTCATTCCTCACGCGTGTTTCATCGCTCCCCCCTGCCCGATAGAGACCTTCGGTTCCAGGGTTGGACAGGAAGAGTCTCGAAAGCTTCCACGTGATGCTCTGTCTCGCGGGAAATCATCCACTGCTTTACTAGTATGATTTTTACTATTGCGATTTTTAACTTTTAGACAATCTTTATCAACTTACGGAATTTCCTTTCTGTTGTCATTTTGTCAAGTATTTTGTAGTAAATTTGTTTTGAATTTTCAGTCACACTAACACAGCTTCCTCCTTTTTACACAGTCCAGAACCCACCCAGGGAAGGGTGCAGCCCTCTTCTAGGTTGGGTCTCCCTATCTCTGCTCCTGGAGGTGTGTTTCCTGGGTGATTCCAAAGCCTACCAAGTTGACACTCAGCACTAACCATCACATGTACTGTGCATGTTGTGAGGTGTAAAGTGCAACCTTTGACCTCATTATATAATAAAATTTGTTTTCCAGTGTCACCATTGACTTTCATTTCTGTTGGTAGGATAAAATACCTCTCCAAAAGCAACGTGTGGGAGGAAAGGTGTGTTTGGCTTACGTTCCAGGTTACAGCCCATTGGTGAAGGAAAGAAGAAGGAGGTTCTCAGGCAGCTACTCACCTCGCATGCAAGTCAGGGACAGAGAAACGAACGCACCCAGGGATAGCTGGCTGCAACTGCTTGGCTAGCTTTCTTCACGCTCACAGCTCAGTCCAAAGAGTGGTGCCGCCCACACTCAGGACGAGTCTTCCCCCTCACTAACCTTCAAGACTACCCCCACAGACACTCCCTCAGGCAAACCTGAAGTAGGTAATTCTTTAACAGTCACGCCCTCCTCAGATAATTCTAGACTGTGGTAAGTTGACATTTAAAATCAGCCACTACACCATTTTAGCCTTACTGCCAAGATTTAATCTAACTTAATAAGACATAATTAGGTTTCTATATAACAGCTTACTTTTGTCTCTATTTAATTCATCTAATTTATTCCTGTCCTCCATTTAGATTCAATCTGTATGTTGAACGCTTCCATTGTGCCCTCCATACCTATGTCTATTCTTTTATCTAGTCTTTGTACTTGATAATTTTTATTACTCTGTCTTCTCATTTTTAAATCGCCAATATCAACCTATGAGATTTTGCATATCCTGGAGTTTTATTTCTCCGTTTTTGTTCTCATTTCTGTAAAGTTTCAGTAAATTTTCCTACTAATCTACATTTTTTGTTTCCTTGTGTTTTGCTAAGCATAACAGAGCTGTCGGAAAGTTATTTATCTTAAGCTAGGCCACCCGTGTGTCCGTTTCCACTGTCAGATTTTTAAAAATGGATTTACTTTTTACTTATCTTATGTGTATATGAGGGCTTTGCCTGCATGTATGTACATTATCATGTGTGTGCTTGGCACCCATGAAGGTATAAGTACAAGCCTTAGGACTGAAGTTATGGGCAGTTGTGAGCTACCATGTGAGTGCTGGAAACCAAACCCTAGTCCTCTGTAAGAACAACACATGCTCTTGACCATTGATCCAGCTCTCCAGCTCCCATGGTCTGACTTTCCGCTTGAAGTTTGGTCTTATGATTGTGTTTTCAATCTTCATTTGAAGGCAGATATGATGAAGCTAAAGATATTATACATTCCCTCTGCTAGATGCAGTACATTTGAGGAGTACAGTAATGTTTATCCAGCTGGGACTAACCTGAGTCAAGGCTGGGTCGGCATGGTGGGAAGACTTCCTCTAGCTCCAGCTTAACCAGTTCTTAGAACTCAGGAGTTTTGAACTGAGAACATGAATGTCTTTATAGACACCCCACTGTGGGAAATCCTCGCTCGCCAAACACAACTTCAGAATGTGGCAAGTACCTTGAGAGGAAGATTAAGTGTTTGAAGCCTCTTAAGTGCTTAATTTTTGCCATTTTAACCTTATACAATACCAAAATTTCTATTGTCTTTTTTTTTTTAATTCCAGCAAGAACTTTCTTCTTGAGCAAACCAACATATTCAGCTTTGGCCTGAAACTGACAAAAAAAAAAATTTCCAGAAAAACGGCCTGCCCATCACCATGGCTTCTCTTTGTCCCAAGACCTTTGGTCCTTCTTTTGCTCCTTCCCACACATGTGGGCATGTGTGTGTGTGTGAGACTGTCTGTGTGTGTGTCTGTCTGTCTGTCGGTATATCTGTCTATCTGATCTGTGTATCAGTGTGTATCTGTTTGTGCATCTCTGTGTCTGTCTGTCTGTGTGCATGTATGTCTGTATATGTGTGTGTCTGTGTCAATGTGTCAATATGTATATGTGTGTATCTGTCTTTGTGTGCATGTGTGTCTGTATGTATGTGTATCTATCTGTGTGTCATTGTGGATTTGTGTGTGTATCTGTCTGTGTGTCTCTTTATGTGTGTATGTCTATGTGTATCTGTGGATATGTGTATATATGTGTGTCTGTCTTATGTCTCTGTGTATGTCTGCCTGTGTGTATATGTGTGAGTGTGTGTTCATCTGTGTCTCTATGTATGTGCTAGTGTGTATATGTGTGTGCGCATGTGTGTCTGTATATGTGTGTGTGTGTTATATGCCTTTGTGTTTTTTTCTGGTTTTTTCCCACATGAATACAGATTTGGCACAGACTTTTCCTTCCACCCTTCTATGTCCTCCGTCTCCTTTTGGTTGGCAAAGGAATCAGAAATCTTAAATATTTTCTGCTTGGAAAAAGTTTTGAATAACTAAGTTCCAACTAAAGAGTTTGCTTTCTTTGTTTTTGGTTGTTTTAGGAGGAGGAATTACTTTAGGACTAATATTCATTTTTAAAATCCTTTTTGTTTAAAAGTCAAGGGCAACATAGAATAACAAAATCAAATGGCCATTCTGAAGCTTGAAATCTAGGCAGGCATAGGATAATCATGAGAAGCAACCAGTCAAATGAACATAAAGCAAGCTGGCGCAGAATCTCTAGAACATGGCTACTTGTGGAATGTTCTCTTTCCACTTCAGATAGAAGCCAGTTTCATGAACTAAATCTCAAATGGAGGGGCTGCAAGCACCACAGGCTTCTTTTACATCCCCCACACACTCTTGGCCAACTTCTACAACGACAGTAAATTATTCACAAAAGCTACTTTTTCATTATATATTAACTCTGATCTGAATTACATTAGGATATGAAAATTACATAAAGTAAAATACTTACCCATATGAATATATATCTCTGAGGATCTTATTTTGAAATTAGTATTTATCATATCTTTAATTGAAGAATAATACTTTCAAGTGTTTAAAGATGTGCAATGAATTTTAGAATAATGTATCCAATTTTCCCAACATAAATAATTCCTGCCAGTCCATTTTATTTTCATGTTTAATCAATAATAATAAAATATTAATGGCAAGATTATAATTCTAAAGACAGTTAACTGCATATCAATCCTTTGTAACACCCAAGACCTGCTGCTTCATCCCCTGGGTAGGTAGGCGAGCTCTCCTGCCCCTGTGCATGCATGGAGGTCAGAGGACAGAGTGTGAGCATCAGTTCTCTCTGTCCATCCTGTGGTGTCCAGGGTCATCAGGCTTGCAGTCAGGTACCTTACCTGATGAGCCACCCTGATGGCCCTCGATGTAGACATTTTGACTTAGTTTGTAGGTGAGGACACTACACACAGACTTGTCTTCTCATACCCAGATCTGTTGGATTCCAGAGCCCTTGCCCACAGCAGCCCATTGTCTCAGAGGATCAATGAAAGCTGAAGCATTGATTTGCAGTTTGATAGATGCCCTATGTCTTACTCCTTTTCAAACTGCATTACTTAGATAGACAGGGTAGAGAGATAAAAGTGCAAGTCAGATTTATCAATTCGATCACTTGTCAAAAGCTCAAATACGTGTTGGCTGAAAAGAACAGTTTGGAGTTAGAATGCATTTCTGGCATCCTCCTAAGATTTCACCTTTCTGTGTTTTCCCTGCCCGAAAGAAACTTTAAAAGCTGACTTTAATTAATTATTTTCATCCTTGATCTTTTTCTAAAGGTGGCTTTTCTGTCTCTTCTCTCTTGCTGTGCCTGACGGCCTAATCCAATCCTGTCCCATCAGCAACCTAGAACCCGGTGAATGGAGAGAACAATACTAGGCCAATCACATATAGGGCCCATTTAGTGACTGACTGCCCCTTGGAGAAAGCCACACCTCATCATGTGGTGACCTCGACCCAACCTCATCTCCCTAGCCCTCCGCCTATGCTTTCAGCTAATGTTGCATCGCTGGCTACTGATGTTGAAGCGCTTGTTATTATTATTGTCTGGGTATCTTAATTAATCTTCTAACTTCACACCATTTAGTCAGACATGTCTACCTTTCTGTTATTTCCCCCACCATATGCCTCTTTCTTGTTAATCTTAATAGAGATATCAAAGACTTCAGTCTTGCCATAAATTAATTTTACTTCCTCTGGGATACTTAAAAGTTTTAGGGCTCTATAAAGGCACCTGCTATAAATTTGCTTTGTGTTTCTATACTGTAGCTTCTGTGTCATTTTAAAATCAAAACAATAAGACTCAAACCATATCTTAAAGAATATTCCCTATGCCCATGTTATTTGCATGACATTCAGTTTTAATTTTTCTGGTCTTATTAACAGTCTTTCATTCAAAGCAACACTTTCCTTAGAATGAACTGACTTACAGTTAAAAATACAGTCACGGAAAAATCCTTAGATAAAGTCTGTGAATTACAGCCTAGGTTCTGGAAGAACACTTCTGAACCTAACCCTTCGAGCATAGGCAGATCGCACTGTAGGAAGTTGGGTTCATGTAGCCAGGCAACAATTTCAGAATCGTCAATCTCTTCCTTCAGTCACACGGTCAAGCACTAAGGTGAACATGAAAATGCAGGCAGAGGCTCCTCTGAACCCCTGGAGGGGATGTCTTCCTATTAGCATTACAAAAACGTCTCTGGCTCCCCAATCTTAAATACATAATTTGTGAATAATATTATGGGTTTTCAGCTGGCAGTGGAGTGTGATATATTGTTAATGCTTTTCTGCGGGTATTACGATGGATATCTATCAAGAGCTCTATTGTCTCTGAAGGCTTTCATATAACACAGTTCAAACCACCTCAACCTCCTACTTAACTAGAGATCTTACTGTTCTGCAGATCACTTGAAATTTTATTAAATCTAAGTAATAAAAGCCATTATTAAGGTCAACTCACAGCTGTAGAGCTCACCATTTTAGAATTTCTTTTCCTATAGATATGGTTGGGACTCTGAGCTTTCTTTTTATTTCAGGGATTGGTGGGAGGAAGTTAACTTTCTGTGGCTGCAGTGAATGGGAAGACAGCTCTGAGGATGTTTAAACACTGTGCAGAAAGCTGCACTTCTCAGGTTGCAATTAACATTCTCAATCCACACGCTGCTTCATTTCCTCCCCATCGGAGGAGATCAGGCTATCCTGAAGGTTTGTGTGTATAAAGTGATTAAGAAATTCCATCCTGTCACTCACTTTGGTGTGATGTCTCTGGGCCATGGCTGATGTTGCTACTGTAGCAACAGCATATTTAGCGCTTGTCACAGACAGGAGCCTTTGAAACCGTGAGGGAGGAGTGCGGTTTATAATGCGCTACAAATTGCTCTCAGCGCTAGAATACAAATTCAAATATGATAGTTGATACCAATCTGCAATGTATTTTGGAGTAATCCCAATTGCTTAGGAAAATCCCTTGATGGTTTGGGGATACATTTTGTCTACCAAACAGTCATTCTGACTGTGTTGAGAATTCAGACACAATTTTTAAAATGCAGAAGGGATTTCAGGGTAAATTATATTTTTAAAACCCCAAGTGTTCAAAATAGAAGCATTCTTGCTTGATACACCAAGACCCTGCAAAACCATGAAGATAGGATAGCTCTCAGAGAAATCCCATTCCTGGTAAATATGACTGGGAACTTCAGTGGAGCACAGCTTCAAATGATCAGTACATGTTAGGAATCTGCATGCACAGAGAGAAAACATTGAATGTCTTATCATGTCTTTTCACAATGTCTTTATTAAACAAGAGAATTTAGTATGTATTATCACACACATACACACACACACACACAGAGAGAGAGAGAGAGAGAGAGAGAGAGAGAGAGAGAGAGAGAGAGTTTCAACAATAGCCTAAGAATGCTAGAGTAGAAATAAGTGTACGCTATGGTTATGGAGCCAACAGAGTTATCACAGACTTTGATCACTTGTTTGAATTCCGGCACATCCATCATGGATAACTTGGTTAGAATATGAGAGCAAATTCATCATAGCAAACCCCAAGCTCAAGAGCCTGTATCTAACTTGAGGGAAGAAGCACAGACATGCACGGCCAGCTAGACTAATCAGTGCACTGTCACCAACAGGGATGAGAGATGGTTTCAAAATGCTTGCCCTGAGTCATTGTCATCTGAGCAAGATGACCAGAAAGAAGCTTGGGAGTGGGCAGCATAGAAAGCAGTGTGGAATTTTGTTTTAGTGGCTGTAACATGATTCTTGTCTACAGATGACCCAGGAGAATTGACCTGGGTCCCTGGATCAGGGATAGGCTAAGACAGGATGCTTTGCTCTTCTCTGGGTTAGAGACATGCAGGTGGACAGTAGAGATGCCTCGAGTTGAATTAGTTTGCTAGAGTGGCCACAACAATTCAGTGTTAGCTGAATAACAGAAATTGATTTTGTTGTAGTTCTTGAGTCTGGAAGTCTCAAGCTTAGAGACAGCAGGGTTGTTTTCTTCTGAGGTCTCTCTCTTCAGCTGGCAGCTGGCCATCAGAGCTGTCCTCACAGGGTCTTCCTCTCTATATGGTTGTGTTCTAATCACATCTTGTCCTATGAACACCAGTCGCACTGAGTCTGAGCACTGGGCTGGGAGTATAGATCAGTGGTAGAGTGCTTGCCTAGCACATGCAAAAGACCCTGGGCTTCAATCACTAGCACAACACAAAAATTAAAAAACAATAATGTTGCATATGAATTAATGTCTACTCCAGGGCTCTTTATTACTGTAAAGACTCTATCTCCAAATGTTGTCACGTTCTGAAGCTATAGGATAAGGACGGACATGTATGGATGTGGGCAAAGGCACCACAATCCAGGACCAGCTAGATGCGGCTATCAGTTATGTTTCATCTTTGCTGAATTTCCATATGCATTTGCAGTCTTAGCCAAAAGCATTTTGACACAGCGGTTATTCTCTGCTTGACACGATAAGAATGTGCTGTTAAGGAAACCAGCGTAGGATTTGACACTTGTTACTCTAAAACGTGCCTGTTAGTCTTGTCTGTGCAGTTTCCAGTTTCCTTGCATCAGCAGCTATAGAGAATTGTGTTGTGGCTGATGCGTGGTGATACACTTTCCTTTCTATAGAGCTCATGATAAAGGGTGGGTGTGAAGACGAATTAGCTCCCAACAGGGCCATTTAGTCCGTCAATCTCTAAAGATGGCCCTACTACTTCTGCTCCAGGCAATAGAAACAATAAGTGAGAAAGAAAGCTCGGCAAAATTAAAAAAAAATAGTAAATAAAAATAACAACAGACCAGAAAGATGTCTCCAACTCAAAATCAAGTCAGATGTTTTTGGGGATCAAAGAAGAAAGAAAAGCTCAGTGTAAAGATGAGGGGAAGACTGTGTAGGCATCACAGGCTTTCAGACTCCGATGCTGGCCCTTGCGCTTGTTCATGCCAGATTGCGGAGAAGAAGCATGTTTCATGACAGACAGACAGCTGGAGTTCCCTGCCTGGGGCCTCTACTGTGGTAACCTCCACCCCTCCTGGACGTCTTTGAAGGCTGAAGAACAAAGTCTGAGCATCCGAGTGGTAGAAGACAGGGTCTACTTAAGAATGAGGAGAAAGTGTTCCTCTTTGTGAACAGATGAGCTGTTTGAGCCGGGTCAACAGAAACCATCTGAATACCAGGTCATTCTCACAGCTGGGGTGTGGGAGCCTGGAAAGGCACAAGGGGACGGTCTTTATGTAAGAGATGGGAGCACAAAGGAATAAAGCGAGGGGGAAACTGTCTCTCCACACAACGTGCGTTCCTAAGTGCAAACCACACAACAAGAGGAAATATAATGCTAAGAGGAGAGCCATCAAAATACATCAATTAATTAAGCTCATTCCAAATGAAATCAAAGTCATACAATGAAGAGCAAATACTTTAAATAGGATTAAAATGGCCAAGAAGATAAAAGAAGGAACAGCACCCAGAAAAAAATATAATAAATAATGAAATTTAAAAAGGTGCTTAGAAAAATTAATAGAAATCTTGGAAATGTATGTAATCTTACTTACAACATATATTATATATTTGTATATATTATACTGTATAATATATAGTATATATTTGTATATAATATATATGAGAAAATAGAAAAAATTAATGGGATAAATAAAAACAGGCACCTGGAGCAGCTCTGACATGTGTCTAGTGAGCACTCCAGCAAAGAGGAGCTAAACAAGCAATGCCTGGGTTTTCAGAACTGAAGACAGACACAGGCCGTCCATTAAATGTGCACTTCAAGCTCTGAGAAGATAACAAAGGCTAAATCCCATGCTCGGTCTGGAAATCAATGTCTTAATGGTGCCAAAAATAAGAAATGACATGCAAACCCATGGTATGAAGTCAGTTCAGAACTCTGGTTCTTAGCACAAGCCAAAGTGGCAAAGTGATTCTAGAAAAACATGGCCAGTCTCGGACTGTAGACACAATCAACACCTCACTAAGTGTGAGGGTGAGAGAAAGGCTCTGTTACACATGGGAAAAGGAGAGGTTGCTGCTCACACATGCTAATTAAAACAATTACTGAAGAATATGTTCCATTAGGAAAGAAACAGAAATCATCCTGAAGCCTCCCCTGTCACACCCCATATCCCGTGATCCTGTCACCCCACATCCCGTGATCCTGTCACCCCACATCCCGTGATCCTGTCACCCCTATAACCCATGATCCTGTCACACCCTTGTATCCTGTGATCCTGTCCATAAGCTTCAACAGTTCCACATCTCACTAGCCTGACAACAAGAAGTGACATTCTTCTGTCCCTCTTGAATTGATTATTAGTCAAAGGCAAAGTGTTCAGAACCAATTTTCTGTCCCCTAAGTTTAAAGAACTAGAATATTCTCCCAGCCCTGTTGTGTCTGCTCTTCTACCAGAGAGGACTGTTGCTTTAGGGAACTTCAGAAGGCAAGAAGGGAGTCCTAACTGACAGCAAATGCAAGCATAAAGTAAAACTTCGCTAGCTAAGCCACCACTTCTAAGGTTGCCTGTTACCACAGCATCAGGACTGTGGAGAACAATTACACAAAACTGGAGACACTCCAGAAATTGATAAAATATACTGAGAAATTTAATTACAAATCACTTAGAAAATAATAATTTTTAATGACTATCTAACTCTCTAGGCAACAATAATAGGGAGTGTGTTCCAGGGAGATTTAAAGCATATTCTAGAAAGCTTTGCTCAAAAAGTCTTGATAGTATATTTTTAAATTTTGTGATACCCATATTAAACCAACATTAAAGCATCCTTGCCCAATTCAAGTAAAATTAGGAAAAAATCAGAAAGTAAAGAAGAAAGGGAAATAAGAGGAGGAGGGAGGAGGGAAGGGAAAGGAAGGGGAAGGGAGGAAGAGAGGGAGGGAGAAAGAAAGAGAGGGATGAAGAGAGGGAGGGAGGAAGAGAGGGAGGAGTACTAACAGGCTAAATATAAAAATTGCAGTAAAATGGGAGAATATATTTCTAAATTCATCTATTTGTTGTTATAAAATGATTTTAAAGAAAAACAGCAACACAAAAGAAAACCATGGCTAACAGAAGACATATACAAACATGCACACACATGCACCAGACACATGCACACGTGAAAGACAGGACACTGGCGTAAACTAACTGAGCTCAGTTGTAGTCTCAATTAGTACCTGCGGTCAGGTACTAATTCTGGTATACCACATTGCCATATTCAGCGAGTCTTCAAAGACTTAATGACTGAATTAAAATGAGGTTATTAGGATGTGCCCCAATCCTACATGATTGAAGTCTTTATAAAAGTAGGAAATTTGAATAGACATACACAGAGGACCATGCGAGACACAGAGAAGATGCTCATCTACAACTCAGGGAAACACGGAGGACAGGAATCCTGTGTAATCTGACTAAGCTCCAAAATGTGAACATATAAATGGCTGTCGTATAGATATCCACTCTGCTGAGCCTTGCTATAGAAACCAGAGCAAGCTAAAACACCTGCCAGAGAAAGTGGCGGCACTAAAGCCTGAAGGCATGGCTGGCCTGGGAGGGGGACAGGGCACGGAAAAGGACCAATACACTAAGACGTAAATCTAGTTCTTCTTGGGTCCTCTTCATTCAAGCATCTATCCCAACATTCCCACCAGCCTCTCTTGTCAGCATCGCCAAAGATGGCTGGCTTCCAGGGTGAAGCCTGCACACCTATGGGCAGCCTTAGGCATAGCTGGAGACATCCTCTTCTCTGGTGATATTTTGTTTGTGATCTAACAAATACAGCTTGCCTGAAGATCAGAATGTGGAGCTAAAGCCACTAGTTAGCCATAGAACTCAGGCAGTGGTGGTGCACACCTTTAATCCCAGCACTCGAGAGACAGAAGCAGATCAATCTCTGTGGGTTCAAGGCAACCCTGGGCTACATGAAATTGATCCAGTCTAAAAGAGAAACAGAGCCAGATGGTGATGGTTCACACCTTTCATCCTGTACTTCGAAGTCACAGGCCTTTAATCCCAGCACTGGGATGGTGGAAACAGGAAGTAGCTGGGCAGAAAGGAATACAAGGCCTGCAGAGATAGTAGCTCAGGGCATTCAGGTTGAGGATTCGTAGGGACAGGATCTTATCCCTTGGTTCTGAGGATTTGATAGAGGTAAAAACTAGTGGTTGGTTGTTTTCAGATTTCACCCCCTAATATCTGACTCCAGATTTTTATTATAAAGACCAATTAAAATCCTTGTTCCACTCCTTCTTGAAGCCTCCCTTTACTTTCTTCCTGGTCATGGCACATTTCATTCCTCCTCCTTGGTCACTGACTGCTCCATCTTTCCCCAGCTCGAAATGTTGGGCAGCTGGAGGGCTCAGGCTTCAGGTGCCTTCTCTTCTCCATCTTAGAACCACTGCAGGGAAGCTGGGAGGTGCAGACAGGAAGGGGGTGCTTTGTGAAAGTATTGCCGTCTCCCTGCTGCAGAGGAGCTCGGAGGTACAGACAGGGAGGGGGTGTTTGCGGAAGTATTACAGTTTCCTGTGATGCAAGACAGAGCACATGGTTGATATAAGTAGGTCTTCTATCTATTTATTGTTTCATTGGTTAATTAATAAAGAAAACTGCTTGGCCTGATAGGTCAGAACATAGGTAGGCAGGAAAGACAGAACAGAATGCTGGGAGAAGAAGGCAGTCAGACGCTATAGCTCTCCTCTCCAAGATGGACACAGGTTAAGATCCTTCCCAGTAAGCCACCACCTGGTGGTGCTACACAGATCATTAGAAATGGGTTAATCATGATGTGAGAGTTAGCCAGTAAGAGGCTAGAGCTAATGGGCCAAGCAATGTTTAAAAGAATACAGTTTCCGTGTAATTATTTTGGGTAAAGCTAGCCATGAGGGACCTGGGTGGTGAAAAGCAGGCCGGCTGCTCCTTCTACAGAGTGGCACCCAACATGGGGCATGTAATTATTTTGGGTAAAGCTAACCATGTGGGAGCCGGGCGGGACGAAAAGCAGGCCTGCTCACCCCTTCATTACAGAGTGGTGCCCAATGTGGCACAGAAGGGAGCTGTGCAGGGAAACTATAAAATGGGTATAGTGATAGGCATCTATGAATCATTTCTGGAACTTTCTTTTTGTTTTGGTTTGTTAGGTCTTTTTCTTAGTCAATTTTCTATTTGAGATGAAAAAACACCATGATTATGGCAAAGAAATCATTTAATTGGGGTTCTCTTACAGTTCAGAGGTTTAGTCCATCTTCATGGCGGGAAAACATGGCAGCATGCAGGCAGATGTCATGCTGGGAAGGGGCTGAGGTTCTACATCTGGATCTACAGGTAGCATGAAAAAAGTGAGAGCCAGGGACCTGACTTGGCCTCTGAAACCTCAAAGCCTACCCCTAGTGACACATTTCCTTCAGCAAGGCCGCACCCACTCCAACAAAGCCACACATCCTAATAGTGCCACTCCCTGGTAACCAAGCATTTAAATCTATGTCCTTGTGGGGGTCATTCTTATTCAGACCACCATAACCTTGGTTTGGTCTGCTAGTCATAGCTGTCCTGGGATTTGCTCTATAGGCCAAGCTGGACTTGAACTCACCAAGATCTACCTGCCTCCCAAATGCTGGGATTAAAGCATATGCGGCAATGCCCAGCTGTATGCCGTGCTGGTGTGGTAGTTTGAATTAAATTGGGCTCGTAATCTCATAGAGAGTGGCACTATTAGGAGGTGTGGCTTTGTTGGAGTGGATATGGCTTTGTTAGAGGAAGTGTGTCACTGTGGGGGCGTGTTTTAGGTTTCCTATGCTCAGGATACTGCCCAGTGTTTCAGTCGACTTCCTGCTGCCTTCTGATCAAGATATAGCCAGCACCACATCTGCCTGCATGCCACTGCGCTCCTCGCCATGATAGTAATGGACTGAACCTCTGAAACTATAAACGAGCCCCATCAACTAAATCTTTTACTTTATAAGGGTTGCAAAGATCTTTGTGTCTCTTCACAGCAATAAGTAAGACAACTGGGGATTAAATCCAAGCAATCACGCATGCTAGTAGAGCTCTCTATTTACTGAGCTATTTCTAAGAGCCCTTTTTTCTGGAAATTTCCATTTCATATTTCAACCATGGTTGACTGTGGCTAACTAAAAGCACTGAAAGTGAGATCACACGTGAGGGGCCACTGCATGTTTCGAAGCCTCTCACTGATTACTGTTGCTACCATCACCACATTTCTGGCAGAAGCTCTTTGTTCCTCTTCTCCCCTCCTGTCTCATTACAGTTAGGTCTCCACACATCCCAAACAGATGTCCTTTCAAAATAAAAGTCATCTTGTTTCTTCTTGACCTTGCCATTCTCCAAAGACACTTGCTGTGTAGTCTCTCAATACTGTATACCCCCCACCCCTTTGGGGCCTTTTCCTTAATACTTGACTGGATTGCCTTCTCCAAACACCCCCCCCACACACACACACAAGGGGTGGTGGGGTGTCTATCTCCTTACTTTACTTCAGCCTTCCCAAAACTGGCCTCTGAGTCACCCTTTTCATAGGCAGCCCCATCCCCCACCCCACCCAGTCCCTCTCCCTTGCCTGCTTTATCCATCTGGACATCACTTGCTACATGTCTGACACTTAGTAATGTTTGTCAGGACCTGTCTGTTTTCTCTACTGACAGAAGTGCTCTGAGACACAAGACTTCAAGTCTCTCTCTCTCTCTCTCTCTCTCTCTCTCTCTCTCTCTCTCTCTCTCTGTGTGTGTGTGTCTGTGTGTGTCTGTGTGTATGTGTGTGTATGTGTCTGTGTGTGTGTGTCTGTGTGTCTGTGGTACCTAATTAAGAGCAGTCCACCATAAATTCTCTCAATATTTGCTGACAAGAGTGAATACACAAAGAAGTGAATTAGTCAGGATGTGCACAAACCTGGGAACAAGGAAGCCTGAACTCATTATTTTAAACCCAAATAAGCAAGGTATTGTAGTAGTTAAACGAATCATGACAATTTAAAAGAAACCAATGATCTGCAATCTATACCTTTCCTTATAGTGTTATAGATATGACAGAGTTTTACATGGTAGGAATACTGAATATTTGACACGAAATTAATTATGTTATTATACAATATGTATTATAGTATATTATATAAATATATAGAGAGATCTTATAGTCCCCCGATTAAAGAAAATATATTGTGGGGCTAAAGAGATGAATCAACAGCTAAAGAAATGTTCTGTCTTTCCAGCCCCCACATCACATGACTCATAACTGCCTATAACTCCAGCTACATGGACCCAAAACTAGACCATTCTAGTCTCCTTGGGACATGACATATAGTAACAAAGACACACAAATAAGTGCAAACATACAGATAATTTTCTTAAAAAGAATGTCCATCTTATATATGTATATAATGATTAAATAATCAATAATATGAGGTGAGGAAAGAAGGGAGAGTTTGGACCACTGATACAGTAAAATAAGAAGAATGCCCTGACAAATTTCAATCAATCTATAATATGTGAACCGAATCTCTACCACAGTATAATTAAGCTCCAAATCAACAGTGCTAAATTATAGTATGTATCATACTTCTTTTACTGGTGTAATAAAATAATCATGACTAAACTAAACCAGTTAATTTGGGGCTTAGCACTTCAGAGGGCTAAAGTCCTCGATGGTACACAAAAGCATGGCAGCAGGAGTAGCTGAGAGCTCAGGCCTTGATCCCCAAGTAGGAGGCAAAGGAGAGAACGACTAGGAATATCTCCCCCAATGGCACACTCCTCCAGCGAAGCCACACCCCCAATCCTTCCGCCTATGGAGAACATCTCATTCAAACAAGCACAGGGTGCTGAGAACACACGCTTGGAAACTGAAAGCTGGACGTTCTAATATGCATAGATTAAAGAAAAATAGAAAAGAAATCACTAGAAGAAGCTAAAACCTTGAACAACGCAGCTAAAATAGTACTTAAATTTAATTTAAATGATGGCCGGTGCTTACATTAGATGGCCAAAATGCATTGTATAAATGTATGAAAATTCTCCAAAATAAAAATATTATTTTGAGGGAACAGAAAAAGAGGAGAGGAAATGGGAAGAGAGGAGGGAAGGGAAAACATGGTTAATGTGTAAAATAAATGAAAAGTTTAATAAAAAATATTATTTAAAAATTTTTTCATCCACCATATTTCTAATAATTAAGCATTCAAATCAAGAAACTAAATCAAGTGTCCAAAAAGTACACTGTGAAAATTCACAAAGAAGGAGCAAAAGAGGCCATGTATGAAACAGAAGCAAAGGGGAGATCTGTTAAATGAAAGTTGGCCTTCAGAAAATAAGACCTGAAAATAATACTGAAATAAAAAGAATGCAACCACAGAAAGAAAATGTCAAAATAATTTAAGAATATGGATTAGTTTATACTAACAAGTAATTTTCTCTAAAAAAAAAATGCAGTTTCTAAGCATTGAAGCAACAGAGAACAAAACAAACCAATAAAGTCCACATAGAAGAAAATGAAGAGGGGAAGAGAAGAAAGTGGAAGGAAAGAAATGGCCATGATGTCACACCCAAGTTCTGTCATCTCAGCAAGAGTAGCAGTGCTTAGATGGTGTTCAATACACCTTCACGAAACTTACTTTTGTCTTGCACAAAACTATCTCAGAAATAAAACCCATAGAGGCAAGCCAATTAAATTTAAGAGATTACTATACAAAACATCAAAGACAGCATAAAGGAAATTAGAGGGCAAATATGCAAGGAAATTATGACCATTTAGCTTATTAAAATAAAACCTTTTGTGCATCAAAAGCTATCATAAGTGAAATAAAAAACCTCTCCCACAAAAATAAAAAACAAAAAAACTTTTGGATAAATGGAAATCAGGATTGGCAATATGCTTTTGAAGAAATGCTTAATCTCATCACTAATCAAAAAAATGCAAACTGGGAGACAATGGCATTTCATTTGCAATGTGTGGGCAGCCTTTGTAGTGCTGACCTTGAGAAGAATGCCAAGAAAGAGCACACCGTCAGGCAGTTGATGGTCACACTGTCCCGGGGCAGCAGAGAGAGCGCAATTGTCAGCAGTCATCCATGGCCACCCTGTCCCGGGGCAGCAGAGAGGGTGCAGCCATCAAGAATAGTGCTTATCTTCCAAGGGAGCCAGGTTTGATTCCTAGCATCCACAGAGTGGCTCACAACAGTGTG
This sequence comes from Microtus oregoni, assembly GCF_018167655.1. Lineage (NCBI taxonomy): Eukaryota > Metazoa > Chordata > Mammalia > Rodentia > Cricetidae > Microtus > Microtus oregoni. The sequence goes on along the minus strand of NW_024543070.1, from coordinate 38,351,948 downwards.
TAGCTCCAAGCCCAGAAGATTTTATGATCTTTTCTGATCTCCATGAGAACTGCACACAGGTGGTACACAAACATGCAGGCAAAATACTCATATCCCATACACACAAAACAAAAATAAATACAATGTTTTTAAAAAGAAAGGAAGAGCACACTCTCTGCTGGTGAGTACTTCACCTTTGCAGATCAATAGGGCAATCACTAGCAGGGACAGTGTGCCCTAACAGCTCCAGTCCTTGGTGTTTGATTCTGATCAGTTTTCTGGTACATGTGACACGCTCAAGAATGATCATTGCAGCAATTTTTGTTGTGCTAGAGAAAAAATTGCAAACAATTTAAATGCTCATTTAGAGAAAATTGGATAAATAAATTGTAGTATAGACATACAAAGGACTTTATGCAGCAACCAGAATAAATGAATTAAAGCTGCAATTGCCAGCATAAATAAGCCTCAAGATCATTTGTTTAAGCCAAAATAACAGTTGCAAAATATATACAATATATTACCAGCATAAAAATAAAAATGTATAAAATAGCACTATTTAATACTCACTATATATTTATATAAATATTCTACTAATAATATCAAAACACACATAGAAATGAAAAGGACAGACTCAAGATAGAGCCTGTGAGATATATAAAATAGGCCACTTCTGTGGAATATCAATGGATATGTAAGTAGGCACATAGACCATAAGGGATGGTTAAATAGATGATAGATAGACAGACAGACAGACAGACAGACAGATAGACAGATAGATAGACAGATATAGATAGATAGATAGATAGATAGATAGATAGATAAATAGATAGATGATAGATAGATTGATTATAGATGATAGATTAGAGATAAATAGGCAGATAGATAGAGAGATAGATAGATAGATGATAGATTGATAGATGATAGATAGATAGATAGATAGATAGAGATATAGAAAGAGAGATGATAGATAGATAGATAGATAGATAACAGATGAGAGAGAGAGAGAGAGAGAGAGAGAGAGAGAGAGACTATCTTTCTTCTTCCAAAAATAAAACTAATGCAAGTGGGGGAAAACGTTACCATCTGTGACCATTTTCTAGTGGGAGAATAGGTGTTTGAGACATCACTTGGTCTCAGTAATTCCTCATGCTTGGAGTACTTCAGAATAAGAAATGAAAAATGAAGCAGGTGGCAGAAAGTGACAAGATGGAGGACTAGAATCACAGTGGGTAGCAGAAGCATCCGGGTTAGAATTGCTGAGAAACTGAAAGAAGAAAAATAAAAACAGATAAAACAGAAGGGAAGAGCTGAGAGGATGATGAACAGGATGAAGACAATACATCCTTCATTTGCCCTTCCAGACCCAACACTCCCCCCCCCCCACACACACACTGCTGGCTCCCGCCAAGATAGAAATGCTGGGTGGAGAATTCCAAGCTGCTCTCCTCCCAGGAGCACTGTCTCTGCACTCAGTCCCATCAGTGCTGAGGGCAGGGTGGAGGGGTCTAGAGAGTAAATTTTACTTACATGCTTTCACTAGCCACAACCTTGTCTACAATTCCTAAAATTTAAATAATCAGGTATAACACATTCCTAAGACTACTATTTCCTGGCCCAGTAAATTCTTCATCGAGAGGCATCCACTTTAGGAAACTACCAACCGTTTACCTCTAGGAAGCAAAAGCTTTTATTTTTTTTTTCCTCTTAGCAAAAATTTCTGTGTATTTGCAGTGCTGTTGTGAGCTTCACCATCTTTCATCCCCAGTCTTCCCCATTTCTGTTTCTCTGTATTATCTTGCATCTCCTCCCTCATTCGCCACTTTCAGTGAGTGGTCAAGTCTTCTCATGTGCGCCTCTAAGCTTTCTGTCACCCAGGTTAGCTCAGTCTAACCTGGGCTGCCCTCGCCCCCTTTCTGAGGCATCCTATAAACCAGTGTCTGATAGAGAGTTAGAGAGCCCAGGGGAATCCCCCATTTCCACCAGAAAACACAAATCATACACAAACATATAAAGAGAGAGCTCAAATCCTGTACTTTACTGTTCAAGGGCTGTCTCAGCTGTCCGGTTGGGCTTATACCACACTATGCACCAACACTATTGAATGTCATTCTCAAACATCCCATACTGTTTTCTGTCTCTGAACACTTACGTTAAGAGTTCCATCTACTCATAGGAAAAAAATCTTAAATTTTATGCAGAAACACAAAAGACCAAGGGCGGAGGTGGTGCACACCTTTGATTCCAACACCCGGGAGGCAGAGGCAGGTGGATCTCTGTGAGTTTGAGGCCAACCTGATCTATAAGAGCTAGTTCCAGGACAGGTTCCCAAGCCACAGAGAAATCCTGTTTCGACAAAACAAAAAACAAAATAAAACAAACAAACAAAAAAAGTCCAAGGGTAGCCAAAGCAAGCCTGAGAAGACAGAACACTGCTGGAGCTCTCACCACACCTTATTTCAAGTTATACTGGAGCGATAGTAACAAAAGCAATCTGGTACTAGCCCGCATGCAGACACATAGATCAATAGACTGGAATAGAGGACCCAGGTATAAAAGTCATGGAACTAAGGCTATCTGAGTTTTGACTAAGATACTGAAAGTAAAGCAATGGAGAAAAGATAGTGTTCTCAATAAATGGTGCTGGGAAACCTGGGTATTAACATGTAAAGGAATGGAGCAATATCCCTATATCTCATCCTATATAAAATTCACCTCCAAATGCATCAAAGACCTCAACATAAGACCGATTCTCTGAACCTGCTAGAAGAAAAAGTTGGGCGTATGCTTCAATGTCGGCACAAGGTCTTCTGAAAGGACTCCGTGTGGAGCAGGAAATAAAACCAACAAATGGGATCCCATGAACCTAAAATTCTTCTCCACAACAAAGAAAACTGTCAACCAAGCAAAGAGGCAGCCTACAAACTGGGAGACAATAGTCATTAGCTATAATTCTATGAGAGGATCAATAACTAGAATATACAAAGAAACAAGATTTTTTTGCACTAAACTCCAAGAAAACAATCTAATAAACACTGGCAGGTAGAACTAAGCAGACTTCTCCAAAGGAGAAATGCAAGTGGCTAGGAAATGCTTTGAAAAGCGTTCACTATCCTTTCCTATCAGGGAAATGAAGATCATAACGACTTAAAATTCCAGTTCACACCAGTCAGAATTACTATCATCAAGGCTACAAAGGACAACAAAGGCTTTGTGGACGTGGGGATATGGAACCCTTATACACTACTGGCGGGAGTGTAAACTGGTGCAGCCATTTTGGAGACCAGCCTGAAGGTTTCTCAAAAAAACTAGAAATAGAATTACCACATGACCAGGCCATACAACTGTTGCCACACATCCCAAAAAATTTATATCCATGAAAGAGATGCTTCACATCCAGGTTTATTGAAGTTCCATTTATAGGGAGTAATGTCTTAGCTAGGGTTTGTGCTGAAGTGGAAAGGAGAAAATATCATAAAAAACAACTTGGGGAATTGTTTAGTTCATCTACACTTCCAGGTAGTCACCCAGTGCTGAGGGAAGAGAGGGAGGAACTCAAACAAGGTGAAATGTGAAGGCAGGAAGTGAAGCAGAAGCCATGGAGAGGTTCTGCTCATACTGGCCTGCTCTGCATGGTTTTCTCATCCTGCTCTACTATATAATCCGGGATCCAGGGGGCTACTGTCTCCTGTGGATGGGTCCCTCCATATCAGTCACTAATTAAGAGAGTGTCCATAGGCTTCTTCCACAGACCAACCTGGTGTCATTTTTCTCTACTGAGTGTCCCTCTTCCTAGATGACTGCAGCCTGTGTTAAGTTGACATAAAAACTAACTGAGGAATGGAGTCAAGTGATAAACAGATAATTAAAATATGATTTATATACACATGTATATATTCAGGTATAAAAATAAACTTCTGAAATTCCAGCTTGATTGCTCTCTATCTTCCGCTCAAGGTGTGGAGTATCATCAGCATAGCAAACTATGTTTCATGAATGAAACTAGAAAAGCAAAATTATACTTCTGGAGATAACTCAGGCCAGGAAAGACTAGCACTATATGTTGTTTCTCGGATGCCTTCCCTCAGCATAGGTTTGTGTGTTTAACTTGGAGTATCTTCAGAAACCAACTTGCTAAAAAAGGGACAGTGGTGCATAGACAAACATGAAGATTGACAGCTGCAATTCTGGAGGGAGGGATGCTCAAACAGGCAGAAGAGTGTGGGAATGTAGGAGATGAGGGTAATATAGGGCTTAGCCAAAACAAAAGGGTGTGCGAACATGCCACATAAAAATCTACTACCTCGTAAGCCAATTGAAAAACATAAAAGGGAGTTTGAAAGCAGATTATCCCACAAGGCTAGACAATGCCAACCTTAGAAGTAATAGGTCACTAAACAAGAACCCAACACAAGGTGTGAGCTACGTCATAGGAACTGTTGTCAAGAAGGTTCTAGACACCATCCCAGCATATAAGCTCTTGCATTTCCGGCTCATTGCCTGCCAGAACTAGGCAATAAGACCCTACTGCTGAAGATACTTCACACCTTGAGAGGAAGATATAGAGCAATCAAGCTAGAAAAAAAGCTGGCAGCATCCTCCCTTTCCCTCCCTCCTTTCCTCCTCCCTCCCTTCCTCCTCCCCTGCTGCAGGAAGAATAACAGTATCAGTGCTGTTACTCAGCCAACAGCTTTATGATCTATGATACCAACCTTCCAGGTGAAATGTGCCCACTGCTATAACATTGGCACAATTGTTATGGAGATGACCATGGCTCCACGACTGGCTGTAAAGCCTGTACCACAGGAGGGAATCCATGATTAATATAAATACCCAGTTAAAAAAAAAACCTTTACTTAAGCACAAGAAAAGAATCTACCACTGCTACTTGGTTAAACTGGCATAGCATCAATCACTTTCTAAATATCCATGTCTATACAGCGAAAGGCTAATAGCAGTCTTAATCAGAAAACCCCCTTGTTGCAGAGAATTAGAGGTGAATTCAGAGACCCATGACTGCACAAGATGCTGAAAATGCAGGACAGTTGAGGGCTCATCCCTAAGCAAGACATTTATGCTACCCTTAGGGTCAGGGAACATTGCAGAAGAGAACATGGAAAGAATGGCTGAGAAACAGAGTGAAGTCCCACAAGATGCCGTCTTTGATGTGTGCCCTGTCAGGGTGGTCAGGAACTCACAGCAGCTGTGCTTGGGCTTTGGACCTACACAAGACAGACCCACCCATTATTCAGCTGTGAACGGGGGAGCGGCTCACAGGACCTACAACCTGTTGCTGAACAACTGGTAATTGACAGCTTCTGGTGAGTCCACCAGGCTCTGACGTGCTCCAAGACTCACCATCACAGACAACCCTGGTTCAACTCTAAAAGGCACGAAACAAAATAAAACTTCAAGCGCATGATGAGGAGATTTGTAAGGAAGAAGGGGCCCTGGAAGTGGTGGGAGAAAAATGAGAGAGATAGAGAGTAACCATATTGCATTACGTACATATGAAATTGTCAAAGAACAAAAATTATTATTAATAATAAAACAGTTCCTTCTACTTTCTCTTTTCCCTCCCTATTTAGGGAGATTTAATTCAGCCAAAAGTCAGGCTCAAGGGCTGCCCAGTCTACTATGCCTTCTCTAAGACAAACAAAAGCAAACACTGCCTCCATTTTGGCAGCACTTCACCTCTCTGTGTGGCTAGATGGGGGATTTCAAGGGTCAGGTGTCAGTGTGATAGGCTGTGTCTGACATAGCACCCGCACTGTAGGTGCCCAACAATGACCAAATGGATGCACACAGATGTGCATTTGTAAACATTCCATAGCATCTTTAACCACAGGTACTGTTATAATCCAAAGCTTGACAAAGATTCAACCCTGAACTAAGAGCCCCTCAATCTCGTGTAAATTACTGGATGAATGGGTAATCAGTGGGCGGGCTTCCCAGTGATCACTCTGTAAGGGATGAGAGCTCATAAGCCACTACCCATTACTGCCAGTTGCTCTATATTCTCGCCAGTGTCTTCCTGCAAGTTCTTCGGAGTATACTTGTAGGTCCTAGGAGTAACAAACGTAATTCTAAGTACAGTTCTGGAGGGAAGACACAAATTCAGGAGTGTGTCTACATATATGCAATGAGTGGCATTTCACAGAGCTGTGGACACTGCTAAGCGCAAAGCTGGCATCCTCCTGTCCTTTCACTGCTGAACCTTTGTGCCTGACTTGATGATTCCTCTGTATTAATTGAGAGCAGCCCTTAGTGCACCACAGCCATTTGATTTAAGAAGAAAAACACGTGTCCCTCAACCTCCCTTCTTAGGACTAGGAACGCGTTTCTCTGCAATAGCTGCTGTCAGTTATTAATTCACACTTTCTTGAAAAATTCTACCTTTCATTTATTATTTTTAAATTAACCCAAATATTTTTGACAGTGAGTTCTGAAAAGCCAAACGATAAAGTTGAACGTAAAAAATGTGTTTGTGTTACTTAATTTGTTATTGAAAGGAGTTGGGGAAACATGTGCCAACAGAAATTGATCATGAAATCAACGCGTCCTCTGTGCCCTTCACAAACTCTCCTCCCAAAGGAGGCTTCACCGCGATGGGCCTACCAGAGCCTCTAGCACCCTCTTGCTTCCATCTGTCTAGCTGATAAAATGACTCTGCAAAAACAGAACTCAATTTCTAAAAACGTCAATCAACTGATATTACTTTCAATGTAATATTTTCACTCACACAGCATTAAAAATATATATGCACTAAACCCTCAGTCAGCTTGAACAGAAGCTAACAAAGTTTATCTCTATTTCATAAGAGTGAGTCAATTTATGGGCCTTTGTTGTGTCTAGAGGCAAGATTTTTCTCTTGGGTTATCACAATACTGTGGGTGTCAATCACAGAGGCACACTCAGAGGGCCAAGAGACTATCAGATGAGCTTCATCAACGGCCTGAATTTTGGCTTGTATCTGTAAGTGATTTCCTGAGCTGGGTCATCAATCACAAAGTCATCTGCATGGAGAGCATACTTCATTATTGTTCTATGGGGCTCCAATTAAGGAGGACATGACAAACAGTTATCAAGTTGACAGCTCATCCAAGTATTCAGCAATTACGGCAAACCATGGTCATGAGTGGAACATGGGCCTCTCTGTCTCACTCTCAAGTGAAGGTTGCCTGGAATGAAAGCGTCCCTTCAATCAGCGCTGTTTTCTTGTGAAATAATAATGGCCCCCAAACCTACGTACAATGCAAAATCTTCAAAAATATACATTGATTTTAAACCCCTCAGCCCATGTAGATTGTTCTACCCTAATACAACAACTCCCCATGCAAAGAGGATTATTACATGTCTGGGGAGATTGCTCAGTCAGTAAAGTGCATATTGTCCAAACGTGAGGACCTAAGTTTGAGCCCTGTGTCAAACAGTGGAGCATTGTGGAAACAATCTCGAGAAGTGAGAAGGCAAAGATGGCTGGATCCTTGGGACTCACTGAACAGCCGGTGTGCTCCGTGTTCAGTGAGAGACGCTGTATCACATAACAGGGTGCACAGCAAGACTGCCTCTGGCTTCCGCAGGGACACATGCACATGCACCTGCACACATATGAATACATGCAAACACGCATGCACATGCACCTGCAACAACAAAAATATAATTACATGTTGTATTCATTCACACGTTTCCTGAGGAAACGTGGTAAGCTCTGATGAGATTTTTGATCCAAGCTTAGAAAAGTCATCAAGTTTAAACATGGTCTTAGAAGGGGCACAAGTCATGGACTTGACTTTCAAATTTATGCAAATGTGCTCAGTTCCTGTCACATCTAGGGCCCCAAGCCACTGCACAGGAGTGACAGGGGCCTTCGAATCTTTGGGGAGAGCAACATAGTTGCTTTAAAGCTGCCTTTGATCGACTTAGGTGATTTGACTCCCACTAATAACTCAGAAGAGCTGTTAGGGAAATTGGACGGTATTTATCGTTATAATTTGTTGTGCTCTGTAACTCTAGGAAACGACATCGTGGTAAATATATTGAAATGTCAGGGTTATCACTTGCCACACAAAGTTGGTTTTATTTTCCCCCTACTGAACAAATGCCAGTGGCTTGGCCTGCTGAGCCCAGGCTTATGTGAACTAGTGATCCAGGCAGCCTTTGGCAGTTCTGAGTGGCCATTTGGCCCACCCCAGCGTATGCTGCACAGATTCCCTGGGATGGTCTCCAACTTCTGGGTAGTGGGAGACTTTTCAGTGCTGCTGAGGCCCCTTGTCATCCTGCAGCAGCAGCCTGCTTCCTAAGAAGCTGGCTCCTCAGACCATTCCAGGAGGGAAATGAATACTGTCTTGGCAGCCCTGCAGATCCATCCACTCCCCACGGCCGCAGGAACTTCTACAAAGAGCTAGGAGCACTGGTTTGGAATCTTCCTCAAGAACAACACTGAGGAAATCTGCCGTGGAAGTTGGGGCTGACTTCTCTGGCTAGATCTACGGAGCAGCCAGATATCATTTCTCTGCATGCTGAAAGAGTCTGCATGCAAGGAATACAGTTCCGAGGACAATGACCAAGAAATGGCAGCTCAGACAGTCCGAGTTTCTATCACCCACAGAACTTCGCTCCTATAGGTTCAAATCCATCTTTGTTGGAAAACAGTGATAGGCTTAAATGCCAAGCTGCTGTTCTCGATGGTCTCACATTCTTTAGTAAAAGCAGTAAACGGAGCAGATGCTACCATTACAGTACAACTTTGCAAGCGTGCTCTGGCTGGGTGAGAGGCGCCTGTGAGATGCCCGGTTTCCAAAAGTGAGAGCGGGCAGAATGAAAGGAAGCCGGTCAACTAGCCAAGCAAGAGACTTGGCCCAGCACGAGGCTCCTCCCATCAACCAGAGCTCAGCCCTCAGGGCCTCCGTTGTCCAGGTAGACACAAAGTATGGTTTGCTGTATCATTCCAACTGTGTTGTGGGGAATATGTTATTTTATTAATCAATTTCCTTCACTTTGCTCTTAATTTGCTCATTTCACTTTGCTTTAATCTCATGTTATATTATAAAAAGCAAACCCACATCTCTAAGGTCAGTCTCACAGGCTCTTGGAGTAACCATTGTTATTAGATTTTATGCTGTCATTGGATTGTTTGAGTATAAATAAACATATTTGTATCTCATAAACTACTTTGCACCAAAGATGTGTGCTAGAAACATTCGATGTTTGCTCTTTGTTGCATCCAGCTATGAAGACATCTCATAGCAATGTACAGAAAGTAAACATTTCTTTGCACAGTTTCATTGTACTCCATCCTATCATTAAAAGGCGGTTGATTAGTCTAAGCCCCTGTTAGTGTAAGCGGTGGGTTTTTATCTGTTTTAAGATTTCAAGTCTTTCTATAGTGAGCAGCTTTGTGTGTTTGCTTTGATGTTTTTCCCAGTTTCCCTTTGGAGCAGACTCCTAGGCTAGGGATCACTAGTCACTGAATATGTCTTCACATCCACTGACTGACAAGCCCCTCTGAAGGGCTCTCATGGATACCATTCAGCTACATCCTGAGCAACTCCCTCCCTGAGGCTCACACAGCTTTCCTTACCACCAGCAATATACGAGAATACCCATCATTCGAGGCTCACCAACGTCGGGATTTTTGCCAATATGATAGCAGCCCCCCAGGTCCTGGTTATTAAAACCAACTTCCTATCTCAGGAAGAAAACCAGTTGCTCTCACCTAAGTGCTCTCATCAGAGAGCTCACTGGTATCATTACCAAACATCATGTCCCCTTTCATCCAAAAACCACCCTTTCCCTGGAAATGAAGAGAAGAAAATGTCCCTCTTCTGAGGTTTCACACTGAGAGGACTTGTATGGCAAAAGGAGTCGTTAATAGTTCCCTTTTGATCCAACGTAAGTTTACTGCCTGCCACAAATCCTCCATGTGCTACAGAAGTGCTTGTGGGCAGTGGTGTGGAGCTGAGAATGGCCTAGAAACTTGTCTTGCTTTCCTCTGATGTGGTAGGTGTCAAACACAGAATTTGCTCATGCTAGAGAAACGTCCCATCACTGATGTCACCCAAAGGACTCCTGGTTCCCCAGTGACCACCTCTTGGCCTTTTGCTCCAAATGAGCTGATTCTTCTTTTTATTGACAGGCATCCGTGGGTCTGTTTACTCTTCCCACAAGCCTGGAGTATATACTTGAAAGCCTTCATTTTGTGTCCATAAAAATTACAACCATTGTTCACCCCATCTGTTGTTTTCCTCACTGTTTAATGGTTTTCTGGTATCCAAGCAAACCACCTTTAGCCTTTCCCATAAGAATGATGGGTTGCACACTTCTACGGCTTAGTCTCTTGTTGTGCAGTTTGATATCAACCATGATGTTTAGGTAATGTTGGCAAAGGTGACCAAACAGCTCTGAGTGGCATCTGGGGCTGAGCAACCCAAATGACAGCTTGCTCTGGAAGTCATAGTCAGATGAGGGCCACATTACCTATTCCAGGAAGTATGCTAATTTTCCTGATGTGGTATTCCATTATTCTTTTCCTTGTCAGCAAATCAATTAGCAAGCTAGATCAAGACAGAAAACTCTCAGCTGTGGATATATTGCTCTGATTCTAGCACTGCTCCCAAGAACGATGCTGCTGTGACAGGGTGACTCAGTCACTTCTTGGGACGGAGCTGTTGCATGCTCTCCTAGTTCGCTTCTGTTGCTGTGATAAAATGCTGACCAAAGTCAACTTGGGCAGGAAAGGGTTTATTTGGTTTACACCTCCAGGTTACAGTCCATCACTGAAGGAAGCCAGGGAATAAACCTGAACAGAAGCAAAGGCAAGGACATAGAGGAAAGTTGCTTACTGTTGAGTTCCTTGTGGCTTGTTCAGCCTTATTCTTATAGAGCCCAGGACCACCTGCCCAGGGGTGGCATCACCCATAGTAGGCTGGGACCTTCAGATAATAAGTAGTTAAGAAATGTCCCACAGGCGTGTCCTCAGGCCTTTCTGATGGAAGTAATTCCTCAACTGAGATTCCCTCCTCCTAAATATAGTTTTATATCAGTTGACCAAACTCGCTGGCCATGTCACCACAGACCATGGGGTGGGAGTCTTCACAGCTCATTTCATCTTTAGTCACCCTTGGCTGTGGCACAAAGACACAAAAGACAGAACAATGGTCACTGTGAACTTCCTGCTTTAAAACATCTCACTTAAGGAGACCACTTAGACCGAAAGGCAATTGTATAATCGTTAAACAATAATAAAGAATAATGCACAAATTTTTGTCTCACTACTTTCTATACCTCCATCTATTATTTATAAGAAAAACTATTTTTCTTAATTTAAAATAGGTTTACACTACAAGGATAATTCTGATACTAAGAACACATACTGCCCTTCCAGAAGAACTGAGTTTGGTCCTAGCACACATGATTGGTGGCTCACAATTGCCTGTAACTTCCATTTTAGGGGGTCCAAACTCTCTGGCCTCTCCAAACACCCAAACCCCAATCTCTCTCTCTCTCTCTCTCTCTCTCTCTCTCTCTCTCTCTCTCTCACACACACACACACACACACACACACACACACACACACATAATTTAAAAATAAATCTTTTTTTGAAGTCTTCAAGACAACAAGATGCAAACCCATGCAACTATAGCCATCTGGTTGGCAAAATAGAAAGCCCCTTCAATGGTAGTCTGAGGAAAACTGGGTATGGAGGAGAAGGAAATTAGATCCCTACCTCTTACCCTGAACAAAACCCAACCCCAAATGCATGAAAGACCTCAGTGTAAGACCTGCACCTCTGAAACTTTTAGAGAAAGTCATGAAGAAAACCCTTCAAGATGCAGTATCGTTAAGGTCTTTCTGAATAGGACCCAGTCATTCAGAAAGTAAGGAAATAACTGACAAGGAGGACCTCATGAAATTCACACGTTTTAGAAATAGCAAAGGAGATGGTTAATTGAGCGAAGCAACAGCCCATAGACTGGGAGAAAGTCTTTAATGGCTATACATATAACAAAATATTTTCATTTAGAACATGCAAATACCTCAAAAACTAAACAAGAAATCATGCAACCCAATCAATATATAGACCAACGAAATAAGCAGACAATTATCAAGAGGAGAAATACAAATGGGCAATAAACACAGAAGAAAATGTACAATTTCATTCAGCATCAAATAGATACAAATCAAAACTACACCGAGATTCTGTATCACAGCAGTCAGAATGAAGGTCATTAAGAAAACAAGTTAAAGCAAAATGCTAGTGAGAATTTAGATGAACATGAACCTTTCCACACTGCAATCTAATCTAGCCGCTATGGATATTAGTGTGTGTGTGTGGGGGGGGGTTTCCTCCAAGACTGACAACAGACCTGTATATGAGCCAGTTGTACCACTCCTGAGTATTCACCTAATGGGCTCCAAGTCAACATATCACAGAGATAACACATCAGTGTTTATTATAGCACCATTCCCAATGGACAACCTTGGTGTCCAACAACACTGTAATGGAAAAATGAGAATTTTTAAGCTATAAAGAAGTTATGTCATTTGCAAGAAAATACATGAAGCTTGAGGTAACCATAGTCAAGGAAATAAGCCAGACTAAGAAGCATACATATCATGATTGCTCTCATTTGGGGGCGGGGGGTTCTAGACTTTGCATAGACATATAAAACAATGCATGTACATTTGACACGAAAATTAAGACTATCGATGGGGACAGCAGTACTAATGATAGGGAAGGGAGTCTGAGCAGGAATATATTCAATATGCAGTATATAGTTGAACTAAAACAAAAATAATAAATAAATTAAAAATGTTCACAAGCCTCAATTGTAGAACACTTGCCTAGCATGTGTAAGGCCCTGGATCCAATCCCTAACAACACAAAATTCTCAATTAATTAGAAAGCCTCTAGAGTTAGACAGTGCACCTTGTGTATGTCTAATTGTGTGCAACTCCAGAAACTTAGCATCTAAACTCTATGACAATAGGGTTATCCCTGTTCACTTCTCCAGCTGCATACAAAAGCAACTTCCTTTTGAAAGACGCAACTATGAGGCCTTACATATGAGTCTCACCCTTGAGGAAAAACAAAATCAAATGCACACAAAAGAAATATTGGGTTTACACTGTGATTGCGAGGCAGGAGAAACCCTGTGGCTGACGTTTCCAGAGTCCTCTCCTCACCGAACCACACCATTCATTATACACACATAGAAAATACTGCTCCGATCTCTGTAACTGCTGGGTACAGAGGACCTGGCACTTATGTTCCTGGATAAGAACTAAAAGTTGTATGAAGTGTGTGTAGAATGGATGTTCATTGGAAGAACCTCAGCCAGAGAAAATTGTTCTCTTATTTATCACATTCTGGTGCTCCAAAATCCAAGTTCAATATGAATTTGAGAATAAGAAATTCCAAGATGGTGCCATCAACTGTGTCAGAGATAGCAGATGTATTCTTTGACATTCACTTCAGAATTGTAGCTGCCTCAGAGATGTTTGGTTTTCATGTATTCTCAGCAAAATGTAAAATCCTGCAGACACCTAGAAAACTAAAAATATCATCATCTTGTTCACGTCTGAAGAGAATATTCTTTGGCTTAGATGTGGGCTGTCCAGTTTGATCTGACACTTGACATCAGAGGATAAACTGTGTGGTGTGGCTTAGACCATGAGGGAAGAGACCCACTTCTGAGCTCAACCCAGCTAAAGTGAAAATGAATAGACTTTTATCCAACAAAGTTCCCATCAAAACAGCCAGCATGATAGCCTTCCTCAAAATCTCAAATGTAGCTATAAGAATGAACAACTAGCCTCAGTTTCTGGGTCAGTATCAAAATCTATCTACAAATATGTAGTCTCCTTGTACCAGATGAGACACTGCTTGTCCCAATTCAATGGTTTTAACATCTAATTTCTCCTCAGATATAAGGAAAGAACCAAACATGCTTTTTCTAGTCTAAGCAAAAATAATTAGAAATTGGCTCTTCTTCTCTTTTAACAGCTGTTCTCAACTCTATTTTAATTCAAATTAGAATCATACTGCCATTATGATGAATTAGCAATACTCAATACAATGTATATTTGAACATTATTTTATATAATCCCCTTCAGACCAGACGTCCTAACAGAGCCATGGCTATAAAATTCTGAGTTTGTGTAATCCCCTGCTCAGTACCTCTGAGAGTGTCTTTAAACATCGACAGCTACCAAAGGCTCACCCATTTGGAAAGTTTGATTGGCTGTGTTTTCATTATTTAGGATGCCTTTTAGAATACCTACTGGTTTCAGGCACTGTGTTAGAAACTGGGGACAAATAAGACGCAGCCACTGACCTCAAGAAATGCAGAAGAGAGAGAAGTAAATGAATAATTCCAACACTGCAGTTTATGGAGGGGCTAATACAGATGAGCAGAGAGGGCGCCAGAGAAAGGAGGGCCAAGTGAGAAATACTACACAGAGGACAATGAATTTTATATTAAGATTTGAGAAATTATCAGACCGAGTAGAAGACTCAGTTGGTAAAGAGCTCGCTATGCAAGCATGAGGACTTGAGTTTGAATCTCCAGAACCCATGTAGAAACTGGGCACAGCAGAGATTATACATAACCAAGGCCAATGGTAGTGGGTAGGGTAGGCAGATTCTTGGGGATCGTTGTCCAGTCACCCTAACCTACTTGTAAGTTTCAGCTTCAGTGAGAGATCCTCTCTCAAAAGATAAAGTGGAGAGCAACAGAGACAAATCTGACATTGGCCTCTGGCTTCCATATATATGTACATGTGCCAGAATTACAGTCATTAAGAAAACAAAGAACAGCCTTGGATATGGTTCAGCAGGTAAAGGCACCTAGCATCAAACCTGACCTGACAACGTGAATTCCATCCCCAAAACCCATGTGGTAGAAGGAAATAAACAACTCCCACAAGTGATCCTCTGACTTGCATGAGTGTGCCATGCACGCCCCCCATACACACATGCTGTGCACTCCCATACATACATGTTGTATATCCCTTATACACATATGCTGTGCACCCCCATACACACATGTTGTGCACACCCATACACACATGCTGTGAGGCCCCCATATACGCATGTTGTATATCCCCTATACACATATGCTGTGCACCCCCATACACACATGCTGTGCAACCCCCATACACACATGATGTGTACCCTCCCATACATACAAACATATATACGTAAATGTAATGACGACATATAACAAACAATGTTGGTGAAGTTGTATATACTACTCCAAACATGACCATGAACACACACCAGCACACCTGGGTATACACATGTACACACACAATGAAATATGAGCAGTAACTGAGGAAAAACCATTCTTGCAGCGGACTCCACATGTGAACATGAAGAGACGGTAAAGAACACACAGTGCATGTAAATGGTGCCATGTGTCAAGTTCAGGGAGGGATGTGCTGGGACCTGAGGTCAGAAATACAAACAAACGAAGGCTGGGCGGTGGTGGCGCACGCCTTTAATCCCAGCACTCGGGAGGCAGAGGCAGGTGGATCTCTGTGAGTTCAAGACCAGCCTGGTCTACAAGAGCTAGTTCCAGGACAGGCTCCAAAACCACAGAGAAACCCTGTCTCGAAAAACCAAAAAAAAAAAAAAAAAAAAAAGAAATACAAACAAAGAAGGTCATGAAGGTTGTGGAGGAGGAACTTCCTTGAGGGCGTACCCAAAGATTTCAGCTAAGACACCAGCAAGATCAGATAACTCTTTGGAAAGTATTCCTCTTAGACTGAGGACTGAGTTGGACGGGGTCAGAGAGAAGCAAGATTGGACACAAAGAAATCAACTAGCAGCCTCCGCATTGGTCCCAGTTGAGTTCATAAGGGTGTGCAGCAGACACTGGAGAGGACAGAGGCTCCCGACAGAGGCTTAATGCATAGCGTGGGCTGGACTCACTGATTTACATCAGGGCATGAGGAGAGAGGAAAGAGGACGCAACTCCCTTGTTTCTCAGGACGTTGAGATCTAGGAAATATTGTCACTTATATTCCTGATGAGAACGCATCCCTTTAAATATCAGAAGCTCACTGTTGAGGTCAATGAACTTGAACAAACTATGGCATGAATTGAAGTGAAAGTGGGCACCGAAAGGCTAAGGATCAAAAGTATGTCACTTCACTATCAACCAGGTAGATAATGGTGTTATTAATCAAAATAATGTATGGAGAAAAGAGGCGGTCCCTGGGAAAGAAGGAACACTGACTATCATGAATTTCACTTTGAATAACTTCCGGTTGAGAGGAATCTTATGTTCAGGTGAAGATGCCCATAAGAAGCTTATGAGTGGATCAATGGCTTAGGGAGAGTTTTAGGACAGAGATGTGTGAGATCGAGCATCAGTGGCGGTTAAAGTCACAAACAGCTGAAGCATCACAGCTAATGTTTAGAAGCATATCAAACTGGACAAAGGAACATGCCTTTGATTGGTAGGGCTCACCGTACCCCATCACCATCTGCTAGGGCACTGCTGCCACTCGGCTGACCCTCAGTGGAGCTACTGCTGCTGTTGTTCATAATGCTCGCCCTGCTCGTGGATGAGAATGCCAGGTCTCCATGCTGCCTTAGGGCTGCACACATGATGGCCATGCCTGGGACGCTGGCATCAGGGTAGTGTATCACAGCCTGGAGCTGGAGCAGGTCCTGTTCCCAGTCTTGCTGCCTCTGAACAAAAAGATGTCCGAGATGACCAATGTTCATTTTCTGGAATGAGTGTCCAAGAAAGACGTCAGTGGTCCGTGCTACTGCAGCAGGCCACGTTGATGTCCATGACCTGGGCTGCTGCAGGCTGCAACAGGAAAAAAAGCTTTCTCAGTGGTGTCGATGGCTGCAGCCTCATAACTGAGAATAAGAGACACCGAAGGCTTCTGTGATCTTTCCCCCTCACCCCTAAAAAAAAAGAAACAGTCGAGACAGGAAGCTGTTGAAGAGAGTCCTTGGGAACTGTGGTGAAGATGCTGAAGTCTGGAGAGGCACAGGAGCGTGGCTAAGGACTCAGCCCTTTAAGGGGCTGGCCACCAGGAGTCTGGCAGTGCTCTGGTAAGTAGATGGGCAACACAAGGTGGACTTGGATATTCAGAGGTGAGAGGTGCAAGGGTGGGGGAGTGACCTGGGAGGAATGGGACCCTAATATAATTGGGAGCATTATACAAAATTCCCAAATAATTAATAAAAAATATTATGTTAGGAAAAAAGAGAGATTCTATGGCATGTCTAGGTTTGTATCAAGCTGACAAAAACTGGCCAGCTCCATGGCAAATTAAAGTGTTTCCTGTGACTCACTGAAAACTACCTTGAGGTAAGTTTTAAATGTGAATTAACTTGGCAAAAAGGGAACACAAGTATTCCAGGTGTGAGAAATAAGATATGTAAACTACCCGAGGCAGGGAAAATGCTGGCATATCCCATGATGAGAGAGAAAGCCAATAGGAAAGCAGAGACACGTGGAAACCTGGCTAATTATCGTCAAGATAGAAAGCCCCTTGTTTGGGAAAGCAGAAATATAGAATCCATACTACCTGAGGGTCAGGTCCATTATTTACAGCACGAAACTCAGTTCCTAGGGGAAGAACAAACACAGAACCCACAGATACATTCTGGAGACAATAAAATCAATACTGGCAACTTCTTTGAATTCCACTGACCTCCCCCAGTTTCAACTGCTGCCCCCCCAGTCCCACAAAGGCATGTTCCTCACAGGAAGGTTGGGAACCAACCCCCAAGATAGACTTGACTATTGTAACTCGAAGGCGGTGTGATTTACCACAGAAAAATACACTGTTTTCACAAGCGCTTAATTGCCTTTTGTACTTGAGTCCCTTAAGGTTCAGGAATAAAAAAATAATTACAATTATTTCCCTACTCAAATCCAGAAGGGGTGTGTACCTTCATTCTGGACCCTATAGCCTCTTGATTTCTTTGTCACCAATATCTGACCTCTAATAGAACCCAACTATTAAATCATAAACTGTCACCTAGAGTCACTATCAAGAAAATCAAATCCCAAGATGGAAACTGTAGAATGTCAACCATAATTAGTACCCACTCCCATTTGTGTTGATTCTGAGAGCGCTTATAGCCATTTTCTCAGTAATTGTTCAAGTCTTCACTGGGCTATGTACAATGAACACACTTGCGCCGAAGCTCACAGCCTCACTAAACATCGACAGTAAGCTTATACGCCGTTGGCAGCTTTGAAATTTGTTTATGGATGAGGCAAAACATGATCTAAGATAATGTGTCATGCCCTCCAGTTTCTGGAAACTTCCACAAGGTCTTTTGTTTTAACTAATGTTTACAGAGAACACCATGTTAGCATCTTTGTCCTCATGATTCCACATAGAATAACTGCATCTCTCTTCCATGCTGCACCAACAAGCAATACTGGGGTCCAATAAGGTCCCACAGACTAGTTCCAGAGAGTACCAAGTCCCAAAAGGCAGAGCATGTGAGTTGGCTGGTGCAAAAGTGTCACATCTGTGGCTGGGAAATAGCAGAACCTAATATGATGCTTAAGATGAACCCTAAACCATGCCCTGAAATATCGTGGCGTCACTGTGCATTCTAATTGCTGTTTCAGAGCACCAGCACAGCCTAAGTGCTGGTATTAGGCAAAGGTGCATTCTTTCAAATGGAGTTTGGCCCATAATTGAAAGTATCATTAAAAATTTACTTAATGGGATACAAGAAACACCTCAAAAGACACAAGGTGTGTTTGACTCTCCGTTGTCAGTGATGTCACTCTGAGAAGCACCATGGTCTCAACAGGAAAGAATGGATGTGAAGGCAACAGTCCAGAGAGCCTTCTTTCCTAGGGGCCCAAGCCCAAGGTTTCCTGACGTCATGATGTGCCAACCACACTCCGATGAAGCAGTGGCTGTCCCATTTCCCACTCCACAAATGTACCTAAGGATCTACAGCTTATGAATATTTCATCCGACTACGAATTTGAAAATAATCACTAGTCTCTGAATTATTGAACTGTTTTTTGCCAAAGTCTTAAATTATTTTTCCTGTGATAAAATCAAATGTATTCAGTGGGAAACAAGAGTCCAAAAAGGCAAACAGCAACGTGAGCCCTAACAACTGAGCCTTCCGCTGCGCTGATTTTCTTTACGACATAAGTGGTTCGCTTGGCTGAAAGCAGCAGAGACTTGGTCAATACTGTCGTTCCTGCCTCCAGTGCTTTTGACTCCAGGCATTCTCTCCTGAATTAACTTGACCACAGGCTCTTTCTCAGAGGGTATAATGAAGAAATTGGCCAAAGTTCCTGCAAGAGGCACAAAGGTGATGTGAATTCTTCAAAGCTTACAAGTAAACTTTCAAGACTAGAAAGGTCGTGGTGAACAACCTCCCTTTAATATTTATAGGAATAAAGGGATCCAAATTTGGGAAGAGATACATGAACAGTAGTAATATATCATGAACAGGTGTCAGGGGTGCCATGAAAATCTGTGGAATGAGGTAGGTGATATGTGTGTCCACATGAATATGTATATGTACAGGTATATTTATGTCCGTGTATATTTTACATGTGAACATGTGATAACTAGTAGCAATATCACAGAGTTTGTGATGTGCTGGAAACTCACACAAGAATACCACATTTAATACTAGAGGAAGATGACATTAAAAAGTGGGGGAAAAGGAAAGTCAAAAATATTCCCATGATCGAGGAGCTGATGAACAGGGAAAGCTCCAGAGAACCACAGAGTTTGTGTTGATATTCCAAAGCAAGAGTGTGCCAGCTGTCCTGAAAGAGATCGCCACAGTTCAAGCCCTGCTACTCACGCCTTGTGTCCTGCCTTCCCATCTGAGAGTGCAAGCTAGCCAGACTACTGCTCATGGACACGGCTCTAACATACGCAGGTTGCTGTAAGTGCCAAGTCTATGGAAGCATTACAAAACAGTAAAGAGCTAGCGTAAGTGCCAAGGACTTTGACAGGTTGCTTTCTTCCATAATCTCCTTTACACAGTGTGGTTGCCATCCACCTCTACCACAAAAATCTACCTACCATGAGGATCCATGGAAAGCCAGATTTTATGTCGAGATATTGCTGAGCAGAACAACATGAACCGTGGAAGGAGCAATAACACTCTTGGTAGGCAATCCATGTGCCCACCAAGGAGGATGAATTCTGATTTTCTACAGAAACAGTAGCAATCTATATTCTGTGGAACATAAAAGAAAATGGAGATGGGCAAGTGAGTGGGAGTAATTAACCTGTTGTGGACTAGGAACTTTGGAGAAAGACAGAGTCATAGATCCAGACTCAAGCCTCCGCTTTATTCTTCACTACTTTGGCTAATATATTGAGTCTCCAAGTACTCATATGAACCATTGAAATAGCTCCATGAATGTTGAGAAAGCGGACAAAAACTTACTACAAAAAATTGTACTAATACAGTACAATTAGGCCTGGAATATACAAAGTACACAATAAATGTTAATTCTCTTTCTTTTTGAGTCATAAAAGTAGTACATCGAGAGATAGATAGATAGATAGATAGATAGATAGATAGATAGATAGATGGAGTTAGTTTGGGTTTTTATTGCTGTGAAAATATACACGACCACAGCTGCTCTTATAAAGAAAACATTTCATTGAAGTGGCTCACTTACAGTTCAGAGGTCCAGTCAACTATCATCATTGCAGGGAGCATGGTGGTGTGCAAGCAGGGGTGGTGCTGGAGCTGAGACTGCTACATCTTGCAGGCAACAGGAAAACAACTGACACACTGGGCAGTATCCTGAGCACAGGAAACCTTAAAGCCTGCTCCCACAGTGACACACTTTCTCCAACAAGACCGTACCCACTCCAATAAATCTACACCTCCTAATAGTGCCACTCCGTATGAGATTATGGGGTTACGGAATTATGAGGACCAAATACATTTAAACTGCCATGGATAGATGAATAGATCATGGATAGATGATAGATAAATACATAGACACAGAGGTAGATATAGATACATACAAAGATTAGATATATAGATGATAGAGATAGATAGATAGATAGATAGATAAAAATATAAAATAAATGTGTTATATGAAAATGAAGATCTAATTATATATGTTTGAGTATAACTACCAAAGGGGAAATGGTGCAAGAAGGCGTAGTGCCTACTTGGAGTATCTTCCAATAAGTTCAATTTATTTAAGCAAATAAAGTTACACCACCAAAGTTACACCATGAGGAGGAAGCAAAGGAAGAAAAAGAAGCACTTGAAAGAGGGCACAGAGGCCACGAGCTGAGCCTAGCATGACAAAAACGTCATTTATAATTCAAGTGAGGTACGTGGGACCACTCAGCACTTAGGTGGAGGCAGGGGTCAAGCTTCTACTGCACACCAAGAGTCAAGAGCCTGCTTCCAAACAAAACTGTCTACGCTATGTTTGAATAAAAGAGGTAAGAATAAAATAAAAGAATGTTGCCTTATTAAGAAAGACTGCAATAGCATCAGGAGGTGTAAAACAAACTGCCTTGGCTTTATAATCGTCTTCACCAAGGAGGGCGATCATCAAAGAGCAAAGGGAAGAGTAAACACAATTAAGGCATCAAGACTAAGAGAGTGGAGATGATAGGAAAAACTGTGTCTTGGCTCAAGTAATTGCCCTCAGGAGAAAGAATTTGCAAATACAGTTGGAGAGCCACTGTCAGTAATTCTTGAATAATCCCATGGAACCAGAGAGACCAACAAGCTGCAAATGGGTAAGAAACTGTACTTCTTAGGTTACAAACACTTTCTAATAAAACTGATGGTCAGCCAAAGTGTGTAGATGGTGGGCAAGCACTTTGAAAGAAAAGCAGTTGTACAGGAACCAACATGGGCTCTCTACGATCGTATTCAGCCAAACCAGGCTCATTCCTTTCCTAACAAAGTGATTTCATGAGAAATTAGGAGTTGCTAGAGGTATACTACAAGACTTATGCAGGAAAACAGAAAGGACTGTTCTATCCTTAGTTTAGGGAAAAAAAATAGACTAGAGGAAAATGTATTCGAGACAACCATGAAATGTTAAAATTACTGTTGGGTCTCACAGACTTCCGCTAGGATGCGTGAGGAAGCTCTCGGGTCACTCAAACGAGGAGCTGACAGCCTCCTTTGTGAGTTTCTCAAGCATCTGTGCTACTGTGTGGAAGGAGGTGTCAGCGCGCACTGTGATGTTCTGGCTAATTGTCCATCTCTCTAGTAGATAAAACCCACTAGGCCAGGAGGAAGCTCCAGGTCTAACATCACGCCTCACACAGGAGGTGCCCTGCACCCCAGTCAGGGCAAGGCGTGAGTGCATAGAGGAATTTTAAAAAGAAATATCGGAGATGGAGATTCTGAAAAAGGAAATGTTGAGATTTCTTCACGAGTAATAAATTCCTTCTTCTGAAAGTATTTGAGAAAAGCCTGAAAACTGGATGGTCATTTTGTACTCGACATGGTCCAACAGAATGACTTTTCAACTCCCTTTGAACTCTAGCCACAAAGCTGCATCGCCTTTTATTATGAAAGGAAGTTGGTTATTAAGAAAAATGAAGATCCACTGCCTAGAAATACCAGAAGAAAAGTATCTATGCCTAACAATAAGCTTTTTGAAATCTAGCTTTTTGCTTGCTTATTTTCTTATGCCTTCATTCTTTTTGGTATTTCCCGTCTTGCCCAGAAGAGGGCTTTCATAGAGACTGACAGTGGATAAATGTTCCTAAAGCAGCAATCCTAGGGCAAACAAACTGTTCCTTAGGTGAAAGAACAATTAGGATTCCAATCCAAAAATTCTGGGTCATGGGAAAAGCAAACAGTGCTGAAGGGCAGGGGGACATTCACAAATGTCACCAAGCTCTTCGTGGGCTGATTTAAGTCAGAACATAGTCTAATGCAATTTCCAGCTCTCCATTGCCCTAAGAATTCTACAAGAGACACACGGAGACAGAGAACCTCTTTTCTCAGGATTGGGAGAGTATTCCAGACACTAGAAACATCTTTGTGGTCAAAACCCAAAAGGTAGGCAATACCTTCAAGATCCAGAGAGATTAAGGAATAAACCAATGGAAACAGCATGTAGAACAGGAGGAAAAGAAAGTCAGCTTCCACCCTACTCACTGGACACCTGTTACACTTCCCAAATTGTGGAAAGACAAAATTGTAATAACAATGTGTTTTAGATTTTGGTTTGAAAATACAGCCTTCAGTGTGCTTAAAGGGCAGAGCAAACAATAGTTCAATGTCTGTGTTCTACAACTGGAATGAACGTGGATAAGTATATGGCAGTCCAAGGGAATGAACCTGGGATCTGCTTCTCCGTTTCCTCCACATCCACATTCTGAGAATATATACTTATATCTGCATATATGCATAATAACTTCAAGATGACAACAAACTTGGGAATCCTATTTCCCCCCCCCCTCTGCTGGTCTCCACAGATGTAAATAAGTCACCACAGAATCTTCAGCCCAACATGAGCTTGCATTCTGTGGCTACCATTCAGAGGTAGAGAATCGACAGAGGCATTTTCTAGCCATAACTCTAGAGTGGCAGGCACTCTTAATTTTTTTTGGTTGACGAAATGGCTATTATCCTGCCAAATTTATCATTTTAAAGGATATTTAGAAGGTACCCAGTGGCTGGAGGCCACTTTGATTTATTGTGAGGAACAATCCCACCATCAGAAAGATCACAACCAAATTTCACACATTCTGGTAACTGCTCCACTGTGGGTATTCATTGTCCCGTTGGCATTTGAACAAGAGAGAACAAAGCTTCCCAGAGGTAGTACCCACAATACTGAATAGACAGACTAGAGGTGAGCAGTGTTCTATCACAAGGCACGTGGTGAAGGAAGGAGTGGAAGTCTGGCAGGCTATAGTGGTAGTCCATGGAAGCCAGAGGTTTTGCACCCTGACATTTTTGATTTGGGCAGGGACAGAAGTGACTGATTTTTCCACACTTATCACCCTTGTGGTCACCCTTATCCTGGGGTCTCTCTGATCCTCTGGAGAGAGTGCCGCCTCTCCCTCTTGTCCCTTAATCCTCTGCAAGCCAAGAGACCTCACTTTCCAAAGCACAAATATCCCATCATGTCATTCCCCACCTTCATGTTTGCTCTGGAAGTGAAACCCAGACTTCTGAGTGCAGCCTATAGACATGGCACACCCTGGCCCTTTGCCTTTCTGATGTGATTGCCTGCCACTCGCTACCCCAAGTTCAAATGCAGTGGCAGGATTTCTCAACATGTTCTCTCACACTCTGACTCCTTGCACTTCTGATATTTATACACCCCTTTGCCTCAAATGGCTTCTTACTGGGAAAGATACAACCTACGCCTTGAGATACTCTGGGAAGGCCTTTTCTTAGGCATCTATGAATCTATCCTTCCAACTCTCATCATCTTTTGCACAAATACCTACCACATTAATCCTTGTAATGTATTGCCCTCTTGCTATACAACTTTCCTACCCAGGAGAGAAAACACACCTCAGTGTTCCTAAGCTTATTTACCCTTCAGGATTACCCTTTGCCTGGAAATAAAAACAAAACAAAGCAAAGCAAAACAAAAGCCAGTATCTCGGTGACTGGTGAGCGAATGGATGGGTCTTTCTCCACTACATTAAAGTTTGAAAACTTTGGTGCTTTGGCATCTAGTTGGGACTGATCATCACTTTATTTTTAACACGGAACTCATGTTTCATCTCTGTGCTTTCATTACACCTCTTATGTAGAAGAAGCTGCTGGCAGCTTCCCTGCCACCCAGCTCCCAGCCACCTGGCCAGCTTATGCCCCAAAATAACAACACACAAACTGTATTCTTTTAAAAACTGCCTGGTCCATTATATCTAGCCTCTTCTTGGCTAACTCTCATATCTTGCTTAACCCATATTTAGTAATCTGTGTAGCACCACGAGGTGGTGTCTTACCAGGAAAGATTCAGCATGTCTGACATGGCGGCTTGCTCCATCACATCTGAACAGAGAGGAGAGGCATGGCGTCTGAGCTCACTTCCCTTCTTCCCAGCATTCTGTTCTGTCTACTCCACCCACCTAAGGGCTGGCCTAACAATGGACCAACGCAGTTTCTTTATTAACCAATGAAATCAACAGATTGACATATGACCTTCCCACATCACTCTTATAGGCAGTTCTTGCCTATTAACTGTCTGTTGGGTCAAGGTCATGGTCTCCAAAAACAAGGGACAGGTCTCTAAAGGCCATAGACGAGCCCCAAATCCTTGGACTCAAGCATGGAAACTGAAGGATACAATTAGAAGACACATCTAGCTGTGTATTCACTTTAGGGAATGCACTTTCAGCCCTTAAGTGCTGTTTTCTTTCCCTGGGATAAGCCAATGTGTGGAATAGGACAACCAAGGGTAGCTGTGTTTGGCCCATCCCCCAAGAGCCCTGGCCCCTTCCTTGTTCATAAGGCCCAGGAAGAAGATATAAAGCTGGAGACCATGTTTAATTCATGTTTCATCACATGAAATGGCCCAGAATCCCTCCATCATTCAAAGAATATACATGAGGGAAGGAAGAAAATATACATGAGATTCCTGTCATAAAATTAAATTCTAAAGTTAAATCTTCATCTCACCATTGTTTCACCGAATGTCAAAAACAGACACTGATGGTTCTAAAGACAAAACAACTCCTGGAGAAGACAGACCTGATAATATGAAGTAATAGATACACACATGCACATACAACACACACACCAAACACACACACAAGCATACATGCACATGTGCACACAGATATACGTGCACACACACAGATCCATATATATATATATATATATATATATATATATATATATATATATACACAGATACACACACATATATATGAAATGAAAAACAATATGAGAAAACAATAAGCATTTGATTTCATGACCATGGGCTTGTGCTGATGCAGGTTAATTAACACAATATGGATTAAAGTACTTGTATTCTAAGTAAGAGTGTGCACATTAACACAATATGGATTAAAGCACATGTATTCTAAGCAAGAGTGTGCACATTAAAGGTTTTTTTCCCTCACTTCATTGTGGAGAAAATCATTGGATGTGGTCATGCAGGAAGCTCCGGTACACTTTTAAAAACAATCAACACACTCTTTGAGTGCCTCTAACAGGATAATTTTGTACCTTTAATCAGGATTATGAAAACATAACTGCATCCTTACATGTTTGCTATTGACTTGTGAAAACAAAAATGACACTCCATATAGAAAACCTGCCCAATATTGCACAAACCCACAAGAGATCTGTGTGCACACGAGGCACAGTCTTGTATGAGTGCACAGACACACACACCAAGAAATCACTGACATATCCTCTAACATATCTCCAACTTTCATATTTAAAAACACCATTACCTTCAAGATTCCATAAGAATTCTTATTTAATGAGCTGCTTATGGACAAGAAGGTTGATGTCATAAAATTCCCACAGTTGCCTACCACTGCAGACGAATCCCTCCTGCCTTGGCCCTACAGGAAAGAGCAGGGAGCCTCAGCAGCTCTCCAGCAGGTCATGTGTCATTGGTGACCACCAAAAGTCAGCACAGCCATGGAGCTGCACAGCTCATTGACTGTGCACTCATGGCCTTTTCTAATCCATCTGAAATGAACCTGATATTTATCTATCTCCAATCATACAGTCTGCAAGGCACACACGGAGGGTAAATCGCTCTGTGTCTCCTGGCAAACTACCCAAGCATCCCCTTTCAGGAGAGCTGACAGGAGGCATTCTGCCACACCTATCCCAGAGGGTTTTCTTCCCCTGCCCCCAGACCCTTCTAGCATATTCTCCCAAGCTGCATTTATTGTACCCGCTGTGCAGTCAGACCTGACTACTGGCCTTATTCGAAAAATGTACCCTTTCAAGTCCATCTTGGAAATCATGAGCACAAGCCTGGGGTTTTGCTTGAAAGTAATTTAGTGACCAGCAAGCTGGCCTCTTTTGTTGGGAAATTCAAAGAGTTGCATCACTGCAACTTGATGGAAGCCACAATTAGAACAGCTTTCTCCCAGCGCCATGTGTAATCTGCCTTACCGCAGACGTACACAGTCCCTGTCAGAGCACACAATTTTAACATTTCTGGTTTTTATGTCATCTTACTCACAGGAAACTCCCAGCTGCTATAATTTGTCTCATCCATTGCTCTCCTGTCGAACCGGCCTTTGTTCCTTTGCTGCAGTGCCGGGGACTTGCTGGGTTTCACCTGATGCGATTTGTCCAAGCATTAATAATGCATCCTCAAGATGCAAGATGCATGAATTCCTTTAGTAACAGATCTGCTGGCAGAGGGCTGCATCGTATTGCTGGGGGGGAAATAAAAGGGAGGTGAGGGGACAAAGGGAAGGTCACGAGTCTCAGAGGAAGACTGCGGTTATTTCAGGAAGTCATTTTCCACCCGCTCACGGTGATGTCAAGGGCAGAGAAAGGATAACAAATTTTAGATCAACAACAAAAAAAAGCTTTCTTTCTTAAAAGAAAGTCTGAAACTCCTCCACAGAGATGACAGACTTGAACACACAGATGGCAGCTCCCGAAGTCCTGGGATCTAGCTGTTCTCAGATCTCATCAGGTCAGAGAGCAAAGGCTATATTCCCTTTGTAGGCTTTTCTTTTTTCTTTTCTCCTTCGGGTCATACTTCAGCTTCCTTCTCTATGGTCAGCACGCATGTGCACATGCACACACACACACACACACACACACACAAATACACACACACACACACACACAGAGTACTTAGGTGTTTGTATATGTGGGTATACACACATGAGTGCAGTTCCCTTCAGAGGCCAGAAGAGGGAGGCAGATCTCTGGAGCTGCAGTTAGATGGTGGTTGTGAGTCACCTTACATGAAACCAAACTCAGACCCTCTATAACAGTAGTTTATGCTCTTTACCCAGGCCACTTCTCCTGCCCTCTTGATGGTCTTGAGAGTGTCACCTATATGCTTGCATTTGAGGAGCTTCTATTTTTAGACTGCCTATGGCTACTCATAAGTCACTTCCCACAATGACCCTGAAGAGTGGACTAGAGTGTCTCTTCAAGATAGACTTAAGGGTAAAATTGTACAGCTAGGTCGCCATGTGGCAAGTTCACAATGAGTGAGCATTCGCCACTAGACATAAAGACACATGTGGAGGTCTACTCTGTGTCCTAAACCAAATAACAAACTTTACAAGGGTAGCTTGAACAACTGAAGACAGAACAAGGGACCCAGGTCCCTTTCTAACCAGGGATTGGGTTCATGTAACCAATAAACCCTGTGGGGTGATATTCCTGCTTCCAATGATAGAGTTTTTAACTCATGGCAAGCAATAGTGCCCACCTTCAATCTCTAAGCTTTCCTTACGAAACAATGGATTTACTATATGGCATTGAAATCAAGAAGTCCATCCCGGAAATAGTAACCTGTCAGATGATCATGTTGCTTCCCACTATTACTAGGGATCCTGATGAGATCTGTCGATACCCATCCCAACCAGACTCTCCGCGCGGTCATTACCCTGGGTTCTCCTGCCTCCTACAGCCGTTCTCACCCCTACAGTCGCTTTCCCTCCACCCCCCAAGAAAATCTCATTTAATCAATACCATTTGCTTTCAGGGCAGCTCTCCTTTACTGCTGTTCCATCTCTGTCTGGGTTACCATAGCAACCACTCTCAGAGCAGTGTGATACTCAGTTTATACATTTCAGCCCCGTCACATGACTGACTACCTGCTTTTACTTTAATCATTGCTGGAGGGAACACTCAAAAAGTGGCCGCTTCCTGCTTCCTGTTGCAGTCCCACCAAACTGCCACGGTGGTCCTCATCCTCCCTCCACTCAGAAAACACGCTCAGTGTGCTCCCTTCAAAGCAGAGGGAGAGAAAGGCTGGAGGGGGGACCCAAACCACTGGAATTAGCAGAGTCTTGCAGGTCCCGCAGCCAAATTCTGCTTTTTCTCTGGAGAGATGCTTTCAAAGTTACAGGGCCTCTCTCTTTTTAAAATCTTAACTGGAGACAAAAAGGTCTGACTTCATTCTGGCTTGAGATCTGTCTTCCGGGCCCCATGACATTCATGACTTCATGGAGCCATTTTGTGAGCATCCTGCAAGGCCAGACCAGGCGCTTGGGAATCTCAGCAGCCCCCCATTTTCAGCTTAGAGAGGTCTGTTTAAATCAGATTATAAGCCTAATGAAACACAGCTAATGAAGGACAGACATCTTGTCAGATCCAGAGATCCAAGTCCCAGTAAGAACACAAGGAAACAGCCTTGGATCTAGGGAGATAGACAATCCTTCCCTTTACCCATTTATGAGTTCATTGCCCTACCTAATCAGGGCTTCTTTGGTTCTGCAGCCTTTAGGTCAGTCATTTCTGGAAAATTCACAGCAGGCTAGATTTTCCCATGATTGGATTAGGCCCTTTCTTTAGACACATGCAATAAAAAAGACCATATATTGAAAATTAGTTGCACAGATTCCTGGCTACTTTTGTTCCCTTTGTTCTCAGATGAGCCCAGAGTCCCATGTCCTCACGGAAACCAGCAGGCCCCCATGACCTTACTTCCCTGTCTGTTGGAAATACCATTTGGGAATTGGGTCGGAAGGGCTCTAAAACCAAAAAGGGGTGTCCAGTGTGTTTCCCACTTGCTAGCAGCATTCTCTCACCAGGTGGACACACTCCCAGAACTGAAGAAAAGTCACAAAATGGTGTTGATTCTGATAGAAAGGGGGGTTCAATGGAATCCAGTGTCCGAGCCCTTCGTTAGGTAAAGGATCCAGGGAAACCTGGGAACTCCAGCAGGGCATCAGCCCCCAAGCGGTGGAGTCCCTAAGATAAGAAAGTATTTTGCAAAAAGAGAAAGGGGCCTGCCAGACAATTTGGTTGTTAAGTGCTTGTCACACAAGTATAAGGACCAGATTTTTACACTTACACCAACTTTAAAAAAAAAAAGCCCTGGGGAGGCAGAGGAGAAGAGGAGACAGCAGGACCCTGAGGCTTGCTGGCCAGTCAGGCTAGCCTAGCTAGTGAGCCTCGGGTCCTGGAAAGACAAGGTGGACAGCTCCTAAGAAATGATACCTAGGGTTGACCTCTGGCCTCATATCAGGCACACACACACATACACACACACACACACACACACACACACACACACACGTGTGTGTGTGCATGTGCACACGTGAGAGAGAGAGACAGAAACACAGAGACACAAAGAGAAAGGCAAGAAGAAAACAAAACATCTTCTGAAACAAATTGCACCTTTTTCTCAGATTCAGCTGCATGACAACAGCTAAGTGGCTTCTCTGGGATATAGAACAAGAACTAACAGGCCCCTTCTGCCCATACGCGGCCTGATTCCTCCTCTAGCATGCCTAGTTCATCTCTTTCTAAGGTATTTGCTTATAGCAATAAGCAGTTTGCGTTAGAGCCAAAGTGGTTCTCCTGGGGAGGTCCTTTGGGGGAAACTCTCTGTTTTATTTCTAGGTATAATTTCAAATTCTTAAATTCTCAAAGATGTCTTCTGTAAGAAAAGCGTACATGTTCTCAATTTCAAAGTAAATATCGGGACTGGGGATTTAGCTCAGTTGGGAGAGTGTTTGCCTAGCGCGCCAGAAGCCCTGGGTATGATTCCCCCAGGCACTGTGAAAAGCAGGCGTGGTGGCACTTGCCTGCAATCCTGGCCTTAGAAAGGTGCAGGCAGGAGGATTCAGAAGTTCAAGGTCATCCTGAGCTACAGACAGCTGGAGGCCAATGGCCACACGAGACCCTGTCACAAACAAACAAGAAAAGTAACTGCAAGCCGTGGAGTTCTCCTTTTAAAAGACTGGCTGCCATTCTCTCTCACTGAATCAACGCCAGTCCGGGGATGATACATGTTATACATAAGGAAACTGAGGCACCAGAATACAGCAGCCGTGAGAACAGCCCTCAACCGTGTACTTCAGACTCCAAGTGAGAATAGGGCATTATAAGCCCTAGACATTTTTTCAAAGCAATCAATTCTGTCCATCTTCATAGCTGAAAGATGAATGCTTGAAAAAAATATGGTCCAAGAAATTAGAGCTGGGCTTGCGATTATTACAGTTATTTGTCAACGGCAGTGTATGGTTTTGGAAAATCACCAGCTGTATTAGCAAGAGGATAAGAGTGCAGTTCATTTTTCATTTGCCTAATATAGATATCCTTGCCTCGCCAAAGAGAAGGCTAAAAAGAAGCGATAAAGCATCAGAGATTGAGCAACATAACCAACTTCACAGGAGATGATTTAAACCTTTCGCTGTCTGCTAACACAAGAGAGTTTATTGCTGATTTATGTGAGGAGCTGTCAGAGCTCGCAGGAAGTGAAGCAGCCCTCCGAAAGGGAAAGTTATATGGGCAGCTAAGCCCATCTACCTGCCTCTACCTTCTGACCCAGGATATGTGTGTAGGGAAACGTGTCACCAAACACTAAACACAGTGACCTACATGTTGACAGGGCAGGTGCCGAAATAGCCAATTGCCTAACGACAAAACAGGATGCGTGCCTCATGCTTCAATAACATGTTGCCTCAGAACTTCTTGTTCTCAGTGAGGTGAAGTGGCCAGGGCGGGACTGTCAATCTTGTTTGCGGGACAGCACCCACTAAACAGCTACCGTCTCTCAGCCCCTCTTCCTGCTTGCCACTCCCACTGTCCTTCTTAAGAGACTGTCTCTGACAGAGTCAGTCGGCTCAACACTTAGAACATTTAGAGATTTAAGATACATAAATAGGGACAACTTATTTAGACAATTCTCAAAGCAAAAAAGGAAAACCATTGCATCTGAATCTGAGAAAGCCTTGGCGTTGTAAGTTGAGAGATTCCTATATTTGACAGAGCAAATGCCTTGAAGAAAAGGAGTTAAGCATTTAAAGTTTCAAAAGGCTAAGGACTGACTTTCGCAGGGGCAGATTGTCTGAGCCAGGCGGCAATATGTGTGACGGAGGGGACGGTTTGGTAAGGAGTAGAGCCACAGCGAGACACCCTACTCTTTCCAAAGTTAGCATCTGATGGTAATCCTCTATTTGATGAGATTAAGTGGATGGATAGATGATAGATAGATAGATAGATAGATAGATAGATAGACAGATAGTGACAAGAATCAAACATCCTATTAAATGTTCCGTGTCTTTGTGGGGGCTGTGGGGCCTGATGGAATCTACAGACACCTACTGAAAAGTTCAAGTTCTAGAGAATAGCCTGCATATCCAATCCCAAACTCAGCTGGTGAGAACATGTCCATTCCACACCAACATCACACTTGACTTGAGAGAGGTTCTAGAAGATGGTTGACAAAGCTCTGACACTGTGAAGGAGCCCTCCATGACCATGCTTCCCAGCACCTGTCCACTGCTTGCTTTCGTCCTGCTATGCATGGCATTTCTCCATCATAAGGCAGGGAGCAGCCCAGCCACATGTCCACCACCATTGCTGCCTGGGAATTTAAATTTTACTCTCGTCTGGTTTGGTTTTGTTCTCATTTGGCTCTCAGCAAAGTCTTCTGTTTCATTGTGTTTTTCTTGTACTTTATGCCTTCATTCTCCCACCCTTTCCCCACATGGTACTCAGCAACAGAGCTGTTTGGTCCCCTGTTCCCCATGCCATATGTCAGGGTCTGCTTCCCTGAGGAAGACAGGAATTGCTTCAAATTCACCACACTGACTCTAGACGTTTATTCACACATGAGGTAACTAAAGAAGAAAAGTTTCCCCTGCTAAAATCAAGGAACGCGCAAGAAATCTTTCTCCAAGTGCCACCATCACATAGTTGGTCCTACCCAAGACAAGAAGTCACAGAAACAAGATGGGAAAATGGAAAGAGATGAAAGTGTCTCTATTTGTGAATGGTGCAACCTATTTGCCCAGAAATGTAAAGAATCAAATTGAAAACTGTTATAATAAAGCAGAGAGATAAATAAGATAGCCAGATACAAAAATTATATACAAAACACAAAAGCAACTTCATCTATTAATACCATCTCCTTAAAAAGTTTATGAGCAATGAACTTACAATGAGAACTAAATGCTTCAATTAATAATGAATTGCTTAAAAGACTCAATAGTGTGTATTTAATGATGTATTCAAATGGAGTTGCATCTTAAAACCCATCAGAATAAACTGTACGATTGTAAATTCATATAACAAAGGACTTGGTTTGTTTTTTTAATCTGAAAGCAAAGTGTAGCGATATGTGCTTTTACGCTCAAGAGGTGAAGGGAGGAGTGTTTGAGTTCAAGCTCAGCTTGGGTGCAGAATTCTTGAACAGAAGCAGCAGCAAGAGAGAGAGAGAGGAGAGGGAGGGGAGAATAGGGAGGGAAGGAGGAAAGGGGAGAGGGAGGAAAAGAGAAAAATGGATGGTGAAAGGAAGAAAAGGAAGGGAGAGGAAGAAAGGGGGAGGGAGGGGAGAAAGTGAGGAAGAATGAACGGAAGGAAATAATGGAGACAGAAAGGGAAAGAAGGGAGCAAGAAAGAGTGAGAGAAGAAAGGCAGGGAGAGGAGGGGAAGTAGAAAATATGACAATTCAAAGAACAGAGAACATGAGTTTGTGTTACCAAATTTTAAGCATATCACACAGTTACAAAAGATAAAATGGTGTGGTATTTATAAGAATGTTTGGCAGGAAAAATAGAACAACGCAAATAGAAATGCCTCCTCGGCGTATGGGCGAGTTTCAGATATAAAGTTAAGTGAGCGCTGTACATTGGCGGGAAAAGACCAGGGTGTAGGAAATACATGTCACATACTTGGATTCCTCCAAGATTCCCTGTACAAAAATAAATCTCAAGGAAGTTCCAGAGCTAAACATAAAACATAAATAGGCAGATTGGGAGCCAGCGGTGCTGTCCAACAGTTCTCCCTGAGGCAGGTGAAGAGCAAACACTCAAGTTTAATTCTGGACAGAAAGAGAGTTGGAGAGATGCAGAGACTCCATTTGTTAAAACAAAATGAGAAGGAAGCTTCAGTGCTGGCCCACTGTGGTGTGGTTCCCCCCCCCCCTTTCTCTCTCTCCACTATCCTATCCAGGGTCTCATACAAAGGTAGAAGTCATATCCATCCCAATACAAAGTTTGAAAGTCTCTAGAAACTGATTCCAAAGTAGATGAAATACCAGATGAAGAATTCAAAAGATCTTATAAAATATCAATGAATTTCAAGAAAACCCAGGAAGTGAGCGGATCCATTGCAGAAGGTGATGCAGAGCATGAATGAGACCCAAGAAGACAACACAGCACTGTTTTAGAAAAGCACAAACAGAGAAACACTGCCTCCTGGCTTCTTCCATGGTCTTCCCAGATACTGTACCTACATAGCCCACAATCACTTGCCCAAGAGCAGCTCAGTCTACAGGGAGCTCCATGTCAATCATTAATCAAGAAAATGTCCAACAGACAGACCAGTGCCCAATCTGATGTAGACAATTCCTCAGTTGAGGTTCCCTCCTCCAAGTTGACTGGAGTTGACAAAACAAAATCAACACAGCAGGAAAAGGCACTTGTTATTAAACCTAACAACTAACTCTCCCAAGAGGTTCTCTGACCTCCACACATAGGCCATGGTCCATTTGGAACACACGTGTGTGAGCACACACACATATAAGTAGATAGATGATAGATAGATAGATAGATAGATAGATAGATAGATAGATAGATACATACATACATACATACATAGATACATACATAGATAGATACATAGATACATAGACAGATTATAGATAGATAATAAATAGATGATAGATAGATAGATAGATAGATAGATAAACAGATACTAAAAGTAAATTTTTATAAGAGATGCAGGAATGAAAAACTAGGAGCAGCCCGTATGTCTACTGATATAACACTAGTTTAAAAATAATTAGAATTGGAAAGAGAGAGTTAAAATAACTGTGCATACAAATCGTGGGCAGGAGGTACTCCAGCGGTTTAAAAGATTGTTATTCTAGGAACTGACATACAATTAGGTCATCAACTAATATGTATAACTTGACACCACCAATAAATGTGCTCACTTCATCCCTTTATTGACTCAGCAGCAACAACACAATTGATGGCCGCCACATACAAGAATGGTTCTGTTAAAGGACAGTATAGTCAGCCAAGGAGACAATGTCTGTCTCTCCTGAAGTTCACTGTCTGTTAGGTAGGCAAACAGCAAATGGCCAATCAAGGTAAGCCCTCAACAACTGAGGGGTGTCTTAGACTTCTATCTTCACCATAACAGCTTACCACAACTTCAGTGGCTTGAACAAGACAATTTACTAACGTACAAAGGCCAGCCTAAGTCTCACTAGCAAGGGCTGCATCCTTTCTGTGGCTCTATGGAAAGAGCAGTTTCCTTAGTCCTTTGAATGCTTTCAGGAATTCAGCCCCCTGTAGTGGTGGCAGTGAGGACCCTCTTTTCTCACTAGCTATCTCAGAGGGCCATTCCCACGTTCAGTAACCACCTGCATTCTTTTTCTGGTATTGTCTTCATCCACCTTCAAAGCCATTAGTGGCAGGTAAATTTACTCTCACTGATGCTTCTCTCATCTTCTGCCTTGTCCACAAAGAGAAGACATCACTTCTAAGGGTTTGAAAGATTAGCCTGGACCTGGAGAATAACCCAGGGCTCTCCCCAAAACTCAAGGTAATCCCATCATATTTCATCAACTTAGCTATAAATGAGATGTTTGCATGGGTTGTAGGGATGAGGACATGCATTTCTCACGCATGGAAATAAATGATATTAAGATGTAACCGAAAATACTGATAAGTGCAAAGTATATAGAAAGGTGTTATTTTAGATTGGGATGTGATAGAAACCTTCTGTGTTGGTCAGTTTTTAAACATTGGGCAAAAACTTCAGAAACAGCTGGGAAAAAAGATTGACAGCCACAGTGGTGGCATATGTCACCAGATCTCAGGATGCTATAGTGGGAAATCATGACTTCCAGTTCAGACTGGCCTACTGACTATGTCTCTGAGAAGGAAAAAGAGGGAAACTTTGCTTGGGTTTGATTTCAGGATGGGTCTGTGATCCTCTGGTTCCACTGTGATGGGCTGGAGACAAGGCTGAAACATAAAGAGAGAAGGCTTTTGGGGGAAAATCGATCCACTGACATCAGCCAGGAAGCAGAGAAATGGAGAAGGGACCTGGACTGGTATAAGCCTTTCATAGACACACCCCAATGGCCTGCTCCTCCCCTTAAACCCCACTTTCTGGTAATGTCACTAATTTATGATTCCATCCATGGATTAGTGAACTGTTTTAGTAAAAGCCTCCAGGATCACCTCCGAACATTGCTGTGTTCGTGACCTGAGCCCTGTGGGGGACACTTCCTCTTCAAACTAGAGTGTCCTCCTGGAGAAATGACCTCTACACAGTAACCAATCACGTGACTGTCTGAATAGCTCATTGCAGACGTGTATTAAATATCCAGACAAGGGTACAGATATCTCTGTGCCGAACTATTCCAGAGAAAGGCACCGAATTCAAGATGGAAGAAGACAGCAGCCTTTATTAGTTAGGCTATATTTTATGCTTGAATGTTTTAATTGGGAATATTTTGAAGACTGTGTTTAAGCCTATAAAGCATTAGGTTAAAGAAAAAACAGTCAATTGAGTATGGTAGCTCACAACTTCAGTCTCAGCACTCAGAGGCTGACATAACAAGATCACTGTGGATTTGGTGAGCATGGGTTAGATAGAATGAATTCCAAAAAGTGTGGGCCAGAGAGATGCCTTGCTAACAAGATAGTCAGGGAGCTGGAGAGACAGTTCAGCTCTCAGACATTACCTGTTCCTCCAAAGGGCCCAAATTCTGTCCCCACACCCATATCAACCGACTCACTTTTAACTTCAGTCCCAGGGGATCCAGCACCTTCTTCTGGCATCTTTTGGCACCTGCATTTATTCACATAGACATTTGCATAAACACATAAATAAAAAGAAAAACTTTTTTGAAAGACATAATCAGAAGAGGAAAGAAGGAAGGTAGGTAGATAGGAAATTTTAAATATTATCATTTGGGCATATTCTAAATTCTAAAACATATATAAAATACAAATAGAATCTTGTCTTAGACTCTATGGAAGAACACACGCTAGGGGAAATTCATAAATCAAAGCCTTCTCTCTTCTTGGTCTTCAAGGAGACCATACCTACCAATTAGACGTTTTTACACATCAGCAACCTCAGAAATTTCTTGTGGCTATAACCCCTTTATTTTGCTTCTAAGTCCTAACTTGGTGCTCATTTCCTGAGCTCTGGCCCTGGATACCACACATCATTTCATGTGCTTTCCCAAGGAGGACACTAAAAGCTGTTCTCCGAATGAAGGCAGGCAGAAGAAAAGTTGCTTGAATGGGCCCTGTGGTGTAGCAATCTGTCACAGCAGAAGGGTGAGGCTTGCCAGGATGCATTTCTGCTACCCAAGACACAAACAAGGGAGACATCACATGAGGATGCGTGGAAGTGCCTGCCACTGAACTGGACTGCGGTGATACTCAGCACAAAGGCAGGGCACCGAAAGGTTCTCCTAGGACCCAGGAAAGCAAACTTTTAGCAACTTGCTTGTTTCACAACCCTAGAAACAAATGTGGAAAATTGGTTGTATGTGTATATGCACACTCATTTGGGGTAGTGGTATTTGTGTGGGGGTGTGTGCATGTTTGCATTTGTGTGTGTCTCAGGAGCTATTCCTCAGGAACCATTCACCTTGAATTGTTTGTGTATACATGTGTGTTTGCACATGCATGTGTGCTTGTATGTATGTGGACATGCGTGTATATGCACATGAGTGTATACATGGAATCTAAAGGTTAGACTCCTCTCTCTCTCTCTCTCTCCCTCTCTCTCTCTCTCTCTCTCTCTCTCTCTCTCTCTCTCTCTCCTCATTTCCCACCTTAGTTTCTGAGATAAGTTTTCTTACTGAGCCCAGAACTCACTAATTCTGCTAGTCTAGCTATCCAGCTTGCTCTGGGAATCCTCTATCCTCGCCTACTGTGTGCTGAGATTACAGAGAGCTCACCATGCCCACCTAATATGTATGTGAGTGTTGGGTTCAAGCCTTACCCTTGTGTGGCAAGTTCCTTACCCACTGAACAATCTCCCCAGCCTCTGCCTTGACTTTTGAGGAAGGATCTCTGACTGGGACCTTTGGCTCACTGGCTAGGTTAGGCTGAGTGGCCAGTGAGTCCCAAGTATCACCTTTCCTAAATTCCCAGCACTCAGATTACAGTGTGAGCCATCACACTAGACCCTTGACACAATCCCTAGGGATTGGACGTGGGTCTTTGCTTGAATGGCAATCACTTTACAGATGGAGCCTGCTCCCAGCTCCAGCACACATTAGTGATTATCAAAATTACACTTCATTTGCAACACAGATATTACACCGAGAAGCCACTGTCTCCTGCTTCGCAGTTTTCAAATCTGCTCATGTGCTAATCACACAGATTTATTTTTCAGGCACCCTGCTTACAAAAGATAAAATTCTCTAAGTAATGTGTTTATAATCAGCTAATAGTTTCTCTACTTGAATGTCCCTTCATCACCTCAAGAGGAACAAATCCGAAAGCGAACACGTCACC
This sequence comes from Microtus oregoni, assembly GCF_018167655.1. NCBI lineage: Eukaryota > Metazoa > Chordata > Mammalia > Rodentia > Cricetidae > Microtus > Microtus oregoni. The sequence continues at coordinate 38,313,358 of NW_024543070.1, read as the reverse complement.
GTCTGCTCAGGACTGCCTCCTCCAGCCCTTCCCACCTGAGATGGGGACCCCTCTCTTTCCTCATCACTCCTGCCTGAGGAGGCAGCTTTCTCTCTTTTCCATCACTTTCCACTGCTCAACCTCCCTCAAGCCCTTCTGGGAAGCAGGTGAGATGTAAATCATCCATAAACAAAATACCAAATATATCATCAATCATTATGTTCTCCCACCCCCATTCTTGCCGTTGAGCCTGTTACCCACAAGTGTGTACCTGAAGGGTTTCCCCATGATTCTCTCCCATCCACCGCCCATCATACCAGTCCAGGCTCCGCATTTTGCTCTGATGAACACAACCACAGCACATGGTCATCCTGTGACCAAATGATTTTGTGAGCCCCTTTTGGGCTCCACTGTGATTTCCAAGTTTGTGGAGGTCTTTCTTACTGGGATCGGACTATTTAAAGTGGCCACCCATTAGCCCTGATCTTTGTTGTTGAGTCTCAAAGCCCCTCTTGAGATGCAGATCTGAGAGAGCCCTCTTCTTCCCTGGACCCTCATTCAGGAGTCTTGAGACTTCAAGCTCAGCCTTGCTTAGAGACCCTTCTGCCTTGTTTCCTCCTGGGAGACATGGAAAAGGAAGGCCCACCGCTGGCCTCCTTTCTTCCACAACTCAGAGACACCTCAAGAATAAGAGTGGACAAAGCCACCTCATCCACAGAAGAACCTGGGTCCATGAAGAGAGTCAAGTACTTTCACTCAGCTCAAAAAGAGAGGGAGAGACAGAGAGGAGCGTGGAACGAAGAGAAAGAGCGGAGAAAGAAGCAGGAATTCCCAGAAGCACTGTTCTAAAACCTCTCAAAAGTTGGTATTCCCAAATGAGAGTTTTAAGTTCTTATTTATTTCTTTTGGAAAAAGAAGAAAAGCTTTCTGCTATCTATGGTGTGACAAGCAGGAATTAGTCAAGAGCCTTCAAAGCGGAAGCTCTGGTGTAGAAAAGAGATACATTTTTAAAAAAATCAACCCATTGAGTAAAATAAGCGAGACTGTGGTACATAATGACAAGCCCATGAGGAACTAAGACAGGGCCATGGGATAGACAAGATAGGACCTCCCACTCCAGGTAAAGCAGTCCTGAAGGCATCCCTTAGTGGTGACATCTGCTAAGGTTGTATACTTGAATCAGTAGTGAGTCAAGCTTTTCCCATTCTAAATGGATGGACATGAGCCTCACTGTTGTGTCCGTCTGCTGAGGTTGTCGCAGCAGAGTTCTACCGCAGGAGTGGCTTTAAGGATAGAAAATTCCTCCCTAGTTCAGGAGCCCAGAGATCTTAGAGCAGGTATCAGCAGGATGAGCTCCTGCCTAAGGGCATGATGCTTCACAGAGCTGGTCCATGGCTACCTTGTGTTTTGGGGGTTCCTTGGTTTGTGGCAAAACTCCAGTATTCATATGGCCTTCCCCTACTCCAACCGTTCCTCCCCTCCTTCTGTCTCTCCCTTACTCCCCATCCAAATTTCCATTTATAAGATTTTCAGTTGTGCTGAATTATTCCATTTCCGTTACTGTAGCAAAATATCAGGGGTTGAGTGTTTTATAAAGCAAGAAGTTTCATTTAGCTCATATCTCTGAAGCCTGACAGTCAGAATAACACCGCACTAGCTCTGGTGAGAGCAGTCCTGTCTGTCACAGAGTGGGCGGAATCATAACAGTACTGTAAGCAAGAGGCCAGCCATGTGGTGAGACAGGAAGCCCATAGAAGAGCGCCAGTCCCTCGCTTGTAATAATCCTATCATGGGAACAGCTTCAGTTCTTTCTAGCAGCGATGTCCCCAATGACCTCAAGACCTCCCACTAGATGCTGTCACCTCAACATTGTTACAGATGGGAACCAAGTTTCCAGCCATGAACCCTTGAGGGAGAAACTATAACCAAACCATAACAAAGGCCACCCTCTTTCAGGATGACACACCTCTCAAATAATGTCACCTGCAATACCCTACTTATTTATGCATAAAAGCTCATCTTTATTCGGTACTACTAACCAGGATTTGGACAGATGAATTTCTCAGGATACAACCCAACCAGGACAAAAAGTCACGATTAAGGAGGCCCTTCACGTGGGACGGAGGAGCAGAATTACCCACAATGCTCTGGGCCAGATTTTGTGAGTAGGCCAAGCTTTCTTCTCCGTCTCTTGCACATTGCCGAGCACAGCATGCGATAAATGAATGAGTACTTGTTGATGGTTGATTAATGGTACATTTTACGCTAAAATTTAAAATTGTGTATGTTATCCTGTGGAGGTAGTTTGGGATTTGTCTGTGTGCCAGCAACAGATCTCATGCCTAGCAGATAGGAAAGGCTTAAATCATCTCAGGGTCTGATATGATTAGTAACTGTTCCCAGAGACCATGTGGAAGGAAAATAGCTGGCTGGCATCTAAAGCTGAGCCAACCCCCTTTGTCTCCGGGCCTGGGTCCCAGAGGCAGCAGAGCCGAGAAACTCAGGCAAGGCTGGCAAGGGGTCACATTGGTGGAAGACTCGAGAAAAGATGCTGGTGAACGCGCTGAGAATACAACGCATCCATCCCGGCCTCGGGGCAGCTCACCCCCTCCTCGCCCAGCCTGGGGACACGCAGCTGCCCTGTCCAAGCTCAGAGGGGCAAATTCCCCCACTTCAGAGAGGCAGCCCTGGGCCGCTAAACGGAAGCCTGGCCAGCGAGGAAGCAGCTGGTCTTGGCAAACAGAAAATAATGCCCCAGGCAAAAACAAAGCAAGAGGGATCCTGGAAGAGATTCATCCTGAGAAGTCCTCCCTCCCTCAGCCAATTTTTTTTAGTCCAATATAAAATTCTTTTTCAGGAAACATGGCAGCAGATATCTTCAGCCTAAACTCTCTGTGACTAGAAATTCTAGAAGGCTTCTCTTTTTCTTTTCAAGACACTCAACATTGTTTTTGAATAATACATGCATGTTGTGGCCAGCTATTTTGCTATTCGGTGTCCTGCAGTGTGTAACATGGACAGCCATGAAAGCCTTCATTGGACCGCGGGGCTCTGCCTTGGCAGAACTGCTTTGTTAGGTGCTGTTTATTGTGTCCCTATCTCATCACCTCATGAAGTGAGCTGCCGATGACAAGCTACTTTTCATTGTTAAAAACGATCTATTTGTGTACCCACATACAAACACAGTAGCCTCTTCTAAGAGGTATGTTTCATTCATGTTATAATTTTCCACTGTACATAGAAACTCATGGTCCTGGGCTGGAAAGATGGCTCAGTGGTTAAGAGCACCGCCTGCTCGTCTAAAGGTCCTGAGTTCAATTCCCAGCAACCACATGGTGGCTCACAACCATCTGTAATGAGATCTGGTGCCTTCTTCTGACCTGCAGGCATGCATGTAGGCAGAACACTGTATATACAATAATAAATAAATAAATAAAAAGAAACTCACGGTCCTGAAATCAGCACTGCATAGTGGATTTTCTGAGAAGAGTCGCTTTACGAATACAGACGAACCAAAGTCAGGTGAGATTTTCAAAGAAAGACCTAGTTAAGGCCAAGAACAGTATTTTACATATTTTTATTGACAATAATAATTGCAGAGTTGATTATTGAATACTTATAACTGAAGAGGCAGTATGCTTTCTGCTTTGAACCTGCCTCCTCTCAAGTCCTGTCGATTTTATTTAAACTTAATTGTTTAAGGCAGGCATGCCTGTGCACATACAAACTCCAAACATACCAGCTGGAGCCCAGTGAGTTCCCTGTCTGCCCAGGCTGCTAGTGAGCCCCAGTTTCAAGGGAAGGGATTTTGCTTAGAAACAAGCATATGTGCTGGCGGTTGTAAGCAGCTTGTGTATCGTGGCACCGCTTTCAGTTAAGTGCAAGACATTCACTAAAAACAAGTGTGTAATTTGCCCATGGAAGAGTTGGGATTCAGACTCTAACTCTGAACTCTGTATTTATTCCAACATCCCACACAGATTAAAAAAATGGGGGGGGGGACAGAAAACATCAACAGTTAAGTGCTCCAGAAAAATGCCACAAGTATGTGTTTCCTTTTTTTAAAAAAATGATTTTTAAAAATAACTTCCCTAAAGAAACAAAACACAGACCCAAACAGTAACCCCAGTGTGAGACTGGAAACCACAGCCTCAAGAACCCACTCTGAGACAACTGTGTATAGAGGAAGTATCACCTTGCATGGTTCTGAGGGAAGGTCTCCACGCACTGGAGACTTGTAATGATAAAAATTACATGGGAACCTTTTATGCAGCAGGCTTGTTGACCAGCACATTACATGTGCGATGCTATTCTAAGGAAATCTAGGCATGCTGGGCTAAATTTCCAAGAATGCAGTTTGAGCCCACAGTAAGGTGTGCTGTAAAGTGAGTGGGACACCGTGGCTCCGACAAGGCCCTGAATGATCCGTCTGTGGACTTCATCTCGCCGATTCTCATTAACAGCGATTTCATTTCTCAACATCCTCACAAGCTCCATCCGCGGAAGTCGTCACTGGCAGGCTGCTCGCACATACATGCAAATCTAAGTTAAAGGCAGCAGTGCCCTAAGACTACGGAGAACTCGCTGGTACCCATCCCCATGTGAGGCAGGGGTCCAGCAATCACCGCTGGGAAAGGACTTGGTGTTTCCAGGGATTCTCTGTAACTTTGTAGATCAGGCTGGCCTCTAAGTCACTGAATCCACCTGCCTCTGACTCCCCAGTGCTGGGCAGGCCTTCCTTTTATTACCCCCTTAGGGATCATTTGGAGTGTGGCAGGCACTCACACATGCACACAGAACCAAGTCTCTTCATCTGTCCCCCATACCCCATGTTCTTGTACGGTTAAAGGTGTGTTGGGCACCACAAACACAGAACTTTAAGTTTCAGGTATCTGGACACAGATCCTCATTGCTTCCCAGTTGTATATCTACAGAAGGTGTGTTTCTCTCGTTTTCCAGGTGGGCAGATCTGAGTGTGAAACTTCACAAATTGTGCAGAGCTGAGAGAATCAAAGCCAGCTCAAGGGACTCGACGTCTCTGCTCTCTGGCTTCCTCTAAGGCCGAGTTTGCATCTCTCCCAGCTTGCAGCAGTCTCCAAACACAGTCAGGACTGCTCTTGGTCTGTCTTCAGGTCCCACCATGCTTGGCAAGGAGCCTCCTGAGTTCATGATGAACCTGTTGTAACAGGGCATGCAAGGTTCAGAGATATTGGATGGATTTGGGGAACACTGGTACCCAGGGTTGTCACATGGCTTAATGGCTGATCATTAATAAGTTTTCCTTGTGAAAACACAGCTTCCGCCCAAGGGCATCTTAGTCACCATGAATGATGGGTTAAGAGCTTATAAGAGAAAGAAAATATGTCTGCCAATGGTAGTTACTAAAGAGCTACTGAGAACTGAGTGGGTAGAGGAGATTCATGCCATCATCTCTGTTCCTGGGTGCCCTGGGGCTTTCGCCACTAATTACAATCTGTTGTTACTGAGAAGGAAACATCGCGTGTCCACCAGCTGGATTTGCCTCATTCTAACTAGTGAAGACAGAGTCTAAAGCAATACTCAATTACCCAGGGAGTAGAGAAGGGCAACAGGTGCTTCTTGGCCCATGCCATAGAGTGGACTGTAAATACGAACAGCCAAGCACAGAGTGAACTATTCTGAACAGTCCACTCGTGCCAAGCGCTGGGTGACCATAGCCTGAACCAGTATTACAAGAAGAGCTGCCCAGCAAATCCCAGGCAACCCACAGGACCGTGGTAACAGAATGATGAATTACTTTGATACATTAAGTGTTGAGGTACTTTATTATGCAACAGAGGCCATCCAGAGCACCAACCCTGCTGCCCCAAGGAGACAACCTTGACAGAGCACAGATTTTTGTGGAAAGGTCTACATTTTGCTTGTGGAAGTATATGAATTTTGTACGGGGATTTTTATTGTAAGGTTATTACCTTCCAAAGGCCGTCTCTCTCCAGTAAATGACAGCATTAGATACTCATGACCTTATGCAGTCCCATTTCACAGAGAAATTGTGACCAAGAGAAGGCAGCAGAGGTTACTCAATATGACATCCAAACTTGTGTTCAAGCACTTTTGCACATTTTACTCTGGGAGAGGCCAGTCACTGTGTAACAGCCCACTCTACTGTGAGAATGGGAGAGGTCTATAAAGAGAAAGAAAGAAGGACTGGAGAGATGGCTCATAGTTTAGGAACGTGCTGCTTTTTCAGAGGACCTGATTCCAGTTCCCAACACCCGTGTTAGGCAGCTCACCACAGCCTGGAACTCCGGCTCCAGGGATCTGATGCCTCTGGCCCTCCTTAGGCCCCTGCACTCAAGTGTACATATTCCCATGTAGATATGCATATATATATATATAATTAAAAAAATAAGATAAAGAAATAAAGACAAAGGTGAGGAGCAGGGAGAGAGAGAGAGAAAATGGGGATGCCTCTGAGCTGACATGCCAACATGACCATGCAGAAACCTTTGGGTTTTCTATCCGGACAAGTTTCCAAATGACCCACATCTCACCTCCACTATGTTTGACTTCACATACATGATTCACCTCAAGCAAGAATCCTTCAGGTGAGCCTAAATCTATGCAGATGAAGCCAAATAAGTTTTGGTTGGTTTGTTATATGTCAATGGAGTTCACAATATTAGTTTTTGTGCATCATACTTATCTCAAACTCTTGCTGTTTGTGGTAAATGCACAATCTGGAATATCCTCTGAAAGACCAACAGAGCATTACTATACAGACTCAGAAAAAGAAGAGAAAAAGATTTTTTTAAAAAGTAAAAAAAAAAAGAATAGCATCTGGTGCCATTCCAGCTGCCAAAGGAAGGGAGCCGCTAATAGTCCTACCCAAGTATGACACCTATAAACCACAATACCAGCCAGCATGGCACAGTAACCTACTAGTGCAATCATGGCACACATACTGTAGGTAACCAATAGCCCTCTAATGGGATTTAAGGCCTGTTTAACAGCAAGAAATCATGCCAGGTACTAGAAACCTAGCCAACTACCTGGGGCTGGTGAGGTCTGAGAGGAGAGCCTACAACTGTCACTTTACTGAACTGGCACAGTTCCTAATTGCATTCTAAATATTTATCATTATACCCACAGAGAAATGAAACTCTCACCCCTCATCAAAGAAACTTCTTTTTGCAACAGATGAAGAGAATTACACAAAGCCACAACTGATCAAGACCCAGAGAACAAAGTGATCATGTGATACCCAGCCCCAGTCAATCCATCTACAGCATAACTCCTGCACCTATTGCTCAGCAACACCGAGAAGATAGAGCAGAAAGCTGGTAAGAGCCAGAGGACCAGGATGCCAGTCGTGAGACTGTGACTCCTATAGAAATAGCAGGGAAGCTGTACCATCAAGTCTCAACAACATGACTGCCTAAGCAAGACCTAAAGAAAGATTACAACAGACAGACATGCTATGAAAGGGGGAGATCTCCCAGCACCCCAACTACAGAAGAACTACCGGCAACTAAAGTATGCTGGGGGGGGCGGATAGTCTTCCCCAGGGAAGAGTACAACAATTGATTATCCAACACCAAATGGTCAGTCTTATAATAACATATATTCAAGTAACATTACCCAGACTGAAAGGTTGTTTTTATATAGTTAGCAGTGTGTGTGTAACAACAATTAAAGAAAAAGAGGACATGAATTTGAAAGAGCAAAGGAGTATGTAAGAGGGTTAGAGGGAGGAAAGGGAGAGAGTGACAGAATTATATTTTACCTTCAAGATATAAGAATTTCTACTAGAAAAAAGAATGACATTCTGCCATTTGTCAAAAAAAATATTGAATGGATGATTTAAACTGTATCAACAAAATGGAGCAGGTGGTCCCTTGAGTTAAACAGCTCAGGACTTCCTTGACTCTCATGGAGGCAAGCAGTCTGGTACTGGTACTGGTACCAGGTGAGAAGAAAATGATTGAGTCCATGTAGAAACTTTCCTCTACTTACTTCTTCATTTGCAAGCACGACATCCAAGAAGTCCCTGCATTCCATAGAAGACTTTACAGTTGGGAGAGCTAAGGAACACTGCAGCTGAAGAAACAGCTGGAGCCTCACAAAGAAAGGCTGCAGACTTAGAGATCACATCATGTGACATGCTCCTCCGTGTGGCAGCAAAGCTCCTTCCTCAGTCAGACCTGGCCTGGATTCCGTCGCATGCAGTCACAGCCCATCTCTTTCTCAAACGCACATCTCTTCTCTCAGTGACACCCACTCATCCCCATCCCTCTCAGACAGCGGTGATACTGAGAATGAACATACACTACAGAGTCTTTTCTTAAAGGCATTAGCACTTTTAATTTAATTCTGTCCACATATTAAACACAGCATATGCTTTGGAGTCAGGCTGAGCTGACTTGAAGCCTTGCTTTGACACATACTAGGAAAGAAGGAAGGGAGGGAGGGGGAGGGGTGGGAGAGAGAGGGGAGCAATGGAGAGAGGGAGGAAGGGAGGGAGGGAGGGACAGAGGGAGGAAGGGAAGAAAGAAGGGAGGGAGAGAGGAAAGCAGAGAAAAGAAGGGCCCCTTTCAGATAGACATTTTGCTCTGCCTTGTTCTTGGACTTCTCAGATTTCAGAACAGTGAGAAAAAATTGTGTTGTTTATAAATGATAAGTTTAACTAAAATTTTATAGCAGACACAACCACCTATAATAATTAAATAATGTATTATTCTTGAGAAATAATAAATTTTCCTTCCTTCCTCCTTTTCTGGGAAGCTGCACACACTAAACTAAGATGACAAAAGACAAAAATATCTCTGTCAGCTTAGTTCACCCACAGGGTTGTTAGAGTGAACCCTGGAGAGATGCAACTATTTTGCAGATTTTTCTCTTAAGTACAGAAATGGAATGCTAGGATTTCCCATCTGTGTTTCTCCTACCCTTTAGCTACCACTCGGGAAAGTAGGAACAAGAGTGAAGAAGTGAGTCCCTCAGGGGACCGAGCCAAGGAGGTGAGGATCTGAAGAAAGGCGCCCTGTCTCGGAGAGAGAAGAAGTGGGGCCAGAGATGCCCCATGTGCCCTGAGCCTATTCCACAGAAATACTTGAAACAAAAGCGATAGGACAGAGTGCCAAAGTTACCCATGGCCCCGGAGTTCCATGACTGTGGCCAAATAAATGAACTCAAAGGAGGGAAAATGTGCATTGGGTTATGGTTTTGGTCCATGGTTATTTGCCTCAATTGTTTCTGAACTATGGGGAGACAAAACACCATGGCAGAACAAAGCTGCTCACCTCATGGTGACCAGGAAGCAAAAAGAGAGGAAGGCTCTAGAAACCCAGTATTTCCTTCAAAACACATCCCCAGTACACTACGTCCTCCATCTGGGCCCCACTTCCTAACCCACCACCTCAATAGCACCACTGCTGAGGACCAAAGCTTGATAATGCATGAGCCTTACAGAACATTCCAGATCCAACTACACTACCACTCAACATCTATCTACTCCTGAAGTGTCCAAGATGGCATCTTGGGTCTTAGAAGAGGCACTTGGCTGACTGACAGCAAGACCACTTGTGGCAAAAACATGCAGACATATCTTTCGTGTAGGAATCAAGCTGGGGCTTGTGCTTTCTGTTTTGATGTATTTTGTTTTCTTTTTCCATTGATGTATAAAGCATAGAAAAACAGAAAGAGAGAGAGAGAGAGAGAGAGGAGGGGAGGGGAGGGGAGGGGAGGGGAGAGGAGAGGAGAGGAGAGGAGAGGAGAGGAGAGGAGAGGAGAGGAGAGGAGAGCGAGGAAGGGCATTAGATGCTCCTCATGGAACTTCTGGAGCTAGACTATCCCTGGTTAAAATGAGCTGAATAACCAGTCCTCCTCGTCAGTCTTTCCCAATCCCAAACTTCAAACACTCACACCGGAACTTTCAAAGGTCCTGTCCCACAGGAGTTTTGATGACCAGCTCTGTAGAAAATACTGGGCCAAGGCTCCCCACCCTCCTGCTAGCCTTCTCTGCTCACTCTTGCCTGGAACATTCTCTGTGGCTCTGCCCAGCTCCTGCAGTCACTGGGGCTGACTACATGTTCATTAGCCAGTTTCTAAGTCTTCTCTTTCTGCTCACACAGAGGTCCCATGCTTCTTTGTCCCTTTAAGGCTCTTGGCTTTTCACTGCCACAAAGGACTAAAAAGAGCAGAATATTAAAATCAGATTCCTCACACTGAGACAATGATTGAAAACCACACAGACTTTCAACACTTTCTTCAACTGCCTGCCACGATGGGTGTTGTTAACTTTATATAGCGAGAAAATTAAGATGAAGAAAGGTTGAATGGCTGTGTAATATTGTGCACAGTGTCCAAAGGTCATAGCCCACAAATGATGCAGTAGGACTTCGAATAGACTAATCCACTAAAATTCCTCAGCCACCGTCCTGCCTGTGATGCCACAGTCAACGTTAACACCTCCTCAGCCCTTGCCAAACAATCAACCACCTTTAATTACAGCTGTATTATTCCTCTTGTAAAATCAAGAGGCAATGGCATGGCAGGAGCAAGTCCACCCAGTGCCCAGATATTAGATCTTAAGTATCATTCTTCAGTAAATAACCCAAGGCTTTTTAGAGAAATAGCTCGTTCCAGAACTGAGGCCAGGGTAATATCACATGGGTCAAGAGCATCTTGGAATGCAAAAATTAAGGAAGTGCTAAAATGCACACACTCATACACACACGCACACACACACACACACAAATACATATACACGTAATAACAGGGGCTTGTTCATGCAACACAGGAGAACAAAGCAACTTGAGAATGCGAATATTGTTATAACTCAAAGAATACACAATCAATTAAATGAATATCCAGGAGTCTATAGTGAAATAAAAATAAATAACTGGATAACTAAGTGGAAAAGAAGGACTAAGTCTGCCTTAGAGAGAGGTCCTGATGATAATTGCAATAAGAATGTGAAAAGAGGACATCACCATCAGAACGCCTTAGTAACGACTCTTATGGGCAAGTCTACTGATACATATTAAAACTAAAAGATGAAATAATAAATAGAAACAAGACATTTGTGTTACCTGAAATTATCCTCTCTATAAGATGTATTAATTAATGGCCATGGAGGCTTGACACATGTCCAGCAATTCTTTGACATTCCCTTCAAGGAAGTAGAGCTTAATTCTACTGCCCCGTTGTGTGAACTTGGTAACTTGCTTCTGAAGAATGCAGTATTGAGAGGGGAAAAGTAAAGAAGCTATATGGAAAAATTTGTCGAGTTCAATCCTAATAACATAGCTGAGGTTATCTGCACAAAGCAAAGGCTAGAACAGGCTTCCCTGACACAAAGACAGAAAGAGCAGGTCCCCTCCTGTGACTCTTAGTCTTCATGGTCAACTTGACTGGCTTGGAGTGGCCCTGGAGGCACACTTCTGAGTGTACCATACGGTGTATTTCCAGAGAGGCAAGAATGAGGGCAGAAGACCTACACAAAACGTGGGTGACGCCATCCTGTGTGATGAGGTCCCACACTGAATAAAAAGAGAAAAGCAAGAAAGCCAGTATCTCCCTCCCTTTGCTTCCTAATCTACCCATATGTGAGCTAGCCCCTTATGTTCCTCACCACAACCTCTAGTCATTCAGGTTTCCTGGACAGAGGCAGGGGATGGGGGAGGAAGGAGGGGGGAGGGAGAGAAAAAGAGGCATCCTGGCTACAGTGTCTTTACATGATGCTGCCAGGGCCTCATTCTCAGCCATGATGAACTCTCAAACTGTGAGCCAAATCAATTCCTTCTTCCCTTAAGTTTTTTCGCTTAGCTATTTTATCCCAGCAATGAAAAAACACAACTGTTATACTCCACAAAAGAGTACCAAGCAGTCCAAATCAAAGGATGCTCTGTAAGGACCTGACTTGCACTCAGGAACAGGAAATAGTGGAGAATCGCCGCCGACTGAAGAAGAGTGAAGAGATGGTCTAGTGAACACAGTGGAGCGCTTGAACTTGATCCTGGAACAAGACATTGCTGAGCTAAGTGGGGAAAAAAATGAAGGAAAGCTGTGACTTTGCTGAAAACCAAACAAGAGAAACTTCTATTGTATAAATAGCAACTACAGCCACATGGAGGGAACAGATGACCATGGCGTAAAAACAACCACAGCCACGAGGAAGGTGCAGACTTCCATCATGTAAATTACAACCACAACCACAAGAGGGTAAAGAGTCCATCATATACATAGTAACTACAGCCACAAGCAGGGCACAGACGTTCATCATATATACAGCCACTACAGCTACAAGGAGGACACAGACGTCCATCATATACATAGCAACCACAGCCACAAGCAGGGCACAGACGTCCATCATATACATAGTAACCACAGCCACAAGCAGGCACAGAACACGTTTTCACCAACACCCACGCTGCCCTCTTGTACCAGGCTTTTTCTTTTGGACCAACAAGCAGATCCCAAATCATGATATGGAGACTTATTATTAGTTTTGAATGCCAGCCTAGCATAGGCTTGGTTTTGTATTAGCTCTCTTAACTTAAATTAACCTGTTTCTCTTTATCTAGCTTTTGCCTCAGGGCTTTTCACTTTTCTTTTGGTATAACTTACTTCCACTGCTTCTTGAGTCTGACTGGCTGGTGGCTGCCTAGCTTATTGCCCCAAGCATGTCTCCTTTTTTTTCTCCTAGGTCTCTTCTTTTATTTCCCTGAGACTAGATTTCTTTTCTCCACCTCATTCACTCTGCCTGTCAGCCCCACCTCTCCTTTTCTGCATAGCCATCGACCATTCAGCTCTTTATTGGACCAATCAGGTGCTTTAGGCAAGCAAGGTGAAACAAATGTGACACATCTTTACATAATTAAACACACCTTCCTCCATCGTTAAATAAATGCAGCATAAACCAAAGCCACACACCTTTACACAGCTAGAGTAATACTCTGCAGTGCAAATAAATACAACACGTTTGTACCTAGTTAAAATAATATTCCACAACACCCTCTTCTCCAGCAATATGAACTCAGGGAGTGTCCAGTGCTAAGCCAGATGCACCTGCTGGGCTTTGTCCTATATTTCTCTCTGCCTGGAAAGCCTTCATCCCTTTGCTCTACATAAATACTTTCCTGTCCAACTCCACATCCTAAAAGCCCATCTTTCTCTCTCATCCTTCTTTCATGGGCTGACATTAGACACCCATACCTGTCACCACCTCTAACATTTTGGTGCATTTAAGTGACTGTGCCCTTTTCTTCCAGGTAAACTTAAATCTGGGGAGAACAATAATTTTATTAATCTTGCCTAGACTCAGAACATAGCTCAGACTGTATCCGTGTTGAACAAGTGACTGAACTGACGAATGAACTAGTGAGTGAGAAATCATAGAGTACAGGTAAGCACAAAATGGGGGTGGGAATTTTAGTGTAAGTTAAATAACTTTAGTGTAAGATTAAATATTGTTAAAGTTATTGAAAATTATCGGTAAGTATGCAGACAAAAGGGCAGGAAGACAGAAGGAGTAAGTGAACTATGTATGAGAAGAAAATTGAGCTGTGAGTACAAGACACAGGAAAATACAATAGAATACAGAAACTGGCAGAACAATCATATAACCCAATAAAAAATATAAAATAAAACCAAACTAATCAAATATTCATGCAAGAGTGAAGATTCACAAGTATTGTATTGTCAGGTAAAATCTCCCTTGCTTACACTGTCAGAGAACATCTTCCCTTCCTTGAGATACCCTCATATTTAACTCTGCTGGTGAAGGGATTGTCACTTGGTCTTCAGCTGAAACCTATTTGACTGGATTACTTAACGTGTACCATCTCTGTGGAAATCAAAAGGTCACTTGCAGAATTGACTTCCCACACTGAAGTCAGCAAGGGTCCTTCCTCCCTTAGATGTTTTCTAGGCTTTGGAATGGATTTTAAAGAACTTACATTTGGCCAGCTGATGTTTTCCAAGAGTGCTGGGTGGTCCTTCTCTTCCTGCATGGATTTAAAATTCCAAGGTTCTACCACCACTTACAAATATATTTGCTGGTGGAAGTTTTCAACTTACTGGAGTTTACCTGATCCACAGTTCAGGTCACAGGGTGTCCATTTGCTTGTGAATTGCATACTTTTGGTGGGTAAGAGGGGCTTAAATTGGAGTTTGGAAACAGTTATGCCAGTATTTTCTACCCTTCTCAGCCAAGTGGTTGGGTGAAGCATTTCTCTTGGGTTCAGATTCCTCACTGTCTCAGCAGAATTGGTAGGGACCAGGTCAGTGGCCAGTCTGACTGCTCAGCATCTACTTCTTGCAGCCTGTTGATCTGTTGTCTATAATTTTGCTTTTACTGTTTTTGCTTCTAGAGAGTTTTTCTCTTTTGTTTGTGAATCCAGGGTTGTAGGGAGGTGGGTTGTTCCCTTTTCTTACTGTTTAAGTGTGGCTCAAAGTTGCAGTTTATTTCTTCCCTTCCAGATCTAGTATCAGCATTTCCACATTCTGTCTAGTCTCCTCCACCTTGTTGGGCACTGCACAACCACCTTGCCTTTCCACACTTCTGCCCTGTTTATGTCATCAACTGAACGTTTTCTACCAGGTTCATGGAGACACTGGAGAGAACTACTTGGCCCTATTCCGCCATTTTCAGAAGTTGTTCTTTAATGTTGAGGGAGTTTTTATTACTGCATCAACTTCATTATTCATTATTGGTCTGTTTAGGTTTTCTGATTCTGTGACCTAATTTTGGTTGGTTGTAATGGTCTGGAAATCCATCCATTTCTTCTAGTTTTATTTACTGGCCTATAGTTGGTCCCCAACAACATTTGTGTTTTTGCGATGCAGGCCATCATGCCTCATTTTTCATCTCTGATTTTATTTAGTCTTTGCAGTGGTTTGAAAGAAAATAAACAGCAAAGGGAGTGGCACTATTAGGAGGTGTGGTCTTGTTGGAGGAAGTGTGTCATTTTGGGGTGAATTTTGAGATCTCTTTTTCCAAAACTTCCCTCAGTGTGGCAGTCAGTTGACTTTCTGGTCAAGATGCAGCCAGCACCACAACTGCCTGCACCTCCCATGCTCCCTGTCATGACAATAATGGAGTGAACCTGGGAAACTCTCAGCGAACCACCTCAGTTAAATGTTTTCTTTATAAGACATTGTGCTCATAGTGTCTTTCCACAGCAATAGTAAACCCTAACTAAGATAGTCTTTCTCTTTTATGCCTTGGTCTAAATAAAGAGGTGTTGATTTTGTTTGTTCTTAAATATCAATTCTTTATTTCTTCAATATTTTATATACCTTTTCATGTTTATTTCATTTACTTCTGCTCTTAATTTGGTATTTTTTTTCTTCCACTAATTTTGGGTTGTTTGTTTGAAAACATCTACTTGGCATAGATTATAAATTGCAGTGACTTCTCTTCTGCTTTGGATGGATCCTATAGGTCCTGGTTAATATTGTCTCCATTGCCACTAGTGATTTGAAAGAAAATGGCCTCCAAGGGGAGTGACACTATTAGGAGGTGTGGCTTTGTTTGAATAGATGTGGTCTTGTTGGAGGAAGTGTGTCACTGTGGAGGTGGGCTTTGAGGTCTCATAGATGCTCAAGCCATGCCCAGGGTCTGAGACTACTTCCTGTTGCCTGTACAAGACGTAGAACTTCAGCTACCTCTCCAGCACCATATCTACCTACATGCTGCCATGTTTCCTGCCATGATGATAATGAACTAAACCTCTGAACTTAAAGCCAGCCCCAATTAAATGTTTTCCTTTATAAGAGTTGCTGTGGTCATTGTGTCTCTTCACAGCCATACAAACCCTAACTAAGACACCCTTAGGATCTCAGCACATTTTCTTTTTTATTTCTTTAATGACTAAGGACTGAGAAAGTTGCTTACTTTCTGAGTATTTGTACTATTTCTAAGGTTTTTAATTTATTTCTGGTTTATTCCATTGTAATCAGACAAAAAATATAATGACATGGCTTTCATTTGTTTTTAACTTTTGATTTGGTTTTGGGCCCAAATAAGCCTAACTAGAAAAATGTTCCCTGTATTAAGAGGAAGATTGTATATTCTCTGACTGTTAAATAAACTGTTCTGCTAAAGTCTGTTAGACCCCTTTGCTGTGTAGTGCAGTCTAACCCCAGGGTTTGCTTGTTGATATTTTTGCCTGGATGATTTGCTCAATGATGGAAATGGAGTGTTGGCGTCCCCAACTATTATTGTATTGGGTATCTCATTAGATCTAATATTTGCTCCATATGATTTAGTGTCCCAATATCTAGTATACAGAAATTCGTATCTATTTCATCTATTTGTGGAACAGATCCCTTTGTCATTATA
The DNA here is from genome assembly GCF_018167655.1 of Microtus oregoni. Taxonomy (NCBI): domain Eukaryota; kingdom Metazoa; phylum Chordata; class Mammalia; order Rodentia; family Cricetidae; genus Microtus; species Microtus oregoni. The sequence goes on along the minus strand of NW_024543070.1, from coordinate 38,297,052 downwards.
TAATGAGCTTCTTAGTCTTTTTTTTTAACATTTTTTTTACTTAAAGTCTACTTTATTTCCTATATATACTCCTGCTCAGTTTTTGTTTCCTACCATGTAGAATTTCTTTTTCTCATTTATTGACTTTCAGTCTGGATGTCATTACAAATGAAGAGTTTCTTGTAGGCAGCATATCATTGATAACTATATTTTTAATCCATTCAGCAAGTCCAAATCTTTTAAATTGGGAAATGTAATCCGTTTACATTTAAGATGATCATTGATTTATAGTTATTCCTAACATTATTTTAATTTTCCTAATTATTTTGTGTGCCTTTTTTTTCCTTTTCCTCTTTGAGAATCTTTGTAATTGAATGTTTTTTATATTGATGTGGTTTGGTTTTCCTTTCCTCTTGTATATCTGTACTTGATTTCCTCCTTTAAAGTGTTTCTGTTTGGTAATGAAGTTCTGCTCCATCTATTGGATGTAGGCCTTCCTTATGAATTCCTTGTCATTATTTGGTGGTGATAACTCCTCCATTTTCTTTCCTGTAAAGGCTTTGTTTATTTTTAGACAATCGAGTGACATTTTGATGGATGAAGTATATTTGATTAATAGTGTGTTGGCTTTTTCTTTGGAGGGGTCATTATTGATGTTCTGTTGGGACTTTGAGTACATCATCCATTCTTTCCTGACTTATAATGTTTCTGAGAAAGCTACTATTATTTTAAAAGAAATTCTCTTAAATATGATTTAATGCATTTCTCTTGCTGTTTCTAGAATTCATTCTTTTTCTTAAATTCTGGATCATTAAACTATGATATGCCTCAGTGAAACCCTTTCTGCTCAACTCTGGGTTCTCCTATTTCTGCCTATACAAATTTTTCAAAGATTTGGGGACTGTTCAGTTATCTTTCTACTTTACTGGTTTAGTGTCCTTTTTCTTTTCTTCTAAAGCATCTGTAATCTGTATATCCATCTGCTTGAAGGTACTCCATTAATTTTATAGCCATCTTTTTTTTAGTTATTTTAAAATACTTGCTCCTGACTTCAGAAATTCTTTTACTTAATTTAGTCTGTTGTTCAAGTTTTCTATAGTGATACTTTATTTATGTTTTAATAAATAAAGCTTGCCTGAAAATCAGAGAACAAAACTAAGCCACTAGAGGCCATGGTGGCATCACACACCTTTAATCCCAGGATTTGGGGGACAGAGGCAGATGTATCTCTGTGAGGTCAAGGCTACCCTGGACTGCACAAGATCAATATAGAAACAGATTCAGGTAGTGGTGGCTCGCACCTTTAATCCCCATTCTAGAGAGTCACACGCCTTTAATCCCAGCGCTGAAGGAGAATATAAAACAGGTTGAGACAGAGGCTCAGGTTTCAGTTCGCAGTTGTCCAGCCTTGGTAGGGAAAGACTTCTCTAGTGGCTTGACTGTTTTGCTTTTCTGATCTTCAGCTTGAACCCTAATATCTGTCTCTGGGTTTTTATTATTTGTGCTATAGTTTTCAGTTGTGTTGTTTTATTTGGCTTCTGTGCCTGGTTTATGCCAGTGATAACGAAAGAAGAATATAAGCTCTCCTAGTACTCCTCAACCTTGCTGTTAGCATGCCGCCCCTTTGGTGACAAGAGCTGCATTCAGGTAGAAGCATGTAGACAGTAAGCCTCAGAAGCTAACTAACAGAGAGTTGGCTATTTTACAGGGACTTCCATTCCAATCCCATCACCCAAAAATGTCATCAAGTATTGCTGATTGTTCGGTCCTTTCCATTTCAAGTTGTTTTCAGGACATTCTAAATCACCATCATCTTCTGTGGCTCTGTCTTCTTAACTCTGCATTATTTTCTCCGTGGTATGCGTTGTTCCAGGTGTCTCCATTTGGAAAGCCTTCACTTTTGTTCGTGTGGGTATAAAAAAGGTTTACAAGCTTACAGCAGAGGTTCTTGGTTCCCATTCCTGTGGATATGGAACTGCAGGTTCCTTTGTGGTCAGCCTTGGCCATCTTCCTAATGTTTGATTTCATACTGGTTTTCCTGTTTTCTAAACTAATGTTAAATCTCTGATTGTGTGATTCTGTGCACTTCATAATTTTCCATTTTCCTTTATTATATTCTTATGGTGATTTGAGTGAGAAACCACCCCATAGGTTCACGCATCTGAACACTTTTTAGCAATTTAGCTATTTGGGGAGGTTGTAGAGCTTTTAGAAGGTGGGCCACTGGGGGCGGGATCTGAAAGTTTATAGCCTTCTCCTTCTCCACTTCACTCACGGCTTCATGCGTGCAGTTGAAACGTGATCAGCAGCTTCCTGTTCCAGCCACCTGCTGCTCTGTGTTTCTTGTCAGGACTCCCTTTCTTGAATCATAAGCCAAAGTCTTCCTTCTCTAAGCTGCTCTCAGTACTGATGATTTATTTGCATTGACAGAAGAGTAACTAACAGTTACACACTGTTCTTTAGGTCAAAGGCATCTGCATAACTGGAATCTGTCTCTGGGAATTCCCGTTCACCCCAGTACAACCTAAATCTGAGAAGACAGGTTGCTTTAGGGTTGCGTATTGGACTGGAAGGCACAGAAAGGACTGGAACAAACTTCTCTCTTAATACCTGAAAACATTAAAACTAATACCTGATCACTGAATTTTTAGTACTCTTGTATCTTTAATTTCTGCTCTTTTTCGGAGAGAGAAAATGCATCCGAGATGTGACTTTTCCCATAGTAAAACTTTTTTTTTCCTTAGCAGCACCTGAATTTCACTGGTCACAAAAGAATGTTAAGAAAGACACTCTCCACCTTTGATAAATGAGGGCTGAAGGCACTGGCGGGGAGAACAGTCCAAGGACAGCTCGTGTCCTCAGGTTAGCTCTGAAGAACACAAAGTTTTTGACAATAATGAGAAGGATGGTTTTTCCAGGCAGGCAGAGCTAAAATCCAAGCTGGGATGGACACAGCAAGGCCATGTACTCCTGAACTTGCTGAGGAGGGGCCGCGGAAAGCCTATTGCTGGTTATGAAAGTACCAGGAGAGGGGCTTTCTTCTGTCAGTGTGGCAAGCTAACAGTTGTGTTCCGGAACATTTTAATGTGTCCCTCAAGGGATTGTTTGTTGCTATTTCACCCTATTGTACTATATTAAAAAGGTAAAAACTCAACCCAATTTTAGTATTTAAATATGGGCCTTTGGAAAGTGGTTGGTATTAAATGAGATGATCAGAAAGAGGTCTCCAAAACTGAGTACTGTTGGCTTTAAAAGAGAAGGAAATGAAATCTAAAGACACACACATACTCCTTCTGTTGCCATGTGATGGTTTACATACTTCAGAACTCTACTAGAAAGGCCATCACCAGACACAGCCCCTCAGCCTCAGGCCACCAGAATCATGAGCCAAAATGAATCTCTTTTTAGTAAATACTCAGCCTTGGATATTTTGTTACAATCATGTAAACATGGATAAATGTTATTGAGAGAAAAAGAAAGTGATGCCTCAGAAAACAGGAATATAACCTGAGGATGAGACAAGGAGACTCTCCAGGCTAGGGGAGATAGAGTCGCAGCCTTGTGGTTGTTTGCATGCGAGGAAAGGGATGCTTGTAAGCAAAAGCTGCAGCAGAAGCTCAGGAGGCATGAACTGGACGAGAAGAGGAGAGTCCCAAACTACCCAGAAGGCACCACGCAACCTCCAGAGAAAAGCCCAGAGCCAGCTGCCCAGTGTGAGTCTATCTCTTTGTTCCTATGGAACCTAGAAGAGAAGACTCAGCCTTTGTGGTCCTCTAACTCATCCCTGAAACTGAGAATTATATTATCTATCCCCATAAGGTCATTGTGCTTTTAATTGAGCTACAACTTGCAAAGCAGATAGCATAATGAGAACCTATAGCTGCCTGGGAATAAAATAAAAAACCCAAAATGCTTTTTGTAATTTAAAATTTGTAAAGAACTGGGGAGATATCTCATTCAGTGAAGAACTTGCCCCACAAACACGAGAACCTGAGTCTGATCCTGAGAACCCAGGTTTAAAAAAAATCAGCCATGGTGATAATCATTTGTGATCCCAGCCTTGGAGAGGTAGAGAGGGCCAGAGCCCTAGGGCTTCCTGGTTATCCAGCCTAGTCTACTTGTTGAGCTCCAGGCTAGCAGCAGAGACCTAGTCTCCAAAACCAAAGAAGATGACATCTGAGGGACAACTGAGACTGTCCTCCATATGCCTGCACATACATGTTTCCTCACTCATACAGGAATACACACAAGCACATACATGTTCCCTCACACATGCATGAACACACACACAAGCACATACATGTTCCCTCGCACATACATGAACACACACACAAGCACATACATGTTCCCTCACACATACACGAACACACACACACACACACACACACACACACGATAAAACCATGGAAAGCCTTGAGAATAAGGGTGTAAATGCTGCCGTTGGCATTTCTGCCATTGTTGTTATACAAAAGTCAACACTGGTAGCCAGAGGTGGGAGGGAGCCAAATCCCTCCAGAAACAGCTCTAACTGAGAATGGAGACATTAGCTTGGAGGAATATATTACAGTAACACATTTTATATTCACCAATAGGATATGAAGTCCCCATTCATCTCTCCTGTTGCCTGAAAATGTATTTCCCCTGCTACCTCCAAGCATCCAGACCTCTAGCACACCCACCCTGAAGTTTTTAGCCCTACTTTATTTGAATGGAAATGGAATTTCTTTGGGAATACTTGCTGATTGGAAGGGGATTTTAAAATCATTTTTTAAGCAGAGAAGCACAGTTTAAATGCACTGAGAAAGCCAGCAGCCTCCAGAAGAGACACTTTCCCGAGGACATTGCTCTGAATATTATATAATCTGGGCATGTAAGGATGAAAATAAATCCCAGGCACACTTGCCACTTACCCTTGCACAGACAGGGGCATTGCCTACGCTCTCAGCCGCCATTTCCCCAGCTTCAGAGTGAATATAAAAGTGTAAACATTACTCCAGGTGGAATTGTGAAACTGTTCCTCTTGCTTAAAAGAAGAGGAACAAGGAGAAATGGGCAAATAAAGGAAGGGGGTGCGTATTCGGAAGTCGCTGCACGTTATTAGTTGGGAAGGGAGGAGGAAACACCTGAAGACATGGAAGGAGCTGGAAATCAGGAAGACTGACCTCAGTGTCTTACTAGACTTGGAACCCATTTCTGGATGCTCTATGCCTTGACTCGTCCTGGGTTTTGATGTCACTTCCCCAATGCCTAATCCTCTAGGTCCCTTGAGTAATGGATGGTTGAGGAAAAGCATCCTTTTTAACCACTGGCTTTGATCTTCTGATTTGAACACCACAATGAAGAACATGAAAGTAATCTGTACTGAAGCACTGCCGTGGTCTAGATGCTTAGAGACACCATCATTCTACATTGTGCTACTGTTGGTAGTGTCTATTGGTACCAATGTACTTACTATCAAAAAGCCTTCTCCCCAAGGAAGAGCACACCAATTGGTTGTTCGGTGCCAGATAATCAGCCCTGAAAACATACATATGAGTCACATTATATGGACTAAGCAGACTATATTTAGGAACATATAATTTGTATATGATATACATATTATATATGTATATATAATATATACACTTAGTAAAAAAGAAGTCATGAATTTGAAGAATGGAGAAGAGCTTGGAGAGAGGAAAATTCAGACAGAAATGTAATTATAATCTTAAAAAGGCTTCCTTTTTTATCCCATGCTTTGGACTCTCTGAACAAGGCAGACAATGAGGGTTGCTGAGAAGCCAAGGACAATGGCACTGGGATTTGATCCTACTGCATGTACTGGCTTTGTGGGAGCCTAGCCTGTTTGGATGCTCACCTTCCTAGACCTGGATGGAGGGGGGAGGACCTTGGACTTCCCACAGGGCAGGGAACCCAGACTGCTCTTTGTACTGGAGAGGGAGGGGGAGGGGAGGGGAGTGGGGAGTGGGGGGAGGGAAAGGGAAAAAGGGGGCGGGGAAGAGGCAGAAATTTTTAGTAAAAAATAAAAAAAAAAGAAAATAACAAAAAAAAAAGAAAAAAAGGCTTCCTGAAGACAGAAATTTTATAGTTGTTATTTTAAATGGTTTAAATGTAAAATCTTTCAAAAGCTAAAAGAAAGAACTAAAATAAAATAATGAAGTTTGAGGTAGGTGCACACATGACTCTTGTCCTAAGAGGAAGATCCAATTCAAGGTAAATACATCATGTCATGGACAGCCAAGCTTTCTACGACCATAGTCTCTTGGTGGTATCTGCAGGGATGTTTCTGGCCTCTGTCTTCCCAGTCCTTAGCAGATAGGCTTTTAATGTCCCTCATTTCCAGAGAGTTCCAACCTAATCACTGAGCTCGTTCTGTCAACCATCTCAACCTGCACTGACCATGCTCAGTTACATGACCAGTCCTGAGTGTTGAGCTCAACTTTGTCCCCAAATTTCACTCCTGTTCACTAACCAGACTCAGTCGGTCAATTGTCAAAGTGTTTGCTTTGGTAATTATTGAATTATCACGGTGTCTGCTTTATCTGGGTCATGGTGGGCTGTGCTAAGTCCTGCCCAACTCTCGTGGGCACAGCACACAAGCTCCACTGTTCTCACAATTGCTCCATTTGCCTATCCAGGCATAGATTTGAACAACTACCCAGGAAGGATTTTGACCAACATCCACCAGTTTTTTTATGTATCGAAATGTGTCAATAGTCTAGAATCTTCTCAAGGCCCTAGAGGAAAAGGAGCCCTTAAATAATTAACTTTTCTACCAACCCAGTAAGTTATAAATCTAATCAAATTATTTTAGAAAATAAGATAATTATATATATACAGAACTTGCTTGGAACTGCCAAACTTTTTGCCAGGATCCGTCCTCTTAGGACTTGCCTCCTCTTCTGTGTGTTGGCTGAGGTTCTCTACTGCCCATGAGACTTCTAAGGGATTCGTGCCTCAGCTGACTCCCATGTTTGAAGCCGTAAGAGCAGCTCCCTCTACCACTGATACCACCACTATACCATCCATCTTGACCGGACAATACACCTCTCATCACTTGACACTCTCCCAGAATCCCACAGGAGTTTGCATTAACCAATGGCTATGCCCACAGTCCCAAGAAAACGCATTTTGGCTACAGATGATTCATTGACCACCACTCCCAAGAGGTTTTAAGTTCCCAATTTTGATATATAACTCGATGTACATTCAGTCCAAGTTCCTTGCCAGAAAACTAGAGAAAGATGCTACTGCCCACAACCAGGAACACTTTAAGGCATCCATCTGGACTGACTGCCCAGAAGAATACTCCCGTGGGGGAAAATTCAAGAATTCTCATGAGGGAAACTTGTGGCTGCACTTAAGCATTAAATGCTGTTTGTTACGTAAAGGAAGTGCCCAAATTATTCAATAACCTATAAACAAAAAGCTTCAGTGAGAGGCAGACTGGTCTAGAAACCCAGCTAATTCTGCCAGTAAAAACCCCACAGCAATGATCACAGGGGCCCGCTTAACCCAGCCCACACTGTCCCAAAGCTTACGTTGAATTCACATAGGACAGAGCTCAGTTCTGAGCCACTGGTTGTTGCTTTTATGGCCTGGATAACAGACTCTAGAAAACCATGTGTAACAACAAGTAACTGAGGCGTAAAATGTTGATTTGGTTTTAGCAGAGATGAAGCCAGCACCTCCTTTCTTACCTTTGCTTTGTGCGAGGATTCCATAGTAAGGTAGGAGGTAAAAGGCCCGAAAGCAGTAATATTTTATCTCCTCTCTTTCCCCACCTATACCCTCCCTCAGTCATAGTTCTGTCCGTGAGTGTTACTGATCCAAAACTTAGACTGTGTACTATAGTGAGAATATATCATCAAATATTCATACTTCGTGTGCATAAAACATATATTTATAATAAATAATCACAAAATCAATGCTGATAAAATCACTTGCTCTCCTAAAAGAAATCATTTCATTTTTAATTTTTAAAACTTTATTTGTTTATTAATTGGGGGCTAGATTCCTGTTTGCTGCGGCATGTGTGTGAGGTTAGGTCTCAGGGACCAAATTCAGGCCTACAGGCTTGGCAGCGATCTCTTTCACCTAGAGAGCCATCTTGTCAGTCCAGTCCCTCAGATTCTTAAGATCTTTCAGAATGATATCTCCACCCACCAAGTTCTGAATTAATATTGATATACTATATGGCAGTTTTTCTTCTTAGTGTTAGAGACCTGAAGAAATCCTACCTTTAGGGGGTTGTGGAGGACTGAACGTCTAACATTGAACAAGTACAACAGCTATAAAGAAAGGTAAGTTCTTCCTCACATCTAACTGAAAGCCATCTTATATCACTGGAGCTAAAGTTCTTCCTTTACACAAATAGAAAAAAAAATGCCCTCTCGTTAAAACTGTACTAAAAATGGTACACCTATAAAGTCAATTCTTATTCTTCTCTTGATTAAACAGCTCCACTTCCTTGAATGTTTTCTCAAAGGACATATTCCTCACATTTTATAATACCTTTCCTCACGTAGGTACAAACCTCCATCCTTTATATGGCCCTATGTTGCCTAGGAGATGCTCCCACCCCGTTATCCCACTGGTTCTTACAAGACAGCATAGGAAGGCACTGAGGAGCCTGACCACACACACCCATGGCTCTGTTCTAGACCGCTTTACACTTATCCTCATTGAAATTTTATTCCAGTTTTGTGGAGCCATTTTCTCAATGAGCTAAGGCCATTTTGAATTTTATTTTTGTCTCATAAATCATTAGGACCTTGGATCATTCAGCGCCAGTTCAAACTTCATGAACTCAGTCTTAATCCCTTCATCCAGGCCATCAATGTAAGTATTGAGCAAGCTCCAATCTGACCCCAATACCTCTCGCTGTTGTGTGCCTTCCCTCTGGATGATGACAGCCAATGAGAGCACCCAGTTATCCAGTTAATTAATGATTTGTTCCAAGATATTCGCAGGTATCTATGTTAAGCCCACAGGTCCAAAATTCCCAGAACTGTCCCGTCTTTCAACAGTGGACATCTCCCTTACCCTGGTGCTACTCTTAGCAGTGTTCCCAGTTCTCTGTGATTTGGGGAAATACTAATAGACCCAAGATGAGAGTTGAAGATTCATTCAGCATCCTATAGGGCAAGTCATCAGGTCCTGCGGACTCCAGCGTATTAGGTTTCTTCAAGCGTCTGAACTCTGTGTCCCTTTGTCCTTCTAGCCTCCCATTATAACCTGGCCTTATCTCAGGCAGCAGTTTATAACGAAGATTACCTTCCCCTGGGGGGAGAGAAGTGAGGAGGACGTTGCGAAAATACTAAATAAATAAATAAAGTAAAAACATCGCTGTTTTACTTCCGCTCTCCTGTCACTGGCACAGACAGCACAGTGCGTCCAAATCCTCCCTTCTCTGCTTGCAGCCACACTGGCAAACTGCATTTCCCAGCATCCATTGCAGTTCAGTCCGTGTCTTATGAATGGACCCTGGCCAACTCGGTGATGGAAGGCACCACTTTCTATCCTGAGCACGGAGCTCTGTTCATGGCTCCTTTGTCCTCTACTGACTACCTGGGCAGAGTGAATTGATAAGGAAACAACACAAAAGAAAGGAGACTGGGCAACTGAGCAACCAGGTACAGGGACAACAACAGGGGGATGCCCAATATGCATGGGCCATGACTTGTAGAGGAGGCCCTGCAGGTATGGTAGCCTATACCCATAACCCTAGCACTTGAGAAGTTGAGGGAAAAGGGTCTTGAATTTGAATCCATCTGCACTGTATGGTGAGACCTTATATGATGATCAATCTTCATCAATACCAGTTTAAGGATACCAGTAACCACCTAGGAAACACACCTCTGGGCCTGTCTGTGGGAGCATTTCCAGAGGGCCGCAAAGAGAAAAGTCACTGCAAATGAACATCCCATGCGCACCATCCTAGTTGGTAAGAAAGGGAGAAGGGAAGAAGCAGACTGAGTGCCGCCCGCTCCCTGACTGCCGCGTGCTGTGATCAGTCCTCCAGCTGCTGCTACCATGCCCGCCCACCATGGGAGACTATGCTCCTGAACAGCGAGCCAAGGTAAGCCCCACCTGCCTTAGGTTGCTTTTATTGGGTGTTTTAAGTAATCAATGAAAAATTAATTAGTACAGCCTGTCTCCAAAGACAACCAAGCAAATGGCTGCATTCTGTGCTGTAAACTACTTAGGTTATGGTGGTTTCTACATTGAGCTAAACTATTTCTCACTAGTCTTCTCACTGTGGCCTGAATTCTACTCTTTGAGATTATTCATAACAATGCATAACAATTGCAAAGTAAAATTTTCTGACTGAACTAAAGAAAGATTTAAAAGAATATCATTTTTGTTTCCTACTGTTTCATAAGTATATTCTTTTACTTTAAATTTGCCAGTCCTACTATCTTTATATTTATGTAAATTCCTATTTCATTTTGAGGAGACCTTGCCAGAGGACTCAAGTCTGTCATAATGCTCCTTAAAAAAAAAAAAAAATAACTGACAAATTTGATTTCTTTTAAAGTTAGAGAGAAGTATAATAGATTGAATAACTTTATGTTAGAGGGTGCTGAAAAGTTATTTACTGTATGGGAAATATTACAAATATCTGGGTATGGATCACCTAATATTTTGAAGTGCTCATATAAAAGTAACCAGCTTGATTTTTTTTTAATGCGTGAGTGTTTTGCCAGCATGTTTGTCTATGCACCGTGTGTGTGCCTCGTGCCCACAGAGGTCACAAGAGGGCATCAGATCCCCTGACACTGGAGTTAACTTATGTGTATGTACATGATGTGTGGGTATTATAGAAATACACAGGGAGAAGGAGAGGGGTTCTGATGTAGCCCAGGCAGGCTTCAAACATGATATATATATATATATATATATATATATATATATATATATATATCATATCTCAGGATGACTTTGAACTTCCAGTCCTCCTGCCCCCACCCCTTGAGTGCTGTGATAACAAGTATGTACTCCATGCCCAATTTGGATATATTTTCACTTACTCTAATTTCATCATTAGTTTTTATCTTAACATTAAAAAAAACATACCAATTCCTCTACTTTCTGGATATATATAAACAAACCTTTAACAAAAGCACACCTAGGGCAAGTGTGTGTGCATGTGCACAGAAGAGCAAGCATGCATGCATGAACACATGTGTGCCACCTAATAGAAAGAGCAAGCATGCATGCATGAACACATGTGTGACACATAATAAAAAGAGCAAGCATGCATGCATGAACACATGTGTGCCACCTAATAGAAAGAGCAAGCATGCATGCATGAACACATGTGTGCCACATAATAGAAACAAATAAAGCAAAGCTGCATTGTCAGTTAATAACAGAAATAGCACTTCCATCAAGTAGTATTTTGTTTAAGGCTGAGAAATATTCAGACAATGAGTTCTAATGTTCTTCTTACCTTTGTACCTACTTAAGTAAGCACTCTTTACTGAACAGAATTCACTGAAGAAGACTCCGGAGAGCGCATTGCTCTGTATCAGACAGGGGCCATGTGTCTGGGATCACCATTTGTATCATAGTGGGTTGGCAGAGCCTACGCCTACATCCAGAAAGCATCTGTCCTTGGCAAACTGCTCCACTGGCTTACATGGCCACACCACTGAATCTCTATAGGGAAGAGGAAGGGTTGGAGCACAGCAGTGTCCCCACCCTCAGAAGCCCCCACCCTCAGAAGTCCCCACCCTCAGAAGTCCCCACCCTCAGAAGTTCCCACCCTCAGAAGTCCCCACCCTCAGAAGTCCCCACCCTCAGAAGCCCCCACCCTCAGAAGCCCCCACCCTCAGAAGTCCCCACCCTCAGAAGTCCCCACCCTCAGAAGTTCCCACCCTCAGAAGTCCCCACCCTCAGAAGTCCCCACCCTCAGAAGTCCCCACCCTCAGAAGTCCCCACCCTCAGAAGCCCCCACCCTCAGAAGCCCCCACCCTCAGAAGTCCCCACCCTCAGAAGTCCCCACCCTCAGAAGTGCCCCCACCCTCAGAAGTGCCCCCACCCAGCACTCTGCACCCAGTGAGCCCACAAGAATGAAAAAACAGACTCTTGCACGTAAAAGAAAGCATACTTATGACTTTGCCTAAATGTACCATTTAAATGGGATTGTCTTTTTATCCCCTCCCCCCCTCCAGCCTCTTCCTGCCCACCTCCCTTTTTCTCTCTCTCTTTACTTATTAAATGCTTTTCCTCAAGAAAACTTGCCCCGAAACTCACAAAATGCTCCAAACCTCAGCAAAGTTGTATGCCCTGAGAATTGGTTATTCGAGAGCCAGGCCTTCTGCAATCTGATTTCTCAGGATTGATGCTTTCTCTTTGAACAGTGAACACAAGCATAGGCTCAAAGGGCCCATGACAGTCACTTAGGAATAATGCAGACATTTGTGTCTGGGCAAGGTCTCCCCTACACAGGAAACCTTTTGTAAATATTAGTCACTAGAACCGGAACACTAATAGATGTAGTTAATAATTATCACAATGTGCCAAAACTGCACAGTTTGCTCCCTGATTGCAATATTAAATTGCTATTGAGCTGTGGTAGTCGCTTCAGGCAATGCTAGTAAGAACCCCCTGAAGACCCAGGCTGGCCTCACCACACAAAAATGGAAAATGTTCTGTTGCTCACAATGCTCAGGCAGCGGTGGGCTTTGCCAGAAAACAAACAGAAAACTCAAACAATAGAAGGAAAGTTTTATCGGAGCTGAAGTGTCCTTTCACTTGGGAACTGTCGTCTCTCAGAAAGAAAAACACACTCACTCTTGATAGCAGCTCACAAGGCAAGCCATTACTATGGGCACCGTGACTCGGCGCAGATAGAGAACTCTACACAGCCAGAGCTCAGAAGCTTTGTTTTATTTGCATAAGATTATGTCTGGAGATAGACTGAGCAGGCTCTGAGAAGTTGAGGGCCCCTCAGAATGCAAACAGGCTTCTGGCCCCATGAGCGGAGTGGGAATATTCTTTTCCCACACACCCCCTCCTCTGGGCTTGACAGGTCAAGTGGCCTGGACAATGGGGCAGAGCTACTGAGAGCAAAACTGCAATTTAATTGAGAGGTGTCATTAGCTCCAGGACAGCACATTCAAAAGCAGACACAATGGGGGCACTTGTCATACGCGGCACACACCAATCCACCCCTCATCCACCCACGTTCTGCCATCCCACCTCCGTATCTGCAATTTCCAAGCCCCACAGTGGGCAAATGGGTACTTAGCAATCAATCTGCACACACTGCCGCCCAGCCTGTGCAAATGGGGGGCTGCCTTGTCCTCCTGGGGATTCTGAAGCGTGGCAAGGGCCCGCCCACTATGGAGGTCGCACTCAGTATATGGCTGCTTTACAGGAAATTAAGGATCCTACGTGCAGCAGGGTTAGGAGAAAAAGAACAGTGGCTATTAAAGGACTAATTAAGCGAGATTCTGCAGGAACCGTGGACTTGGGCCTCACCTTTCAGGCCAGGCGAGCCAGTAAATAGCCTACAAGACGTTTTCTGTGCAGAGCAGGTTACATGGGCAGTCACCATCACCCCCTCAGAAGCAGTGCCATCTGTGGCCTGTGTGGGCAGACACAGTAATGGATGTTGCTTGTTCAGAGGAGACAGAAAATGGCTGCTCTGCCCCTAACCTGCCAGGCTAATGCTCCAGATCACCAGAGTGTGGTGAGCTGGACCCATCCCCCATGCTAAGGTCCACCTCATGTAAGCTTAAGAGGCAACTCCAATCTCCTCCTCCCTGAGAATGCAACCAGGAGCCCCGGGCTGTCTATTCCAAAGCTTCTGCTAAAGAGGCCAGGGCTATCCATGCTTAAATAGGGTAGAACTAAACAGAAAGACCAGGGTATTTTTATAAGTCTTTTCACTTTGATTTAACTTACTTGTATATGTGTTGTGTATGTTGAGACCAGCAAACATCCCCCTCAGCTCTCCTGCAGTGGCCTTCCACACTGGTTTTTTGAAACAGTCTCTCATTGGCTAGGAATTTTCATAATGGGTTAGGCTGACTTCCCAGTGAGTCCCAGAGATCTTCCTGTCTCTGTCTTCCTAGTGCAGGGATTTCAAAAGCATGCTGCCACACCCAGACTGTTTTTCGTGGTTTTGAGTGAACACACTAACTAGGCAAGCACATTCTCATTTGAGCTAACACCACAGCTCCTACTTGTTTTTTAATTGATATATAATACCTGGATGCATGGCATAATGACTTGGTACATGTATACAATATGTAGAAACAAAATTGGAGCAATCAGTATTTCTATCCCTTAATCACTTACCCTTTGATAGGGTTGTATTAGGTTCTATCTTGTTGTCTTGCTATTTGTAAAGTTGATAGTAAATTGTTATCAACTCTAGTCACCCCCAAAGACCTATAGAATATCTGCATGTCTCTAGTTGTAGGTTGCTATTCAACCTCCAGCTTCATCACCACAACTATACTTTCCCTTTATAAATTTCTTTTTCTTGTATTAACCTACATTTTGTCAGCCTCTCAGGCATAAGTATGTTTCTCCTTTATTTCCCCATTTGCAAAGTGGTGTGGCTATGGGCCAATTACCACCTTCTCTGTATCTGTTTCTCATCTAAACCTGAGCGCATTCTAATGGCTCTAAGATCTCACAGCATGAACTCTGGGTACAAAGCAAGCCCTGAGAGGACCTTAGCTGATGTCATCATTACTGTCAGTCTTCCTTCTGTCAGAATCAGCTCGGGGTCTGGCGCACAAAAGATTGCAGAGTGTGCCATTGACAGCTGGCAGACTGAGGTGAATGAATGAATGAATGTGTGAATGAATGAATTCTGAATGAAAGCTTTAAGTGGCAAGCATCTTTCTATCCCAACTCATCCCTTCCCATGACCTTGGACCCTAGACCAGAAGATCAGGAGATTGTAATTAGAGTGTTTCATCTGCCGCACTCTGGGCCTTCACCTCAGCTACCCATTGGTGCTCAGCCTAACAGAAGAGAGCCATGGCTGTGGCATTTCCTTGTGTTGTACAGGGCCCATGCATTTGAAGAAAAAAACCACTCCAGTAGTTCCTGCCAGTCAAGGAAGGCGAGGACAGGCAGAATGCATAATGACAGCATGCATGTGTCCCCAGTGCCACCACAAGAAGAAATAAGCCAGTAGACAGTCAGGCATCTATATTGAAAGCCTCATGGCTGAATAGATCCCTGAGCTCAAACTGGCAACACCTCAGTGAAGTTTCATGGAGTGACGTAGATTAATGACATCATTAAGAGCAAAATCTGTGACGTTCCAAGTCCTACATCCAAGTTACAATACGAGCGTGTGAACCATCAAAAAGTTACCGAAGCTTTCTGGGCCTCACGCTCTTATCTTCAGGATTGGACTGATGACCATCTCACAGGCTTTTAAGAGGCTCAGGAGTTCATACCTGTGACTTCAGGCAGAGGCTGTCACATCAAGAGCTTGGGTACTGTGACTCATCAATCCCTCCACACTAAATTTTGGTCCAAGCAAGAAATGAACTTGGGCCTTCAAAACAGAACTGAATATTTATTTTGCTACTGATGAATCTAAATTGCAAAGTTAGCTTGATTCACATCCACACTGAACTTCCTACTCCTCTTAGCTCTAAGCCACGGATGCCTTATAGTCAATAGAAGACAGAACTACGCCTACTATACCAGTGACACAGAAACATGTTCTCTTCTTCTGTGGTTTAGATGTTTGCCCCTAACGATTCATGTGTTGGAAACATGATCCTTAGTGTAGCAGTTCTGAGAGTTGGTGACAACTTTGAGAGGTCAGGCTTGGGACAAGGATGTTAGGTCACTTGGGTGCTGCACTCAGAAGGGTCATATAGTTCTCATGGGAATCCACATAGGTCCTAGAAGAGCAGATTGTTACAAGGGGCACAAGCCCAACTCTCGGGTTTCTCTGGCTTTCTATCTTGCCATGTGATCACTCTCAATCACTCACACTCCTGTCAATGTGATGCTGTTCACAGGAAGCTGAATCAATGAGGCTGCCTAATCCAAAACCAGGATCCAGGGATGGGGACACAGTTAGTGGCAGAGCATTGAGCTACCATGCAGGGGCCCTGAGTTTAATCATCAGCACTGAAATATAAGTAGATAGACAGACAGACAGACAGACAGAAGGACAAATGGGTGGATGGATGGACGGATGCACGGATGCATGGACAGATGGGCAGGCTGAGGGGGGGTGGGCAGACAGATAGATAGATAAAACAGAACTAAGAAGAAACTTTTCTTCTTCATAAAGTATCCAGCTGTGAGTATTTAGTTGTAACCAAGAAAAGAGGTAAGTGCAGTATCTTCCCACTAGTAATGACATTATAGGCTTCCTGTACTTTACCTCCCTCCCCTGTCCTCCTCGTGACTCTTCACACAGAGGAGCTGAGTCTCCCCAGCCTTATGCCAGTCCTGGTGTGGGAGAATTGTCTGTATTCTGCCAATCATGTTTTAAATAAATGCTGATTGGCCAGGTAGGAAGTATAGGTGGGTCAACCAGACAGGAAGTAGAGGCAGGGCAATGAGAACAGGAGAATGCTGGGAAGGAGGAAGCCCATTCCTCCCATTCCTGCCCAGACCACAAAGAAACAGAATGTGACCTCGCCTGCTGAAAAAGGTACTAAGCCATGTGGCTAACATAGACTAGAATAATGGGCTAACAAAAGTTATAAAGAACTAATAGCCTGAGCAAATGAGTCAATCAGTTTTATAACTTATGCAGACTCTATGTGTGATTTTCTTTGGGACCTTGCTGGCTGTGGGGTACCAGGAAGGACAGAAACTTCAATGAGCAGGCCCTTCATGCTACACAATCCTTCAGATTAATGAGCTCCTTCTCATCTATATGGAGGTAAGTTCCCAGTGCCTTCTTTGCTTTTCTTTCTCCTTCTTTTTCCAGCCCAGATATTTATCTTTCTGATTAATGTTGCCAGTTCCTTTGGATCCCCCCATAATGCAACAAGACCAATCATTTTTAAAATCAAAGATCCCAGCCATTCCTTTGGTTGTGCAGATTTCTTTTCCCTTTTCCATCTGCCTAGTTTGGGCTACTCAACCACAGTCTTATGGAAATTCTTCTACTTCATAAGTACGATCTGTCTCCCACAGTTGGAACTGAAGCCCATCCACTGCCCCAACTATTCTTGTCCCAAATTTGGATAATCTCCTATCAAGGCTATAATGTCATCAGATAGCTAACCCTCTCTGTAAATCTGTTTTCTATGCCCACTCTCAGCTGGGAAGCCTACCTCTTCCTCCTCCTCCTTATCTCTGATCCTTTCATAGGCTCTCCAGGATGCTTCCCTCAAGGTTAAACAGTTGTGTTTCTACCCACAGTTTCTGTTTTCCTAGACCTGTCTCATTCTGGCTAAAATTCCCAGTGCTCATTTCTCTGGTTTTCCGGTACCAAATCTGTTCAAAACATACAGTGCTGGCCAAACTGATCCCCAGGACTCCCAAGTGACTTTCACTTTAACTCCTTAACTAAGAAACACTGCTAACGCGGCTCAGCTCTGTTGTGCCCCATCATCCATTTGTTCCCCGAGATCTCTCTGTATCCATTCTTGGAATCTAGTCATTCTTTCAGCCCCCCCATGGACCAGAAATATGCCTGGTTATTTTTTTTTCTTTTTTCCTTTCATCTCAGTCTCACCTAGTTTTTGCAGAAGCTTGCCAAAATCCTTGGAATGAAAATGAATTGAGTTCCTTTAAAATAACCAATGAGACAGACATCTTAGAATACTAATAGACTTAGAAATCAAAAACCAGGCCTCAGGTGTGAATGATTGGTTGACTCTCAGGCAGGTCAATAAGTGACTTATCACTGCTTTGTTCTTGACTCTGAGTAGAAGATTCAACATTTTGACAGCACTCGTGGGTTTGCAGCTGCTCCAGAGGTGAACACTATCATGACCCACATTCCGTGGATTTTGAGGGAAACAAGCATCAAGGTCTGTCCTATACCTACACAGCCTCTGTGAAGTAGAGGCAACAGCTGGGTGTGTTCTGGTCCTTGGCCTGAGTTAGAAATGATTTGTGATGATGATTCCATCATGATTCCATTCCCTCATTTGAAGTCGATTGTACAGATTGACCTCCAAGTTCAAGCTACACCAAGTTTTGAACATTTGGCAAGCATTATCTATTACATATGTTGTAGCAATATTAAATTTATCTCCTGGGAAAACTACATACAGATTTTGATGAGACCTAACTTGGAAACAATAGCCAATCATCCAGATATATTGCTTCCTTTCCTCCCAAAGCAGGGGCAACTGGACCATCACCTATGTGATGGAGTTTAGGGAGTATCCGGTCTACAGAGGATCAAGACACTCCTGGAACATCTGGTCTCCAGAACCTAAGTCTCCTTTCAGATCTTTGTAAGGCCCCCACAAAAAAAAAAATAACCCCAGGCTTTCCTTACCATTGTGTAGATGTGGTTTCCCTTATCTGTCTGCATTCTTAAACCATCTGATCACAATCTTCCCTTCCCTTCCCCCCCTCTCCTTTTTTGTTTGTTCATTTGTTTTTTGTTTTCTGGATTTGTTTGGAAGGGTCTTTTGTAGTCCAGGTGGCCTCAAACTCAACTGTATGGCTGAGAATGACCCTGAATTCTGGATCCTCCATCCTCCACATCCTGACTGCTGGAAATACAAACATTCAATACCAAGTCCATCTTGATCTCAATCTTTCCTTGAGGAAGTTATCTTTCATAAAAAAATAATCAGAATGGCCTTTCTTTCTGTCTACCACAGTGCCTGCTCCTACTTCTGAATTAAAATCACAAATCTATAAGAAGCCTGTTGACATATTATGTCATATTTAAGAGATGGAGTTGCAATCGTTCCCCAGTTGTTCTCCATCTAACTGAAGAGGCTGCTATTCCTGAGTGGCTAAAGGCCTGCCCCTCTTCCTAGGTTCACTCACAGTTCTCCTGCATCTGAACCCCAGCTGTTAGAAATCTACCACTAGTGTAGAAGATGATATAAGTAATGAGCGAAAGGCAATCTGCAAACACGCTGAGAAGCAAACTACATGACACCAAGAGCCTTGTCGTTGCTTGCTCTTGGAGCCTAGGACCCAGTACAGGTCAAAGCAGACCAAAGAGTAGAATCTGGGGGGGGGGGGGGGGACTGATCACTAACTCCTGTTGATGGAGCCAGCCATATTCATAGCCAATGTTCTGACCTACAGAAAGGGACAAGCACGCAGCATGTCTCAATGGGTAGGGCACTCGCCATGGCTGCATGAGGGCCTGCACTCAGAACCGCAGTAGGCACACAAAGAGAGGGGCAGAGGCCCATGCCTGAGTCCAGTGCTGGGAAACCAGAGCCAAGCAGATCCCTGGAGATTCTTGCCAGCTAGCCTTGCCTAACTGCTGAACTTGGGGTTCCATGGGAGACTCAGTCTCTGAAAATAAGGTAATTGAGAAAGGCATCCAACATTGACCTCTGGCTTCCACACACATGTGCACATACACATAAATACGCACACATACACACATTTATGTGAACACATACACATGAGAGAGAGAGAGAGAGAAAGAGAAAGAGAGAAAGAAATGTTTTCCCACAAAAAAACTTTTATTTTATATCCAGTGTGCCTGCTAGTGCCAAAATCAGCAACCTAGCTCCCATAGCCTCTGCTTGATTTAAAAAAAAAATACTCCCAGCTGCAATTACCAGCAATAAAGATGTCAGAGATTGTAAAGACGGATCTGAAAGGCCCACCCTAACCAAAGCTTTCTTCCATGCCACACTAGTCCACCACTCAGGCCCCTGGGTGGGCTTCTGCTTGAGACTTCTAAACCCTGCATCTCGCAGAGGACTAGCTCAGAGCTCCTTAATTGGACTTCCTCTCTACCCCAAGTTCCAGTTCACTATCAATAGCCAATAAAGATCAAAATGCCAATTCTGTTACCAGAACAAGGAATTAAACTGTTCAGTATTCAGCAAAAAACAAATGCCAAGGTACATAGTAAAAATTTAAGACTGAGTGCATAACTATGGGACCTAAGTCATCTTCGTGTGTATATGTGCATACACATGACCCAAGACCAAAGCAGCCTTATAATATCATCTCATCACATCGGGATTTTAGGATCTACATGTGACTGAATTGGGACATCAGAAAAAAAAAGGATAGTTAATTAAGAGTTGGGTTTGTCTTGCTCTCCATTGAGTGACATAATAAAGACCATAAATATATGCAATTAAGTCAGCCCATAAGCCTTTTGGCCTTTTCTTTTTCACTAGAGAAGTAATGACTACCCCATTCTTATCTCATCAATCACACACATCTCCTATTTCAATGTCAACACACCAGTGAGAGGCATGGAGAAAAGGTCACTTCTAACATGGGACCATTGCTACACAAGTGTGTTAGAATAGATTTCCACTTAGTTGGCATAAACCAGTCCTTGAAGAAGTAACCAGTATCTGTGAACTTGGTATGATGGTTTAGTGTGAACTTACCATGATGGTTCAGTGTGAACTTGTTGTAATGGCTCAGTGTGAACTTGTTGTGATGACTCAGTGTGAACTTGTTATGGTGGTTCAGTGTGAACTTACTATAATGGTTCAGTGTGAACTTGTTATGGTGGTTCAGTATGAACTTGTTATGGTGGTTCAGTGTGAACTTACTATGATGGTTCAGTGTGAACTTACTATGATGGCTCAGTGAATGTCCAGCCACACACTTTAGTTCAATAATAGGCAAGCTCTTTATTTCTTTTATTAATTCTTTGACAATTTCCCACATGCCTTCACTGAGTTTTGCCCTTGCCCTCTCTCATCTGCCCATCTCTCCTGTTGCAACCCTTTTTCTCAGTAACTTCTCACCTGCTTAGATGTTTTTCCCCCATAGATCTTCACTGAGGGGTGAGTCCTTATAAGCCCCTCCCTCCACCACTACCATAAATTCATGAGTATGGGGTCTTTTTAGGTCTACAACACTGTTTTACAACACACTTCCCAACCTCGGGCTCCTACATTCTTTCTTTTCCTTTCTTCCTCAATGTTGCCTGAGCCTTGAGGGTGGGAAATAATAGAGACATCTTGTTTAGGGCCAACATGTTCTTTCTTAAAAGACCAGAGAACCAATATTTGAGGCTTTGAGTGCCACAAAATTCCCATTACCACCATTCAGCTCTGTCATTGGAGAGTGAAAGCAATCATGAATCACACATTAACAGATGGGTGTGGTTCTGTGCCGACTTACCTGTCTACAAATGGGTGTGGCTCCATTGCAGCCAAACTGTCCTCTAGAAAACAGAGAGGTAATAGTTTGCTAAGCCATAATAATGCTGACCAAGGCAATGTCTGTTCTTATGTGAGAGTGTTTTGTGTATATATGTATATACATGTGTGGACAGAACATGTGCCCGTGAGCGTGCACATGGAGCCCAAAAGAGGATATTTAGTATCCTCTGTCACTACCTGCCTGATCAAAAGAGGATATTTAGTATCCTCTGTCACTACCTGCCTGATTAGCTTGTTAGGTGTCTCACTTCACATAAAGCTCACTGCTTTTCACCAAAGCCAGCAGGCACAGGCCCCAGAAGCCCTTCTGTCTCTGTCCCCTGCTTCAGCTAGTACTGGGGTCATAGGTAAGCACAGCTACACCCACTTTCTTATGTGGGTGCTGGGGACCTGACCTCAGCTTATCTGTTTGAACAGCAAGTACTTCACCCACTGAGTCCTCTCCCCAATTCAACTTCAATTCTTTATTTAAAGAATTGGACAAGAGTAGCCAATAAGGAAGATTTCTGAAGTCTGGGTCCCCACTATCACTTACCCCAACCACTGCAATCATTCAGAACTGGTCTCTGGCCTGGAGTCTCCCACTCTGACTCAGCATGTGTAATAATCCACTGCACACTTATCCCTGAAATTCAGTCTCCATTACATGACTACCCTGAACAAAACCTTCCCATGCCTCCCAGGTGCTTTATCATGGCTAACACCATGCCTGTTGGACCCCATCCTATCGTAGCTGCTTGCCGCCAACTGTGCAGGAATAATGAAGAGATGAACCAGGCTTTGCTATGTACTCAGACTTCTTCACTTAGTTTATTGTTCAGAGAAATTAAGGCCAAGTCCCAAGCTTAAGACAGCATTAGTCTATTTCTCTTCCACATGAAGTAGGGTGCATGCCTGAGGGGCTCTCCTCCAATCCATGGTGTGGGGATCCACACTTCTTCCTTCCTGGAGGATATATGCATATACAAATATACATATATCTCAATCTATTGCTATTAAATACACAGAAACAGGAGAGAGAAATAGATGAGACACATGGATGCTCAAGTGTCCAGATATCCATAAGCACACAAGACATACACACCAGCTGTAGGAATGAATGGGTCCATCAAGATGGAATATAGGATTAGTGCATGGAAACAAACAAACAGGAAAAGCAAGGAGGAGCAATTGTTTAATCAGTGTCAATCACAAGTGTGTATTATTAGTTGAGCATGAAATATCATGCAGTAAGTAAGCTCTCCGCAGGGGGGATTCTTGAACTAATCCAAAGTTTAAAACTGCAAAACAAACAAAACAAAACAAACCTACATAATCAAGAAGAGTCCTGTAAATTTTAAAACACTGGATCACTTTGATTCTAGAACTTCAGGGATGGTGCATTTCCAGTAGGGAACAGAAGATCCTCTGTCCTAGGTTTCCCTCTGAGGAAAAGAGAGGTAGATGGGGTCTTCAAACATTTCCAGGCAGGCAGCCAAGCCAGTGATTCAGGCATGCATGTACTGTAAGACGTGCTGTACTTCCCTCAGGCTGACATCCAAGATCCTCCCCATGCCCAATCATATCTCTTTATTATGTCTTTAAAATAAAGACCAAATTTAGAAAAGTCAGTGGACTCTATTCTGTTTCCAAGGCAGAGAGTTATCAAGAACTGGTAATTTGCACACATCTGTCACCACCACCCCCTTTTGTGTGTGTGTGTGTGTGTGTGTGTTGTTGTTGTTGTTTTTGTTTTTGTTTTGTCTGGTAGCCTGCTGCAGTCTCTCAGAGATCAGGTAACCACAACAAAAAGCAAAATGATGACTTCAATGAGGAGCTTGCCAGGGGCACAGCCAAGAGGTCCGACATATCCGTCGACTTTCTGAGCAGCAGAGGCAGTTGAGGCCAATGTTCAGAGCTCTGGAGATGAATGCAGACATTTAAGGTCTTTCAAAGCTTTTGATTCCTCAGTTGAACACTGTGGATAGCTGGGTATTTCGTTGTTTTTACCCTGGTTGGTTCTAAAACACTCATTAAGCAGTCTTGGTGACAAATTTGGCGCTGGAGGAAAGCATCTGTCATACTGCCGGCAACCTGTGCTTGTTGAGCTCACCATTTCATTGGGAGAACCAGAACCAGATTAGTTGCTCCACATTAGTTTACTCCCTTACACACATATTCTCAATGAAACCCTGCCATTAGTGCCGGCCATTCCAGCCAGCTAACTAGCTAAGGGCAACTGCTGTCTCACTGACAGAATCTGCCATCATCCTGGGTTAGTCCCATCAGAGAAGCTCCACGACAAATTCACTTCTGGTGCCCAAGTTAACATGATGCCATCAGGGCAACAGTCAAAACACATTTGAGTCTGGACTCCTGTGAAAACCTATCACTGAAATAGACTCCTCGTTGAAGGACCAGAGCTTCCCTTGGCTGAGGGTGAAAATTGGTTCTGTGGGGGAAAGCTTCAAAACCATTTCAGCCATTAAAATGTGACTGGACATATTAGGAAAACAAGAGGGGGTGAGGCAGAGTGTGGGGACTTCTAAGGGAGCTGAAAAAGAACTCCATTCAGAACATGCCCAGTAGTCCTGTGCTCATCCTCAAAAGCAAGAACCTGGCCAGTCTCATTACCACTGGGCAATAAACACGCATGATCCATTTATTTAATATAAGTAGATATGGAATTTTACCAAGAATTAATAATGCTGGGTTGAGGGTCTATTCAGTAAGGTTGAGTGTTTGCCTAGCATGGCTAATATCTGGGCTCAATCCCCAACACTACAAAAAATAATGATATGGGCCAGCAAGATGTCTCAGTGGGTTGTCAGTTGTCACAACCTTGACAACCTGAGTTTGATCCCAAGAACCCACACTAGAAGGGGAAAATCAACTCCTGAAATCTGTCCTCTGATCTCTTCATGCCTACCATGGTATGTACACATCAACTTGCTCTCTGTCTCTCTGCATGTCTCTGTCTCTGTCTTTCTCACACACACACTCAAATACACATGTATACACCAATTAATTATAATAATAATGAGGGTAATAACAGTGTCGATGCAAAGGGCATTAGGGTATGCTGAAGTTAATTCCCTAGAAGAAATAAAAGAAGTTATAGGCCAAAGCTGTAGTCCAGAATATGGACTGCACTTCCATTCTGTCCACCAGTAGAGCAACCAAAGCTGCTAGAAATACTCAGAAAACAAGAAGAGGGCCTGATGGCCACCTAGAGGGACTGGTCCAGCACCAAGGTTCCTAAGGCATGATCTCTAGACAGCAACAGCAGCAGCATCACCCGCTAACTTCTCAGAAATGCAGGTTTGCTGGCCCCAGTCTTTACCTGCTTATCCAGAACCCCTGGAGGTAGGGTGAGAAAACTGTATTTTAGTAAACATCAAACTTTCTGGCTCCAGCTTGTAAGAGTGCTATAAAGTAGTCCCACACCAGTTCAGAATGGAGTATAATAAAGGGTTCTTAATTTAAGGGTAGACTCACAGATCACAGTCCTCTGCATAAATGGGGAACAGGAGCCAAATCCAGCGGGAGACAGAAAGAGAGAATATATGTTTTACAGCGGCATTTATAGTATAAGAGACCATGCTCAGTGGACTGGTATCTTAAAGGCTATTGACTGAAGGAGTTCCCACAGCACCTCCCCCTTTAGTCTAAATAAGAGAGTTCTAAGCCTAATACAAAAGTATATACAATAAGAACAAATATCAATGGTGATCTCAAAAAATTAGGAAACAACCTACCTCAAGACCCAGCAATACTACTTTTGGGTATATACCCAAAGGATGCTCAATCATACCACAAGGATATGTGCTCAACTATGTTTATAGCAGCTTTGTTTGTCATAGCCAGAACCTGGAAACAACCTAATGCCCCTTGACTGATGAATTGATAAGGAAAATGTGGTCCATGTACACAATGGAGTACTAACAGCAATAATAATAACAATAATAATGACATCTTGAAATTTGCATGCAAATGGATGGATCTAGAAAACATCATAGTGAGGTAACCCAGACCCAGAAAGACAAATATCATATGTACTCAATCCTAAGTGTCTTTTAGACATAAAGCAAAGAAAAACCAGCCTACAATTCACAATCCTAGAGAACCTAGATAACAAAGAGGACCCTAAGAGAGACATACAATGATCTAATCAACATAGGAAGTAGAAAAAGACAAGATCTGAGTAAATTGGGAGCATAGGGACCATGGGACAGGATAGAAGGGAGGGAAGAGGAAGGGAAACAGAGAAAAATATATAGCTCAATAAAAACAATTTTAAAAATTAAAGAAAAAACTATCTCAACAATAAAAAACAAAACAGAATGAATATCAAGTATAAAAATAAGAATTACAACCAACATAAACAATATCAAACAAAAAACATATGCTAAATGTTTCAATAATTATCCTATCCTAAGGAATCTATGTCTTGTATTAGAAATGGCTTGGCTAAGTCTTAGAAGAAAATAAGTACAACTATCTAGTCTTCAACCACATCAAAGACCTGAGAAGGGAAATAATATTACTTGGGTAAACAGGAAGTACAACCAAATAATTTCCAAAATGTGCAATAAACAACAGAGACAACAAGCTACCTAGACAATCACCCAAAGTCTCATTTGCAATGTTGGAGCAACCAACCTTGGCTAAGGCCTAGCATCACTGACAGACCATTTTCAGAGGCAGGAAAACTTTCAAAGCCATATTACCCTATCTTGGCAAGATTTGGCAGTCTTTTTTCTTGTATTCTGCTTATCCTGACTGGACACTATGCATTTTGTCAGTGGTCAAGGCAGGGGCAATTCTTTGCACAAAAACCAGTTTTGCAAAGAACTAAACAAGTTCCAAGTGAAGTGTCTTCAGTGCCCAACATTTTCTCAGGAATAGATCGGTGCTGCCAGTAGCAAATGTGTCTCACATCAACAGAACCATAAGTTATTTAAATGCCATATTCTACAGTTCTTTAAAGTGGTTGAAGATGACCTATCTATGCAGAATACAGTCTCTATGTATCTAAAGAACCTGATTAATCTATTAGTGTGACAAACATGGGTGGCTATTGACCTATAATTCTAAATAACTACATAGCTTAAAGAATAAGACTTCATATAAGAATATTAAACAATCTTTAAACAACTGTGCAGCAATTGAGGACAATGACCTCAAAATGTAAACAATGTATAAGTGTCTTAATCAGAGGTAGAATGTATAGTGAAATGATAAATATATCCTAAAATTGTATTAATATACAAAATGTCTTAAGCAGAGGTAGAAGCATGTATGCATAAAATATGATAAATATGATAAAACAACTTTGCCTAAGTGTACAAATGTTATAAACATGAAAAAGGAGCATATTTAACATAGCAAATATAATTTGAATTTGTATCAATATACAAGAATCCATACCAATATAAACTGTCTATAAATAATAACTCACAAGAATTCATTCTATTACTCTCTATTACTATTAGTGTGAGTAAGCTCACACTAATCTACCTATTATCCCATCCAATTTCCCCTTTTTTTTAAAGAGATCCCTGAGCCTACATAATTTTCACCCCAACCTTGAACCCTGTTACAGTTATAATCAATCCCTAATTGATATCCCTAATCCCGAAGACAAACTTTGTTAGGAGAGGAGACATTGTCTTCTAGAATTGCTACCAACTGTCATGGGGGCAATGTTCTTTCTATGGGATTCTGTAAAGCTAAAATGATGGTTAAGTTTCAAGATTACTGTGTGGTATAATTGCAAATACTCTCTGAATAGTCAGTAGGATTTTTCAGAAGTTCTTATTTGAAGTTCTGGCCAGAACATTGTAAGAAGGTGCACCATTTTAACTGACCAAATTGGAATCATTTTGAGCAGCTAGTACCAAAACAAATATTAAAGTAGAGTTATCAACATCATGACATCATATCAACCAGGTGGAATCATTTCTTCCTGGAAACTTCAAAGATTACTGCAGAAAAATTTATTGTTCATTATGGATAACTTGAACATTATTCATATAGACATAAATTCAATGAAATGAGACACAAATTGGAATGGAGAGAAGTAAAATTTTTCCTAAATTCTTTCTTCTTTCTGTCCCATACCAGATGGCTCCTGATATGAGACAGAAACTTTGAATTTTCTTTTAACAACATGCTTAGAATTAGAGAAGGATAGCCATTGTCCAACTCCAAAGCCAGCTTTGATTTTTAGGTAGAGATATATAAATGTTCAGGTAATAAAATTTTACTGTACAGATGATACAGCAACAGAGTAAGATTTCTCTTTACTTGGTGATTTTTTTTCCTGAATAGCTATCTTTTCTTCTTTAGGCATCTAGATGTCCAAGGTCTCTCAACTTTTTGAAGATGAGTATCTTCCTGTAAAGACAAGAACAGAACTTTGCCCCAACCCTTATGAGGTTTCCTTCTTGCCTGTATGATTGTCACCTCTGTGGATGAGCTGTCATTTCTCTTTCTCAAAAGGTTTCTCTTTTTCAAACCAAATATTTGTTAATTTTGATGGTATCCATAGCTTTTCTTCTCTTGTGAAAACAAGGGCAAAACCCCTTCCCCAATGTAGGATATATCGTGGTTTTCATTCTGAGGTCAGCACATTGATGAAATACACTGGCTGATTTAATTCAGAAGGTTTTTCTATTATCCAATGTCTCTCTGCTATCATTGTTTCTATCTCATTAGCATTAAGAAAATTCAAGGTTAATAAAGCATTATGCAATCTATTTCTGGGTATTTTCCATCTCTTTCTGTTTGTTTAACATATCCTTTATAGCTCAATTTGATCTTCCTATAACTGCCTGACCTGTAGGATTGTTTGACATACCTGTAATATGCTTTATATTATAATAAGCAAAAACTGTTTATTTTCTTAGAGACATATGCTAAGTTATTATTTGTCTTTATTTGAGCTGGTATACCCGCGATGGCCATAGCTTCTAATAAATGCGTGATTTCTAAATCAGCCTTTTCTGAGCTCAAAGTACTTGCCCATTGAAAACCTGAATAAGTGTCAATGATGTGGAGTTCATATTTTATATTTTCAAAATCTGCAAAGTGGAATGCACCCATCTGCTAGAATTCATTCCTTAGAGTATCCTTTGGGTTACTCCCTGCAGGTAGCAGTGTTTAATTATAGAAAGAGTAAGACATCTCCTTATAATCTCCTTAGCTTGTTGCCATGTTATAGAAAACTCTGTCTTTAAACCTTTGCTATTGATATGATATTTTTATGAATTTTTTTAATTAATTTATTTATTTATTTATTAAAGATTTCGATCTCTTCACCGCCTCCCTTTTCCCTCCCCCTCCCCCAATCAAGTCCCCCTCCCTCATCAGCCCAAAGAGCAATCAGGATTCCCTGCCCTGTGGGAAGTCCATGGACCACCCACCTCCATCCAGGTCTAGTAAGGTGAGCATCCAAACTGCCTAGCCTCCCCCAAAGCCAGTACGTACAGTAGGATCAAAACCCATTGCCATTGTTCTTGAGTTCTCAGCAGTCCTCATTGTCTGCTATGTTCAGCAAGTCCAGTTTTATCCCATGCTTTTTCAGACCCAGGCCAGCTGGCCTTGGTGATAGAACATCCCCATTGTCTCAGTGTGTGGGTGCACCCCTCACGGTCCTGAGTTCCTTGCTTGTGCTCTCTCTCCTTCTGCTCCTGATTTGGACCTTGAGATTTCTGTCCGGTGCATAATCAACTTTATATGGAAAAACAAAAAACCCAGGATAGCCAAAACAATCTTATACAATAAAGGATCATCTGGAGGCATTACCATCCCTGACTTCAAACTCTATTACAGAGCTACAGTATTGAAAACAGCTTGGTATTGGCATAAAAACAGAAAAATCGACCAATGGAATCGAATAGAAGACCCTGACTTTAACCCACAAACCTATGAACACCTGATTTTCGATAAAGGATCTAAAAGTATACAATGGAAAAAAGAGAGCATCTTCAACAAATTGTGCTGGCAAAACTGGATGTCAATCTGTAGAAGAATGAAAATAGATCCATATCTATCACCATGCACAAAACTCAAGTCCAAATGGATTAAAGACATCAATATCAGTCTGAACACACTGAACCTGATAGAAGAGAAAGTGGGAAGTACTCTACAACACATGGGCACAGGAGACCACTTCCTACATATAACCCCAGCAGCACAGACATTAAGGGCCTCATTGAATTTTTATGAAATTCTGAGGCCTTCATCACATTTCCAATCAATTTCTGCATTACCTTGTGCTAGAGGACCTGGCAGACTCATATGGAAATGGATGTGTTTTAGGTATATGAGACAAAGCTTATTCCTGATTATATCTTGAATCTGAATGAATAATAAAGTCAATTCTATATCATCTGGTATAAATCTAGCAGTTTCAATATGCAAAATAACCCTTTCTTCATATTGCAAATCAGTAACTATATTGACAGGTTCTTTAAAATTCCATAATACCATAAAAATAGCATATAATTCTGCTTTTGAACAGAATTATAAGAGCTTTGTTCCACCTTATTTAAATCTTCTAATCTGTAACCTGCATTTGCTGATTTATTTGCATCAGTACAGAATGTACAGGCCCCAATTATTGGTGTGCCACATACAATGCAAGGAAGAATCCAAGTAGTTCTCTTTATAAGGTTAATTTTTTCACTTTTGGGATAATTGCTATTTACCACTCCTAAAAAAATTAACACACGTTCTTTTCCTGGGTTCATTGTCTTCACATCTTTGTTTAATTTCATCAGTAGTAAAAGGAACTATAATCTCTACTGTTTTGTTCCTGCTAGTTAACAAAATCTCAACTTTCCTTTTATAATTAATTCAGAGAATTTCCCACATAAGTTTCTAATTATTTACTTGGTTTATATGGTTAAAAAGATCCATCCTAAGATAATATCTTCCCTATGCATTAAAATTAGTGCAGGGGAAATTCTGGAAGGCAATATGACTAGACTTCAACTAAGATTTGGATTCACCTGATCCATATGCACCTCGTGTAATTTCTCTTCAACCACAGTTAATTCTTTCTAAGATTCAGCTGTTAATACCCTGGGACTATTTAAATCTTTGTCACTATCTAAGGTTTTATTTAAATGAATTATTAGATCAGAAGTTATCCCAACACCTGGTTGTAGGCTAGAAATGTCTCCTAACAATCTTTGAAAATCATTAAGAGTCCACAATTGATCTTTCCTACTTTGTGCCTTTTGTCTTCTAATTTTCTGTAAACCTATTTTATAACCTAGGTAATTGACAGAGTCTTCTCTTTGCATTTTTTCAGGAGTAATTTGCAATCCTTATTTAGGCAAAACTATCTTTACTTCTTTAAGCATTCTTACTAAGGTATCTACTTTTGAATCAGATAGCAAAATGTCATCCATGTAATAGTGAATTATAGATTTAGGAAATTGTTTACATATTATTTCTAATGGTTGACTTACAAAGTGTTGGCACAGGGTGGGGCAATTATGCATTCCTGTGGGAGGATGGTCCATTGGTATCTCCTAGTAGGCTGAGAATTATTACAAGTAGGCCCTATAAAGGCAATTTTTTCTGTCTTTTCTTTCTTGTAAAGGTATAGTGAAGAAACTATCTCTTAAATCAATAACTATAAGAGTCTATCCTTTAGGTAACAGTTAAGGTAAAGGAAATCCAGATTGTAGAGGGCACATAAGTTGAATTACCTTGTTGACAGCTTTTAGATCTGTCACCATTCTCCTTTTTCCAGATTTCTTTTTAACAACAAATACAGGAGAATTCCAAGGGCTGACTGGTTCTTCAATGTAGTGATCATCTAGTTACTCCAGTGCTAGATGATCTAAAGCCTGCAGTTTCTCTGCTGTTAAAGGCCATTGCTTAATCCATATTGGTTTCTCAGTTAACCATCATAAAGGGAGGGCTGTTGGTACCTATAAAGATTTGCTAGATGCTTTGTGTTCTAATACAGCCTCAAAGGCTGGTGACCATTGTTTAAAGTACCTTGTAATATCCTTCTCAGAAACATGAGTTTCTGGGACTGCAGGAATGTTAATCTGGATATTCCATTGCCATGACAGGTCACAACCCCATAAATTCACTGCAATATTAGCCACATATGGCCTCAGTCTTTTTCTCTGTCCTTCTGGCCCTATGCATTCAACCCATCTTGTGCTTTGTTTCACTTGAGATAGAGTTCCAGTTCCTAAGAATTGAACATCTGTCTCTTGAATAGACCAATTAAGATACAAAGATTCTGTGGTAATGATAGTTCCATCTGCACCTGTGTTCAGAAATCCATCAATCTGCATCTAGAACTTCAAAACAGCTAACTGAGATGGTTCAGCCTCACAGACTATCTAGTCAGGACTTCGGATAAGCTCTACACTTTCCTATTGCACAGAGACGGAACAAAAAAATAATATAGCTAGCTCTTCCAGAACTTGACAATTTCCTAAATTTTCTCAGGACCCCTTAAAGATGCCATCACCTCCAGACAACAGGAATCAGTTTAGAAAACAAAATGTTCATATTCCCAAGAGGTAGGATAGGTTGTTTTTGGTCATTTGGTGGTTTATGGATGTTTATCATCATTTAGAGAAGTTGGTTGCAAGTTGTTATTAATCATGGCCAGGAAAGAAACCAAACAATGGAGGTTAGATTCAAGGATTTCTTATTGAAAAAATAAAAAAAGGGGAAGATAGGAATGATAGAATAAAAGGGTAGATTATTGAATCTACTTTTAAGCTAAAAAGCAACTACTAATCTGAGATATTTTTGTGGTATGGATTTTGTATATTAATACAAATTTAAGGTAATTTTTTGTTACAACATACTATAAGACATTGTACCTTATGCATCTCATTTTAAAATGTCAAGTAAAGTTCTAGTCTTTGGAAGTTATTTAGAATAATAAAGAAATACAGGTTAATAGTTAGTCATCTATAACAATCAAACTTATAGTCATGTTAGGTATGTTTTAAAGATCAAATGGAGATATATTTTAGATAGATAGTATTCAAACACTTCAGAGAGCTACAGAGTATGGCTTTAATATGTCTTAATAGTGAACTGGTTCTTTGGAGCCCATTCCCTATGGAAGGATACATTGCTCAGCCTAGATACAGGGGGAGAGCCTTGATCCTGCCTCAAATGATGGGAAAGACTTTGTTGACTATGCTCTCTGTGGAGTAAATGGGGGTGTGGTTAGAGGAAGATGGGGGGAGTGGGAGAATGAGAGGGAGATGAAACTGGGATTGGTATGTAAATAATGTTTTAAAAACAAAATGAAAAAAATTTAGAGATGTCTTAATAACATAAAGCTTTTCAGACACCGAGACACACCTGCTCCTGGCAGCACCAGTTTACTTCACAAAAGGATAATGGGTATGGAGGTACCTCCATACACCTTGAATGTGGTAAATCTGGCCATTGGGCAAGAAACTGCCCTTGCCTCAACTGCTGACAGTATGGTGTCCAAATTGGAGAAGCAGGACATCAAAGAAGTTGACCACCAAACTTTATCAAGACAAGATATGACAGTCCTTCAAAGTTTCTGCTTCATAGAAAAGTCCTTGAGATATTCTGAACCTTGGGTGACTGTTCAGGCAGCCAGATATTTCTGTCATCTCTATAATTACGGAAATTGTTTGCTCTGCACTTTTTGTTTACTCAGGTAATATTTATTCTTCTTGGTTCTCTGATGGGGCTGAAGACTAGATATTGATAATTTTACAGTTTTCCTTGTTACCAAAAGAAACTCACAAAAGAGATGTGAAGTTTATAAGGTTGGTTAAGAAACATAAAAGTATAAGTTGTTTAATTAAGAAAATGTTTTAAAGTCTAAAAAGATATTTTTATTTTTAGGATGGCAATACAAGCTATAATAGAAAGTGGTTTAGGTATAAAACTTTTGACTCATCAAGATAGGATAGATAATAGAGTAGTTTCTTTGAATTTACCAAATGTATATGGACTGGACATTGGAAATATAATCCTTACTTGATAAGTGTTCTTATTGTATATAGTTTTACTGTGTTAGACTTAAAAAAACCTTACCTTTTCATTTAGACAAAAGGGGGAAATGTTGTGAGATATTTTAGCAAACTGTGTGAAGATGTGTTACTGTTTAACTATGTCTGCCTATGGTACCTGACTGCTTTAATAAAGAACTGAATGACCAGTGAGACACAGAGAGGGTCAGGTATACAGAATAGGGGAAAGGTTAAAAAGTCAAGTGGCAGAACAAATATTAATAGAAACAGGTTAATTTAATTTGTAGGCATTAGCCAGGAATAAGCCTAGGCTTTCATAATAAGTCTCTGTGTCATTATTTGTTTGGTATTCCCACAAGAAATTCATATTGCAGATTCCAGATTCCAGTAGCCCAGAGAGTCAAGTGGAACTAAAATGTGCACCATAACACATTCAGTTCTAAGTGTGACCTTCAGCATCTAGGAACCAGGAAGTTCTGATCTCTCAGAATAATAGACAGATAGCCTACGTCCAGTGAATTCTCAGGGCACAATGGAAGGTTACGGCAAACCTGACCAAGAGTGCCTAGCAGCCTTAGCGTGTTCCCCTAGGACCTTACCAGAGCTGGATTCTCAAGACTTATCACAACCCTTTCCTACATTTTTCTTCTCTCCTTCCCAGCCTTCCTTCTTTCATCTCTCTCTCTGTTCCCTCACATTTAGTCACATTTTAAAAATGAGTTGGAGTATTTTGCCTGTTTGTGTGTCTGTGCACCATGTCTGTGTGGTGCCCAGCTAAGCCAGAAGAGGGTGCCAGTTCTTCTGAAACTGGAGTTACAGATAGTTGTGAGCTGCCACATGGGTTCTGGGAACTGAATCCAGGTCCCCTGTATTCTTACGCTTTTAACCTCCGGACCATCTCTGGGCCTGCAAATGTGTACTCTTAAGATTTGCTGCAGCTCACACCCAGGGATTTGCACATGATAGGCCAGTACCTCTCTCTCCCACACATGTGTAACAAACCCTGAACTGAGCCCTGAGAAAAGACACTTGGATATCATGTGTGACCATGAGACTCTCAACGTTTACATCAATGTGGCCAGCCAAAGTGTTACCCCTTCAGATGGTGACAGATAATACTGTGGCTTCTGAAGCCACTGGAGTTTAAGGTGATTTTGTTACCCAGCCAAAGCTAGCTGACACAAATATTTTGTGCAAGTTTACATAAGTAAGACTAATACCCAAACCCATATGGAGTTTACCCAGCAGTTAAAGTGACTACATGTGTATTACACTGTGAAGCTGCCAGGCCTGGTGCACTTGCCTGCGAATTAGCTCCATTTTTATATTCAGGCAAGAGGCGCCTGGGAAATAATTAGCCATGGAGCTTCTGGCTTTCCATAATAAATTTGAGGGCAACTCTTTATTTTTGCTAAAGTTAAAGAGTTTCAGTGACAACAAATGTTACTTACACCTTTCTTGGAATAGAAATGTGTTTGCTTTTAACCAGCTGGGGACTCATTAGTGCACCTATCTTTATCTCCCTGAGTCTTTGTCTCCCTTGCTAATTTTTGTTGTTTTATTTTGGCACAGCATTAGAGTGCTGTTTGTTTTCAACACAAACTTTAATGGGCTGAGCAAATCGGGAAGAGAAGAACCGTCAACTGCATTGTCGGTGGGTACATCCCCAGTGCTGCTGGCCGGGGCTTCGCAGCACAATTGCAATGAATGAACTGCTGATGGCTGCAACAGCAGCAGCAAAGCATCGCAAGATAGACAAGCTGCATGAAGTGTCCATCAATTGCAGCATCGCGGATAAATACCGTGTACCAGAGTGACACTGAGAAACACGGTCTTTACAGCATATTTTCCTACAAGGCTTCACCCTTGAAAGATTTACAGGTGGATAACCAAAATGAATGATATCTTTTGATGTGTAATAAACAAAATTCATGTTTTTTAAAAAAGAAATTAAGGGCAGCAAATTTGGAGATAATTACTACCCTGAGTAATTATCTACTTAGGTAGTCTGAAACTCTCTCTCCCCATTTCCTCTTATTTCCCTACCCATAAAACGGCCCAGAGACTCCCTTCTGTAGTGTGACTGAGGAAACCGCAAGTGGTTCTTCAGTGCTTGTGAACCTAGCATCTGCCCAGAATTCTGCTATTCACTCATGGACCATACACACACCATACTTGTAATGGCCTATGCCCCCACAGAGAGAATCACCCTTGGTCCCAGCCTACGACAACATAAAGCCAATTCAGGTAATGAATTTTGAGCCTGGATCCCCAACATAAAAATTACAAATACAGACTTCCAGGCCTGACTGGGTGGATGACAAGGACAGTTCTCCCCACCCTCACCCCTCCCAGGCCCCTCGGTTTGGGGCCATGGGCAAAATCAACTACAAGTTGCTTAGCAACTCCAGGTGGGTGGGTGGGAGAGCTGGCTCTGGGGTCATGAGAGTGAGAGATCGGCAAGGCACTTTGCCCTGGTAGCACAGTGGAGCTGACCCTGTGGGCAGGGGTACTGGTGAGCCGGACGGGAGGTGAGGGCAGGAGAGCTGACATCCCTTGTCAGCTATGTGGTGACCCAGGTGAGAAAAAGACGCTCCCTGTGCCTCTTGCCTCCAACTATGTGCAGGAGAGCTGGCCTCAGGGTCACGAGATTGGATAGCTGATCCTGCCCCTCACAGGCTGCAACATGCAGGAGAGCGGGACCTGCAGCTCGCCTGGGAGACACACTGGAGCTGACCCTGTTGGCAGTAATGCAGATGAACCAGTCCTGCAGATGTGAGAACAGGAGGGCGGCACCTGCCATTTCCCTCCTATGCCAGATGGTGGCATGGACGAGAGAAATATGCTCTAACCGCCCCCCATACCCTTGCCAACTGTAGCAGGCGGGAGAGCAGGCCTCAGGGGTATGAGAATGGAAGAGCCGACCCTATCCCTCACCAACTGCAGCTACTGGGAGAGTGGACTATATACCTTGCATGGTTAGGACAGTACCTGGCTTTGGTAGTGTGAGTATGAGAAACCCCACCCAGGTCTTCAGAGCAGGAGAACTGTCCCTACTCCTTGCTGCCTGCTGCACTGGGTGAGCTAGCTGGGCGGTGATGGAGAGGTAGCCCTAGTGAGGCTGTGCCCAAAGATGTCTAGCGCCATGAGGACCTAAATCTGTGTGTGCCTTCCCAGCCCTTCTTCACTGGTTGTTTGACCACAGTTTTCCTGCTAAGTCCTTGGTAAGAGTTAGGACCCAGCCACTCGCCACAGACACTCAGCTGACCACACACAGAGCTCCTGCAGCCCGGAGCTGGTCTCCACCTTCTGTCTGACGTGCAGTCTTAGATCTTGTAATGAAGCAGGAAGGGGCATCCTGAGGAAGCAATAGCGGAACAATCCCAGAAGTCTTTGCATCATCCACCTTCTCTCGCACCCTGAATTTTGTTGAGCATCTATTTAAGTAGGTCCCATGAATTCTCCAATGTTCTGGACAGTCAGACCCTCTGTCAGAAAAAAATCGTGATTGATCCCTTGGCTTTCAAGGCTTCTTTAGGTCTCTTCTGCGCTGGCCCCAGCAGCCCTATGTCATCCCCTTAACCCAGACAAGCAAAAGACACCTACTCATAAACCCCAACGGCCATAAGGATTACTTAATGTAAGTCTTCCAGCTCACCCGGAAGGAGTCACCAGCATGGCAAGCGGTGGCTATTCAACTGCCTGGCTGCATTTCCCTGTCCTGGGTGCCTTCCACAAAATATGCTCACAGAGTCTTTGTACCTCAAAACCCAATCCTAATCCTAGCTTTCAAGCATAAATCACAGGATACTCAAGACCCGCATTCCCGTCTTCCTCCCAGCCACACATCTCTTGAAGCCATCAGAACCTCTTAGAGTCAGATTTGCCCCTAAGCTCAGTTTACATGGAATGAAGGGTCCTGGGCAAGCTGCTGGAACCCTCTCAAGCCAGTGTTTGCCTACAAAAGGGCACTCACTCTTGACATTTTTGAAGACACTCATTTTACAACCCACTTTTCCCACTCAAATAACCACCATCTGTGTGGTGAAGTGGGAAACAGTGGCGGCCATTCTCCTCTCGTTTTGCTTGCTTTGTGTTTCATTTCCTTTCAACTGATGGGGAAGAGAGAGTCAGCTGCAGCAAGTCCCAGCAAGCTCACTGCATGAAATATCATCGAGCTTGCCGTTTGAGCCACTTGGCTCTACACCCTGTACCATAATCCACAAAACCCAAGGAAGATCCATCTTTATCCATACTTGAGACTCTCTAATGCTTAAAAGCCAACTCTGTCTACAGCTTGAACTTGTCTTACAACTCAGGAGACTTTTAAAAATACTCTGTTAGGGGGCTGAAGACATAACTCAGTGGTTAGGAGGTTAAGAGTATTACTCTTCCAGAGGACCCGGGCTCAGTTCTCAGCACCCGCTCTGTGACTCACAACTGCCTGTACCTCTGGTTCATTGGCTCTGACACCCTCTTCTAGCCTCCAAAGGCATCAGACATGCATGTGATATACAGACATCCAAGCCGAGAAAGCACTTGATACACACAAAATAAAATAAATCCTTTTTTGTAAGTACTCTGTTATCATGATGGCTTCCTGGGCATCTAGGGTCTCATGACCTGAGGATGGAAGACCAAATGGAGCAACCAGGGCCTGCGTCTCCCCTCTCTCGCTCTTAACACACTTAAGAGCAGTTGTCTGGCTATGTGCTAAGTCCTGGGTCAGCACACACCTGGCTCTCTTACCTTATTCCCAGAGACTCAGCATCTTTTCCTCATCTAGTCGTCTCTTCCTGTGTACTCTACAAGCACTGATCAACTAAATAACTAATCGTTCTGCTTCCTTTCATCTTTCTTGAAAGAGAATCTAGTCCTATTTTGCCATTAAAAAATCTCCATCACAAGAATTATAATTACTAATAAAACAAAAACAAATACCTTGTGTGTTAAGTCAGAGTGACTTTCTGTAAAATGCATTTTTCATGTTAAAGAGAAAGTGCTCTCATCTCTTGACCGGCTCGATAATATCTAAGAGTAAGCCTGACGGAAGATACTTGTCGATGAATTTGTGTTTATTTTAAGATGATGTTAGAACAGGCTGGAGAGAAAGGAGCGAATGGAAAATGCAGTGTATTAGCCTCTGCATGAAGCCCTCTCAGGACGTGGCGGCCACCCCACAGTCCACAGACACTGCACCAGGGCAGGCCAGGCAGGGGTGGCAACCATATGGGTTCACAGTAAAATGGCACAGTTTATCTCCACAGGTGAGAGGAAGTGCTGATGGGAGTGAATGCTCCATGTCACTAAATTTAAAGCAAACACACATTAAGAGTTCCGCTTTGATCTTGGCGGAAGGCAGATGACAAGAATAAGCAGCTCTCTGTTCCCAGAGCGGGCAACGTGTTTCTGACTACAT
Source organism: Microtus oregoni (assembly GCF_018167655.1). Taxonomy (NCBI): domain Eukaryota; kingdom Metazoa; phylum Chordata; class Mammalia; order Rodentia; family Cricetidae; genus Microtus; species Microtus oregoni. Next base: position 38,258,365 of record NW_024543070.1, on the reverse strand, counting down.
ATTGCTCCATTTTGACAGGCCCAGTGTGAGCACATCTGGCGAGACGGGGCAGTTTAACATCTGTGCTTCTGAACATTAGAGTTATTGTCGAAGGCACATTAGTGACCACACATGGATTTCTATTCATAATCCATGGGACTCACATTAGCTATTATTTTTATTGTCTCCTACCTAAATTAAGATGGGTCTCATGCAAACCTCTGTGATATTAGGGCTCTGGGCTGCACTTCTGGGATCGCTGGTGACATCCTCAAAGACAGAAATGAATCCAGATAACTGGAATGTGCTGTGCTCCTTCACAAAGTAAAAGCAAAAGCAAGCATCTTGAATCTGCTACTTCGCTCTTGGGCAACTCAGCCATCATGAGTACTCGGTTCAAGCACTCCCAGTACTGCTTCTAAGATAACCCCAGAGGAAACGGGCGACTGTGCTGGGGCGTTATGTCACAGGTTCACCTCAGAAGGAGTGAGCTGTTCTCCTTCTTCATTATCCTCACATATCTGGGCAGTACAACATGAAGTAGGACAGATGGGTTTTCTCATGGTCTTAGAGAGTTTGGTTCGTGCCTGGTTGGTCCAATCCTGTGGGCTTGTGTTGACACAGAACAGCCTGGCGGGAAGGCGATGGAAAAGCAATGCTGCTCTCCTCCTGAGGGTCAGAATCCACAGCCAGAACCCAGAGACCAGGGAAGACCAGAGGGTGGGGAGGAGGCTGTGCAGTGCCATTTTCCGGCCTTAGCTGTTGCACTCAGGAACTCAAACACAGCTCGCAGATTGGTTGTACAAGATGGGGCCTGTCAACTTCCATCCTGGATGGGGAGGAGGCTCCTGAGGTCCCACACTTCCTGTGCAGCTCCTGGCAAGTTAATGATTTCTAGGGAAGGGGAGTCACCTTCTTCAGTGGTATAGCCACTGATTGGTGTCCATGTTCCAGAAAGTAACTCCACCCATGCTCATGCAAATGACCACAATTAAACTCACGGAGTCATTGAAATGTCATGAAAACAGAAAAGGACTTGTTCGGATGAAGAAAGGGTTCAGTAAGACTGAGACAGGTGAGAGGCGGTAATAGGGTAAAAATGACCAAATTACATTATATACATGTATGAAACAGTCAAAGAATAATAAGCTAATTTTTTTTTAAAGAATACAATGGCCAGAGGCAAGACACAGCATTCCATGAAATATAGTCAGGCAGTGAGAGACCCATTTCCATCAGGTCCCATCTCCTAGTGATGCCACTGAACTATATTCAGCCATGAACTAACCCACTGATAAGTTCAGAGCCCTCTTGATCCCATCATTTCTCGTAAAGTACGTCAGCGGGCAGCCCAGTTTTTAACAGATGAGTCTTTGGGCACTTTGAATAAGCATTGTACTAACTGAACACTCTCATAAGACATCTCACAGCAAACTGAAGTCAACATGCAAAGTCGAGGGTAAAGCCAAGAAGCATAGATGAGAAAGGAAGGAAGGAAGGAAGGAAGGAAGGAAGGAAGGAAGGAGAAAAGAAAAGAAGAACAATTTTACTCTTGAATCAAGACCTAGAGGTCTCAATAGCCTTCTAGAAGGTTCTTCATCATTTGTGCTATGGATGTTCAGAATAAAATACTTGGTTCACAAGTGAACTGTTAACACAGCTGGTTAACATCTATCACAATACTGAATATTACATTCTTGTTGGATATCAAGGTAAAAGCACCCACAGTTTAGAGGCTTGACCCAGGGGCACTGGTCACTCACTCATCTGATGAGCCAGTGAGAATGTGCTGGTAGTTGGTTGGCCTCCTCTAGATGCTGATTCAGGGATCCAGGCCTTTTCCATTTTCTGCCAGCCACCCACCATTATATAGGGCCTGGAAAAGTTTTTCTTCCCATGGGGGAAGTGAGGAAGGGAGAGCTGAAAGACTCCTAGGCCACTCCTCAGCCTGGATGAAGATGACCACTGCTTCTATTACTCAGCGTTCTTCATCAACTCTGCAGCTCTGTGTGGATGGAGGAGGCTGTCTCCTGGTGACCTGTCCCAATTATCAAGAGGAGTGTGCTGACGTCATTTCGTCAGCTGTCTGGACAGCAGAACTGAGAGGGAAGCGTGTCTAGTGAGCTCACCAGTTCACGAGACAGTGAAATTTAGGTAGGTCAGTTGGCATCAGTGAGCAAGTGAACTGTCAGGCTGTGTGCATGCATGTACGTATACGTGTGTGTGTGTGTGTACATGTGTTTAATAGCTAATATTCTTCATTTGCAGAATATTCTGTGAACCAAACACATTTGAAAACTAGGGAATGATTCGAAAATTGTCAGTGTCCTAGTGAAGCTTAATCAGTACCTGCTGGCTGCTCTTCAGAGCCTGGAGAAGCCTCTGTAGCTAACACCACGTATGCCTTTTACATTGTTCCGCATCGGAACTCGGGCATTCTTGCGATGAATACATCCTGCAAATAAAGGGGGCTCGTTAGTTGCTGGTGCTGGGTAGCTGCACTGAAAAGTTGCTTGTTTTTACTCATTTCCACAAAAGAGCTACTCAGGCCCTAATGTCACTTGGCCCAATTAAATATATAAATGGCAAGGGGCCAAGTTAATTATACCTCTTGGGATTTAGACTAAACCCAGCAAGCCACAGAACAGGACAAATAGCCAAAGCTTACACTTCGCTTTGGGTCCAAACAAAGCTTTTGCCTTCATTTGCCCTCATGGGGAATACTGTGACCTGGTGCAAGGTGGATTCATCCTGGAAAGCCGTAGCTCTTTCTCCTCATTATGGAAAAGTTGAATGAATATTAACCAGACCTGGAAAGAGAGCTCGCTGAAACAAGGCCCATTACAGGGCAGTAAGGAGCACACACAATTGTTGACCATTCCGATTTGTTATGTCCCAAAGAAAGGTCACATATAAAGAGTTCCTGAACAAGCCGCCCTCCTAGGAAAGTCTCGGCGGAAAAGCACTGATGATATTTAAGGAATATTTACAGTGATTCAGACAATGGTCCTCTCTATCTGGTTAAAAGCTCCTAAAAACCATCCTGGGGCTGCAGAGATGCCTACCAGTAAGATGCCTGCCATGAAAACATCAATCCCAGCACCCAGTGCAAAAGTAAGGAACAGCAGCATGTCTGCAATATTAACAATGGGGAGGCAGAGACAAGAGGATCCTTGGCATTAATTGGCCAGCTAGCCTGGATGAATTGAGGGGCTCTGGGTTCAAAGGGTCACAAACCCCAAAAAATAGGTGAAAAAATGGTTAAGGAAGACACTTGATGTAGACCTCTGGCCTCCACACATGCACGCCCATGTGCACACACACGCATACACCAACTACACACACACATATACACCAACTACACACACACATATACACCATCTACACACACATATACACCAACTACACACACACATATACACCAACTACACACACACGTACACCCATGTATCAAATGAATGCACATGTGTGCACATATGCATGCACTCACATAGCAAGTACACACACACACACACACACACACACCGCATTCTGGAAGCTTTGGGCCCCTCCTCTTCTGCTGGTTAGTCTCTTCGGTGAGTCAGGATTTCTGCCCTAGACAATGTCAGCCAAGCAGCTAGCAAATCCAGACGCAAAGAATTTCCTTAAAGTGAGCAGCAACTGGGTCAGATATGAGCCTGCAGTGCATCAAAGTCAGCCAGCCTCTCTGCAAGCTAGCAATGTGCTCACCCCCCGAAAGGGAAAGAACACCAGAGGACTTAATCTCCAAGTGATGTCCCTGTTTCCCACTAATTTCCTTCTTCTGACAGTCCAGATAGCTTATTTTCCTGGAGCCCCTTTCCCAGCACCTCACACACCTCCTCTTGCTAGAGAGGGGAGCAAAAGACAGCAGCTGAGAAAACACTGCCGCTACTTGAAAAGCCCAGCCCTACTGCTGACGCCTGGGTGGGTGGACAGCCTGTCTCCCCTGTGTGTGAGGGAGAGTGGGGGTGCAAGCTGAGGCAAGGGCCTTTTCCTGGCTTCTATGACTCTTGAGGGATTAAGGTTATGGTCCGGGGGGGGGGGGGGGATCTTGGAAAAGCAGAAAATAAAATTCTTAACACTATGCCTAGAATGGCAGCAAAGTGGTATTCCCTTCCACTTTTTAACTTGGAATTTTTGTTTTATGTATGTTGGATTCAGCTCCTGGGTGTTTTCGGCTTAGTTTTAAAAAGCTTCCATCTCCACATTGTCATAGATGGAAAAATAGAGCGAGGCTTTGCGCTGTGCACCAGGACCCTTACTTCCCTGTCAGACTGCAAGCTGCAATACACCTGTGAGTAGAAAGGACTCTGGGACCTTATCTGGAGTTGGGGTCCCTTCCCAGACTGCACAAAGGGAGCAACAGGCCCAGAGGGAAGATCTGGAAACCGAGCTCACAAGTGCCAGCTGCACAACACAGACACACAGCCCAGATGTTCCCATGGTTCTGCCCACCAACGACCACATTCAGCTCTGTAAAGGCGACTTGGCACACACACAACTCAGAGTTTTGGTCAGAAATCACTCATCACCTTCCACAGTTTAGGCAGGCATTCTAAGCTTTCAGTGGCTTAGCCTTCTTGTTCATCTTATTTAGACACCATCTCATACAGGCCAAGCCTTGACCTCACTATGTAACTGAGACATCCTCCTGCCTCCAGCTCTTGAGTGCAGAGAAGGCAAGCACAAGACAGCATGCTTAGCCTTTTCAAATTTTATTTTGGATTTTAGGTGCCAGTCATTATTTTAATTTATTGTATTTTATTTAGTTATTTGTTTACTGAGGTACTAAAGACCAACCTCTCTACCACTGAGCCATATGTCAAGCCTTAGGCTTTTGTTCTGTAGACACCAGCAGACTAGGTAGTCCATCCACACCATACTAGTGACCTGGTCCTCTGAGCAGCTGCCTCGGAAAAGAGCGCTCTGGGACCTAGGCTGCATGGAGACAGCTGTGCCTGGTGACATGAGCAAGTGCCCCTTGAACCTGGTGAGTTTGTTATCACGGTTGTTACTGTGTACGTTCTATCCCATTTATTGGGTTAGCTCTCCATGAACAGGACGGTCGGCTGAAATCAAAGCCATCAGCCAGGTGTGGAAGCCTATGCTTGGAATCGCAGCACTTCCGAGGCAGAAGCAGGAAGACCATCAGTTCAAGACTAGCCTGGACTATATGATGAGGCCAGAGTAGCTGAGGATACAGAGCATGACCTTGTCCAAGAGCAGAAGGCAAAGCAGGAAAGATGGAGGAGAGCAAATCAAGGGGAAGTGGGGAAGGAAAGCACCCAGCGAGCTGGCCAGTGAATGAACTTCAAGCTTCTGGTCACATCCAGGGAATGGAACTCAGTGGAATGAAGTAGTAGCTAGAGTTCACTTGGCCTATGACTTTTGCCACAGACACCCCAGGCAGGAGGATGATATGGGCAGAGTAGATGGGTACCTGCCACTGTATAAAGATGCATGTGTTCAAACATGGGAGCTGAGTAAGAGGTATGGAGTCTGTGCATCAAAAGCTACCAAACATATAAGCTCTTCAGAAAGGCCATCAGAAAGCAGATTTTTGCCCCAACCAGCAAGATGCAAGGTGCTTCATTTCCAGCCTATAGTGAGGCTTTCAAGGAAAATTAAATCGTAGCTGGCTAAGAGTGCCTCCAAAAACCAAAAGCAGTACCAATGGGAGAGAGTGGGAAGGCTAGCAAAACTCCGTGATCTTTATTTCTACTGGACGAGGGCCCTAAACTTTCGCTATATACGTTTCCCATGGCTTTTGGTTCAGAGGTACCCAAGAGAGAGCAAGGCATGATGCAGGGTGCGAAGAGTGTTATTTACCATGCCAGGCTGTTTAGAACTCTCATTGTGTTCTTGGTAATTTGATTGTTTGGTCACGCCTCCTAATAAGTGAAATGTTACGCTGGAGTATTTGTTTAAACCTCGCAGCTTCGGATACAGTAGGTTGCCGCGTGATGTTTGCTAATGGCACACATGCAGTAATTCCTATAATGTGAAATCTCAGCCAGATTTAATGTTTAATTTCCCTGGGATTCACTCTGAAATTATTACAAACATTATGTATTCCACTCCCCGGACTTGAAATTAATTTCAAAACTACGAAAAAGTGCATCCATTCGTGGGCCTTAAGGGAGTTTAGATGAGTAGCATTCCATTCGTCCTGAAGTTTCTGAAGTTTGAAATACCTGTTCATGTTCCTGCATTTGATCTGGGTTGACTAACTCCAAGGTTCCATTACCAAGACCCTTCTTTTTTTGTTTGTTTGGTGACCTTGGTCATGGGATGGTTTGATGAGTTCATGCCCTCATGAGGAACTGGGGAAATAGAGCAGTCAGCAAAGTGCTTCTGAGCAGGCATGAGCACCTGAGTTTAATCCCCAGAACCCACATAGCAAGCTGGACATGCAGTCAACATTCCAGCTCAGACAGAGAAGGGGTTCACAAATCCCCTTCCACTTGAGGAGCTGTTCAGAGTTTGTGTCTTCCAGGAGAAAGACAGAAAGTTTTCTTCAATGCTGTGGCCCTTGCTCACTTTACCATGCTCCAGGGGATGTCCAGAAAGAGTAGGCCAACAGCACAAACTGGTCTCAGTGGGTTATTTAGAAAAAAAGAAGATACAACAAGGAGGACTGGGGAGTGAGAGATCTGTGAGGAGGGGGAAGTGGGATGGCTACAAAATACACAGTGTGGCATTCTCAAAGAATTAGTCAAACTCTGTTAATATATTCTAAAAGCTGGGCAGGGTGACATGCACTTGTAATGCCCACATTGGGGAGGCAGATACAGCTAGTTCTCCTGAGATCTGCAGCCAAGCTGGTCTAGCAGAAGCAGTAAGTTTCAAACCTAGAGGGACCCTGTCTCAGAAAAAAAAAAAAAAAGGCATAGCTTCTGAGGAATAACATCCAAGATTTCTTGTTTCTACATGCACATGCACACATGAGTGAGTGTATACACACACACACACACACACACACACACACACACACCTTTTCAAAGTTATAATAATCCTCCAGGCTTTATCTGTCTAACTGGCGATACTGTTACGTGTTTAGGATGATATGAAAATATTGCCAGCACACAGCACACAATAATCTGGTGAGAAAAATATAATCACAAAGCTGTCTCAACCTCTTCTTTGTACAGCCCTCTGTCGTAGGAACAGAGTCCACAACATGCACCGCTTTGATTAGTCAATCAGTGCATTGGCAGTGCCTCCCATACCTGGCCCAAGTAGAAAGTCCACTGGCTGGAAAAACTCCAAACATTTCAGAATAAAGCAACCAGGCCTGTGTTAAGTTGTGATCCAAAAATTCCCAGGTAATAAATCTTTAATTTGCTACACTGGCAACTCTCACCAAATTTGAATTAAAAGAATATTTTTCCACACAAAGCTTTGAAAGGACTAGTTTAAAAAGTTTAGCCTCTAACTGAGGCACACTTCTTACTGTCTAAAAAGAAATGGACTGGCTGGGGGGTGGGCACATAAAGGGATTAATTCACAAGTTTTCCCCCAAAATGAATGACAGCTGTTTGGGACTTCAATTGCACTGATGTCCCATTAGGTTGGAAACATCCTGGGTCTTGCAATTATCTAATAGATTCCATAAAACCTTGTTAGTAAAATTCTTCGCCTCCCCAGTGTGGGACTCGGCCCAGAACTTACACCCTCAGAGTTACATGTAGCTGTGCCCAGTGCCCAGTGCCCAGTGCCTGCCCGCCCACCCGCTGAATAGGAAGGGAGTCCAAGGGATCAGTTCTTCCATGTGCGCTCATTTTCATCGCATTGACCTTATTTGTCCATCTCTCCTTTGTTTGCTACAGTCAGTGACGGCTCGGGTCAAGGGGACATGTGACCAAACCAATGGCACAGAAGTTTGCCCAAAACAGCAGAACCCACGCTCCAGAAGTTTGAAATTGTTCTTCACCCGTGGATTCTATAATGATGAAAGTCTCCAGAAACCAGATCTCATTTCTAAACTTAAAATACAAATAAATCAATCAACTGACACCAAAAGGAAGATACGGCAAACCCAAAGTCCTGTATGGAGGAATGTGGCCTGAGGCTGCAGCTTCCTCTGACACCCCCATGGCTCCACGTCTGTGTTTACTCCACTGTGCTGTTCTTAGGCCTCTGCTGTCCGCTGAGTTCAGGAGGGCAGACAATGTCGTTCTTCTTTGCACCCTCAGAAGACAGGAAATGAAGAGTGAAGTGTCGTGAAAGCCGGAAATGGAGAGTGAAGTGTCGTGAAAGCCGCTCATTTACTTATTTCTTCCGCAAACAAAAACAGCTCTCTCACTAAATGTAGGAGAAGATGTAGGAAATAGGCAGCCTGTGACCGCTAACGGGATGTTCAATATACACAACATGGAAATAGAACCACTGGATGATCCAGCTGTGCCACTTCTGGGTAGAGACACCCAAAGAATGCTTAGTCAGCACACCAGAAGGGCTTACACGTTTATGTTTACTACATCACTATTTATGATAGTGAAGATATGGGATCAGCCTAAATACACATCGTCAGATGAATAGTCAAAGAAAGTTCTATATGCATATGTAATATATATACAGAAAATAGAAATCTAAATAAATGAAAGGGCCACTCCAGAAGTGCTCATGGCATTTGCTGAGATGGGAAAGCAGGAAGAACAAGCGTGGCAGTAAGCCAAGAGCTCTATATTGGCAGCATGTATAGCTAGAAAAATGAGAAACTAACCCAACAGCAGTTCAAGTGTTTATATACAAACATCATGTTACAGCACAAACATTCATAATTAATGACAGTCACAATTTTGTAAAACAGTTATTCTGTAAGAGAGTGTTCATGGTGTATTAACTAAAACACACAAACAAAAAAATTATTGTTATGATTCCACAACTTGAGAAGAAGAAACAAGAAGTGTCGAAGACCGGCCTCAACAAAAATATCTCTTACCAGGGTAGGGGCATGGAAATTAATGAAATATAAATAAAGACTATAAAGACGCATAAATAATAACAAGACAGAAACTATAGAAAGTATTGGGAAGGCATTCCAGTGACTAAAATCTTGAAATTCACTCGTGTTTATTTTTCCACAACTTTTATACCCAACATAAATGGGGTGAGAAGGTAACAAAAGATTTTATTAACATGATACAAAAGGATAACTCACACAGTCAATGGCTCTATCACTCTGAGACATCAAATCATTAGCATTCTGTTGTCTAGGTTAGTGAAGGTGCTATAGGTCACATATTCTGAAGACAGCCCTTCCCCAGGTGACCTCATAGTTACTAAAGAAGGAAAAGAAGTACATTTGCATATCCTGACCACCTGTCAGGATGGCCTAGACTTACTAGAATGAGCTATTTTAATTTCAAAAGAACCAAGGAAACACACTCTGAGTTGGGAAGTGCAACTATACTTGTCAATCTCCAAACTCTCTGACCAGCAGACAAGGTGGAAATGGGCCTGCATTTTTCGGTCTCCACAAAGAAGTTCTGCTATCCCTTGGTTTAATTCACCCTAGATGCTCAAGGCATTGATCAAATCCTCTACCAAGAAGAGATTTTAACAAGAGCCTCCTGAACACTAGAGGCCTAGAAGTTAGGAAATTTTACAAGGAGAAGAGTGGAACTTGAGAGAACATAAAGGGAATGTGTACTTAAAAAATCTTTTCTGTGCACTAGACACTGGCCATGTTGCTGTACATATATATGCAACACTTAGACCGATGGGCCCAGCAAGACGGGCACTGCTGTGCATACAGACAACACTTAGACCAATGGGCCCAACAAAGATAATGGGACATTATCTCCAACAAACATTTATTGAGCATATGCTAGATATATTCAGCAATCTTCTACTCATTGGTGATATTACAAAAAACCAAAACACATACTCCTTGTCCTCATAAAGCAAGGTACTTGGAGGACACAAGCAATAAATAGTTTTTTCAAGTGGACACAGAGAATGGCAGATGGTGATGGACATTAGGGAGAAAACTAAAGCAGAGTAAGGAGTAGCTGGATGTTTCTCTCCTGCACTCCAGTTCCCAATTAACCACTATGAGGCTTGATTTTAATGACAAACCATTTGGCCTATTAGCTTAGGCTTATTATTAACTAGCTCTTATAACTTAAATTAACCCATTTTTACTATTCTAGGCTCGTGGCTTGTTACCTCTCACCTTGTTTCCCGACAGCTGCTGACATCTCCCTCAACTCCATCTTCTTTTCCCCTGGGTCTCTGCTTGGATTTCCCACCTAGCTATATTCTGCCCCCCATAGGCCAAAGCAATTTTATTTATCAACCAATAAGAGCAACACATATCCGTAGTTTACAGAAGGGCATCCCACATCAGTAAGGAGTAAGCCAACAAGAGGCAACACAAAGCATGCTGAGAGCATGTAGCTGGCAAGTACTTGACCAATCTCTTTCCCTAAAGTGCTAGTTTTCTTGGCCTCTGCTTGCTTTCTATGGGACACTAGCTCCCTAGAAGCTCATTGAATCCACAGTTTTGCCTGGTATTAATCCTACCAACAACCTCCAAATACCTTAAGGAGTAATTTGGCTAAATAATTGTTAGCCCACTATGAATCAAGGAAAATCTGTTGATGTATTCAGCATGATTGGTTTTTGCCTACATGTGAATTTAAAGCTCCCACAATCTTGGTGATGTTCAAACACAAAATGAAAGCCTCATCTTATAAGCTAAAATTTGGGGAGCCCCAGACTCCACAAAACAGAGGCAGCATTAATTCCATTTCTGGAAGAAGAGACCAGAAACATAAATGTAGTATAAAGCTCTGTCCCCGCGAGCTTTGGAAGCACTTGGGAAGCGTGAGGACCTGAGTCGGACCCTTAGAAGGCACATTGTTCACAGGCCGGGCATGCAGGTGGCACAATTGTGCTGGAGATGCAGAAGACAACAGATCCCTGAAGCTTGCTGGCCAGTCAGCCTAGACTACCTAGTGAGTCCAGACCCCAGGAAGAGAGCCTGTCTCAAAGCCCTAGGAGGATGGTTCCTGAGGAATGACACCCAAGCTCACTCTGGCCTCCATATTCACTTGCATGCACACACACACACACACACACACACACACACACAAGCACGCACAGGCATGCACTTGCACACACACGCACATGTACACAACATACACACACACACAGAAGAATGGGTTTTTTCCTTCTTCTCTTCTTTAAGCGTTGAGTTATATTTTCTTTGCATTTTCTGGTTCAATACACCATTACATGAACATAAAATCTCATATTCAAAGCCCAGCTGACTACAAGGTATTTAGAACACATAGACCACACCTACCTGCAAAGTGCTATGGAAAGGCCAGCCCATCTAAATTTCCCAGCTTCTTTGTGTACAAATATGGCCTGGTCAAAGTCTGGGCTAAAGAAAGCAAGCCCCACTGTATCTTAGCAAAGAGATGAACTGGGGCAAGCAGAGTAAATATTAATTTTCATCAAAAGAAAATCAAACTTATCTAAGAACTTTATTGGCAGAAATGAAATTAGTTTCTCTCTAGCAAATAGTACCGTTGAGGGATTGGTCTATTACGCAAGAGGGCCCTCTGCACCCTGCTAATCAGCAAAGCCTTACAGCAGGCTTCCTCAGCTCTGGAGGCTCAGTGCAGCTTTTAGTGGTTTCTCTTGTATATGAAGGGCCAGCCTGGGCCTGTGTCTAAGCAAGATTCACTATAGATGGTAATAGGCACAGCACATTTGACTAGGCGGAGTTCATTTCTGCTGTGACCCTTGGGCTGGTCCTCATAGGCTACTTTTGTAGGAAATAAAGTAGGAGTGTTGAGGTATCTTGAGGTTGCCAGGACCAAGCTTGAGAAATGGTGTTGACAAATGTGGCTTTAGAATACCATTATTATTACTACAAAAATATTAATTTGTAAGAATGAGGGAGATGGTTCAGTCGATAAAGTGCTTGCTGTGCAAGCATGAAGTCCTGAGTTCAGATCCTTAGCACCCACATAAAATCCCGAGGTGCATCACCTGCAACCCCAGCACCAGAGAGGGTAAGATGTGTGGGTCCTCACACCTTGATGGTTGTCCATCATGCCAAATCCACGAGCTCCAGGTTAAGTGAGAGACAAAAGACAAAATCAAGGCAGTAATACAGGGAAAGAGGCTCGCACATAGCTGTGGCCCTATTGGAAACCAGTGGCCGCTGAGGAAAAGAAAGCCAGTTTCCTCAGTGTTGTGTCCCCTCCAGTGGATGGCACTCTACCCCCTTCTTTCATATGGGTGCATATGAATGACAATGATTAAACACAGTGAGTTCTTAAAAGAAGAAGACATGAAATTGGAGGGGCAGTCCAGGAGAAGTGGGGGGGGGGAGATCCATTATATTCATGTAAGAAAGCACCAAGGAACAACTTTTTTTGTTTTGGGGTTTTTTTTGTTTGTTTGTTTGTTTGTTTATTGAGACAAGGTTTCTTTGTAGCTTTGGTGCCTGTCCTGGAACTAGATCTTGTAGACCAGACTGGCCCCAAACTCACAGAGATCTGCCTATCTCTGCCTCCTGAGTGCAGAGATTAAAGGCGTGCACCACAACGGCCCTGTCCAAAGAACAACTTTTTAAAAATTAAATGACGCATAGGGCAATTGAGGACAGATACCTCATATTTGTTGTAATCTGCTGGCCTGGTCTGCCACCTGGGTACCCTGTCCCTTTAAGAGACAAGCACTGCCTACTCCCAACCTCCCCCCTGGATCTTCTGCCTCCTCTCCAGCCTGCTCCCTCTCTTTCTGTGCCTCTTCTGAAGAGGTAACTACTGCCTCTCTCTCCTCTCTTCTCTCTCTTCTCCCCTGCTTCTCCTCCTCCTCCTCCTCCCTTTCCTTTTCCCTCCATAACCCACTAAGTAAACTCTATACCCAAACTCTCTCTGCATGGTTTATCTGTCTGTCTCCCACTGAGGCCTCGGGCCACCCGCCAGGAGACCAGACCCCTGTCATGTCTTTATAAATGATAACAATATTGACCTCTGTCCTTCACATGTGTTGCACACACTCATACACAAGGTGGGGGGGGGGGGCTGTGTGTGTGTGTGTGTGCACCTTTTGGTGATTTGGACTCTGTCTTAGGATTACTATTCATATTTCTATATGAAACACCATGATCAAAGTAGCTTACAGGGAGGCAGGTTATTTGGCTTGCTCTTCCGCATCACAGTTCATTATCAAAGGAAGTTGGGACAGGAACTCAAGCATAGTAGGAACCTGGAGGCAGGAGCTGATACAATGGACAGAGGGCATAGAGAGGTGCAGCTTTTTGACTCTCTCCCCATGACTTGTTCAGCCTGCTTTCTTATAGAACCCAGGACAACCTGCCCAAAGGTAGGACTTCCCACAATGGGCTACATCAATAATTAATTAAGAAAATGCCCTGCAGTCTTGCCCACAGCCCAATCTTATGAAGGTATTTTCTCAACTGAGGGCCCCTCCTCTCTAATGACTCCAACTTGTGTCAACTTGACATAAACTAGCCAGCACAGAGTCCTGGGGTGTCTAGTTTCAATTGGTGTGTAAAAGAAGATCATTTGAGACATTGTGGCCCAGATTTCTAGTTAAGAGAGCCCATGAATTTACCTGGGGCCTTCCATCAACCAAAAGTTTTCAGAAAAAGAGCAGTCATCAGTACCATCATCATCATTCTAGACTCTGGTCTATTTGAAAATTGAGTAATTTCCATGCAAAAATATGAATTTTGTGTCTTCCTGCATCTGAACTTCTGGAGATGAAGAGCAATGGCTGACACAGTCTGAAAATGCTAGAGAGTGAAGCTTGTGGAAGAGGAGGCCGCATGGAGTCCATCCAGGGTCTGGCCAGCTCCCTGTTAAAGGAGCTGACTGAACTTGATCCCACCCCACTTCACAGGAATTGTCTTCTGTGGTGCACATGCTGAGGTTAACTCCAGAGGACAGGTTCCTCCCTCTCAACAAATCCTCTCATCCACTTACAGAGAACTTTGGCCACAGAGAATGCTCTAAGAATCAGCTCAGCTCTGAGCTTCGCGGAGCTGTCTGGAAAATGCCCTCACCTGCATCTCTCTGCCTGAGAATGCCCTGCGAACGGGCACCACTGATGTCAGACAATTCATAGGAACAGATGTGTAATAACCGCTGCAGGGCCTGAGCAGGGCTGCGTTCCCAATAATGCTCCCTTCCAAATATACCTAATCTCCAAGAAAAGTTGTCACCCGTTAATAGTTCTCACAAGCCCGTTCACCATCTCTGCCTTCCTACAAATCAACACCAAACCCGATGCTGTGCTCCTATCTCTAGCGAATGAATACAGCCTGTCTGCGTGATAGTCACTCGGGTTACAAAGCAATAATGCATCTGTCTGTGGTTCGGTCTTTTACCTCGAAGAGCACACACATAGAGACAGGAGTCTTGTTTGCCTCAAAAGCACAGAACTTTTCTCCAAATTAATTAAATAAATAAGCTCCAAACCTTTGGAAGGAAGAATTCGCTATCTGCTACAAAAATAAAAAGCCAGTTGTCTAGTTTTACCTGACTTCCTACTGTAATTGCTTCCAAAGTTGGGTCTGTGTCTGATTGCACACAATTTCATCTAGTGAAGGGGCCCTGATAAACACAGCTGAAAGCCATGGGCAGAAGTAATGAGTGTGGGAATTCTTCCTCTTTATAACCGAGTTCTTCTGTTCCCTTCTTGGGGTTTAGATGATAGAATTGGCCCCCAAAACTACAGAGAATAAATCATTACAAATCAACATACTACCTGTGTTGGTATTTCTAACTCTGTGATCCACCAGCTACCCATGGTGGGATTTTGTTTTTTAACTTTCTTCTAAGAATTTTATTCTCCTTAGTCTCCAAAATAAATAAAATACAGTGTAAAATAAGCACAAATGGGATTTTGAAATCCGTGCCGAAACCACATGAGTTAGAAGGGCCTGCTCGTATTACCTCCCATTACTGTGCAGCCTTTCAGCGTGGTCTTGTGTGTTCTGGGTTGTGCGGTTTTGTTTGTTAGTTTGTTTGTTTTTGTTTTTTCATTCAAATTTGATCGCATCTGATCTGATGAAAATAAATAGTAATTGATGGTGAGTTGGTCTGAGAACCATTGTACCATGGTCAAATCTCCACAACTGTGAGGAACAGTGCCTCTGGCAGCTTCCTGCTGAAGGAAGCTCTCCGCAGAACAGTCAACAAGCCTACAAGAATCACCTAGGACACCCCTGAGTCCTGGAAGTGCCATCTTTCCTGGAAAGTGTTCAGCTGACCATGACAGCCTATAATTCCTGGGGTCTGCTGGCTTGGGGGGGGGGGGGGGTCTTACTTTGATGTCTGTGACTCTGACCCAATATTGCACACTGAATGATACGATGAACAAAACATGCATTTGGTTCTTGAGACTGGAAGTCCATGACCAGGGCATAGCGGCCGCTGCAGCCTTGGTGCTGCCTCACGATGTGACAGACAAGCTAGCGAGCCGACAAAAGAAGGGTTTGAATTCCTAGGATAAGTGGGACTCCCACAATAGCTGCACCCTGCTGTCCGCGAGGCCAGAGTCCTCAGAACAAGATGTCCACCCACAGCTCCCACCTCGCAATGGGCACGAAGGCAGTGGTCTCCGTCATGTGTCGGCTTCCATGTTCACCTCAAACAATGGTAATTGCATTTCAACATGGATTTTGACAAATTCATTGAGGCCATAGCAAATATATATGAACTTTAAATACAAGCTAGGTCTGATGTTGTTCAGCTGTAATCCCCATGCTCAGGAGCTCGGGAAGGAGGACTGAGTTTGAGCCCAAACTGAACTATGAGATCCTGTCTCACAAAACTAAAATATAGTAAAGTAATTTTATTCTCATTCTTGTCAAATTCAAGGAGGAAAATTTCTTCCTCCCGTACAGATCTCTGTTTTTAGAGTCGCTGGCCTGTTACTCTCCTTTTGCCATCAAGAGGCCACATCTACCAGCCCACAACTGAAGCTTTCCTTGCTACATTCCTAAACCCCAGGCCAACTTCATCTGTGTCTCCCTGCAGAAATCACCATTCTCATGAAGAGAATGACCCGGGGATCCCGAGAAAACTACGTCTTTACATGCAAGCCCATGCATGCATGTCATCTCCTTCCTTCCAGCCCTTCCCAGCACAGTCCTGCACACCCTCAAAAGCACAGTCCTGAGGCACCTGTTCAAATAAAGCATTTCCAAACCAAGGATTTTCTTCCAACTCCCCCAGGGGGCCAGAGAGACAGCTCAGAGTCTCACTGCATAATCCTGGCAGCCTGAGTTCAAGAGTCTTGGAACCACAGTGGAAGAGAATGAACTCCCAAATGTTGTCCTCTGACTCCATGAAGGCACTGTTGCTTGTGCATGCCTGCACTCATACATCACGCACACACACACACACACACACACACACATGCACACACTCACACACCCTTTAGAACACTGACTGTAGCCCTTTGCACACATCCTCCCTACTGGACCAGATGCCTACTTGATAGTGAGGGTCTTTCTCAGTGTCTTCTGCTGTTGCTTTAACAGAGACAAGAACCTACCTCTTCACCTTCACCCCACCCCCACCTGCACCATGAAAGTCTAGCTCAATTTTGAATTATATAATATTCTTTCAGAAACCAAAATGTTTTCAAAACAAAAGGAAACATAAGGATAGATTTATTTTTCTATTTCTTATCTTGGGAGCAAGGGGAAAAAATCTTGCCTAGAAGTGCAGCCATTCGAATTAGAAAACGAGAGTAATTATTTTGGTACCGGCAGCTGCTACAGGACAGGGATGAAATGTGGGCAGAGAGCATGCGTATCATTTAATTCTTGGCCTGCCTGTGAGGTGGGTGGCAAGATTCTCATATTACAAATGAAGACCCCCCAGAGAGAAGGAGAGCCAGTGTAAGCAGGACTTAAACTCTGGCGCCGGTGCTCTTAAGCGCCGCGTGAGATCCCCTCTGGGTCGGCCGGCCTATTTAATATTCACTGGCAGACACAGCTCTGCTCCCTCTGCTTCCTAGCCAGAAAAGACTTCTTTCCCAGTGCCCCTATTCTCCAGTCTATTTTCACGATTCCTTAAATAATTTCCTATATTTAAAAGAAAGAAACACTAAACACGGACAGAGGGAAGGCAGGGCTACTCTTCCTGAAGGCTGTCGTGGATTGAAAAACAATTCAAAGGAATTCTTTCCGCCCCCAACCTTATACCACCCAGCACCCGTACTACAATCGGTACTTCCCCGTGCAGATAGCTTGCCCCCTAGTGGACATCAGCTCTAAGTGCTCCGATTTTGTGGCATACACAGTTTTTGTTTTAATTTGTGGTAAGAAATACAATTAAAGGCCAGGTAGGTGGCTCAGCGGGTAACAGTGCTTACCAACGCGTCTCATGACCGGAGTTCAATTCCCGGGCCCCAATGTGCCACACTCTACACACATATAAATAAATGTAAAAAGAAAATTAAATCTAATTTTTATTGTTATAGTTGTATTAATTAATGATGTCACATATTTTATTGACTGGGAAATACAAAACAAAACAAGAGGGGCAAAGTTTTCCTTTTCCCAGCTATGCTATCCAGGAAGCAATTGTAAAGTGTGTTCGCATGCTTCCTTTCATTTACAAGGTCCACTTCTAAAGCTCTTAATTAAACTCGCGATCTTCGACAGTATTCCTTCACCAAAGACAACCTGCGTGGGAGTGCTTTCAAGACAGCATTAAAGATGGAGAGGTTGGGACACTTTCTGCTTGTCTAGGATAAAATACTCTCGCAAATCCATCATTTTAAAACATCCCAGTCCACGCTCCATGCTAGTTGTAATTTCACTGATGTTAATTTCTTTACCACATATTATGGTTTAATTAAGCACAAGGCAGAAGCTTCCCTGGGCCATTTTTTTCCTAGCCAACAAAGTCGAGGCTCTCTTACTTAAACCCAGAAACAAAAGGTAGTCAAAGGAACAGGGAAATATGTTTTATTTAATATTTAGTTCATGTGTGTTTCCGTTCTATTGTCCACAGATAGTCTATACTGCTTCCCTATGTCCCAACTTTTCTTAAGTATGCAGCAATTCTCACAGTGGTGGCAGCACCTGCACTGTGGACAGGTCTGGTCACCAGGAACCCACCCTTCTCCCCTCCCGTGGTACTCAGTAGACAATGTACTCAGCCCTGGCAGATGCGCCCATTTGTTTTGCTTTTTTTCAAAGCAAATGAGAACATGGTGGACACTTAGAAATTCCTTTATTTTTAAATAAGACAAAACTTTGGTTTCAGGAAGTGCCAATGGGCTATGCAATGTTGACCCGCATGTTTAATTACACGTGTTCACGAATGCAATCCTTTGAAAACACCACGCTGAACAGAAGTATCTATTGCCAACCTCTTTACCCGGCCCACCTGCCTGTCACTGTCCTTCATCCCTCCTGAGCACAGAGGCGAGAGGAATTCCATCTATAGGCCAGGAATAAAACAAAACAGCTTTACTTCACAAAAATGCTCTTTCAGATCACTCAGCGTGGCTGTGGTCAGAAGACAACTTGAGCCATGAGGCTGGGTTGCCTTCCCGTTCTTTATATCCATGCCGACAAAGAGTTAAAGTCACCTCAATTTCCAAAGACAGCTCCTGCCTTTGCTGCGCCTTTGTTCCCTACCCTGAGCTGCTGCTCAAAATAGGGCTCTTTGCCTTTACTAAGTCTTGCACAGTATTGAATAAGGCAAGGCGAACCATCCTTCGGCTGCTCCCCCACCCAGCAGCCTAATCTTTGTATTGTTTCTAGTATTTCCACATTATGCTCATACTGCAAATTATGATTTTGGTATTTGCAGGCAGTCATTTTTTGTTGGCAAGGCATCTTTAAAAATGTGACTACTGGCCAAGCGGTTGCACTAATGTTCGACTTTGGAAGAGGATGTCAAATCCTGTCCAGATAGACAGGATTGTTTAAGGAGTCACCAGGCCTTTGGAACTAATCATAGACACCAGCATTGGGAGGATTCCTAACCTATTCAGTCAAAATACTGGCAATTCTGAGCTCTACAGAATTTATTAAACTGGCCCATCCTGCACCTGGACTCCAAGCCAGATTCAGTGACTTCCAAGCCTGGAACTTTATCTAGCCCAATGTATCTTCCAGCAAAAAGAAAAAAAGGAGAAGACTTGAAATTTGAAGTTTGAAGGCTTCCTTCCCAGTGAAACAGAGACAACAAAGTAAAATGTTTTCTTCCTTGGCATTTTAGAGGTCTGAAAAGCCGCCGAGATTTGGTAGGAACTGAGCTTTGACAAAGCAAACTAGTAGACCCCACGTTAGGAACAGTCTCAGTGAACTGTGATGGAACCTGATTTGCTTGCGGGATGATGTCGGCGAAACCTCAGTTCTGTTTTCGCGCGCCCATCTCTGCATGGAAATTCTTGCAATCACCACCCTCCTAAGTTTCTCCAATCACCTTAAATGCGGTGGTGTAAAGCAGTAGCCACATCGCTCTAACTGAAATGTCAAGACTGGAGTTTAGAACTGACACGGCGGCGGCAGCTTGGCCACGCTGCACAGTACGTGGACCTCAGCTGGGAAGACTCGAGCTTCGGGGAGACTCAGCAGATGGGCTTGAATCGTCTGAAGGTGCACTCGCTCGTGCGTCTGCAGGTGGAAGCTGGCTGTCATCTGGGATCTCAGCTGGGGCTATTGGCCAGAGTGCCCACACATGGCCTCTCCATATGGTCTTTGTGCTTCTTTGTGGCACAGTGACTGTTTTCCAAAAGCAAATGTCCCAAGATTCACCTTCTATTGATGGCATAAGGAAATTAGGAGTGTGTCCTTCACAAACATGAGGATAAAAGTAGACAACACGGTTTAACACCAGTTTAAGTCGGTGGAAAATGTCCAAGGGCAGACACTAACTTGAGAAGTATTTATTCATGAACCATCACCCCATCCTGGCTCAGGTGTGTGTGTGTGTGTCTGGCAGATTCAGTGACTCTGCCGCTTTCATACCCCAGGGCATCCCAAGCTCAGATGATAAAGCCCTCAGGTTTACCTACTGGAGGAGGTGGATTGAAATCAAGATGGGACTTCAGCTGAGGAAAAGAAATTAAAAAGTGAAATAAATTTAGGAAAGCAAAGAGAATAACCAGGCACTTTACTGTTTGATTGTTGTTAACTTATGCTTCAGGGAACCCCCCCCCCAAAAAAAACCAACAGAAATGGGGCACAGGGAGATGTGTGCATGCGTGTGGGTGGCCCTGGGACCTGAGAGGGCTCCGAGCAACTCTCTGTAAAGGAACAGCTGAGTGCACGGTGAGGATTCTCTGTGCAGAATAGCCTGCAGCCAACAGAAACTACAATGTAGACACACATAAAACAAAGTGACAATAGCGAACCCAGCAGATTGCCAGAGCCTCCCGGGAGTGACACTGGGGGTGGATGTGGGTTTTGCTCTAGCTGCTGCTACTTTGTGCTTTTGAGGAAGGGTCTCACTATGTAACCCTGGCTGGCCTGGGGCTTCTATGTAGACCATGCAGGCCTCAAATTCACTATATAGACCAGGCTGGCCTCAAACTCACAGAGATCCTCCACCTGCCCCTGCCTCCTGAGTGTTGGAATGAAAAACAGCTACACCACAATGTCCAGAGGAAATGACACTTTTAACTGATTTCAAAAATTCAAGGATTTTTCTAATTTTCATATACTAACCTGTTAATCATAACAAGCTTAAAAGACATTGTGTATAATCAGAGTTCAATCAAAGAAATATAAACAAGCTAGATATGTGGATGAATAGATGGGTGGTAGATAGGTAGATAAATGAAAAGGTGATAGATAGATAGATAGATAGATAGATGATAGATAGATAGATAGATAGATAGATAGATAGATAGATAGATGATAGATATAGATAGATAAATAGATATACTGATAGATGATTGATAGATTCATAGATGGTTAGATAAGTGTAGATAGACAGAAGACAGACGCATTTATTACAAGGAATTGGATTAAATAAATAAGTAAAGGCACAGTCTAAAAATATCCAAATATTGTTAGGAAATGAATACCAAGGACACAAATTCATGGGCATAGCACAGAACTCTAACAACTGGCAGTCAGGAAGAGACTTCATGAACGGGCAAGATGAAGCTTATAAGTTGCCTTGGTCATGGTGGTTTAGCACAGCAGTAGAGTGTGGGCAGGAACGTGAGAGAAGCTCCAACGGCCGCCAAGCTGTCTTTGAAGAGTCATAGAGCACCTGTGAAGACGGGGAACATCACTAACGCGACTATGCTAGTTTATATGACCCTCGAGAGAGTCTGAAAACAGGACTGATTCAGGGCTTTAATAGCAGAGTGACTGGAAATGTGGTTACTTTTCTATTGGTGTGAAAAAAATATCATGACCAAGGCAACTTATAAAAGAAAATGTCTAATTTGGGGTTCACAGTCCCAGAGGCTTAGAATACATGACCATTATGGTGGGAAGCCTGGCAGCAGCCTGGCATGGCACTAGGACTGCAGCTGAGAGATTATCTCTTTATCCACAAGCATGGGCATAGAATGCTAACTGGGAAAGGACTTTTTCAAACCTCAAAGCTAGCCCCCCAACCTGTTACACGCGTCCTCTAACAAGACAACACCTCCTAATCCTTCGCAAACAGTTCTACCAACTGGGCCAATGTTCAAACATATGAGCTTCTGGGAACCTTCTCATCTAAACCAGCAAAGTATCCAAATTTATTTCCCAGCACCCATGTCAGGCAGCTCACAAATGCATGTACCTCCAGCTTCAGGAGACCCAACACTCTCTTTCAGCCTCTACAGTCATGTATGCACACACATACACAAGCACACCTGTGGTTTATACTCTTATACAGACACCTGTATAAATGCATAAATAAATAAATACTTTAAATTTTTTTATATAAAATTAAAGTAAAAACTTGGCTGAGCACATGTCATATGGTATAATCCCAGTTCTTGAAATCTTGAGGCTAGGAGCTTAGGTATGAACCAGGCTGTGCTACATAGTGAGACCCTGACTTAAATGGGAAAAAAAAAACCAAGCATTTTCTGTACCTAGTGCAAAAGAGAAAGCAATGAATTATTTCAAGAGTCAGTCTGGCTTTAAATATGAAGGAGGCTGATAGTCAAGTGTAGTAGGAGCTGCAGGTTGCATTCCTGCTGCCCGGCTCCCAGCTGCCTGGCTAGCTTATGCCCCGAAATAACAACACACAAACTGTATTCATTTAAACACTGCCTGGCCCACTTCTATTAATGTGTGTAGCACCGAGGTGTGCTTACCGGGAAGATTCTAGCCTACTTCCATCCTGGGTCAGAGCTTCATCACATCTGCCCCAGAGAGCAGAGCTAAGGCTTATGAGTTCACTTCTTCTTCCTCCCAGCATTCTGTTCTGTTTACTCCACCCACCTAAAGGCTAGCCTGTCAAATGGGCCGAGGCAGGTTCTTTATTAGTCAATGACCTTCCTCCATTAGTCAAGAGATGTGTGCTCTCTTTAGGAGCAGAGAAAAACTTTGAAACAATATCAAGAAAGAGGGGATCTTGATATGGAAAGTTCTTCTGTATATGTGTTGCTTTTATTGGTTAATGAATAAAGAAACTGCTTTGAGCCTATAGCAGGGCAGAACAGAGCTAGGTGGGAAAAACTAAACTGAATGCTGGAAGAAAGAAGGCAGAGGCAGGAGAACCCATGTAGCCCTGCCAGAGATAGGGGCCGGATGAAACCTTGCCAGTAAGCCACAGCCATGTGGTGATACACAGATTAATAGAAATGGGTTAAATTAAGATGTAAGAGCTAGCCAATAAGAAGCTAGAGCTAATAGGCCAAGCAGTGATTTAATTAATACAGTTTCTGTGTGGTTATTTTGGGGCTAAGCAGTCAGGAACAAACAAGTGGCCTCCTTCTACAACAAATTGACTCTCCAACATGTGCTAGCTAAATCCACATAAAACCTGAGAGGGCTTGGGAAGGAATTCTAGACACTAAAAAGCAAAGTTTAGTCACATTTCTTTTTCCAATTTTTTCAGATGGGCTCTGCTTGCTGGCAGCATGCTTAAGCTCCTGTAAGAGAGGACTTCCTGATTTTTGTTGCGGAAGCAACAAAAACAAAACAAAACAACAACAAAAATGCAGTTTTGAAATAGCAGCTTCCTGGGCCATGCTGCCAGGATGAATTCTAGCTCTTTCAGGAGGCTGACCACTTGAATGGGGTTTATGATCAGACTGTTACAACTTGCTTAATGGCAACACAGAGCCACTGTGTGCCTGAAAATGGGGCTGTGAGCATGACTAAACAGACCTCCGCCCTGCCATGTTGGACTGGGCAGAGCCTAAAGGCAAAGCAGCCTTAATCTTAGTAATGACACTTAGCTGCTTAATATTTTAAAAAGTGCCCCTTGGACAGAAAAGAATTTCTGATACACAATAGGACAGATTCAAACATAAAAGACCTCTAAACAAGATACAGTGAGTTTTTAAAAAATTATGTAGGCTTGGGAGAGAGAAGAAAAAGAGTAAAGAGACAGTAAATGTAATATAAAAGTACAGACAGTCATAGATTAAAGGAGTAAAAATAATAAACATTAAACTTGTAGAAAAATAATAAAGTAAGAAAAACAAGCCACATAAAGATAAAATATATACAGAGAGTCTGGATTATGTATATTATTATGTTTTCTTTGAATTTTTTGACTGTGAAGGAGTTAAGTAACCAACATATATACTTTAAAGGTATCTTGTCTTCAAATTTTGAGTGTAAGGATATGTTGCCTTGGAAAAGAGGTTCTTCTTTTGTTTCCACAGAGGATGAGAACCTGTGTAATCCTTCCAGACTAATGTGGTTTGATGGACCAAGATCTTCCAAAAGGTCATCATAAATACCCCTAAAATTGCTTCACCCAACAAAAAGCAGGAAGCAGTTTGGAGAGAACTATGCCCAAATTCCCTAAATAATTGTTTATAAATGTTTTTTACATTTAAAGGGCGATATGCGATAGAGATGGATACTTTGCTTTGGTATGGATCTTGGTTTATTGATATAAATTTAATTTAATTTTTTTATATGTATATATCTGCTCTTGGTTAAAGTATTGTGTTTGTGCAACTCATTTTAAAATGTAGTGTGTAATTAAGAAATATAGGTTAATAGATAATCATCTATAATAGTCAAGTTTGTAGTTGTGTTAGGTTTTCTAGATACATTTCAGTTAGATAAATAATCTTCAACTCTTTCAAAGACTACAGAATATGGCATTAAAATGTTTTAATAACTTAGGACTTTTAATGACATGAGACACATATGCTTCTGGCAGCACCAATCTACTTGAGGAGGAAGATGGCATCAAAAAGACTCCTCAAGGAGTTTGCTAGCCATTTGGGCAAGAAACTGCTCTTGCCTTGACTGCTTGATGAACTGGGCATGCAATACCCACAGAGAAATGACAGCTGAACTTGCCTAAAGGTGAGACCATCCTTCAGGTTTCCTGCTTCATGAAAAAGTCTGCAAGACATTTTGCAGGACACAGAAAAAAGTGACTGACAAACCGCCAATATAGGCAGAGCTGTCTTTGAAATTTCCTGATTAATGGAAAAGTCTGATGGATACTATGGGCCTGTAGGCTGAAGATGGATTCTCCAACAATACAGAAGAACTCTGGGTGACCGTCCAGACAACAAGATGTCTCTGTCAGTTCTAGAGTTTTGGAAGTTGTTTACAATGTACTTCCTGTTTACTTAAGTAATATTATATCCTTCTGGGGTCTTTGATGGAGTTGAAGAATAGATAGTTATAGTTTTCCTTAGTTAAGATAAAAGATAAACTAGATATAAATGTTGTAACTGTAATTCTTGCTTGATACCTATTTTATTATATGTAATTTTACTATGTTAAAGTTAAAACCTTTCTTTTTATTTAGACAGAAAAAGGGTGATGATGTGGGAAGTCCTTCTGTATATGTGTTACATTTATTGGTTAATGAATAAAGAAACTGCCTTGAGCCTATAACAGGGCAGAACAGAGATAAGTGGGGAAAACTAAACTGAATGCTGAGAGAAAGAAGGCAAAGCAGGAGTACCCATGTAGCACCCTGCCAGAGACAGATGTCAGATGGAACCTTGCTAGTAAACCACAGCCAGGTGGTGATACACAGATTAATAGAAATGGGTTAAATTAAGATGTAAGAGCTAGCCAATATGAAGCTAGAGCTAATAGGCCAAGCAGTGGCTTAATTTATACAGTATCTGTGTGGTTGTTTTGGGGCTAAGAAGCTGGGAATAAACAAATGGCCTCCTCTTACTACAGGAGCTCTTGTGCTCCTCAGCACATGCAGTGATCTGACCCAACACCCCTGGAAATCCAGTCAGTCTTGTAATCCCAAAGTTGTTGCAGAGTTATAGATCTATAACCTGGAAAAGTCAGTCTCATAGTGATGGGAACATATTTAATATTGTACATTTTTAAATAGTTGATAAATTTTATCTTTTAAAAATTATTATATTGATTCCAAATTTCATTCTACTGTGTTCATAAAACATACTCTGTATCGTTCATTTTAACTTCATGTAACTTGTTTCATAGTCTTTCTTAAAAATGTTCCATTAACTTGGGAACGATGTATATTCTGGAATAGTGGAATGGAGCATTCTATAGATGTCAGGGGCCTTGGAAGTTCGAATATTGGTTTTTATTTTTGAGTTTCTTAGTTATCCCATTGCTTAAAGCGAGGAATTAGAGACAGATGTAGTAGTACAATCCAGGTTACTCAATGTCAGAGGTTAGAAGTTCATTTGAACCCACAAGTTTGAGAGTAGCTTGAGTACTACAGTAAGACCCCACCCCACACAGTGAGACCTCACCCACACACAGTGAGATCCCCTACCCCACACAGTGAGAAGATCCCCCACCCCACACAGTGTGATCCCCCACTTTATACCGTGAGACCCCCCTCACCCCACACAGTGAGACCCCACCCCACACAGTAAGACCCTACCCCCACACAGTGAGACAACCCACCCCACACAGTGAGACCCCCTCACCCCACACAGTGAGACCCTACCCCCACACAGTGAGACAACCCACCCTACACAGTAAGACCCACCCCACACAGTGACACAACCCACCCCACACAGTGAGACCCCACCCTGCACCATGAGACACACACACACACACAGTGATATCCCACCCCACACAATGAGATAAGCCATCGTACATAGTGAGAACACATAGTGAGTAGCTCAAGCCTCCAATTATTGATAGCTTCTCCCTTCAATTTTGGTCAGTTTTTTTTTTCACTTACTTTTGAGGTCTCCCCTACCCTCGACAACCAAAGTCTAACTGTGTGGAAGCACTAGCTGGCCTGGAACTCACAGAAATCTGCTTGTCTCTGCCTCTTGAGTGCTGGGATTAAAGATGTGCACCACCACACTCACTCAAGATCTATTCTTGAGTAGATGTGTGTTTGTGTGTGCATGTGTGTCAGAGGGAGAGCCTCTTGATAGTCTCTTTTATAATCATAAAATTTTATGTATCTCTATAAACATTTTGTTTTCAAATCTGTTTGTCTTGACATTAATATAACTACACCAGTCTGCTTGTGTTTACTGTTTGCATAATATATATTTTTCCATTCTTTAGCTTCAAAATGCTTTTGTCTTGTGTCTAAATTCACTCCTAAATAGAGCTTAGAAGTTGTATCTCATTGTCCACCCACTCAGACAGCCTGCTATTGTTCTATTGCTCACCCATTTGGATTCAGAGTTACTGTTAATGCAGGGAGATTTATACTCTCACTTCCTTCTCTGTTTCCCAAAGGTCTCACATCATTTCTGTTCCTGCTTTCACTTCTTTCTTTTGTGTTAAGTGCTACCTCGTGTAATATCAGTTACTGACTTTCTCATTATTTTGATGGGGTTCCTAATGCTTGCCCTGGGGTTTCTCATGTACATCTTCACCTGTCAAAATCTCCACTTAAGTTTTTCAGATTTCTACTAACTTCATTTCAGTGAAATATAGAAATTTTACTTCTATATTATTCTATTTCTTCCTCATTTTGTATTATTATTGTTATCTGTATATGTGTGTGTAGAAATAAATTTATGTAAATACATGAATTGCAAACCTAAGAATAAATTGTCATATTATTGGTGTTAATCCTATATTGCTTAAAGAAGCTGAGAGAATAAACAAGAGTACATATATACTTATAGAGTATTATGTTAACATGCTTATTTACCATGTCTGTTTCTTTTCATTTGTACCTGTTAATCTCAGCTACTGCTTATTGTTATTTTATACCAATTCTATTCTGGCCACATGCTTTGTACTATTACTATCTGGTACTTCTTTATAAAAAATAGGCCCAGCAATACAGAGATAGATAATAGGTAGATAGACAGAGAGGCAGGCTGCCCAGATATCTGTTGTAGAATATTATTTTAAGGTGTATTAATTTTGTTTATGTTACATTTGTTTAACTCTATGAAGCTGTGTTACTGTACCTGTCTAAAACACCCAATGCTCTAATAAAAATCTGAG
Organism: Microtus oregoni; assembly: GCF_018167655.1. NCBI lineage: Eukaryota > Metazoa > Chordata > Mammalia > Rodentia > Cricetidae > Microtus > Microtus oregoni. The sequence goes on along the minus strand of NW_024543070.1, from coordinate 38,230,821 downwards.
CAGACAATAGAGAGTCAGAAGAGGATAAATAGGGGGAGAAATCTTGAGAAAGAAAAGATCTGGGAAGGAGTGAGGAAGGTGGAGGACGTCAGGGGCCAACCACTGAACCACTCAGCTACACAACCACACACAGAGTAAGAAGGAAAGAAAAGATATACAAGAATAGAGAAATATAAATGCTCCAAGACCAAAGATAGATATAATAATTTAACTTAAGAAAAGTTGGCAAGAGACAAGACAAGCTAAGGCCTGGCATTCATAACTAAGAGTAAGCCTTCATGTGTGATTTATTTGGGAGCTGTGTGGTGGGCCCCCCAAAAGCCAGAAGAGAAAGAGGAAAAACATCCCACAACAGATACCTCTTTCTAAACAATAGGCCCAGCAATAGAGATAGACCATAGCTAGATGACAGGTAGGTAGGTAGATAGATAGATAGATAGATAGATAGATAGATAGCCAAATCGGTTGCTTTCAAATAGGCTAGACAAAGAAAGGAGAAGCACATTTTCAATTGCTTTTACAATTATTGATCTGTGTATAGCATGATTAATAAAAACCCAGAGAAAGAAATTGAGGTTCCACTGGATCTTACCTCTACTTCAGTCTGAAATGGTGATACCGCCTCCAGGAATCTTAGAATGAGACTGTGCTTGAGAATTGTCTCCTCCCATCCTATATTCCTCTCTAGTTCTGGGGTAAAAGGCATACATTACTACCACCGGTTTCTATGGCAAACTACTGTGGCTACTGGGATTAAAGGTGTGTGCCAGCACTGCTTGGTTTGTAAGGTTGATCATTGTAGCCAGAGATTCTGTTTTAGTTTACTGGCAGTCCATACCCAAATAATTACACAAAAACTTTATTAATTACAACACTGTTTGGTCAACAACTTAGACATATTCCTAGCTAGCTCTTATATCTTAAATTAACCCATTTCTATTCATTTGTGTATCGTCATGAGGCTGTGACTTACTGGTAAGGTTTTGACATTTTTCTCCTTCGTCAACTACATGGCATCTGTTTGACCCAGCATACTCTCTATCTCTATCTCTGCTTGGATTTCCCACCTTGCTATATTCTGCCCTGCCATAGGCCAAAGCAGTGTCTTTATTAACCAATGGTAATATAACATATTCACAGTATACAGAGGAAATCCCACATTGGATCAATGTGGCTGCTTTACTCTCTGAACTTCAGGCAGGCTTTATTTATTAAAATGAAAATAAAGTATCACTACATTTCCTCCTTTTTAAGGGAAGGCTATAACTAATATAAGAAAAACTATAAACAATAAGTACAATGACTATATATAATATATATAAGTAATAAGTACATCAACAATGTCTAATCCATTTTCATTTGACAAATTCCATATCTATCCTATCTTGGTGAGTCCAAGTCTTATACCTCATTTACTTTCTATCATAATTTGCTTTCTTTGTCCAGTAAACTATAACTCCCTAATCTTTAACTGTTTCAGAAACCCAAGAAAGGAATAATATTAACTGAGTAAGCAGGAAGTGCAAGCTAGCAACCTCCAAAAAAAATGTAAGAAATGACAGAAACAGCTGGCTCCCTGGACAGACACTCAAAGTTCCTCTGCAACATTGGGGCGTCTATCTTCAGCTTACAGGCCTAGTATATCTGATAGACTTTTCTGTGAAGCCAGATATTCTGAAGAGCTGCTCCTCCTTGTCTTGACAATGTTTGGCAGTCACTTTCATTTGTGACCTGTTTTTCCAATTAAGACAGCATACTGTCAGCAGTTTTGTCAAGGGCATTTTCTTGCCCAGTGGTTTACTGCCACAAAGACAGTAAACTCCACATGGATTTTTTTTTTTGATGCCCATTATCTTCTCTAAAGTAGATTGGTGCTATCAGGAGCAGAAATGTCTCATTGTAATAAAAAAAAAAGAGAGAGAGAGCCTATGTTATTAAAACATCCTAAATGCCATATTCTATAGATCTCTGAAATGTTATAAGATGACCTCTCTATCTAAAATATATCTTTATTTGATCTTGAAAACATACCTAATGTGACTACAAGTTTGATTATAATAGAATACTAACTACTAACATGAATTTCCTTATTATCATAAATAGTTGGCAAAAGTAATTTTCAAGGACTAGAATTTTATATTACATTATTAAATGAGTTATATAGGTACAATAGCTTAAACAAGAGTAGAAATATATGTAAAATATATCCTAATAAAATTAATCTCAAATTTGTATCAATATACAAAAGTCTAATCCAATGTAAAACATTTAAAACTAGTAGTTGTTTTTATAAAGTGGATTCAATAATCTACCTTTTTATCTTATCATATCTATGTCCTCCCCTTTTCAGAGTAAATTCAATAATCTACCCTTTTGTCCTATTGTATTTATACCCCCCTTTTTTTCTTTTCAAAACAAGAACCTTAAATATCATTTCCTTTGTTTAACTTTTTTCCTGACCATTATCTGTAACAACTTGTAACTACCACACTAAACAATGACAAAAATTTGTAATCTATTTTCTGGGAATGTGGACATAGTATTCTAGGCAACTTCCTGCTGATTGGGGGTGCTAATAATTTTATGGGGACCCAAAGAAAATTTAGGCTTATGCTCAAGTGCTGACTGGAGTATTCTGTGAGGATGGATCATCTCAGCCAGCAGTCTTGAAGCTGTTTTGAATGTAGAACTCAGAGGAAATGGCTGCAGAGGTGCTCTGAAATGTTGGATCATCTGGGCCATCTTTTCTCATTGGAGATATTTCAGGGGGGTATCCCTTGTTCAAACCTTAGTTTTCTTAACCCAGAATGAATCCACAATCTCTCATTTCCTGTGGAAACAAAAGCAAAACCTCTTCTCCAAAGTAACATCTTTTGAATTAAATATTGAAGTCAAGGCATTTTCAAAATACTTAGGTCAAATTAAACCCGAAGCATTTATAATCAAATGCCTTTAGCAGCTGTTTTTTTCTTCCTCAGCTATCAAAAAATTCCAAAGACAACACAATAACATACGGTATCTAGATTCTCTGTGTGTTTTCCATCTTTACACGGCTATTTCCTCTATTTCTTTTATTTTTATTTTTTGATTTTTTGATACAGGATTTTTCTGTGTACCTTTGGCTGTCCTGTAACTCATTCTGTAGTCCAGGCTGGCCTTGAACTCACAGAGATCCTCCTGCCTCTGCCTCCCAAGTGCTGGGATTAGTGTGTGCCACCATGCCAAGCTACTTTATTTCTTTTTTGGAGGAATTTCTCTATTTTTTTTATTTTCTTTTCCAAGCCTACATATATTTTTAAACATACTGTAAAACCACTTAGAGGGGTTTTATTTTGGGTCTGAATCTGTCTTTACTGTGTATCTGTAATCCTGTTCTGACTAGGAGACTTTTTAAAATGCTAAGCAGGTATTAATGCTAGTGCTAATGCTGTGGCTTTGCCTGTTGGCTCCATCCTGTCCAACCTGGTGGAGGTATATTTATTGCCTCTGCAAGCCATACTGACTGCCCCAGTTCCAGGGACACAGCAAGTCTATGTTACCATTAACCAACTAGTAACATGCTGCTCACAAACTCCATTTAAATGCTCTGCAGCAGGACCTCCCAAAATAGCCAGAGCCATTTGTACCACCAGCATGAACCAGGAAGCCATCTCTTAAAGAAACCATGCTTCTGTTCACAGCCAGCAACAGACTCTATCTGAAAAAATGCAGCTATTAAGAAGCTGCAATTGATTCCCATTTTTGTGGGTCTAGAAGCACTTTTAAAAAAAAAAAACAATTTAAGCTTTACGTGGAAATTCTTGCCAAACATTTGGTCACCATTTGTAGACAGAAATGTTGGTCCCATCTGGTCCCACAGCTGTTCTATCCCAAAGAAACACACAGAGGCTTATATTAATTATAAACTGTTTGGCCTATTAGCTTGGGCTTATTATTAACTAGCTCTTACAACTTAAATTAACCCATAATTCTTGTCTGTTTAGCCACGTGACTTGGTACCTTTTCTTAGTAAGGCATTCTCATCTTGCATCCTCTGTGTCTGGCGTGTAACTGCCTTTCTGTCTTTCCTCTTCCCAGAATTCTCTTAGTCTGGTTGACCCACCTATACTTCCTGCCTATCTACTGGCCAATCAACATTTTATTAAACTAATACAAGTGACAAATCTTTACAGTGTATAAGAGCATTATCCCACAGCACTAGATCTCTCTCTCTCTCTCTCTCTCTCTCTCTCTCTCTCTCTCTCTCATTTGCTGAACTCTTAGGTGTGCAAAATGATGTTTTCATGAAATCTGAAATATTTTTACACATTTTTTCAAACATTTCTTTCTGCTGTCTGCTTTCTCTCAACTCTCTCTGGCATCCATTTTACAAATGTTAGTGTGATTAATGATGTTGGACATTTCTCTGAAGTCAGATCACTATTAATCATTCTTTTTTCTCTATGTCCTGAAGGCTACATGAGTTTTATGAGTGTGTCTTCTAGCTCATCCATTTTTACATCAGTTCAGGTATGCCACTGAGTCACTGTCAGTTTTTCATATTGTTACTTTTCAACCTAAAAATACTCAGCTCTTTTTAAAACATTTTATTTTTAATTATGTGTATAGATGGGATGGGCACTATATGCAAATGAGTGTAGTGCCTGGAGAGGCCAGAAGAGGGCATCAGATCCTTGACAGCAGGAGGTACAGGCATTTGTGAGACACCAGCTTTGGTACTGGGACTCAAGCTCAGCTATCTGGAAGAGCAGAGTGATGGGAGCCATTGCTCCAGCCAGCTATTTGTCTCTTTTTATACAGTAAGCCTAGGCTGGCAAGCCAGCAATCCTTCCAGATCCACCTGTCTACCTCCCAGCAATAGAACTAAGAAAGCATGCCACCAGAGCTATCTTCATTTGGGGGCTGAACTCAGATCCTCATACCTCAAGGCAGGGACCCTACTGATTTAGCTATCTCCCCAGCCATATATAACATTATAATATGTTTATGACAATTGCTTAAAATACTTGTTAAGTCTAATACCTGGGTCTTTTGTCTTCTGCTTCTGTTCCTATGCATGGGTTAAAGGTGCAAGTTTCCCTGTACAGCACATCATATGCTTTAACTGGGACTGTAGATGACAGATTTTAAGCTCTGGTTCCCCATCACTGTATCTCTGGGTCTTGACTTGATTTCTGTTTGCATGCTGTGTTAGAGTGTCCTGACTGAGCTTTACTGTGAAGTCTTTTCCTCCTGACTCTGCTGCCACTCTTCTTCACACTGAGGTGAGGTACACACTGCAAGATGCACACTCTTCAGAGTGTGAGGTGCACACACCGCCACCCTACGGTGGCTCCTACTGTTTCATTCCATGGCCTACTTTTTACCCCCTAATGTTTGTCTCTGCTGTGTCTCACTCATCCCTTAACCACTCACTGACTACATGATGATTTACCGGTTTTGACAACACTCTGGGACATAAAATTACCCTATTGTCAAATCCAATTAAAGCAGAACCTATTCTCAAAGACAGGCTTTGAGGTGTCTCCCTTCTGGGATATCCTTCCTTGGCAACTCTTCCAAACTCTTTTCAATCTGTGCTTAAGTTGTTGCTATTGTGAGGTTGCCTGCTTCTTCATAGCTGCTCACTACCCACTCCCGTACTCTTTTCAGAAGTTCTCTCAAACTTGACCTTCACTGTCCTCAGTTCTAAAGAAGGGTGCCCTTGTGGCGAGATGAGGCACCCTCTAGTCTTATACTCGTTCTTTCCCGCTGGAAAGGCTCTGACAGATCTCTCCAGCAGGAGACAAAGACCCCTTATGAGTGAGTGAGGCACTAGAAAGGCAGAACACTTGGAGTCTCCTTGGTTTGACTTGTATTCTGGAACAGTTGCTTGACCCTATGGATGGGTTGGGGTGAGAGCAAGTGTGCCTGGAGTAACCCCAGCTCACCCAAGGACAAGCTTCACAGCATGGAGCTGGGACAATGAGAAATGCTAATGACTCTTCCTCTTAAGGAAGAGATGCAGCCCAGGGCTATAGCTGAATGGACTAGAGAGGAAGAGATGGTCAGCCAGTCTTCTTGCCCCCATCCCTTTAGAGATGAGATTTCATCATACCCAACTCAGGGTGAGGGTGAAAGGGACTTGTGGCTTAAATTCCAGAACCTTCAACTATTTTTTACAGTGATTTAGCTGATTTTCTTCCTTAAATGTTTCTTTATTCTCCATGTACTGTTAGGACACTCCCCGGAACTTTAAATGGTAGTTTGTAGATAGATTATCTCCGAGTGGGGACTGATTAGCTGAGGGGAGGAACCAATGAGCAGCCCAGAGCACCCCTCCTGGAGTGTTCCCACTAGCTTTCTTTAAATGGTGTGAGGCCAAGACCCAGAAGACAGCCTTAGGGGAAAGTGTGATAACCCAGAAGACTCAAGGGAATCCTGAGTTGGTAGTGACCGGGACTGAAATGCAGAGCCAAGGCCAAGCTGTGTCAAGTCAAGAGAAATAGCCCATTTTTCCCTACGTGTGCAGTGTTAGAAGCCCTCGTTCTCACTCACACACAGGCACCATGTATTCACACAGCCCCAGCAGCCATAGAGACTCCAGTTGACGGGTTATGTAGGATGAATCAACCATCCAGAGCAGTGGTTCCCAATTTTGGCTGCTCATTAGGATCACTTAGGGGGCTGTTGGAAAATACCATTGATAGGGTCCCACTTAGACCGATTGAATCAGACTCTCCTGGGATGGGGCCCAGCCGTTGGTATTTATAATAGCTTCTTGGGGTATTCTAATGTACACTCAAGATTGAGAACCACTGATCTAGAGCCTGGAGCCAGGGGAATGGGATTCGTAGTACTCAAGCGCCTCAAGAGGCTGTGAACTGATGGTGGTGTTCCCAGGCTGGCACTATAATGCTCCAAGTAAATGGTTAGTAAAGCTGGCAGAGCAAAGTAAGTCAAATTACAGTAAGCAGTTTCTGTCCTCAAAGACACCACCAAAGTTGTCCCCAAGTAATAAGAAAACCCAACAGTGGCACTGCAGACACTATTCCCCCACCCCTCACTCCAGGACTAACCGATGGTCCCTCAAATCTGACTGATGAACACTGCAGACACTGTGCCCACACCCCTCACTCCAGGACTAGCCGATGGTCCCTCAAACCTGACTGATGAACACCACAGACACTGTGCCCACACCCCTCACTCCAAGACTAACTGATGGTCCCTCAAACCTTGCTAAGTCCTGCAGTATCAAGAAGAAATCTACCGTTGCAGACCCTGCCCACTCTTGGCCACACGATTATCGTTCTTGGAATAGATAGGAGTAGAGTCTGTCTTAACAGAAGTATTAACTTACAAATGTCAGAGAATGCAGCACCCTCATCAAGGACAGAATATTGTATTTTAGAGGGAGAAAAAGAGCCTCCTCTGTTTCTGGGATGTCCTACTGAAAACATACTCCAGCTCATACAATAAAATCACTAAATAAAAGGAACATACCGAGAGGACTGGTGAAATGTTAGAAAGATTTTCTAGGTCATTCAGTGAACTCTCCTTTCCTGAATGCTCAGATTTTTTAGTGGGAACTCCCTGTACCCCCCCCACACACACACAAAGGTTCCCTTGCTCTCTTTCTTCAAAGAGCTCAGAAACTGCACAAAAGAGCTGTAGCACAGTAATAACTAAAAGATTGGCCTGAAGTCTTCTAAACAGGAGCACATATATATGTGGTTTCTTGGACCCCTCCCTTATCCTTTATTGTCTGATAATGCTAACAATTGATTCTTGCCCATATTTCAGGGGTACTCACCTCCAGACAGCCATTCCAGAGATGAAGCATGAAGAAAAACCTCTTCATCACTATAGTGCTTTCAAAATGGCTTTAGTATGCCACACCCCACCCCAAAGCTCAATGAGGTAGATTATGGCAGAGAGTGATCACTGCCATCAGAAAGTGTAGGGGCAGACTGTTTGAAAGTGAGGCCACCTTACAAGCTCAGCAGGCACCACTGACATTTTTCACTGTTGGTCATGTGATCACCAACAACCCTACCAGAGAGCAAGCAGAGGAAGCCACTTGTTCTTGGCCTTGCATCTTTCTAAACTGTGATACAAGTGAACATCTTTATATATATATATATATATATATATATATATATATATATATATATATATATATACACACACACACACACACACACATACAGTCTTGGGTCTTGTTATACAGCAAGAGAAAATAGACTAATATAACCAGCATAAATCAAACCAAAGATAACTTGGTTGCCGGACAAGGAGCAGACTCAGGCCCAAATTTTAGTCAAGATACTGTAAGCTATTGAGTTTAACAATTTACTCAATTTCTTTGAGTCTTGCCAGAAAATGAAAAAACTAATACCCAATACCTACTGGATAATCTCAGTGGTCCATCCTACAATATGTCAGGTACCAGCACCTTTCTTGATGCAATAGGAGAGGAAAACAAAATGATTCCTCTGCTCTCCTGAACTCTCCAGCTAGGTACCTAGAATTAGAGAGAGAAGTAGACAGCAACCACAAAGTGCATGAACATATGTGATACACTTCCTGTGGGAGAAGCTCCACAGAGCACAGCCCTGCAATTGTGTGCATCTTGACTTTGCGTGTTGAGTTCATTATCCCCGTGACAAATACCTGAGACAATCAAGCAACTTAAGAGAGGAAAGACTTATTCCAGCCCATGCTTTCCAAGGTCTCATGGCTGCCTGGTTCCATTGATTCTGGTTCTGTAGTGAGATATGGCACCTCAGTCAAAGAATACGGTAGATGGGGGTTTCTTCCCTGTCAGTGAATATGGAGAGATGGACCAAGAAGGGACATGGCACCTGGAACAAGATATAGTACCCCAAAACACATTTTGGAGAATATACTTTCTTCTAGTAGCTACTTCTGGAAGTTTCTATCAACTCCCAGTAATGTAACCAAGTTATGAATCTGCTGTAGGCTAGAGGGCTCATGGTAAATCGTTTGACTGGACCTGCTAGATAGAGATCAAGCCTTAAACACAGAGCACTTGAAGGAAACTTCATATTCAAACTATAACCCTAAGAAAGAATGTTTATTCATAGAGAAGTGTTAAGACACAGGACAAGAGGTTTAGCTGGGATGAAAAGCAAGTTGTGGAAAGGGAAACATGGTTCAGGAGGGAAGGTTTCATCAGATGTGGATAACTGAGTCATACTGAAAGGTTAACTCTGGGATCTAGTGGCCAATACAAATTAAAAACCATCTCTGAACAGCCCCAGACCATCCTTTAGGTTGTATAAACCCCCTCCAACAAACAAAGAAATGAACACCATAAAAATTATATCCAGTAGAGTAGTCTCATAGGGACATGAATGAGCTCTAAGGGAACTATTGCCCCCAAAATAAACGTTGGGGTGTCAGGAACCATTAAGGGATAATAAATATGAATATTATCTCTCACATATGATACAGTGGGGATGAGCTAGCACAAGCCAAGGCACACACTGTGACCTAGAAGTGTCAATCATCCATTTGATACCTCTCTCTGCACTTGCATAATTAAAAGACCTGGAAACAAGGGGGTTTTGAGTCCCGTGTTAGCTGGAGCCCACTCCTGACCGCTGTAGTGTACTCTTTGCTTTGACTTTCACTTCTAATAAATCTGTGTTCACTAGTGCTCTCTGTATCTTACTTTCGCAGTTCTTTATTTGACACAATGAACTTAGCTGTTTCATTACAGAGGACAGACCACCGAGACTCTCCCCTAGCAACAGGGTGGAGACTAGTGGGAGATGGTGATTTTGTATGCCGTCACACAGCCTCCTGGACGCTCAGTAGTCTAGCATCCTCTCCAGGGACGAAGGTCCACAACGGGAAGAAGTTAAACGGCTGATTTGACCTCAACCTTTTTCAGTTGTTTTGAGATTATAGTATGTCAGGTGAGACATCTGAAGTGATGCTCCAGTCCCCTACATTCCCTATCCAAAGACACAAACATTCAGGCACCCAAATGCATGCACGTGCTTGCACACACATTCAAGGTTGGGGAACACACACACACTTCAAAGATCATGAAAATGGATAAATCCTTGAAGAAGTCACCTGTCTGGCAAGGACATCTCTTCACTGACAGTGGCTTGTCCTCCACAAGGGGAACTCAGCTGATGACTAACAACTTGTATCTCCCAGGAAACGGATTTCACATGTCACTTGATTGATCTAAGGAAAAGGAGGTTCTTCAAAAATGCCCATCTCATTGACACTGACATTTCCGGTATCCCACAGTGTCCCACACAACTTCTCTCTCAAAGGAGAGCTCCAGAGATAACAGACTGGGTGATGTGGGAGTGTCATATATCAATCTGTTGATTTCATTGGTTAAGTAATAAACAAACTGCTTGAGCTCATAGCTTAGAACATAGGTGGGTGGAGTAATCAGAACAGAATGCTGGGAGGAAGAGGAAGTGAGCTCAGACTCGACAGCTCTCCTCTCGGGGGCAGACGCCTCAGAGAGATGCCATGCCCCGCTCCTGGGCAGACACACGCAATGAAGCTCCGACCCAGGATGGACGTAGGCTAGAATCTTCCTGGTAAGCGCACCTAGCTGTGCTACAGCAGATTATTAGAAATGGGCTAGTCCAGGTGCGAGAGTTAGCCTAGAAGAGGCTAGATAGAAACGGGCCAAGCAGTGTTTAAAAGAACACAGTTTGTGTGTTGTTATTTCGGAGCATAAGCTAACCAGGCAGCCAGGGTACTGAGGATGCAGCTCTGCCGCCCGTATTACTACAACTGGGGAGAACCCAGACCTTGTAGATGGTTTTCCACTGCACAGCTCAGAAACAAAACCTGTATCCTTAGGCCTGGTGGTAGAACTTCCTAGAAGGAATGCACCTCTGTAAGTAATTAACAAAGACATTTTCTCAGTGGCCTTAGTGACCTCTCTACTCTTATCTTCCAGAGTACATAAAGTCAGGCCCTAGGTGTCCCAAAGCCATCAAAAGAAGAAGCATACAGATCTGAGAATGACCTATCTCACCCTCATCCCCTTCCTCTCACCCTCATCCCCTGCCTCTAACCCTCATCCCCTTCCTCTCACCCTCATCCTCCTCCTCTCATCCTCATCCCCTTCCTCTCACCCTCATCCCCTACCTCTCACACTCATCCCCTTCCTCTCATCCTCATCCCCTACCTCTCACATTCATCCCCTTCCTCTCACCCTCATCCCCTACCTCTCACACTCATCTTCCTCCTCTCTCACTCATCCCCTTCCTCTCACACTCATCCCCTTCCTCTCACCCTCATCCCCTACCTCTCACACTCATCCCCTTCCTCTCACCCTCATCCCCTACCTCTCACCCTTATCCCCTTCCTCTTACCCTCATCCCCCTCCTCTCACACTCATCCCCTTCCTCTCACCCTCATCCCCTACCTCTCACACTCATCCCCTTCCTCTCACCCTCATCCTCCTCCTCTCTCACTCATCCCCTTCCTCTCACCCTCATCCTCCTCCTCTCTCACTCATCCCCTTCCTCTCACCCTCATCCCCTTCCTCTCACTCTCATCCCCTTCCTCTCACCCTCATCCCCTACCTCTCACCCTCATCCCCTTCCTCTCACCCTCCTCCTCCTCCTCTCACCTTCATCCCCTTCCTCTCACCCTCATCCCCTTCCTCTCACCCTCATCCCCTGCCTCTCACCCTCATCCCCTTCCTCTCACCCTCATCCCCTGCCTCTCCCTCTGCATTTTTCCATCTTCCCAGACCTCCTGTTACTTTCATATCTAAAAACTTCTTTATATTTATTCTAGCAGCAGCCTGCCATGCAACAATAAAATGAGGACAATCTCATTAAAATTATATCAAAAGGAAAAAGATGGAGTCAGGTTTGAAATCCCTGCAATCTACACACAATAACCCAATCAACTGGAACACACAGGTTAAATGGAGTCCGCCCTATGGTGAGCCCAGAAGATTAAACCCCCTTGGGAGAATTGCTACCTTCAGGGTACCTAGTGGTAGCCATATTAAAATGCAGTCATGGAAATACCTCAGATTTAGAGTCCTTTAATCCTTCTCACTGATTCACACAGTTATTTATCTTCCTGACTTCTGCATGATCCTGGGAGGTGAGAAAAGCCAGTGCTATTATCCCTTTTGAGAGCTGTGGCAGAGTACATAGAGTTTGCTCTTAGATCACCTGGTCAGCAGTCAGAATCTATGTTGTGTCTTCCCACACCCACCCTTTGCTTTAGCAGCACCCAGGCTGACAAGAAGGCGGATGACTGATGGAGGCAGGTACTAGGGTCCTCTTCTCCCTGGGCTTTCTGTTTCAATGCAAGACTTCTGCAGAAGTGGGAGAGGATGGTCTGCCAGTCATGTTCCCTGAATCTATAGTCTCCTGGGAACTGAATAAAAAGTGTCCTCAGGAGCAGGGCTGGTGTAACGTTTGTTAAATTTGTGCTGCCCTTTTAATCTAACTCCAAGTTGTTTGGGGGCATGCAGGAGTTATGTTCTCAATCAAAGAACATGAAAATAGAATGTATGGGCAGAACCAGGCATAGTATGTGGCGCACACCTCTTCGCTAGGGCAGGTGAGACAGGAAGACCACAGTTCAAGGACAGTCAGGTCTATGGAGTGAGACCCTGTCTCAAAGTAAGTAAATAGGATACGGGGGCAGTGGGGCAGGGGTAAGCTCTTTAGTGTTTTTTAAGAAGACCTCAGATTCCATGAGGTGACAAATCACTTCAGACTGTCTTCTCTGATCATCCACTCATAATGCTAGGCCTAATTTCCATCTCTACAGAGGCCTGATCTCTATTTTCAAATGATAGGAGCTAATATGATAATGTAATAGGTATTAATAATTTAGTGCTCACCCTTCCCAGATAATATATGTGCATTTTAAAATCAGTTTTTTTTTGACAACATGATTTAATCCAAAGCAAACTTTCTGACCCTTGTTCTCAAGCTGTGACCTCTCGCCTGAGTTCCGGACCTAAATATCCCTAGCTTCCTAAACATTTCTACTCTACCCTCCCAGAGGCAATAAAACTTAATATATCCAAAATCTGTCTTCTTTTTTTTTTCTATACCTCAGCGAGCCACACTATCAGTCTGAAAGCTATCGAACTGGGAGCATCACTAGTACGTTCATGATCCCACCCAAGCCAAGTGCAGCGTTGTCTGTCCCAAACTGTGTTCTGTAAGCTTCATCTCAAAATGTAGAAGGTTTTCTGATCAGTTGTGAATGCCACTGGATAGACAGAGTAAATCTTTTATGATAGGCTCTAACAGATTTTTCTGACATATCACATTGGGTTACAAATATTCAAATGGAAAATACACTACCAGGTGTTTCCCAGACTCATTGGCAGGGGAACTTTTACTTTTAGGTTGTCCTGATTGGATATGCATTTGTCAACGTGGTGCAAGCCAGGGTCATTTAGGAAAAGAGAACTTCAATTGAAAAACTACCCCCATCAGATTGGTCTGTAGGCAAGTGTGGAAAGCGGGGGGGCTTTCTTGATTAGTTACTGATGTGGGAGGGCCCAGGCCACTGTGGCCAGTGCCGCCCCTGGTCATGTGGTCCTAAGGTGTATAAGAAAATCGGCTGAGCAAAAGTCAGTGTTCTTCCATGGCCTGTGCTTCAGTTCCTCCCTCCAGGCTCCACCCTATTTCAATTACTGTCTTGATTTCCCTCAATGATGGACTGTGATCAGGATGTGTAAGCCAAGAAATATTTTCTTCCCTCAAGTTGCCTTTGGCCATGCTGATTTATCACAGCCATAGGAAGCAAGCGAAGGCACCAGCTTTACATGTTAAGAAGTATACACTGTCTTTAGATTCCATTCTGTTGTCATGAGATGTCTTATGACGTCTCTGTGAGGTCGGTGGTGGACACACACTGTGTATCATGGGATACATTGTAAGTACAGCGCACATACAACACTGGTGTACTCAGGCATTACACGGCACAGAAGTCAGAAAAGTAGAGCTCTTTCCTTCCAAACACTGGTTGAGGACCCTACTCCAAACAGCACATGTTTGGGAGACACAGGATGAGTGTGTTTGTGTAGAAGAGCAGGAACAACTGGAAAAGGATGTCTCACAGATGCCTGACAGGAGCAGGTAAGCAGGGTGGGGTAGGGATCAGGTTGCCATGGGGTGGGGAGTCAAGGTTCTATTTGTCACTGCTGTTTGAATTTGTTCTAGAAAACATGTTACTGTTATAATTTATTTTCTTGGGAAAAATCAATACAAGAAAAATGCCTAGAATAATAAGATCTAGTTTTTAAAAATCAATCTGAAAGACTCAAAATACACAAAGAACCAAGACATTCTTTTAAAGATAGATTGTGTGGAATTTAGTATATAGTTCAGTGATAGAGAAGCACCTAGTCAATGCCCTAGGTTCATTCTCCAGCATAAGTGTGTGCAAGCACACAAACATTAACACACACACACACACACGCACATGAACACGGACACGGACACAGACACTGCCTGAGGAAAATGGCTTGGAGTGTACACTGAGTGACCTGTTTAGGGCAACTTAGAATAGTTCAACAGATCTTTGATTGTATAATGATGATATAAACTCCATTCAATAGAAACCATGGTTTAAATTTTGAATTGGAATGTTTTCCAGGACTATGGGTATGTAATATAATTCTAGTTTATGATGCTGGCCAGCACCTGCAAGTCAAGTTCCCAGTCTGCCACAGATCATGGGGAAAATAGCCAGCACTGTGCAGTTTGCCATGCTTCTAAGCTATGATGCTCAGAGGCTATAGTGATAAAATGTGTTCTCAACCTAGGATATGTTCAACATAGTGGGTTTATCTAGACATAATCCCATCATAAATTTAGATGTATCTGTTGATAGACAGAGGAGGTAAACCAAACACAAACTCCACAAACACAAGCAAGGAGCTATTAGTACCATACATTAACCGTCTTCAATAACCTGCCATTGTATGGGGCAAGAAGACAGGACAATGTGTGTAGGAAGAAGGTGGCATTTCAGAGCTGTGAAGAATGGTATACTCAATAAAATGTATTTTTAGGAACAATGCATCAGCTACTTTTGTGTTCTGAATGAGAATGCACTCCATCTTCTCATGTGCTTGAACACTTGGTTCCCAGTTATTGGCACTGTTTGGGGAGGTTATAGGTTAGGATATGTAGCCTTGCTAGAGGAAGTACATCACTAGAGGTAGGCCTTGAGGTTTATAGCCAGGCTCCCATCCTATCCTCTCCTTATGGCTTTCTATGTTAGGATAAAATGCTATCACTCTACTTCCTGACCACTGCCATGCCTTCTCCATCCTAATGACCTGCATCTCCCCTATTTATACATCAAAATAAACTCTGTTATACTCCAAGTTGTTTTTGGTTTTGTTTTTCATTTGGTTGGGTTTTCTATGACAGCAACACAAAAATAATGAATGCAGCTACTTTTTAAATAAGTTTGGATTCCTAACTTCGTTCTCTTCCCCCAACACCATGCCTCTTACATGCTACACACATCCTGCACCAAGGGCCATATCCATCATCTCCTAATTTAGCTCTTACTTCAAAATAAATTCCATGTCAAAGTTTTAAAAGTTACTGATAAGGTATTAAAACATCATTAAACAATTTTAAAAACCCAGAGAGACATATTTCAATATACACGACAAAGGCTTAGCATCTTAACATGTGCCTCTCCCCTGCAAATTACTGAGGTAGTGAATGTATGTTGATCAGTAACCATTGCAACCCAAATTCCTTCAATTTAGTCTAAGCTAACTAAAGCTAATTCATAGACACAGTTTTTAATAGCAGGGATGAATACTGCAAAGACTAAGCTCTAAGCTGTAGTAATAGGAGTGGCGGGGCTGCGTCCCCAGCACCCCGGCTGCCTGCTCGGCTAGCTTATGCCCCGAAATAATTACATGGACACTGTATTCTTTTAAATACTGCTTGGCCCATTCTCTTCTAGGCTAATTCTCACATATTAATTTAGCCCATTTCTAATCATCTGTGTGTAGCACCCCAAGGTGCGCTTACTGGGAAGATTCTAGCCTATGTCCATCCTGGGTCGGAGCTTCATCCTGGGAATGGGGCATGGTGTCTCTCTCAGGCGTCTGCTCCCGAGAGGAGAGCTGTGGAGTCTGACCTCACTTCCTCTTCCTCCCAGCGTCCTGTTCTGCCTACTCCTCCCACCTATCTTTCAACCAATAAAATGGGCCAAGGCAGTTCCTTTATTAGCCAATGACCTTCCTCCATCACTAAGCAAGACTTTAATATTTTCTTTATATTGATAAGGAAGAATTGTACCTTGATGTAACTTGATGAAATTAATATTAAGAATATTAATCCTGCCCAGGCCTCAGGGAAAAGTCTTGCTTAGTATCCTTATCAATTAGTATCTTATCATTATGAAACTGTCTCCAGAGTGACAGGATTTTTTTTTTTGAACTCTTGGGAGGCCAAAAGTAATATCTTACTATTGCATGACCTTTAACCTTTAGATTAATAAGTATGATTATTTATTTGGTATAGGAAACTACTTGTTCATGTGTCATATGAAAAAGAATTTAAATTGATCCACTCATCTAATACTTAGCATACTGACATTATTTTTTATGATTTCATATGTATCCTATATATTGTGATCATCTTCATCCCCTATCACCCTTCATTGTCCCTTTCAATGACAGTTTGAATAAGAAATGTCCCCCACAGGCTCAGGTATTTGAACACTTGGTCACCAGATGGTGATGCTACTTGGGAAAGTTGAGGAGGTAGAGCCTTGCAGGACAAAGTGTGTCCCTGGGGACAGGCTTTAGGATACACAGGCCCCGCCTTCTTCAGTTTGCTCTCTCTGGCTTGTGTTTGCTGCTATATGTGGGAGTCTCTCAGTCTTCTGTTCCTGCCACCATACTGCTGCTGCCCCTGTCGCTGCTGCTGCCATGATACACTTTAATTCCTGTGGAGCCATAAGCCCAAAAAAACCTCTCTGATCCCACAGTCGGCCTTGTCATGGTATCTTATCACAGCAAAAGAAAATTAATGAACATGGATCTATTATATTATGACATATTATATTATTATATCGCATATATTATACCACAAGTATGTGGTACCCTGAAGAACCTTACAATGTTGCTTTTGGAGGGATGCAGAAGGTTTTGGAACTTTGGTCTAGGAAAGCAATGGAATGTGTAAGCAGAGCTTCAATGACATTTCTCAGAAGCCTGGAAGATAGTCATTCTCAGAGCAAAGACAGCTGGAGAGGTCCAGCTCAAGAGGTTCACAGGGAAGCAAGGACTTGAGGTGCAACTTGGCTAGATAGCATATAATTCTTTTGGGGGAAAATCTGACTGCTGTCTTCCCTTGCCCTAAGAACTTTTCTGGGGCTAAGTCAAAGGGTAGTGGACTAACTTATTTGTCGGAGGAAACTTCAAGGCAGTGTGATGTTGAATGTGTGGCATGGTTGTTACCAATAATGAGAACGCAGGTTTACCAGGGAAAGGAGCAAGTGGAGCAGAGAGCAAGGTGAACGTACAACCTCGAGAGTGGAGGAGCACCAGGAAGCTTAGCCATCTGGCCCACGCATGTGACATCAGAAGGACTGAAGTTGGCAAGGGTATCCACACCACTAAGCAGAAGCTGCTCTGCTCTAGAACAAAGTGAAGGGTGCTCGAAACAGCTAAGCTGGCCACGTAAGGGAGAATAAAGGTTTCTGCGCCTAGAAGGAAACTTAAGAAGTGTTGCTGTTCGTGTGACTTAAGGTCTATCCCAAGCTGACTGGCAAAGTAGTCCACCTGCTGCTGGCTCCAAGTACATGAAGGATGCACAAGGGAGGGGGTGTATATTCTTTCTCCATGGTTTCAAGGCATCACTAAAGGCCAGGTATAATGTGGCAGGAGCATCCCTGGACAAAGAACCAGAGAGGGAAGAGGCCCTGAGAGGCCATTGCATGAAGCTGTGAAAGTGGATATCCCAAGATGCTGGAGATGCCAGGGCCATGAGACACCTGCCAAGGACAGTTGCGTCCAGGAGTGGAAGTACCCCCAAGAAAGAGATGTGTGCTACATGCAAAAAAGTAGAGGGGCAGAGCTTTCCAAGCCACTGAAAACTCAAGTCTCAGACACCTACAGGAGCTATCTACAGGATTTGGTGTTTGTCCTGCTGGGTTTTAGTCTTGCTTTGGTTCAGAATTTTCTTAGCAAATGCCCATTCCTCCCCTTTGCAATGTTAATGTACATTCTGTGCCTTTATAGTTGGAATGATGTAATCTGAAGAATCTTTGACTTTGGAATTTTACGGTGAGACTAAAAGACTGAGGATTTCTTAAGCTGGAATATAAGCATTTTGCACTGGGATAGCCTTGACCTTGGGGGACAGGCAGTGGAATCTACTGCTTTGAATGAGGAATATCTCCTGTAGAGTGTTGGCTAGTTTTATGTCAACTTTACATAAGCTGGGGTCTGTACCAGGTTTTTTCTTTAGGGTCATCAACCAGTTCCCAAATCATAACACAGAGACTTGTTATTAGTTTTAAATGCTTAGTTTAAGCTTAGTTTTTTGTTTTTGTTTTTTGTTTGTTTTGTTTTCGTTTTGCTAGATCTTTTAATTTAATTAACCTGTTTTTCTTTGTTTTCCTCTGGGATTTTTACCTATTCTTACTTTCTTGCTCTCTCTATGTCTGGCTGGCTGATGGCTGCTGGGCTTCTGTCACCAGGGGTGTCCCTCGTTTTCTCCTCCTCCTCTCTTGTTCCTCATGTTCTTCCTGGGCCTAGGTTCCTCCTATTTACTGTCTCTGCCTGGCAACCCCGCCTATCCATTCTCTGACCAGTTATTGACTACTCAGCTTTTTATTAGAGCAATCAGGTGCCTTAGCCAGACAAGGTGAATCAGATGCACAATATCGTGACACCGTCAAACACCCATCCTTACATCATTAAACAATGCAGCATAAACACAGTAACACATCTTTACGCAGCTGAAGGAATATCCTGCAACAAGAGTCATTTGGAAAGAAGAAACCTTGATTGAGAAAATCCCCCTACCACATTGGTCTGTGGGCAAGCCTATGGTACATTTCCTTGATTTATGATTGATGTGAACCAACTCACTATGGGAGCTACCATCACTGGGCTAGTGGTCCTGGTTTCTCTAAGAAAGCAGGCTGAGCAAGCCATGAAGAGCAAACCACAAAGCAATGCCCCTCCATGGCCTCTGCATCAGCTCCTGCCTCCAGGTTCCTGCACTGACTTCCTTAGACAGTGGAGCTGTGGTGTGGAAGTGTGAGCTGAAAACCCTTTCCTCCCAGTACTGCTCTTTGTCACGATGTTTTCTCACAGCAACAGAAACACTAACGGAGACATAGGACAGGCTCAGGCATTTGAACTCTTTGGACCCAGTTAGTGGCACTGTTTGGGAAGGTTTAGGAGGTGTGGCCTGACTGAAAGAGGTGTGTCGCTGTGGAGCAGATTCTGAGTGTATGTAACCTCCCCTACTTCCAGTTCACACTTTCTACTTCACACTCACTATAAAAGATGGATTCTCTCTACTTTCTGCTTTGGCCACCATGCTTGTCACTTGTTACCATGCCTCTGCCTGCCATGATAGACTCTGATCTGCTGGAACCATAAGCTGAAATCAACTCCCTCTTCTGTAAGATGCTGTGGGTGTGTTCTGTCACAGCAATGGAAGTCACTAATACTCCCTCCTGCCCCTCCTCACACGTCCCTCCTTCTAGCTCGTACCCCTACTGCCTTCACGCCTTTCAGTGGCCCAGTTTAGTGCTGCTTGTATAAGAATGTGTAGCATGGGGCTGGAGAGATGGCTCAGTGGTTAAGAGCATTGCCTGCTCTTCCAAAGGTCCTGAGTTCAATTCCCGGCAACCACATGGTGGCTCACAACCATCTGTAATGAGGTCTGGTAACCTCTTCTGGCCTGCAGACATACACACAGACAGAATATTGTATACATAATGAATAAATAAATAAATTTTAAAAAAAAGAATGTGTAGCATAGGCAACTTCAGTGGTAACACCATTTCAGAAGATGATGCCCCCTTCCTCAGCCACCATCAACTGGCTGTAGCTCCTCAGGGAGGGGGAGGGGCCAATGAGCCTTCTATCATCCCTGATGGAATGCTGAAGGAGCCAATCTTCAGGTCAAGTGCAGGTAGGTAATCACAGCTGTCACGTGTTCAGGACTGTAATAGCCACCAGGTCATGCACAGAAGTCAGCGCGTCTCAGTAGCCGTCCCCAGCCCTAGGTCTTCCATCTTTCGGCCTCCTCGTCCAGCATATCCTGGGTCTCACAGATGGTGATAAATGTCCCTTTAGGCTGAGTCCCCAACAGTCCCTTTTTCTCAGCAATTTGACCAGTTAGGAGTCTGCATTTACTCTCACCTACTACAAACAGAAGTTTCTTTATCCAAGGCTGAGAGCCGCACTAACCCGTGGAAGTAAACGCGGTTACTCAGAAGGCAATTTGGCTACAGCTGACATTTTTAACAATAATAACCAAAAAGAAAAGGAGAAAGGAAGAAAGGGAGAGGATGTCAAGTGTCCTGATGTTCAAATTTTTCCTGAATTTAGAAAACCATCTCCTTTTCTCCATCAATAAATTACAGTGCAAATAAAAAAAGTAGAGCCAAAATAGAGAATTTCACCTGTTTTCTTAACATGCTTTAATACAAAAATTGACAAAAAGAAAATCCATTGTATCTGGTAAGATTGCTTTTGGCTAAGAGCTACAGAAATCTTAACATTGTCTAAGCAATAAATACATTTAATTACTTCAAATCACAAGAAGCCTGATAGGAAATTCTAGGAATTGATTCTGCCTCTTACTGATGTCAACTTGCTAAGTCAATATCTCTATGATTCTCTTGCAAAATTCACCTCCTTGGGGGAAAAAAGCAACTAAGATTCTCTAGCTAGAAAATAACCACAAACCCAAAAGCTGAATTATACGCATACATGGACACACACTCCACAGCACAGACCTCACATCTGATCCTGTCACTTCTCAGGGATGCTCTCTTCTCCATCGATGACAGTGAGGAGGCAGCACCCACAATGCATGGCGCATGAGGAGACTCTCACTACTGTCTTTTGGGCATTGTATCACAACTTCATAGTAAACCCTAGAAAGAGCAGTGGGGTCCACTCTGCTCGGTGTCAGTAGATCCTGTGCACAATCTATGACTGCTGGAAGAAAGCATGAATATTGAACAGTAAGGGAGTCCTGCAAGTCCAAGGCTAGAACATCAACATGAACACCCTTAGACCAGAAATGTACCGCGACACAATGTCATTGATGGGCAAAACAGAGCCACACATGTGTCTCTTCCGGCACTCCGCTAGCACCTCAAGGATGTAGGTGGAAAATGAAAGCAGATTTCACTCTTCAGGGTAACCCTGTCCCCCAGAAAACTGGTATCCTCTTCTTTGCTCTTTCTGTCATGTCCCTTCTGCTCAGGGGAGCCCTTGCGTTGGACACTCAAGATTAGTGCCGTCCTTCATGAGGACTTTGTTTGTGACACATTCAGCCCAGATTTAGGCTTCAGAAACAGGAAACCAAAGACCAGAGTCTGTAGTGGAAGGAAAGGACTGCGCAGAGGAGAAATTCAGAGAGAAAACGTCCACTGAGCAGAACTGCCCTCTTACCATGCTTGTTCTTCTAGAAAACCTCTCCATAAGAAGTTTGCCTTCTGCTAGTGTATGTACACGCATCCAAGATTGCATTCCTGCCCCCGCGTTCAGAAAAGCATTCTCCTGAGCACAGTACACCAGGTTCTCCATGATCAAGTCGGGGTTCCCTTTGCAAAGCTAACTTACTACTCTGCATTTCAACACTGCCAAAAAGGGGGTCCCACAACATCTCTGGGTTCCGTTTATTGTCCAGACCACCAGGAGTCTGGTCACAGGAGAAACTTCATTGCTGCCATGGCTGATCCTAGTTGTTATGCTGACTGGTTTGAAAGGAAAATACCCAGAATGCAGAGCACACCTCTGGGTATTGGTGTCAAAGGCATTTCCAGAGATCACTGCATGAACACTGATTCATTGACTGGATTGATCCTTTGAAGAAGTCCTAATACAACCACATATTCCGGAAATGGTGTAGGCTAGAGGAGGTGCGGCCTAACTGGAGGAAGTGGTTACTCGGGGCATATCCTTGTCAATTGTCTTGTCCTTTACAGCTCCTGTTCATCCTCTCTGCTCTGCCCCACCACACCCTCCCTGCCACAGTGGGCTGATGACTCTGAAACTGTGAGCTAACATAAATCCTTCCTCCCTGCCTGGGCTTTCAACAGCTGGAAGCCATGACCACAATGACACCATGAGCACAGCAGCTCTTAAGAAGGAAAAACTGGGGCTGGCTTACAGATACAGAGGGTTATACATTCTCATCATGGCAGGAAGCATGGAAGGCAGGCAGACAAGATGAGGGTTCTACATCTGGATCAGCAGGCCACAGGCGGAGCGTGAGACATGAGGCCTGGCTTGGGTTTCTGAACCCTCAAAGCTCATCCCCAATGACACACTTCCTCCAACAAAGCCACACCTACTCCTACAAAGCAAAACCTCCTAATAGCGCCACTCTCTATGATCCTTCAGGGGCCACTTTCTTTTAAACCACCACATTCCCTAAGGTTGCTTCCGCTGAACCCTTCCTCACCATCATAAGGAGAGTAGCTGATACTCCGAGCTCCATCAGTGTCTGACAGACCCACGGGTAACACACTCCTCAGTTCAGGAAGCCCTCCACAGTAGAAGATAAATGTGTACCTCAATGATTCACTTTATTCTCAGCCCTCAGGAGTCAAGAAAGCCACATGGATGATCTGGTTTCTTCTTTCCAAAGAGCCCCTGGATCTTAATTAGTTGTGTTATTGCCGGCTACAATTCTCTACAGTCTTATCATAAAACGTGCCATAAAAAGAATTTGTGTTCCCCCAAGCTCCTGTAACTGTCTTCTGAGTATTGCCTTTCTAGCCCTGGGCGGCGCTCTGCAGAGTCCCTTCCCCTGCAGGCACTGTCTCCCAAGAACTCGCCAGGTGCCTCAGCCACCAGAGCAGATGTGCTTCTGTATTTGAGAAAGCACCCTTGCTCCCTAACACCCTGACCCCGAGGTGTGTCATCTGCAGGTAAACTGTTGTCCCTACTAGTCCTGCCAGGAGCTAAGTGAAGTCATTAAGTTCATTTCTTCGTCCCTTTCGAGAAGATGCTTCTACAAACCTCATCAGTTTGTCTTTTCTATGGATGCTAACAAGGCAGCATCCTTCTGTCCTTGATACACTGCCGTGTTTCTCCTCCCTTCCAGGTCTGTCCCTGCAGGCTGAATGTGCCTGGGACACATTTTAAAACCCTGGCTTCTGGCAGTTCACCCGAATTTCTAGACTGCATGGTTACATCCAAGAAGTCCCTTTATTTCTGCCCAATAATTCCCCTGCCTGGGTCATGGCCTTCACCACAGCACTTAGCTGCGTTGGCACTCAAAGTGTTGTGATCCTTCCTCTGAGGACTTGGAATCCCTGAATCTTGTTCCCATGGTATCCACGCACAAATTGTGTGAATAGTTTTCTTGTTTTCAGAGCCCCTTGTCTTTCTATTAACTCGTTCCGCTTCTCTTGATGCCACATTCCTCTAGGAAGATAGAAGTCAGAACTGGTCACGTTAGAGTCCTCCCTGTCTTTGTTTAGGTTCCGGGTGAACTCACATGGTGCTCTAATGTGTGGTCCTCACAGGACACCAAGATTGTCTATCCTTCATCCCTCTGTGCCTTCATTCGAACCCACCAGCTCTCTACACACAAATAGCACAGCACCGGGAGGGTCATGGGAGTACTTAGCTCTTTGGATGCCATCTTGTGGCCCAGGACTCTGCAAAGCTGAAGTCCTACCAGTATAGCACCCCGCTCTTCCTTCAGCACTGACCACTCTCATCCTCTCCCTTGGACCTGTCCTCACTCCCTGGCCTAGGAGGACCTGGCTTAACCCAGTCCTGCTGACACAGTCTTATCTCTATCCTAAACCTCAGTTATCCCTGTATCTTGGGTTTGAAGGACAAATCTATCGCTTCTAACATATACGTCATAAAGCCTTCCTAAGTCAGTGACCTTTCAAGGTCACTACCTTGGAAGACTAATTTAATACAGTGGGACAAGAGAGGGAAATGTGAAAGTGGGGACAGGAGAAAGAGAAAGAAAAACTCATCTGTTCATGTTTTGTTTTCTCTTTTTAAAATTTTTTTCTTTATTCCTCTTGGGTTGATAATTTTAAATGCTCTCCTGGTTGTGCCTACTGTGACCTGATTTGACTCTGTCTGGCTCACATCTCAGGGGACTTCATGCTGCCTTTCCACAGACTGTTTTCCTGCCTTCTAGACGCTGAACCTTGCTCCTCGCTTGCGCCCATCCTGGAATTGGTTTTCACCATCATCCCAAAGCTTGTACCCTGCGCACAGCCGCCTCCTCTCTCCCCATTATCCCATTTAGCCGTTCTTCTGCCTGCCGCTTGTCAGCCCACTTCACAATTCATTAGGTGCTTCATCAGCAAGGAAGAAAGAAGTGGGCTGGCTCAAAATGACTGCTTTCAGTTACTGATTTCTTTGTTTTGTGCCAGGAAGCATTTCTGTAACTCGGCTGGCGATTCAAACACAGATAAGAGAAACCCTCTGTCAACTCCAATCCCACTTCATTTACTGGCGTACACAGCTGAATGAGCTGTTTAAGTGAGGCTGCTATAAAATGAAATGAACTTGAATTTCCATTACATATTCTTTCAATTATTTACGGATTGGGCTGAGCCTGTGTAGGTGACTTTTCCCCTCTCCCCTCCTGAGTCATCACGAGACAGCAGGAGGAACAGTAAGTCAGCACTTTTTTGCCAGGTCTGATATCGGTGGCTGCTTACTGTGCTGCGCTGACCTTCAGTAAGAGCTCCCTGCCCTGGCTTCTTTCGGTCACCTTCGGGACCCTGGGAGATCTGGGGATCCAGGGCCACGCTCTGTGGAGCTGTGGGAGCTGCAGTGTGATTTGAGGGGCCTACCTGTCCTACCCATCCTACCTGTCCCACCCTATGAAGCTCTGGTCATTGTTTAGGCTGGGTCTGGAAAAAATCTTATATAGACACCAAGTGCTTCTTTGGGGATTTACAGTGCAACCCCTTCAAGGTCAGTGTGAGGGTAGGTATTTTATGGCCTGCTTGCCCTGGGGAAATGTCCCCTAATTCTTTCTCATTATCATCTTAGTTACTGCTACCCAGCAAGACTCAGAGACTCCAGCCATACAAAAGAGAGTTTTATAAATAACTCCAGGACCTTGTTTACTGGAGAAAGGACCTCCTGTTATTAAACAGCTTATTAAGTTGATACGGATACTCCAGAGAGTGTGCAAACAGTCCCTTACTTCAGAAAGCAAGTCAAATGTCGGTATGGATAAACCAAGGGGCTAGGACAAAAAAAAACTAGCTAGTCACTGTGTCATCCCAGGGCTGGCACTAAGCCCATTCAATTCAGCCATTCTTCTCTTGATTCAGTCCATTCTCAAACCTCTCATTTCCACTGAAGTTTATTTGGGCACGTTGGTGATTTTCTTAAGTTGTTTTTGCTTTTTAAATAAAGGAGGTCTATATGGGGAAATTGGGATGGTGTGTCACTAAAAACAAAACATCAAATTATAAAGAACTGATATGGCATCTAAAGGAGGCTGTAGAATAAGAGCCCAGAGAAAATGAGCATCAGCAGAATGAAAGGGTAGCGTTCGAGCCTTTAATTGCTCGGTAATTGGGAGTCAACGCAGGATCTATTTAGACTCCACAAGGTCTATTAGGAGTGCAGAGGACCAATCGCAAGTCAACCAAAATTAGGAAAAGAAATCAGACTTTAATTGTAAACAGAAGACTAATCATTAACTGCCCCTTTCCCTGGAGTAAGTCGTGGATGCTTGCCTGACATTTTACATTTCACTTTAAGTTCAAAAAAAATGTCCACAAACAGCCTACCCATTAATAGTTTCTTCTATATTACAGGGCATCCAAAGCCTAGAGTCCTGAGCTTGAAAACATTCTCATGGCAGACACCTCAAAATGATCCTACTGATACAGGCAGGGCATTTGCATGCACACAGAAGCTCACCTCTGACTCCCAAGTTGCAACCCAGTTGCCCAGATGGGGCACGGAAGATGCAGCTAACCCAACAGCAGTGTGCCTCGCTCAACATAGCCCATATTTTAAAACAACAAAAGGCAGGGTTTTTAAATAGTCTTACCACACAGGAACAAAACTATCTGAAGTGACCGACAGGCTACTTAGCCTGATCTAACCATTTCACGATACATACATGTACAAAAACATCACATCAAACTCCCTAAATATACACAACTTTCATGTGTCAATTAAAAAAAATGAAAGTCCAGGGCTGAGGAATGTTCCATGGGTAAAGCATTTGGCAAGCAGATGTTGGGTACCCAGAACCCACGTAGATAGCTGAGTAGACTTGGTAGCCCACTTTTAATCCAAGCACCTAGGAGGTGGAAACCGATTCTTAGAACAAGATGGCTGGCTAGCTGAAATGGCAAACTCATGAAAATGTTAAGCACCAGGTTCAGCTAGAGACTCTGCCTCAGCAACATGAAGTCGGGGATGATAAAAGATGCCAAAAGTTCAGATCTACACCCAAGTGTGCATATATATGCACACTCATACATCCACACACTCACATACACACCTGTAAAATGAAAAGGTTCATAGACAGACTGACTTCTGAGAACCGAAGAATTCTTTTCCAAGCTGTCATAGTCATGAGACAGCGGCGAATTAATTGAAGATAGCCCCAGGTACATATTGCTGGGACAGGATCAAACGATCACGAACATTCTTTAATAATTATCCTTGTCACAAAGAAACCAAACAAGGTTTCTAATGCCTACTATAGATATATTGTCTCCAACATTAGAAATCAAATAACCAGGCAGAGGTGGTGCATATCTTTAATCCCAGCACTCGGGAGGCAGAGGCAAGCGGATCTTTGTGAGTCTGAGACTAGCCTAGGCTACACAGAGAAACCCTGTCTTGAAAAAAAATGGAAAAAACTTTAAAAACAAAAAGTACTTAAGAACTCTAATAACCAACACATTAGTTACCTATTGGTGACCTAAAATTTAGATATTGTCACAGATATTATTAAAATAGAAGATTATACTGAAAACTACCTACTGCTAGTGGGAAGATAGCTTGCACCAGATCCAGATGTTAAGACTTCTGGGAACATCTTTATGGAATTAAAACACAGAAGAGGAAAGAGTTCCACTTTTATTTTAATTTGTTAAATATTAAACTATTTATTAGATTTTTTAAATTCTGGTTTATTCTGTTTGCTTGCACTTGTTCATTCATTTATTTGTTGATTTGTTTTTGGAGCACCAAGTTTGTATGCCACAGCTCTGAGTTGCACCTGTTACTTACATGTTCAAAACCCTTCACTAAGGTTTGCAGCCAATGGATACTGGATGGAAGACACTGGGAAGTCTCTATAATGTGTAACATAGCACAGCGGAGAGACTCAAGGCAGGGCAGCTGCCCTGGGAGCATCAGAAAAGCCTTCACGGTGGTGATGGGATGAAAACCTGGCCAAGAAAAGTGAACAAGAATTCTGTTGGCTAGTGCGGCTGACAGTCAACTGACAATATTCAGTGTGTAGTTGCCGATTGTAACTTCACACATGGTGAACATGCACAGACATGCTAGTGCACCTACTGACAGACTGATGGAGCCAAATGCCACATACACAGGGCTGTGACGAGAAACTCAGCTGCCTGGTGCATTGCACTCACAAGAGCATCCGCATGAGAAATCTGGACTTCACTTACAGGCAAAACAAAGCCATCAGCTGTTCGTAACAGGCAGAGATACACGCTAGAGGGACGAGTGAGCAAGTTCACAGAAGTACAAACCGAAAGGAATAGACACAGCAGAAAAACCTGTGGGGCTGGGGGGAAAATGGCATCTCAGGTGCCCAGAACTAGAGTTTCCTGAGATATGGATTGCACAACAGCACAGGGGGAAATGGGAAGTGAGCAATGTGAACACTTGATGAGCTGAATGTGAGCAGCCCAGAAGTTGTGAGAACAAAATCTAGAATGTGTGGAGGTGTTGAAGAATGAGTGAAAGTCCAACAGAAAAGAAACTAGCCTTGTTCGTACCAGCAGTAGAGCTATAAATCTGAGAAGAAATCTGGAGTGTTTTTACCTGGTCAGGAAAGAGCCAGTAAAGAGGGAAGGGGCAGTGAAAGATCATCCTACTAACAGGCAGAGTGTGTCTTCCAGGAAGTCCTAAGTGCAAAAATGCCTAGGTTTCCCAGTGTCCTCAAAATGCGCATCACAGACTTCAGCACTGTACCAAGGCACTGTAGAGGATACAGGAAAGCTGGAGGCTCCAGCTGGCTCCAGCCTGATGGTGAATCTTCACTGTCTACCTGACTGGACTCAGAGTCACCTAAAAGATAGAACCTCTGGGCGTGTTGCGAGGCTGTCTTCAGACACCGTTAACTGAGGAGGGAAGAGTCTCCCCTAATGCTGGTTGCCCCATCCCATTGGCTGTGGTCTGCAGTGAAGGGACAAAGCAGGAAGCCAGTCGGGCACTAGCATCCATGCATCTGCTTCCTAAATGTTGACACAGTGTGACCAGCCACCGCATGTTCCTTCCACCATGCCTTCCCCACCATGAAGAACTGTAGCCCCTCAAACTGTGAGCCAAAAAAGCCCTTCATCCCATAAGCTGTTCTTGTCAGTTTTTGGTTTGAGAGTTTTTCTGTTTGCCTTTTGTCGGGACAAGGGAAAAGTAGCCCATACAGCCAGGAATGTATTAAAAGAAACACTTGTCTTGAGCAGTGTAGAGAGCTCTCCTCATGTGTCTTAGTCTATTTTACACTGCTCTAAGAGTTATTCATAAAAATTGGAACGATTTTCTTGCTCTCAAGAGGCTACAAACCCAGCATCAAGGTACCAGTCCCTGACATAAGCTTTTTTACTGTACCCTCTTATGGTAGAAGGCAGAAGGCAAGAGCAAGGAAACACCAACTGTCACCTGGCAGAAGATCAGCATGGTGTCCCTGCTCCACGAGTCCTTTCTATTGTACCACCAGTCCATCCAAGTAGAGTCCAGGTCTCCAAAACATCCCCCATTAATCCCACCTCCCAACCTGTTCACTGGGGATAAATTATTCAGTAGCTGAGTGTTGAGAAACACATTTACTTATAGCTCAGAAGATGAGCTGAGACCAGCCAAGAAGATGTCACTGTGTGTACCAATTATCTCTACTGCTGAAAAGCTAAACATGCTCCTGGTAGCAAAATGAGTGTGGGCACTGAACCTTTCTTTCAAAGACTGCATTGACAGGGGCCCCTTGAAAAGAAGAGGAATGATTGTCCAACTATGAGTTTGGAGGGTCCAACAGGACACACAGGTGTGAGTTGCCTCTGCGTACCTACCTTTGGCAAAATTGGTATAATTCTTGTTGATATTTTTCATAATTGGTCAATAGTTAGAATGGACAAGTAAAATTTAGCAAATTATATAAATAATTCCATGTGTATTCCTCTAAGAATGAATCAAATATTTCTGAGACAAATGTGTGTGTCTGAGGTGAAGCGAGGGCTCTGTTGGGCTTCTGCTGCACAATTTAAAGTGAGCTCTTGTCCCCAGGAAGTTCTCCAAATTATATCCCCTTCCCAAAGGGTATATCCTGCATGGACCACTGAACAAGGTTATACCGTCAAAGACTCAGCTAAGGGGCCGCCTATCGGCTCTCTAAATTATCCCAGGCTCCTTGCTTTTGCCTATCAGGAGGTGAATCCCAATTTCTGTAAATGAACCAGATTTGAAAATAGGTGTTTAGGAACACGAGTGGCCCTGATGCCACGGCTCACAAAGCAGCCAGGCAAGTGGCATGCGCAGCCCAGCGTTCAAGGATAATAGGTTCACCGAGGGAAATAAAGGCTAAGCTGGGGATAGGGGAGAGAGTTTTACCCTGTCTGACCTCTTAGGAAAGTCATCTGGTGTTTCCTCGGGGAGCAACGCTGCTAGCAGGAAATGCAGGCATGCCCTCTTATCTGGGTTGATAGTCCCTTGTTGCAGAGCTAAACTAGAAAGAACTCCCTGTTCACTTTTAATATTATTTTTTTAACCTTACATATGAAACAGGGCAAGTGGCCCCTCAACTTGGAGTTGGAGGAGGGAAACCATGATCAGAATATATTGTATGAACAAATATTTTCAATTTAAAAAACAAAAGAAAAAAGCAGACAAGTGTGTGTCCATTTCCCCTACTCATTGTCAATTTACAAACATTTGAGGGACAGTGAACACTCCAAATTTTCCCAGCTCATGTCCCTGCAGGCAAGCTCTGTCTACCATTGACCATAAACACCAAAGATGTCAGAAATCCTGACAACTTTTCTTGGTTAGAGGGAAGTCTACAGTTCCCTGTAGCAGAGACTTCTTGGTTTACCAAGCCCAACTGCTGCTTTGAAAAAGAAATGAGGTCTGTCTGTATCTGTGAAAGAGAAAATTATATTAGCGGTTACCTCTGTTTATACCTTTTTACACAATGATCACTGGATTTTCAGACCATTGATTCTATCCATGCATCCATTCATCACATTCTGGAAGCCTGCGTGGGCTGCTCTGTGAGTGCCGGTATTTCTTTGCTGTGGGAATTCCTGGGGTGAGTGTGCATGTACACACCAGGTGCAGTTTGTAAGTGGCAAGGCCACGCTTGGCTCCCATCCTTTTCTAAAATAATATTTCTCTATAATTACAATAAAATACATTTATTATAAAAGTATAGAAAATAAAGGAAAGCACACATAAAATTAAACCATTCATAAGCACAGATGAATGCTCATCATTTTAGTTCATGTATTTCCAACTTGGTTTTGATTTGCAAATACATTTGGATTCATGTACTCCAGAATAGCATTGTGTTGAACATATTATCCTATATATGTATTTTTATTTAATGTGTCCCAAACATTTTTCTATATTATTAAGTATTCTTCTGAGTATAATTTTCAAAAGATATGACACACAGTAGGTATACCAAGTTATTTAATCCTCCTCTTACATTGGATAATTAAGTTCTTTTCAGTATTTGTTGTCATCTACCAAATTATGCTAAACAACCCTACATCTTTGCTTTAAAATAGAATCTGTTCATTAGAGTGAAATCTTTATTTTTTATTCTCCATGAATGAGTGTTTTGCCTGTGCCTATGTATGTATGTGTGTCGTATGTGTGTGCCTCGTTCTTGTCAAGTCCAGGAGAGGGTATTGGATTCCCTGGGTCTAGAGTTACAGAAGCTTGTGAGCTGCCGTGTTGAAGTTTGTCAACTGCTATTGGTTCCAGGAACCGAACCTGGGCCCTCTGCCAGGCAGCCAGTGCTCTTAGCTGCTCAACTGTGCATCCAGCCCCTGAAAGCAGAGCCTGTAAATCAAATCGCTGAGTCACTGAGATCAATCAATTGTTAAGACTTCTACCTATAGGAAAATTGCTTTTCTCAAAGATTTCCTGGGTTCCCATTCCCACCAGCAATGCATCAGGGTGTCAATTCCCCTCTTCACTATCAGTACGTTTCCTGTCGTTTTGATTTTCTGTCTTTTGGGAGTAGAACTTCTGACTCGTCTCTTTAGAATCATAAATGAACAGTTTGATTCGAGTTAAACACATTCCCATCAGTCTTCGGAACACCTGTCAGGCGCAGGCAACCATCAAGATATTAAACCTGGTGCTGATCGCCCAGATCCCATTTCAGACAGCTCGTCTATTCCTTTTAATCCCCACACAGTATTTGTGATCAGGGAGAGGCATGCACTTAAGTTAAAATAATGGCAGTTTCAAAGGATCTGGCACAGGGATCCTAGAAACAGTTCTACCAGGTGCAATGGAGTATTGAAAGGAAAAACTCTTCATTGAGGGGCCAATTCTCCACTATGGCTGGTACACTAACAGAAAGATGCAGAGAATACACAGCTGAGATCCCTGAACATGCCTCGGAGGAGTGGGAACTGGTGAAGAGCCGGCAGGAGAGAAAAGGAGGGTAAATAGACTACCTATATGCAGGAGAGAAAAGGAGGGTAAATAGACTACCTATTTCAGAAGATTAGATGGGTGGAATCCAGTGCAGCGCTGATACAGCCCACCCACACAGTTACCCAAATGAGGAAGGAGCTTATGGAAATGAAGTGGATGTCAAGCTATGTCAAGGGGGCAGCTATGCAAAGCAGTAGGCATATTTATGCAAACAATCCCAACCACCTTGCTAAAGAATCCTCCCAAAACAGGGGCTGAGCCTGGAAAGGGAATAGAAAATGGAGTTTTTGAAAATGTAATATTCTATTGATTCTTTGAGAAGCTCGTACAATGAATTCTGACCATACTCACCCCACTCCTACCCCCATCTGCTCTAAATCCACAGCACCTCCCTATCTTCTGCAACTTCAACATCCTCTTTTATGCTTTTATCCCTTCCAGTCCAGTTTGTGCTACCCTTACCCTTCTGGGTGTGGGGCTTTCCACTGTTGACCTAATGCTAGGACGGTAAAGTTAACTTGCACGCACAATCTTTCTTGTCTAGCACAGTTTAAAAGCTATTAATTAGGATGAGGAGTAACAACAGATGTCTGCCAGGAAAGCCTGTGACGGCTGTGCGAAGCTGCTACTCGGCCTCCTCGTCCAGAGAGTACTAAGTGAATCCCAGAATGCTTAGGGAGAGCTAACACTTGCACTCATCTTTAATTTATTGATTTGCTTCTTCACTGAGGAAATAAAAGCAGCATAGCAGCAAATGGCTTTAGTTAAGAAGTTAAAGTCTGAGAAGAAACAAGGAGGACTTGCTGGAGTGTACTGAAAATATTGAGGTTTAGAAAAAGATCATATCCAGAGCTTCCAGGAGGAAATCGATGTCTGGGTGGAACCACGCACGTTGGACAGCACAAACTTGAAACTCGGCAAGCTAAGAGCTACAGAATGCCCCTCCCTTTTCTTCTGCCTCTTGTTTGTACAAAAATTTAAAAAACTACAGCAATAAACTGGCAATTTTTGGATAAACTAATCTAAAAACAGTGAGTGGAATGAATAATTTAGAACTCTGGGATCCAGCAAATTATGACTTTGTAATTTGTGGCTTATGCTTAATTGTAATGATCAGTTAAAGAAATCTCTATATGAAAATTAAAAATGGGAAACCCTAAAATGATAAACCTAAGAAGGAAAGTAAAAGAGAAGAGGCAATGATGTAAAATTAAAATAATCCTTAATTCTGAAGACGAAAACGGTCCCTGAACATATTTAAATTACTTTTTGTTCATGCAGTCTCATATTGTTCTTTCATAAAAAAAAAAAAAAAAGAAGAAGAAGAAGAAGCTGAAGGCCTGGGAGAAGCTCGGTGGGTAAGGCACTTGCCACCAAGCCTGGTGCCCTGAGTGCCATTGCTGGGACCCCGTGTGGTGGAAGGAGAGAACTCCTGTGTGCTGCCCTCGACCTCAGCCTGAGCACTGTGGTGCTGAGGCTTGCCACACACACGTGCTAAATTTTCTTTTTAAAAAAGGAAATTATAAAATTTGGAGATGTATAAAGTATGATATACTAATAAATTTGAGTAATTTGAATTTTTTCTTTTAATATATATGGAAAGTTAGTTTGAATAAAACTTTAAGCAAACACAACAAATACACACATAGTATGCTATCCCAGATATCCAGAGTCATGGAGACGACGTGACCGCGTCTCATCCTTCAGAGTCGTCAGTGAGATCGCTGTGTGTCCTTCCCAACACACGTTGCTCATCGTTGTCATCATGGAGTGTGTGCTGTATCTTCTTTGTCATAGAAAAACATAAAAAATCATTTTTAAAAGTTTTGCCTATGAATATGAGTAGTTTGCTTGCATGTATGACTGTGCTTCATGTATGTGACCTGTGCTAGAGGAAACTAGAAAAGGACACGGGAGTCCCTGAAACTGGAGTTATAGGCATTTGTGGGCCAGCATGCGGGTGCTGGGAATCTCAACCAGGTCCTCTGGAAGAGCGGGATGTACTCTTCAGCACTGACCCATCTCTCCAGCCCCACATCAGAAGCATGATCGATGTTACTACATGAACATTTTCAGATCATCTCAATCTTCTACTGGTGTTGTTGGATGCTGAAGTGACATTTGTGCTTTACTATAGTACAGAAAACATTACGATTACAATGAGCACCTTAGCTCATAGGTTTGTGGCACTGGAAAAATGCCCAGCAGTGTCCCTCTCCTTGTGTACGACCCTCTTGCTATGGAACACCTAGTGCCTCCCATTCTGAACCCAAGCTCAGCTACATAATTTGCTCAGCAAATGATATCCAAGCACTTACAAATCCAGACTTAGTCCCTTGTTACCCTGGACACTGTCTCTATATAAACAAGCACTGGGTACCATGTTGCACAAAATAAACACACCACTGTTCCCATCCCTCCTGAAAGCCTATAACTCATGAGTGAAGCCATCTTAGGTCACCCAGCCACAGTCAACCTACCACCTCAACACACAGATCTGAGCAAGTCTCAGACTGGAGCAAGGCAGCACCGGCTCCAGTGAGAACTGCCTACCTGCCCACAGAATCATGAGTCAAAGACAAGACTGTTGTTTGAGGATATGTTGCTCTTTAGCTGTTTAATATCTTAAAAAGTGAACTCACTTTGACTTTTTCTACATTACTTATGCTAGTATCCCAAAATGAGTCTTCTGGTCCCAATCCTTGACCCTGAAAGAAAATGTCACAGGTTTTCTCTCACCAGGTGGAAGCTAGGTTTTGGATAGGCAAGACAGACACATATGTCGTAAAAGTAGAAGAGGGCTTATGTGTGGGAAGTACCACAGAGGGGACACAATGAAAGCCGGAAATAGAGAGGAGAGACAGTGTCACAACTTTCCTCTATGCAGAATGTAAACTATATACGATACATACGGTAAGGAAGCAGAGCATTATCTGGGGATGAGTGGGGGGGGTGGAGGATTCGGCAGAGGTGATAGTGTTTGAATCTGAATGCTTCCTCACAATACATGCACACATCCTATCCCAGCTTGTAGAGCTATTTCGAAAGCTGTCAAGTCTTTCACAGTTGGTAGAACCATATCACTAGAAGCAAACCTTTGATGATTACACCCATCCTTGGTCCCAGCCTACAAACTCTGCTTCCTGGCTGACAGGACATGAACAGTCCTTCACTTCATCCTCCCGCCTCCACAAACTCTGCAGTGCCTCTCCTCCCGTGGTGGGCTGCACCCTCACAAGCCATGACCCAAGAGAAACTCTGCCACCTGTCGTGGTCCTGTCGGACATTTTGCCACAACAATGAGAACACTACAGAAATTGGTACCAGGAAGTAAAGTCATTGCACAAGACTGATCCTATTAACATTCCATCATGAGCTGAGAAAGATTAGTGAGGTCTTTTCCTTTCTTGAGAAGTTATTGGCTGTTAGCGGTTACTAGGAGAGGAAGAATCAGTTTCTTCAGTGGTGCATCCGCTGGCAAGTTGGCCATGCTGCAGTAAGTAACCCTGTTTGCCCAGTGGTGGTGGCACACGCCTCTAATCCCAACACTTGGGAGGCATAGACAGGCAGATCTCTGTGAGTTTGAGGCTATCCTGATCTATAGAGCAAACTCCAGGACAGGCTCCAAAGCTCCAGAGGGACCTGTATTGAAAAAAAGAAAAGAAAAGAAAAATAATAATCCTGACTCAAGTTCATGCCAGTAACCTTGATTAAATCAAATCACACACACACACACACACACACACACACACACACACACGAAACTCTTCCAGCTACTTCCTAAAAACCATTTCACAGGACTTGGTGGAAAGTAGTATGGGTTCAGCAGGAGTGGAAAGGAGATAAGAGAGGATATTGAGTATTCAGGAGGGGTTATGATCAAAATGTGTGTGGTGCCTGTGCAAATAATTGCCAAAGAATTTATTTTAAAATACATTTTATATATATTATATATTGCATATATAATATATTATGTATATATAACATAATAATAAAAATAATATAAAGAAATGAGGTCATTGGTATGACCAAACCTGACCATGTGGTTGGTAGACCTTTTTAAATGGTTTTTAGGAAGTAGCTGGAAGAGTTTGAAGATGCAGGTTAGAGAGGCCCCGAAATGCTGTAATCAGAGCTTAAAACAGAAGCTCTGGTGAGAATTAAGGAAAACAAAATGCAAATACAAATGCATGGAATGTACTTGTGGGTTTCTAACAGGAACAAGGACTCTACTGGCAGCAAATCTGTGACCCATTCCTGTCACAATCTGGCAGGTAACCTGACTGTATTTGCCCATCTCCTGAAAATCTTTGCAAGGCTGGATTCAAAAGTAATGGACTAATTAATTTGGTAGAGGAAAAATGAAGGCAAGACAGCAGTCTGGGGGTAGCGGTTGTTCTGGCTAATGTTAGCCAAGCTTACAATGATGTCATGGGCTGACGCCCAGAAGAAAGATGTGACTAGCCAGTCATGTCAGATTGTGGTTGACTTTAAAGTTTCAGATCCGAACGCAGACAAGGCTGCTGTATTAGTTACCTTCCTACTGCTATGATGAAGCACCATGACCAAGGCAACCTAGAAAAGACAGTCTATATTTGAGCTTTTGGTTTCAAAGGATTAAGAGTCTACCATGGCAGGGAAGTATGGCAGGAAGCAAGAGCCATAGCAGATGGAGAAGGAAGTTAAACCACAAGCAGAGCCTCCAGTGACACGCCTCTTCCAACAAGGTCATACTTCCTAAGCCTTCCCCAAATAGTGCTACCTATCAAAGACCAAATATTCCAACGCCCATGGTTATGGGAGCATCTCATTCAAACCATGGCAGCTGCTGCAACTGTTATAAATACTCAAGAGAATAGTACCATTAAAGAAAAAAGAAAAACCTAACTTCCCCATACTGGGACAATAGGAAAGGTGTCCTCAGGGTGAGAACACACCCACCAAAGGCCAAAGGCCACTAAGTACAAACTTGCAAACCCATTGACAACTTTGACTTAGAATATCTGAATAGAAAGAGCCATGAGTGTTCTACCGGAATATTAACCTTTGTTTGCTTTAGTGACCCAAACACCTAGAGACTGCTACAGCCCTTTTCTGAGGTGTCTTGGCCCTACCTCAAGCTCGTCATCTACATGGTGTTTGATTTTCAGACATAGAAGGTAAGAATTATGAAGTTGTGAGAGCTTACATCAAGATACTAAAGCAACGTTTATGGAGCTAGACAATGTATAACAAGGTCAGATTCCCTGCAGGGAGCCCCTACAGGGATCTGTAGGTGAACCCAACTTGCAAATGAGGCACAGGCACCAAGTGAAACTGCCCCAAGGGGAAAATCACATGTACTGTAAGGGCAGGACCATAGAAACAGCTGTCCAGACTCACTGACCTCATGACACCGCCATGCCCCAGGTTCTGGACATGAATACGAGATTTAATGTCTGATGCAGTAGGCTTGGTTTCACCTCTCCTTGCCATCTTCAGGGTTCTCCTTTTAGGAATGATAATGTTCAGCATGCCATTGGATATTAAAAGCAATTTTACTTTGATCGCATAGGGGATCATAGTAATGAAGTGAAAAAGACTTTGAAATTTGGAATTGATGTTGTAGCTGTTAAGACCATAGGGACTTTGGAAGTGGGACTCAATAGATTTTGCAATGTCAGGTGGCCACAGTCTTTGGGGGCCTAGGATGGAATATTACAGTTTGGAACTGAAATAGACTGAAATAGGAGTGGGCTGAGGTTTTGAATGCTCAGTTATCAGCCTATGCTAATGTGAAGACTGTGGAGCCTTAAGAAGGGAAGGCATGGCTGGTGGAAGTATGTCATTAGGGCTGCGTCTTTGAAGGCTGTGCCCACTCCTGGTCATGGTGGCCACACTCTGCTTCCCATCAGCTACCATCTGAACAAGTCTTTGTTGTACACGCCCACCATTGGGTATTCCACCATGCCCTCTAGGATGAAATATATACTCTGACATCATGAGCCAAAATAGACCTTTGTGTAGGGTCTTGGGGGAGGGAGATTGTATAAGCAATGTATAATCTTTTACATGAATTAAAATGTTTTGCATGTGTTAAAATAATGAAACCCATTTGTTGTATGTAGAATATTATTTTAAGGTGTGTTACTTTTGTTTATGCTCTGGAACATTTGTTTAATGATGCAAAGATGCGTTTGATTAAATAAAATTCGCCTGCAGTCAGGAGGTTGAGTCAGCAACTAGCTGACAGGAAGTTGTAGGGAGGAGCCAGGTGGAGAAGCGTTTTTTGAAGAGGACCAAGGAAAAGCATGGAAACTTCTTGGGAGACGCTGGGAGATGAACAAGGTGAGCTGCTTGCTATTCGGCCTCTCTGGGAGCAGAATTCCACCTCAACCTTTGAATCTTGAGTTCTTTAGAGGGGCAGAAATTTAGATAAGTTCCTGTTGTAGCTTTGAAAGACCCAGTGCCTGAGAGAACAGAATTTCTTCACGCTGTGGCTTTTGCGACCGAACTGCTGCTGATAGCTCGGTTGCTGGCTAGGACAGCTGTAGCTTAAAAGGCAGTGACAATTCAAAAAGAGAACAACACCCATTATTTTGAGTGATCATTGAAAAGAAATTAATTTTATAAAACAGAATAGTATTCTTTAGTTATGACATGCAGTACTTTAAATTATGGCAAACAGTTTACTTTCTCAATACCCAGTAGCCCGAAAAGTGGGTCAGCAATTATGTAACTATTATCTGGCCTGCCCCCTTAGTCTTTACAGCTTCTACCCTGAGTCTGAATGTAGCATTTGAGCAGTCAATGAGGCGAAGGAGACCTGCTCTCCAGGATCTGCTTAACACCCAGAATTCCAGTACTGAGAAAGAGACAAGTCCTGTATGTCCCCATTTTGCTTTCCTGTCCTCTGGGCACCCTCTCTTGGAGGCTCGGTGAGCCCCTTTAGAGGAGTCAAGCCCTCTTGTCTTTCCCTCATTCATTCTCGACATCTTCAAGTCCTCAGTAGCTCGGTGCTGGGAGACGCCATTTTTCCTTCAGGTATTTGTAGCGCAGCCGATATAGGCTGCAGTCGGCAGTCGCCAGTGCAGTTATCCTGAAACAGGCTTTGCAGCCACCCACTCCCCACACCCACTCCACCCCTCCCACACTGCTTCCACCCCCTCTCTCTTCACTTAGTCAGTAGAACAAAGGGGGTTTAGAACATGGCCACGTGGTGTAAGAGGTCCTTCTGTATTTGTGTTGCTTTCATTGGTTAATCAATAAATAAACTGCTTGGCCTGATAGGGCAGAACTCAGATAGGCGGAGAAGACAGAACTGTATTCTGGGAGGAAGAAAAGCTGCAGATGGAGCCGAGCCACTATGAAGCTGCCAGGTCAGACATGCTGAATCTTTCCCAATAAACCACAACCTTGTGGTGACATACATATTATTAGAAATGGGTTGAATCAAGATGTGAGAGTCAGCCAATAAGATGCTAGAGCTAATAGGCCAGGCAGTAATTTAATTAATACAATTTCTGTGTGGTTATTTCCGGGGGTTAAGCTAGCCCTCCTACTACAGCCACGTGGTGAGGTGTTAAAGTAGAAAGGCTCCGGATATGTCGAGTTCAAGAAAATTAGTGTAGTAAAATTACTATTTGATTTTAATGTTCGCCTTTTCTTTTTTTCTGGAGATCGTCAAGCTGTTCTTTTTTTAAGCATCTATTTTTGTCCTTTGACACTCCTTCAGCCCATCCAAGTTTCAGCTGATACACTAAGTTTGGTAAGAATAACCGTAATATTAGGTAATACTTCAGCTAGGATTTAGTCCAGTTCCAATTTTACAAAACATCAATGAAATTCTAAAGAAAATTTTAATTGTCTACAACTGAAACCACTCCCATTGCTGAATGTTTCCATATGAAGGACCTAAGAGTACAGGAACATGCACGTCAAGAGACCAGTCCTGTAGTATTAGGTGAACGATCCCATAGGGATGCTAGCCTATGAGCCTCCCTTGGCATTTACTTAATGCTGTGCTTGTTTTAACAATTATATATGTAACGTGCTGTGATCATATACACCCCCATTACCTTCCTGCAGCCTCCTCCCATTCCTATTGACCCCCTTCTTTGTCCAGCTAGTTTCCCTCCTACTAGCTTGCACATTTCTGTCAGTCAGTACTGCCTTGGCTGAATGAAAAAGACACTGATGTAAGCTAAGAAGTAATCAAATGACGTGAACAGCCAAGTGCAGGCCTATATGTCCAGCTTCCTGGGAAGCTGAGGCAGGAAAATCACAAGACCAAGTCCTACCTGGGCTACACAGTAAGTTCAAGGTCATCTGGACAGCTTAGTAAGATGCTGTCTCAAAAGCAAAGAGTAGAGAAGGCTACGAATGTTGCACTGTAACAATGCCCTTGTCTGGCATCCTCCAGGCTCTGAGTTCAAAAAGTGGACAAGTCCAGTGAGCAATAGTGTGGGAAGAGACTGGGGAAACTGTCCCAAATGGTGTAGACTCATCGAATAGGGTTAGGGTGGAGTTTAGCAGTAGAGCACAGGCTTCCTGTGCAAGCCCCTGGGTTCAATTCCTAACATGAAAAGAATTGTTAAAACTCACACACAATGTGGCCTTCAGAAGACTGGCATGGTGGCATATCTGCCCTGAGGCGGGAGAATCTCTTGAGCCCAGGAACTCAGGATACAGCAAGGCAACAGAGCAAGTCCCTGTCTCTTTAATTAGAAACAGAGAAATGGCTCCAGAGGATGACATAGCCCTCAAACTCCGCATCTCATCTCCTACCACTGGACACGTGCCTGTCGTGACTCGGCCACCTAGTTCATCATTGTAAGAGATTTCCTAATAGATAAATATTTGTTAAAAATAAATAAAATGTAAATTTAACTAAATAAACCAGATTCATCATACAAACAATGCTGTGTTAAATGTAAGAACACGTTTTTACATTGGATAAACAATAAACATCTAATGTCAAGGTATCTGTGAATGTTAAGAGAAATTTAAAATTTAAAGAGCCTAACAAGCTCTTAAACTTTGTAACTCCAACTCATAACACAATTTATTTTAGAATTGCTTGAAAGATGAGAACTTTAATACTGAAACACTTAGAGCCCTTTTCATGATCGTGATAACTGTCTTGTGTTGCTGAAGTTAAAGCTTAGACTTACTTATAAGACTCAAAAATCTCTGCTGTAGAATATTATTTTAAAGTGGATTAATTTTGTTTATACTGTGGAACATGTTTAATGATGTAAAGAGGTATTACTTTTGTTTATGTTGCATTTGTTTAACTCTGTGAAACTGTGATACTTTGCCTGTCTAAAACACCTGATGGTCTAATAAAGAGCTGAAAGGCCGTTAACAAGCCAATAGCAAGACTGGAGAAAGGATAGGAGGAGGTAGCAGGCAGAGAGAATAGGAGGAAAGAAGAAAGAGCAAGAGAACAAGAAGAGAAGACACTAAAGGTCAGCCACCCCGCCACACAGTCATCCATGGAGTAAGAGTGAAAATAAGATATACAGAAGTAAGAAAAGGAAAAGGCCCAGAGACAAAAGGTAGCGGGGATCATTTAACTTAAGAAAAGTCGGCTAGAAACAAGGCACGCTAAGGCCAGACATTCATAATTAAGAACAAGCCTCTGTGTGTGATTTATCTGGAAGCTGGATGGTGAGCCCCCCCAAAAGCTGAAAGAGCAAAGAAACAAAAGAGAAAAAAAAAACTAACAACATTTTGACGTTCCAACATGGGGCTAGAGTAAAAAAAAATCTAGCTACAAATCTCTTTGTCAGGCATCCAAAATTCTATAAAATACAATAAAATAAAATAGACTACACTAAATGCATCGATGTGCTTCAAATGCATAAGGAATTAAATTAAATTTATAAATGGGACTGGTTGTTTAAGGACTCCCAGTTTTTCCATTTGCATTAATTAAATATTCACTCTAAGAAAAACATGAACTTGCTGGTTCTTGCTTTAATAGATTTGTAAGTTCATATTAAAATCTTAATTAAATAGATTTCAGAGTTATAATTTTATAAACTATTAACTTAAAACTCAAATATTGTCAAACATTCTTTTTATGTACAAAATTCCTCATCAAAACAGGAAACAAACTCATACACAGTTCCAAGAGAAGGCACACAAAATTCTTGAGAAAAAGCCAAGCCAATCTTTGTATTGACATTATACTTTTTTTTACCACACATTTTTTTTCTATTCCAGGATTTTAAAACTAATATTGTTTTATCTTGGTGTATGTGTGTGTTTGTATGTGTATGCATGTATATATGTGTGTGTTCATTAATGTGTAAAATTGTAGGCATGCATATACCATGGCATGCCTGTAGAGGTCAAAGGACAGAACTGGGTATTGCCTTGCCTTCCACCTTGTTTGAAACAAGACTGTTTTGTTGGTGGTGCTTCATACACCACACTAGCTGGGTCTGGGAGCTTCTAGAAATTCTGTGTCTACTTCTTGACTTGCTGTAGGAACACTGGGATTATACACACAAGCTCCTGCATCTGGCATTACATACATTCTGTGGGTTCAAATTGAGGTCTTCGTGAATGAGCAGCAAGTGTTTTATCCATTTAGCCTTCACCGCTCTAAAAAACTCATCTTAAATTAAAATATAAAGTCAAGATTAGATTACTCTTATCTGCCTGAATACACGAGAACACGCAGGCCCTTGGACATATATATGTGGATGAGAATGGGTAGCAGAAAAGTTTTGGGGGCATTCCTCTAAATGAGGGACCATATTATCTCAGGGGTACAGGATGTTCTGGAATAAAGCAGCCCACATGTAACAGAGGCATCAAATATTTCCCTTACATTGTCTTGGGTGACAACTGGGGTGTAGTTTAGTGGTTGAGAGCTTGCTTACCATACACAAGGCTCTAAGTTCAACTCCCAGACCACATAAACACACGCATGGGACAGGGGGTTAAAAATTATATATGGAATTGTGTTTTTTTTTTCTAGTTCCATCCATTTGCCTTTAGATTTCCTGATGTCATTGTTTTTAGCTGAGTAATATTCCATTGTCTGTATTCATTCTTCAGCTGAGGGGTATCTATGTTGTTTCTAGGTTCTGCTTCTTACAAATAATGCTGCTATGAACATAGTTCAGCAAGTATTCTTGTGGAATGATTGAACATCCTTTGGGCATATGCCCAAGAGTGGTATTGCTGGGTCTTGAGGTAGATTGATTCCCAGTTTCCTGAGAAATCGCCATACAAGAGATAGTGCCAGGACAGTCCAAAGTTATAGCAAAACCCTGTCTTGATAAACCAATCAACCAACCAAACTCACAGAGATCCGCCTGCCTCTGCCTCCCAGGTGTTAGGATTGAAGGTGGGCACTGCCACCACACGGATGCTTGTGACTATTTTAAAGGGTGCTGTTTCCTTGATTCTTTCTCAGTCTGTTTATCATTTGAATATAGGAGGGCTACTGATTTTATTTTTTAGTTAATCTTGTATCCAGCCACTTCGCAGAAGATGTTTATCAGCTGTAGGAGTTCCCTGGTAAAATTTTTGGGGTTGTTTATGTATTAGTATATCATATCATCTACAAATAATGGTGCTAAAAAAATCATCCTTATTTTTCAATAAACAGATAACCCAGACACAGAAATACAAGCATGGTATGTACTCACTCATAAGTAAAGGATAACCATGGTACTACAATCCACAGCCCCAGAGGTAACAAGGAGGGCCCAAAGGGGAACAGGGACTCATGGACTTCCCTGGGAAGGGGAAATAGAAGAGATCTCCTGGTTAGGTTAGGGACCAACAGGGATGGGAAAATGAGGGATTTGGTTGTGGGTGAAGGGGAAAGTAATGAAAGAGATGTCTTCATGTGGGGGGTATTTTTGGAATTAGGTAAAAACCTGGTACAAGGAAAATCCCTGTAAATCTACAAGGATGACCCCAGCTAAGACTCCTAACAATGGTGGATAGGAAACCTGAATTGGCCAACTCCTATGGTCAGATGGATTGTTATACCAATTGTCATCAGAGAGCCTTCATCCAGGGACTGATGGAAACAGATGCAGGGATCCACAGCCAAGCAATGGGCTGAGCTCAGGGAATTCCTGTTGAAGAGAGGGAAGAAGGATTGTATGAGCCAGGGAGTCAAGGTTATCACAACGGAAACCACAGAAACAGCTGACCTAGGCTCATAGGAGCTCACAGAGTCTGGACCAACAGCTAGGGAGCCTGCATGAGACCAACCTAGGCCCTCATCATATGTGTTACAGTTATAAAGCTTGATCTACCTGTGGATCTCCTAGTGGGGAGGAGGAAGAGTGT
This sequence comes from Microtus oregoni, assembly GCF_018167655.1. Classification (NCBI taxonomy): domain Eukaryota; kingdom Metazoa; phylum Chordata; class Mammalia; order Rodentia; family Cricetidae; genus Microtus; species Microtus oregoni. The sequence continues at coordinate 38,186,435 of NW_024543070.1, read as the reverse complement.
GAGGGAGGATGGAAGGGGAGGAGGGAAAATGTGAGGAAGGATGGGAGGAGAGAAGGGAAAGTGTAAGGAGGGATGGGAGGGAAAGAAGGAGAGTGTGAGGGATGAGGGGAGGGGAGGAGAGAGTGTGAGGGATGAGGGGAGGGAAGGAGGAAAAGTGTGAGAAGAATGGAAGGGAAGGAAGAAGAATGTAAGCAAAGGAGTATAGATAGATATACAGTATATACTCACACAAAATGTCCTTGTGTAACCTAGTACCATGTGCAGTAAAGGTACATAGTGATAGCACTTTAAATAAAAAAGGAACATAATTTTTACTTGTAAGTTATCCAAGTAAAGAAGAAATGAGAAAAGAAAGGAGAATGAGAGGAAAGAAGCAGAACGATGAGGAGGTATAAATACATACGTGTGTGTGTGTGTGTGCGCATGTGTGTGTGTGTGTGCGCGTGTGTGTGTGTGCGCGCGTGTGTGTGTGTGTGAATTTTAATGCATGTGCAAATAAGTAGAAGATCTTTAAATTTGCTCTTTTGCAAACTTAGTCATTATGATTATTTTCCAAAACATTTTGTATGGCCATATATCCTGTCCCCACTCCTAAACCCTCAACTATTTCCCTTCTCCCCTCCCACTCGCAATCAACTTCCGGTTGTGGGTGGACATCATCATGCCCTTCACATAACGTGATGAACTTATGACCCTTGCTGTGATGAAACACCAGGACCCAAGAAGCTTCCGGAGGAAAGGGTTTATTCCCCTTAAGCCTCCATATCACAGTTCATCATCAAAGGAACTCATGCAGGGCAGGGACCTGGGGGCAGGAGCTGATGCAGAGGCCATGGAGGGGTGCTGTTTACTGGCTTTCTCCCCATGGTTTGCCCAGTCTGCTTTCTTATAGAACCCAGGACCACCAGGCCAGGGGTGGCCCCACCCACAGTGGGCTGGGTCTTCCCATCAATCACTAATTAAGAAATATTGTACAGGCTTGCCTATAGCCCCATCTTTCTTAACTGAGGTTCCCTCCTCTCAGATGACTCCAGCCTGTGTCATAAAAGTTGACACGAAACTATCCAGCTCGGCATACTATTGCAATGATTTGTTCACTGTCTTCTCAAGCCTAGGATGTCTGGAACGCCGTTTGTCTCCTGCCCAGGTGTGTGAGCACCGCACAATGTGCCTAAACAGACTAGACATTCAGCCACACTCGGGAAGTGATGATTGCCTTCTCTGCTTTGGACATGGAATTTAAAATACCATGAACAAAGTTGCTTCTAAATACCATGTGTCCCTCACACAGCTCTGGAGACTTTCACGTCTAAGCTAAAGGGTATCTTCTCTCTGTGTCCTCATGTGCCTGGTCTGCTATCTGGAATGTTTTTCTAAAGGCGCCAGTCCTACGCAAAGACTAAACACCTTTATGGGTCTTCTTCCTGTTCAAGCGACAGCAAAAAACGAGAAAGACCCTCACTACCAAGTCAGCATCAGGTCCAACAGGGAGGATGTGTACAAAGAACTGCAGTCAGTGTTCTAAAGGATGTGGGAATGTATGTATGGGTGTGCTTGCGTGCACGTGTGTGTGCGTGTGTGTGTGTGTATGCATGTGTGTGTGTGCATGCACGTGTGTGTTCATATGTGTGAGTGTGTGCATGTGTATGTGTGTGCGTGTGTGTGATGTATGAGTGCAGGCATGCACAAGCAGCAGTGCCCACGTTGCACAGAGGACAACATTTGGGAGTCTGTTCTCTTCCACTGTGGTTCCAAGACTCTTGAACTCAGGCTGCCAGGATTATGCAGTGAGACTCTGAGCTGGCTCTCTGGCCCCCTGGGGGAGTTGGAAGAAAATCCTTGGTTTGGAAATGCTTTATTTGAACAGGTGCCTCAGGACTGTGCCTTTGAGGGTGTGCAGGACTGTGCTGGGAAGAGCTGGAAGGAAGGATATGACATGCATGCATGGGCTCACATGTAAAGACGTGGTTTTCCTTGGAGTCCTGAGTCATTCTCTCCATGAGGATTGTGATTTCTACAGGAAGACTCTAGAATAGAAATTAGATCGAAAATCAATAGATACACTATGGTTGGAACGTCTGTGTCCTTCCCAAATCAATAAATTGATGCCTAACTCAAGGACACAGCCCTCCCACAAAGACACACCCTCTCCCTCAAGGACACACCTTCGACGAGAAGGACACACCCCTCCCACAAGTTCACGCCCCTTTCACGAGGATATAGAAATTTTTAGATTCATAGACTTGAAGATTATAACAATAGTAGTGATACTTAGAGGTGGTCTAGCTTAAACATTATGCTTAGCGATAGAACCTTTCTTTAAATTTTCCAAAAACCCCATCAATGTTTTCCAACCTCTGAGCAAGATAAGGGAGAGCTGATGGGGTGGAAAGAAGGAGCCGGATGCCTCGCTGGTAGGCTTCTCTTCAGGAAAGAAGCAGGCACACTTTCCGCAGCTGCACAGAAGCCTTGCGGAACACAGACTGAGACTGTGTTGTGTCTGAATGTCCACAACATAGTAGAAGCACTTAAGAAAGCGCTTTGCCAGTGGAAAAGCGCAACACCAGGTAAAGCGCATTCCCTGGGAAGGGTTTGTTAACGACCAGTAAAGGCAGCTAAAGGATGAGCTGCTCTAAGGCAGGAAAAATGTGAATTTAAACGAGAAAGAAAAGAACTCTATAATACTGGTAAAAATGCAAAAATTTCGTCTTTAAGAAGCTAAAGAAGCATTATTCTAGAAATGGTAGTTGGGCAGCATTTCCAATTTTCATTTGTAATTATTCTTTCATTCGGAAATATTATTTCTAAGGATCTGCTCTATAGAAAGCATAAGCATATGAAGCACGCAGATAACATCTCTGAACAAACCTTTTGTTAGTCGTTTTTAATAAAGAAAAGTTAGAAGCATCATGAAAAACAACAGAAGATTTAAGTGAAGCATAACAGTCCTACTAAGAAACACTGTGAATTAAGTCTTAAATGGTAATAACAAAGACAATAAAGGAGCTGGAGAGGTGACTCGGTAGTTAAGGGCTCTTTCAGGGGACCTGGGTGGGTTCCGAACACCTATATGACGGTTCAATAGCTGTAACTCTAGTTCCAGGGGATCTGACACCATCTTTTGGCATCTTTGGGTACTATATGCATGTAGTAAATGCATACATGCAGGCAAAATGCTCACATACAAAATAAAAATAAATCTTTTCTTAAGAAAAGTTGGGTCATGGTGGCTGATGCCTTTAATCTCAGAACTCAAGAGGCAGGATGATTTATGTAAATTTGAGGCCAGCCTGGTCTACATAGAGAGCTCCAGGCCAGCCAGGGATTATAGGGTGAGACCCTGTGTCTATAAAAAAAGTAAAGAAAAGAAGGAAGGAAGAGAGGGAAGGAGGGAGGGAGACAATCAGGGAGGAAGAAAGGGAGGATAAGAAAAAGAAAAAAACAACAATGATTGGAAGTAAGAGTTGATACAATGAGATGGCAAATAAGTAAATGACACCCAGACATGCAGGGAATGTGGCAAACAAAAGTTGTCAGGACAAGTCTAGCTAGAGAAAACAGATACTAAACTCTGAGGCATTTTTCCTCTTTGAAGATTCAAAATGGGTCAATGCATGACAAGCTAAGAGGATGTTACAGCTGCTTCTTGGCTGAGAACTTTGGTACCAGCACCATGGACGAGTTTCGGGTACTCTTGTAGATTTCAAATTAAGGAAAGAGATGTTCCTACGAAACACTCAGGATGTTAACTAAGCATTCGCTGATGTTGGTGACTATGAAGAGCAAGGGGACCCGATGAACTGCACCTGATTTGACCCAAGACATCTAAAAGGAGGTGCAGGCTGTCTGGCTACTGATGGATGAGCTAAAAGAGAGGTGGCTGCTTTGAGGGTGGCTGGAACTCCCAGAGTTCCTGAAGGCTAGAAGACCTGAGTGGGCCAGATGTGGACCATAGGAGAGAGACAACCAGACTGTCTTGTTGGGACTGGTCCAATTGAGCCAAGTGGGAAGGATGCTCCCAGTGGCTGCATGGCAGGAAAGCAGCCAGCTGGACGTGAGTTCATCATTCTTGTCAAGGGAAGTACAGGTGGGAAGAGCCTAGTGGTTGGAAGACATCCCAAAGAATCCTTGCAGACATCCATGAAAGAAAGAGAGAGGAGCCCTCGTTAAAATTTGCCCGATAAAGACAGGACAAAACCATTCAATTATGAGAAGCTTTCCTGTTGTCTGCCATCACCCCTTCCCTGCTGCAAGCCTGAAATCGCCAGAAACCATAGAAGAGGAAAAAAAAAAAAGGAAAGGGGGAAGGTGGACAAAGAATATGATGTGGAGAACTTGATCACATCCCAGAAGTAAGCTTCCTGCCCACAGCAGACCCTTGGTGAGCGAGGGAAAGAGGCAAAGCTGGGTTAGAAATCAAACCTAAAGCTTTGTTACTTACACAGTTCCCGATGCTTCTGATTCCTGAGTGACAGCTTATGTACTCATTACTTTTGTCATTACTGTGACCATGGACCTGGCACAAACAACCTAAGGAAGCAAAGATTTATGTCGCCTCGTGGGGCTCAGTTCGCGATTTCTTGGCCCTGTGCACTTGAGAAGAACACCATGGAGGAGGGAGCCTGTCGCAGAGGACAGATGTGCATATCACAACAGTCCGGAAGCAGACGGAGACAGGAGGGGTGTTATAACCCCAAGAGTCCATCCTTTATGATCTACTTCATTTTTGCATTTTTCCATTTCTCATGATTGTGTGTGTGCATGTGTGTATTTGTGTATATGTGTGCATGTTTGTGTACATGTGTGTGCATGTGTGTGTACATGTATGTATGTGTGTTCATCTGTGTGTGCGTGTGTGTGCATGTGTGTATGTGTGTGCGTGTGTGTGTACATGTGTGTATGTATGTGCATGTGTGTGCGTGTGTGTACATGTGTGTATGTATGTGCATGTATGTGCATGTGTGTGCGTGTGTGTTCACCTGTGTGTACACGTGTGTATGTGTGTGCATGTGTGTGTACATGTGTGTCTGTATGTGCATGTGTGTGTCGTCTATGTGTGCGTGCATGTGTGCATGTGTGTACGTGTGTGTATGTGTGTGTGTGTAGGCCTGAGGTTGATGCTGGGAACCATTTACTGCCCATCTACCTTATGCTCTGAGGCATGGTCTTAAAGATATGACTATGCTCACTCAGCCAGCTTGCTCTGGGGGTCTGCCGGCTTCACTTTCTGAAGCTGTAATCATAGCTGGGCCACCATCGTATGCATTTCTGTGGGTTTCTGGGGATGTGAACTTGAGTCCCCACAATCATAGGTGGGCCACCATCATATGGCATTTCTGTGGGTTTCTGGGGATGTGAACTTGAGTCCCCACAGTCATAGGTGGGCCACCATCGTATGGCATTTATGTGGTTTCTGGGGATGTGAACTTGAGCCCCCACACGTGCACTGTGAGCCATCTCCTCAGCCTCTTGTGACCCACTTCTGTCACCTAGGCCCCAGCTCTTAAAGCCTCCAAAACTCCCCCAAACAACATCATCAGCTGGGAGCCAAGCATCCAAAATATGAGCCTGCAGGGGGACATTTCAGATTCAGGCCGTAACACTGTGTTACAACTGAAAGTGACTTCTTGTCACTGTTTAAGGACACTCTGAAGAGTTGCAGGCTCATGGGGCTCGCATACAGACGCAGGAGAGAAGCATCCCCTCTGAATACAGTGTACAGGGCCAGGAGATAATAGACAGTTCTATACAACAGTCCCCTTGCATGCTCAGGTAACGATGCATTAACATTTATCAAGCACTGACACCACCAGGAGCAGTACTGAATGCTTTAGTGCATTCTCACAGTTAAAGTGCAGATACTGTCATGGAAAGAAGATGTCAAGCGAATGAAGCAAATCTCAGGGCAATAGAATCTGAAGTGTTTGTGTTTGAGCGTGTGTGTTTGAAGATACTCAGAAGAAAGGGATGCTAAGGTGTGTTAGGGCTCTCCAGAGAAGGAAGCACCGGGGTGCATAGCTATACGTGTGGATAGGAAGAGCATTTCCCACATAGATTAGGAATCTAAAAGGAATAACGATGAGAATGAGGGAAAGAGGTGCAGGAAGGAAGGAGAGGGGGAGGGAAGAAGGAGACAAGGGTAGCTTGAAGAATTGGTTTGTGCAATTATGATGGATTGTGCGATTATAAATCCCGAACTCTGCTGGAGGGAGTATCAGAAGCCTTGCAGTTCCTGTCCAGGTGGAGGGAAGGGTGTTCAGATCTTTTTATAATAGGACATGATTTTAATTATAAGAGGCTCTCTGTATTGTAGAAAGTAATCAGCTTTACTGATAATCCACCAATATAAATCTCAACTCCACTCCAAAAAACCTTCACAGAAAAATCCAGAATAATGTTTGACTACATTGCTGGGACTCTGAACCAGCCAAGCTGACATATAAAGTTGGTCATGGAGGAAGGATACACACTAAACTACTGATACTACCTGGGGTAGGAGGTAAAAGTGTAAGGCCTGATTCTGTCCAGCTCTATTCATTGTTCACCCTGAGACCTGGGAAAGAGGACCAGTATCCTGTTCCCAGTCCTGGCCAAGACTTGGATACTGCTGCAACTTCACTCTGACCCTCCTCCACCATGCCTTTGTGCTAAGTTTTGAGATTCCAAGGCCAAAGAAATGAGCATACCCAGAATCTTTGTCTACAAGAGTTGTCAACCTTTTCAGTACCTAGGGCTCCAGAATACCCCTTCTAGGGGACCAGAGACTGTGTACAGCTCATTCCCAAGACCATTCTCAAGGGCAGCCTGTGCCATCTCCAGAGACTACATCACATCTCTCAAAGGCATCTGTGGTGCTGATAATGAAGAAAAGATGAGGACACAGAAGGATGGGCTGGCTTGGTTTTGGTACACACATGCACACAGCCCTTTGCAATGGGGTGACTGTGGTGAGTCAGTACTATGTCTCATTGCCATGACACATTCTGACAGAGAACCCTGAAAATCTGAGAATCCTTGATTTAAGCTTCATCTTCTAATTCATTAGAAATGACGTTTGTCAAAATAAAAAGATATGTTGGAGAAATACAAATTAAAACAAAATTGTCTCCAGTCTAAGAGCACTAGACACAAAGGTAGGGGCAATAGTTTTATCACTACACAAGCGTCAAGCCCACACAGGGTACACATGCAGACAACACGCGAAAAGCTCCAACTGTAGAAACCCCACCCTTTACAAAGCCAAGCAAACACATCTTTTTGCACTCATTTCTCAAAATGCTCCCAGAGGTTCGCTTACAGGCTAATTTGATGGAGGCAGTTTCTCAGATTCCCTTTCCACAGAAGTCTAGGCTTGCGACAAGTTGGAAACAAAATGAAACCAAACCACCCAGCACATCCAGTGACCCAAGTTCAATCCCCATGACTTACATGGTGGAAAGAGAGAATTGCTTCCTGTAAGCTGTCCTCCAGGCTTCACATGCACACAATGGCATGCACATACACGCAGGATACACACACATACAAAGTAGACATGTAATGTAATCTCTTATACAGAGCTCATTCTAAATTTCCCTGATACCTGTATTCGTTGACTGCTTTTACACAAAAGACTAATAAACTGCTGTCTTTATGACACAAAGAAAATTTGAAACCATAGCCAACCTGCCACCAAAACAATCTCCTAACTACCCCTAGAATCTGAAAAATAGGGGTGCCAACCCTCAATAGCATGCAAGTGGATATGTATGTATGTATGTATGTATGTGTTGTATGTATTGTGTGTGTGTGTGTGTGTGTGTGTGTATGTGTGTATTGGGGTACTTATTAGAGGTCAGAGGTAGGTAGGTATCAATTCTCTCTTTACACCATATGGGCCGTAGCTTGGTGGTGAGAGCCTTCACCCACTAGGCCATCTCACTGCCCCATTCTCTTGAGAGAGCTGCTCTAGACTCACAGTGCTGGCATGGTGACAATGCACTACTGCTGTCCCAGCACCCAGAGTGTGGAGGCAGGGAAGACCAACAATTTAAGGCTGGGGCTGGAGAGATAGCTCAGTGGTTAAAAGCACTTGCTGCTCTCGCAGAAGACTGGGTTCAGTTCCCAGAACCCACAATGTGGTCACAACTGTGTGTAACTCCAGTTCCAGAGTTTCCATTACCTTCCTCTGGCTTCTGTGGGTCCTGTACAAAGCCACACATACACATACATGCAGGCAAAACATTCATACCTATAAAAATAAATCAATTTTTAAGTAGAAAGAGAGAAGGGGAGGGGGAGGAAGAGTTTAAGGTCTTCCTTGGCTGCATGGTGACTCCAACAACCATCCAGCTATGCAGCAGAATCAGACCCTGTCTCGAAAAACATAACCCAACAAAGGAGAACTAGCTAAACACAGATCAGAATACATTTCAGACTGTGAAAGGCCTTACATTCCAAGTCTTTTAAGTCAATTCTGTAATAGAAAAGAAGGTGAAATTTCTTGTTTGTAGCTGGAAGAAATAAGCTTCTGTAGTTTTCAGTTTTGCTTGTCCTTATGGTCACCTCCACCCTGCAGATATTTAGACATATTATACATAGACTCCCGTTTGTTTTGTTTTTCAGCCAGACATTAGGCAGTTTCCCAGCTTTGCTGATGGTAGAGGTCTGTCTGTAGATTGCTTTCATCCATCCCCCACAACAGAGCAATGCGCCATTTGGGTAATTTAAAAATCTTTTTCTAGGAGGCGGGAACTGACGTAGGTTAATGTCTGTTACCCTCTCACACTACCAGCAGCTGTACCACAGGGCCCTTGTCTTTAATAGTGTGGTCCAATTTTGACAGAGGTCCCACCCAGTCCCGCAGCTGTTCAGTCCCAAAGAAACTCACAGAGGTCTACATTAATCATAAACTGGTTGGCCTGTTAGCTCAGGCTTCTTATTAAATCTTACATCCTACATTAATCTATAATTCTTGTTTGTGTTAGCCATGTGGCTTAGTATCTTTTATCAGCAAGGCGTTCTCATTTTGCTTCCTCTGTGCCTGAGTGACCACTACAGACTGAGTCTTTCCTCTTCCCAGAATTCTCCTGTTCTTGTCGCTCTGCCTCTACTTCCTGTCTAGTCGCCCTACCTATACTTCCTGCCTGGCTACTGGCCAACAGCATTTTATTAAACCAATACAAGTGACAAATATTTACAGGGCACAAAACCATTGTCCACAGCAGTCCAAACTCAAAGCTTGGAGGTCCCAAAGACAAGAGTTAGCAACTGGCTTTCACAATCATTCACTGCTTAATGACAGGGAGTATTTCTGAGAAGCCCATGGATAGCCAGTTTTGTCAATATTCAGTCATCAAGATGTAATTGCAGGGTGGCAAGATTACTACAAGCATGAGGGACTGTGTTTGATCTTCAGCATGTACATAAAAAAGACAGACAGAGTGACTAGTGCTTGTAATTCTGGTGCAGAAACAGACAGATTCCTGGAGCTGACTGGTCAGCAGGTGTCTTTGTAGGGAACCTTGAGACAGCCCAAGATCAAGTTCCCAGCACAAAGGAGATTTATTTGTACCAGAGGGACAGAAGGCAGGGAATATGGGACAAAGACAGGAGACAGAGGAAAAGGTAGGAGGGGAAGGGAACAAGGGAGAGGGGGAAGGAGTGTTTGTCCAAGGTGGGGGATGGGGGCAGGACATAAAGGAATAGAGAGGAGACACACGTGGCCCATAGGCAAATGGCAGTTTATAAAGGAAAAAGGGGAAATCCTGTATTAGAATGAGGTGTTTAATTTCAATTGGGCATGTTAATTAGGTGAGCTAAATGGGGCCTTTTGATTGCTGTATTTCAATACTTTGATAGTTGAACCTTAATAATCAGCCTAAGGAGGAGGAAATGGCCAAATAAAGGAACAGACCTTGGTGGCTAGCTTTAGGAATGTAATCTGTTTTTTAACAAGGCAGAGGGAATGGAAGAGAGAAGGGCAAGACCTGCAAGAGCCTTGTTTGCCATGTCCACACTGTCTAGAATCCCATCATTCCCACCTTTTTGTTTTATTTTTGGGTTATTTGATGTTGCGTAAATAGGCATCATAGGTCACTCTAGCTGCTTCCTGCTGACATTGGGATGTCATTGTTAGGGGACCCAAGGACGCTGGTTGTTGGTAAAGGTGGGAAGAGTGGGCTGTGTCACTTGTACCATTGGAAAGTGTGGTCTGTGAGGCTGGACCAAGATGGAGATTCCAGGGAAATAGCTGGGGATGGTGCTCGCACTGGGGCTACTGGAGTAATCTGTAGCTGGTTTGAAATCTGGTAACTAGAGGCAAAGGTAAAGCTAAGGAGCTCAGAAAATATTTTTTTAATCTTGGATGTACATTTGAAACTTGTAGGTTCATGGTGCTGGCAATTGGGAAGAGGAGTCCCAAGACCAGGAAAAAGGGGAGAGAACCTGTTATGATTTGTTCTGTCAACTGGTTACCCTATCACCTTAAGAGATAAGTTCCACCCACTCCCCCTTCCTCCTGGGCAAGCAAATCATCCCTTTCCTCCAGCCTGCATGTTCTCTCCCCAGTCCATTTTCTGAAGAAGTGGTTACTACCTTTCTCTCCTCTTCTCTCCTCTCCTCTCCTCTCCTCTCCTCTCCTCTCCTCTCTCTCTCTCTCTCTCTCTCTCTCTCTCTCTCTCTCTCTCTCTCTCTCTCCCCCTTCCCCTTTCTCTCCATAACTCTATACTCAAACTCTCTCTGTATGGCATATCTGTCTCTCAATCACCATGGTCTCTCACCTGCCTGGGACGCTCCTGGGACTCTAGTTGTGGGACCAGCTGCCCCTCGTGGCCCTCCACTGGCCATCAGGAAACTGCTGCCCCTTTGAGTCATCCACTGCTGCCCAGCTCAGGACACCTGCCACTTTTTAGAGAATAACAGAACCCCCCTTAGTAATAGGTAGTAGGCAGGAAAACTTATCTGGAATGTGTTTGAGAATTCTTGAGAGGAATTGGGAAACTTTTGATTGACTCGATCAGGTTAACGGAGAACAACTGTTCTCTGAAAGCAGGGTCTGGTTGTGTTGAGGAGAATATAACTTGAGAGGCTTCAGTTACATTAGGATAGTCTTTTCTGGGGTGTTCAGGTGAGTTCTGAAATAGAAATATTTTAGGAACGTGAATGATTGAGGAGGTTTTGATACATGATAGAAGGGAAAGTCTGCAGTAGGTTTTGGGGGTTGGTGTGGAAAGGTTGAGAGAATTTGGATTTGGATAGTCAAGGGGACAGGTGGTCAGTAGCGGTATTGGGTATTGGCTGTGAGAGGGACTGCAGTTAACAGAGGGCATTGAAGAGAGGTCCAAAGAAAGTAGTGGAGGCATTAAAGAGGATATCAGTGATACATGGAAGTGGGGGGGATGACCTTGACCCAAGTAAGGATTTGGCCATATAAGTGTGCATGGGTCAGAGAGGAGATGGCTTGGGTTTAGTTGTATCTTGTAATTGGGAGTATGACTTCTTCAAAGTGTTTGATGTCTGGATAGTTAATTAATTCAGGCAGTTGGCGGTTTATGTTTGGCAATCATTTGGGCAGGGGAAAAGTGGGGGTGTGAGAAGAGAGTTGAGACGTTTATGGACTGGGAACTGTAGGCTGAGGTAGTGGGGAATAGGAAAGTATCCTGTATTGAGGGAGGGTTAAGGATGTTATCTGGGAGCTGTAGTAGGGCAGCTTGGGAGGAAGTGGGATTAGTTACAAGAGAAGAAAGGGCAACCTGACAGACTGTATGTCAGCACGATTACTGTCTTTGCTGACAATGAAAGGGTCAGTAATCTGATCTGGCCATCCAACAGGAAGGAGCTATTACCTGCATAAAAGTGTAGAGAGAAGGAACTGTTAGACCCTCTTGTGTTTGAGAGGGATGGAGTATGAGCTCTTTGAGAGTTTGGGAGAAGAGCACAGAGGATCTGGGGAACATGAGTATCAGGATCCACCTATGTGAAGACAAAACGTCTTGGGAGTGGACATCCAGGAGGACTGAGAAGAAAACGTCTTTAGGATGGAGGACTGAGAAGCTAGTGGTGTTGTCAGGGATAACAGTGCCTTTGGGTGCCAGAAGAGGTTATCAGCTCCCTAGAACTGGAGTCACAGGTAGCTGTGAGCACTAAGATGGGTGTGATTCCTTGGAGACAGGAATTTTCATGGTAACCATATCATGTATAAGGGCCAGTGCACAATGCCCTATTTCTCCTCCACATTCCAGGGATCAAAGCAGTCCCTCCCAAACACTGGACAGTCCCTTCTCCTAGGAGACAGTTGTACATATGTGCCGAGCAGAAAGGGAACCAAAGCAACCAGCTTGGAGATTAAGAGGTCCTGAGACTGCAGACACTGAAGTCAAACAGAGTCTTGCTGTCGAGGGAACAGCAGAAGAGCTGCTGTCCATGAGTAGACAGCACTCCGGTCTTCACTTGACCAAACAGTCAAATTGAGAAGAAGAGGTGGCTTGAAGCCACCATAACCATTGAGCCTTAAGATGGCTCTCAAAGATATACATACATCCATGACAGACCTACACAGAGACACAGAGTCCTGTGACTAGTTCAGTTTTCATTATTAGCATAACTGGTTTTTTATTGTCATGAGATATTCTAGAGATTCGGGGATCTGGACTGAGGGTATGGTGCTATGGGTAAAGAACTCTCTGAGAAAGTGTGAGGACCCAGTGAGTCCACATAAAGCCCTACTGGGGTTCTGAGCATCTAATCCTACAATTCTCAACCTGTGGGTCATGACCCCTTCGGAAAACCTGTCTCCAAAATATTTACATTACAGTTCAAAACAGTAGCAAAATTATAGTTTTGAAGTAGCAATGAAAACAATTGTATGGCTGGAGGTCACCATAACATGAGGAACAGTATTCAGGGGTTGCAGCATTGGAAAAGTTGAGGATCACTGACTAAACTCAGTGTTCTTACAGCAAAACACTAGGCAGAGACAGAGTCCCAGAGAGCTTGTGGGCCAACTAGTCTGGCATACACAAGAAGTCTGCCTCAAATAAAAGGAAGAGCAACACTGTATGCTGTCTCAGGTCACACACACAATCACATGCCCACGTACAAAGGAAACAGTTCAGAGATCATTCTATCCAGCAAACCATTTTAGGAGATTTATAGCTGGATGGTGGTAGTGCACGTCTTTAATCCCAGCGCTCGGGAGGCAGAGACAGGTGGCTCTCTTGTGAGTTCGAGGCCAGAGCTAGTTTTAGGACAGGCTCCAAAGTTACAGAGAAAAACCAGATTGAGAGAGAGAGAGAGAGAAATTTATACACAAACTAGAGAAATTTAATATCACATCCAAGATAAATGTTTGTTTGCAAAGCCTGGCACTGGCCACTGAGCCTGGGACACTCCCCACTCTCCCATTCTGCCTCTACCCAAAAGCTCACATCTTTAGCCAGGAAACAGCACTGAATTAGGGGTCAGAGAGTATTTTATATGCAGCTTTATGAGACAAAGACCGCTAGTGAGAACACAATAGCCAGCATCACCTTCTCCATTGTCAAAAAATATATATATACAACCCTCTGAATTTTACTCAGCACATATACCTAGCTAAAACACTGTATTTTCAAAAGCCTTATAGCATAGCAGAGCCACATGACAGAGCTGTGGTCAACAAGAGGCAAGCATGGGAGAAAAGAAACCTGGAGTTGGCAAGATGCTCCGCCAATCTGAGTACTTGTTGCTCTTGCAGAGAACCCAGGTTCAGTTCCCAGCACCTGTGGAGGGTGGCTCACAACCACCCGTAACTCTAGCTCCAGGGGATCCAGTGCCCTCTTCTGTCCTCATGAGAATGTGCACTCAGCATGTGCATGCCCACACACACACACAGAGTCAGACAGACAGACAGACACATACAATACAAAATAAAATAAATCTTTCAGAGGAAAAGAACAGAAAGAAACAGGAAACATGTTCATTTTGGCCCTTTTTCTTCCCGTCCTTTTTCCTCCTTCCTGGCAGTTTACTGAACTGTGAGAACTAGAGCCTCGGCAGCCATGTTGGATCACAGAAACGGGAAAGAAAGTGGGCTCCAGATTGTTACATAGCAGCCTGCACATTATTTTATCTTTTCCCACCCAATCTCTCTTTCCCCCTCCAGCATCCAGGCCCTCCAGTTGCAGAGGTAGAACTGCTCCAACTTTGGCACTTTCCTTGACTCCTTTGTTCTAACAACAGATAGCAAACTCTTCACCAAGTTTCTTTGATTCTCTCCTTATGACACACTTGGGTTCTTCTAATCTTATAAGGTGCCATTTGGTTCACTGTCTTGACTATATGCTGGACTAGAGATATGGCTCAGAGGTTAAGAGCATTGCCTGCTCTTCCAAAGGTCCTGAGTTCAATTCCGAACAACCACATGGTGGCTCACACATTTTTAATGAGATCTGGTGCCCTCTTGAGGAAGAGACCTGGTCAGTTGTCCTCATCAACATAGCCCATGATACCCAATGTGGACAAGTTCAACAGAACCACCATATATGGGCTGCCCACGCATGCTTCAGCATTGCCAGGGCATAAATTTTATTTAATTTTTTTCATTTATTCATTCATTCTTGGCTATATACGATCCATGTGGTCTGTGTGAACAGTGCACCCTACAAAACAGTAAAGAAGTAACAGCAGCAGAGTCTTCCAGCTAATGCTCATGCTTAGCAAAGGGTTCATTCATTCATTCATTCATTCTTTCTTTCTTTCTTTCTCTCAGCTAACTTGTGCCTGTGGTCTTCCAAGTATAGAAATGTGACTAAGGCATTGCCGCGGGGGCAATGTCAGCAGAGAAGACAGGTATAAATAAATAACTAGATGGAAACTTATTTTCCACAAGAAAGTCCCAAGCCAAGTTTCTGTTTGCCGTTTCAGGAAGAACAATGCAAGCCCACCCAGGATCCCTCAGGCCCCGCCCACACAGTGCAAGTCCACCCAGGATCCCTCAGGCCCCGCCCACACAGTGCAAGTCCACCCAGGATCCCTCAGGTTCCACTCACACAATGCAGGCCCATTCAGGATCTCTCGGGCCCCACCCACACAATGCAGGCCCACTCAGGATCTCTCGGGCCCCACCCACACAATGCAGGCCCACCCAGGATCCCTCAGGCCCCACACACACAATGCAGGCCCACCCAGGATCCCTCAGGCCCCACACACACAATGCAGGCCCACCCAGGATCCCTCAGGCCCCACACACACAATGCAGGCCCACCCAGGATCCCTCAGGCCCCACCCACACATTTCTAAGAGAGTCCCACTGAGCCCGTGCAATAACCTACAGCTTGCCAGCTTACATTATAATGTCTTCGGGGTTTCAAAATGCCCATCTATCGCTTGTGTTAATGGGATTTGAATGATTACCTTCCTTTCAGCTTTAAATTTCTGTATTCTGTGAAATACATAACTAATGATAGTTATGGTTACCCAGATACATATACACAAGTGCCTAGACATGTCTAGAGATGAAAGATGAATCTACAGGAATTTAACCGGGCAACTACCCGCACAAGCATTCCAGTAGGAGTGAGACCATGTTCTGTCAATCACACGGCCCAACTGAGAGGATGACAGCCACACCAGAACCCATGAACTAACACTTAACAAAAGGGTTTCCACTTATATTATTTCATTGCTATTTAATAAAATGTTTTTTTCAAATATTTATTTATTATGTATACAATATTCTGTCTGTGTGTCTGCCTGCAGGCCAGAAGAGGGCACCAGTCCTCATTACAGACGGTTGTGAGCCACCATGTGGTTGTTGGGAATTGAACTCAGGACCTTTGGAAGAGCAGGTAATGCTATTAACCTCTGAGCCATCTCTCCAGCCCCCTATTTAATAAAATGTTATGCTTTCACTGTCTATGATTATTTTCTAGACCCTTGCCTTTTTTTTTTTTTTTTTTTTTTGGTTTTTCGAGACAGGGTTTCTCTGTAGCTTTGATGCCTGTCCTGGAACTAGCTCTTGTAGACCAGGCTGGCCTCGAACTCCCAGAGAACTGCCTGCCTCTGCCTCCTGAGTGCTGGGATTAAAGGCGTGCACCACCACCGCCCGGCTCCTATTTTTTTAATTTTTATATTTATGTGTGTATGATATTCACTTTTAAAGATTTATTTGTTTTTCTTTTACTTGCATGAGTGTTTTATGTGCATCTGTATATGTGTACCATACTTGCGCTGTTCCTGTAGGGGCCAGAAGAGTATGTTGGAGCCCCTGGAACTGTAGCTACAGTCAATTGTAAGCCCCCATTGGGTACTGAGAACTGAACCCAGGCCCTCTGCACAAGCAGCAAGTGGTCTTACCTGCTGAGACATCTCTCCAGTCTCAAATTTTCTGTTTCTAAAAGTGATTTGTAAATACCTTCTGATAAAAGACATCAGTACAATAAACGGGTGTTATAAAGCATGAGAAATCAAGAGACTTATAACAAAAGCAGGCCACAATGATAGACTCAATCAGAACTTTGACGTTTATTCTTTCTGGTATCCAAGGAAGCTTGCAGGCCACCCTGCCTATCTCACTCTCGTTGCCTTATAAAAAGAAGCATGTTCATTTAACAGGTTCACTTTTTAAGTTCTGAGGAGATGTCATTGTGATCTATGAGTGGACACTAAACTATCTGAGAAGACAATATTCAGGAGCAGACAAATGTGTTCTATAGTATAAATCAATGCTCAGAAATACCAAAGCATAGAGCCAAACAAGAGTCCATACGGAGCTGCCTAATAGGATGACAGACACCTATTTCGAGAAGAAATAAATATCCTATCCTTGAGACTGCTGGAAACATGGTCATCCTGCCCTCTTTTTCCAGACCAGCCAAGCTGTCACTTTAAGAAAATGTACAACCATGTGTCTACAACTTTGAAAGAGAACCTTCAAGATGAAACCTCAGTCAGTACTTAGCGACCACTTGAGCAAGGTGAGAAATGGAGTCCATTAACAGGACCACAGAGGGCCGTGGAGAAAGCTCTGGTGGAAGCCACCTTCTTTTTAATGCTGCTTCCTCCTGATCTCTGAGCACCCCAACCTCTAAACAGATCTAAACAGATCTCACCTCAAAGTTATTGGTGGCACTGAGTAGGCTTCCCCAACGTACCTGTCATATTCCCACAATGCTAAGGGACAGACCGGGGCTGATGTGTCTCCCACTCTTGGGCAGTACTTCTTCCACTTAGTTGAATCTGTGTCTCTCTTGTACATTCATCAGAAATCCAGATCAAGCAGCATTACTTCTGGAAACATATTCCCAAATTCTCTCTCCACCAAGATTGATCACCCCCAGATCTCACTGTTTCCGGGATCCTGTTCCTCACCTGGATATTGTGCACAGCTCTAAAGTCCCTGAAGCAGGTGTCTGGCTGCTCCTTATGATCCTCAACCCTAGCCCAGGCTTAGAGTTTGTTCAACAGTCTGAATAAAGAGTTTACATATGGTTCACAATTGCAAACCTGGTGTAAGGCAAGTGTCTGGCAGCCAGATGACCTTGGAAAGTCTATCTACATTTGGTGCTGACTAACATCCTTAAAGAGATGCTGGGACTGGAAGATTGATTCAGATTCCGTACAACACTTGCAGAGGACCCAAATTCAGTACCCAGGACCCATACCTGGTGGGTAACAACCACCTGGCACTCCACCCGGGAGATCAGACGCCCTCTTCTGACTTCTACTTGCATTGCACTCACATACACAAACCCACACACAGAAACATAATTTAAAATAAATATAAAATATTTTTAAAACAAGTTACTAATATCTTCCTCATTCCAAATCCTGCACTGCTGATGGGTCAGTGTAGGGACAGTCTAGATTTAAAGTGAGGTTGTAATCTTGTTGACATATGTCTCTGTTGTCCCTCTTACCAAGATCCAATGAATTATTCTATTTATTCTCCAATACCTATTTCCTCTTAGCTTACAGAAAAACCTAAAACTCTCTCACTAGGAGCCAGAAAATAAAAGAGTATTTGTATACTTATTTAACTATTAGAGGACTGGCTCAACTCGCTTAAATCTAGGGTGAAAATGGGCAAACATGTGCTTTGTTTTCCTGGAATAAGAAAACCGTTCCTTCTTGACTGGCAAAGGGGGAAGAACGAGAAGGAGGCCTGCTGGGCACAACTGAGACAAACGTATCCAGAACCTATGGTCTGAGCCCACCATGTCACTCTGAGTGAGGACCCCAAGCTGGCCACAGACTAGCCGTGTTCTAGGTTGGAGGGGCTCACATTGGGTACCCTCCTCTTTCTACCCACCTCCTCATAAAGGCCTTATTCTGTGATCATCCAGACACTAGTGAGCTCCCCTCAAATGCAGAGCAAACAATACCACCACCGGAGGACAACAGAAACGGAAAACCCTCGGCGGCATCGGCTTCAATGGGCCATCCATCAGGCCAGCAGAGGGACACTTCACACCCAATGTAACAGTCTGTAATTGGGTGATTATTCTGAAATATGGAACCTTCCATGTCACACACCAGGCAGCTCACGTGCCAAGACTCCACTGGTCCCCACAGGACGGCAGTTAAATGATATATGGCTTGAGGGGGAGACGCCGCCTGTCTCCAGATGCCACAGCTGTCCCTGTGGAGAGGACTCTCTCGGATCACACCATTCAGCAAAGACCCTTGGTGTCAGCATTTTTAATGCTGGGAGTTCTTCAAAATTGTGCTTAAAGTTAAAATCTAACCTGAAATATACATTTTCTTACTTGGCGACTGAGGTGTGAAATGGAGTCACGTGGGACAAGGAAGTGGCAGGGTAGAACAAAGAAACAATACCAACAACACAGAAATTAGTGTTTCCAGTGCTCTGGGAAACACATGTTTGAGAAAGTTAATTCCCTGGGAAGTGCTTGTTTCTGTGTTAGAGTTTTTTCTGTTCTACTCTACCACTTCCGTATCCCATGCGATTCTGTTCCAATGCTCAGTCTCTGAAAAGAAAATGTATATTTTAATTTTGAAGTGTGAACGCCGAAATGCCTTTGAAGTGTGCACCCGTGCGACAAAACTGAATCCCTAGGCCTGCTGGCTCCTTCACAGAGGTGAGGGGACTGAAAAGAAAGTTGAGAGCCAGAAAAGTTGATTCAGCAAGAACATTCTGGATGTCATTCCGTGTGGAGAGGTAAATAAGGGGCAAACTAGATGTCTGTTAGTCAAAAACAGGTGACAGGCATGGTCACCAAAAACATTGCAACAACCTCTGGAAGGCCTGTGACCACCGCTAACAAGAAACAAAGGCATTTTCCACCCTGAATTTTCTGGAAAGCAGTACTGAAATGTTTGGGCTCAATTAAAAGAATTCCAACATTGCCCACTGTGCTTGTGAAGAATAATATCTCCAAAGGAAGGCATATCAATACATCACTGCTGTTGGGTTTTTTAATCAGAAGTAGATTATTACAAGCGACCAGGCACGCTCCATAATGGACAAAGGGCAACATTTTTTTAAAACGTTGGTTATTTAACCCTATGTATGTTGTTTGCCACTATAGAGAAAAACTTTTAGGGAGAAGGTATCAGCAGTGGTAGAGGCACAAGAGCAAGCACAAAAAGGATGCTGCCCAGCGGACAGATCTGTGAAACTGAGGTCAACTGGGGCAGGGATGTGGCTGAGTGTGTTTGAGGGGAGGAGGGATGATAGAAGACGGGAGGGAGGGAAGGAAGGAGGGAAGGGGAGGGGAGAGCTGATAAACTTGGCAGTTGAACATAATGCACCACCTAGAATTCTCTCTACTATTAAAACATTATTGGGGAAATTAGCCAAATTTGGATATTGTGGAGCAGATAGTAGTGGTACATGGAAGTTAGTGTTCTGATTTTGATGGTTGTGCTGTGGCTATGTAATAGAATGCCCTTGCAGAATTTACACATTGAAGCATTCTATAAAACAACCAATTCATACTCTTCAAAAGTCTATCAGGGTTGTGACAAAGGCAGACTGGGAGAAGTGGAAGGGTTAAGAATACTTGCCAAGCATGTTTGAGGGCCTGTGTTTGATCCCCAATATCACAAAGAAAAAGGTAAATATGAGACTTCAGTGATGTGCGATTCCCCTCTGTATGCTGCGAATACCACTGGTTTCTAAAGAAATTGTTTTAGCCCATGATTGGTTGAGTAGAGCTAGGCAAGGAATGCTGGAAGAAAGGAGGCGGAGTCAAGGAGAAGACATGGAGCTGCCATGGGAGACAGACACCCTGAAACTTTGCTGGTAGGCCACAATCTCATGGTGATGCACAGATTAATGGAGATGGGTTAAATTAGGATGTAAGAGTTAGCAAATAAGAAGCTAGAGCTAATGACTTAAGCAGTGATTCAAATAATATGGTTTCTGTGTGATTATTACAGGAGTCTGGGCTGCCAGGAAATGAACAAGCAACCTCCCTACTACACTTCAGTGTTTCAGAAAAGGGGTGAAATACTGCCAAAGGAAAGAATTATCCCCCAAAGTATCAGCTCCTCTAAAGGGCAGACTTTCCACCTCCCTATTAGACTGAACAGTAAACCAGCATGCAGGGAAAGGAACTGCTGACCATGGGAACAGGAAGACCCACTACACCACTGACTGATGGACAATACAGCACAAAACTATCCGTAATAAATTGGACTTGGGTTCACCAGATCATTTGTTTTAGCAAATGTTGTTTATCACATTTTCAAATAAGTATAAGAATGCCTTAGTTTCTTTAGTATTTTATTTTTATTAATTCTTTGAGAATTTCATACATGCACAAAATGTATTTTAATCATGTTCACCACCATCCACTCCTCCCACTAACTCCTCCCAATCCATCCCCAACCCCTCCAAATTTCATCTCATCATCATCTCCATCCTCTTCTTCTTCTTCTCACACTGAGTCCAATTTGTGCTACCCACATACACATGGGTATGGGACCATCCATTGGAGCATGGTAAACCTAGCAGGGACCATTTGTGGGTTACCTGACATAGTGGTAAGAACTCTGGATTCTCAATTCAATAATCTGAGTTCAACTCTCAATGGCCCTCTACACCATTACCAGACCCCTCCTTCCAAACAATAGTTTTTCTCTTCTGTGCTAACTCCAACCTACAAGAAAGAGAGAATGTTGCCACCAGGAATGAATTAAAAGCAAAGAAGGAGGCAATGGCCCCAGTCAACCTGCAGAGTCCCACACAACCAAGAGAACAGAGTTCTCCTGTCTATTTGTTTCAGGGCTTTTCAGATTGCTAATCTACTCTGAATCCTTTGGTAACCGGAGTTTTTAATTACCCTAGTTCTAAAGTTAATGTAAAGAGGATGGGCTCGTTTCTTCCACCCCTTAGCTGAAGGACTCTGGAGGAAAATAAGAATGCATTCTTAGGTGGGAGTGGTGGGATCACATTAACTTGTGTGGTTTGGTTTCAATGAACTTAAAAACACATTCCATAATTTTCTAGTCTAAGTATTTTACTTAAATATATTTAGAGTTGGGAAACTCCTTGGTGCCATGCAGAATTCAAAATCAATGTCAACAGTGCTTGAGTTTAGTCCAACCTAAGTCACTCAAG
Organism: Microtus oregoni; assembly: GCF_018167655.1. Taxonomy (NCBI): domain Eukaryota; kingdom Metazoa; phylum Chordata; class Mammalia; order Rodentia; family Cricetidae; genus Microtus; species Microtus oregoni. Next base: position 38,164,894 of record NW_024543070.1, on the reverse strand, counting down.
AAGACAAAGGGTCTTTATTTCTGGATGCTGAAATGCCTAATACACCCTCGTTAATAAATACAAAATAGCTATGTCTACTTATCTGAAAATAATTTCCCTTTCTCCATAGCTATGCTGTCTTTACATCTCCATCTGTTTAGAAGCTTGCAGCCTCGGCACTTCAAGTTACAGAAGCCGCAAGAGCCAAGCCACTTGTTTTTAAAGAAAAGAAAGTTTTCTTTTCCTCCCCTCACATGGCAAAAGTGACCCAACTACCATTTGATTTGGAAGGTTTAAGTCATTCATAGCCAAAGTGTGAGTCCGTTCACTATCTCAGGCTTCTTAAATTCTTCAACCCCAAGTTGAAACAATATGAACATTGTTAAACTCACACTCGAAGATTGAAGAATCTGACAAGGGGATGGGTGTGATCACGTCTTTACTCCTAATACTCGTCTCAGGAAGCAGAGGAAGGAACGGTGGAGGCCAGCCTAGTGAACTCCAGGACAATCAGGTATGCTTGCATGCACGCACTCACACACACACACACACACACACACACACACACTGTGTCAAAAAATATTAAATAAAAATGAAGAATTAGACATAATTAATATTTGATTTTGCAATTCTAAACTTTAAAAGGAATCTACCATTGGATTAGTAATTGGTTGTTTTCTGGTTTGGGTTTTTTTTGTTTGTTTGTTTGTTTTTTGGCTTGGTTGGTTTTGGTTTTTAGAGACAGGGCTTTGCTGTGTAGCATTGTCTGTCCTAGAACTAGCTTTGCAGACCAGGCTGACCTCAAACTCACAGAGATCTGCCTGCCTGGGATTAAAGGGGTGTACCACCACCCTGGCCTTAGTGGTTGATTTCTAAACAAAACTGTTAACTTGAATAAATAGATTAGCACTCTCTGTGTCACCCAATGTCCTTTAAATCATTCTGCCATCTCCTTAGAATCTCAGGTTTCAAAGGTGGTAAGAGCAAGAGGCAGAGGGCCCGTAGCCTTTGTCTTCCCCTGCCCCGCCCCCTCAACACAGAAGCACTGTGAGTTTCTATGGATCCTGTGCTTATGCAGAAGAGAGGCTTTTAAGAAAGGAGAGGGTGAAGGAATATGCATGACCTGTAAGTGGAAAGAGGGAGGAAAGTGGGCTCAGAGGGGCAAGGAAAGAGGCTCAGACACAAGGAAGTGTATATGAAATGCCATAGTGAAAGATGTTGCTTTGTGTGTTCGTTTAAAAAAAAATACATATATATTCTTCACCAAAAAGACTTCTCTGGGACATCATATAGAATCTATCACAAGCTTTTGTTCTTTCTATTCAAACTTTTTCTATCACTCAAAATCTTCCTTCCTATGTAAATGACCTTAGATTGACTGATTTATTTAGCCCCTCAAACCTCCTAGATGAACTATGTAAACTTGAGAGTGCATAGGTCTCATCTCAGGCTCTTGAGTGGCAGTAGTTGCACATGGGGTACCAGTCCCTGCAGTTCCTAACAGGCTCTGGGACATTTGATGCTGGAGGCACGTAGAGTAGCTAGCACAACCAGCAAGCATTGTGCAGAGGCCTAGTAGAAAGACAATATGAAGCATAAATGTAGTACCCATGAGGTTTTGCCAGCACTTTATACCAGACCAGCTTTTGGAAACTAGGAATTGTCCAGGAAAGGCCTGATTATATATAGCCTTGAGTCACCCATGGATGAGGCAAGATAATCTAAGGCAGGATTGCTTGGAGACTGCCAAGCGTTAGAAAACACACACACACACACACACACACACACACACACACGGGTTCAGCAAAGGGAATGGCTGAGTCTTCCTAATAAACCGTATATATGCCTAGCATGCTCCTAGGCATCCACAAGACCCTGGGCTTCGGGCTGGCCTAATAAGAGGCCCTTGCCTGTCTCCCTCAGCTTCCAGCTAACACCTCATTGAGATGACAAAGCTGTAAGCACTCACAAGGGTCACACCTAGCTCCACAGTGACAGCAATATTACCCGATTGGAGATGATCATCACACCAACTGGGGACAGGAGCATTTGCTCAGTAGGCTTCACAAAGACATCCACTGAGCTCCTTAAGCTGTTTGCCTCCTAGAAGGCAATATCCAGCCTTCCTCCCTCGGTGGTGTTATATGGGGGCTGAGAGCTCCATTAGCCTCAGCTTAATTCTTACCAGATCCCTGCTGAGCATATGAGAAGCAATTTTTTTAATTAGCTATTTTTTTTATATTTTGTACTTTTTTCTGCTTTCCCCTTCTCTTTTTGAGTTTTTACAAATACTATTGCACAAGAAGAATGAATCTCTGTGAAGTTTGCAGTTGATTTCATTATGATGTTTTCAAAGGATTATAGTTAAGAATAGTCCTCCTCCTCTTCACTCTGTGTGTGTGTGTGTGTGTGTGTGTGTGTGTGTGTGTGTGTGTGTGCACGCATGCACGTGCACGCATGCTTGTATGTGTTTGGCTATACCTGCACATGTAAGCATGTGAAAGCCGGTTGTTAACTGTGGATATCATTCCCGGGTACCATCCACCTTGACTTTTGAGGCAGGACCTCTCACTGACTTGGAACTTACCATGTAGGTGGAGCTGGCCAACAGTAATCCCTAGGGATGAGCTAGTCTCCATCTCCCCAGTTCTGGGAGCACAGGCATGTCCGGCCACCCCTGGCTTTCTCACGTGCGTCCTAGGGATAAATGTATCTCTTAGTGATGGGAAATATCTTTCTGTAACAAAGAAAAAACAGCTCCCAAAGAGGTTTCACACACTTAGACATGAGAAATTAGTTCACTTTTTTCTTTTAAACAGGGTCTTACTACATCATCCTGGTTAGCCTGGGGGTTATGACACAGACCAGGCGAGCTTCAAATTCACAGTAATATGCCTGCTTCTGCCTCCCAAGTGCTGGTATTAAAGGCATTCTCTCCCACACCCAGCCTTATATCTTTTGGTTTGTCACATAATGGATAAAATTAATTTCTTAAAATGATAGTACTTTAGGTTTTCCTTGAAAACATCTTTTATTGAAAATAGCCATTGTTTTGCCATTATCTGTCAGTCACCAAGTCTAGACAAATCAGGGCTAGCACAGCTTTGACCTCTGAGCTCGATATTACTCTGCTTTGTCAGCTTTAATGGAAGCCCAGCCTCGTGAATCAAAGGGTGTCAATGGGTCAGTAGTTAGCCCTCCACTTCCCAGGACATCGGCACCAAGGTGTTCTGCAGGACTTCCTCTGATCTACACGTCCATGCTCAAAACTCTTCTTCCTTCTACCCGGTCGCTGAAACGTCAGTGTTATTTTAACACATACCCCACCACAGCCTCATGTCTCTAGAGAGGCCTATTCCTTTCATAGAAGGGGCATTTGTGCAACTTAATATCTTACATTTGATTACCATTGGTGCATATTTAAGTGTTGTCTTGCTTGTCTTGTTTATTACATATATGTATTAAAAACTAATAAAAGCAAAATAATACAAAAATGAGCATTTCATTTTGGCGTCCTCCCTCCTGCAGAACCCCGCAGATGTTTGGCTGCCTGTGATGTATTTGGGAGGATGGAATTTGCAACTGCTATAATTAAGCAATACCACTAAGTCACCAGAGAGTAAATTAGAAGCTAAACTGGTGCTGTGTGCTCGGGAACCCAAGATTATGGGCTGAGATCTCTATTCAGAGCATGAAGTCAGCCCCCTTCAAATTGGTTCTGAAATAAAAGGTGTTATTTCTATTCCCTACCCCCCAAATTCATAAGTGTATTAAACATGTCCCTAATATTGATTTGGCATGCCAGTAGTAATCTTAAATTGTAGGGGGAAATGTTTCTGTATGTAGAGCTATTTCTGCTTCACTAGTACGGTTTCAGCTGTAATGGGCAAGAGAAATGCGCAGGTCTGGACGGCTTCCAGGGTTTTGGCTGGATTCCATTGACTCAGTAGCAGCTTAAAAGAAGAGGGGGAAAAAGAGGAAGAATGGAGGGAACATCCTAGTACATCATGTTGCAATTAGAATTGGATAAAGGTAGTGTCATTCTTTTTAGTTTTCCTTGTGTAGTGACCAAATTAGAGCAACCTAGGACACCAGCTGTCAGTCACCCAAATAAAGCAGTGAGGTCATAGCTGTTTCCCTGAGGCAATGTAACACGGCACATCCCATTATCTCAGAATACTAACAACTGAAAACATGTCAAGAAATTACCAAATAAATACGAAAGCCATAGTCTTAACCCTTCACCATATCGCCATGCAATCGTCTCTTCAAGGATCATTTAAATTGTCCACACTAGAATATGAGGGCTGCCTGGCCGCCACTAGATGAAATTCATTTCTTAACATTTTCTTCAGTGCTGTGGCCGCTGATAATGCTCCCAAGCTTCTGAGAACAACCCTTACCCTTGCTTCTATAAGCAACCCTAATTGAATTCATGAGATAACACACAACAAAAGACAGAAAGTAGAACTCCCTGGGAATAAGGGGACGAGCAGATGAATCCGACAGAATATGTTGTATACATTAATGGAAAGGTCACAGTGAAAGCCACTATCGCATGTAATCAATATAGGCTCATTTCAGAGTGTTTTATTAATCAGGCGTTGAAGCAATCTCATGGGCATTGTCTGGGTCGTGTTAAAAACGCTGAATCTTAGCACCCACCCAAACTTATAGATTCACAGTGCACATTTTCAGGAGACCCTGAAAGGATTCATGTACTTACTTAAGTTTTGGTGGTCATAGGAAAAAATGATTTCGCCAAGTAAAGGCCTTAGAATCATGATTAGAAGAAAAGTTTCTCCTTTTTTGTTTGTTTGGTTTGGTTTTGGTTTTTGGAAACCCGTTCTGAAGAAAAGTCTCTGGCCTCTTCCTTCCTGCCTCTCAGTCCCGCTCTCCACTGAGGGAGGTCAAAAAATCTAGAAAGCCCCTTCCCCAGGGCACAGAACTGAAAGAGGAACGCCTGTCCCCAAAGCCTGTCACAGACCTTGACACACCGCTCTTTCCTTGCCTGCACTCTTCTGTGGTAGTGGTCATAAAAAAAAAAGTATGATCCTTATTCCAGACATGCTTTGTCCCATTCCCAAGAAAGGGACTGAGAAGAACCCAAACAGACGGATGCTGCTGGGTCCATGCTTGCCTTGTTATTAGATCAAACCCTTTTTGTCCAGACATTTTTCTATATGCATGTTCATGCCTGATAGAAACAAGACATAAAAATGGATATCATTTTCCCTGGATCTCTGGATCTTAAATCCAAAGGCTCCCAAGTGGTATACTTGTCTCTTGCTGCCCTGCCATTTGTCTGGAGTGTGGGGCACAGCCCTTTATGGTAGGCTGACGGGCATCATCTACTCTTGTACTTCTACAGGTGAAGAGCTCAAATCCAGACCCTTTTCTCCCTACCACACGGAGCATGTGCTCAAAAGCACCGACTCCTCACTTGGGCCCACACAGTGACTGAAAACAGGAGAAACACCTGCACCTCTATCTTCATTTTGTGTCTGTCTCCTTTAAGTTATCTTAGTTTTTATTGCCTGTTCATTGCTTCCAAAGAGCAGACCAGAAGATGTCAAGTCATTTCCTCTAAATCTACAGTCATTTTGCATTCCAGAAAAACAGGATTGACTGAAAAATATCTTTACCACTTCAGTGTGGTGACATGCCTTTAATCTCAGCACTCAGGAGGCAGAAACAGCTATATCTCTGAGTTCAAGGCCAGCCTGGTCTACAGATCAAGTTCCAGGATCGTCAGTGCTACACAGAGAAAACTTGAAAAACCAAAAGAAGGAGGAAGAGAAGAAAAAGAAGAGGAGGAGGAAGGAAGGAAGAAGGGATGGAGGGAGGGAAGGAGAGAAAAAAGAAAGGGAAGCAGAAAGGAGGAGAGAGGAGGGGAAGGGAGAGAAGGGAAAAACATCTTTATGATAGGGAACTAAAACCACCCAGTCCATGTCATGGGATACAGGACAGTCCACACCCCAGATGAGAACAGTCATCCATGATGAGCAGGTGCACTCTTGAGCAGGAGCCAGCATCCTCTTGGAACCAGGTTGCTCCCTCAAGCAATACGGACTTCCTTGACCTACTTCACAGAACCAGAACCCAAATAATGATCCGTCAGACATCTAGACCGACATTTCGTCATAGTGCTGTACTAAGCACTAATCCTTCCTTTGACATAAACTAAAGCACATGAGATGAGCCGAAGATGTTCTTGGAGCCACTGAGCCCCTCCAGGTGTGCTTCCCATTGTGGTCACCTTGACTAAATTTCCTTTCTCTCCTCTTCACCATTACTTACTGGTCTCCTTGATTGACATATTGGGACAAGTGGTCCAGCTGAGTCTATGAGGAATCCCTGCACCTGGATTTTGCTCTAAACTTAATACAGGTACATTAAGTTGGTATTATTTTGAAAAGCCCTGAGTCACTGAACCGCAATATCTGTACTGTGTCCCCACATATGGCTCCCACATATGGCTCACCTTCTAGTGTCTGACCAACCCTCCCAAAATCACACACCATTTTATCAGATTTCCAGAATTTTTCACAAACACCCTCTGAACCAGGACTGAATGTCTCCATGCTCCTCTCCAAGAGTGGCCTCATTGAGCCCCTCAGAGCAGTGTTGACAAGATATTGATGCTGTACATCTTCAGCTTACTGCTCAGCCTGGCCCTCTTGTTTGGTGGATAGATGGCTTTCCTCTACACACCTGACATTTGTCTCCCATCCTCTTGGTTTGCTGTCTTCTGACAGCCCACGTTTATGAAAGTTCCTATTTTTCATTCAGTGTTTCTTCTACACACACGATTCTGTTTTTCTCCTTCATTGATCTAAGCTTAATTCATTTTGAAGTAATGGTCTTTACACAAGGGAATCTCATCGCAAAGTAAGATTTATAAAATGTTGTGAATTTATAAATGTGACCCATCAGGAATGTGTCTTCCCTAGAAGAACTCCACAGACTTTACTTCCTCTGTGGCTCCCGCTTTTCATTCTTCTCTATCAAGACAATGGAACTATGTTTCACATTCTTCGATTCTGTTGGAAGATTACAAAGGATTTTTATATATTAAGACATAGAGCTGGAAAGGTAACTCATCAGGAACGGTGTTTGCTGGCGAGTTTGATGGTCTGAATCAGATTCCCAGGACCCACATGGTAGAAGAAAAAAAACAACTCTAGCAAGGTGTCCTCTGGCCTCCACAATATACCATGTATAAACATGTGTGCATGCGCAAAGAGATAATAAATAAACAAGGAGATGGAGAGTTGGCTCTACAGCTAGGAGAATTTATTCATTTCCAGAACACACTTGGCAGCTCAAAATCATCTGTAACTCCAGTCCCAGGGGACCTGAGACCCTCTTCTGACCTTCTTGGGCACTAAGCATGCACGTGGTACACATACTTACGTGTTAGCAAACTACACATACACATAAAATAATAAAAATTTTAAAATAAATAAGAGTGTAGTTAAAAGTTTAAAAAGTATATAAAAATGTGTGAGGCATGTGCCCTGCAATCATCTTTAAAACAAAGGACAATAAAAACACAGGCTTTGCTACACAAGGTCTTCAGTGTTGTATGAGGAGGGGAGTGGCCCTTTGCTTGTTCCAGCCGCCCGGCTAGCTTACACCTGAAATAAACACACAGAAATTGTATTCATTTAAGCACTGCCTGGCCTATTAGTTCTAGTTTCTTATTGGCTAATTCTTATATCTTAATTTAACCCATTTCTAATAATCTGTATGTCACCACGAGGTCGTGGCTTACCGGGAAAGATTCAGCATGTCTGATCTGGTGTCTCCATGGTGGCTCTCTCTGGCTCTGCTTTCTTCCTCCCAGAATTCAGTTCTGTCTTCCCCACCTACCTAAGTTCTGCCCTATCAGGCCAAGAAGTTTTTTTTTATTGATTAACCAATGAAAGAAACACATAAATAGAAGGACCTCCTACACCACTTCAGCACATAAAGACCTACTGGTGACCAAGCACAATCAACAGCTATGGTGGCTACTACATGAGCAGGATGGTCACATGGGCTTTGAACACAGGCCCGCTGTTTAGATAGAAAGAAAACAGCCGCTGTTTCCCCCACTGAACAGACTTGGAAGTCAGTCACCATCTAGACTATACTCGGTACAAGATTTTGCTTTACACAGGATTGGCTTTTATTTCCACCTGGTAGTTGCAGTGTAACTGTGACTTCTACAATCTCAAGATCAAGAGTCTCTTGAGCAAATAAAGGCCCAGAAAGCTCCATCTCAGGGGGAAACCCACTCGCTCTGGCTTGTTACTCTACTTTCCCTCAGAGTCAGGAGTTTCTTGTCGTGAGGTAATCATCTAGAAACATCTGGTCAGATTCACTGCTCTCAAGTTGCTTATCACTTCATGATGGTAGAACAAACATCCCTAGGGGAAAAAAAGAATAAAAATATTGAGTGTCTACTACAGGCCAACACCCAAGAATTTCCTATGACATTTTTCTTTTTCCAAGATTTTTCTCCTCAAAATCAATCACAAGAGCTCCTCACCCAGTTGGAAGTTCCCTCTGGCTCACTCTACAGTTCACTGCAGCCCAGGGAACACTATCAGTTCAGGAGAAGCCTTGGACACAGCTTTCCAGCTCCCTGCAGAGGCCTCTCTCCTACGCGTAAGAAAGAGTGGAACTCTTGTGGGCAAATCAAACATCATTTTAGTTTAATATGTTTCTCAGTCAACTCCGTTTAATTTTTGTCCTCCCTCCATACAGACTGTTTTTCATACCACCTCCAAAGGCATGAACAGTTTTCTGGCCTCTTGAAACTCAGTATGCTCAACACTGTGGGATTTAATCAAGTTTTCTGAGCAGCTCCACGCTGAGCTGGCAGCATTGGGGGGCAGTGGAAGACAGTTCACAAATGAACTGGGGGAAAATGTGTTTTTCTCTTCCTAGTCCCAAGTCTGTAATTGGCTCTCAACAAGTTTGCTTCTGCTTTAGTGCCCAGTCCTAAAACTTGATCATCCTACTGACAATCACTGCCCGCAGGATGCCACCAGAGACACCAAGAAACATCTAGGGCCAGACGGGGTCTACAAGGACGAGGAAGCTAGTCTCTGTGCTGAGTACTGGGTTGGGATGGCATTGGCGGAGCACTGAAAATTGCCCGCAGGGGCTGAGTGACAGCTCAGTTGGCAAGGCACTTGCCTTGCAAGCATGAGGTCCTGAGGCTGGGTCTTCAGAACTCACAGCAGAATCCAGGCCAGCGTGTAGGGTCCAGAAGCAGCAGGCAGATCCCTGGATCATGCAGGCCAGCCAGTCTGGCTAACTGATGAGTTCCAGATTCAGTGAGAGACCTTGTCTCAAAATAAGATGAAGAACACCTTACGTGTACATGCACATACATGTACACCTGTCTGTTCATAAGCAAATACATGATGAACACATGTACAGACATACACACACACACAAACACAACTGTATACTGCTGAAAGCCCTGGTGTTTGGGCTGCCTCGGCCTAGACTCAGTCCAAGCGTCAGGAGGCCTTTAACTAGGATTTCTCTTCAGTCTATTCTTCTAAATATTCCCTGGTAAATTTTCTTTTGCATGTGGCAAAGATCTTTTGTTGGTTTTTGTTCCCAGCACCTGTCCTTGTGAGCTTGCCTCCAGCTCCCCACAGCCCCCTTTAGACAGGAAATACCGCGAGAGACTAAGCAAACAGAATTATAAAGTGTAGACAAAGGCTGCCTGAGTCTAAAACTCAAAGTAAGTCAGATCTGACCATCATCCTCTAGGAAAACGATGCTTATCAATAATAATATGTGCTTTTGCTATGGCCTCCACTTTATACTTTGTAAATTAGTCTGCCAGTCTCACCAGCCACCCCTCAGGGTTGGCGAGAAGAACTGGCGCCCCAGGTAATATTTTTTTGGCAGCCCCTCCCCAAAACAACAAAGCCAGTCCCCCACTGCTCTCTCCTCTCGTTCCTCAGGTTGCGCCATCTCTCTAATTGGTATTCATCCAACGCTGAACAGTAGCTAGCAGTACTTGTGATTAACAGCCTTGTGAGACCTTGAGCAAGCAGCAAGAGTTGGCTCCTGTACCCACCATTTAAAAGGAGTGCCGGAATGTGAGATTCTAGTTTCAAAGGGGTGCAGATGGATGGCCCGGTGTCCCCACCATCTGAATGGGTCACAACAGCAAGAGATATGTGGCTCAGGCAAGTGGAGGGGACATCCGAGTCCCTCTGCAGGGTAACTCCCAGCATCTCTATGTGCTGGGAAACTTTGAAAGCTACATCTGGGTCTCTATCACTCTTGCATAAATAAAACACTTGCTTGTTTAGTGCTGAGATTCCCCTTTGCTTGTCATTTATTTTTCATTTATTCTTTTAAGTTGTGTGTGTATGTGGTCAGTGTGTCTGTGTTAGTGAATGACACCTGTGTATAAGCCCCCTCAGAAGCTAGAAGAGGGCGTTGGATCTCCTAGAGATGGAGTTACAGGTGGTTGTAAGTGCTGGGGACCAAATTCAGGAGCTCAGGAAAATCAGGACAGCAAGCACCCCACACCCTTTGGTCTTTCACGCCATCTGCTTCTCTTTCCATATTCTGGTCTGTGAAGCCTCACCCCCTTCACTCCCCACTCACCCCTACCTTACGGCAGCTTCTGTGGGTCGTAGGAAATCAGTGGCCCTCGTGTCTTCAGTCTTGCTAGAGACTAGCCCGGTTTCGTGCACTCTGTACTGTGACCCAGAAGGTCTGTCAGAGGCTGATCCCACCATATGGGGCTCTTTGCTCTGCACTGGAGCTGGGCACGGGATTTCAGAAACATGTTTGGAGTCTCATGAAACCACCAAGTATGTTTGGACTGCACCAGATTTTACAAGCCGTGGAGCAAATTGTAAATACTTTTTGGATACTGCTGCACATTTTATAAATAATTCTGGCAGAGTTTTAATTCTCTAGGACTTCGGGGGTTTGTTATATTCAATTTTTCATTATTTGTTCATTTCCATGTGGCCTTATTTCTGCAAACATGATTTCTTGAAAAATGGAATTAGGTCCAGATTTAGCAAATACAAAAGGATGGTTTGTAGCATCTCTCTCATCAACGGGTTCTGAGCAGAGGCGAAATGAACTCCTCTCTACTTAGTGGAGCATAATTGCAAATTTATACATAGGCATTGACGGGAAATTGAGATTCTAAATCGCACCCAGATTTGCAGCTGCTGCCTTACCATCTTCAGGGTAACTGAGTCTTTCTCCCTCTCCCTCGCCTCTCCCTCCTCTTCCTTTCCCCTTTTCCTCACCCTCTCTTGTCTTATTCAAAGGCTACCATGCCCACACCGCCCAAGCCAAGCACACTTGAGAGAGAGCATCAACCAGGGGCCGCAGTGAAACTCCCTTCAGGGAAACCATTGCTTCTCAGAGCATTTTGCGCTTAGCTGCTTTGGTTCTGGAAGTGATCCAAGGAAAAAGAAACAGTTCTGTCGCTCATAGTCATCATTTTTCTCATTGCTATGACCAAATAGCTGACAAGAAACAGCTTAGGAGCCTGGGAAGATGGTTCAGTCAGTAAATACGTCCTTGGCAACGAAAGTGTAAAGATGGAGTCTGAGCCTCAGTGTCCAGGGTGGTGTGTACTCCATAAAGCTAACACTGAGACAAACAGGGCCTTTCTGGCCAGCCAGTCTAGTTAAGTTAGCAAGCTTACACACACACACAGACACACACACACACACACAGAGAGAGAGAGAGAGAGAGAGAGAGAGAGAGAGAGAGAGAGAGAGGCAGACACAGACAGAGAGTCTGGACACAGAATTGCTCTTAGCCCTGCCCTTCCTGGGGTAATTGCACAGCCCTTTAGATCTGCTTTACTTCATACTTCTGAGCTCTGGGTACATTAAATTGGTCCAAACTCCCAGGGGCATTGTCATGTGGTTCAATGGCTGTGGAAGTCCCGGCTCAATGGAATTTTCAGTTCAAGTGTCTCAGGAAGACTGAAAGTCTCAAGTCTCGTCAGCACATGTGTACACACAACTCTTAGGAGAATCAATGCCCTGACAGGCCCAGGTCTATGATCGTCCCTTCCTCTCGAAGCTGAGAGTGAAGTCAGCACCATGAGGCTTGGTTTTCCAAAAGCAAAAATCACCCACAAAAATAAATAGCCCATAGCGTACAAACTGCAAATCATTCCCCTAACCCTTTATTTTTACAGGTCTGATAAACCAACACTCATGGAGACAAAACCCTTTGCTAGGCAGGTTAGCTGACTTTGGAACAGGTGCCATCTTAACACCTCTCTGGGTCCTTTATGGCCTTGTCTTCTCAGCTGTCAAACTTCAAACTGTTGGAAACCTCAGCTGAAGCATTCCTTACCTTTGGAGGTCTTCATATTTGCATGTCCCCTTCTAAGATATTGATGAAGAATGTCGCATAGAGGAGCCCTAGCTTCCTGTGCCCTAGCTTCCTGTGCCCTAGCTTCCTGTGCCCTAACTTCCTGTGCCCTAACTTCCTGTGTACTTTTTTATAAGGCTCCACCCCCTGTCTTACCAGGAAACTATAATCTGTCCATGAACCTCAGTACTGTGTAGCCCTCCATAAATTTGATGAACAAAGTTAAATCAACAGCCTGGAGGCATTAGCACAGGTCTTTAATCCAGCACTCAAAGCCAACCTGTTCTACAGAGTGAGTTCCAGGACAGCCAGGGCTGTCTGTCTCTAAACAAACAAACAACAAAACACCTGAACCTACAATACATACAAATGAGGAAACCTGCCTCTGGTACATTGTGTACAGCTCCCATCCTCACAAGAATTAGGCCAGACCATCATGGACAGACGTCACCAGAGGTTGGTGCCAAGGCCAGAAGGCTTAGCTTTAAAAAGGTAAAATAAAGGCAAAAAATAACTCTGAATAGCATGGATGTGGTTCCAAACATAAGCTCTGACCAATGCAGGGACTGAACTAGAAACAAGGCAGAAAAATAGGATGCTCAGGGGTCCAGAAGCGTAAACAAGGCCATTTCTAGATCCTGGTCATGTGCCAAAGAATATATTTAAGTAAAAATATAGAGCCAGCAAGATGACTCAGACTTAAATTCAGTCCCTGGAGTCCATAGTGAAGACAACAACTCCAGAAAGTTAGCACCAGCATTCACACCACACATATATAAAATAATAATAATTAGTCATGATCATAATCGTGTAATGGCTGTAGACTAGGATGACCTGGGAATGCTGGTGCTAGGCTGTAGTTGAGATTCCCCCATCTCCAAAGTCAAATAGTCTTTACATTGGGGTTGTTGTTTGCTTTTAGTTTTTTAATTTTTTATTTAAATTTTTTCATACAATATATTTTGATCACTTCCCCTCCTCCAGTTCCTCCCAGATTCTCCCCATCTCCCTACCCACCCAACTTCATGTTTTCTCTCTCTCTTTCTCACACTCTCTCACTTCTGTTTGCTTCCTCTCTTGTTCTCTCTCTCTCTAGGACTTGCATTCATATCCATTCCCAGGCACTGTGGCTGTCACTTAGGACCTGTATAGGTTTAAGCCAGACAGGGTCCCAGTCCTGAGAATGAACACCGGCCTCCATAAGTAACCAAGACATTGTTTGCTATTGAGACCTGCTGGCAAAGAAAACATCGGTTTTCTATCGTGAAGTACCACTGAATTGACATTTGTTAAAGGTATAAGCCTTATAATTTCTTTAATCAACTTTAATAAATTGTAGATGTCATTCTCATGTCAAAGTTAAGCTAGTAACTTTCATGTGTAGCACAATGTTGGAAAAGGATTTGAAATCAATTTGGAAATACAGTACCCACTGCAGTAAGCTATCTGCAGTGTTGTGTTAGTGGCAAAGGATGGGGAAGCAGAGAGAACTGGGGAATGTATTGCTTCTAACACCAGGCTGGCGGGGTGCGCCTCGGGTTTATTCTCCACAATCCAACAGGGCCACCCCTGCTGCCAGGTCCTGCTGGGGATGGAAGAAGCCAGGACTTGAAGATCTACTGGAGACCTAGCAGTTAGAGTCAGCCTGATTTCTACCAACCTTCCAGGAAGGCAAGAGTTCGCCTTTCAAAAGGTAGAGTTGTGCAGGAGAAATGATATTGGAAGAAGTAGAACCATTCCCATAGTCCCTGTGACCAGCCCACGTCACCCAGTCACAATGTGTGGTCCTCCTGAGCATGTGATTTGGAGGCTTTTGTATGCTTCCCACTGGGGAAACTATTATCAAATCTTTTCTTCTCAAATATAGACTTAGTATCATTCGCTAGACTGATTCATTTTACATCTGTTCTAACACAAATAGCCAGCAGGAATATTACTTCCGGATTCCTAGATGTTGATGAACAGCAATGCAATTAATCTTTGGCTACCAGGAGAATGCACTCTTTCCCCATTTCTATCTCACTGTAGTTTTACCCCTGTACGTGACCCAAAAGCAGAGAGGAAGCCCATTCACGGGGCCCTAGTTTCTTAGTGAAACCGAAACTTAAGGATTTAGAGTCTATTATGTAGTGTTACAAACATCATCAGATTCACGGAAACCTGACCGTGGTTTAGACTTGGGAAGGGTCCTCCTAGAAATAGCACCATTACAATTCTGTTGAAATTTGGTTTTCCTCAGAGAATTTAGCCTGACCAACATCCTCATGCAGGTCTAACCCAATTGTGGGAAAAGGGTACGTACGTACGTACACACATACGTATATGCATGCATACGTACATACACTCATGCGTAATTTAGGTATTGTATTTCATTAGTGTCTTTATTAACATTCAGCTAAATACTATTCAAATAGAAAGTATAGGAGAAGGCTCCTAGGCTCTTAGATGTAGCCCATTTCACTTGTGTTTTAACAAATAAAGCTTGCCTGAAGATCAGAGTGCAGAGCTAAGCCCCTAGAGGCCTGGTAGTAGTGGCACGTACCAATAATCCCAGAACTCAGGAGACAGAGACAGACAGATCTCTGTTAGTTCAAGGCCACCCTGGGCTACACAAAATCAATCCAGTAAAAAAGAGAAACAGCTCACACAAAGGTGATCCCAGCACTTGGGATCCCATGCCTTTAATCAAACACTAGGGAGGTGGGGACAAGAGCGATACGGCTGGGCAGAGAGAGGACTATAAGGTGGGAGGAGGCAGGAGCTCAGTGCAGTCTGAGGTTTGGTGGAGACAGCTGTAGTGTGATGATCGTCCCTGCAGTCTGAGGAGACAGTCTGAGGACAGGATCGCCCCTTCGGTCTGAGCATTGGTGGAGGTAAAAGATCTTCTAGTGGCCGGCTGCTCTGCTGCTCTGATCTCTCAGCTTCCACCCCTTTATCTGACTCTGGGTTTTATTTATTTAGACCAATAAGAATTTGTGCTACACTTAGAGACTGTAAATATGAATTAAGCAAAGTCCTTGCCCCAAGAAGTTTATAATCCAGCACAAGGAACAGACGATTGTCTGATAATTTACATGGAAGAGCCTCAAACAAAACGGAATGTGGATTCAAAAGAAAAGATAGGTAAAGAGCTAGAAGCTGCTGCCACTGCAAAGGGACGTGCAGGGTTTTAACAGTAGTCTATTAAGTAGGCAGTAGGAAGGGAAGGCCACAGAGGCACCCCAGGGGCAGGAATGCCCGAGACCCATCCTGCTGCTCCTCCAGCTAGTCCTCTGTGCAATTACACTGTATAGTAAACTGCTTTATGGGTTTCTAAAATGGGGACTGGTCTTCATCATTGCTGCTGCTCGTCACCCAACAGCAAGGAAATCCTGAGCGCAGCATAAAAGGAAGCAGAAAAATCCACTCTAATAGCACACGTGGAGGTGCAAGGTCATCGATCAGTTGTGCAGTCTGTTGGCCAGCGACCCCAAAGTTGGGGTCCAGGGATAACCAACGTGAAAGGAGTACTCAAAGACCGGACCTCCCCTCAGTCCTGGCAACTGTGTCCTAAGATTACAGATACATGGCCTACAGGGTAAGTATCCAGCACCACCTACCCTCAGAGACAGGAGCGCAGTGATGGTGGAATCTCCTCGCTGGCAATGTCTCCCGTATTTCTCATTGAGATCTTTCCTATGAGAAGAAAGCATAATATCGTGCCCATTACAATAACGCAGTAGGGACCGGAGGCATAGCTCTGCAGGTAAAGGGATTTCTGTGCAAGCCTGAGGAGCCAAGTTCAGTCCCTGGAACCCACTCGTGGTAAAGGAGAGGACTGACTGCTGAAATGTCTCCACAGATGTGCCGGGGCATGCTCGCGTGCGCATGCGCGCGCGCACACACACATACACCACCACCTACAAAAACAATAATAAATAATATTTTATAAAACATTCAGCAGAACTAACTATATCCAACGTCGAGGTTGCCTATCCTCAAGCATATCTCTGTAGGTTTCCCTGCTTGTAAAATAAGGCCAACTCAAGTCACCTAGGTAACTTAAACACTACGGGAAGATCAATCATTCAGGGCTCATTGAGTGCTTTCGATATGAAAAGCACGATGTATGTCATGAGCAGGGCTGTGACTTCGGGGGACGCAATAAACAACAGGAAGAGATGAACTTCTGAAACAAAAGCCCTATTCTCATGTAAATGCTCAATGATAAAGGCTATGGGAAAGAGCTGCAGGAAATGTTAAAACATAAACAAGCATTTTCCACGAGGAGTCAGCAGATTTTATCAAGTTAATAAATTATTACAATAGCGTGTATAAAATCAGACTCATGCAGAACCAGCCCTGAGAATATGAAGTGTGGCTCCTGGCATTATCTGGCAGGAAGGAAAATCGTATTGTTTTTTGGAGAACATTGGGTCTGGGAGATTTTTAAATTAGGCAAGGCTGATGACCCAGTTTGGGTATGAAGGCTTAAAAACAGTCCCAAAGAAGAAGAAAACCCAAGGAGATGGCTCTAAACATAGCTATTTTTAACCATTCAGGCCTAGGTGACAAAAACAGAATTCCAAAGACTAAATGCAAAAGGAAATGTGGGGTGGGGGATGTGGGTGCACACATACCCATATGGACCCCCAAAGAGGCCAGAGGACACCAGGACATGAGCAACCTGAACATCACCATTTTGGCCAGGCTGACTGGCACCCAGCTGACCAGGCCTGACTGCCTGGGTCGCTTACCTTTTGTCCTCTTTCTTCCTCATGTAGGCTAGAGAGCCACACTCAGGTCACCATGTTTGCACAGGAAGCGATCTTATTCACTGAGCCTCTTCCAACCCCACAAAGAAAACTTTTTAAGAACTCTACTATATCCCACTTATTTCATAACCTTAGCGGAAAATGTGAATAGACAAAGTTGATTTATTTAAATATAAACTTGATGAAAATAGATGCTTTCTGAGTTTTATGAATGTATGGAGAACAAAGTTGTTATATTTTTTTCTAGGATTATGATTCAACTAAAATAAAATCCCTATATGAAATAGAGACCACAGCGTTGAGTTACAATATATTAGAAGCAGATGTGCTCAACTTAAAAAAAATGGTGTAAAATTTGTAAAGTCACCAAGAATCCCACGGGGGAAAGTGCGTATGGATTAACTTGGTCAAATGATGCTATATAATTACCACAAAATAGCGCCACACAGTGAGAGGTCCTTGTCTCCCCATCCCGGAATCCCATATGACACTTCACCTGATCCCTGTGTCTCTTTCCTCCTTAGCCCACTGGCCTAGCCAGACTCCCTTTAATTACAGCAACCCGAGCAGGAGACGTGCGATCGTGAAAGACACTTCACGACTGCTGGCCCCATCCAGCAAAAGGCGTAGGAAAAGAGGGGGAGCTGAAGCAAGAACCAAACACAGTTTTATTTCAGTGTTACAGATCATAAGGGCTAAACAGGAGTGGGTACAGAGTGAAAGCGAGACATCTTTGAGATGCAAACCCAAACTTCTAACAGAGCCTGTGTTGTAAAGTGGAGACAGAGCCCCGCTGCCTAAGACTAAGACTGCTGAGCACAGGGTCAAGCATTCCCTTAGACACTGTGCAGACTGCTAATGGTAAGTCTGACTGGAAGCGCGCCTCTATGCTTATTCTCCTTCCAAACACAGTAAGCTGCGAGGAGCCAAGTTGAGGTGACTTTTTATTTTATTTTTAATTTTATTACATTTGTGAATATGTGTGTGTTTGCTGGTGTGTCCATGTGGAAGTCAGAGGACAACTTGGAGGAGCCAGGTTTTTCCTTCTGCTATGTTAGTCCTGAGGGTAGAACCAGGTCACCAGACCCAGCGCAAAGTGCCTTTGTCTGCAGAGGCATCTCATCAGCCCTAATTTAACTTTTTAAGAAAAGATTTTAGTTTCAAGTATGTATGGGGAGGGATTGGTTGGGGAATTGTGGGCCTGGATGCAGGTACCCACAGAGGTCAGAAGAGGGCGCCAGATGCCCCAGAGCTGAGGCTGCGCATGGGTGGGAGCCACTTGTGTGGGTGATGGCCGTCTAACTCCACAAGAGTCGTGTATATTCCCATTGTACCAGTCACAAGCCCCACATCAGAAGCTTTCTGTGAGAAATTGGGTAGTAATCTGGGTCCTCAGGAGACCAAGGCTTCTAAGGGCTGGAGCCAGAGCGATCTGTCTGAAGCAGTCAGTCATGGCTGGAGCGGAGTGGTCTGGAGTGGGGCCTGATCCCCACTGCCGCAGAGGAACACCTTCAAGTCACTCAAGAACTGCTCAGTACAACCGTACTGCTGTCGTGACAGGGTGACTAGTCACCGCCACAGAGCATCTGAAAGCCTTCAGTTAAGAAGTCAAACTGTTGTTCAGTTTCTTTTCTCTTCCTCCACAGTCTCAGATCTCATCCTGAGAATAGACCACCCAGAACGGGGATCTTCCAACATCCCTCAATGAACTCAAAATAACACCCTCTCCTGGGGCCTTCTCAAAGGCCCATCTCCCAGAGGAGTCTAGAGTCAGTCAAGCTGACGATTAGCATTATATTGTATTCACATAAACTCTTAGAAGGCATTCTATAAGCATGTCAGCTAGTTATCTCTGTTTAAAAATACTATACGTTCTGACCTAGAAACTCCATTTCTGAAGACATAAAATAATGTGCATATATTACATGTTTTAATGACCATAAAGAGTGTGGTTCCTTATTCTCTCTTCACACATGCAGTATGTACTTTGTAAATATAACTTTAATGTTTTTTCCATCTAAAATTTACCCTTTCTGTTGTTTTTGCTTTCTCTGTCACATCGTTTAAAATACTTTATTCCTTACCCTTTCCTACACGTATAAAGACCAAACATTCGATCAAGTAAAATGTATTATTGCAAAACCAAAGAAAGTTTGAGGGAGTCTGCAGAGCTTGCCAAAAATAGTTCTGGGGCAGATGGCCAGGTCCAGACATAGCGTGGTTGTGACTTGTTTGTATATGAGTGGTGTTCAAATATCACCAGTGACAACTCTGGGCTCCTTGGGTGGCTGAGACTTCAAAGCAGTGCCAACAAACCCAGCTACTTCCTGGTGAATTGCTATGGATTTCACAGGCAGTCTAAAGGCTGGCAGAAATGCATTTGCCTTCCTGCTTCCCAAGATGGACATATCCGCCCTTCTCAGACCAGAAGGACATTGCAATCCACAGCCACCCTTCTAAGCCAATAGAAGTTCAGGTTCCCATCTCTTAGGAACAGATTCTTCATTAATTTGGATTCTTCTTTGGAAGAGAAAGACCATTCATTCATCTAGAGCTGTATCCATTCCTTCTCCTGATTACACAAGAGATCAGCACTGTCAGTTTGACAGGATTTGAAATCACCTGGGAGACACACCTCTTCATGTGTCTGTGATCATGTTCCAGAATGGTTTGACTGAAGAAGGAAGACTCACCCTGAATATGAACAGTCCCCTCCTGGACTGAATAAAATAGGAAAGGCAGAAAGTCAACTGAGCCCCAAGCTTCACCTGTCACTGCTTTCTGATTGGCTGGTGAATTATGACTAACCACCTCAAGCTCCTGCCGCCATGACCCTCGCACCATGATAGTCTATACCCTTGAACAGTAGCCAAAATAAACACTTCTTTGCCTAAGTTGTTTTTCATCGGGTATTTTAGCACAGACACAAAAAGAGCAGCTATCATTCCGCTAGGACATAACTATGCAGCATGCACACTACTGTCCACTCTGATCCTATCGAGGGGTGAGCACACGGTCTCTAGTACTCTGAGGGGCTGGCTGTTTAAAGTTCATAGCTCTTCCCTATACTGAAGCGAGTCCTCCGTCAAACAATCCTAGCCCACCTAGCTAGAAGTCTGTACACTCCCTTGGAAGGCCAACTTCAGCAAATGAGTGACTAGCCCAGGAGAAAATGCCTTGTCTTAGTGCGGAGGTAAACGTGTGTCGTGGTGTATGATTCAGCAATGGCATCCAGGAAGTTCCAATCGGGGTCATGAGCAGCTTTCGTCTCTTCCTAGCCCACTTCTTCATTCCCAGTAGCATGCTCTCCACAATCAACTTAATAAAAATCTCAGAGCCAGAAATGGTGGCACCCATCTATAACCCTAGCTACTTGGGGAGTTGAGAAAGGAAGATCATAAAGTAGCCTGGGCAGCATGGCAAATCCAAGTTCAGCCTGGTCTTCATAATCATCTCATCTCAGAAAAAATCTACCCCAGGTTCTCCTCTCAGGAAACTCATCCTGTGCTTACAGGTGTAGGTCTGAGTCCAGAGGGAGCCTCTTCCAGGTCCTTATGTTTCTGAACAAGAATCTGGATAGAGACACATGGACAGCATCAGGAATGGAGACAGTAACTTAAAGGAAGAGACAGATAAGCCAGGAAATGGGTCAGAGATATAGCCCTGCCTAGGCTCCAGAGTAGCTCTAGGACGCTGTGACTTTCCATGGGCCATGATGCCCTCTGCACTCGGTCTTTTACACGCGGGTAGTCCTGCTCTGTCTTTGGCTTCTTTCCTGTTGATCTGGATGTCTGTCAGGGTGCAGGTGACTCCTCTCCATCCAGAGCCAAGGCCCTTTGGACCCTATGTCCCAGCTTTTCCGTGATCTAGTCTGTGGCCCGTGACTACCTCTTCCCTGGAGTGCCTCATTATGTTCATTGATCTCTGTCACAAATGAGACTGAGCAAGGCACCTTTTTCTGAGAGCTAAACCAACGAAGAGCCCCACTCATCCTGTGTCCTCCGCCTACCTCTTTGTGGCTCCCATAGATAAGTCCTATTCCAAAGCAATCTGCAGCTACAGTTTCTGCTCTCACCTCCACAGGGAAGTGTAATTCTTCAAGACCAGGAGAGTAAGAAATGTAGGGGGAAATACATTCCATTTCTGACAAGTCTGAGATACTTATCATTTTACTTTTTAAGATTTATTTATTAATTATGTATACAGTGTTTTACCTATATGTATGCTGCAGGCCAGAAGAGGGCACCATATCTCATTGCAGATGGTTGTGAGCCACCATGTGGTTGCTGAGAATTGAACTCAGGACCTCCGGAAGAACGGTCAGTGCTCTTAACCTCTGAGCCATCTCTCCAGCCCGATACTTATTATTTTAAATGCAAATTTTCTGTTAAGGAGTTGGTACTGAGGGTCTCAAGTCATGATGTGGTGGTAAAATATTTACCTGGTTCTCTGCTAGAAGGTGGATGTTTTCATGTATACATACATCCAGCTTTGTACTTATGTGAAGGATTATAATTTATAATAACCAATTATACAACAATTTATGGCAAATCCATTCTACCAATAGATTCTCAAAGTGTGTTTTCATTGACCTTTGCTAAGTTCATGTCCACAAAAAAAAAAAAAAAAAGCCAGTGGTTGCAGTTGATGGATGAGCCTGATAAAGGGATTTTGAGGACAGTGGGCTGACTTTTCTTGGGCTAATTGTGTTTGCCACAGGGCCCAAGGTGTTGGACTCTCGCCGCTGCTAAAGATCAACCAGGGGCTGTGGTATCAAGTACGTTTTCTTACACCAGTAAAAGGGGAAAAGACACACACTCCCATGGGTGCATGCAAAGCAGAGACAAACATTATTAAGGAAAATTACAGAAAAAAAAGTGAGAAAGTAAAAGTTGAAAAATTAAAGAAAGTGAGAGGCTCTCCTGAGAGTGGGAGGGATTTCTAAGAGAGGAAAGGATATCAACAATCCTTTTCCAGAGTTTTATAGGGCCATGGAAGAAACAGGACAGAGGCTAAGATAATTGCTCTGAGATTGATTAAGACTCTGGACTATGCAGACATAGATGCTCTGCACTATGCCCACCTAGTTCAGCCGGAGAGGCATTCATGCTCTGTCCACATGCAGTCCACCTAGCTAGGACTAATCACTGTCTCCTGTGGTTACCTCCAACTTTGCATGTCTCTCGGGTAGTGCTAATTATACTAAACTCTTTGTTTCCACGGCTTCCAAGAAGCATCTGCAGTGTTCCTGATTATCCCCTCACCTGTACCATGGTCTGAGATGGCTTTCCTGAAATGGGTGGAAGTTTTTAGAAGCCCACCCTTTCATTTATTCTATTAGCTGCATGAGAAGCAAGTACGTGGCGAGGCAGCAGCGTCGCGCATGCGCTCACTCAGGAGCCTCATGGATGCGTCCAGCCGACCCCCAGCACTGGCTAAGCTCTTGCTTCTTAGGGTTTGCGTCTGTCTCGTTTGGCTCGCTCACACCCTGTAGCTCTGTTTCTCATCCCTGGTGGTCCTAGTCCTACTGACGGCTTGCAGTTTTTCACCACGGGCCTATCTTCCTTGCTGCCTCCTCTGAGAGAGCTCAGGTAAGACATAAATGTTGGCTGATGTTTATGTTCATGAATGAAGGAGAGTAAAACAATGAAGATGTAACCAGAATGCCCCTTGTTTACTGAAGATACAAGCTTTTCCCTGCTGTTGCTTGAACCATGCAGGTAGATTTTTAAAATGTAGAATATTTCCTTAATTTTTCATATTAACCACAGCATGATATACTATTCAGCGTAATCTACATTGTCAACACTTGATTCTTCACTTTCTAAAGTCGAGGCAATCAATATCTAAATTGAACCCTGGTTTGTAGCCTTTCCCAGCCGCCCTGGTGTGGATATCCTCACGGGGACAGTCAGTTTCTAAGCTTTCAGTAAAGTATCGCTCACCACTTGGTTGAGATGGGAGCAGAAAGCTCTTACACTGAATTTCTCCTCTTCAGATATGACAGGCACATGTCTCAACAGTACAGGCAGAAGGAATGTAGCAAAAGAAAGTGGTGAATTTTAAGTGTTTATTACTTTTAAAAGATCCTAAGCTCATACCACTTTAGCAATGTCTAGATTTAGGTCACAAAATTCTTGAAAATGCTAGCTGGTTTTCACAAGCTGGTCGTTGTCCTATTGGCTTAGTGAAATGGGGTGCTCTGGGGTGGGAAAGCGAATGGGTCAACAGTAGCCAAAGCAGGGGTATATGGGATAAGTTCCTGCAGGGAGAATGTAATTAGACCGGTGGTAACAGAAGATAGCTGAGGAGGAGACCTTTAAGGGCACCAGGATATAAAGATAGACAGTTTGAAGAGAGAACAACAGTGTGGGAACTAGCAGGTGGAGACGCAGGAACAGTATCAGGAGAGAGGGTGCTCAGAGAGGCTGGTAAGAAGGGGACTTGGGGGAGGGGAGGTAAGCAGTATCAATAATAACAAGAGGTGATGACATCAAGGACACCAAGAAATGACCCGTTCCTTCAGGAGGTCATTCACTCTTTCACACACCACCATTGGATGAGTATTCTTATGTTATGGTTTGAATATGAACTGTACCCTGCATGATTGACACTTGGGTCCCTAGCTGGTGGTGCTTTTTAGAGGAACCAGATCACTGGGGACAAAGCCTTTTATACCTGGTTCCCGTCCCTTCATCACCTGCTGCTCCGTGTCCACCATAATTAACTTTTCCTGGGGAGAGGTAAAGGAACATCTCCTCCACACAGATGTGTCACAAACAGAACAAAGTAACAATTCTATCAAACTCCAACTTGGCGAACCAATGAGTATATTGGGATTACTTAGAGATCATGAACAAGAAGTTTCTTATAGGAGCATAGTGACCCCCAAACTGCTGCAAAGGCCTTCTCCGGCCTAGAGGACAACCCACTAGAAGCTGAGACCCCTTCAATTTAACAGTCTATTTCTTACATACTCCGGCATCTCCCAAGGTCACTTGCAGCTGGGGAAGAGGGGATGGGGAGAAATAGCTACAATCTCAGTTCAGGGCAATGTGTCTCTCCTTCCTCTCCTATTGAGGATCAACAGCTGCATCACCATTGCCATAGAACTAGCTACCTCTGCACTGCTCTACTCAATCGGTGGCTACTGGGCCAAGAGAATCTCTATTCCCAAGCGAAGATGGGACAATCATGTTATGCCTGGTGGAACAAAGCTACATCACATACTACGTGAGGAGAGGACCTCATTTGCCAGCTGCTGCCATGCTGCTCTGTCTACATAGAGCTAAGCACCCACGGAAACTGGGTGCTTTCAAACCCTTTGAAACTGTGAGCAGATTAAACCTATCCTCCTTCAAGTTCTTCTCCTGGGTATTTTGGTCAGAGCTATGCAAAACTGACTAACACACTGGATTGCTTGGAAATCAACTGTCTTAAATTTTGTGTGTTTTGTCTGCATGTATGTCTGTGTACCATAAGTGTGCCTGATGTCCATGGAGACCAGAAGAGGGCACTAGATTCCCTGGGACTACAGTTACAGTCAGTTGTGAGTCACCACATGGGTCCTGGGAACTGAACCTGGATCCTCTGGAAGAGCTGCCAGGACTCACTACTGAGCCATTTCTCCAGCCCCAGGGAAATCAAGTACTGTGTATATATAAGGAGTCCATGAATACAAGGCTCGCTGAGATTCTTACACTAGCACCTATCTCAAGAGCATAAAGAGACCAAAGGCCAACGTGATGTGGTGATGAAAATTTCTTTGAAAATTCAGGACAACCTCATGTTGCTTCACTTTATGCAAGCCCAGGATGTCACCAAAAATTCCCAGGAACATATCACTTGAGGTATCTGGCTCATTCAGAAAACAAGAAACATCCCGCATGATATGACAGACAGCCTCATAGTAGATGTCCAAGAACGCACTGGACCACTCTGGCAGGAGGCGCAGCCTGTGAGATTTTGTGATGCACACGTATGCAAAGAGCTCTGCTGGAAGGTCCAGGTCACCTCTGCAGTAAGGCTGGAGGCACAGGCTAGGACGCTCACATCGAGGGAGAGGAGAGCCAAAGACGGAGTCCCTCATCCGCTCACTCCCTCATCCGCTCACTTGCTGCATCAGATCATCTTTCAAAGAGCCAGGTGTGGTGGCACACTCTAGTAATCCCGAGTAGGGGAGCAAAGACAGGTGGGTCCCTGGGCTTAGTCTGTTGGTAAGCTCCAAGCTACTGAGAGACACTCACAGGCAGTTTGTTATAGCTACTAAAGGCCTGGCTAACACAATAAATAACAGAGCATGCCTTTTGCATACACGTTTTCAATTGAAGTTTATTTTTTTTATTTAGGTTACTCTGAAGAAACAGTGTTCTAAGACAAAAATGAAAACAGTTCTTCTTTCCTTCCTTCCCTCCTTCCCTCCTTCCTTCCTTCCTTCCTTCCTTCCTTCCCTTATTTTTGAGACAAAGTCTCACTATGTAGACCTGGCTGGCTTTGAAATCAAAGAGATCCACCTGCCTCAACTCTCCAGAGTGCTGGAAACAAAGGCATGTGACACCACGCCTGGCCAATAGGGTATGTTTTTTTTTTTTTATGACATTGACCATAATTCATCTCGTCTAAAGCACTACTTAGTACAGGAATAAGACACATCAGTATTTTATGTTACAAAGGAAAAACCCCCTTTAATTTCAGAAATATTTAAGTATGAGCAAAATCAGTCTTAGATCAGATGAATAGTAGCATATGTAGTTTCAATGACTAAATCTTATTCTGTCTCCCTGAAGATAGCACATGGGGTGTGTGTGTGTGTGTGTGTGTGTGTGTGTGTGTGTGTAGAGGCCAGAGGCTGATATCCAGTGTCTTTTTCTACCATTCTCCACTTTATTTTTTAAAAATATTTACTATTTTTTTAGAATTTATGCATATAATGTATTTTTACATTTTTTATTTTATTATTTATTTATTTATTCATTCTTTTTTTTTTTTTGAGACAGGGTTTCTCTGTGTAGCCCTGTTTGTCTTGCAACTCTAGCTCTGTAGACCAGGCTGGCTTCAAACCCAGAAATCCACCTGCATCTGCGTCCCCAGTGCTGGGATTAAAGGCGTGCATCCCACTGTGTGTGTCCCCAGTGCTGGGACTAAAGGCGTGCATCCCACTGTCTGCTGGGACTAAAGGCGTGCATCCCACTGTCTGCTGGGACTAAAGGCGTGCATCCCACTGTCTGCTGGGACTAAAGGCGTGCATCCCACTGTGTGCGTCCCTAGTGCTGGGATTAAAGGCATGCATCCCACTGTCTGCGTCCCCAGTGCTGGGATTAAAGGCGTGCGTCCCACTGTCTGCGTCCCCAGTGCTGGGATTAAAGGCATGCATCCCACTGTGTGCGTCCCCAGTGCTGGGATTAAAGGCGTGCATCCCACTGTGTGCGTCCCCAGTGCTGGGATTAAAGGCATGCATCCCACTGTCTGCGTCCCCAGTGCTGGGATTAAAGGCATGCATCCCCACTGTGTGCATCCCACTGTTTGGCTATTTTTATCTTATGTGTGAGCTGCATGCACAAATGTGCCCCACATGCATGCCTTGTAAGAAAAAGGGGATTCAGATCCCCTGGAATGGATGTTACAGATGGTTGTGAGCTGCCATGTGGGTGCTAGAAACTGAACCCAGGCCTTCTGGGACCACAAGCTCTCCTAAACATAGACATCTCTCTAGTGCCCAGAAGATGTATTTTGATCATATCGACCCCAACTCTCCCAATTCCTCCAAGATCCAAGATCCACCTCCTTCCGACTTTGGATCCTTTATAATCTTTTTTTTTTACTTGTATTATCCACTGAGTCCAATTCATGCTTCCCATATACTCACGAGGGCGGGGCTACCCATGGAGCATGGTTGACCTTGTAGGTCGAACAAAAAAAAAACAAAAAACAAAAACAAAACAAAACTGCCTCTCCCCAAGCAGCCAGCAACTGCCAAGGGCTCCTCAGCAAGGAGTGGGGGGGTCAGCTCTCCCTCGCTCCAGGCTGAAATGCTACCCGCCATGTCTGGAGAACTGCTTCGACTGTCCAGCCTGACTCAGGCTCTTGCAGTCTCTTTGACCCACTTCCACTGTGTTCCCTGAGCGCTGGGAACAGGGGCCGCCTTATTTTTGAGTCAAGATCTCTCAGTGAACCTGGAGCTCACTGAATTGGAGAGGCGAGTTTGCCAGCTGGCTCCGGGATTGCAGGTGTGTGCCATTGTACCTGGCTTTCATGTGGGCGCTGGGGATCTGAACTCAGATCTCTGTGCTTGCACAGCATAAAGATGCGCCACCTCCCCATGCCCTGAAGATAATTTTTAATCATTAGTTCCAACTGTGAATCGATTATCATGGCTAATCTTTCCCAGTCTGAATTTTTGTTCATTTTCCTACACCGTGGCAACTTCATTGAGACATTTACATAGCAGACAATAAAATTCCTCACACACTAAACAATGAACTCCTGCTGTTTATTCTGCATAGAAGGGGAAAAATTATTGCTAACAATCACACATGCCAGACCAGAAGCCTATCACCCTGAATCTCTACTACAGGAACTTGGAAATTCTGAAAGCCATAAAACGTTTAAAAAGGGAACTGGTTTAACAGGTAGCTTGATCGAACATGGTTGGGTGAGTAGTGGGCAGTAAAGGAAGCCATTTGGAGTCTAACAATGCGTGAGGAGGATTCTATGAAGAACTGGGAACAGTCACACAACCACACTGTGAAAGTGCGTGACAAGGAAAGGCAGGAAAAAGTGGCTGTGGCAAGACCATTGTGTGATCACACGCTTGATCAATATGCTATAGGTAAAAGCATACTAGCCCACGCTTTTCAGCAAGTAGGATTCTAATGGTTTAACTCTGGGCATAGAGTGGCACACACAGACTGGTAAGGCATCTTGGCACTTCAGTTTCAGAGCTAGAGAGACAGTACCAAACTACAACCAGTTGTAGCAAGAGATGGGGCTGCATCCAGGAAAGCCAGCAGCACAGGCTGGCCACCCTGAAGCCCGGGACCCCAGTCACTGCTCCAGAGTATCCAAAGATTATTTGGAAATGTAGAACTTCATGTAGTTTACCCTGTTGGATTTTAGAGCTGCTTGGGGCTGTTGTCTTCCTTTTATCCCCTCTATTTTTGCTTTTGGGATGGGAGTGTCTGTTCTTGCCTGTCCCATCATTATTTTGGAGGCAACTGACTTGTTTGCTGTACACAGCTGGGGAGCGACTGATATCCTAAGGAACTATACCTGGAGTTCCATTCACATCCCACAGATGATAATCAGCTGACACTCGGGTTTGAATTCATGCTGGAATGATTTTAACGGCTTTTGAGATGTCTTCCAGGTTAGGAGGCGGGTGCTTGGGTGGCACTGAGCAGGATTGTCTGTGCCCCTGCCCCAATTCACATGTTGAATCCTGGATGAACCATTAGAAAGCAGGGCCTGCAACAGTGGCGAGGTCATGAAGGTGCCTGAGATCTGTGGACCTCAGAGAGCTCCCTTACCCCTTCTGCCACATGATGACAAATGAAAAGACACCTTCCATGAAGCAAACACCTACCCTACCTAAGCATTACCTGGGACCCTGTGGCTTCTGGAACAACAGGAATACATTTCTGTGTTTCTAAGTCACTGGTCTCTGGTACTTTGTTTAGGACTCTAAGCACACTAAGCCTTTGTGTTGCAGCACTTTTGTCTGGTTTTAACTTTAAAACACAAAGACAGCTTTTGGTTCTTTTTGTGATTCTCTTTCTATAGACCAGGCTAGCCTTCACATCTCAGTCTTCCTGCCTTTACCTCCTGAGTAGGGACTAGAGGCATATACCATCACACCCTACACAATCCTCCTTTTTCTAATAAAAATATTACAATTATTTATGTGTATGTGAGCATGTTTATGTTATGTGGTGTATACATGCCACAGCACCCATGTGCACATGTGGAGGTCAGAGAACAAATCTGTAAACTGTTCTCTCCATCCAGAATGTGGGTCCTGGGGATCAAACTGAGATCCTCAGACTTTACCACAAACATCCATCTCCCTGGTCCTTGTTTGTTTTTTAACATTTGTTCATTTCTGTGTGTATGTGTTACATGGGTACACACATGCCATGGCATGATTGTGGAGGTCAGAGGACTAGCAGGGATGTTTTACCTTCTACCATGTGGGTTCCAGCAATCGAACTCTAGTTGCCAGGAAGGGCAGTAATTACCTTTATCTTCTGAGACATCTGACCAGCTCAAAATCCTCTATTTTTTTAAACTGTATTATTCTTGACTTTATCATCACCTCAAAAACACCTCCAAATATTCATAACTATCTGAATTTAACTTTGACTTCCTCATGTACACTCACAAATTGCATTTCAGTCCCTTTTGGTTTTAATGTGTTTTGCCTGCATGTATGTGTGTACAACACGTGAACACCTTAGAACCCCTGGAACCGGAGTTATGGTCAGTTGTGAACACCATAGGGGTGCTAGGAACCAAATCCAGTTCCACTTCAAGAGCAAGAGCTCCTAACCACAGCCAATCTCTCCAGCCCTTTTCCTCTTTTTAAAAGAAAGGAATTTAAAGCTAGCAATTCATTTGTAAGAACTTTGCTATCATCTCACTCCCCGCCCCACGTATGCATGCTATGTTATCGTGTGCACACATGTGTGGGTGCGTGTGTATGAATGCCCGCAGAGGCCAGAGTTTGCCACTGGGTGTTGTCCTCTCCACTCACTGAAGCAGGGTTTCTTATCGAACCCAGAGCCCGTGTATCTGGCTAGTCTCATTAACCAACTTGTCCTGCCCACCTGGCCTTTTAGACCCAAACCCCAATTCTCACACTGGCACAGCAAACATTTATCAACAGAACCATCTCCCCAACCCTCTTAAAAATGTGAGTGCACAGGACATCACTGCCTACAAGTATAGGCTTTGACCAAGAACCTTCAGTGTAGCTCATTTCCAAATTTTCTAAATTCTTGATTTTTCTTTAAGCCCAAGCTGCTGAATAATACATTTTTAAAATTCCTGGCACAGGTATTATTATCAGAGAAAGTGGTTTATATCCTACTGAGCCTTTGAATTGTGATCAGGCAGCTTTTAAGTCAGCAAGAGGTCAGTTTAAAAAACTATCTTATATATACTGGAGAAGGCTGTGCACCGTCAAGTGCAGGCTTTTCAGCATCCCCCTCCCCCATATGCCACATCCACTGGCCAGGGGTGGCTACTGAGCACTTGAGATTTGGCTAAGACAATACTAATGGGATGTTAGACTTAACCATACAAAGGTTAAAAATGTCTCATAAATTTACACATTCAACAAGTACTATGGTTATACTAGATAAAATATATCAAAATAAAACATTTTCTACATTTTAAATGTAGTTCCTAAAAGTTTCAAAATTCCATCAGCATGGGGTTTGCTCTTTTTCTTTCCTCAGTTCCAGGGTCTGAACCTGGGGCTTCACATATGATCAGCAAGTGGTCTACTGTAGTGGTATATTTCCTGTATTTTAATAAACAAACCTTGCCTGAAGACCAGAGGCAAAGCTAAAGCCACTAGAGGTCAGGTAATGGTGACATACACCTTTAATCCCAGGATTAGGGAGACTGAGGCAGATGGATCTCTGTGAGTTCAAGGCCACCCTGGGCTACACAAGATCAATGCAGAAACAAATTCAGGTGGTGGTGGCTCACCCCTTTAATCCCAGCACTAGTGGCAATATAAAATGGAAGGAGAGAGGCTTAGGCTGCTTAGCTTGCAGTCGCCCAGCCTTGGTAGATGTAAGACTTCTCTAGTGGCTTGGCTGCTTTGCTTTTCTGGTTTTCAGGTTGAACCCCCCCCCCCCCCACACACACACACAATTTCTGTCTCTGAGTTTTTAATGATTCACGCTACAGTCTACAACAGGTACATCTGATCACGTGTGCACACTCACACACGCCCTAGCTTTCTAAAATTTTGAAATAGGGTCTCACTCAGTTGATCAGACCTTGACCTTGTGACCCCGCTGCTCCCAGAGCAGCTGCAATTCCAGCACACCACCAGGTCCAGCAGATACGTTTCTATTAGAAAAGACCTATGCTGTCACTGACATTTCGTCTGAGCCGAGTTCCCGCTGTAAGTGGGTTCATCTTCCCACTGTGGCTCCAGTTTGGGCTATGCTTGTTTTTTGCTTTGTGACCCAGTTATATCTCAAATGTGTTGTGTTCCCTCGTAACTCCTCAATGGTTTTACTCTAGACTGTACTGGAGCACTGGTAGCCCTGTTCCTGTTTTCTGCTGTATTTTAGGAATCTCTCATAACAAGCAGACTGGGTCTTCCTTTCTCTAAACCCTTTCAGAGAATGAGTTCAGCCTGGATGCAGTTGTGCCTACCGACATATACAGAATCCTACTATCTTCATTTGTGTTTTTATTTAATTTTGAGACTGGCTTTGAACTTGTAACCTGACTCTACCTCCCAAGCGCTGGGATGGCAGGGTATGAACTACCATGCCAGTTTTCCAGTGCTGGGAACCAAATGCAGGGCTGTGTGCACAAGATACGTCCTCTACCCATGCAGCTTCAATCGGCCCTCTGTATTCTTAAAGCTCCTCCTCCTGTTTCCCCTCATGCAGGGCTTCCACTAGTGAGTAAATTTCCTTTATTTCTTCTCTCCTGACTCTGCCTTTTAATGATGATTCTTTTACATTTACATTTCAACTTTTCACATTACGCACGATCTTACCTGGAAAACTGCAAGAAAATCTAGATTTTCAGTGATTGTTCTGCTCACAAAACCTCCTCAGCAGACAGGCCACGGATCACACTCTGCTCTTCACTGTACCATTTGAATGCTATTTATTCCTACAATACTGCTGCACAATGAAGATACACTCACAATCAGTGGTTTGTAATCAGAGGATGCATAGGAGCCTGCAGACTCTAGCAGGGCTGGGAAGGCTGGTTGAGTGATGGCAGCTTTTGTTAGAGAATTGGCTGCTTCCCTCCCACACTAGCCTGAGCAGATTACCATGGTAAAGGCAGAGCAACACGTGGAAACAACTTCCATAAGCTCCAACTGGCATCTGCCAACGCCCCATTGGCCAGAGCAAGTCACACCCAAACGTGAAGGGCAGAAAAACTCCTCTATTCCCATCCATCGTCCATCAAGGGGTGTGCAAGAGGCTCATCCCAAGGGGTGTGGCCTTACAGGGATGTAAATGTGAAGAAATTAGGGTGATCAGCCAATCACAATGTTACTATTTCTTCAAACCTAAAATAATATTCCATTAAAAAATTTATTTTATCAATTTCATAGAATCTCCAGTTCTAAAATTTTACACCTTCCCTCTGGATAATTTTCAAGTTAACTTAAGTTCGTCTTTCACGCATGGATGAGGTATCCTCTTGGTCACTGTGAATCCCAAGATGCCTTTGTCCTCACTGCGGAATCCCAACAGTTGAGCTGATGAGCTTTCCTCTATTGGTTGCTGACTATTCTCATCCAAGTTTTATTTAAGGGGTAATACACTGTTTCAGGTAAAGATTCTCCTCTCAAACCCCAGCATAATGTCTACATATAAACTGAATTCCTAATTATTTGATCTGACTGAACTACAGCGAGCTTACAAGGTGTGTACTTGGACTCATTTGTAGAAACCGTCAGTTTTTCTTCGTGTCTTGCTCTTTTTTACCAACCTCCTCTGGAGGTTTTATATCAACACTCAGCTTTGCTATGTCCAAACTGTTCATTCACAAATTTTATAAGAATGTTTCCTGGTGCTATGTCCAAACTGTTCATTCATATATTTTATAAGAATGTTTCCTGGTGCTATATCCAAACTGTTCATTCATATATTTTATAAGAATGTTTCCTGGTGCTATGTCCAAACTGTTCATTCATATATTTTATAAGAATGTTTCCTGGTGCTATGTCCAAACTGTTCGTTCATATATTTTATAAGAATGTTTCCTGGCGCTCTGGAATAGGACAATTTCTCATACTATTACCTAACAACACCCAAATTTTCTCTTCACGTCTGATCTATAATTTACACCAATTGGGCATTTTTGCAATGACAGTATTTTTTACTTACAAGATTTCCAAATGGAGTTCCTATGTAACTTATTTGTTCTGACTTGTAGCTGCCCATCTCTCTGAAAACTTGTGTGGACTGCTTGAGCATCTTAGTGTGCCCGGCTCTCACAGTGTGGACACGTGTTTTGAGTCTGACATGATTAGAAGATGATCCATTTGTGTGTAAGGTTTTACTTCTTTTTCCCACTTCTCCATGTTTCCTTCTATTCTTTCATTTGTTCCGTTCACTCTGGAACCAAGTGCAGAGTCAAATCTTTGAGAACTTGTTTCCCTAATGACTTTTAGGAGCTCCACCTCTCCCCAATACCAGTAATAAAATGTTGCCGCTTTCTGGATGGAGAGCCAGCAGGACATGGGAGCTGCGGCTCCAACTCTGCACGGCTATCACTCAGCTCCTGCCCACACCTCACAGCAACACCCAGGCTCCAGGACAGCCTGGTTCCACCCTAGAGCTACATCTTCTACTATCACCACACCCCACTTCCCCAAAACAAGGCCCCAGGTATTACCAACTAGCTTCCTTTTTTACAGGGCTACAAAGCTGGGCAGCAGCAGGACAGCCCCAGCGCAGCAGACAGAGCCCCAGCACAGGGTCCCAGGGGTCCCTGCTGCTGCTGACATTTCATTTCCTCTTCTGGCCCAATTAATGCTAAGCTTAATTGAGCCTGGATGTCCCTGGATCTCTTAGTTTCCCATCAACAGCAGGAGACAGCAGTATTTGCACCATTGTGTTAGATGGTACATACCAATACAAGGAAGTACCCTCAAATCAACACCCCCCACAAAAGACTCACATAATCATATACATATCCCTAAACAGGCCAAAACACAACTACAGACTTCTTGTTCTATGTCTAGAAATTAAGCCCAAAAATGAAAAACACATTTTTGGTGACATTGGGAACTGCACATAAATTTCAGATCAAAACCATATAATCACTAGCACATTTAGATAGAGCTGACTTCATCGAACCAAAGAGTTAAGTGTTTCAGATTTGCTGCCTGAATGTGACTGTTTTCTCTGAAAACCTGGTTGTGTCTTATTAAAACTCCGGAAGCTTTTTAAGGGGTGGTGTTTGTGAAGAGGATGACTGATTCGGAGAAGAGACTGAGCGTCGTGAAGACAGAAAAACATCGAGTGTATAGAGAGTATAGCCCCTCGGAGTCAGCCTTGGCACTAATGCATTCTACATTAGCGTGCCGCATCAGGAAATCCTGACTTTTTGGTGCCAAGGGGGTAATTAATATCAGTTCATGTTTTCAAAATGGCTGTGTTTATGTGGGGATGAGGGCTGAGGATGACGTGGGGAGCCTCGAGTACGAAAAGCTTGCTGTGAGGCGAGATCTTGGGAGGGGAAGGAGACTGAATTAGTGAACAGGAAACAGTACGTGTTTGAGTGGAAGGAAGGGACTGCAAGGAACGTTACCAGCTCAGTCGGCGCTCTCAAGTCAGTAACACAGTTCCCTAGCACAGCCGCCAACACGGGAAAGACGGGAAAATGCGATCACTCTAGACATTATTTGGGGTCACTGTAAGTCTTAAAAATTTGTAAAACTTAATCACATCTATAAAATAGTACATGAAAAATGACACTATTTCAAAGCATTTTCCACTATTAAGCTCATTCCCCACTTAGCCTATGTAGACATAGGCTTCAAACCTGGAATCCTTCTGTCTCAACTTTACAACTTTTCAGACCTTAAGTACCCCACCCAGCTATAGGATTAAATGTTAGTAATCTTTTAAGAAGAAAAAGAAAATTGGCATGTGCTCTACAATCAAAATACTCACATCAATAAGGGAAGCAAAAAAGTGGGGGGGGGGGGGGAAGACCTGAAAGAGATTAAGAAAAGCCAAAATAAAATAAAAAACTCCATAGGCTTGAAGATCTCACACAAATCCTCAACAAACAAAAACAGACTGTTCACAAAGTTTATACAAAGTTGCCAGGTATATTATTAAGCATGCCATCATTATGTAGGGGGTGTATGCGCATACACATATTGTGTGTGTGTGTGTGTGTGTATTTGTGTGTGTATGTGTGTATAGAGGCTTGGTTTTTCGAGACAAGGTTTCTCTGTGTAGCCCTGGCTGTCCTGTAGACCAGGCTAGACTGGAACTCACATAGATTCAGCCTGTTGAGGGCTGGGATTAAAGGTGTGCATCACCACTACCCAGCTTTTACCAGTATTTTTAAATTGAGAGAATCTATGAAGTGAGGTACCCTACTCACTCAAATGCCAGCACACAGGACAGTCTCAGAAGGCACTAAAAGGCTCTGCCCGTTTTGTTGGTCCAGAATATGAACATAATGACTCTGAAGTGCACACTATTTTAATTTGTCTTTGAAAAAATTATAAAGAGCATGTCATAGGGAAGTACAGCCGGTCACCGTGGTACACAACCCTCCTGTCACAGTACAAGCAATGAGCTGAAGGGCAGACACCAGAGCCCATTCTGGGGACCTCTGTCTCTCAATGCTGCCACTTTTCTAGAATATTCTTCTAACCTGTAAGGGTACTCCACATACACCATGCATCGTGTTCTAGCCAAAGAAAAGCAGAAATGAGAAAACAGGAGCGCACCTTCACCAATGTGCTTAGGGAGCTGGAGCATGGCTTCAACTTCCATCCAAAGGCCTGAAAGTCACACGAGCAGAAATGGAAGACGCTAACCCTTTTCTTTCTAGGCAGTTAGCTGCACATTCACACAACGTGGGGTGGTCTTTGTTAAAGATGAGGAAAGAATAGTGGGGAGCAGTCAATATTCTCGAGCAGGAACAGAGATGACGATAATTTAGGATATTCTGGATTTCTTATTCACCTGTTCAAATAACAATTTTATTTTGAAATATACTGCCACTAAATACCTCATAGTTTGACAAACCAGTTAATGATGCCATCTTAAACAGAATGTATTTCTGTCTCAGGGTTCTAGTGCTATACCAAACACCATGAGCAGAAGCAACATGAGGAAAGGCTTTATTTCCCCTTACAGCTAGCTGGAAGTCCATCTCCAGGGAAGTCAGACAAGAACTTTAGGCAGGAACCTGGATGCAGGAGCTGAAGCAGAAGCCATGGAGGATGCTTACCGGCTTGTGTCCTCCTGGCTCGCTCCTGGTTCGCTCCTGGCTCACTCAGTCTGCTTTCTCAGAGCACCCATCACTACCAGCCGAGGGCGGCACCACCTACGGCCACTTAAGAAAATACACTCAGGCCAATCTTCTAGTACCTTCTCTGAGAGTCCGTCTTCCCAACCAACTCTAGCTCTGTAGTCACCACCATTACCCACATCCTCAAAACTCTTAAATTACAGGGTTTATCAGGAAAACACGACAGTTGTTCAAAGACTGATTTTTATTAAGATAGTTCTTTTATGTATATGTGTGCATCTCTGTATGAGTGGATGTCCTGTGCACACTGGTACACACTGAAACCAGAAGACATCAGATCCCCTGGAGGAGCAGTTACAGACAGGTGGATGTGAACCACATGACATGGAGGCGGGAACCACACTTGGGAGCTCTGGAAGAGAAGTAAGTGTTTTTCTTAAGCTATCTCTCTAGCCCCAAAACAATAAAATTTAAAAACATATTTATCCATAGATATAAAACATGTGCATAAGGCAAACATGTGTTTATGTAAATATCTGTATTTATATATAAAATATGCCCCCTCTTTACCCTGCTTACTGGACTCTGCTGAACTAAAGAAAATTAGATTCCATCATCTGCTTCTGAGACTTGAACCAATAAAACAAGATTTTCTATCTGAGACTTCTACTAATAAACAATAAGAAGGGATTTTCTATTGATTTTTTAATTTTTTCTTTGTAATTCAACAGATGTACTTTGAGGCAGCTCAAGAGATAATTATCAGGTACAAAAATATCAAATTTCAACAAGTAATAAACTTTAACATATTCTAGATTATCCATATTAAATATCTGAATGGTTACCATCCAGGTGCCAGTCACTGTTTGTGAGTCTGCAAAAACTTGTATCAATATATATATATATATATATATATATATATATATATATATATACACACACACACACACAGAGAGGAAAAGAACTCATCTCTGTGACAATTAAATAGTTCTACCTAAATGAATTTATTTGATCTTTGAAATGGAATATTTAACATACCTTACATTTAACAAAAGCAATAAAATGACATCTCAAATCACTGCAAGGAAATACTCATTTAATAAATGGTTAAACAGTTGCCTACTTATATGGGGGAAAGTTAATGCCCTAAATCATAGCAAGTAAAGTAAAATTTTAAAATGTAAGCAAATAGGAATACTTAACAAATTTGCAAGTTAGGGAGGATGCAAGACACTATGGTGGGGGGAGCTACAAAAAACCTTTAACACAATGAAAGACATCATAATCACAAGTTTTCAAAGTGATAGATGAAAAGATATGTAAGACACCAAAGAGTCAAAAGATCAACATATACATACACCTAGCACATGAGAAAATGGAGGGAACATAAACAGCCCAAAAGCACACATAAAGAACTCTGCTGGGTATTTTATAAAAAATGTTTCTATAATAGGGAAAAAAAGGCAACTCAGAAAGGAGCATCCTAAGTTAAAAGAAAAGGAAAGAAAAAAGACATTGCAAAACAGGAAAGTACAATTCTTCTCTTGCTGGACAGGAAAAAAATGAAAATATATACTGAGGTATCTGTTGGCTGTACATCAAAAATAAAGCAGAAAAAACCTACCAGATTAAAAAAAATAGGGAATAAAGTTATATAAAACATCCACTGTTTTGTAATGTGCTTGTTAATTTTTTATTTTTTGTGGAAGGCAGCAGTCTGAACGTATAGGTTCTGAGATGGTGTCTAACTGAATGCTGCCATTGAAAAGAAAGAATTCCTCCAAGTCTAAGACTTTTGTAAAAACGAGAAGCCACTCAGGTCCTTACTGACATGGCTGTGAGCAACAGAACAGCGTTTGCCTCTGCTAGTGAGGTGTGTAGACAACACAGGTTCTGCCCTGAGTGTGCGAGATGAGCTCGGCCACCACACACAGGAGCACGTGACCTGACTTCATTCTGCCCTGAAGTCACTAAAGCCCAGTGTGCACCAAATGGAGCTCGAGAATAAGACCAACAGTTGCACAAGATAGAACCAGCACACTGATGTCTGAAAAGCCTTATCAATAACCACACTACTCTTGTTTGCATTTTAAGGGATGCTATAATATTTATTCACTAGATAATATGAAACTTTGACTTTTTTTCTGTATGAAAATGTCAACTTTGGTAGAAAAGCTACTGGTGAAGCTATTGTTCTTACCAGGTACCAAAGGAGTTAGGTAATCTTTGTCACCACCAATTAACAACTTGTACGAAATAGGACTGGTATAAAACAATTAAGCCTTGCAAATGCACCAGTCTCCAGGAGGGAAGTCCTGGAGGAAATTCTGCTTATTAAAATTGCAATTTTAGTTTCCATTAAAGGAGAATAAGACAACAGAAGATGGGATGGCAAGACAAATTATTTCTTAATGTCAGTTGAGCTCATTTCAAATGAGATAACGTATCTCCACCAGGTTGGGATCAGCACAATTTTGTCTCCTCACCTCATTTATCTAATTCAGTCATCTTGATTATAGCCTCATGGACTTCATTTTCAGAGAAAGAATTCTGCAAAACAGCCTACACAACACGCTGATTACCGAACAGTTAATTCTAATTAACTTGGGCATGGCAAGAGAATTTTGATCCAGTCCTAGAATACAAATACAGTCTATTTGTACTGGACTAACTCACATAAAACCCAGAGTATGGTCTCCAGACAAAATGGTAGAGTCAAAGAGATCTAATTTAAAGAAACAAATGAGAAAATTAAAATCACAAATAATTTATTCTTTCGTTAGAGTTGATACAGTTTTAAATAGAACAAAGTACACAGTGGTGGAGAGCCTGGCACAGAACCTACAAGCATTTCAATCACAACAAGGCTTCCCGTGCCTTATCTGTGCAGACTTGATGCCTATTTTCTACTGACTCACTCACACAGACACAGAGAAACCCCTCCTTTGATTACAGTATGTTGAGAACAGTGTACTTGGCATCTTCGAATTTACAGCACCCTTCTGCTCTGTTTCCAGCCAGAAGTGGCAAAATCTAACTCAATTAAAAAGAGTATGTTCTATTCCCTGGATACAGACAACTGTGAGGACACAGCAACTTACCTTTGGGCTAGATGCTTTCAAAGTCTGCTCCAACAGATGTGTTTAGAAATCTCTCAGTGCATGCTTTCCTGTCAGTGCAATGTCCCGAATCAGCTAACACAATCAGTCTCAAATAATGATTATGTATGTCATGCTTAAAAACAAGGAACCGTAAAATGCAACCTCAAGGCTTTCCATACAGATGAGAAATGCCCCATCAAACGCATTTTCCTGTTACAGTAACTAAGAGGAAGAGAGAGGAACGTGAAGATGCCCTTTACTTATACCCAATTAAGAAAGTTAAAATACAAGTGTGTAAAGTCTCCTGGACTCTTATTCTGTGCCATGAACCAATTATACTAATGTTAAAAAAACAGTATGATGAGATCACCACCGAGTCCTCTTTGGTGTGCTTAGAAAGTGTCGACGGTCCTCACTAAGCTCCCTGATTCTCAAACAAGGTAAAGACCAATGCTTCTTCCTTTTCAATTA
The DNA here is from genome assembly GCF_018167655.1 of Microtus oregoni. NCBI lineage: Eukaryota > Metazoa > Chordata > Mammalia > Rodentia > Cricetidae > Microtus > Microtus oregoni. The sequence goes on along the minus strand of NW_024543070.1, from coordinate 38,125,002 downwards.
TTGCTGTTTGAGAGGCTTCGTACTTCACTGACACGAACCTGCCAACACTCACAGGTGCAACATAATTATTGCCTTGCATTTTCAAACAGTATTATAAGTCATCTTTACAAAAAGGTTTTAATGCACAAAACTGGAAGGCTTTTAAAAAACTGTCTTTGTACTTAAAAACTGTATCCCAGTGCCCTTGCAAATCTGGTATATAAGAGAGATGCGCACTTCCTCTAAGACCTAACAGTAATATGGTGTGCTTCTGTCTTCTCCCTCACCTGTGTCTTACAGGACACCACAGCCACCAAGCATCTACCACACTCCACATTAACAGGGTTTCTGATTCTGCCCAGTGCGTAGTGTACCGCCTTGCATATTCATCACACAAAATAAACATAATATACAAAATATTGCTGCTGTAAAAAGTGTACATTTCCCCCCCTTACAAAATAATTTGTGGAAAAGTATGAAACCCCCTTGACCTTCGTAAACATACAAAGCTGTTGACACCTTCAGCCTGCGACAGTCCATTTGGAACAGTTCCGACGTCGCAGCAAATGACTTTATGTTGATGCATTTTCTGTCCAATGTTGCCATCTAGAGTAGAAATGTGAAATCAGGTGTATCTGGTAGCTACCAAAGCCTTTACAAACTAACCCACAAAGGCTGCTTGGGGATAAGGCAGCCACTTAGCCAAAGATTTTCCCAAAAGCGAGGCAGTGGAATGGAAGGAGCCTTCATAGGTGTCCACAGTAGAAGGATGACAGTATGCTGCTAACGGAGACTGACTGGAATGTAAGGACATCTTCACTGTTGGTAATTTCCATACTGTCCCTAAAAGATAAATTTAAAAATAGAATTAGATAAGACCTTGACTTAAGTTAGCTTAAGACAAAATATTACAAATGTAATTTCAAAGTCATCATACCAGGAAAGCAAAAAATCCAAACATTTATGTATTAGGTATTATCGCTCTAATTCTCCTGATATATTCAACTGCAAATGGACTTTACAGCGTAAATTACAGAAAGGAGTAGTACTTCTAAACCAGACCTGGTAGCACACGCTTGTAACCCTAGGATGGGGGCGGGGGAAGAGCAGGTGGATCTAATGGCCAGTGGAGTCAAAAAGTTTCTAGTTTCTGTGAGAAACACATAGACCCTCCCCCCCCCCACAGACATGCATGAATATACATAACTAAAAATTAAAAAAAATTTAAAGGGTAATTGTCGGCGTGCTGCAGTTAAGTGCCCTATGTTACAGAACCTGAGCCCAACACTGAATTCAAGTTCTAACTGCTGCTACCTTTATCCTTGTCTAAAAAGACTCCAAGACTCAGTTTCTTTTACCCACGAACTGAGAAAGTATGAGCGACATCTCCAGCTCACAACCAGGTCTCTAGTTCCGTCAGGACTATACTAATCCTACCTCTCTGCTATGACCCTAACAAGGACACAAGAAAGGCCTTTCACAATGAGCAGAGTGCCATGGTTTATGCCTGCAGTCCAAGCCACTAAGGAGGCCAAAGAGGAGTCTAGAAGTTCTTTTTTTTTTTTTTTTTTTTTTTTGATTTTCGAGACAGGGTTTCTCCGTAGCTTTTGGTTCCTGTCCTGGAACTAGCTCTTGTAAACCAGGCTGGCCTCGAACTCACAGAGATCTGCCTGCCTCTGCCTCCCGAGTGCTGGGATTAAAGGCGTGCGCCACCACTGTCCGGCTCAGCCTAGAAGTTCTTGAGACCACGAATATAGTGACACCTTTTTTCAAAGTAAGTAAGTTAACTTATTAATTAACTGTAACACACCCAATATCAACACTGGTGGGAAAAGTCCCCTGTGCGTGTGTGCAGGGAGATTCTAATGATGGAAGCACACTGTGCACAAGTCCCCTGTGCGTGTGTGCAGGGAGATAGATTCTAATGATGGAAGTACACTGTGCACAAGTCCCCTGTGCGTGTGTGCAGGGAGATTCTAATGATGGAAGCACACTGTGCACAAGTCCCCTGTGCGTGTGTGCAGGGAGATTCTAATGATGGAAGCACACTGTGCACAAGTCGCTGGAAAGGAGCCTGAAGACTTGAGTTCAGGATCCGGAGTTGGAAGGAGAGAATAACCCACAATGACCTGATTACCACAGGTGTGCCACACTGCCAGTATGCACATGTGAGCATGTACACATCAGTAAACATATAACAAGGTTTTCATTTACACTAATTTTTAGGGAGTTCCTTTTCTATCTAGGAAGAGACCTCTCTCATTTATTTCTGCTACATTCACTAACAGTTTCCAGAGGGCTCATCTAATTTGTTCTTCATTCTGAGACCGCTGTCCTCTGTTGTCGGTGAAGTGGTCCTGAATACAATTGCTTCTTGTGTTCTGTGTAACTGGTGGGTACAGGCCAGGAGGCAAACCTATCTCAATTGGAAAAGTGCTAGGCTTTTTCAACAGTGTTTCCAATGTTCTCTCCTGCTCACTGTAAATTCTGGGAAGGCACCCTGTGGTCTGTTTTATCACACTGAGCTGCCGTCACCTAGGAGGCAATGACACCTGGTAACTATCTAGACTTCCAGGCTGCAAGTCCAGAAGGAGGGCCATCGTCCAGCACACATCCACCATGTGCCTTCCACACTTAGGATTTAGATGAAAAATACCTGGCTGTTCAGGTACTTTAGCTTTAGTTGGATAGAAAGCCTTATCACAGAATACTAGCTAGCTATAAAGAATTGCTTATAATCACAATATGAGCAAATATCAAAGCAATTATGGCAAATAAATCAACTCAGCCTGCAAAGTGGCTTAGCAGGTGGTACCTGCTGCCAAGTGTGATGACGGCGTTCAGTCTCCAGGACCCCCAGAAGGAAGAACCGACTACCACTGGCTGTCCTCTGACCTCCACACACTGTTGCAGGAGCATGTGTGAGCACACACACACACACACACACACACACACACGCACAATAAATAAACTTAAAATACATAAAAAGTAAAGAAGTGAGGTAACGTCTAAACTATTCTTTTCTATAGTGAGAAGAAGCCTATCAGTGACGTCCAGGGAGGGATGAATGCAGCGGGCGTTTCAAAGGTGGCACAGGGAACTTTGGGGCATGTTGAATACTTCATTATTTTGGTTTTAATGACTTCATACGCATGTATAGTTAAAATATATTAAACTATACAACGTAAATGTGTGGTTTGTTAAATGTAAATTACATAAATTAAACCTCAAGAAAGCTACTTTGTTTGTGTTTTCTGAGACAGTCTAATGTAGAGAACAGGCCTCCATCTCACTATGTCCCCAAGGATGATCATTGTGTCTCAATCTCCCCAGTGCTCAGATGGCAGGCATCAGCCAATACCCTTATTATTTCAAAACAGAGAAAGGGAGACCAAGTAATTCAGTGACCAACATTCACTACTGCAGCCATATGTCAAAGCAAGTTGGGAAAGACTGCAGACAGAGGGGACAGCTTCAGGCAGAGGGAGCTGCAAACAAAAGGGCTCTGAGGTGGCCTGATGCATGTTAGAGAAGCAAGAAGCCAATGCAGGGAGGGAACAACTCATGATGTAATACACAGTGCTGAACTATATGGCAGGAGACAGAAAAGAAGTCATCTTTCCTGGGGCCTCCATGAGACTGAAGCCACCCCTGAGGGAAGGTATCAGAACTTGGCTGCTGTTATTAAAAGATCACTCCAGGTTCTATGTGGGGAACAGCAGGATGGAGTCTAAGCCAGGAAGGAAGACCCAGTGGCAGTGGAGTGCTGACTTGAAAAGAAGAAGGTTTTAAAAAATAGTTATAGCTACTAGATACATTCTTACAAAAAGGCTATGAGATTTGTTGCTCAGCTCAGCTTTCAGTTTACCAGAGAGCGGTGCATATGCTGAGGATGAGCCAAGGCTGTCAACCCAAGCCCTGGTTACAGAGACGAAAACGTGAATGCTCTGTGGAGTGTTCACTCTCAATGCCCCACTGTAAATTTATCTGTCTGAACCATACAAACTGCCATGACGATTATATCACTACTGGGCTGAAGAACTTGCTTTGGTTTTCATTCTTTCACCCATTCTCAAAAATAAACAGAGCAGACGCTGGACAGGCATGGCCGCACACCTGGAGCCCCAGAACCCAAGGAACAAAGGGTCCGACAGCAAGCTGGCTACCTAGACAGAGGAACTGGGGTGCGCTGGGCTCAAGTGAAAGACCTTGCCCCAGTAAATGGACACACAAATGTCATACCACATGCAAATTTAAAAAACCCAGCAGATCAATAGGTATAGGATTGCTCAGTGATCCCTTAGATCCCTAAGCACTCTAATCTAGCAAGTCACAGATCAACAGGAGTTCTGTGGAGGACTGCTCAATGATTTATGAAATACCTAAACTCTCTCATCTAGCAAATCAGATGGACTAAGAAGGAAGAGCTGCAATAGCAGAAGTAGGAGACTGACCTAAAGACCTAACAAGGGCAATTCTAGAGAATCAAGTGCCCTCTTCTGACCTTTACAGGCACTGCGTACAAACAGTGCACAGACATACATGTGGGCAAAAGACCCACAGACACAATATAAGCCAAAATAAATAAATAAATGAAATAAAACTTAACTTCTGCCGTCCCCTCTAACCCTCCTCTACTTAGAAGCAGGCACGGCTTATGCACCCTTCCCCTGTGTGTCAGTCTCTTGTACTCTTGTCTTTACTTGAAAGACAAGAGGGGCTGCAAGCTGACGGAGGGCAGGGAGCACCCACCGCTTGTGGTTCTAACGCTAGTTAATGCAGCATCTGGGCTGTCCCTCGGATGAGAACATCTACAGTGGCCTCAGAGCCCTCCTTTATAACTATATACAATTCCATGTTCTACACTCCCTATTTAGTACCTTACAAGTTGTGAATCTATCAAAACATCCTCACTGAAAACCCATGCACAAATCTGAAGCAGTCAATAGCCAATAAATCATTCCCGCAACAAAAGAGAGTGAGAACAAGGGCATTCCTAAGTGCCTATGGCACACATTACAGGTTTTAGAAGTCTGACTGAAAAGAGGAAACTTAGATAAATAAGATACATTTCAACATTTGAAATCTAAGGGTAGAGAAAAAGACGTGATGATAGATACACGCGGAAGGACTACGCAGAGACGTTCAAATGCAAGAGCTCTGACAGCAAAGGTGTGCCAGGTGAGCTGCACAGAGCTGAGAAAGGCCTGGGCCAAATGCACTCTCAACAATATGGGAGACAGCAGGGAAACACTCATGGACAGTGCGTCCAAGGACAATGAGCTGGTATCTTATTTCAAGTTGTTTCACAAGTAAGAGGAGCTGCTATTGAACAGTGCTGGCATTCCAAAATATTTTAAAGTAGTTATACTATTTGGAGTGGGACAGTGACTAGCAAACAAGAAAAGGGGGCTTGACAACTCTTGCCTGAAAGTCCACTTCCTGCAGGCTGGGACTGGTGGATCATGAGTTCAAAAGCAGTTTGGGCAACATAGTGAAATCTTGACTCAAAAATCAGTAAAACAAACAACAAAAGTCCATGGTGATGAAGAGCAATATGGTGGCTCCACGGGGGCAGGGGGACACCTAACTTACCTGGTCGTACCCATAAGGCCTCTGTTGGGGTGGCTGGGGTGGTCCCGGCTGTGCTGCTCTGTAGCCCCCATACTGCTGACCTTGACCCTGAGGATAATTAGGATACTGAGGACCTGGAGCACCCTGGGAAGGACCTGCAAGACAGTAACACCGACAAACCTGAGCAGAGCAGGGTTAGAGGGGACGGCAGAAGTTAAGTTCCATTTCATTTATTTCTTTATTTTGACTTATATTGGGTCTGTGGGTGTCTTGGCCACATGTATGTAATCCTCCACAATTTCAGGGAAGATTTCAAATAAGATGTTACTACATTCTTGTGTCTAAACTAAAAAGGACAGTTTGGCACCTTGACCAAGGTTAATGGTTGTAGTAGAAGTGAAATACTGGAAAGAAACGTCAAGACGGGAATCCCCGTCAATGACGGGAGGTCAAACACTGGAATCCCAGTCAATGGCGGGAGGTCAAACACTGGAATCCCCGTCAATGGCGGGAGGTCAAACACTGGAATCCCCGTCAATGACGGGAGGCACTAAATATGCACTGGGAGCTGGTAGGACAGACTCAAGATGCAATAAGGCCAGGGCGACTCGTGATAACAGCAAAGCTCACCTCTGCTTCTATCCGTCAGCCAGTATAACCAAGAAGCAGGTCCAAATAACGACATAATTTATGAATAAAGTTGGGGAATTAATGACATTTCTAACTGTGTGACTAAATTTACATTTGAAGTCATCAAAATGACAGGATTCTACCACCATTAGTAAGCTTATCTCCATAGGACACTGCTGCTCTTGCAGAAGACACGGGTTTTTTTCCCAGCATCCACATGGAAGTTCACAACTGCCTCTAACTCCAGTTCCAAGGGATCCCATGGCCCCTTCTAACCTCCTGAAACACCACACACACACACAATGCACATTCATACATGCAGGCAAAACACTCATCCCCATGCAATACAACTAAATAAATCTTAATTACACTCTGAGAAGCAATCACTGTTAACACCTTAACTTTACCCATTAACCAATAATAAGACCCAGAAACAACAAGGGGCTGACTCCGCTGGCTAGGCAGGCGCTCCTACTACTTTACAACAACTGGGAGGATGTTTTCTCAAGCAGAAGCTGACAGCTTAGGCACTTCAATGTCTTCTCCCACAGCCACTTTACACCTACCATAAACACAATGACTGGAGACAATCTCACAAGAGGATAATCAATTTTCAACCTCAAATAAATTCTACCAGGTTACTCAATTATTGCATATTCAATTTTTTTTTTTTTGAGACAAAATGTCTCTGTAACTTTTGAGCCTGCCCTGGAACTAGCTGTTGTAGACCAGGCTGGCCTTGAACTCACAGAGATCCGCCTGCTTCTGTCTCCCCAGTGCTGGGATTAAAGGCGTGACCACCACTGCCTGGCTCACACATTCAATTATTAACTCTAAATTAGAAGAGAGTTCGACAAGAGAGGCCTATAAAGGAGCATGATGGGAAGATCCTTTAGGGTTCTTGGTATACAACAAATAGTATTTAATGATAATTCTTCTGTCTTCTTCCAGTAAAAACTATTTTTCACAAACCTGTATGTTTAGCTCATTTAATGACATCAAAGTTGTTTTCATGCAATTTCAATAAAATTGATTTGACATACAAAAGTCATGAAAAGGAAATGCCATTTAGGAGAGGCAAGAAATGTCTTTGGGAACAGAAGAAAACCATGAACAACAACTTCTCAACATATCTATTTAGACTTCTCTTCCTTGGGAAAGACATGATGCCACAGAGTGTTAACGCACACCCTGGGAGGACAAAAGAATCTCGGCCTCGGGGAAGGGTTCTTCCTTCTCACCATAAGCAAAGATGGTTCCAGACAATAGAAAACACCAATAGTCCAAAGTAATTCATTACTCCTGGGACAAGCAGAGCACGTTAGTGCTGGCAAGCAGCTGCCGTGCACCAAACACTCATCTCATGCTCTACATGCAAAATGGTCAAAGACACAGACAGATCATCAAATAGAATTATTTCAAGGCGGATGTTCTAATAGACTTTTCGGTACTAAAAGTATTAGGAATTAAATCTAGAGCCTTGTGCATTCCAAGCAAAGAAAGCCGGCAGAGCTCTTCACAGGAAACACAGCTGTACTTTCCCTATCCTCTGTATGATGCACACATTTAGGAAATACTCCCTCAGATGTGTGAAGTGCTTTGAACTAAAACGACACATTGCCTTTATGGATTCTGAGTAATCTTTCCCTTTGCACTAAAAAAGAAATTTTTATAGTAACAGCTACTTGTGTACCTAATTATCATTAATCTAAACTCATACAAAGCTGCCTCCTGTTCATACATGTCAAACAGACCCACAAATTCATTCTTGCTTTTAAAGTAACTGTTACCTTACTGTTAAACAATGTCTTGAGTCTGTAGCCATTTCTGAATGGATTATTAGTTTACCTAAGAGGAACATCTGTGTGACTGTGTCTATGGTATGTGCTCACATGTATGTACATGCTCATGTTAAATCTGTTTCCTTTTTTGAGACAGACTCTCACTGGCTGATTCACTGGGTAAAATTCAGTGCTGCCCAAGGGACCCTCCTGCCCCTGCCTCTTCAGTAACGTGACTAAGGATGAGTACCCTTAGGTGGGTGCTGAGGTTCTGACTCAGGTCCTCATCCTTATGCGGTAAACACTTTTACCAACTCAATCATTTTCCCCATGCCTTTAAAAGGAACAGTCTAAAACAATGGGGCTAAAATAATGCGTATAGAATTAAATGGGCTGGAGAGAGATGACGCAGTAGATAGGGAGGGACACTTGTCACCAGACCTGATAACCTGAGTTCAATTTCCAGGACACATATGGTAGAAAGAAGCGACTCCTACAAGTTGTCCTGTGACTTCTACAAGTGCACTGTTTCACATGTATTCACACATGCACAATAAATAAATGCTTAAAAATTAAAATAAAATGGAGGTTAAATACCACTTGTATATTACAAGAACAACCATGACATCTTTTCATAGGGAAGAAAAATAAAGTAGTTCTCACCATAGCCCTGCTGCTGCCCTGGGTAGCCCTGCTGCCCTGGGTACTGCTGCTGCTGCGGTGGGTACCCTTGCTGTGGAGGTGCTCCTTGATAAGCATCTTGCTGTTGGCCGTACTGTGAGTTTCCTACAGAAGAAACGGAGAGGAGGAGAACAAAGGACTGAGAAGTCTGCCTAGTTAAAGTTTTTGCTTTTCCCTCTAAGATGCACAGCCAACAATACAAGAACAAAATGAAATGCCATATTGATTTTTAAAAAGTTAACAAAACAAAGAAAAAACTCAAACCAAACAGAAGGATTTCGGCCAAACAAACTGCAGTTAAAGCCAATGTGCAAGGTTGAACTGCAGCTCTTTCAGCGCCTCTGCCATACGAGCATTACAGTTACTGGAGCACCACAGTCCTAAGATCATGACTATGCTAAATAAAATAAAAAAGACAAAATTAAAGACAGCTACAAGAGCACACACTAGCTACATGACATCAGCAAGCTGTTCCCTAAAGGCACTATGCTGAGATGTAAATAATACATATGTACAAACACACACGAGGGGTAAGGGGAGTGGGGATTGATGGATTTATGTTCAAAGAGGAAATTTCCACGGAGCAAAAAAGCATTTCTCAGTGTTTTAGTCTTTTTACTGCTGTTAGAAATGGCACGTCACGGTTACGTTCTAAGTATCTGTAAGGTTGTTCTGGGACCCTGTAACTTTCCAGACAGCCAGCAACTTAGTGCTCTTCAAGAGCTCTGCGTGGGAAACACTGTCCTGCACAAGAACTGCATTCCTGGAAAGGGGTATGCGTGTGTCCGTGTGTGAAGGTATATAGATACCTCCTTCGTAGTAATGTGGTGAGGAATCCTCGTAAGGCCTATCGTAGCCTTGTTCAGGATACGACGGTTGCTGATAACCGTAATCACTATGACCTACATCAATTCGACAAGAGACAGGAAGAAACGTTAATGGCCACTGAGTGAAAACCCTACAATTAAACTTTAAGATAAAACTGAAGAAAAGAAAGAAAAAGAAATGGAAATACATAAAAAATAATTTTAATTGCATTAGAAGTATTTACCAACGTGAATGCTTTCACAGTGAGCTAAAGTGCACTTTCTCAAAGCAAAGAGCAGCAGTTTTAGAAATGTCACACTCACTCTCTTAACTCTGATAATCCTCACTGAGGGGGAAAACCTTACATTCTATGTTTAAAAAGAAAATTAGAACATTTAGGCCTCTCACATGTGAGTACATCAAGTTAAATCAGAATGAACAAAAGATGTAATTATCATATTTTTCAAACCCCTGTTCTGCTGGTCACCACTTCCACAGCTTATGTTAAAAACAACACAAATTATATAAGAGGTCCTTAAGTTTTCCCCCTGAAAGAAGCTGAAGTGAGTTCTTAACACTCTAGATTTTATTGCATCAAGTACAAGTGTTTTTTACAGTATTTTCAGATACAAGAAAAAACTTTAAGATAGCGTCTCTCACCCTGGCTTCTTTGAACTCTCTGTAGACCAGACTGGCCTCAAACTCACAGGGATCCACTTGCCTGTGCAGCCCAAGTAAAAATGTATTTCTTAATGCTGTCATTTTAGGCATCTTAAGAAATATTTCTAGAGTATCTTGAATATAAAAGTTCATAAGATTTGTTTACTAAATTAGAGAACACCTTAAATTTATGACACAGCAACTTTAACTGGTAGACTATTTTCTTATTCTTTTAAGTTTCACTTTTTAAAAAAATATAGGAACTAATGTTTTCAGTTGCTAACACATAGTACTAACGTTCTGCGAATGTGTAATCAGGAGGAAGGGCTACCGTCACAGATAAATGTTACACTCCTTGTGTTAGTACTGGAGACCAGAGTTCTGCTGGGGTCCATCATGCCCATGCCGCCCCTAAGCACTGTCTACTGCTGCTCTCCTGCTTTTATTGAGGGTTTGCAGTTACAATCTGAGAGCAATGTTCACTGCTAGCCCTCTGCTGAAAAACTCAGCCAGATATTCATCCAGGTATTTACGGACATGATTATTTCTGAACATGAAAACAGATACTCAATTTTGCCTAAGAAAATACAACTGTTGACATAAACGGAATACTCTATATATGTCAAGACGTACTTATACACACCTGTAAAAACATAACCATTTAAATTTAAAACATAGCAACATAAGTAATTATAACTTTTAAACTTTAATATTTACAAAAGTAGTGTGTCTACTTTGAATAGAAAGGTTTAAAATAAGATAAATTTTACATTGAAGAAATAATCAAGACCAAAAACTACCAAGTTCAACATAACTGCTTAAGATGTACATTAAGGTTGATCTAAAAATTAATTTATTCTCAGACTAATTATGTTTACCAGGTAATTATCACCTTTTAAATTTTTCTGTAAACATACTATTAGCTTATTAAAGTTTCTAAATTAAAAAACTTAATATATCTACATAGAAATAAGGGAAGAAAGAACAACATTCTTACTATTTCATGGCAAGAAAATTTGAGATAAAGATACTGTTTTAACCAGAATTACCTAGATATACCATCATTACTAATAAATGTTTATTGTGTATAAAGTTCTCTCTGCTTTATCAGGAACTCTGTGGTGACAGTCGGTGTCTAAAGCAGATGTCCCTGCATCCTTTAAACGCTGATGGAAAGCGGCAGAGGAAGTGCCTTTGTAACAAGCCAAACTCCATCTTCTTGCTAGCTTGCACTAGGTTCTAGCCAAGGGGTCCTAACATTTTACCCTAACATTTCTTTGCCACATAATGTAAATTTAAAATAACAATGGAATTTACTCGACAGATCAATATTTTGGCAAAGCAGTTCATTAGACAAATCACTGTGATACAGTCACTGTCACTTTAGCAGTTCTGTAAAGATTTAGAAATGCACGATAGAAATCTACTTGTGTACTTTCTTAGCATGTAGTTCTTCCTCAGTACAGTCAGCATCGCATAGTTACCTTCCCTTTAAAGAGGGCTGGGGGAAGCCCCAAACTAAAAATCGCAGTGTTCTGTTTACTCAGTACTAGTCCGTGTGCCTGTCTCTTGTAGACACACCTTTTCTCAAAGGCAAACACATAAGCTACAGTTCTTTCACAAGAATGTAACATTAAATAAAATGAAAAATATTCAGGAATTATATATTCTATAGTTCTACAAAGCCATAGTCTTTAAACTAATGGGTGAAACCTTATAGCATGTGAATTAAATCTCTACAAAGATATTACAGAAGAAGAAGGAGAAGAAGGAGGAGGGGGGGAGGAGGAGGAGGGAGAGGAGGAGGGGGGAGGAGGAGGAGGAGGTGGGGAGGAGGAGGGGGAAGGGGAGGGGAGGGGAGGGGAGGGAGGGAGGGAGGGAGGGAGGGAGGGAGGAAGGAAGGAAGGAAGGAAAGGAGGGATCAGTAACATTTGCGTCAGGTTCAAATGAACCATCCCAAATATAAAAAGATGTTCATTTTATGTGAGAAAACATTCTAGTGACAGAATGCACCTCCTGATGGCACTAACAATAACTACAAATATGCTCTGAATTAGTTACAAACAAATGCGTTTACTGTTGGTACTGTAGAAAACCCAAATGTCTCTAAATGAAGAAACGAGACGTAGTTTCTTCACCCTTCATTAAACTATGAAATGCTGTCTACATCAAGACTGGGCAGGGATAGAAAACGGGAAGGTTAGCATTAGGAGAGGTTACCATCAGGGTAATACTGCTGGTTCATGCCTTCTGGAGGACCTTGTCCACCATGACTGTATTGGTCCCCATAATAGTCTTCCTGGCCTGAGAACTGCTGTGGTGGGCCTGAAAAACCACAACCAGTCAAGACGTAAATCATTTGTTCTCTATGGCATCACAGGTGCTCTTCCTAATCTCATGCTACGAGAGACTACTCCTCAGCTGCAGACCCCTCCAGTGCTCTGGCCCTTCTGACACTCTTAATGACTTCCACACACACTTACATATACACACAGCAGGTCCACAAGTCACATTTACAAAGTCAATCTAAGACCATACAAATAATATCCAACAATACCAACTCAGACAAACAGCCTCTCAGAGGGGCTGAAGCTGGTAGGAAGCTCGTTTCTTTTGGCTTTAGTTAGAGCACTTTGTAAAATTGGCTTTGTTCTTGGTCATATATTTAGTAGCTTCTTTAAAAAGGCATTTTCTGTTATAAATTTTGATAGAAAGCTTTATGATGTAATAGTTTCCTAAAAAATACCAGATAAAAGGAAGCTGTGTGCTGGGAAGCTCCTCTATGCCTCAAGACTCCTGCATCCTAAACCCTGCTACCTTAGGGGTGTAAGGGGAATCCAAAAAAGCCCTCGATTTACCTAGATAAAAAGTTCATTAAAACATAAAGCCTTTCAATTGCTGTTATTTACATTAAGTAAGGAACGGTCCAAATGGCCTCTCACCCTGCTGCGGTGGTCTATATGGAGGCATCTGTCTCTGGCCCATCATGTGGTTGCCTTGGTTAACTTGACCCATCATGCCCATGGGGGGCTGCTGTCCTTGGTAGTGCTGCCCACCTCCAGGTGGCATGTTGTACTGCTGCGAAGGAGGCTGCTGATGCATCATGGGACCTGAGGATATATAAAACATTAACACACAATATTCTGGTATAACACTTCAACAACTTAAGAAAGATGCAACAATGTCTTACAACATAAGTCACAAAATGTGCAATCTAACAAAGGAAACGGTTCAAGGATGAGTGAGTCTTTGCACAAAGCTCACACACCCAGATTCATGTGCAAGGAAAACAAGCAAATCTCAGGGCCACTGACATCATTTTCCAAAAGTCAAAATGTAGACAGTAAACAACCTCTTCCTGAACATGGGCATTTTCTACACCGTGTTACCTATACCATCTTTCAAGCTGGGCGGTGGTGGCGCACGCCTTTAATCCCAGCACTTGGGAGGCAGAGGCAGGCGGATCTCTGTGAGTTCGAGACCAGCCTGGTCTACAGAGCGAGTACCAGGACAGGCTCCAAAACCACAGAGAAACCCTGTCTCAAAAAACCAAAAAAAAAAAAAAAAACAAAAAAACAAAACAAAAAAAAAACAAAAAACCTATACCATCTTTCCAGACAAAGTATCTTACTATAGTATTAGAAAACCTAAGAAAAGTAAAGCTCCACAAATGTTAAACCAACAAAAGAAACAAACTTCTGGATTTCCATTTCTTTTTTTTTTGCAGAGGGGAGATAAAGATTTATTTACTTGCACGTATGCGAGCTTGCAGGATTTCTGCACATCATATATACATGCAGGAGCCCAAGGAGGCTGGAGAAGGGCATGTGATCCCACAGAGCAGGGAGCATGAATGTTGGGAAGGGAAATCAGGTCCTCTGTAAGAGCAGCAAGCACTCTTAACTACCCACCATCCCTCTGATCCTACCCTTTTATTCTTCTTAATAGACATTTATTCAACTCTGGTAGGTAGAAACCTGTAAAAGCACTTCACAAACAGATAATTTGAACAATCTGAGGACAAAATTTCAAAAAAGAATCTTTCCCTTTCCAAAATCTCAAAAGTTTTATAAACTTGAAATCAAAGGACTAAAATGTTTCTTTTTTAAGTTAAAATGTATCTGTGTATATGGGTGTGTGCCTCTATGTACCAAGTGCCTGCATACTCAGAGGTGGAAGAGGACACAGATCCCCTAGAACTGGAGTTACAAACACTTGTTGGCTGCCATGTGGATTCTGGGAACTGAACCAGAGTCCTTTCTTTCTGAGGGCAGCTAAGCCTTCTCTTCAGCCTCCAGGACTAAAGTGAAATTGAATGAAACTTATGCCCTGGCAATGCTGAAGCAGGCATGGGCGGTCCGTATATGGTGGTTCTGTTGAACTTGTCCATATTGGGTTTCATGGTCTAAGTTGATGAGGACGACTGACCAGGCCTCTTCCTCAAAAGAGCACCAGATCTCATTACAGAGGGCTGTGTAAGCCACCATGTGGTTGCTGGGAATTGAACTCAGGACCTTTGGAAGAGCAGTCAGTGCTCTTAATCACTGAGCCATCTCTTAAACCCTCTCACCCTGCCCCTTGCCTCCCCACCCTAAAAACTACCAGGAAAAGGAATGTAATAGAGCATGGCTCAGAAAACAGACCTATACAGTCTCCAGAGAGAGAGGCCAGGACACAGAAGGGCCACTGCTGCAGCACACAGTGAGGATGTGCCGTCCCACACTGTCACCTAGCAGTGCAAACTGTCCCCTTAGAGGGCCTCAGAGCTCCTCACTCTACTCTCTCACCAAGGCAGTCTCGGGAGTGTTGTCTGTGGATGCCACTTACCCTCACTCAGGGGTGACAAGACCAGAGAGCATAGGGAAGTTCTCCAGGCAAAAGCGACACAGATGAGTCAGAGGCTCGTTAATAATTTAAACAAACATTATAACAGCCAAGCGAGCCCACTCCTGTAAGTTTCCAGGAACAACGTGAGCCTGAAACTTTACCTCCCTGACAATGTGACCAACTGTTTGGTCTCAAGAAATGCGTTTTCAGAGCTATTTTTTTTCCTATCCACTTTTGTCTGTTCGGCTTTGCTTCAGATTCTTTTCTCTCTAGTTTTTAATTTCATAACTATACACTTTCCGAGCTTACTCTGAAGTCATCAATGTGGAGATGAGCTCCTCAGAGCAAGGAGAAGGTGGCTCAGTAAGAGGTGAGGAAGCAAGCCCGAGATCCGGCACAGAAACCCTCAAGCCTTCACTCGCACTTCCCATGACCCTCTGGCAACCAAGGAATCCAGACACCAAGACCAGACAGCTAACAGTACTCAGCAAAGGGACAGACAGACCTCAAGTCCAAGGTCAAAGTGCATGCCTGCTTTTTTCTACATTTTTTTTTCACTTGCGCTTCTCAAAAATAAGGTTTAACAGAGTTCACAGATCCAAAGCAAACTTGGCCACAGGAAAGGTCTAAAACAGCCATTCATTTCACTGAATTTATTGCCAAAAATTAAAAATTTGAGAATTTAAATGTGCAGCATGCACATGCCTAGAGTCTGAAGAGGCACTGAAGTCCCTGGAACTAGACTTACAACTGCTCTGTGGGTGCTGGGAACCGAACCCAGGTGTTCATCCCTCTAGACTCATAAACTTAAAACTCTCAAGTACATTTCCTATATGATAAGGTATTTATGATGCTATTACTCATAATTTTATTGACAACCTCACTGTGCCTTTGCATAATTTCACTTTCAAGAAATGAAGGCTTCTTTACCTTAGTTTTGGTCTAAAAAAATTTTTCAAAGAACTCTTAGCTTAGAAGTAACAGTTATAGCTAAACCCTATCTGTATACTGGAGCCAAAGTTAGAGGGGTGGGATCCACAAACATCCAGCACAACGACACTCGAAAGTTCCTCCCGGAGAAAAGCAGTTCCAACAGAGTCACAGCCAGGCAAGACCACACCATGAGCCCTGTCTCTTAGGACTGCCAGCAGCTCCAATCCCAAAGAGATCAACAACCACTTTCCTTTATTCTGTCACTTCCCTCTTGGGACCTTGACACCATTCAGATCAGGCTCTGCACCACCCTCTGGAAGGCTTAACCACAGAGACCCGAGAACCCCCCTTGTCATTGTTTAGAATGCATGTTGTTTTCCTAACACACCAATGGAAACAAAGGCTACCAATTCGAAGAATGCACACTACAGAGAAAGGCAGGCTTGCAAAATGAATCCATTACAGATAATCATTTTCGGCAAATAACAGCAACATGTCCTTTTTCCCTTCACAGATATTCCTTGTTTTTACATAAATTATTTTGATATTGGGTATACTACAAAGTATAATACATAAAGATATATAATACTTTATTAACCTAGAATATATTTTCAAGTTGTCTGCAAAGGACATAAAACAAATACTCACCATCCATTTTGAATTTTACAACTTATCACACCATTTATAATTGCAATTCTATATTAAACACATGAAAAATAGCCCCAAATGCTACATCTTATATTACTGGAATCCTTAACTCCAGTGAGAATTTTGTCAAGAAAAACATTTGAATGCTTCTTATTCTGTAGCAGGCCAAGGCCAGGCGCCTGGGTGACTGACAGGTAACTGGTACTGTCACCATCACACTCAGACAAAAAGAACTTACAGATGTTAGAGTTCATTAACTCGTGAAGAAACTGAAACGGTGTTATTTTCAAGACATTCGTCACACACGCGCACATCTGTCCACCACTTCCACCTTCAGACACTGTCTTTCCAGGCAGTTACTTACATTAACCATTCTCGACAGCTGGGACTCTCAGTTCTAACGACCCTGTCTTCTAGGGGACATTCAGCAAGGCAGAGACACTCTTGGGGGTCCAAGAGGGAGTAAGAGGCACTACAGTCACCTACGTGTAGAGGGCAGATACACAGACAAACAACTCCTTGACGTGTTGCACAGTCCCCTTAACAAGGAACTAGCTACACCCTCAAAACTGTCAAGAGCAGCGAGGAAAGGAACTCTGGGTTCGCACCGGCATCACAGGCACCTACAAAAAGTACTCCAAGAACTAGATTGTGAAGGATTACTAGGGACTGAAAAATAAAAAGGAGTGTAGCATGGATCAATAAACCTAACAACAGACAAAGCTTGAGTTTATTTTAGTTAGCCACCCCTCAGAACTAGACTACACAATGACTCACAAAGACAGTCAGTGGTAAACATCTCTTGTTGCCTGAATTGACTTCCAAAATTCTCCATGTGTGTGGCAACACACTGTGCTGCGAAAGAACCCTGTCTACCTAAGTGCTAGATGGACTACATCTGAATACCTAAGCTTGATTTAGAAAGAGAGCTCAGTTGGCACACTGCATGCCTAGCACACATAGAGCCCCAGACTGGATCCCCAGCACTATGTAAGCCAGGCATGAAGACGCATGCCTATAGGCATGCAGGCAGAAGGATCAAGCATCAAAAGTCATCTCCAGACAGCCACAGGCTGGAGCTAACAGCCTGGGCTACGAAGCAAGGAGGTCCATGGGAGGACTTGGAGGGAAGAGCAGGAACGGGAAAATGCTGTAATTATTTTACTATTTAAAAAAAATCATAACTGTACAACAGTACAGAAGGACATTGGTTTTTTAATTTGTTATGGCAGAAGGACATACCGTCAATCAACACACATAATACAGTGTGACCAAAGCAAAACAACATCTGACCGTCTTAAACAAAGAGTATAAGGGAAAAACAATACGCAATTATGTAATGAATGCTACTAAGATTTCTCTCGACAGCCTAGGTGTGCGTATGGGATAATACAAAGCATGCCAGGTTTGGAGGTGATTCCTGGCTGTGTCTATGCTTCATATATCTTCCAGTTTTCATATTAAACACAGGTTAACTTTGATGACAGGAAAGTGATATATTGTAACAAAATATCTGAACTACAACTAAAAGGTTGCAATACTCTTCAAACTCTTTATCTCAGCAACTGTGGTATCAGCATATTCTTAGGACCCCAGTCTTGATGGGGAGGAAGAACAAAGATGGCATGACTCGCTTATTCAGAACATGTTACCAGACAAGATACCCCTATGGGATACTTCAGATAACTCTTTTGTTTGCTAATTTTCTATTCTCAAAATTTAGTTAGTGAATCATGACTTGAGATCTGCCCCACAGCAGTGAAGCCAGTACTGGAAACAGTCCCCTTTAATCCCATATACTATAATCATTTCAATTTCTAAACTAGAGGTCCTATAGTTCCTAAACCTAGTTTGAATTGGAGTCATGAGGCAGAAGTCATAACTAGAGATACAGATTAATCATGAGGGCAATCTATTAATCAAATCTACCTAACGGAGCCCACAACACTACATATGCATCTTCTCACATCCATGCCAGGTGAGCGATGCCTCCTGGTGCTCAGAGACAACAGAGGCAGCACCCCTGGAGCCCCTCTGGATGCTGCCTGTGCACTCGTCCGCTTCTTGATGGGACTCTGTCGAATGCAGAATGCATTCAGTTGAATTACTCAAGTTCTTCCAAAAGTCACAAGACCTAAAGAGGTTAGAAAACCCTCACCTTTCCACTCAGAAGTGAAACGAGTCTTAGTGACCAGAAATAAATTAAGAGGATTGATGGAGGAGGGTCATCTGTCTATGTGTTACTTTCATTGGTTAATAAAGAAACTGTCTTGGCCCTTTGATAGGACAGAAAATTAGGTAGGTGGAGTAAACAGAACAGAATGCTGGGAAGAAGGGAAGTGAGGCAGATGCAATGAAGCTCCGACCCAAGATAGACGTAGGCTAGAATCTTCCCGGTAATCCACAACCTCGTGGTGCTACACACATTAATAGAAATGGGTTAATTGAGACGTGAGAGTTAGCCAGTAAGAGGCTAGGGCTAATGGGCCAAGCAGTGTTTAAAAGAATACAATTTGTGTGTTGTTATTTCAGGTGTAAAGCTAGCCGTGTGGAAGCCGGGCGGGACGAAAAGCAGGCCTGCTCGCCTCATCACTACAGAGGATATAGCTGCAATAAGACAATTGAAAAAAAGCAATGTCAATGTTTTACGTTCATCTATCATCTAAAAAGAAAAAGTCTGAAAAACTCTGACCAAATGGCCTCATATAAATTCTGCAAACGCTACTGACTAGAACTTCTCCAGGAGTCACGCCACTTCACCTTATCACCATCATTAGCAGTGGGCGACATGGAGGGGAGAGACATTGTTTATTTTATTAGCAGTGGGCGACATGGAGGGGAGAGACATTGTTTATTTTGTGTTTTGCCTGCACATATGTACAAGTGACAGGAAAGCAGGAGCCAGCCAGAGGGCAGTCGGGCAGGGGACAAGTTAGAACAAAGTATAATGAAACACACAGATGACAGTACCACACTGGAGCCCAGTACTTTATATGCTCATTTATAGAATCCATTTCAATATTCAAAGTCCAAAGGAATTCCACAATTTTACTACTCTGTCTTACAATCCTGTGAGGCCTCAGGACATCAGCACCAGTGGTATAAGCTAGCAGATTATTTCTCCACTTCTTAAGCAAATAAAAGATAAAGATATATATATATACATATATATAAATATATATATATAAAGATATCCACAGATTTATTTTATATGAGCTAGTAAAAATTAAAATTTTAAAAATTTGGGAGTTAATTTTTCCCCATTAATTTCAAATTCAAAGTAGAGATGTGGGAGGGGCAACAGAATCCTTATAGCAATTTACAAAGGAAGCTGGGGGAAGCTGCTAGAATGAATGCAGAGTCCTGCAGAACTCATTTAGAAAACTACTGCAACTGGGAGGTGGCAGGGAGTAGGCTGAGAAGCAGCTTGGTGATAAAATACTTGTCCAGTACGTATGCACCTATGGGCACAACCCCAGCAAGAAAATCTAAAGAGAAAACTACAGCATAATCACTCAGTTCATAAAAATATCATTAAGCATTAATTACAAATATATTATTGTATTTTATATAATATATTACAATCTATAAATACAATATATAATATAATGAATATATAAATTTTATCATATAAATATACAAATTATGTATAATATAATTAATATATAAAATATATTATAATAAATGGCTGGATGGTGGTGGTCCACACCTTTAATCCCAGAACTTGGGAGGCAGAGGCAGGCAGAGCTCTGTAAATTCAGGCCAGCCTGTTCTACAGAGTGAGTTCCAGGACAGGCTCCAAAGCTATACAGAGAAACCCTATCTTGAAAAACAGTGTGTGTGTTATATGTTAGTAAATGATACAATGCATTAGCTAATTGTCATGTGATTATGTCTTTTTTTTTGCAATACAACTCTTTTGAGTTTTTTTTTTCTATTGTGCTCCATCACTTAGCAAAATCTTCATCCTTCCTTTTTGCAAACTCAGGTTTGCACTCATTCTACAATGCGCTACATTTCTGACCCTAAACATAAGCCAGACCTTAGAATTTCACCAATATTTGTTTCCATAACAAAAAAAAAAAAACATTAAAAATGGTAGCCCCCTGAGGAAGGAGGAGTCTAAGCTAAAGGCCAGACTGGCGTACACAGCGCAACTTTATCTCAAAACAAACAGAGGCTGGAGAGGTGGCTCAGTGGTTAAGATCACTTGTTCTTGCTGAAGACCCGGGTTTGGTCCCCAGCATCCACATGGTGACTCACAGCCATGCATTAACTCTAGCTCCAGAGGGCGCCCTCTTCTCCAGAAGCATCAGCACACACAGTACACACTGCACCCACGCAGACAAACGCACATACAAAATAAATCTTAACAAAGCAACCCACGCACACAGTGGGGAAAAAAAAAGTGAGTACTTTTAAATATCATTCTAGTGTTTCTTGATACAAAGATAAACAGGTCTAAGGATTTTTGTCATTTTTTAATGAAAAACAAAATCAAACCAAAACACAAAAGTAATCCTTATTAAATTTGAGGCTTGGGAAGAGAACAGTACCAAGGGTTGGACCCAGGACTTTGGGGCCTGTGAGAAATTTTTTTTTTTCCTGTGAGAAATTTTTAAGAGGGAAAAAAGTTCCTTTTCATTTTTAGAATTGTTCCAGCCTTCTAAACAAGGACTATCCATCCACACAGCAGTGTGTTCCCACCTCCGCATGCTTTTATGTCTAAACAGAAAATGTAAAGTATGTAGCTTATTTTTATAAAAACTACCTAAAAGAAATGTTTTATGATGAAACAACAACAAAAACTTAATGAAACCTTCATTTGCCATTCCAGTTTTTCATCCAATAGACCAGATCACAATTATAACAAGTCCAGACTGTCGAAAAGTGATGGCGCACGCCCTTACCCCAGTACTCAGGAAGCATAGGCAGGCAGAGCTCGGCAGGTTCGGGCTCTGGTCTACAGAGCGAGTGCCATGACAGGTTCCAAAGCTATAGAGAAACCCTTGTCTCAAAAAACCAAAAAAGAAAAGAAAAATGAAGAAGAAGAAAAAAAAGCCCAGACTATATTAGTATTTTGAAATTATGTAAATAATTTTAATACAACCAGTTCTTCCTTTATCTGAGTACCTTTGAGTGATCTGATCTTTTTCTATAATCAAGATCAAGGCTCACCATTATAGCGTTAGCGGGAAACCTGGTACCAGGGAAAGTTCCAAGAATCCACAAGGATGACCCCAGCTAAGACTCTAAGTAATAGTGGAGAGGGTGCCCAAACTGGCCTTCCCCTGCGATCAGAGTGATCACTACCTTGTCATCATGGAACCTTCATCCAGTAACTGATGGATGCAGATGCAGAGGTCCACAGCTAGCACTGGGCTGAGCTCCCAGACTCCAGTTGAAGAAAGGGAGGAGCGATAATATGAGCAAAGGGGTCAAGACCATGGTGAGAAAACCCACAGAGACAGCTGACCTGAGCTAGTGGAAACTCACTGACTCTGGACTGATAGCTGGGGAACCTGCACAGGACCAAACTAGGCCCTCTGAATGCGGGTGACAGTTGTGTGGCTGGGGCAGTTTGTGGGGTCACTGGCAGTGGGATCAGGATTTATCCCTAGTGCTTGAACTGTCTTTTTGGAGCCCATTCCCTATGGAAGGATTTCTTGCTCAGCCTAAGATATAGGGGGGGGGGGGGCTCGGGGATACTTTGTTGGCTTCCCTCTGAAAAATAGATGGGGGCTGGGGTGGGGGAAGGGTGAGAGGAGTGAAAGAGGAGGAAAGGGAGAGAGAACTGGGATTGGTATGTAAAATTAAAGACTGTTTTATAAAAAAAAGTGTATGTAAATTTAAAAAAACAAGGCTCACTACATTCTGTACATGAAATAGCTTTAAGGAGGCAATGTGCCAACCGCGTTAATACAGCAATCAGCAGAACAGAGTTACTGGTTTCTAATTATTTACAGGACACTTAAAAGAGTAACGTGAAATCAGCTTCACGGAGACTGGTAATAAACGGCAGTGCGCTCCAGTATGCTGAGCAGCTAGCCATGGGCGCAGAGGCACACCCACCTTTAGAAGGAGCTGCCCTGCTCAAACACAGGGCAGTCAGAAGTGGCGCGGCAGGGGCAAAGGACCAGGCTGGTGACTTTTAAGACAGTGTGCCTGGATGGCAGACCACACACCCCAGTGTTCTAACACAAAACAAAATGCTGCCTTTTCCGGTGACCAGCATTATGAAGCAATCCAAATAAAATGTGCAAAAGGCAAACAAGCTTGAAAAGGCAAATTCAGCAATTTAATTTCTAAACACAAATGTAAAGACTCAAGGCTTCAACTCAATGCATGCTGTTTTCTCATGAGCACCACTGTGCGTTACTTCACACTCCAGACAGAGCCTGTCTTAAACCAAAAAGCAAACCAACGAGGCTACTGCATCTACTTCAGGCAGACCTCAGTGCTGGGCTTCAGCAATGGAGAGGCCGAGGCAGAACTGCCGCAAGTTCAGGCTAGCCTCGACTACACACTGCGAATCTGTCTTCAGTTCTCAACGGAACGCCTGGACGAGCCAGCCAGGACAGGAAGATGTACCCATGAAATCTCCATGATACAAGACTGGCATGACCACCAAATGACATGCCAATATGAAGAAATGCCACAAGGTCCGACATCTAGACAAGAGCTACAAGTGGTTAGCGGCTGACAAGAGAGGGAGATCAGGCTACTCCCAAATGTGTTAGGTATCTGACCCCCATTAGTCAGCCATAAACATAAATAATGCTAAATGAACTCAAGTTGTATGTGTGTGTGTGTGTATATATGCAAGTGCACACGCACACACATACAATAACAATTACGGAAGAGATCATGAAGTGGAAGGACGGGCACGAGGGGGCCAGAGCTGGGAAGAGGGAGAAGCGAGGGCACAGGTACCTTGATTTGGCTGCATGTTCATGTTTGGTCTGGGACCATAGTTTCCCATTGGCTGCCCTTGGCTCATTGTCATCTGGTTCTGCACAGGCATGCTCTGGGATGATGGCACCGAATGGTTGTAGCCTCCCATGGAGCCGTGGCTACTTGAAGGCATATTCATGGAACTGTTTGTCATGTTGAGCTGATTGGGTCCAGGTCCCTGCATTGGTATATGGTTAGGCCCTTTGAAGAGAAATGGTCAGAATGGAAAATGAGTTAAAGGGATACATGGTACAAGTTTTTATTACTGCAGTACAGCCTAAGCAACAACTTGAATATTTAGTCAACAGGAACTGTGAACAGTTTAAACAGGTAACTCTGACAAGGTCTGTGCTGCTATTTTCCCACCTTAAGAGAGGAGGAAATTGACCTCGGAAAACCAGAAATTGTATGAGAGGAATAAGGAAGGAACACTAGCTTGCTAGGCAATGAGACTCATGGAGTATTAAGTGTGCAGTTCTAGCAGACATAAGCAAACAGAGGACAGGCCAAGGGAACACACTGCCCAGTACATAATGCAGCAAATGATAAGCAATGGTGACATTTATAGCCATGGGCAACAGAGACAGAGTCCAGCCGAGAGGGCAGTGACAATTGGATAGCCATTTGGAAAACCACCCAGCTGGAGCACTACCTCATTTCTTCCTCTAAAACTAACTTCATTATGTATAAAACATGTAAATATTAAAGGAAAAACAAATCATGAAAGATAATTTCAAACATGAGAACTTTGAAAATAATCTTGGAAGGGGAAGGTCTTAGGTATGCTTGGAATCTCCGAGCCATAATAAATAAATTTAGTTACATAAAAATGAATTTGAACATATCAAAACAACTAAAATAGAATCTGGGGACATGGCTCAGTGTAGGTAAAGTGCTTGTCATGCAGGCATGAGAACCTGTGTTGGATACCCAGAACATGTGTGAAACACAGAGCAAGACAGCTGACCTGTAATCCCTGAGGCCTGCTGGACGGCAGACCTGTAATCCCTGAGGCCTGCTGGACGGCAGACCTGTAATCCCTGCGGCCTGCTGGACGGCAGACCTGTAATCCCTGCGGCCTGCTGGACGGCAGACCTGTAATCCCTGAGGCCTGCTGGACGGCAGACCTGTAATCCCTGAGGCCTGCTGGCCAACTAGCCTAGTCCGGTCAGTCTAGATTCAGCATGACCTGTCTAGAACCCTGATCCAGCTTACCACGAAGGAACACTCTCATACACTGCTGAAGGGATGTGAAGCTAAGTTAAGTACTGCTTTATTTTTATACGGAGTAATCTGCAATGACTAGCAAACTTTAAAATGTACTGGTTTATAGCACAGAATAGTCTGTCGCACAGACTGGCCTCAAATTCACTGTGCAGCAAGGATCATCTTGAACTCCTGAACCTCCTGTCTCCTACCTCTGAAGTGTTGGGATTACAGGTATTTACCACTACACCCAGGTTGAAATGTACTTTACACCCATCATAAAATGTACTTGTAATCCAATAATTTAAGTTCTAGGATTCTATGTATGTTCTGAAGTACACGTATGCATGGAAGCAAAAATATGTGCACATGCATATGCACAGACATACCAAAACACTAGAAACTTCATTTCCGTCACCAGGCAATGGTGTACCATAAAGAAGGGTGAGGACGGAGAGCACCCAGGTTTGATTCCCACCACCCACCACAGCCCCACAACTTCTTTAAGTATAGTCCCACGGGGTCCTAGACCCTCTACTGGCTTCCTTGGGTACTGGAATACATATGGTACAGACATACAAAGCAGGCAAACATCTATACATTAAAAAAAGGATGTGAATGGGCGCCAAATGAGACAGCTGTCTGATGGAAAGTTTATGTAAAGGGTGTTTCTTAGGAAGGGGAGACAGGGGTGGGGATGAGGGAAGGGAAGGGAGGGGAGGGGAGGGGAAGAGAGGAGGTGAGGGGAGGGAACTAGAAATTACAGGAGCCTCTTTTCCTTTCTCCCCAGACCCAGAACTAAGCATCTGAAGAAGCAAGCATGCAGAAACACCTGTGCCTTTTGATTTTGGTTCCACAGGAGTGTGAACTTACTTTTACTTTCAAGGCTTAAAAGCAAATCAAAGAAAATCTTGTCATTAACATGGTCTACAGATGAGTTCCAGGCCAGCCAGGATTACACAAAGGAACCCTGTCTCAACACAAACAAAAAACTACTAGGAAATTCAAAACAGATGGGAGAAATATAAGCTATTGGTCTTCCAATTTCTCTTACACCAAACAGTAAATGTTCTTTTAAGATAGTACTGGGTATTTAGAAATTACTGTTTTAGAAGCTCTGCGGTATTCTAGACAATCTCATCATTAGTTGACAATCTTTGTTCATAGAAAGTCATTTATGGATTTGCCTTAGCAGGTGAGAGTATTCACTGCTGTGCAAGCCTGCTGATCTGAGTTCCACATTGGGAATCTACATGAAGAGTCAGATCCAGTGGCACACACCTGAAATCTCAACACTCCTGCAATGACATGGAGAGAGGCAGAATCCACAGGAGAGCTAGCCTGAGCCCAGAGAGCAGAGAGTCAGTCCACGGGTGAGCTAGCCTGAGCCCAGAGTGCAGAGTCAGTCCACGGGTGAGCTAGCCTGAGCCCAGAGAGCAGAGAGTCAGTCCACGGGTGAGCTAGCCTGAGCCCAGAGTGCAGAGTCAGTCCACAGGTGAGCTAGCCTGAGCCCAGAGTGCAGAGTCAGTCCACAGGTGAGCTAGCCTGAGCCCAGAGAACAGAGAGTCAGTCCACGGGTGAGCTAGCCTGAGCCCAGAGTGCACGAGATCCTGCCTCAGAAAGGCGGACAGCTAGTTCCTCGATTTTCCTGACTATCCACATGACACATCCACGTACATAAGCATTTCAAAATTGTTAATAAAAAAGGACATACCTTTATTTGGCTTTATAAATAAACCAAGATGTTAAACTAACAATAATTGCATGTTTCTCAGCTGTTTACTTGATCTTAGGCCTCACTGTCATCTGGAGAGTTAGGTACGAGTTCTAATCAAAGGTTCTACCACAAAGCTCCCAACGGGCTAACCTGGACTAGCATTGTGTCTCAGTTCTAAAGTGGCGTGTGTGTCCTAGAGAGCCACACACTGACTTGGCAAGAAGCTTTCTCTCAACTACAGTCTAACTGCCTATACCCCTACCTCCATGCTGTGAGGGAGGAGAAGCGGAGAAAGACCATTTGCCTCCTAATTAACAACAGCACACCGATCCTCTAAGCCACGCTACCTTGTCTCTTCTACTCAGCGTTCTCCTCTTTGGTTCTTTTACTAAATCCGCCATCCTTGGGTACACAACCAGTCAGAGACTGTTCTGAGCACATCAACTCTCCAGGTCAATAATAAAAATGGTTCTGCTCTTCCAATTTACTCTATTGCTAATTGAATGGTGCTCTTTTCAACTCTGCTAGTGAAAATATCTTAGTCTTTGGAAAGTAAAAATATTCTCACATTAAAGGTAGAGTAAGCTTTATCAAAACTTATGCTATAGACTATTATAAAAACAAAAATAGTTTAAGGATACTTTTTGGCAGAAGGTTCAGTAGATAAATACCCAAGTAGCCTAAAAAGATCACTATTATACTGATTCTAGGGTTAAAATGGATAAATGGAACGGCTCACTATTAAGAGAGCTTATATTACTTTTCAGTTTTTAATACTGTCTCTAAATCAATTTCCATTTTAATGATACTCTATAAACATATGTACTAACAAGAATCTAGATTTGGCTTCAGAACTATCTGCAAGGAAATATTAAATACACCAGCCCCTCGGGGACAGTTCCGCTCCTGTACCCAGGCCTTTTGCAGTGTTCCTATTTCTGAAAGATCAATACGTTTTTAGGTAAATAAATGTCATGGTTCTTTTTCATGAACAGGCCTTAATTCTTAAGCCATGGCAAAATCCCTTTCGCCCCCAAAAGCTCCTAAAGCCAACTGTATTGCAGAGTTTCAGACAGACTAAATTTAGCCAGTTCTGTTCATCCGAGGAATGCTGTGTGTCAGCTACACCGAAGCCCAAGGGCGGCCTGATAAGCACTGAATACAGGTCACGTCGCTCTGCAGCTAACAAACTCGAAGAGAGCCTGGACTCGGGGGCATTCAAAGCAGTTTTGTCATCAACAATCTAGTGTCCCCTGAGTCCCCATGTCGTTTCAGTTGCTAAGCAACTCTGGTGTTAATGTCTTAGAGGAGAGAACTTACCAGGCATCTGGCCGTTCATCTGGTTCTGCATGTGTGGGGCAGGAGGGCCCCCACCCACCATTCCATCTGAAGGCATGTTGTGAGAACGGGGAGGGGGCGGAGGGCCGCTCTGACTCATCCCTCCAGGACCCATAGGCATATTCTGTGTGGGCGGCTGAAAGAAGACAGTTTTAGTAAACCAAGAGAAACAGAAAAAATTCATATGGAATGGCTGCTGTCTATATTAGTAAACTGAATACAAACAAAACAATAAATGCATATCAATGTCTTGTAATGTATCTTAATGATGGACTTATTAAAATCATATTTAATATCCCTCACAACCTCAAGTGCTTGGAAAGTAGACTACAGTTA
Source organism: Microtus oregoni (assembly GCF_018167655.1). Taxonomy (NCBI): domain Eukaryota; kingdom Metazoa; phylum Chordata; class Mammalia; order Rodentia; family Cricetidae; genus Microtus; species Microtus oregoni. The sequence continues at coordinate 38,096,931 of NW_024543070.1, read as the reverse complement.
AAGTGGGCTCTAACGTATACAATCTCACAGTGAAATGGAATTTTCTAATAGGCTATACAGACTTTTCATTTATTGACGATCTCTAATGTGTCTATTATTTAAATTACATTAAAAACCTAAGTGTCTTTTCATTGTGAACATAGTTGGAAGTTTATTAATGGTAGACTTTTACCTGCAAATGAGATAACAACAGCACAGTACACAAAGAGCGAGAAAGAACAATGTCTTCTACTTAGAGGGGGAGCACTGGCAGTGAAAGAATGGTAAACAGCTCAGCTTATTTCTGTGCCCGTCAAGGGTTAGGAAAGGGTACACAGACAGGGGCCTCTAAAGGATGCCTCTGGCAAACTTTTGAAGAAAACTACTCACTAAATATGAGAGCTCACAAAAGGGTTAAAGGAAACACACACACAAAGATCTTCAACACTCTGTCCCACTTCTTATGTGAAAAAGGCAAATGGCTGATTAGTTTCTTTCCAAGCCCTCATTTTCAGTCTGCAGGTTATAAAGGTGTAGAGATACACACTATTAAGGTCTACACATCTCTTCTGCTGTCTCTCCTTCCTCCTTCCAGACCTTCTGCTGATGGCCTCTTCAGCAGCCCAACCATATCTGTCACCTCTTATGCAGCTTTCAGATTTGAACACAGCAGCACTTGGCAGACATCAGAAGACTCATTGTTAATGAATCGCTAAAAGTTGCAGAAATATTGGTTCTTTCTATTTTTGTAGACCAGCCTGGCCTCAATCCCACACTATTCACCTGCCTCTGCCTCCTGAGTGCTGGGACTAAAGGTATGCACCACCATCTCCAGGCAGTGTTTGGAAAAAAAAAAAAAAACACTTTTTTCTTTCCTCCCTCCCTCTCTCCCCCCTCTAAGAAACCTAAGGGTTTCGCTGTAGCTTTGGAGCCTATCCTGGAACTAGCTCTCTTAAACCAGGCTGTCCTTGAACTCACAGAGATTTGCCTGCCTCTGCCTCCTGAGTGCTGGGATTAGCATGCAACACCACCTCCCAGCTTTATCAGTAAATCCAGATCACTAATTTTTAGTAAAAATTTTAAAATCTCATATTCAGGTCTTTGTTTAACTTGTATCATTGCACACTTAATAATTTGGTTCTGATTTAAAAAGAAAAAAGAAACAAATCACACTTCTTAGTTTTAATTATTATCCATCACTTACCAATCTGATTAACTCTTTGCCATTCAATCTATAACACATCCTGGATCACTATTATCATTACAAGGCATAACAAACAAACACACTTGATCATAAGTCATAAAGTGCTGGGAAACAAAAGCAAGCTGAAGAGAAACTGAAGGCTAGCCCACCAGAAAGAGTCAAATGTAAGACCACACAATGCCTTTGGCCTTTTCCTCTGCTGTGCTGTGCACAGGAAGAGCCCCAGTAGAAAGAAATAGATGTTTGGAATCTTTGACAAGCAGAAAAAAGAAAATTTAAGTATAAAACATCAAGAGCAGAACCATGTGAAGGGGAAATTGGTAGCCTGGAAGAGACAGAGGGAAGCAGATGCTGGGAGCTAGCTAACTGCTGGAGTGTGGGGCCACCAAGTCAGAGGGGCTTTCATGGAGGACTGGAGGGGACTCAAGGCTCCTCTTAAACTAAGGTCAAACCCCAAGACTGGTCTTAACAAGTCTAACTCGAGCCTCACTAAATTTAAGATTATCCCTGGTATTTCAACACTGAAGGCAAATGAATCCCTTTGGAAGAATAACATGGAAGTGTACTGCTGGAATCTTCAGCCACAAGCCTGACGTTCTGTTTAAAAAAAGAAAAGAAAAGAAAAGAAAACTCACAGGGCATTATGAAAAGCAGGAGTAAACACCCAACACCAGCAGGACAGCTGTAACAATAGCAAAGTAAAAACTAGACAAAGCAGCAAGTATTAGAGGGACAGAAACATTCACAGAGACTAGGTAGGGGTGTAAAAAAAGTGCAGGCTCCAGGGCAAATGTCACCTCTCAACAAAGCTTAACACCAACTCAGCACTGAATCTAGCAATTTCAACTCTTGTACATACACTGCAAAACTTGCAGATAAAACACCCACTAAGGCATCCCTCAAAAGAACCCCAGGTGAAGTGAATGTAATACCTGCCAGCAGCGAACGGATAAACAAACATGGAAAGTCATCACACAGAAACACTACAGTAGTGATGCATGCTTATCAGGGTGAGCCCAAAAGACACCAAGTGAAGGAGGCTACACAAGAGGCTGTCATGTGACTCCATCTTTACAAATGCCAGGTCAACAAATAGAGGCAAACAGCAGATTAGTTGTTGCCAGTGAGTCGTAAAAAGGAGAACTGATTTAGTGGCATCAGACACAAGTTTTTCTTTTTTAAGAATTCTCCTTTTTTAATGTATAGGTGTTTAGCCTATATGTATAAAATACATATGTATACCACATGCCTGCCTGGTGTCCAAGGAGACCAGAACAGAGCATTGGATACATGGGAACTGGAGCTACAGATGCTGTGGCTGCCTCTCGGGTGTGGAAACTAAACCCAGGTCTTTCACAAAACCAGCTCATGCTTTTAGCCACTGAGCCAGCTGTCCAGCGCAGATGGGAACTGTTGTGTTTTGTGTGTGAAATGACACAGTGTAATGGTAAAGGCTGTGTGCTTTACAATGGCCAACAGAGAGACTGTTTTATAGAAATTTTACTTCAATCCAAAAGGATAAACAAATCAGAGGATAATAGTAAAGTTTTAAATTTTTATTTTTTTTTTTATTATATGTGCATTGGGGATAGGGGGGAATTGTCAGAATGCAATCGGAGACAGCTGGTTCTCTCCTTTCATAATGTGGGTCCCAGGAACCAAATTCAGATGGTAAGGCTTGGCACCTTTACAGGTTAAAAACCTCCCCAATTCTATAAATAATAAAGACATGTAAAGCATTCAAATTTTTGAGTTGTCAAAAACTTAAAAGTAACCATGTTTGATATTAGCAAAAACGGGAGAAAAAAAAACCAAAAAATCAGGAAAATGGAGAATTTCTGTAAAGTCCTATAAGAAAGTCAGGTGTAAATCCCTGAATTAGAAATAAAATCACAGAAATTAAGACAGCAATAGTTAGAAACAACAGAACAGGTCTGGGATGTGATTTATAGACAGAGACGTTCAAGAGGGACAAGACAAACACACCAAAGGAGTGCCCATGAGCTCGGGACAGAACTGCTGTAAAGAGCGTGTCTAGCGCACAAAAGGCCCTGGGGTTGAGGCCAGCACAAAGTGCAAAAGCCCATACAACATCTACCTGGAGTTAGAGAACAGAGTAGAACAGAGCAGGAGATCCTGGCTGAGCTTCCCAAAGCTAAGCAAAGACTCCTGTGAAGCACAAAGACACAAAGCGATAACAAACCAGTCACAACTCCACACGAAGACAAAACACTCTTCTCTCCATCCTGAGAATGAAATAAAAATTCTTTAAGGTGAGCAAAAGCTAGAATTTGTTACAAGAAAGAGGTTCACTGAAAAATAACCAGGGTCTGGAGACGTGAGTTCTGTTCCCAACCTGTAAGCTCCAGCTCCAGGGGACCAGACAACTTTTCTGCCTCTGAGGACAACAGAAACAAAGAAAGTGCAGGCATGTAGGCAAACTCTCATATACAGAAAGAAATTCTGTAAACCTTTTAAACAGTAAATAACTATATAGGAGCACATGTTTGAAAGTGTATGAAGGAATGAATGAATTAGTAGATATATCAACTAACAGAAATGACTATTAACATTCACAATAACGAAGACATAAGAGGGGCTGAGCCATGGGTACCAGAAGGAAAAGAGGACACTCTCCGGGATAAACCCAGACACCCTCCGGGATAAACCCAGACACCCAACAGCAGGACTGACCGTAGAGCTGTGCACTTCTTATCACAACTTTAAGGATCTGAGAAGCAAAAACCGAGAGAATGACAAGAAAGGAAACCAGAGAGAAAGCCGGAGATTTTTCAACATACTTCTCTCAGTAATTCACAAAACGCCAAAAACAAAAGACAAATCAAAACGGCTGAAACCAGAAGGCCGGCACAATTCACTACAAACCACTAACAAAATCACATTATACAAAGAAGCAACCACAGGAAATCAGAAGTAATTTTTAACTGAACGATAATTAAAATGCAACATGGAAATTTGTGGTAGGCCAGCATGGGGTGCACACACAGAATCCTGACCCCCGGGCAAAGCTGGAGGAACATCAAGTCTGAGGCACCTGAACTACACGGTAAGATCCCGGTTCAAAAAGGACCCAGAACCATGAGATACAGCAAGATTATACAGATGGTAGTTTGTGGTTTAAAGAAAATCAAACTCTGATTCTTTAGACTACCAATAACCAACAACCCTTAGCAGGAATTATCTACAAGTTTACAGAAACTAAGGGTCAGGCAGCAACCAACACTCAACAGACTAAAAGACAGCTAGAGACCTTCAGAACAACTTTAACAGGTGTCTGATAATCCAGATGAAGTAGACAAAGCATCTGAAATATGTAGCTTAAGGAAATGGACACAAAATACAGCAAGTCTGAGAGTTGTGTGTGGCTCAGCAGTAGGGCACTATTATATACCGTGCGACCCTGGACTCAGCTACCAGCACCAAAAAAGGAAGGAAGTGGGGAGGTAAATTTGAAAAATCTTCTATTAAAAAACTTGATCCATATTTTTAAATCTTTCCTGAAGAAATCTCTTGTGAGCTTTTATTATTGTTTCATACATAAATTACTTAGGAATAAAAAAATACCAAATGGAAATCCATATATATGTAACCGTTGAGAAATAAAACTAAGAGAGCAGATGCCAATTCCTTATGAGGCCATCACACTCTGACGGAGGTATTTCAGAAGACAATGTACAGACATTACAAACCTGAACACACCACGAGCAAATCAAGTCTAGAATGGTGGACAATGGGCTTCACTGTAGGAATGCAGGTCAGCACGACTGTGAACGAGGACAAAAAGCTCCAAATTAGCAAAGTGAAGACTACAGAGAGCTAGGAAAAGAAACCAGGTGGCTCAGAAGGTCAGGGTGCCTGAGCCCCACAGTGAAAGGTTGATGACCACAGTAAGACCCCAAGAATCCATTCAAGGTAGAAGAAAACGCTCAAGTTTGACCCGTTTCCCACAGTACATCATGGTGATCACAACCCCGTCCCACTCACATAGAAAATAACCATTCTTTTTTAAAAGAACAAAAGAGGCATTCACACCCAAATAAAACTAATATACAAAAAGTTTATAACCAACATCATCTTATTAATGAAATATTGCACTCATGTCCCTGTGGTTCAAGAATAAAACAAAAGTATTTACTAATACTGATAAATCAAAAAGCAAATCAAAGTCAGAAGTAACTAGAAAAAAAGCAACAATGACAGAAGACTGGGAAAGAAAGGAAATCACATCATATTTTCCTCAGATGCAGGACTGAGCACACACATGTGCACACATGTAGAATGAGAAGACACATACATCAACTATGTTACTGTTTATTTCCAACAAATTGAAAATATCAACTGATAGCATTTAACCTAAGAAGAGATGTACAACATCTTTATAGAGAAACATTGTTAAGAGCAACTGAAAGCTCCAACAGAAGGACATGCCATCTTCATTCAATGCATAAGATAATAGATTTCCCTAAGGTTAACCTACATATGCCATGTAACACATATCAAAACCACAGCTGGCTTTTCTCCTGAATTCACAAACTCATTCCAACATTTACTAGTACATGAAAAAGGTTTAGAATCACCATAGCAATCTTAACAACAATTAGTAGCAAATATAAAGACTTAACTAGAAGGTACAATAATAAGACCATGTGGTTGGTGCAAGGACAGATTAAAAAGACTGAGAAAAGAGAATAGAGAATTGATCATTCAGTGGTCAAGGAAGAGTTTCCAGTAAGTGGTACCGAAGCAGCAGTGTGATCTGTGATAGATCGGTGAACTTCTCTTGTCCTACCAGAAACTGAAGCTAGGACCCTCACGCATGCTGGTCAGCTGCTACTAATTCACACCCACCAACTACTGGATAAACTTTTAAGAAAATATAGGCATATCTTCATAACCTTGTTAAAGGAAAATGAGAACCAAACAATCAATGCCGTTACAAGCAGAGGGCATGTGAGAGAGACAGAGATCACAGACTACTCTTCCATGGCAGAGCTCTGGCTTTCAGGCTCAGGTTTTATTTTAAAAATTCCTACAATCAAGTACAAAAAGTTCAAGGAATTAAAAACTAGCCAAGAAAGGGACACTAGAAACTCTGGGGATTATAGCATGGTTCTCACAATTAACAAACACATGGAATTATGGAAACTCATCTGAACACTTCAAAGGATGGGTTTACTGTGAGTGAATTATATGTCAAAGGTTACTTTATTTTCTACCGTTCCTAGCATGAGAATTACTGAGCTCCCGCTGCCTACTCCCAATATCCTAAACATTTCTTCATTTCTGAGTCCAATTCTAATTTCCCACGCCTGTCACTGTAACTCTACTATGCAGCAGGTTACATAAGGGTAAGGGCCACGATTACATTATTTGCTAATTGTTGACGCCTCCAATGATTGAATCAACTTGATAAATATTTGAGAGATGATATGAAATTGTTTTCCCCAGTGCTGGGAATCTGATTGATCTAAGCCAGGGCCGTGTGCACGCGCACAAGTGCTCTTCTGCTAACCCTCCTCCTATCTCTCACTGCTTCTTTACCTCTTCTGGAAATCTTCCAGAAGGGAATCTCCCGAGTCTGGGTGAAGGCAGTTCTACCCTGACAACAGTGGAGCCATCCCAACAGCTTTCTCGTCCTCGCTGGCATTATACTCTCAGCACACCCTCTGGCCTCTACTCTACACCTGGGATGTAACCATGTCTACTGCTTCCTGGACCATCGCCCTGGTGCAGCTACTGCTATCTCTGGGGTATAACAGTTGCCTCCTGATTCCCTTCAACCCACCCCCTTCTGTACCATCCTTTCCAGTCTGCACAGGATCTTATTAAAATGGAACAACTTCTCAAAAGCCTCTAAAAGCTTTAATTTTCAAGTCCTTAGAATCAAAAAAGCAATCTTCTGTTGACATGCCACTTCAGTTACTGTATATACTGGCCCTTGCCTTCATCCTGTTCCCTCAATAAGACACAGTTTCCTATCAGCCACTTCTCAGTGAGGTACAGCCTCCTTCCACTTTGCACATCCCATCCTGCAATCGCTGTCACTGTCCCCAATACATGATTCCTGCTCTTTCCTTCCCTCTCCATAGCTTACCATCTTTCAACACCCTACCTGATCTTTTACTAAACCTGCCTTGCCTGATGGAAGACAGAACAAGACAGTGGTGGTTTCTGGCTGTTTTGCTCACTGACACTTCAAAAGTACTAATTACTACAGCCTGATATATTGTAAACTATATACAGTCAATAAATTAATGAGCTCAAAATTTCAGTTTACCATATAACTATAAGTCAGTGTATCAAATTACCTTCAATATCGCTTTCAAATATAAATATACAACAAAGCAAAAGCTTTAGCTTCCTTATTCTTAGTATAATTGGCATTAATAAAGCTCCCCACAAGGAGGCACTAAAACAACACAGAAACCTAAGAATCAAAACTAGCAACAAGAAGAGACACAAGTACACAAAACGCTGCCTAAAGCTGCTAAGAGCTAGACCCACAAACAAGAGCCTCGTCATGCACTGAGACAGGCCGCACAGCCACCACTGGCACACTTTCTATAACTAGATTATCCTTACTCCCAAACTAGAAAGCAAAAAGAGAAAGAAAGAAAGAAAGAAAGAAAGAAAGAAAGAAAGAAAGAGGCTCAATTCTATCCCCAAGAACCGAGTTGACTGGGCAACCTTCCACAGTAAATGCTCCCACCTACATCTGCAGGATGACCATTCTCCAAACTTCCTAGGCGCTTATTCTATTGGACTCTCCCTGGTTTTAGTACCAGGTTCCCGATCAACTCAATCTTTCTCATTCATGAGAGCAAGTACTTCAAACCAAATATTATACTTCACCTCAGTTCTGACAACCCGAGTTTATCCAACTTCAACATTCTAATTAATGAACAGTCATTAAGATGATGTCTACTTTTGTAGGCCAGGTTGTCCTAGACCCTGTGACTCTCCTAAGTAAGGCTCCCAAGTGTTGGATTATAGACATCATGTGTCCTAATTTTACATAAGGAAAGCAAATGCGGGGGGGTCCTCTTCCCAGGAGAATTTTCTAGAATATACTTCAAAATAAAACAACAGGCTGAGGATACACTTATGGGAAACACAAAGCACATTTAAATCTCTGGGACTCATCTCTAAGAACACAGAAAATTAAATGAAGGATTTATTACTGTACCTGGTGTAAGCAATTATAACTTGAATGGAAAGGTATCCTGGCATTCGGGAGCCACACCACACAACAAAATTCACAGAAGAGATTTTTCTAAGGGGAAGAATCAGGAGGGTGGCTGCCTCTGTTCGGGCAAGGAGCAGCAGGGGAGTTAGCAGAAGAAGGCAGGTTATATGGAGTTTCGGGGGGGGGGGGGGTGAGGAGTAGTGGGATTTCAAGCCCAGAGCTTGTGGATTTTATTCAGTAGGGTGGGGCAGGGTCCAGCTTTAGGAGAGTAGTGTTCTATGAGTGGAATCTGGCAGTTTGAGGACTCAGGGGAAAGCCGTGGCCACTGGTGCGCTCCAGGGGCTTACACTTGGAGTTAGGCTAGCTGCTACCCATCTGCATCTCCTCCCCTACGGCACTTGGGTTACATGTGGGTGCTGGGATCCAAAATCAAATCTTCATGTGTGGTGGTCTGAATGAAAGTAAGAAAGACACCTAGAAATAGACAGCTTCCAAATGAAGATTTTGTTGCCTGAGTGTGAAACAAGAATCTATTGTGTACTCCACAGACCTTTCAACACAGTTTGAAAAAGAACCAAACAGTTTCGTCTGTGACTGTTAAGGGACAGACTTCGTAGGGAGATGCAAGATATTTGCTTGTTCACCCCAGAGAGGGAGCCCATGATAGACCAAAGTACAGATACCAACAAAGTCCAACTTGGTGAACCAGCATGTTTTATTGGGGATACTTATGGAATATGGGTGAGGGGTTACTTACAGGAGCAGAAATGACTCAAGACAGCTGTTTCATTAAAGTTCACCCCAAGTGGGTAGCAGCTTACAAAAGCTGGGTTATATAAGAAACAGGAGCAGACATATAAATGAAGTCTCTTTGAAGGGTGTTTTAGATTCAGTACAAACTAAAGCATCAATATTTGCCTGATCTTCTGGTGAAGGGTTTTTGTTTTATTGTTTTTAGCATAAGAAAACAATGTAGGAAGATTGATTTGATTCCTTCAAAAAATGGATAACAAAGAATTTTACATACCTTAAATGCTTATAACTGAAGATGGCTTCCATGCATATTTTATAGAGAACATTTTGTATTACTGTAGAAATGCTGTATATATTTAATGTATTTTACACAGCAAATGAGATTACTAGTTCTGAGAGATTAGGGACCACTCAGCAAGGGAGTCATCCTGTGCTGGAGGAGACAGACCTATGTGCATAGAGTTTTATATCTTTTTGTGAATAGAAGAGTATGTGTGTCTTTTTCAGAAACAGAGAAATTTCTAAAGGATTGTTAGTCTAGAGGGCCAATACCCAAGGTGATCCTGACCACCACATATGCACCCTGGCATATACCCACATGCAATGCATAAATGCATGCAAGATACAGCAGCAGAGTGCTGGCCCTGGATTCACAACACAATGGCAGAGGGAAAAGAGCAGATCAACAGATGTGACACAGCGACACACACACACGGCTGTCTTCGAATGTTCGACAGCAACAGCATTTATTCTTCTGCTTTACTTACTGTACAGATAAAAGCTCTATTAAATTTAGTCATAAAGGGCCTTTATGATGCTCTCTTAGAACACTTATTGAACTTAAAAACTAAAATCAATTTGCTAAAGCTTTTGGAAAAAAGAAAAGCCATTAATTATCACCCATGGGTTTTTCAGTTAAATGTAACATCACCCAAAAATTGTAGGCTAGAAACTGAAGGTATTACATAAGACTATCAATTTTTATTCATAGACCAATCTTCCATTCTATACATACAAGTCATTTACAACTACCTTTAATAAAGTTAAAATTTCATACATATAATTAAATAAAACACTATTGTACTTTTTGTTGTACTGTCTGAAACTCAGTACCCAAAGTGAATTAAATGAAAAGCAAATAAATAGCGGCCAGCAGCTTTGGTAATGGAACTGCCTTTGTCTTTCTGCTCCTATTTATAACCACAACCAAGCTGGACTCTGGTGGCATCCATACCTTGGTCTGACATGGGGTTTCTATCTGGGGTGAGTAGAGGTGTATGCTGTGCCTCCCTGAGAAAACAGTGTCATCCAACAATGCACTGTATGCATGCCTCGAACCCAAGGTCAGACGAGTGTCCACTTCCCTGGAACCAGACTTAAAGCCATTTGAACTGCACAGTAAGTTTGAGGCCAGCCTAGACTACTGTATGTATTAATAACACAATGAGGATAATAATGCAATGGGATTCTAAGTCCAAAAAGCTTGAAAAATACTTCAACACAGAAAAATTAAAGTCAAAAATTGATTCTTTAGAAAAATTTTAAAAATCGGTAACTTAAGGGTGTCAAGAATGACAGAAAAGTCACAAGAATATAAAATTATACAAAAATTCAAGATCTCCATATAACCTGCTGTTATTCGAAAGATTATTTCATCAACTTTATAGAAATAAATTTAAAATGCTACTAAAATATCAAAAGGCACATCTTACCAAAATAGACAATGCACAAAATATAAAACAATAAACTCCCTACCTTCTTGAAAGAAATATAAACACTTTCATGCAAAGGAAACTAGATTCAGATACTTTTCTACAGAAGCTTGCCAACCATTTAAAAAGTCAAATTTTAAACACTATTTCAGATTAAGTAAAAGCAAGAAAATTTCATTTCATAAAGCCTGCAACAATCAATAAACAGACAGAAGCACTATAAGAAAGAAAAATCACAAGTGCACACCCACACACCTGTAATCCCAGCATCTTGGAAGTAAAAGCAGGATTCCTAGTGCCAAGGCTACCCTGGGCTAAAAAGCAAGTTCCAGGTCAACCTCAGCTACAATGAGCTGTCCTATCTCAAGAAGAAAAGCGAAGAAGAAAGGCCATGACCAGGTGAGTATACACAAGAAAGTCAACAGGACTCACTGGTGAGTTTTCCAGTGTAAGTTACCACACTGAGAGATTAAAGAAGGAAAGCACAAGCTCACCTCACTACGTGCAATACAGTCAAGATACACACTCTTAATTAGCATACCAGAAATCAAAGCAGACTTGCTTATTTTGATAAAAGTTATCTATAAAATACTAGAGCAAATCTTAATGGTCAAACAGTTAAACTCTCCCTTTAAGATCAGGAACCAGACAAGGCTATCCTACATTATCACTAAGAACAGAAGGTGTCATAATTGGCAGGGAACAAACAGAATTCCTGTTCACAAATGACAAACTGTGACTACAGAAAGCAAATGCCAGCAATTAAACACAATGCCCAAGAGGCTAAGACTGAAAATCCACTGCATTTCCATGCAGATGGCAGATGAGATTAGAACAAAGCTTAAAAACAAAGACAGGCAGATAGAGGTGCTCAGGCAGCAGAACAAGCCTGGGACCTCCATTCCATCCCTGGAACTCACGGAGAGGTAGAAAGAGCAGGGCTGTCCTGAGTGCTGTGGCACATGGGCACACACCCCAGAATGGCGTGCATAGTACTATGCCAATGAGAGCAGAAAAATCCTTCAGGGGAAAAAGCCAGAAACTAAACTCAGACACTAAAGGAATGAAAAAGGAATGCATAAAACGCTCTTGATTTGAAAGACTCTTTTGTAAGGTGTCAATTCTTCCCAAAATGACTAAAGTCCAGGTAATAATGAAAATCCCATCAGGATTAGACAGGATAACAACCTGACATGCTGGTATTGAGTTATATGGACATCTGAAGGCTAATTGTAGCCAGGGTACTCTTGAGGAGGAAAGAAGGAAGAAGTGGTGTTATTATCAGGTGTGACAAGATCATGGAATTAATTTAGAAAGACCAACACAACAGAGGTCCAACACAGATCCACACATATACCAACACTTAATAAATGATAAAGGTGGTCAAATAAACCAGAATAAAAAAAAAATCATTTCCAAAGATGATAAGACAGAGAACTAGTTGTCCGGAAGTGAGCAGAACAAGCCAATGCCTCCCACTGTCCTGAGAAATCAACTCAAGGGTAATGAAGTTTAAGGCAATAACCATACAAACAATTTCACGTTCAAAACTAAATGTGTTAAATATCCCCAGGAGGATGCAGCTTACTTAAGGTCAAGGATTTTACTATCAGGGTACTCTTATGTTCTTATTCAGTGCACTATAAAGCAATCAACTACAAACTTGTAGATGAAGAGAGGGGATACTGACAAAATCAAAATCCAGTAAAAGTAAGCCGGGCAGTGGTGGCACACACCTTTAATCCCAGCACTTGGGAGGCAGAGGCAGGCGGATCTCTGTGAGTTCAAGACCAGCCTGTTATTGAGCTAGTTCCAGGACAGGCTCCAAAACCACAGAGAAACCCTGTCTCGAAAAAGAAAAAAAAAAAAATCCAGTAAAAGTAGTTTCTGAGGTGAGCATGGTGGTGCATGCCTTTAGGAAGCAGAGGCAGATGCGTCTCTGGGAGCTTATGCCAGCCTTGTCTATATAGCAAAGTTTGAGCCAGTCAGGGCTACACAGTGAGATCTTGTCTCAATAAAATAATTTATGGAAGTAGAACCACCACTCAGATCTCAAATTCTTAAAAACATTTTTTTCTGGTTGTATCTACTAAAAATGCTCAATAACCATGAAAATCTAAAATAATGAATGTTCCACGCATTCAAATTGGTCTTTGAGCACTAATCCCCAAGTGAATGAGGAGGAAATGAAAGAAAACTCCTGGAAAACAACCGATTCTATTTCTTGGGCATGAAAGTCTGACATCTTGGATCCTGAAAGTACTGCATCACCCTGACATGATCCAATAGAAGATCCATAGTACCCAGATGTAACGTCAAACCAAGCTTGGAGGCTCTCCCCTATTATCAGTCTGTGCCACCAGTTTGAGACGCCGGGCCATGTTATAAAACTGGGAGACAGAATTCTGAGTATGGTAAAATCTGCACAACACGTGGCTCAGTTTCCCCAACAAGTAAATGGAAATATAAATGGATAAACTGTCAGATACACCCACCAATGACAATGCCAGGATTTTGTCTGAACATGAGCAATCAATCAAAGGTTTATTGAGTAAAGTGACATTCTAAGATGCTGAGAAAATAGTTTGTTTTGCTGTAACGGATGGCAGTCCTGAGAGTTGAAGATTCATATGCAAATGTTTAATACTGAAATGATACAGAATACCCCAGACACATTAGCAACTTACTTAGTAATTAAAAGTAAACTAAATAGCACTCAGGAGGCAGAGGCAGGCAGATCTCTGTGAGTTCCGAGGCCAGCCTGGTCTACAAGAGCTAGTTCCAGGACAGGCTCTAAAACTACAGAGAAACCCTGTCTCAAAAACGAAAGAAAACTAAATAGATACGGTAGACAGGTGAATGGACACAGCTTCCCTGGGGAAGGGAGTGCTTTAGGTGAATTAATTCAAACATCCAAATCAGATGAGTGAAGACAGGAAGGCCCTTAGAGAGTACAGAACAGGCGTGTGTGCTCAGGGTAAACCAGGGCTTAGGACACAAAACTCAGCATCACCAAAACCAACTGTGTTAATCACACAGCTACAGACATGGACTTCACACACTTTCAAGGGACTTACTGCTGGCAGGAGAGTCTGCATATTTTGATTAGAGTCTGCTATTGTAGCAAGGTATACCAGGTTCGTATGCAACATCTGCTGATACCTATTAAAACAAAACAAATACCAATATTAAAAAATCTTCCTATCTACTTAAAAACAAGCAGCATTATAATTATTTTTAGAGCTTAATGAAAAATGTGTTACCTGAACATCAATAGAACTTCAACTTTTCCTCTGCAAAATAATTCCAAATGATACATGCTACATTTAAGGTAATGGGAACACAGAGTGATTTCATCATATGCTAGAGACGGTTTAGTTAGTATTATGTGTACATACCTCACTTATATGTAAACCAGTGCTATGAGCTAGCAGCTCTTACTCTCTCCTTACCGGTAGCCTGAGGAATTATGGTTTAGAGACTGCTGAGTTACACACAATTTCATAACTGGTCAAGAGAATAACTGACGCCTAGCGTCAGACACACAGTATGTTAGGTTTTACAAGAACTGAAATAAAGAAGTTCAGTGAACTATGCTTACCACGCCATCCCACCCTCATGCTTCCTTCTGCTTTTGTTGTAGCTCGTTGTTTACAGACAGGGTCTCATTAGGTAGGCCTGACTGACCTGAAACTCACGATGTAGCCCAGACGGGCTGCAACTCAGAGATCCACCTGCCTCTGCTTCCCAAGTGCAGACATAAACAAAATGATAGGACACTAAAATCATTAACAATTCACTTTAAGACAATAAAGTGAATTCTTAATACTTGGGCTATATGGTTAAATATAAGTAGAAAAAATAGCTTTTGGTAACACTGTCTAATAATTAAAGTTGCCTTATAATTTTTAAAGTTAACTCATATAAAACCAGAAACTGGCAGTGATCTAAATCACTGTCTGATCTCAGTACATGAGCAGAACAAGCCCCACACATACAAATTTAAAACCTACACCAAAATGTACCAGTTTCAAGAGCTCTTTTCCAGAGGGCAGGCATGGGACACAGGCCTATGGCCCCTGTACTTGACAAAGCTGGTATAGAAACACAGGCTAGCCTGGGAATGCAGCAAGACAGAACCCAAACACCAAAAATCTGTTATTAGAGAAACTAGCTATAAATTTTAAATGAATGTCAAAAGAATTTTATTCAAATAAATGAAGTATTTCATTTCACATCCAGATTGAAATACTTCTCACCAATTTCACGTTTCTAACGCGGGAAAAGCTTCCACACTACGAAGCCTACACTTTTAGTTCCACTCCTCACATACACCTAATCTGAAAGGAGACATTTGTAAGGGTCCTGGGATAAGCACAGACCAATAAATGATTACTATGGTTAATTATGTTTTTGGAATTCTTCAAACAAGACTGACAGCAAACAGCAGTTGGGACTGTTTTATAATTTTATAGAAGTCTTGCATGGAACTTAATACCACTTTACCCTATTCAAAACCAATCAAACAGTCTTTTTTGGTTTTGACTTTTTTTTTTTTTTTTTTTTTTTGAGACAGGGTTTCTCTGTGTAGCCCTGACTGTCCTGGAACTCCCTCTGTAGTCTGTAGGTTGGCCTCAAATTTAGAGAACCACCTCAATTCTGGCCTCTGCCCTCTAAGTTCTGGGATTAAAGGAGTGTCCTGCCATGGCCAGCCCTCAAAAAATGTTTAATTTTTATTCATGGTGGTAGGAGCAGTATGAGGGCCCTGGGTTCGACCAGAGTTGTTCCTCTCCTTCCACCATGTGGGTTCTGGGTATCGGACACACTTTTTCTTCTGAGTTTTAGAATGTGGGTATGATCCTCAAGTGTGAGCTTTCTAGGACTACCAACTATACCATGGCAAATAAAAATGCCAACCTGAAGCCTTTGCCCACACATTACCATAACAAAGCTTGGGTGTTACACTGATTAGCCTAGCCAGCCTCAGAAAGTCACTTTAAGTGTCCCAACAGGAGCTACAGCAGGCCTTTAAAGTCCCTGCAGCTCTAAATGTCTACACACAAACATGACTCATTTAAATTTTCAAGATATTTACCTAACTGCTCAATATCAGATCTTTTATTTATTTATTTATTTATTTTTTTTTTTTTTTGCTTTTTCAAGACAGGGTTTCTCTGTAGCTTTGGAGCCTGTCCTGGAACTAGCTCTTGTAGACCAGGCTGGTCTCGAACTCACAGAGATCCACCTATCTCTGCCTCCCAAGTGCTGGGATTAAAGGCGTGCGCCACCACCGCCAGGCAACTTTTAATTAATTTGAAGTGATTTTAAATTTACAGAAAAGTTTCAGAATGGGGGAGAGGGAACGTTTTACAGCTCTCTTCCAGACTTCCAACTAGCATCTTAAAGCATGCGCTATCACTCTGCCTCACGTCGACGCACACATACTTTTGTCAAAACCATTTAACAGTCAGTTGCAAACATGAACCTTCAATATCAACTCCCAAACAAGACACCCTCCATGCCACCACAAGGATACTAACATCAATCACAGTACAAGAAACCCCATTCCGATGCACAGAACTGCCTGCAAGTCCTTTTCCTAACATAGGAAGGTGGGCACAAGCAAGTGTTTTGTTGTTGTTGTGTTTTGTTTTATGAGACAAGGTCTCGATTTTATAGTCCCGGCTGGCCCCAGACTGAGTGCACAGATCAGACTGGCCTTACAACAGTCCCACTTTGGGACAGATCTCTGTCTGGATTAGTAATTCTGCTTGCTTTAATCTCCAACTTGCTGAGACAACAGGCAGATTCCAATCAACAGGATAAAGGGAACACTGGAGCAAAAGCACAGTAAGAAAAATAATATTTATCAAAGAATTTATTCTAAGACAACGCAAGTCTCAAAAAATTATTAACAAAAACTTGCTCATTTCTCTTTTTTCTGCATTCTCTTCTGAGTTTGTATGTTAAGTCGTCCAAAATAGTATTTAAAAATCAACAAAAACACAGAATCTGAACTCAGCATATGAAACAAAAATAAAAACATTTTCCTGAGAATTTTAGTCTGCAAATACCACAGCACTTGTTCCTGCGGTTCTCGTGGACTTGTGCTGTTCTATACTGCGTCAAGGACAGAGCGGGTGCACCCGGCACCCACAACACTCCACTCTGCAGCACCACATCATTGCAGGGCACCCTTAATGTTTACACAGTGACAAAACTGGCCAACAATGCCGTTTATGGGGTCCCTGTCTTTCAATGTAACTGTACCTTGTGAACACAAGCTAATGAGAGAGTATCAAACACAGTCAACATCTTACGTCTGACGACGGCAGCTGCTGACAGGCAGCCCAAGTTACGAGAGCCATCAAAATCTTACGTTTGATGACTGTATGGTCCTAACAAGCCTGACAGATACGTACAGATACGAATGGTCACGATTAAAAGAGAGCTCAGCTTCCAAAGACCCCACCAAAAGCCACAACACATTACCTTGCATAAGACAAAATTACCAGTTCTAAGTTTGATTAATTAAAAACTAATCTGAAAAGCTTAGACTTAATGTAAAAATAAGTTTAATGCAGCACATTTGTGGGACGATGCTATAGTTTACAGAATAAAAATTACCTTGGTAAGCAGTAATTTAAACTAAAATTTCATTAAATGGTGACAAATACTCATTTCTGAAATAAGCTGCACCCATCCTAAAATACCAAAAAGAGGCTGCTGATTAAAGCAAAATCTGGACTGATCTAAAAGTATTCAAACATAAAAGGAAGCAATGTCTCAAACATGCGTTAGCAAACATGAAGAACCATGCCTGGGCCCACAGTGTGTTTGCTGATGCTGACGGCCGGAGCCATATCCAGCAGAGAATCACCACCGGGAGTCTGTCTGACAAGGATGAGCTCCTTGTTGTGTTTTAAATGTATTTGTTTTCTCACTTATTTATAAGGCATATGCTGTCCATGGCTAGAACACAGTAAGGGTTTGCTTGGTTTACTTTCTTTGAGACAGGGCCTCGTTAAATGATCCAGGCTGGCCTTGAACTCATGGCAATCCTCCTGCCTCAGCCTTCTGTGTGAAGGGATTAAGCCATCCAGTCTTCTTCTGTGTGTGTGATGGGGGTCTTTATTGTTTCCAAGTTCATGTTTTCTTTCACAGTAGGGTTGGGGGGAGATCCATGGCATTAATCAGGCCTGTCTGCAAGAGCAGGGCTGGGGGTTATTTACTTCCCAGAGCTGGAGAGATGGCTTAGTGGTTGAGAGCACTAATTGCTCTTCCAGAGGACCAGGGTTCAATTCCCAGCATCCACATGGCAGCTCATAAGTGTCTGTAAATCCAGTTCCTGGGCAATCTGACACCTTCACCCCAAGGCACAAAATAAAGTTAAATAAATCATAAAAAAAATTTAAAAAGGGGGGGGGGCAACTTCCCACTGTTAACCCACTGAGGAACAGAACTCAGCTCTTCCCAGCCTAGGTTCCCCAGTACCACTAACAGCCTATAGCCCTGGAGAGGGTGTGGCCTCAGGAGATCCTCTCTCACCATGATGGAAGTAAGCTACTTTTAATCTAAGAAGTTGTAGTCAAAGGATACATTTAAACAAAGTTGGACTACCAATTCCCAGATAGTTGGGTTTACTAAAGCTTCTCTACATTTGCTTTACTTCCACCACGAGGACAGGAGTTGTAGGTGTTGCCAGAAGGAGATGTTTCTCTTTAGTCACAAACTACACTGACAACCTGAGAAAGAATGAATACCAAGGAACAGTCAAAAGGAAGGACCCATCAGAGCAGGCGGCAGCTCAGGTGTGCTGATCAAGCCTCCTGAGACTGAAATAGAAGGACCACACACACATACACAAGCACGCACGCACATAAAGACATGAAAGTAGAGGGACTTGCTGGGAAGAAGGGTTTGGTAGGCAGATAAGAGAGCATAGCAGGGGAGAATATCTCAGAGTACATTATATACAGGTATGAAATTGCAAAAAAATACATGAACTTGAAAAACATAAAACTCCAAACCCTAGAATTCAGGGAAACCCTAAGTGACATAGCAAATCCCCCTTGATCAAAGGTAGGAGTTATAAAATCATTAGAAAAGGCAAAATTGAAGTTTCTATCTTAAATCAATCTAAGCCTCGGTTGTATCAAATAGAGACAAGAAATTTCTATAATAGCCTATCCCCATGTGCAGAAAGAAGGGGATTTATATATTTTGTCTCTTCAATAAATTCTGTCTGTATGTATTTGAAATTTTATTTTTCAAAAGCAGTGGATCTATCTATCTACACACACACATAAATACAAAGCTTCTAATATAAACAAAACAGTATCAACCACAATTCACTCGGGTTGGAAAAGCTGGTTCTCGCTGGGAACACCTCGCTATCCGTATCATTGGTCATACATGAAAACGAAACCTGTCCTACTCCCTAAAATCCTTCTGTTCTACCAGATTCCTAAATGTCTTAGGTGAAAAAAGTCACCCCGGTAAGTGTCTCCTTGCCTGGCTTCAGGGTGATCTCAAAACTGAAGATCATCCACAACAAAACCACAGAAATAGGCCCACTGCTTTTTAAAAATAAAATTTCAAATATATACCGACAAAATTTATTGAAGAAACAAAATATATAAATGAAAATGGTCCTACAAAATACAAAATGTGAAAGTCAATAGAAAACAATACAATCTGATAAAAACAATTTGGTTTCTACATTTCAGCCTATATATTTAAACAAACTAAACAACCACCAATCTGGTCTTAAGAGAAATGGACGCTTCCAGATTTGTACAAAAAGAAATACAAGGTAAGACTAAAACATTTCATAGTATAGGAAAATAAAATGCTTAAAGAATTATAGAGCGAGGCACGGTGGTGGTGGCACATGTCTTTAATCCCAGTATAAGGAGGCAGAAGCAGGCAGGTCTCTGTGAGTTTGAGGCCAACATGGTCTACAGAGTGAAACCCTGTCTCAATAAATGAGGAAAAGAAGGGAGGGAGTGAGGAAGGAACGGAGAGGGGAGGAGGGAAGAAGGGAATAAGAGAGAGATGTCAAGAAGCCAGTCAGAAAAGCTCCCAGTAGTCAGATCTAGAACAAACCAAGAAAAAAAGCAAAGTATCAAGTAGCAAATACAGTAGGAATGTACAAATCCATTTACATATAAAGACCCGAAATAACGAATGGAGGGAAGGGGGTGAAAGATGACTTCCTCACAGCAGAATTCCAAGTAAGTCTAGGAGGAGTGATGAATCTGGTCATCAACCACAACAGTAACAACCGTTGTAGGCAAAAATCGCAGTGGATACTAAAACTAGCACATTGAGTATAATGAGCAAAGGCCTTTTGTTTCAATGTGTTTCAAGGCCTTGTGTTAATCAGATGAACTACAAAGAAAAAATATTAACTCTGGTGGAGAAAACAGCAGGTGCCAGCTTAGGGAAGCAGATCCAAGCTACCACATGCTGACCAAGCTGCTGCTGCTCTTCAACTAGGGAGGATGCAGTCAGAAGGACATCACCTCACAACTGTGACACCAGAGCCATAGGGCACAGTGTGAACTTCATTGTGCAGAGACAAACTGGGTCTTAGAGGAAGAGCAGTCCACAGAACAACTGCATTCTGCAACATCAACACCATGAAACATGCAGTCTGAGGAGCAGCAACAGATTCAAGTACACCACAAGTATACTCTCCCCACTAAACGCAAACATAACCCACACGGGGATCCAAAAACAATCTGGAAACACTGCACTAGTCACTTCATACTCTATACTCGGGTGATCTAAGAATACGTGCCAACTTTAGGAAAAGCCTGCAATGATTCTCAAATGTCTATTAATAAAGAACAACTGGGCAAATCTGTTACCCCCTGAAGAATTTCAGTAAAGGACATATCGTAATTGCTATCATTGAGTCTTTTTCATTAAGCAGGAAGTGCTTTCAAAGGAGCATTTGTTTAAAAACTGGTATCTTTTACTAATCAGATGTACAGAATTGTATAAAAGATGGCCAATATCCACTACTGACAGTGGCGGGTGAACACAGGACAGGGGTGAAATAAAGCAAGGACATTTCTGGCAGGGTAGTTTGGCACGTCAGCATGCTCTGACCTAGTAATCCACTTAGGAACTGCAGTCTAGGACTGGACAAGTCAGTGGGGTAGCACTTGCCAAACAGAAACAAGAGTCTAAACTTGATCCTGCCTTAATAAGAAAGAGGAAAAAAGACTGCTTCTATAAACACTAGGATATCGTAATCTATCTTTGTATTGACATAAAAACAGAGAGAAGCAAATAAGATGAGAATTAAGAGGTAATTGCCAAATTTTGATAATAGTGAACAAGAGATTTTTATTTTAAAAATAATTTAAATAAAGGGAAAGAGAGACCTAGAGTTCAGAGGTCAAGTGAATCACTGGAGGGCAAGAGCCCAATAAAGATGGAAAAGCAAATCAATTGGTTGCTGGGACTATCTCCCAAGAGCAGGTCAATGAGACCTCTAGGAAAGGATGGGCCCTAAAACATGGCAGAGTGAAATCCTCTAAAACCCTGTTCTCCAGTGCAGCAGTCACTGGACATGGTGACAGGACACATTTCGTTCTAACCCCACACACTACACACAACTCGGGATGGAAAGGGAGTGCTAACACTCAATGCCATACAGAAGCCATATATATCAAGGTGACAGCATTTTACATTTTATAAATAATGAACCAAGGAAAGCACAGGCAAGCCACCTCTTTGTCTGCGGCATCACTAGAAGATACGGCTTGTATCTACATGCATCTGAGCACTGCTACTCTGGACGCTTGACAATATTGGCAACTCTACATCACTTCTTTGGATCTGCTTTGTTGTTGTCCTGAGGTGTGGCTCAGGACTCTACAATTCGCCTGCCTCAGCCTTGAAGGTGCTGGGATTCTTGACCATGCCCAGCTTCCCATCTGAGTCTGTCAGGGTCTACCACTTACCTCAGACAGACCACTTTAAAATAAAAGTTTGGTCCTTGAAAATGACAATTAGTCTCTAGGATCTCAGTATCCACAGAAGTAACTAAATACAGTACATACATGAAAATTTTACTTTTTCTTTTCTTTCTTGTTTTTTGAGACAGGGTTTCTCTGTGTAATTCTGGCTATCCTAAAACTTGCTGTTGACTAGGCTGATCTTGAACTCAGAGATCTACCTGCCTCTGCCTCCTGGGTGCTGGGATTAAAGGCCCGTGCCACCACTACCAGGCTAATATTTTAAGTTTCTATAGATGAGGCTCTGTACAAGTTTAAAGTCATTATTTTAAAATATAGAGTAAGAAATAGGGGAAAAAAATGACATCTAACTCCCATCATAAAGTGTTTTTCTTTTGTAAAAGAATCAAGAAGAAACAAAGTCATACAAATTTAGAGCAGTATCATGAACAGAGAACTGGAAACAACCCAAACGAGAGTACCAAATGGAAGATCATTTGGCATTATGAGCAAGTCTAGTGCACGTGCCAGCATGGATCACTCTTGGAAACATTATGCTATGTGAGAAAAGTCAATCAGAGCTGGGTGCTACATTGCCATGCCTACATGGCAATACTTATATTAACAGAAATGGGTTAATTTAAATGTAACAGCTAACTAGTAAAAAGCCTGAGCCACCTGGCAAACATTCATAATTAATATTAAACCTGAGTGGTTATTCGGGAACTAGTGGGCAGGAAAAACCTACAATTACAGCTGGGTCTTTGGCACACCCCATAATGTGCACTTGAGAGGCAGAGACAGGGATCAGGAATTTCACCACAGCCTGGGCTTCACAAGACCCTATCTCAGAGAAGTCAGTCAAAACAGACTACACATTGTTAGAATCCATTTACACAAAAGGTCCCCTAAAATTCAAGTCCACACTAATAGATGGTGGAGCACACCTTTAATCCCGGCACTCCAAAAGTAGAGGCAGAGGGATCTCTAGTTCAAGGCCAGCCTGGTCTACAGAGTGAGTTCCAGGGCAGCCAAGGCTACACAGAGAAACCCTGTCTCAAAAAAAAAAAAAAAAAAAAAAAAAAAAAAGCAATAAAACAACCAGCAAAGATTCCCAATGATGGCCAATAAACACATTTCCCTCTGCGGAGATGAACGTTTTCTCAAGCCACAACCACAAATACAGTTTAATACTGTCGTTCTACAGAAAAGTAAGAACAACAGCGCTTGGACATAAAAAGCTTCTCATAGGACTTACTGAGAGCACTCTGACGCCTTCCCCTTATTCTGATAGTCCATTATACATTGAATAAGATGGTTATTTTCATCCAGCATCTGAAACACAAACAAGAAAAAGTTTATTGTTAATCTAGCGCTCATCAAGTAAAATGAAAAACTAAGACGTCTGAAGAGGAAAGACAGTTTACTACAGAAGCACTTCGGTCAGAAATGTTCCTCAAAGCCATCCTTACAGATTATAAAATCATCCAGTGGACGAGAAAAACAACACCCTGGGAGAGTCACTGCTACTGTGTCTACCTGCTGCTACAATTTAAGTCCACAGAAATGAAAATTGTGAAACTGGCTGGGAAGTGGTGATGCACGCCTTTAATCCCAGCACTCAGCAGGCAAAGGCAGGAGGAGCTCTGTGAGTTTGAGCACAAGACTCTGTGAGTCGTGTAGACCAGCCTGGACAGCCAAGCTACAGAGAAACCCTGTCTCAAAAAACCATAGACAGACAGACAGACAGACAGACAGACAGATAAACAACATATAAACAAACAAAAATAAATAAAGTAAAAATCATGATTGAATTAACTTAGTTAAAATTTTTCATTACTGTTAAAATGTATAAATCACTTATAAAATATGCTATACATGATTCATATAGATAATTCTGCAACAACTGATTTTTATAATCTATTTTTCTAGACATGTCATATCTACATGGAAACTGAACCTCCTGGGGTCTTCTGTTAATATAGATTATAACTTATAACACACAAAAAACTTTACTTTGTATATTTGAAATGATATCACATTTAATTAATTATGTTTAATACCTATTTCAATATCTCTCCTTCTTGAGACCCAGAAGAGAAAAGCAATGTTTCTTTTATTTTATTTAGCATTAGTGAGTGTGAGCTCGCACTCTCTCACTGCACGCACGCACAAACAAACGTGCGCGCGCACACACACGCACACACAAACACACTCACACACACACTCACACACACACACCTCCAAGTGCCAAGACGCACGTGAGACTAGAGGACGACTCCTTGAACCCCACTGAACCATCCTTCAAGTTCCACTGTTTTGTTTTTGTTTTTTAATACATTTAATTACCACCTATGCTATCTGTAACTATAGTTTCAACTAGCTGAAAGTTGGTTTTAGAGTATTCAAACAGTTTGTAGTACGAAGGGAAAAGATCTGTCCTTACCCAGACTGAAATAAACACAAGGACTTGAAGTAATAGGCTACCTTCTTCTCTAACTATATAGATTTGTGATTCTCTAAAACAACACATAGCCTAACAATCGCTATACATTTACAGTATTTAATAGAATTTGAGATTACAATATAAAATGAGGTATCTCAAAAGCTTAAAAAACATAAGATACATAAATTATCATTTTATCATCTGATAACTATCTAAGCAAACTTGACTTTGAGGGTTAAATAGTTCATCTATACCAATGGCACTAAACAAAGTGCCAGGACGCTGTCCCTAGTACAACACCTAAGTCTGTAAGAGCTTCAGTATCAGGGTAATGCTCATCCTGAACCCACCTCTCATGATCCAGTAAATATCCAGGCAACAACACCAAAACCACCATCTCAATCACTTAATGTCACTTTTAATTAAAAACAAAGATCCCATTACCATTAACTGATAGTTCTGCACATTTATCATAATCATTGATTACTGAGGGCAAACACTTTTCTAAGGAGTGCGTCTTAAATATGATCACTAGGTACCAAGAGTTTTTTGTTGTTTTTGTTTGTTTGGTTTGGTTTTTCGAGACAGGGCTTCTCTGTGTAGTCCTGGCTGTCCTGGAACTCACTGGGTAGACCAGGCTGGTCTCAAACTCGGAGATCTGTCTGCTTCTGCCTCCTGAGTGCCATCAATTCAATACTCAAACCAAGGAACGCATAACATGTTAAACAATCCCAATCATATGCCTGTCTTTTGTCTAATAGCAATGTCTAACACTGCAAACAAAACTTACACTGGAATACGCTTCTGAGGGCTGGAGAGATGGTCCCAGAAGACAAGAGCCCTTAACGCTCTCGGTGAGAACCTGGGTTTGGATCCCAGTACCCACAATGTAACTCACAATAGGCTGTATCTGGTGTTTCTTCTGACATCCCCAGGCATGGCATACACATGACACACACACATACACACACACAATAAAAAGTCTTAAGTCATTTTTCACTTCTTATCGAGAATTTCTAAAAAATGACCAGTTAGCACCTTCTAGATCACTCACTCATGATAAACAAATAAAACATGTAAGAAAGAACTCTACTGAGAAAAAGGAAAAAGCCAGACTTTTTCTAGAGTTCAAAAGGAAAGCGCAAATTCCGCCAAAAACATGCTTCCTGCACGTGTGTAAGGGAAGCTGTTCACCAGACTACCACTAGAGAAAGAAACTGCGTTTCCAGGCACTGCCAGGCGGGTTTCTTCAAAGAAAATAAAGCAACAGTTGGGCAAATGATAAACTCCACACTACAAAGACCCTGACAGTAAACAGAAAGCGAGAGCCATTAACCCACGGGTCTGCAAGGGTGCCCCAATTGGTACAACAAGTTGACTTTCTCTCAACCTTGCTCCAGGGTAGGGAACAAGATGGAGATACTCAGGGCAAACTGTTAAACTTGACAAGCGACTTTTCAAAGTCTACCACGCTGAGATCTAGAATAGTGCCTTGCTAGACACAGGCTCAGAGGATAATAAAGAACCTTTGTGTCCCCAGTTGGCAGCCCCCGAGCGGCGACTGGGGTGGCACTGTCCTCTGAGGGCGCAGCTCCCAGCCCTTCTGCGCTGACTTAATGCAAACCGCCCGCCCGTCGGCGCAGACAGCCGCAGTTGGCCGGCGAGAAGGCTCGCCCTCCTGAAACCCAGCGCCCGGCCTGCGCTCAGGCGCCTCTATCGGGACCAGAGGGGATCGGATCCCGGTTGCTCCTCTGGGGAACCCCCGTGCCCACAGGCTCCTTCCTCGCCTGCCCCGAGCCTCTGCGGAAGGTTCCCAAGTTCTCCCGGAGGGCCTCAACTCCGAGGAGTTTGCGGCGCAACACTCCAGGCTCCAGCTTCCGCGAGTGGGGTCCCGGCGGGGCGGGGCATCGGCGGACTCTCGCGGGCCGCCCCACTCCCGGCCCCGCGCCGCCCAGTCGAGTACACGCGCCCCGCGGGGAAATCGGGCGGCGGTTGCCGGCGCTTTTGTGCGGGCAGAGCAGGCGCCAAAGGGTTCTGCCGGCTTCCCGGCGCCCGCCCTCACCACCGCCGGGCCGCTCCCCACCCCCGTCCCCCGCCACCTCGTCTCGGCCCGCGCTCCGGCGCCTCCCCGAGCTCACCTTCTGGATGGCGGCGGGCGTGATCTCCCCCTTGCCCCGCTGCCTCGGGGCTGCGAACGCCACAGACATGTTGCCACCGAGCCCGCGATCGGCGAGTCCGGAGCGCTCCGGGGGCCGCGGAGCTGGGGGCCCGACGCCCGCCTCCCGGGCAGGCCCACCTCAGCGCGCGCCGAGGGGGGGGACGAGGCTCCGGGGCCGCGCGCATTTCCGGCCGAGCCCGGGTGGGCGCAGAGCCGCAGCTCCCAGCAAGGCGTCTAGGAAGCTCGTCGAGGCCTGGGCGGCTCGGGCTCCGCGCCCCGCCGCCCGCCCGCCTGTCCTTGCCCGCTGTCGGGCGTCACCCCCGCGCCCGCGCGCTGATGGTAGCGCCGCGCCGGCCGCCTCCGCCCGGACGCTCAGGAAATGGTCCCGCCGTCGCGGGAGGGAGCTGCCCGGCCGCGCTGTCACAGGAAACGCGGGGCCCGACCGCCAAACTGTCCCCAACTGCGCCCGCGACCCTCCGGGGAAGAGGCGGCTGCCCTGAGTCGCCTGGGCCGCCGCCGAGAGGGAAAAAGACAGCCCGGACTCGGGAGCGACTGCCGGGTCGGCAGCAAGAACGCGGATTCGCTGGTTTAAATGGCTCCCTGCGCTCCACGTGCGCACCTTGGAGTCGCTCACGAGCTCGCAAAGTCTAGCCCAACAGTTGAAAGGACGCCGCCCCGCAGTTTACTTCGGGACAGACCCCTCCCACACTTGTGGATCACTTGATCTGACTTAGGGCCTTTGAAAGGAAGCTATGAAAAGGCACACTCTTTTCCAGTTAAATACTTAGTGCTTGTTAATTAGGCCCAAGCTGCCAGGCTTCAAGTCGGTATGAGGGGGAGAAAACCAACAGCTGCAAATTAATAAAGGAACACGCTGCTGCGGATTAATTCTGCAAACTTAGATTTACCAATCTCAAAAAGGAGGGTTAATATGCTGTGTTACTCATCAGTGATGCTCCAAAATTCGTGCCTAAATTATTAATAAAGTGAAGAACAAACGTACTTTTTAATGTTATTTCCAAAAAATTTCACAGGTCGTTTTAATTCATTCAGCCGTTCGGTGTGTCTGCCCTGCTGTTTGGAAGTACGGATGGTAGAAATGAACAGCTGGACAGGAATCTCTCAAGGATATCTTGCGGCTATAAAAAAGACAACAAAAACAATAACTATAGCAAACAAGGACAGAACTACAGATCTTGCGGCTATAAAAAAGACAACAAAAACAATAACTATAGCAAACAAGGACAGAACTACAGGGCATTCGTGTGACTTAATGTGGAAATGCCCCGCTATATTTAAAAAGCTCGAAAGCGTGAAGATTAGGCTTTCAGATGGCTCAGCTGGTAAAGGTGCTTGTGGTCAGGCCTGACATCCTGAATACAAACTGGAACCAACATGGCGGAGAGAAGTTTTATTCTGCCCCCCCCCCCCATGTGTGTTTCCTTACCCCCACCCACTCCGTGCATTTGAAACATTACACAAACAACACACACACACACACACACACACACACACACACACACACACACACACACGAGGAGTAAGATAGGCCATTCTAAGAATAAAGGATGGAGCCTTCTCCCTCCGGTCCAATGGTAACTTTCTTGGGAATTAACTCTTTTCCTTTCACTTTCCTAAGAAAAGCGCTATGGTACAAGTGGATTCATGTAATCCCACGGAACTGAAAATACTCTTCAGAGCTGAACGGTAACCAGTTATTGTCCACTGGTGATGGAGGAAGGTCATTGGCTAATAAAGGCACTGCCCTGGCCCATTTTATTGGTTAGAGGATAGGTGGGAGGAGAAAACAGGACAGAACACGGGGAGGAAGAGGAAGTGAGGTCAGAGACTCCACCGCTCTGCTCTCCGCAGCAGACGCCTCAGGGAGATGCCATACTCCCAGCTCCCAGGCAGACACACGCCATGCTCCGCACGCGATCCGACCCAGGATGGACATAGGCTAGAATCTTCCTGGTAAGACCGGTGCTACAGTTTATTAGAAATGGGTTGATCGGGATATCAGAATTAGCCAGTAAGGGCTAGAGCTAAAGGGCCAAGCAGTGATTAAATGAATACAGTTTGTGTGTTGTTATTTCGGGGCATAAGCTAAGCTAGCCATGTGGGCGGCCGGGTGTGGGGGACGCAGCCCTGCCGCCCCTTATTACTACATATGGCGCCCACGTGGACAACTGCTTCCACATAAAGCCTGAGACAGCTTGGGAAGTAATTCTAGAACAAAATGAAAGCATTGTGCCTGGTTTCTTCGTAGCAGCAATTTCTCGGTTCTACTCTGCTTGCTAGAGGCAAGCAAGCGCCTCATCTAAAAGAGGCTTCCTGACTCAGCTTTAGCTGCAAAGCCTGCAGCTCATTAAGAGGTCCTGCCACGAAACACTTAAACAGTGTTGACGAAAAGCTGAACGCATGCTTTTCGGTTTTCAGCCGTAGCAGGAAAAAAGCTGCGCCGTTTAAAAATGCCGGCTTTCTGGGCTGTCCTGCCAGGGCAAACTCTGACTATTTGAGGCAGGAGGGCCGGCTACCAAGAGAGGACTTGAGTGTTGTCTGTTGTAGCTCACTTGCTGGCAGGGACCTTGAAATGCCATACAGTTGTTGCAGTAAACATGGCTACAGCCTGTATATCCGCCATGAGGCTGGAAAGCTAAGGAATGGACTGGATCTAGCTGGCAAAGCCACGCCTTTAATCCTACTGATATTGCTTGGTAAATTAAAGACTCGTGTGGTCAGAAAAAGAGAGATATACAGTAAAGAGAGATTCAAAGACAAAGAAAATTTCTAAATGGTTTGAAGTGTGTTAAAAATATATGCAGACTAAAATTTAAAGTTTTTAAAGTAAAAAAAAAAAAAAGGAAGAGAGTTGTTGTGTGTGGTAGCACACGCCTTTAATCCCAGTGCCTAGAAGGCAGAGACAGGCAGATCTCTGTGAGTTCAAGGTGTAGTAGTGTACACCTTTAATTCCGAATGCCTGGGAGGCAGAGACAGGCGGATCTCTGAGAGTTCAAAGACAGCCTGGTCTACAGAGATATTCCAGCTCGAAGATATATGCTCAAAAAGCAAAAAGTTAACCTAGGAATGTCACAGCTTAGATTCTTAAGCGCCTAGTGATTTAAAGGCGCAAATCAAAAGTGCCCCTGGATAGTAAAAAATTGCAGATTCACAATAGGACAGATTCAGACCACTAAATGAGTCACACTGTGGATGAATGTACGTAGGCTTGGGAGAGAGAAGAAAAAGAATATAGAGAATAAAGTTAATGGTTTAAAAAAGTAAAAGTAAAGTCTTTAAAGAGACAGAGTACAGATAGTTAAAAGATTAAAAGAAATAAAGAAAAATAAGCCACATAAAAATGGAAAATTCACAGAGAGTCTGGATTATGTACATTGTGTTTTCTTTAAAATTTTTGACTGTGAAGGAGCTAAGTACAGAGAGACATTTCATTATATGGGCTGCCAAGTGGAACCAGAACGGATATCATGAGGGTATGATTTCAGAATTTGGATTTAAGGATATGATACTTTGGAAAAGAGATTCTTCTTTTGTTTTCACAGAGGATGAGACGCTGTTCATTTCTTCTATTCCGATTTGATATGATGGACCACGCCCTCCTGAAGGGTTGGTGTGAACGCCTTCAAAAAATTGCTTCGCTCAACTGCCAACTGAGATGAAGCTAACACACAGGTTATACCATGAAAGACCTAATTAACGACGCCCCCATTCAGCAGGAAGCAGTTTGGAGAGAAAAAACTGCGCCCATGTTCCCAAATATGGTTTATAAATGTTCCTTTACATTTAAAGGGGGATATGATATAGATATGAATAATTTACATTAGTATAGTTTTGCTTTATTGATAGAGATTTAAGGTCAATTTTGTTATATGTATAAGTGTTTCTGATTTTGATTAAGGTATTGTGATTGTGTAGTTCATTTAAATATGTACTGTATAATTAAGAAATATAGGTTGTTAATGGATAATCATCGATAATAGTAAAGCTTGTAGTCATGTTAGTTAGATTTTCTAGATATATAGAGATATATTTTAGTTAGACATTCTTCATGTCTTTCAAAGATTACAGAATAGGACATTTAAATGTTTTAATAACTTAGGACTTTTCATGACAATGAGACACTTTGCTCCTGGCAGCACCAATGTACTTCAAGAGGAAGATGGGCATCGAAGAGGCACCTTATGGAGTTTGATAGCCATTGGGGCAAGAAACTGCTCTTGCCTGGACTATTGCATAAACTGGACACAGAGAACCCACAGAGAGAGGACTACTGAACTTGCCTAAGCTGAGATGATCTTTTGGGGTTCCTGATTCATTTTGAAAGAGTCTGCGAGACATTCTGCAGGACACAACAGATAGTGACTGAACTGACTTTAAATTTTCCTGCTTTATGGAAATGTCTGCTGGATACCATGGGCCTAAAGGCTGAAGATGGATGCCCCAACGGTACAAAAGAACTTTGGGTGACTGTCCAGGCAGCGAGATGTCTTTGTCATTTCTAGAGTTTGAGGTTTCTTAGTTCTTGTTTACTTAGGTAATATTATATCTTTCTGGAGTCTTTGATGGAGTTAAAAATAGTTAGTTATAGTTATAGTTTTCCTTAGTTATGATAAAGATTATTGTAACTTTTACTTGATAACTGTTTTGTTATATGTAATTTTGCTATGTTAAAGCCTTTTTTTTTTTTGTTTAAACCGAAAAAGGGGAAATGATGGAGGAAGGTCATTGGCTAATAAAGGCACTGCCCTGGCCCATTTTATTGGTTAGAGGATAGGTGGGAGGAGAAAACAGGACAGAACACGGGGAGGAAGAGGAAGTGAGGTCAGAGACTCCACCGCTCTGCTCTCCGCAGCAGACGCCTCAGGGAGATGCCATACTCCCAGCTCCCAGGCAGACACACGCCATGCTCCGCACGCGATCCGACCCAGGATGGACATAGGCTAGAATCTTCCCGGTAAGACCGGTGCTACAGTTTATTAGAAATGGGTTGATCGGGATATCAGAATTAGCCAGTAAGGGCTAGAGCTAAAGGGCCAAGCAGTGATTAAATGAATACAGTTTGTGTGTTGTTATTTCGGGGCATAAGCTAAGCTAGCCATGTGGGCGGCCGGGTGTGGGGGACGCAGCCCTGCCGCCCCTTATTACTACACACTGGTAACTGTGTGTCCGATGCTTGGCATGGATGGGCACATTTGACTTACCAACAATACCTTAGTAATTAGGAACAGTATTTCAGAGGGGAAAAGTGAACCTGAAAACATCCTGTTGCCTCCTTGACAGCTAGCATGGAAATCCTACAGGCATACCAACCAACACTTGTCTGAATTTCTACATTCCAGTTTAAAAAAACAAAAACAAGTACATTTGAAAAGTCTTCACATCCCAGGGAGGACTCAGACAGATATTCTTTTTTTTTAATATTTATTATTTATTATGTACACAATAGTCTATCTGTGTGTATGCAGAAGGCCAGAAGAGAGCACCAGACCTTATTACAGATGGTTGTGAGCCACCATGTGGTTGCTGGGAATTGAACTCAGGACCTTTGGACGAGCAGGCAATGCTCTTAACCACTGAGCCATCTCTCCAGCCCTCAGACAGATATTCTAAAGCACGGCTTACCAGTAGAAGGGGGGACTCTGTAGACCATAGGTTACAAGCCTTCCAGTGTTTGGAGCAGTGGGATAAGGCCCTATGCGGAAAAGAGCCCTAGTGTTTGCTGCGATTGACTGACACTGAAGTGTTTTCTGTGTGTTTCTTTGCAGTGCATCTGTTGGAAAGCGTTGGTGAAAGGGGCCATCCAAAAATGCAAACGTGCACTATAGAGAACACTACTTCATCTCCAGATTTCCTTGGTAAAAACCTAGTCAGTTAGCTTTCCCTGGAAAAGTAGAGAATTCAGAGAAAGGGACGCTGAGGCCTGGAGGGGCCTGACCTAGACATACTGGTGTTGCACACACTCTTATCTTTACCAGTACTTCTGCGAGAAATCCTGGGGCAGCGAATGCCAGAGGAGAGGGAGTGAAGAAGAGACTAAACTTTAGCTAAGGCAGAAACCACCCACGAATCCGGGAAGTCTGCTTGAGCAATAGAAGGGCTTGGAGGGCTGGAAAAGGGTGCTCTGGAGTAGCCATCTTCCCAAAGAGAGACAGCAGGCCCGTTGGATCTGCGCATGCACTAAAGAGTTCAGGCCATGGAGCTGAGAGAAGAAGGTTTGCACACGGAGAATGTGTCAGAGAGAGGGAGCTGTCGGCGTGAATAATTAATTCCTGATTGTGCACACAAGCAGATGAAGACAGAAGTGAAACTCAAAAAGTAGAGCCAGGACTGACACCGTATAACATGAAACTTCGTGTTGGCTTCCAAATGTTTTGCTTTCTAATTTCCATGCAGATTTGTTTGTATCCTTTAAGTATGTTTCATCGGACTGACTAAATGAAGTTTTCCTAGAATATGTTCAATATTTAGTGAAACTAAAATCATGGGATTAAAATTGTTTTAGTCTCCCTAAAATAGATCCTGTACATGCAGATGTCAGAGATAACTGTGTTTGCATAGGAGAATTTCTTTAAGACTTAATGTTCTGTAATTAATAGAGCATCTGCTCTACAAAATGTGCTGATCTCCTAAGCCTCTGCACTCCCATCAGTTCTTAGGACATACCGCAAAGGCAGAAAGAACCAAAGTCAGTCCTTAGAAACTGTGCTCAGAGCAAGACCCCTCAAGGGCTAGCCTCCCAAGTATTTCTGCTCACAGTCTCTGCGGCATTTGATGAGTCAATCCGAGGGGTGGCTTCCAGAGATTTCAAATAAAAAGAACAGCATACATCTTTGTGCACAATCATTATTCTAGTCAGAACCAAACCAAACCACTTTTCTCAATTCTCAGTCAAAAAAAATATTTTCTATAATCCAGAAATTTTCATTCAAAGTAGATTCTAACAAAGTCTCCTTGGGACATCTTAACCTTTTCTTATGTTAACAAACAGTAAATTCATTAAGAATGAACTGAATCAGGTCTATAGTAAGGGTTAGTGTTTTGGAAAATATTTTTTAAGCTAGGTAATGGTGGTACTGAGAGCCATGCTGATGACCACCTGGCTCGAGGTTTCAGAAGAGAAGAATATTAGTGAGTAAGCTGGAGACATTTCACATGATATTTTGGTGAAGAATGTGGCTGCTTTCTGCCCTTCTCTTAAAAATCATCTGCCTTAGGCTAAATGAAGAACTTTTGGTAATTTCATTTATAGAGGAAATTCCAAGACAGTTTAGTATTGACTTTGCCATGTGGTTATTAGTGTTCGTTCTTTTGTAGATCTTAAAGAAAAGGAGCAAGCCAAGCAAGGAAAAATATAAAACATACAATTGAAGAGAAAAGGAGCACCAGGAGGTATAATGGGGCCAAATCCAGTGCTCAAGGAAAATCAAGAAAAGCCTGAGACTAAAGGGACTAAAGGGAGTTGTGAGCCCAGGGCAAGATTCCCTACAGGTACCATTCCAACTTGTGAAAAGGAATTCAGGAAAAACTTAAACAGAAAGCTGGTGAAAATGTATTTGAACCAGGGGACCATGTTCCAAGCCCAGCAAGCAGAAGAGCAGCAACTTCAGCCATGTAGTTCCTCTGACCTCCAAATGTACACAATGACATGAAAATATATCACCCTCCTCTCTCATACAAACACACGCATGCACACACACACACACACACACACACAATAATTAAATGAAATATAAAAAGTCTATGGTAAAACCAGTGTAATGGATGGAAAAAAATACTGTAACATTCTTATATTATAAAAAAATAGATTATTATTTGTAAATATACATACTACAATTAGTAATTCTTAAACTTTTTGGTCACTTTTGATAAGTTTCTGCCCTTTCTACTCCTTGATTCTTGTTTCTTTTGCTTTGTGTTTTGAGATTTATTAATATTTTATGAGTACGGATGTGTTTCCTGCTTGTATGTCTGTGCATTACATGCATGTCTGCTGTTCTCAGAAACTAAAACACAATACTGT
This sequence comes from Microtus oregoni, assembly GCF_018167655.1. Classification (NCBI taxonomy): domain Eukaryota; kingdom Metazoa; phylum Chordata; class Mammalia; order Rodentia; family Cricetidae; genus Microtus; species Microtus oregoni. The sequence continues at coordinate 38,062,458 of NW_024543070.1, read as the reverse complement.
ATCCCTTGGAACTGGAAAAACAGACAGCTGTGATCCACCCCTTGGAACTGGAAAAACAGACAGCTGTGATCCACCCCTTGGAACTGGAAAAACAGACAGCTGTGATCCACCCCTTGGATGCTTGGAACCAAACCCAGGTCCTCTGGAAGAGCAAGCAGTGTATGCTCTTAATGGCTAAGCCATCTCCCCAGGCCCCAGTTTTGTTTTCTTGAGACAGGGTCTCCCGCACAGGTAACTCTCTGCCTTGAATGCCTGAGGCTCCTTTCTTGATCTCCTAAGTGCTAAGATTACAGACATGCACAAGCACATCCACTTCATACTTTGTACTCTTAACAGAGTATTGTGTGCTCCAAGACCCTTTGCTCACATGGGTTTTAGTTCTCAGTATGTACTCATGAACTATTGAAACTCAGAAACAGTCCATTAGATGTCAGTGAGATCCCCAGATGTCTTGTGACTCTGGAACATTCACTTTGTACTCATAAAACCAAATGAATTTTTGAAAGCAAGAAACAAAAAATAAAACCATAGTACCATAGTATTTTCATGAAATTATTTTAAGATTTGTTTCATTATTTTTCAATTGCGTGTGCATGTGTGTCTCTGTGTGAGGTTGTGTATGTCAATGCAGTTGCCTTCAGAGGCCAGAAAAGGGTGATTCCCCCAGAGATAGAGTTGCAGGCATAGTGAACCATCTGATATGGAGGCTAGGGCCCTGACTGGTTCCTCTGGAAGAAGAGTAAGCACTCATAATCATAGAACCTTCTCTATAAGTCCTACAAAAATAATTTTTTACTTCCTATGGTACAAAAATGTCCAAAATCATACTCGTGAACACCAACAAGAAAGAAAAAATTTTAAAGCTAATTGCAGCTGTTATGTCAAAAAGGAAGATAATATAGAATATTTAAAATATTCAAATAACTTCATTGAAAATTGGACTGGGTATGAAGGTCCGTTAGCACTCATAAGATCATGGGTTCAATGTCTAATGAGAGACAGAGAAATGGGAAGGGTAGAGAAAATGGGAGAAGAGGTTTTAGTAGAATGAGACAAAAGTGTGAAATTACATTAAGTATAAATAGTCTAAACACTTCAATTATAAGATACAAATTAGAAGAAAAATATACTAAGTGGCAAAGTCAGAACTCTATCTCAAAAACTCTGATCCTCTATAAAAGGAAAAAGAAAACTGGGGGAAGGGAAGTTAGTTAGTTTTTAGAAACTCAAAATTTAGAAATTCAGAATTAGGAATTCAAATTGCAAAAGCTTGTGGTCAAGACGATAGTTGAATGTAATGAAGAATAGACGGTGTGACCTTTCAATTTGTCATATTCCATCACATTTCTAAGGCTCCATGGTATTTCTGAAAATCACAGACTAATGGCCATGATGACCCTATAAATCTAGACTGCACCAATTGCTGGAGAGGCTAGAAGCAGCTTGAAATTCACATAATGAGCCCAAATCTCCAACCCCCAAAATCTCTATTTGACCTGAGAAGTAATGACCAGAAATAACTACATTCATTGGACATCTTTATTTGGCCTAAGAGTATACTCAGTGGAAAACTCTTACTAAAATCCTTTTGTGGAACACAGTAAGTGTCAATTTTATATTACATCTTCCTAAGATGAAGTCACCATTCAGGCTGATCAAAAAGTTAAAGTGGGCCGGGCGGTGGTGGTACACGCCTTTAATCCCAGCACTTGGGAGGCAGAGGCAGGCGGATCTCTGTGAGTTCAAGACCAGCCTGGTCTACAAGAGCTAGTTCCAGGACAGGTTCCAAAACCACGGAGAAACCCTGTCTCGAAAAACCAAAAAAAAAAAAAAAAAAAAAAAAAAAGTTAAAGTGACAGTGAGGAATGGGTTTATGTAAGGGCCTTGCTTCACAGCGTTCTGATGGGATGATGGGATGTATATGACACCGAAACAGAAGGAAGGACTCTGGGAGGAGGGAGGAAATCAACAAGAGAGAAGATGCGAGAGGAGGTGTAAACAAGAACAAAGGTATGAGAGTTTCACAATGAAATCCATTGCTTTACATGGTAACTAAAAATATTAAAAAAAAAAAAAGTCAGGCGAGAAAATGTCCCCTCAGGTAAAGGTACTTGCCACCAAGCCTGGCAATCTGAGTGGAATCTCCGGGACCCATGCTGTTGCAGGAGAGAACTGACTCGCACAAGTTGTCCTCTGACCGCCATATAGTCTGTATAAATAATGTTTACCTTTTCCACAATGAACACTCAACTTTCTTGTAGTAATCTTTGAAGTTTCCAGTAAGAAGATAGGGCCCTACAACAACAACTCCACCAGGTTGATATGATGTTATGATGCTAATAGCACTACTACAAGACTTGTTTTGGGTACCAGCTGCTCAAGATGGTTCCAAGTTGGTTAGCTGAAATGGCGCACTCTTTTACAATTGTTGAAGGAGGGCATTTGTTTGTCCCGACTACCCAGAACCGAAATAATCACACAGAAACTGTATTAGTTAAATCAGTGCTTGGCCCATTAGCTCTATCTTCTTATTGGCTAACTCTTACATCTTAATTTTACCCATTTTTATTAATCTGTGTATCACCACAACGTCACGGCCTACCAGCAAAGACTCGGCATGAGTGTCTCTGGATGTTCCATGTTGTCTCCGTGCCTCTTTTTCCCCACATTCTGTTTAGTTTTTCCCACCTAGCTCTGTTCCCCTATAGCTTGGCTATAGGCCCCAAGCTGTTCCTTTATTCATTAACCAATGAAAGCAGCACATAGACACAAGGACCTCCCACATCAATTAGCGTGAGCCTGCATAATTCACTCCAATCCCAACCCTATACCTTTCATCACATAGATCCAGGGGGATCAAATTCAGTTTTGTCAGACTTGAGAGCAAGCACCTTTATCTGCCGAAGTCACTCGGCTGCCTGAATCTACAATATTCTAGTTAATTAATATTGGTATCTCTCAAAATATGAAATGAAGGTTGGAGAAGTATGTCAGAGAAGAATTCTTTATCCAACAAAACTATCTTTCAAGGAGAAATTCGAAGCTGGGAGATGGTTCAGTTGCTAAGGTGCTTACCATATAAGCCTGAGACCTGGGTTTGGATCCCTAACATCCACATAAAAGCCAGGGGCATCACAGTGTACATCTTTATTCCCAGGACGAGAGGCAGAAATAGGCAGATCCCTGGAATTCACTGACCAGTCAGACTGACCAAATTTGTGCAATGTAGGTTCAGTGGAAGATCACATCTCAAGAAATAAGTTGGGGAGTGATTGAGAACACAACCAATGTCAACCTCTGGCCTCCACTGTCATCTCCCCTCGCACATATGCAAACATACTTGCATGTACAGGCACACACATACACACAGAGAGACAATGAAGGAGAAATTGAGACACTCCCTCCCAGTTCACCCATCACACACTTGCATTGAAGTTATACACCAGCACACCCTGCTCTGAAGGGAAGCCTTGATGCTAAACTGGTAGTGTGCTAGAAAGTGACTTAAATCCCCCTCCCCTAAAAAGAAAGTATTTTAGTGGTAAAGGTAAGCACATAGTAAATAAGACAGAAGCAGCATATATACATTTTTGTTATAAATCTATCACATTAAAAGAAAACTACAAAAGTCAAGTTATGATTCGAAAGCTAGTAATACATAATGACAGAATTTGAATGTCAAATAGCAGCAAAAAAGGAGAGAGGGCTGAATGTGGTGATAACTGGATCTCTGGAAGTTCCAAGCCAACCTTTTCTACATATTGAGTTCCAAGACAGCCAGAGCTACAGGGAAAGAGTAGTGCTATCAGCGTCATAACATCATATCAACCTGCATCAAAACGACAAACTGTATGAGACAATCAGATACTGTTTTGATACAACTTCTTAGAGATGGAGCTAAAGCTCAGTGGCATATCGCTTGCTGACCATATATAGGGCTATAAATTTCATCTCCAACACCATAAAATAAATGCATTAAATAAATAAATGTCTCAACATTAGTGTTTGAGTGATTGATTTTTTTAAAATCTTGTCTTCTATTTTAAAATTTTATTTATTTGTTTATTTATTTATTTAACGTGTCTGTATGTTTATGCATCCAGGAGCCAAGAAGAGCCAGAAGATAGTGTGAGATGGGACACCCTCGAAATGGAGTTCCAGGCAGTCATGAAATACCAGACAGGTGCTGGCTACTGGACTCGGTCCTCTGAGAGCAGCCCATGCTTTCCCTGCTGAGCCATTACTCCAACTCCACTTCCTCCTTTCCTGGTGTGAGCACCATGCTTTACCTGCTGAACTCCAACTCCACTTCCTCCTTTCCTGGTGTGAGCATTTAGGGCTATCGTTTCCTGTTTGCTCATTATTTTGGTTATTACACAATGGTTTCACTCCATTACATTATCTACACCTTTCATTGCCTGGGCATCTTAATCTTGTCTTTGATTGCTTGATTATAATTATCTTACGTTTTAAAGATGTGCCTCTGATAGGTCCATAACTCAGATCTACTAAATTATTATCTATGAATATCAGATCAATTAAATTAAAGTGTCCTAAGTTTCATGGTCTGTTTCTGTGCCAAATGTTCTTCTTACTCTTTGGGTGCACCATTTCTTTGGTTATTTTTGATCAAGCATAGACATTGTGTATGAAAACAAACCACAAGTATCCAAGCTGCTCTTTGCTTCTGACAGGCACCTAGTCACTCTCAGGCTTTCAAAGCTGCAGTCCTTGCTTTTCCATTTAAAACATTTTTAACACCTTAAGGTGCACTTTAGATACTGGCTCATGAAAGATGCTTTTTACATACTCATAAACTTAACATATTTCTATAAACATTTTTTCATTTTAAAAAACAATTTTACCATTTTAAATTATGCTCTTCTCTCTCTCCTCTCTCTGTCTCTCTGTCTCTGTCTCTCTTTCTCTGGTAGGTTTGAAAACTTTATTTGGATATTTTACAAAACTGTTAATTACAATTAAATTCTTTGAGTTAAGAAAAACAACAAGAATACCAATGACAATACATTTTACCAACTTTAGCTTATCTTGTACCATTTTGGTTTTTATCCCAGCAGATTTCTAAGATTTATTTAGTATGTGTTAATTGTGTGTGTGTGTGTGTGTGTGTGTGTGTGTGTGTGTGTGTATACAGAGGAAGAAGAGAGTCTTGGCTCATCAGATAATGGAAATGGAATTACAGGGAGTTGGGAGGTGCCTGATACTACTGCAAGAGTAGCAAGAGCTCTTAGTGGTAGCACCTTTTCTCTAGCTTCTAATTTTTATTCTAGATTTTAATGACCTCTCCTCTTCTTCCTATACCAACAGAAGAGTTCTTTTTTTTCCGTATCAGCTGGCCTCACAGATGCAGGAGGCAAGCCAGTCTTTCAGTTGATTCTGATGTATAACGGGGCAGCAAAGCCTTCTAGACTTGAGCCAATCTCCATGGATATTTCAAAGTTAAACAACTATAAGAAAGAAAGAAAGAAAGAAAGAAAGAAAGAAAGAAAGGTTAATGCTCGTGGAATGAATGGTGTATATTGGTGGCACAGGCTTCATTATAATTTACCTGCATGTTTCTCCTGTTCAATTTATTTGGGGGCCCGGGATGTGGTTCTGTGGTAAAGCATTAGGACCCGAGTTTGGATCCCCAATGCCCATGTAAAAACTAAATGTGGTGACCCAATCTGTAATTCCAGCGCTTCTATACTGAAATGAGACAGACGCTGTGGGCCAGCTATCCTGATGAATGCAGCAGTGAGCACTGAATGAAGATCTTATCTCAAACAAGGTGGAAGGTTTGAGAACTGGCGCTCTAGATTGCCCTTTGACCACCACATACATGCATGCCATGACGTATGCACACACACATACACACTCACACAACACACACATGCACATGTATCAACTTGAATTTTTTACTTTTGAGGTAATGGATTATTGGAAGGCATGTGGAAACAGCCCCTGTGCCACAGAAGACATAGAACAGGACATTTTTCTTTTGCCCTGATTATGTACCACAACCTTTGGAACTCAACAAAAGCCTAAATGTGTACCATAACACCTTGCCAGACTTTGAATTTCAATTTTGTCTATCCACGGCCCACTTTAGCTTCTTAACTGTGCTTTGAGAAGAGGCAATGCCTCCAGGGTGAAAGCTGAGCCTGTCTTTCCTGTCTATGTCAGAATCACTCCACCACAAAGCTCTTTGTTAGCTCTCTTGAGCGGACACAGATCTACTTTAAAATTTCTCTTTTACTTTTAGTTATGAACATTCACATGATTCTGCGCATGTGTGTGCAGAGGCCTGGAGACACTGGATTCCCTGGAGCTGCAGTTACAGGAGGCTGTGAGCCCCTGACAAAGAAGCTGAAGACTAAACTTGGGTCCTATGCAAGCTCTCTTAAGCACTGAACCATCTGTCAACCCAGCACATGGATTTTTAAAAAGTATTTTGTTCAGTATTTTTAGTGATTCTTTTTGTTTGTTTGGTTTGGTTTTTGTTTGTTTGAGATAGGGTTTCTCTGTGTTGCTTTAGTGTCTGTCCTGGAACTAGCTCTTGTAAACCAGGTTGGCTTTGAACTCACAGAGGTTTGCCTGACACCACCTCCCACCTCCTGCCTCCCCAGTGCTGGGTTTAAAGGTGTGCTGTGAGCCACCACCTCCTGGCTGTGGTTCTTAATAGGAGAGTTAGCCCAAGTCATCAAGATTGACAATGTCAGAAACCTCTAGGAATTATACTGTTTCATGATGTTACTTTTGCTAAGTGTAAACTAAGCAAAGCTGAACAAAAATTTAAATAACACACACACACACACACACACACACACACATAGAGGAGTTTAAAATGGCAATATCTTCCTCCTTGCCACATCTTTCTGATCTCTAGCCCTCATCATGCAAACACCTTTTTGTCAAGTTGACTTACATCTTTTCGCTCTTTTCTCTATTCAATTCCAAAGATGTATTTCTGAAATGTGTCCTCTAAGAAGTTCTACTGTTTACAAAATGCTTTTAAGTCAAAACTAGAGACGGGGCCAGAGAGATGGCTCAGTGTTTAAGAACACCTGTTGCTCTTATAGAAGACCTGAATTTAGTTCCCAGAGCCCACATCAGGTACCACACACTGCCTTGTAAGTCCATATCCAATGGTCTGGCATCCTATTTTTGCCTCTAGAAGCCTATATTCATGTATATACACACACTCACACAATGCACATAATTAAAATAATTTTTTCTTCAAATGTACAGAAATACAGTAATGCTAACCCCTGGCTTTTTTATTATTCTGTAACTCTGAAAGGTATAACCACCTGGTTGATACAAGGAACCTGTATTGTTCTCTTAACTTCTTGGTAGGCTATACTCGTTTTTTTAAATAAACTTTTTGGCAGAGAAAATTATAGAGGTGGAACACAGATTAGTGTATGTCAAAGGTTGCTGAAGGGGGACCAGTTAGGTGTATTTGCACAGGGGACCTTGACTATGGTGGTTGTGTAATAACCCACACCTGGCAAACCCCACAGAGAGGTGCAGGGAGTTGTGGGAATCTAGGAAAGCTCTCTGAGGTGCCGATGCCAGTTTCCTGGGTTTGATAACGTAGGCATGCAAGTATATCCATCAGACTGAACTAAGGAGAGGAGGCCCTCACTTTCCCTGCAATTTTGAGACTTCCCATGAGTCTATAATTATAGCAAATTAATAAAAGGAAAGTGAATGTTTAACAAGAATATTAAACATGTCTCACAAATGTCTTCTGGCAAATGCTGTTTTGTCAGGATACTGTAAAATCGGTGCATAGAGAAAGTGGTCAAGAATGCCACCCCACCCCACCCCAAGCAGATCTAACTTTTTAAGAGTGGTGAGCACGGACGAGAACCTTGGAGCGGGAGGGACGACTACTAACTACTTTTAGAAGCCTACTGGAATCTAGGATTTTGACCTTAGAGAAACGAGTTTCTTGTCTTTGTGACATTTCTTTTTCCTTTTTAGTTAAAGCTGATTTCACAATTTTAAGATTCTTCCCTATGGAAAATCGTATCTAATAAAAAATACATGTGATGTAATAATAGCTAAATGTACCTGCTTGTTAGTGCCCACCTGGCACCATTTTAAGTTATTACACCTATAAACAAGTTTTAATCTCACAACACATTGCTGGAGATTTTTAAGATTCCCATCTTACTGATAAGGACAAGGACTTGTTTCACAGGCAGTAATGTTGCACCAGCTTACATATAAATTTTTTTTTTTTTTTTTTGGTTTTTCGAGACACGGTTTCTCTGTAGCTTTGGTGCCTGTCCCGGAACTAGCTCTTGTAGACCAAGCTGGCCTCGAACTCCCAGAGATCCGCCTGCCTCTGCCTCCCGAGTGCTGGGATTAAAGGCATGCGCCACCACTGCCAGGCTACATATAAATTTTCTACAGCTCAGTTTCAAACATATTTAAGCCATATCTTTGAACTCTTTTTTTTAAAGATTTATTATGTATACAGTATTCTGCCTGCACATATGCCTGAAGAGGGCACCAGATCTCATTACAGAGGGTTGTGAGCCACCATGTGGTTGCTGGGAATTGAACTCAGGACCTTTGGAAGAGCAGCCAGTGCTCTTAACCACTGAGCCATCTCTCCAGCCCATCTTTGAACTCTTAAATTTTTTCTTTAATTAAACAGTATTATCTTAGTTCTTGCCTGTAGTATTATTTGGTGGAGTATTTTCTAGAGTCGATGTCTTATTTGCTCATAAACTCCATTTTGTTTACAGAGTTGGCAGAGGAGGAAGAAGCAACAACATTTGGAAAATCACTATTTCTTTGCCACCCTGGGCAACTTAGTAAGATTTTCTCAAAATTTGAAAAAGCTAGAGTTGTGTCTTGGGGGCACTTCCTGTGTGTGGCCCGTGCAATATGCTAGATTCAAAGTCTACCACCAAACCAAACATCTACCTTTTTGTTGTTGTTTTGTCTTATTTTGTTTTGTTTTATTTGGGACAAGGTTTTTCCGTGTAGCGCTGACTGTCCTGGAACTCACTCTGTAGACCAGGTTGGCCTCGAACTCACAGATCCTTTGAAGAGCACACGTGTTAAGTCCATCTTCCCTATCCTTCAGGCCAGGTTTCCTCTGCAAGTAGGACTTGGGAGGCAGCCAAGGTGTCCAGACCTGGGGGCGGGGCCAAAGGCTGGAACTCCGGACTTCCTGGAGGCCGTTGGGAGCTTGAGCAAGTTCCTGTGCATCCACTTCCGGGAGTTAGCAGAGTTAGCACGTGGTGGCGCGTGGGCTCCAGCCTCATCCTAGGCGGCTTTTGAGGTGTGGTAGAATCTTCGAAGTCCATCGTGATGGCTTCTCGGTATGACAGGGCAATCACCGTCTTCTCTCCAGACGGACACCTTTTCCAAGTGGAGTATGCTCAGGAAGCTGTGAAGAAAGGCTCCACCGCGGTAAGCTGCTCCCCGGGCTCCCGCTGCTCCCCAGCCTCCCGCTGCACCAGCCAGGGGGCCCCCAGAGCCCCGGACAGCTGGGTGTGAGGACCACTTCCTTTCCTGGAGCAGACACAGCTTCAGGCCAGCGGTCCGGGTTACACAGACACTGGTAGACAGGTCAGCCCTTTGTCTAACGACAGCTCCAGGCACTACTGCGCATGTGTGTAGCAGCTGGTAAAGACACCTAGAACATTCTGCCTCAGTGCTCATGGCCCACTTCCTCAGAGACCCACTGACCCATGGTAGAGGTAATAGTTCTTTCATGTTGGAAGCCATTGTTTGATAATGATAAAAATTAAAGCCTGGCTGTCCAGGTCTGTCACCGACTCCCATCCCAAGACAAATCGACTACTAACGCTCCATTAGTGAGAGGAACAGTTAGAAACTCTAATCAAGATGGCGCCATTAAATTGTCTCAGTGTGTGTGTATGTGTGTGTGTGTTCATTACCAGAAATCTCATGAGTGTGTACCCCGTTTTAGACTTATGGATCTACATTACCTCAAACATTTTAAATACTCAAAGCAACTGTAATACTGCTGCCAAATTTTAACAGTTCAATGATCATCATAATTTATGAAAATGTTAAAGGACAGAGGCGCCTCGGCGACCACAGATCTGTCAACCCAGACTCTCGAGTCCTAGTCTATGAATGCAAGATATGAGTTTAAAAAAAGAACGAAAGAAAACTTCTGAAATTTCAGGAGTATTTTCACTGTGTGTTTTGGAAATTGACACAGTGAACACACAGAACATTTCTCAGTCCACAATTCTCTGCTTTCTTTCATATCTAAACCAACTTGATAATGGAAAGAAGTTAATTCACTTTTATTGGTAATCTAGCAAATGTAAAGTGACAAAAATAATTACAAAGAAGATAATTTTTAAAAGTATTTTTCTGTTTAAATGGGCCTGCTGGTTAAGCTCTGTTAGAGTTTAAGGAAAGCCTGATACAGTTGAAACCCAAAGGGTACCATTTTGATAAAAACAAAAAGTTATATAGTCCCCAGCATGGTGAGTAACATATGGTTAGAAAATAATGCCTGAGTTTTAGAGCCTAAAGTAAAGGGAGTAACGGGAGAAGACGGGGGTGTGATAAGAAACCACACTGGCCCATTTAAAATGTTTTAAGGATGCTATAGAACTGATTGATAGTTCCTTTGTAATGAGCTGTAAAGGGTAAGGATATAAAAATACCTAGAGTGGGCATTTTTAAAGATACAGTGGAAGATGAGACTCTTACCTCAGGATTCTGAAATTATAATTGCATCTTTTTATGGAATTGTTATGTTTCATTGCAGGTGCTATGACCTTTTTCACAGGATAAAGCTGCGTTTGTTTATTAAACTAGGCTGTTAAATATCGTGTCTGTAAACAGTAGATACGAGGGGCTACAAGTAAGCTAGACTGATCAGTCTTGACCACTATGTAGACATGATATTACTTAGTAATATAAAAATTATATGGGCCATAATTAAAGAGCACAGGCTCTGCTTCCTGCTTGATAATCACCTAATGGCATGACATGGAGCCAGAGGGCTCCTTTCTTTTTAGTTAGGGTTCCTTTTCTATAAAGGCAAAATACGTTTGGATGACATTTTGAAAAAGTATCGCAATTTTAAGAGAACATATGAATCACAGTGTTGTCATGAAAAAGTTAAGATTTATTCTCTTTTTTTTTTTTTGTCTTATCCTTTCCTTGACCCCGAATTCTTACTGGGGCTATATTTCCCCTTATCAGATCACATCACTGTAGTCTTAGCCTTCAAAGTTTTCCTTGGTTGTCATCTACTTCTTTAATTAAGGGGTAAATTCTTGGTTTCACTGAAAACATTTCTAACACTGTACAGGGAAGAAGGAAGCACATTCACACACACACATTTGGTTTTTCTAGACAAGATTTCTCTGTGTAGCCTGGCTGTCCTGAAACTTGCTTTGTAGATCAGGCTGGCCTCGAACTCAGAAAACTGCCTGCCTCTGCCTTCCGAATGCTGGATATAAAAGTGTGTGCACACTACTGCCTGTATTTACTTTTCTTTAATGTTGATTTGTGTCTTTTATTTCTTGTGTTGGAAGTCAAACCCAGGGCCATGCATGTTACATGTGTGCTTTAGTATTGAGCAACATTCTCAGCCCTTATTGTCTTTAAGAATCTTCATACTGGGGCTGGAGAGATGGCTCAGTGGCTAAGAGCACTGTCTGAGTTCTAGTTAAATGACACCATAGATGACAGAGACTTCACAGACATCCATATACTATTCCATCTGAACACTGTAGACCGCATAGTCTCATCAGCCTGTGGAAATTTCTCTAAAATAGATTGTGTAACAGAAGGCAAAGCAAGTCCTAAGAATGCTAGGAAATTATGATCAATTTTGAATGCTATCTGACCACATGGGAAAAAGAATAAATAATAATAGAAACTTCAGTATATACAGACTTGTAGAGTTTGAACAACATACTACTCAATGACAATTGTGTCATAGAAGAAACCAAAAAGGAAAGTAAATTCTTAGAAGCAGCATACCATACATGATGTAGGAGAAACAGTGAGTGATTTTGAGAGTTTATAGCTACGCTACAAGCGTCTATATTGAAATGTTAAATCTAAAATAAATAGGTCTACAGGGGCCACGATCATCCAGGAGTTACTGGCTCCACACGGGTCTGAATGGTGATGGTTACAGATGGTGTCCTCCCCAGACTTTTGGGTCTGCAGGAGCCACAATCAACCAAGAATCTGGCTCTTCATGGGCACCATGCAATCAGGTACCATTATACCAAGTACTACCAAGTTCTTCTAGGCCAGGCACATACTATCCCTTGTGGTTGGGGCAGGCAGTACAGGTAGCTCCTGTGACCCAGCCAAGAGCCCTGGTGCTAGGTGGTTAGGCACCCCTGTGGTGAGAGGCCACATGGTGGGGAGATGGAAGAGAGAGAGAGGTGTTGGGAGATGAAGAACTGGATGACATGAATGCCCAGTTGGAGCTGGGTGATGGTGGTGCACACCCTTAATCTCAGCACTGGGGAGGGAGAAGCAAGTGGATCTCTGTGAGTTCAAGGCCAGCCTGGTCTACAAGAGCTAGTTCCAGGACAAGCTCCAAAGCTATAGAGAAACCCTATCTCAAAGAAGATAAAAAAAAAAAAAAAAGAATGTGTAATCCTGGCTGCCCTGAAACTCACTCAGTAGATTAGGTTGGCCTTGAACTCACAGAGATCTGCCTGTCTCTGTCTTCCTGGTGATAGGATTAAAGGTGTGTGCCACCATGCCCAATTTAATTATTTCACTCTATTGATTTTGAGTTTCTTCCAAGGTTCTAAGATTCATTTAGATAAAGGTACTTATTAATTTTCTAAATACTGCTTTTCTGTAGCATAATAAATGGTAAATATTACATTTCCCCTTTAATTGCTGAGAAAAAAATGTTTTATCATATGCTCAAATAAAATCATTCTTTTAAAAAAATTGGGAAACAATGCCATGCACAGTTGCTTTAAAAAAGGGATGGGAGTGTATCATATATGCTTAGGAGGAAGAGGCGGACACAGGTGGGCTTTTAAAGGGGACAGGAGTGTATCATACCTACTTAGAAGGAAGAGGCAGAGCAGGTAGGCTTTACAAAGGGATGGAAGTGTATCATACGTAGTTAGGCAGAAGAGGCAGGCAGATTTTCTTGAGTTTGAGACTAGGCTGGTCTTCATACAGAGTTCAAGACCAACTAGGACTGTGTAGTGAAACCCTTTCTCAGATCAATAATAAATGAAATCCTTTAGAATAAACCATGAAAAAAGACCTCTACAATAAAATCTTTGAAACAGAAGAAACAAAAAAGACACTTAAAGCTGGAGAAAACTCTTAAGCTTGTAAATTGGAAGAATTAATATAATGGAAATAGTGTTATCAAAATTCCAACATTCTTCACAGAAATTTTAAAAAAAGCTTTATGGGAGCATATGCAGAGACCCACACCCAAACATAAGGTGGCACTTGGGGAACACTGAGGAAGAAGGGAAGAAAGGATTGTAGAAACCAAAGGGTTGAGGACACCAGATGAACATAGCCCACATAATCAACTAAGCAGGGCTTATAGGCCTTCACAGAGACTGAAGGGACAATAATGGAGCCTTCATGCATCCTCTGTATATTTATTTTCAGCTGTTTAGCTTGTGGTTTTTGTAGGACTCCTAATAGTGGAAGTGGGGGTGTCTGTGACTCTTGCCTGCTCTTGGGATCCTTTTCGTCCTATTGGGTTGCCTAGTCCCAGTAGGTTGCTATGAGGGTTTGTGCCTAGTCTTATTGAATCTTGTTATGCCTTATTTGGCTGATATCCCTGGGAGGCCTGCTCTTTTCTGAAGGGAAGCAGAAAAGCAGTGGATCTCAGGGGAGAGAGGGGAAGTGGTTGATGGGTAAAAACTGGGAGGAGTGGATAGAGAGGAAAAGCTGCAGTCCAGATGTATTATTGTATTGTATGTATTGTAAGTCACATTGGCAGGAGCTTGAGGAAGCTGAGCACACTGCATCCACAATCAGGAGGCAGAAAACAGGTCTGTGGGGTGACACTGTAGGTAAAGGTTCTTGCTGCCAACCCTCATACTCTGAGTTTAACCCCTAGGAAGCACAGAGTGGTGGGAGAGAACTCAGTCCTGAAAGTTGTCCTCTGATCTCCACATGTATGCATTGTATGAGCTTGTCCCCACACATTAAACTAAATAAAGTTATGTAAATCAAAAATTAAAAAACAATCAGGTCAGGCAGCGGTGATGCACACCTTTGATCCCAGCATTTAGGAGGCAGAGGCAAGCAGATTTCAGTGAGTTCGAGGCCAGCCTGGTCTACAGAGTGAGTTCCAGGGCAGTCTGTAACACAGAGAAACCCTGTCTCAAGGAACAAGCAAAAAAAAGAAAAGAAAAACAAAGAAAGAAAAAAGAAAAAATCTTCAGCCTATCTTCTTCTATTTGTTTGGTCCAGGAACCCAGCCCATTAGAACAGTACCACCCACATTTATGTTGAGGGCCTTCCTACCTCACTTAATTTAATCTAGATAATCCCTCCCAAGAATGCCTATAGTTGTATCTCCTATGTGATTTTAATATCAAGATGATGATATTAACAATTACAGATACTAACTCAGCCTATTAATGTTCCACCTTTAGAATATCAAAGGCCCTGTGTTCTAATACATGGAATTTGCATTTCAATGTATGTATTGGGGCACAGCAAGCCCCTAACTCTTGGGCCTCTTAATTTGAGCTGTATGGGAAAGATTTTGTGGTATTTTATCTGCTGAACTTAGTTCTAATGTTGAGGTTTGAATCCAGGGCCTTTAGTTGTTGGACAAGTGCTATACCACTGAACTGCTCCCTCAACCCCTTACCTTGATGTAATTATATTTTAAACCTACAAATAAGAAAACAATTTTTAAAAGAATTCTTGCCCTCATTGTGTCTGTGTTGTCTTGTGTGGTGTGTATACATGAGTGTGCAGGTAGGTGTACCTGTACGTGCATATATGGAGGTCAAGGAGAATAGCAGGTATCTTAATTCTACCACTTTCCACCTTGACTTGAAAGAGGGCCTCTACTGAACCAGACACCTCCCATGTCAACTAGACTGGCTGGCAAGGTGGCTCGTTATTGGCATCCCCCTTTCTCTGTCCCCAGGAACTACAAATACTTGCAGGCATGCCTGACCTTTGTGTGAATACTGTCTTCATTCTCATATAGCAAGTTTCTTACTCAAAGGGTCCTCTCCCAGACCCAACCTTCTATCAATATTGATAGAAGCTTTCATCAATATTAGTTCTGCTAATACTGATTTGCTTCTTCTTTCATTCTCCTAAAGTTGTATATTTAGGTGATGTCGGAAATTTTTCTGTATATGTGTTGCTTTTATTGGTTGATGAATAAAACTGTTTAAGCCAATGGCTTAGCAGAGTAAAGCTGGTCAGGAAATTAAAACAGTTATAGAGAGTAGGCAGAGTCAAAAAGATGCCATGTAGCTGCCGAAGGAGAAGGATGACAGAACCTTACCTGGTAGATCACAACCTCATAGCGATAAAGATGAATAGAAATGGATCATTTTATGATATATAAGAGCTAGCCAATAAGAAACCCTAAGCTATTGGCCAAGCTGTGTTGTAATTAATATAGTTTCTATGTGATTATTTGGGTCTGAGCATTTGGGAAACGAACAAGCAGTCTCCACCAACAAATTGCCAAAGGAGAAAGACATACGGAACTTTAGGAACCTTGCTAGTAAGCTACGGCCTCGTGACAACACACAGATTGATAGAGGAAAGAGGTAGCTAGGAATATGCTAGAGTCATTGGCCAAACAATGTTGTAATTAATATACTTTCTGTGTGATTATTCAGGTCTGGGGAGCTGGGAAATTAACACACAGTCTCTGATTAGGGATGGCTCCAGCGTGGGGGCAACTACATCCACATAAAAACTGAGAGAGCTTGGGAAGGAATTCTAGACACAAAAGAACAGAGTTAAGCACAGGTTCTTAATAGCTACATTTCTTCAGATAGACTCTGTTTGCTGGCAGCAAGCAGAGACATAGCTCCTTTAAGAGAAGTCTTCCTGACTCAATGTTGACTGCAAAAAATTTTATGCCTTCTTTAAGATCCAGCTTCCTGATTCATGTTGGAAAAACAAACTCTGACTCTTTCAGGAGGTCCTGTACTTAAATGGGGTCAGCGAGCAGCATTTTAGAAATTGCTTAATGGTGACATAGACCTGTTGCATCCCTGGAGCTGGTAATGTGAGCATGTCTCGCAGAACTGGTGGTGAATGTACCTTCCTCCACAATTGTTGTCGGAGTTTTTGTCCTGCCTGGTTTCTCTCTTCCCACCAGGTCCCAAAGAATCACACAGAAGGTCTACATAAGTTATAAAACTGATTGGCCTATTAGCTCAGGCTTCTTGTTAACTCATATAACTTATATTAACCCACCATTCTAGTATATGTTAGCCACATGGCTCAGTACCTTTTTCAGCGGGGTAGGTCACATCCTGCTTTTTCAGTGTCTGGACAGGACTGTGGAAAGAGCTTCCTTCTTCCCAGAATACTCCTGTTCTCATTGCCCCACCTCTACTTCCTCTCTGGTTGTCCCACCTGTACTTCCTGCCTGGCTACTGACCAATCAGAGTTTATTTAAAACATAATTGACAGAATATAGAATTGTCCTACACCACACAATGTTGGACTGAGCAGGGCCAAAAGTCAAAGCAGCCTTAGTCCTAACCATGATGCTTAGCATTTAGAAAAAAAAAAGACACTCCTGATCAGAAAATGATTATAGATACACAATAAGACAGATTCAAAGACTAAATGTATGTAGGCTTGGGAGAGAGAAGAAAAATAATATAGACAGTTATCAAAAGAAATAGGTTAAAAAAATAAAAGTCTTTAAAGAGACAGTAAAAGTAATATAAAAGTACAGACAGTCGTAGATTAAAGACATAAAGAAAAATAAGCCATATAAAGAAGAAATATACACAGAGAGTCTGGATTATGTATCTTACTGTGTTTTTTTTGAATTTTTTAACTACAGAGAAATATTTGATTCTGGTATCTGCTAAGCTAAACCTATATATATATATAAAGTATGTTGTCTTCAAAATTTGGGTCTAAGTATATGTTGTTTTGGAAAAGAGGTTCTGCTTTTGTTTCCACTAAAGATGAGAACCTGTGGATCCCTTCCAGGCTAATGTGGTTTGATGAAACAAGATTCCCCCAAAGTTCTCCATGAACCCTAAGATACTTCGTACAATAATCAGCAGGAAGTAATCTCAAAAACTACACCCAAATTCCCAAAATTATTGTTTGTAAATGTTTGTTTTTCATTTAAAGGGGGATATGATATGGAGATGATATACTGTATAAACTGGACATCCAGGACCCACAGAAAAGTGACTATTGAACTTTCCAAAAAACAGGATGGTCCTTCAGGATTCCTACTTCATAGAAGTCTGCCAGACATTTTGCAGGGCACAGAAGAAAGTGACTGACAAACTGCCAGTATAGGCATAACAGGGAGGTAGTGTGGGAACTCCTTCAGCCAATAGCCTTTAAGATACTGGCCCACTTTGGGCATTGTTTTATGTACTATAAATGCAGATGTAAAAGTTTACATGTGCACATTGACTGCTGGATTTGGTTCCAGCACTACTCTTTCTGTGAGTTTACCCTCTAAAAAATAAACCTTGGTTATACTCCATTCTGGGTTAATGTGGAACTCTTTTGCACTGCAACATTTAGGTGTCATTTTTGTGTGTTTTGTGGAAGATTAAGACTCTTGCATAGATTTACCACTGATTTTATTTTCTTTGTATTTTCTTCTATTGGTCTTCTTTGTCTTGTGGCTGGGGACTAGGAATCTTCTCAGCCGGTACCTGTGCATCTCATTTCCTACACAGCTCCTTCTTTATTTTATTGTTTTTTTTTTTTTTTTTTTTTTTTTTGTTTTTTTTTGTTTTTCGAGACAGGGTTTCTCTGTGGCTTTGGAGCCTGTCCTGGAACTAGCTCTGTAGACCAGGCTGGTCTCGAACTCACAGAGATCCGCCTGCCTCTGCCTCCCAAGTGCTGGGATTAAAGGCGTGCGCCACCATCACCCGGCTATTTTATTGTTTTAAAGAGAAACCTGTTTGACATGTTAGAATAATTGGTCCATTTTTACTTTAAATTTACTTTTTAAAATTGGCTTTTCAGGTTGGAATTCGAGGAACTAATATAGTTGTGCTTGGGGTAGAAAAAAAATCAGTGGCCAAACTTCAAGATGAAAGAACTGTGAGAAAAATATGTGCCCTCGATGACCATGTCTGCATGGCTTTTGCAGGTATGTACAGACTTTCAGTGGTATGTATGATATATATAATGTTGTAGTGGGATAGCATGGTTTTCCTATTGCCACTGTTTTACTGTAACTACACAATATAACAATATTTGTAGTCAGACCTATTTCTGTTTAAAACAAAGTGTCACCTATATTTAAAAGGCCTCAGTTCTATAAACTGTGGTTTCTCGTGGTCTTAGGGTTTCTATTGCTGTGAAGAGACACCATGACCAAACAACTCTTGTAAAGAAAATTGAGACTAGCTTACAGTTTCAAAGGTTTAGTTTGTTGTCATCAGTGCAGGACATTGGTGGCATGCAGGACGACATGGTGCTGGAGAAGGAGCTGAGAGTTCTACTGCAACTTAATCCTCAGGAAGAGCAACCTGTGCCTCACGGGGTGTAGCTTGAGCAAAGGGGACTTCAAAGCCCACCCCCACAGTGATACACTTCCTCGAAGAACAAGGCCACATCTACTCCAATAAGGCCACCCCCTCCTAATGATGCCACTCCCTATGGGGCGTGTTCTTTTAGACCCCCACACTTACAATGGCCTTTGATAGCTAGAGCATAAATGTGAAGATGGCCTCCTTACTTATAACTTAAGAACTTATAATTCATAGAATTTATAAAATTACTGAGGAATTTTTTTCTTTTTGGGGGTCTGAAAATAATATTCCCCAACATAGAATTTTAAATGAGTCTACTTACTTGTTTTTATTTGTATTATATGTATATGTGTGTAGGTTTCTGCATGTAAGTGTAGATGCCTGCAGAGGCCAGAAGAGGGTTTCAGTTCCCTGCAGCTGGAGTTACGAGCTGCTCAACGTGTAGGTGTAGGTAACTAAATTTGATGTTGTGCAAGACCTCTTAACTGGTGAGCCCAGTTTAGGAAAGAGAGGGAGGGTTACATTTGCGTGTGCTGGGCTACAGATTGACCTCATGCAAGCTAAGTCTCAACTTCTTAAACTGTGAGTTGTGACCCAACTAAATGTGAGGTTGAAAAAAATTGACAACAGTAAAAGGTTTCAGAATATATATGTGCAATATTGAGGAGGATTAGGAGGTGTGGCTTTGCTGGAGGAAGTGTGTCACTGGGGGTGGGCACTGAGCCAGACCCAGTCTCTCTCTGTCTCTCTACCTAAGGATCAGGGCAAAGCCCTCAGCTATTGCTTCAGCACCTGCCTGCGTGCTGCTGTGCTCCCAGATAATGGACTAAACCTCTGAAACTGGAAGCAATTCCCCAACTAAAAAGAGTTGCCTTGCTCATGGTGTCTCTTCACAGCAGCAGAACACTATCCTGTCTTCGTTATAGACAGCACAGAATTTCCAATTATTTCAGAAATTACGAGACCAGCCTGGTCTACAAGAGCTAGTGCCAGGACAGGCTCCAAAGCCACAGAGAAACCCTGTCTCAAAAAAACCAAAAAAAAAAAAAAAAAAAAAAAAAAAAAAAAAGAAATTACTTTAATTTCTGTCATTTTATTAAATTAATTTAATATCTGTCATTTTGTTCTATTCATTTATGTGAAATTGCACTGTCAGTATTAATGGTTAGAAAATCAAAGTATTGATCGACTTTGAAAAAGGCTAACGCTGCTCTGTGACCTACTGTATCAATTTTTCATGTGGGTGCCAGGAGCTTAACTCAGGTCCTTATGCTTGTGATGAAGGTACTTTTCCACTGAACCGCTTCCTGTCCCATAGTATTTTGTAAGCTTTATAGTTAAAGAAAGAGTCATGACGGGTGGGGTTGGGCAAGCCTTTAGTCCCAGTGAGAGGCAGAGGCAGGCGGATCTCTGTGAGTTCAAGGCCAGCCTGGTCTACTACAAGAGGTAGTTCCAGGACTGGCTCCAAAGCTACAAAAAAACCCTGTTTCAAAAAAACAAAAATAAATAAATAAAAAATAAAATAAAATAAAAATGGAATGAAACAGCATTGTGGGGAGCCTTTTCAGATGATCTTGTTTGTGCCACATCATCCTTCTGTAGTTGTCTCAAGCTGTTGGATGCCTCAGTATTGGCTTTGGTTTGTGTTGTTGGTAGTGTTGCATGGTATGAATGAGCCACTACTGTTAACAGGTTGCCTATGTACCTTTAGGATAGGAGTTGTAAACCACATCATTCAGAAAAGAGAAAGGAAGAAGACCAGGAATGATAAAGAGATGCTAGAGCAGAAAGAGCAGCAAAGTACTCAGGGGAGTAGGAGACAACCAGCCAACCGTCCAGCTGCTGAAGCTCATGCTGAAAGCACAGTCACACATTCCTGGTGAAATGGAATAAGCGCACTGTTTGCACAGGGTTAAACCTAGCAGAAGGACTTGGTATTACTTTGACACATGTAACCTGCCAGCACCAAAGTCAAAGCTGATTTTGCTGTCTGTGTAGCGAACACTCACCTGTGGCGCTCCTCCCTATCCCCACTCTAAGTATTTTTAATGTCAGCGTTTCTCTAGCTGTGGGTGATGTTCACACTGTACAGAGGACAAATTCTTAAGTAGCTTATCTGAACTCTTTTAGTTGCATAAAACGCTAACCCATTAGGCCATTGCTAGCTAGTCCTTTCTCTTAGATGTACAGAGAATTACTTTCTCTTTCTTTAATCAAATCATACCTGACCTGTGTCAGGGTGATTTTTAAACTGGCGAATATTCAGACACTCCATTTTCTTTATGTCCTCCTGTTTCAAGGGGTGAAGATCCAAGTGGATGTAGCAACAAGGTTTGACATGATGGGGAAGGTAAATCCCGTGATGAAAAAGAACGGCTATGTGCGAAGTGCCCGTTAACAAGATGAGTGAACCTGGGGTTCAGTCTAGTTAGTGGTAAAGGAGAAATGGAAGGGGTCTGGAGAGGTGCCGCAATCAGAGCGTGGAATACTTTTGCAGAGACCTGGTTTTTCCCAGCAACCATGCCAGTCAGCTCACAGCCACTTTAGATCCAGCTCCAGAGAATCTACTGCCCTTTTCTTCCTGTTCTGGTATCTGCATTCATATCGCTGCGTGCACGCACATACACACACACACACACACACAACACACACACACAGAGTTCAAAATAAATCTTTTTTTTTTTAAAAAAAGGGCTAAAAAAAAACCAAATGGCTGTAGAACAGTCAAATACCAGTGTCGTCCTTAATTTATACAATCAAACTAATCTGTCAGTTACATGCTGCAGTCAGTCTCTGGCTTCAGCTAGAACACAATGTCTCCTTACAGACATGCTGAGAGTTGTTTGGATGAGTCTTTTGGCTATTTCAGAAGCTCAGTCAGAGTCTGCCTGTCTTAATTAACAACCTTGATTTTCAAAGTTTCCATTTTGACAAAAATTGAGAACTGCTGTATCCCAGTTCATCAAGCAGTTCATCAAGTATAATTTGAATACAATACTGGTGTGCTTCAGGTTAGAATACCTTCCTTGCTCGCATAAGAAAAACATGCAATTTACTAACAAGTCATTTGCTGTTTCCTTTACCAGTGAAGTGGAGTGTGTGAAGTCTTTTTATTTTTTTTGGAATGAAGTCTTTAAAGGAAATGAGTCGCAGCTAAGGCACATGGTGTTTCCTAGTTCCTCTATGAAGGCAGTGTTGTAGGGAAAAGATAACTTTTGATGGGGGTATATATATATATATATATATATATATATATATAGAGAGAGAGAGAGAGAGAGAGAGAGAGAGAGAGAGAGAAATGTATAGACTTTTGAGTGTTGACAATTCCGCAGGTCTGACGGCTGATGCGCGGGTGGTTATAAACAGAGCACGGGTGGAGTGCCAGAGCCATAAGCTTACTGTGGAGGACCCGGTCACCGTGGAGTACATAACGCGCTTCATAGCGACGTTGAAGCAGGTGAGCAGGTACTCTTAGCAGTTGTTCAGCTTTCTCCTTTCCACTGTCATTGGTCCTGCCATAGACATGCTGCACTAGCTCCAAACATTTATTCTACTGAGTGTGTCAAATTTCTTATTCATTCTCACAATTACTTCATTCACTTACTTGGGTAAAGTGGGTTACGTTAATCACCAGAAATCAAAATCAGTTTCAGTTCTTGGAATTATAAAAATTTTAAGAGAGTGTCAAATTTTGAAAAGTCATTTTTTTTTCTTGTAGAAGCACAATAAAAATATTATTCCTTAAAGTTTTTCAAAGAAATAATACATTATTTTACCTAAAAACCAAAATACCCTAATCAGGGTTAGATGTGCGCTCTTCTGAATCTCTACTTAGCCATGTCATTGAAAGCCAGGTGGAGTGTGCGTGCAGGCCTGAGGGTTCACCTGCTGTTTGCATACTGTGTATTGGCTGGAGACTCCTTCCTGGGTGTTCTCTCGCATCTATGTTAGAAACTGTGACATTTCCGATGATGGTTTGAAAATGGGCATCATTTCGGCGTCATGTTCTTCTCTCTGCTAGCCTAGCATGATTCTGTTCGGTCATGGCTTGTTTTTCTTTTTAAAGTTGTACTGTTAAGTTTTAGTAGGGTTTCCTAGATTGGAGATTATAATTGATTGTAAGATTGAACCAGTTTTTATCATGCAACCAGCTATGCCAGAAGAGTCACCATGGAGGTTTTCACTTCTCTTTCTTTTGTTAGTGAGTGTTGTGTAATGTAATCGCTGCTTTAATTTGTGTATTATAGCTAATGAGATTGAATTTTCCATGTTGGTTCATTCTTTTCATTTCCACTTGTGCAAATTGTCCTTCAACAGAAACATTGTTTTTTGCTGCCTAATCTTGAACAGGATGCTCACTATACAGATTTGTGCCCATTTATCTTCTCTTTAGAAACATTTTTAAATTAAATTTACTTATTCTGGGGGCAGGGGCATATGTCACAGTGTACATATGGAAGACAACCTGGAGGGGGTCTTGGTGACAGAACTCACATCAGGCTTGGCAGCAAGCACTGAACCATTTCACCAGGCCTACATTCCCTTTTCAAACTTGTTTCTGAATTTGAAGACGTATATAGTGTATATTGAGTAAATTCCTCCACGTCTATCCTACCTCCTGTCCTCCCCCATAATACCCTCTGTTCCTCTATGCAGTTTCTCTTCTGCTTTCATGTCATGAATCTATATGTCTATACAAAACATGAACCAAATATCAGAGAAAATATATCATTTTGTCTCTTTGAGGCTGGCATAACTCATTTAATATGATTGTTTCCAGTTCTGTTCATTATCCTACAAAAGACACAGTTTGGCTCATCTTTGTGGCCTGGACTTTTATGTGCATTCATACCATATTCATTCCCTATTTTCTGTAACTTTGATTGTAATCCTGGCTCTTCTGTATCTTACTGCCTTTAAGAAATGATTCTTTGCATCTCCTAGTGAGCACGAGTGTTAGAATGAACCAACCCTCCTGCTTCGCTGACTTGCACATCTCGCTGCTCTGGCAAAACAGGTACTCTGGTTCTACATGCAGACTTTTTCATGGACTCTTTGTAATCCAAATAAGAAAGTTTTGAGATGAATAATATATATCAAATCACTGTTTTGGTTTTTAAAAGCTTTGCTACTTCATTTTAGAAGAAATTCCAAAATTTTTGTATTGCTACTTTCATATTTTGATTCAGTTTTCCCAATTGTTAAAAAAGGAATTCATCATTCTAGCGGTGATGGTGCACACCTTTAATCCCAGCACTTGGAGGCAGAGGCAGACAGATCTCAATGAGTTTGAGACCAGTCTGGTCTACAAAAGTTAGTTCCAGGACAACCATAACTAAATAGAGAAACCTTGTCTTGAAAAATAAAAACAAAACAAAAAAATAAATAAAAATAAAAAGTAGAAAAAGGATACCAAAAAACAAGTATACATATAAGGTTCTTAAGTGTGGTTGTTAAGATCTCTTCTGGAGAAATCAAGGCTTTGAATAGATAGTACAAAGTTGTAAGTCTGTGACAATAAGATTGCCACTGGGGAGGACAAGGCCTCTGGGCCAGAGTTACAGCATGCTTTCCTTACATATTGAACTTTGTTTATATGACTTTTTCACAAAATGAAAAGACTAAACAAGTAAGTTAAAAGGGCTTTCTTCTAAGATAATATGTAAAGCATCATACCTCAGTGTGAGCAGAAACATAAGACGGTGCAGAAGAGTTCAACATAACCCCCACTTTAAAACAGGTTATTTATGTTCATAGTTAAGTTGTTTGCATTTAAAATTAAATTTTGCTTGCAAAACATGAAATATAATAAGCTTAAAAACTGAGACAATAGATCCCATATATAGATAAGCTCAAATGAAAGTCACTAAAAGCTGTTTCAACCCATAGAATTATACAGCACTACATCAGCCACAGGATTAAGTAAAGTTACCTATGTATTCAATCCTTAGCTTTCTGTCAGGGCTGCCTCTTCATAGAGCCGGTCTCAGTGAGAATGTTATCCTTTGGAGCACAAACCCAGGAAGATCCCTGTCATGAAAGTAATAGGAAATATAATTGGTTTCAGTGTTACATTTTCTGTGGGGGAAATGTATGCTTTTCTTCAAAAGAAACAAAAGATCCCTTTTCTTTGGAGCTGAAGGAAATGACAGTGAACAGTGAACAGAGAACATTTGATACCAGCATTATCAAGTAGGAGTAGTCCCTAACAGTAACTACAGCGTCCCTCAAGGCAAACTAGGGTGTGCTTCCAAAGCACAGCTCAATGACTCAGCATCCCTGACAGCAACACAAATGCCCAGGCCTCTGCGGGGTCAAAGAGATTGCATACTGTCTTAGTCATGGTTCTGTTGCTGTGAAGAGACACTATGGCCATGGCAACACTTAATTAAAAAGCATTCAATTGGGGGCTGTCTTACAGTTTCAGAGGCTAGTCCATTGTTATCATGGTAGGGGGCCTCACAGTACACAGGGAGACATAGTGCTGGAGAAGTAGCTGAGAGTTCTACATCCTGGTCTGCAGGAAGCAAGGAGAGAGAGAACTGAACCTGGCATGGGCTTATGAAACCTCTAGTGTCACACTTTCTCCAACAAGGCTACACCTACTCCAAAAAGGCCATACCTCCTATAGTGTCACACTTCTCAGATAGTGCCATTCCCTGATGACTAAGCATTCAAACATATTGGTTCATGAGGAACATTCATATACAGAGCTGGCAGAAGTGTTAAAGACCAGACTGTAATGATCTGTCTCTTTAAGAGACAAACCATGCCCACTTCCCCATCTGCAGAGGCAGGCTGATCTTCAGCTTCCTGCCTGAGCTCTCTCTCTTTTCCATCTTCCTCTTGGAAACGCAGCTTCTGCCTCTCTCCCCGCTTCTCCCCTTCCCCTGCTTCTGTCTCTCTTCTCTCTCTCTCTCCTCTCTCTCTGCTCTTCTCCCCTTCTCCCTTCCCCCTCCATAACCTCCTGAATAAATATCCAACCTCACTCTGCATGGTGTGCCTATCCATGTCTGTCTCTTGCCCACCTGCCACGTGTCTGCCTGCCTGGGACCAGCCACCACTTGGGGACGGGCAGCCGTCTCTGCCTGGGACTGGCTGCTCTCAGGGCCCGCTGCCTGCCGCCACATGGCCTGTTACCACCGCTCGGGGACCTACAGCATTTCTGCTGCCTACTGCCTCTGGGGATCCTGCATCATTTTTAGTTTTTCCATTACATAGACTGGGTGGGCCAAAGAATGAAATACATTTAACATGAAAGTGGAAAAGGCACTCAGAAAAGGAGGACACCCAGGAAGAGGAGGGCAGGAAATTGGAAGTGTTGTGGGGAAAGGATGACTTAGAATGAAGCTGATGGCAGATATGTATGGAAATGACCTAATGAAACAGATTAGCTTGTTTGTTAACCTAAAATTTTAATCTAAAAATGGGAAATAATAAAAGTTGAATAGGGATCTTCTAAGAAAAATAAGATGTTATGTCCAAATCCACGAAGTCCCCGAAAAGCCAACAAGGAGACTGAGTCCCATATGTAAAAGCAAAGAGCCTTTATTTTATGCAAGTTTCTCCCCATTTCCAATGTACTGGAATAAATGGAGAGCCCCGAGCTCAGATAGAGTTGGGTTTATAGTAGTAAAGGTTGATGGAGGAAGGTCATTGCTTAAATAAAGAAGCTGCCTTGGCCCTGATAGGACAGAAAATTAGGTAGGCAGAGTAAACAGAACAGAATGCTGGGAGGAAGAGGAAGTGAGCTCAGACTCAAAAGCTCTCCTCTCTGGGGCAGACTTGATGAAGCTCTGACCCAGGATGGACGTAGGCTAGAATCTTCCTGGTAAGTGCACCTTGGGGTGCTATACACATTATTAGAAACGGGCTAGTCCAGGTGCGAGAGTTAGCCGAGAAGAGGCTAGATATAATGGGCCAAGCAGTGTTTAAAAGAATACAATTTATGTGTTGTTATTTCGGGGCATAAGCTAGCCAGGCAGCCAGGAGCTGGCGGCAGGAATGCAACCTGCAGCTTCCTTCAACAAAAGGTGAGGGTGAGAGGTTTCTGAGGTTCAGGACCCCTGATTGACTGACATTTGTCTAGGGGTATCCTAATGAGTGTGCTAGCAGGTGATCCTATCTACAATGGTTGGAACATTAGGCATTTCCTTTGGATGGTCTGTTCTTGGGTGGTGCTCAGGTAATCTCAGTTTGTGGTTCTTCCTGCAACCAGATTTTGCTTCAGGATAAACTACTGAGACTCAGGCCCTCATTAAACTTGTAGATGGCTGAGTCCTACTCTGGCAGATGATAATGGTTGGAAGTAAAGAACTTCCTTTGGGTGATCTGTTCATATTTAGCTTATTATGACTGGCTCCTACGAGATCTATAAGCAAATTTGTGATTATATTTTACAGGTTGTATATATTAATTTCTTTAAAATGTCATCATGTATTAGCAATATTCAAGAAACACTAAAAATGTATACAATAAAACCAGAAAAATAGAGCCTAGAGAGATGACTCAGTGACTAAGAGCACTTACTGCTCTTCCAGAGGACCAGAGTTTGTGTCTCAGCAGCTCATAACTACATGTAACTACAGTTCCTGTACACTCTGGCCTCTGAGGGTCTCTCACTCACATGTCCATACCCAGGTGAAGACAGACACATATACCTAATTTCAAATACTGAAAATTTTTTTTTTAAAAAGAAAGAATCCAAAGAGTAGATGTAATGATCTGTTCTGTTTCTTTAAGAGATAAGCCATGCCCACTTCCCTCTCTCCCCATTCCACTGAGGCAGACCTTCCTTTCTGTTTGCAGCCTGAGTCTCTTTCTTTTTTTCTCTCCCTCTCGAAGAGGCAGCTTCTGTCTCTCCCTCCTCTCTGTCTCTCTCTCTCTCTGCTCTTCTTCTTCTCCCCTTTTTTTCTTCCCCCTCCATAACCCACTAAGTAAATATCTAGTAAATACCTCACTCTGTGTGGCATGCCTATCCGTCTATCTCTCTCCCACCACAGCCGCCATGTGGCTCTCTGCCCCGACCAGTCACCTTTGGAGACCTGTGGTGTGGTCTGTGCACCATCCCTGCCTGATCTCGGACCTGCTGCCCCCTGCCTACCACCACATGGCCCCACTGCTCGGGTACCTGCAGTGATTCTGCAGCTACTCGGAGATCTGCAGCATTTTATTTTACCTTTACAGTAGATACTTTTGATTTATTTATTTACTAGAATTTTATCTGATA
The DNA here is from genome assembly GCF_018167655.1 of Microtus oregoni. Classification (NCBI taxonomy): domain Eukaryota; kingdom Metazoa; phylum Chordata; class Mammalia; order Rodentia; family Cricetidae; genus Microtus; species Microtus oregoni. The sequence continues at coordinate 38,034,522 of NW_024543070.1, read as the reverse complement.
AGTGACATGTGTTTTGTGGTGATTTGAATAAAATGGACTCCATAGGCTCATAAATTTAAATACATAGTCAACAGGAAGTGATATTTGAAAGAATTATAAGGGTTAGGAGGCATTGCCTTGTTGGAGTAGATGTGTCACAGAGTGTGGGCTTTGAGCTTTCAGAAGCCCATTCCAGGTCCAGTCTCTCCCTCTCTCTCCCTGACTTTCCCCACCCCCGCCCCAGTTTGTAGAGCAGAATGTAGCTCTCAGCTACTTTCCCAGCACCACTGCTGTCTGCTGCCATGATGATAATGGACTAAGTCTCTGAAACTGTAAGTAAACCCCCAATTAAATGCTGTCTTTTACAAGAGTTGTCTTGGTCATAGTGTCTCTTTACAGTAGTTGCTGTGGATTTGCTGCGGGTCCCCGGCAGCTTGCTGCAAGGTCGAGACCATGCTGCCAGTCCACAAACCAAGGTATCTGATCCCCAGCCATGTGGGGGCTGGCTGGTCCCCATAGGGTGGGCATCACAGATGCTGCGAGTCTTTGGGACTGCTGGGGACCTGAAAGCAGCCAGTCCCAGAGACCACATGACACGGAAGGTGGCTGGTCCCCAGTGGCAACAAATGGATAGGCAGCAGGTGAGAGGGACAGAGAGGCACATCATGTAGAGTAAAGTTGGACATTTATTAGGGGGTTATAGAGGAGAAGGAAAAAGGGGAGGAGGGGGAGAGAGGGGGGGGAAGAGGAGAGAGAGAAAGACAGAAAAGGAGGGGAAACAGAGGAGTGGGGAGAGAGGCAGAAGCTGCCTCTTTGAGAGAGGGACAGGAAGAGAGCCAGCTCAGGGTGGAAGCTGAAGATCAGCATGCTTCAGCAGATGGGGGAGGGAGTGGGCGTGGCTTGTCTCTTAAAGAGACAGAACAATCATTATATTCCCATCTCTTTTTTTATAATAAAAAATGTGAAAAAAATAAAAAAAATGTGGGCAGTTAGGCACCACAGGTCAAATGAGTTGGGGCAGCAGATTCTCAAGACTGCTTCTGGCTTATTTGTGGGCCTTGTCTTTGCGGGGGGGGGGGGGGGGACCTGAGAAGGCTGGGCGCTGGCCACATCCTGGCATAGCTGGTCTCTTTGCTCCTGTCCAGTGTTTGTGGTATGGAAATGTCTGGTATCTCTTATACCTGGTTAAGGTATTGGCAGAACAGAGGACAAAGTTAAATTAAGGAAAAAAGTTTTAGGACCAGGGAATTGAGGGGGATGTATCTGACCTGTTTGAGATGGATTCTTTAATTCAGCTTCCTGGAACTCATAAGAATTTTTTGGGTTTGTCAAAACAGAAGTTTTAGACACATATATTGAATAATGACTGTGACATATTTTTGTACAATGAAAAGTATTTTTAAGACTATGGAAGGCAGCATGAGAGAAAAATTTGGTCTGAAATTTGTTTGGTAAGGTTGTTCTCATTAACTGACAAAACCTCACAGCTATCAAACTGCATCAGAGATCTTTGAGAAGGATAAAATTTTACTTGAGTTGCTGATTAAAAAGTGACAGAGAACTTCTTATTTGGTTGGCACCCAGAGCTACTCCTCAGGGTCCTCCATGATCGCTGAAGGTCGCATTTGCCTTTTGCTGTTTAGTGTAGGGCCTGCCAGGCTCCAGAAGATCCTGTGGGCTAAGAAATCTGTAGGAAGACACGCCTACCTTGACCTGAGCAGCTAGGCTGTTAATTCCAGTGATTCTGTCCATATCTGGAGATATTTAGTTGAGATGAAAGGCAGTTTTTCCCCAATGGTCAGCGCTTGGCAGTTGAAGTGAATTGCAGATGGACATTGTTCTGTGCCCGTTTGTCTTCTGTCTTCTTTGGAGGAAGTAGAGTGTTGCTTCTAGGAGCCAACCTGTCTCTTTTCATTATGAAAAGTTTTTTTTAATAATTAAATATTTAAATGCCATATTCCCTAGATCTCTGAGCAGTTGAGGGCTGTTTATCAGTTATAACTACAGTATAGAATTTTCCTGGAGAGCTGGGTCTGAGCTTGACTGTACTGGCTCTTAACAGGTAAGATTTACACTCATAAAAAGATAAAAATAAGAAAAAACTGCTTGCAATAGAAAGTTAATAGCAGAATTGACAATAGTAGAGAACAACGTAATATATCTTAAATGAGGGTTGGATTAAATATAAAGTGTTTTTGTAAGTACATACCAGTTTAAAACATGAGACTTAAATTGTTTTTGTAGTCTGAAATGAGATGCAATGAACAATTATAACATTAAGCATAGGTGCATTTAAGTTACATGTATGATCACACACAGAGAGAGTGAATAGGAATTGGGCAAAGTGGATGCTCTTGGTGGGCCCTTCCAAAGGCATGCCACTGTGCAAAACACATGCAAAAGAGTCAACAAGAGTTTTAGTAAAAAAAAACATAAGTAAACCGGGGGACAAGCAGGACATGCTTCAGTAAAGATGGGAGAACTTGGTCACCTGATCTGGCTCTCAGTTAAGATAGTGATTAGGTGACCCATGGAATAAAGTTAACACTGGGGAACCAGGCAGGTAATACCTCAGTAAAGATGGCAGAACTTGGTTACCTGACCTGGCTCTCAGCAAAGATGGTGGCGAAGTCACCTGACCTCAGTCAAAATGGCAGCAGCCACATGTTGTATGGAAAAGCCACTCAGTTAAGATGGCTGTGAAGTCACTTGACCTCAGTTAATATGGTAGTGAGGTCACATGACCTCAGTCAAAATGGCAGCAGTCATATGTTCTATGAAAAAAGCCACAATTTTTGAGCTGTAGGGGTTCTAAGATCAATAAATGATGGAAAAGCCACAATTTTTGAGTTGTAGAGATTTTAAGTTTAATAATAAGAGAGACCTAGAGGCGTGATCCGCCTGTCACTGAGCAGCCATGCCACAAGCCGTGGTGGGGAGCAAAAAACTGGAACTGAAAAAGCCACACCATGCCACAAGCTACAGCGGGGAGCAAAAGGCTGGAATTGAAAAAAGCCGGGGGATGGACATGAATGGTTGCTATCCACAGCTGCAATTGTGAAAACCTGTGAAATGGCGACACCACAAGGCCTATAACAGGGACATCTCCCCCTATAGGAGGGGTGCAAATTGGCACGAACACTGCAGGACCCATGAGCTGGGCAGCCCCTGGGGAAGGGGAAAAGTGGGAAGAGAGGCAGAAGCAAAGCTGCCTCTCCGAGAGGAAGATGGAAAAGAGAGAGAGCTCAGGCAGGAAACTGAAGATCAGCCTGCCTCTGCTGAGGATGGGAGAGGGAGTGGGTGTGGTTTGTCTCTTAAAGAGACAGAACAATCATTACAGTAGAATAATAACTAAGACAGTGTTGTAGTAAAAATAAATTTTGTTTTTTAGAAATATACACAGAGCAATGGACGAAGACCTTTTGGTATTTCAGCCTTAATTGTAGGATTTGATGATGATGGAATCCCAAGATTGTATCAGACAGATCCCTCTGGAACTTACCATGCTTGGAAGGCGAGTAATGAATTCATTCATTTTTCATAGAAGTTGTCAGATGCATTAATTTATTGCAAAATTGAAATAAATGTAAATGTTTTATGACATTCAGGGGCATGACAGAATTATGTTGCATTAAAATATTGATTGTGACACAGACTATAGATTGTAGTGATTTAACTCCTCAGAAATGATAGTTTAGGAAAGTAAAAGACCTTGGTTTAAACCAGTCATGGTGGTGCATGCTGTTTGGTTGAAAATGTGACCCCAAGCTGGTATCCAGATACCCAAAGAGTCTGAAATGTTTGGGTGGAAGTTCCATCCCAAGCCCCTCCTCTAGGAGTTGCCTCAGTCCAGACTCTACTTTCAAGAACGCCTTCGAAATGATGACCCCTCTCCAGAGATGCTCAAGATTATTTCCACAGGGTATTTAAATTGTACCCCAGAAAACAAACTTGTGATTTTTTCGAGTCTTCCTTCTCCAGCTCCTCTGGGGGGGGGGGGGGGGGATATAGGGGCGGGTATGGGGTGGGGCTGGAAGGCCATAGAGGGCATTATTTAAAGGCAGAACCTAGAAAAGTTACATTAGCAGGGTGTGTGCTATCTACAATGGTTGGAATGTTAGGAATTTCCTCTGGGAGGTCTGTTCCTGGGTGGTGCCTGAGTTTGTGGTCTTTATCAAACCAGGTATTGCCTCAGGGTAAACTACTGAGACTCAGGCTTCTTTTGAGCTTGTCAGGACTGCACAAAGGGAGTGAAAAGTTTCTATACCTGATAAGCCTCTCCACCTACATAGCAATCCAAATCAGACCAAATCAGAGGGAATTAGAAAAAGCCAAGGTTAATTGGACACTACACTCCCAGATGATTTTCCAGCCCCCCAGAGAGGAAAAGGGAAAGGAAGACGGGAAAACCAGCTCTCAGAGGCTGGAAGAGGGAATCAGATCCTTTGCAACTGTCCATAGCCACCATGTGGGCTCACTTTCAGCTGCTGAGTTATCTCTCTCCAGTACCATGTCCTCTCTCCTAGGGAGTCAGATAACCATAAACTCTGATACATATTTTGTGTTTGTATATAGTAGTAAGCTTCATACAATAAGTAGATTGTTTTTCTGCATAAGTTATTCTTGTTTCCATACCCATCTACCACCTTCCTCAATTGTATACTCAGACACAAACGCTCAGAGAAACAGTCAGAGTTTCCAGCAGTGAGTTTTCATAAACTGTCTTGTGTAGAATAAGACTACAACTATAGAATGTAGTATAAGTGATTTTAACTTAATTATTAAAAATTAAGTATTCAGGCTTTAAATAATTTCACACTTGAGTTTATATCACTTTTATTCTTAAAATGTTATTGTGTCCCGGCGGGCTGGCGGAGCAGGTGCCAGAGCCTGGCAGATTCCCAGCGGCAAGCAGCAGGCCCAAGCGGTGATAGCGGGCGGCCAAGCGGGCCAGGCCAGCCTAGCTGGGGCGTGGGGGGGGGGGGCTTTTCAAAATAGAAAGCAAAACCAAAAACATGACAATACTATCACCACCACCACCAAACTCCTCAGGAAATGTAGAGGCTTATTTTTAGGCAGTCTCTTTCTGTGTAGTTCATGCTGGCTGAGACTCATGCACCACCATAGCCTACTAAGAAATTTTTAATTTACTTTAAGATAATAGTTAGCCAAGAGACTTCAGTGTAAGTGGCTTAAAAAGTTCCCTTTTGTGGTTCCGGATTCCAGCCTGTAACTAACTGTTAAAAAGCAACTACCTTGAGTGGAATACAGATACTTCACTGAGGACATTAAATATCCTTTCCTAACACTTGAATGAAGCCATAATCCAACTAAAATACAAGCATAGTTTTTCAAAACAGTGAATGTGAAAAAACACAGAAAACCTTTTTTTAAGTGTTATCTACTTGTGTATGTATGTGCATTCTTTTTATGTATATGGATGTTCTGCTTGCATGTATGTCTGCATACCATGTGCATATCTGATACAAGGAGAGGACATCACATCCTTTGGATCTGGACTACAGTTAGTTGTTGGTTGCTATATGGACACCTACTATGGAACCCATGTCCTCTGAAAGGAATATGTATATATATATATATATATATATATATATATATATATATATATATATTTTACTCTTAACTGCTTAGCCATCTCCCTGGTCCTGAATTCTACTTTAATAAATTATTTTAAGTAAAACATAATCACATCATTTTCCCTCATTCCTCTCCTCCCTTCAACATCTCCTCCCTACCCTTGCTCTCTCAAATTCATGGCCTCTTTTTCTTTATTCTTGCATATGTGTGTTTTGTGTGTATATGTGTGTATACATATATGTATATGTATACATATATAAATATGTGTGCATATACACATGTGTGTATATATACATACACACACAAACTGCTAAGTCCATTTAATGTTGCTTGTATGTATATGTTTTAGGGTTAGCCACTTTGTATTGGATAACCAACTATGGGCTCATCCCTGGGAAAGACTAATTCTACTGCTCTCAGCAGTCACTAACTGCTAGTAACTCTTCATAGAGGTGGGACCCTATGAGATTTTTACCAACCACATTGGCATGTGCACTTAATATGTTAAGGCCCCACTTTAAAAATGTTACTTAACCTCAATTATCTCACCAATCATCCTAGTTTCAAAACTAGTCACATTGAAGGGTTAGAACTTCAATTCATGAATTTAAGGGAACATAGATCAAATTCAAGTGCTATGTTTTTATATTTAAAATTGCATTTTCGGGGCTGGAGAGATGGCTCAGTGGTTAAGAGCATTGCCTGTTCTTCCAAAGGTCCTGAGTTCAAGTCCCAGCAACCACATGGTGGCTCACAACCATCTGTAATGAGGTCTGGTGCCCTCTTCTGGCCTGCAGGCATACGCACAGACAGAATATTGTATACATAATAAATAAATTAAAAAATAAAATAAAATTGCATTTTCCAAAGTGGAGATTGGGTGGCGGGCAGAGAAGCTATATGAGGAGTTTGTAAGAAAGCAGCTGTCTGAAAGCAGATTGTAATTCAAGTCTCCAGAAGTTTGAGGAAAGTTTCTGTTACTTAAGCCACCTAGTTGGTGGCGTGTTGCCATGTAGACCAAAAAGGCTAGTGCAACAAACAAATAATGGACTTATTCCTTTAAATGAATTGAATATTTTAACATTGTTTTAATGTTTACTTCTAATTATTGGGTCTTGATTTGATTTTATAGCATAGTATTTACATGCTATGCGAATTAGCTTGCTGTTATTTTGTGTAAAAGACTCAAAATATTCCTGAGTCAGAACACTTATTATACTACAAGTGATAATAGGAGCAGCATATTTGCACGAATTGCCACTGACCTCCAACCTCATGGGGTTAATGGAATGAATCTGTTCAAGCCTAGCAGCAGAGCAGAGCCCTAACAGAAATGGGGCAGAGCAAGATACAGCCCCCACAGACAACCCCGCCTCCTGTAATCCACCTTCCCCAACCAGGATCTGCCATCCACAGTCCGACCACACCCCAATAGTCTGCTCAGACTTTGAATTCATTAATGGAATAAATCCTTCACCACATCAGAGGCTCATGCTCTGGTTGTGTCTGTAAATGCCCTCCAGCTCAGTTCAGTATGTGTTCTTTAGGTTTCTATTACAGGTTTGCTAACCCAGTCAGGCTGACAAGATTAACTGTCACAGGACCCCTGGAACATAATTTCACAGGACCGCTTTCAACAATAATTTGATAAATCCCAGTAAATGTAACACACACAGACACACACGCCCTGACATGCTTGGTCGTATTTAGGAGTGTAAACTGCTGATCTCTAGCAGGAATAAGTACACTTAAGAAAGGAGGACCAATGGTAAGTGATTCAACTTTGTTTACAAGGCACACAGTTTCTGTGCTTGGGTGTGTGGTCTTGTCAACAGGACGATTTTGTTAAATGCTAAATCAGATCTGTTTAAAACCTATTCTTGAATCACATGCAGCTTCCAGTAGATTCCAAAGCTCTTGCCCTGGTCTGTGAAAGCATACTGATGTGGGTCTTCTCAGCGAGCCGCCCACACTCACTCTCTGGGCTGTCACCAGCCTGCACCTGTCTTTTGTTTCTCCACATTCTTTCTCTGCTTTGAGCTTTCTTCTCAAAGGTACTGCTGCCCTTGGTTTTGAGGATGCCCTCCTAACCAGGCTTCCTGTAAGGCAGCCCATTCCCAGTGCCCTTTTCTTGCTGATTTATTTTCTGGTTTCCACCAGCCTACTGTTTTACATAGTATTCTCTTGTTTATTATCTATCTCCCCACGTCCTAGTGGACTTTAAGCTATCCAAGGACAGGGATTGTTGTCTATGTCTTATGTTACTGAAACACTAGTGCCAGTGCCCAGAACCTTGCATTCAAGAAGGGCATTAATTATAGTTAATGAATAAACAAGGAAACTGTATAACATTATCTACTTGAATGTCAGCTAGAAGTATTCTCTTGAACTTTTGAAACCTAATCAATTCTTATTTTTAAAAGTAATTCTTTTCAAATTATTTCCTCTACTATATACAAATATACTGAAAATTTTTGTGCCCCAGTAAACCTCTCTGCCAACTCAATAATCCAAATCAAACCAAATTAGAAAAAGCCCAGGTTTAATGGATACCAATGCTCCCAGGTGGCCTTCCAGTGCCACAGAGAGGAAATACAGAAGGAAGACCGGAAAACCACATTTTTGTTCTCTGGGAAGCAGTTTAAATACCCTGTGGGGGTGTGTCTTAATTATTCAAGACTAGCTTTATGGAAAAAACTAATCATATATTTTATGATGAAAATATGATTTTCAGATTATTACATTCTCAATTTTTTACTATTTACCTGATTTTTTGAAAATAATTTCCAAAATTTTTTGAAAATAATATTTTGAAGCATTTAATTATAAAAATAGAATATGTAACTGAAGCAGTTCTGAAATATACATATCTAAATGTGTACCTAAGAAATTATACATGCTTAGAAAAATCTGTTTACTTTCATTTGTATGGCTTATAAAATCTTAAGAGTATACTCTTGTCATTATTACTCAAAATTTATATCCTAAGATTTGTTTGATTACTATTTATTTCTTTAAAATTTTCATTTTAAAGCATTAAAATAAACTGATAGTAAAGACTGATAAATAATAGTATGAATAGACATAATGAACACTAGTATAGGTAGTGGTTAGTTAATGAAAAGGTTATTCTATACCACTGTGTTAGGAAACTAGCTTTCATAGACCAAGTCCCCATCACTAATAGTACTGAAGATCTGGGGACATGTTTTGTTGTTTTTAACATTGACCATAGTGCTTAAAATCGAGAAATAGCATGTTATGTCTTTAAGATCATAATTTCTCCAAGTGTTTTTCTCTTGATGTTAAAGCATATAAGAAGCTCCATGTGTTTGCAAGAAGCATCTCTAGGGAAATTAATGTTTCATTATTGAAGTGCTTTTGGATCTTCCAAAAAGACTAAATGTTTTAAATGTGGTTAACTTCATAGTTAACCAGTCCCTTCAATTTTTTGTTGTTGTTTTTGAGACAGGCTCTCTCTGTGTATCCCTGATTGTCCTGGAACTCCCTCTGTAAGCCAGGCTGACCTCTAACTCACAGAGATCTACCTGCCTCTGCCTCTCATGTGTTGGGATTAAAAATATGCACCACCACACTGGGCTCCTTCAAGTTATTTTAATTTAGAACCACTTTTATTTTTTTCATCTTCTTTCTCTAAACTCTGATTTTCTGTGAAACCTGCTTTGGGAACTGATGCCTTAAAGACCAAACCTCAAGGCTGAAAAGATTTCTTTCTTTTAAAAAATTTTTTTTTATGTGCATTGGTATTTTACCTTATGTATGTCTGTGTGAGGATGCGGATCTTGAAGTTACAGACAGTTGTTACTTGCCACGCTTGGAATTGAACCCAGGTCCTCTGGAAGAGCAGTCAGTCCTCATAATTGCTGAGTCATTTCTCTGACCCTGAAAATATTTCTTTAAAATTTAAGGCTTTGGGGACATAGCTCAGTGGTAGAGCATTTGCCTAGCAAGCACAAGGTCCTGGGTTTGGTCCTCAGCTCCAGAAAAAAAAAGTTTAAATATTTATCTTTTCATGTGAACTAATGCTGTGTCTTCAAGTATTTATGTGCACCATGTGCATCTCTGATTATGGTGGAGGCCAGAAGATGTTGTCAGACCCCCAGAGCCTGAGTTAGGAATGGCTGTGAGCCACCATGTAGGTTTTGTGAATGAGCCCAGGTTTTCTACAAGAGCAACAAGAGCTCTCAACTGCTAAGCCACTTCTCTAGCCCATTAATAATGTGTGCGCATACATGTGCGTGTGGGATCTCATGTGTGCCAGTATTCATGTGAAGGTCAGAGCTGATTTTCTTCAGCTTGCTATGGGTTTTGGAGCTAGGAGTCAGGTCCCCAGATTTGCACTGTGAATGCTCTATAAATCCTTGCTGAGTTATCCTGTCAGACCCTGAAGGGATTCTGAAAGGTATTTAATAGAAACATCTGACTCTTTATTATTAAAAATACTAGACTTAACTTATTTTCTGTTGTATATATTTCAAAACTAGAAACTGTTGCTAATTTTATATATTTATAAAATTATATAATTTTATATATAATTATATAAAATTATATAATTTTATATATTATGAATAAAGTTTTTATTCCTATATCTTTTTAGGTTTTTATACATATTTACAATTAAATATGAACATATCGTGCTCCTCATTTCCCATCCTACCTTCCATGTCTCCTCAATTTGCCACCCTCCAGAGTTCATGTCTTTGGGGGCTTTAAATAACATAATAAGTCCAATTAATGTTACCCATATATACATGGCTATGGGACTATGCACTGCAGCAATGGCTACATGCTCAATAATTGATTCTTCCACCGCTGTTTACTGCCAGTTGTTTCGTAGTAGAGGGTGGGACCTGGAGGTCACCTACCCCATCTTTTCTGGTGTTTTGGCTGGCTTGATCTTGTATAAGTCACTATAGCTGCTGGCAGTCTTGTAATAGCCAGGTCATGCCCAGAAGATAGCATTTCACAGTACTCTTTTTCCAACCTCTGAATCTTATATTCTTCTGCCTCATCTTCCATGCTGCTCCCTGAGGCTTGGTGGTAATGGACTAATATAGATGTCCTGTTTAGGACTGAGCAGTTTGACCACTTATGCATCTCTCCATTGACTGCTGCCCACTGCACAAAAGTGCTTCTCTGCCAACGTTTGAGAGCATGAGTCGGGTCTTAGCAGTGAGTCCCATGGCAGGTGGGTCCAAACCACAGTGGGTGAATACACCATGCAGACAGGGCTTGAATGTGGAGTTTATTAAGAAAATGCTATTGAGAGGAGTGGAAGGTAGAGGGGAGGGAGGGATGAGAAAGAGAGAGTGAAGGGGAGAGAAGGAGGGGGAGAGAGAGAGAGAGAGAGAGAGAGAGAGGAGCCTTTAGAAGAACTGTAGTGAAAGAGAGGGAGCTTGGGAGTGGACTGAGCTTGTCTCTTAAAGGGACCTTTACACCTGTATACAGTCAGGCAACTGCTTGCCCTGTGCAGAGGGGTGAGGTGCTAGGTTCCCAAGGGGCAGGGCCAAGCTGTGCCTGAATACTAGCATTCCTTTTTTTTTTTTTTTTTAATTAAAAAGGTGAGGAGTTAGGTGTGGCAGGTTAAGGGAATAAGGGCATCAAGCTCTCAAGACTGCTTCCTGCTGATTTGTGGACACTGAGTTCTTGGGGACTGCTGCTAGGAGCCAACCTGTCTCTGTTACAAAAAGCCTTTTTAATTAAACTTGCAAATACCATATTCCCCAGATCTCTGAGCATTTGAGGGCTGTTTATTGAATATATATGAGTTATGACTACAGCACAGGATCTGCTTGGAGAGCTGGATCCAAGCTGAGAAGTTGTGGAAGAATGTTTTACCCAGCTTGGTTTTAACTTAACAAACTTTACTTGCAAAGGACAAAGAAGTAAAGAAAAACTTTTTGCAATAGAATTGAATTCAATAGAATTCAATAGAATTGAAGCTTAACAGTAAAAATTGGCAATAATGAAGAACAGCTTACAGGAAAGACTGGGAAGTGTAAATTTCTAGGTTAGCTTTTGTTAATCTGAAATAGATATTTATAACCTTAAATTTTTATTATTATGTAGAATATATTTTAAAGCAGAGATGAATCACATAGACAGTATGTTGTGACAGATCTAACTATGTGCTGTTTATTATTTAAGATTATATAAATTAAAATACTTGAGACTTACTGCTTCCTTAGTCTAGAAGGAGATGACAGTGACCAGAGTTTCATCTTTGCACAGTTGAATGTGTGTTGCATACACAGGTACACATGCAGAGTTAAAGCTGCCTTACATTCACACGTAAATGGAAGTCGAGCGAAAGGAAGCTGACTTTTTCATTCTGACTCACACTTTGTAACAAGCAGGCAGGGTGAAAGAAAGAGAGAGCAGACAGACGTCTGCAGGTCTTTGGAGCAAAGAAAAAAGTGAAGAATCAAAGTCGCAGATTCCTAGCAGGTGGAAGAATCACATCTGTTGCAGGTGGGGCAGGCAGGTGGGGCAGGCAGGTGGGTGGGATCCCGGTAAGCCTGAGAGCTAGCAGGCAGTGGTCCTGTCACTGGCCTGTCACATCACGTGGTTACCATAGCAAAGATGGCAGTTAGGTCATTTGACCTGCCCTTAGCCAAGATGGTGCCTGCCTACATGTTGCAAGGCACTAAGAAACCATGAGTTTTTTAGAGAAGTGCAAATTTTAAACAGACACAGTTAACAGGACAGACATACAGCACGCAGAAAAGATTAAAAACTCAGGATCACATCTGTGTGGCTACACCATTCACAGTCTTTCATACATGAATTAGACAGGAAACCTCCCCAGCAGGTGCTGTCATCCAGCAGCCAGACAGAGAGCAAAGGGGGAAACTGAAGTCGGACTGGTTTGGCCAGGGTGGGGTCCGCTGCCACCACCCCAGGCTGGATGGTGTGGCAGTGTGGGCAGGAAAGGAAAACAAAAGAGTGAAAAAAAAAGCCGAGGCTGCACTTCCAGCTACCAGATCACTGGCAGAATGTAGGGTGCAAATAAGCGGCTATGGGTTATGATTTATTGGGTGGGCGTGCAGTTTCCAAGAGTGAGATAAGAGATAAGGTCTAGAGACTGAACTCCAGTGTCCCAGAGATTCAGCATGGACCGTGGCTCAAGCTGACTTTGGTTGTCACCTACAAGGTCCAGGGGCTGTGGGGGTTGGGCCATATACCCCTACATGATCACACAGGGATGGGGACCCAAAGGGGTCTAAGCCTGAGAGATAGGTGGTTGCTCAGTACTGGTACTTTCGACTGGAGCTGGGAGGAGAGGAACCACAGTCCAGAGGCGAATCCTTACTCATGGAAGCTTGGGGAGGAGGGGCGAGGGGCCTATCATTGCTGCCAGTTTTGTCGGTGTTGGGTGTAGAATTTAAGCGATCCTGAGTTGGAAAAGCACTGGACTGGAGATTACAGGGTTCTGTAGCTCCTCAAAACAACCAGGCAGGAGGAACTGACAGAACCTGCCAAGTGTCACAGGTACCATTGTTATGATATGGTGTGAGTGGCACCTTAGCAGCGGGACCCATGGTGTGTGGCTCATTGTCACAGTGTCAGAAACCTGAACTCTGCTGACCTGGGGCCCCGGTACACTGAAAGGTTTTTTGCCCCCATGGTGGTTGGAATTAAGTTTGCTTCTGGTTTCTAGACTTTGGTGACCTGTTCCCTATTATTTACGCGCCCTTGGGACCCAACAGTATAAAGCTGTGAACCCTCTGTTGTGGTAGGATCCTAGGCTGTAGTGCTGAAAATAACGAGGGCTGTAGAATTGCTCCAGAATTTCTAGAAGGAAGCAAGGAAAGTAATAGCAACTGGACTAGAGGCCATTCTTACAGTGTTTTGGCAAAGAATCTGGCTAACTCCTTCCATTGTCAATGTTACGCCTAGATCATTGAGTCCCCCCAAAACCAACTAGGAGACCAAGTCCTCTATGTAAAAGCAAAGAGCCTTTATTCTTACACAAGTTTACAAACTGGACTCTCCGTGTGTCCAACGATTGAGTGATTCAGAGAGCCCCAAGCTCAGTCAGGGTTGGGTTTTTATAATAACATAGGTAGGGGTGAGGGATTTCTAAGTTTCAGGATCCCTGACTGGCTGATATTTGTCTCGGGGTGTCCTGGTAAAAAGCGATGGGTGTGTGCTAGCAGGTGATCCTATCTACAATGGTTGGAACATTAGGAAGTTCCTTTGGATGGTCTGTTTCTGGAGAAACTGAGTGTTCTCAGTTTGTGGTCTTTCTCGGAACCAGGGTAAACTATTGAGACTCAGACATCTATTGAGCTTGTCCTACAGTCTTGAGAATTTATCAGAAGCTAAATTAAAAGTTAAGAGGCAGCTGGGTGTGGCGCATGCCTTTAATCGCAGCACTTGGGAGGCAGAGTCAGGCAGACTTCTGTGAGTTCAAGGCCAGCCTGGTCTACAGAGTGAGTTTCAGGACAGGCCCCAAAGTTACAGAGAAAACCTGTCTTAAAAACAACCCCCCCCAAAAGGTAACAGGCTAGTTCCTTGGTGGAGAAAATATGAAAAATTGCATATTGTTGAGTCTGTGTAAAGGTTATTGTTGATAATGCTTGCAGAGGTTTGCAGTGAAGAAGAACAAACGATACAGAAAGAAACACAAATATAGTTTGAACATTAAGCTTAGTGTTGCAACTGAGGTAGATGCTGAGGGGGTGGGCTGTCATTGTTGAAGATTAGCACTCTGTAAGAGAGGCTTGCTCTCTGCTAGATAGACAAAGGGAATGGTGCCCTTAGGACCAAACCCTATCCAGCTAAACTTCTAAACTTGTGAGAAGCCCAGGGCATTTTTCTGCTCCAGGAAAGCCAGCAACAAACAAAAACGGCTGGAAATGTGATTCAAGGGAGGCAAGAGTCTCTCTCAAGTTGGCACCAGAATTAGATGGTTTGGTGCTGGCTCTAGAGATATGAAGGATACAAGACTATACAGGTTGTGGATCCTTCCTTCATGATATCAGAGCCACTGAAGCTAGGTAGCATGTGACAAGGGGAGTCAGAGATGAAAGGCTATGGAAGGCCATTAAATGATGCTGTAAAAGTGAAGGCTGGAAGGAGGCTTCAGGGGAAACCCCAAGATGGACATGTCAGAGATTTGAGACATGCTGAGGAGAGCTGCATACACGGAGGACAGAAATAGAGGGAGAAGTGCAGGCAGCAAAGATGAGGGCTGAGCCGTCTAAATCCTTTGAAACTAAAGCCCAGACACAGAGCTGCAGGATTTGGTGTTTGCCTGGCTGAGTTCCCATCTTGTTTTGATTCAGTATTTCCTCACTATACCCAATTCTTCCCTTTTGTAATGGAAATGTATATATTATGCTATTGTATGTTGGAAGTATGTAATTTGTTGTTCTTTTATTCTATAAGGGGTAAAAATTAAGACTTTTAATTATGAAGAGACTTTGGAGTTTTCAACACCATTGGGACTGTTAAAGTCTGTGGTGGACTTTATAAATGAATTTTGCCACGAGCCTATGGGGGGTAGGGAATGGAATGGGATGGTTTGGATAAATTCCCCATAGGCTTGGCTCTTTGTGAACACTTGATTCTCAGTTGATGCCACTGTTGTGGCATTTGAATCCACTGGAAAAGACCAAAGACTTAGAATCAATTTAAATTTAGATTAAATGAATTTATTCTTACTGCTAGCAGAAAAACAGCAGCCTTGGAGTCAAACAGCATGCCGTGCTGAAGCGGCTAAAGGAAGGGTTTATAAAGGTGATATTAAAGGTGTACATTACAATTTCTGTGGGCTCCTCAACTGGCCAAGACAATTGTTTCACTCCCTGAAGATGTTTCTCTTTCCCGTTGTATGGCAGTTGTAAAGTAAAAAAAAAAAAAGACCATGTCATCCCAGTCCCTTTGTGACTCTGTTATTGAACACTGAAGTAAACCCAAAAGCCCGAACATACACGGTAACAACAAACCCAATTGTATTAATAGTTTTGTTTTAATTTTTCAAGGCAAATGCAATAGGCCGGAGTGCTAAAACTGTTCGGGAATTTCTAGAAAAGAATTACACAGAAGAAGCTATTTCTAATGACAGTGAAGCTATCAAACTAGCAATAAAAGCTTTGCTAGAAGTAAGTAATCTTGGAAGGTATGTTCTGAGAATACGCTTTTGGTTTCCTTATCCTGTTTTGTTCATTAAACACACAATTTTCAGAGATAGGTTGTTGTCATTTATATATAGTGTCGAAGAATCAAACCAGTACCACACACACACCAGGCACACACACTACTACAGAGCTCTACCCGAGCCAGCTAAAGAAGTTCTTATGTGTCCTTGTTCTACACTAGGTTGTCCAGTCTGGTGGAAAGAACATTGAACTGGCTATAATCAGAAGAGATCAACCTTTGAAGGTAAATTATTGACCAAAGTAGAAAGTATTACTAGCATAGCTTGATAGAAGTTCAGATGCTGTTGGAACCCGTGAATTGCAAACATGGTTCATCCATTGGCAGCGCAATGGTTTCTTCTGGGCCGAGTGGCTCATTTCTTGCTTACTGCAAGCCACTGCTTACATCCTGTCTTTGTGAAGACTAGGAGGGAATGAGAGCTCTGTAAAGATCTGCCCATTTAGTATCCCTGCCTGTAGGTAGGAACCCTTACAGTCTGTCCTCCCAGAGACCTCCTCTCTGTAAGAGAACGCCACTCTTTCTGATTGCTGCTGTTTTCATCTTGTTCTGAGGGTCTGACCCTAGGCTTTATGCATGGTAAGTGCTGTGCCACTGAGCTACACACCTCAGTCCTGTGTGCTGGCTTGAGCCTCTTTCACATTTTAATTTTACTCTCTAGTATCATAACCTTTTCATGTTTCCTTTTTTTTTTTTTTGGTTTTTCGAGACAGGGTTTCTCTGTGGCTTTGGAGCCTGTCCTGGAACTAGCTCTGTAGACCAGGCTGGTCTCAAACTCACAGAGATCCGCCTGCCTCTGCCTCCCAAGTGCTGGGATTAAAGGCATGCGCCACCATCACCCGGCCCCCTTTTCATGTTTCTTGTGACATTGCTTGTATGTCTGCTTCAACCACTGTGAGTTACCTCAGAACATCCTGTCAGACATTATGCTGGAAGACTCAGTGGCTAGAGAGTACTTGTTTCATGGTTTCCTGTTGTCCCTGAGGTTAGCAGTCTAGTTTGCCAATAGTTGTCTATGTAGAATGTACAAAACCTCTCAAAGCATGGAAAACTACTAAAATACACTTAGAAGACTTATTTTATATATTCTTTCCTTTGGGTTTAAGGAAAGTATTTTCACAAGAAATTTGTGCCAAAGTCAGTACTGTGTAGAACAATGATGGTGTGTGTTTTACCACTTTTCCAACAGACGGGACAGCAACAAAGTGTCAATAAATAAGGGGAATGGGGACAGGACTTTGGAGTCTGCTCTCAGCATAGCCCTACAGAAAAAGAGGGTAAACACAGGCTATGGAGATGGCTAATAGGCTCAATTTTCATGTTTTCTGACAAGACTTTAGGGACAGAAACACCAAACCAGAGGGACCCTGAAGCCACAAAAAGCAGGATTATATCTTTAGCAATGTTACCTGCATACCTTCTATGATAGATATACATACACAAGTTATTCATATATTCTTGATGTGTGACAGAAGGTACATCCTGGAAGAAAAGTTACAGTACAATTCCATATAATGTTTCAGGATAGGCTGCATAGCAAGCAGAGCCCTTTGAACTTCATAGACCCGCTTTAAAAGTTTGAGGTGTACTGACCTGAGTCTACATTCCAGCATATCAATTTCTTTCACAGAATGACCTTGAGCAAATTGTCCCCATCATTAGTTTTCAGTTTCCTTATCCACAAAGCAAGGCTTGTAATTCCTCTATCCAAACATTGTTGGATAGCCTAGCATGCCTGCCATACTAGCACGAGTAGAGATCACAAGTTCCAGGCAAGCCATGACTATATGGCAAGATCTTCTTCCTCAAAGGAGCATGGGGCAGGCGTAATTTAGTCCTGGCACTCAGAAGGCATTATTGTCCATTTTCATGATCTGAGTTGATGAGGATGACTGGCCAGGTCTCTTCCTCTTTGTACGGTAGCCTTTAACCAACCAGCTGGACCTCTTTCCACCCACGTACTAAATTACCCAGGTTTCCAGAGGACCTAGCTGCTCTTTTCCAGTCTCTCCATTGAGGAGGTAGCTACTGGGAGACCCAATATGGACGTTCAGCAGAAACACCTGGGTTAAAGCCCCAGAATCTGACAGTCCTCCATGTCCTAAGCGCAGGACAGGTAATCCTTCTCTCTTAAAGCCAAAAGTGGGGAGGGCAGCTGACAGAAATGGACAGGAGAGGCACTTCCTCAGGCCAAAAAGAGTCACCACAATAGGGACCTGGGACGTGAGAATGCTAAACACAGTTGGGGGAACTGGCTTGCTCATGCATGAGTGAAGGCGTAAGTCACAAACAATGCCACACCAATTCGGGGTTATGATTATTAGGGTGGTATTTATTTAAAGGGGAAAAAACTTACAGATCACTGTCCCAGGCAACAGCCCTCTTCGCAACCAGGAAAGGAGTCTAGTCGCAGGCGGAGCAGGAAGTGAAGAGAGAGAGGAGAGGGAAGTGGCCGCTTTTTTAAAGGGAGAGAAACCACGCCCCAGTGGGCTGGTACCTCAGCGGTGATAGGCTGGAGGAGTGGGAGGACCTCCCGCAACACCTCCCCCTTTTGTTTAAATAAGAGAGTTCTAAACCTACTATGAAATTATATACAATAAGTACAAATATCCTATTCTAACTAGCTTAGGTCTTGTATAATAAATAACTTGGCCAAGTCATGAGAGAAAGTAACTACATTTATATAGTCTTCAACCCCATCGAAGATCTGAGAAGGGAAATAATGTTACCTGGGTAATTAGGAAGTTCAGTAAAACAACTTCCAAAACATGCAACAAATTACAGAGACAACTAGCTACCTGGGCAATCACCCAAAGTCACATTAGCAGCGTTGAAGCAACCAACTTTGGCTAAGGCCTAACATAACTGACATACCATTTTCTAAGGCAAGCAACTTTTCAAAACTATCTTACCCTGTCTTGGCAGGATATGACAGTCCTGTTTTATCCATTGATGCATGCTCTGTATCTTTGTCAGTTGTTGAGGTATGGGCATTTCTTTACCCAAACGCCAGTTCTGCCAAAAAGAAAGGCTCCAGGTGGAGTGTCTTTGGTGCTCAACATTCTCTCGGGAATAGAGTGGTGTTGCCAGGAGCAATTGTGTCTCACTACCACAAAACTCTGAGTTAGATTAAAGGCCATTTTCTACAGCTCTTTGAAGAAGTTGAAGATTATCTATCTATACTGAGTATAATCTCTATATATCTAAAGAACCTGATTAGTCTATTATAAATGACAAACTTAGATGACTATTAGTCTATATAATTCTCAATATCTATCTAACTTAAAGACTAAGACAATAAACGACTGTGAAACAAATGAGGACAATGACCTCCAAATATAAACAATG
This sequence comes from Microtus oregoni, assembly GCF_018167655.1. Classification (NCBI taxonomy): domain Eukaryota; kingdom Metazoa; phylum Chordata; class Mammalia; order Rodentia; family Cricetidae; genus Microtus; species Microtus oregoni. The sequence continues at coordinate 38,015,412 of NW_024543070.1, read as the reverse complement.
TACAAATATACATTGCAGTAGGCAAATATATATCAATACACAATCATTATATAAGTATCTTAATCAGAGGTAGAAATGTACACTGCAATATGGTAAATATATACAATATATATATATCAATACAATATATGTCAATACATAAAAAAATGTTTTAAACAGAGGTAGAAACATGCATGCGTACAATAGTCAATATAATTTAACTTTGTATCAATATACAAGAATCTATAGCAATGTATTTGTCTAAAAACAGTAACTCACAATTACAAATCTATTATCCCATCATCCCTCTTTTTTTTTTTTTTCAAAATGATCCCTGAGCTTATAAAATTCCTCCCCCAACCCTCAATCGTATACTAATTATAATCAACCCCTAAATGATGTCCCTAAACCCAAGGGCAAGTTTTACTGGGAAAGGGGACGTCGTCCTCTAGAATTACTTCCAGCTGTCATGGGGGCGACGTTCTTTCTGGGGGATCCTGTGAAAGTGAAATGATGGTTAAATTTCAAGATCAATGTCTTTTAAAATTGCCAATAGTCTCTGAGTATTTTGTGCAGGTCTGGCCAAAATGTTGTATAAGATGTGCACCATTTCAGCTTTCCAAGTTGGAACTGTCTTGTGCAGCTGGTACCAAAAGCAGGTCTTGTAGTAGCGCTATCAGTATCATGACGTCATATCAACCAGGTGGAGTTGTTGTTATGGGGCCCCATCTTCTTCCTGGAAACTTCAAATGTCACTTCAGGAAAAACTCATTGTTCATTATGAAAAACTTAAACATTAATCATATAGACATATATAGACATATATATATATATTCAATGAAAGACATGATAAATATATTCAATGAAAAGTATGATAGATATGAAGAAAAGCAAAGATGTTTTCTAAACTCATATTTCTTTCTGTCCCTTCTGTCCCATATCATGGCTCTTGACATGAGACAGAAACTCCAGAAACTCTGGGTTTTTCTCTTACTAACAGGCTTGGAATTGGAGAGGGACTGAGCCAGAGTCCAACTTCAAAACCAGCTTTATAAATTTAGAAATATGGTTTAATATTACTTACACAATCCATTCAGTTGTCTTGATATTTCCTATTGGGCAGGTATTTTTCCATCTGTCAGTATCCAAACATCCAGGGTCCCTTGAATTTCTCAAAGATGAGTGTTTTCCTGTGGAGATAAGAACAGAACCCTGCCCCCATTCTATGTTTTTCTTACCACCTGTATGAATATCATCATTGTGGATGAGTTGTCATTTCTCCTTTCCAAGAGGTTTCTCCTCTTCAAATCGAAACTTTATTAATTTTGATGGTATCCACAATTTTTCTTCTCCTGCGGAAACAAGAGCAAAACCCCTTCCCCAACGTAGCACATCTCCTGGCTTCCACTGAGAGGTCAGCACATCTTTGAAATAAATCGGTTGATTTAGTTCAGCAGACTTTTCCATTATCCAATGTCTTTCTGCTGCTGTCGTTCCTTTCTCATTAGCGTTAAGAAAATTCAAGGTTAATAAAGCATTATGTAATCTATTTCTGGGGGTATTTTCAGTCCCTTTCTGTTTGTTCAGCATATCCTTTATAGTACGATTTGATCTTTCTATAACTGCCTGACCTGTAGGATTATTTGGTATACCTGTAATGTGTTTTATATTATAATAATCAAAAAAGCGTTTCATTTTCTTAGATACATATGCTGGACCATTATCTGTCTTTATTTGCGCAGGTATACCCATGATGGCCATAACTTCCAATAAATGTGTGATTACTGAATCAGCCTTTTCTGAGCTCAGGGCTGTAGCCCATTGAAAACCTGAATACGTGTCTATGGTGTGGTGTACATATTTTAATTTACCAAATTCCATAAAGTGGAACACATCCATCTGCCAGATTTCATTTCTCTTAGTACCCTTTGGGTTACTCCCTGCAGGCAACGGTGTTTGATTATAGAAAGAACAAGTAGGGCATCTCTTTATAATGTCCTTAGCTTGTTGCCAAGTAATGGAAAATTCTTTCTTTAGGCCTTTACTATTGACATGATGCTTCTTATGAAATTCCGAGGCCTGCAACACACTTCCAATCAATAATTGATCAATCTCAGCATTGCCTTGGGCTAGAGGACCAGGCAGACCTGTATGGGACCGGATGTGTGTTATGTACATCGGACAAAGCCTGTTCCTGATTATGTCTTGTACCTGGATAAACAATGAAGTCAACTCTGTGTCATCTGGTATAAATTCAGCGGTTTCAATATGCAAGATAACTCTTTCTGCATATTGTGAATCTGTAACTATATTAAGAGGTTCTTTAAAATCCCTTAGCACCATAAGAATGGCATATAATTCTGCCTTCTGGACAGAATTATAAGGGCTTTGTTCCACCTTACTCAATTCATCTGACTTGTAACCTGCTTTCCCTGATTTATTTGCATCAGTATAGAACGTACGGGCTCCAGTTATTGGAGCATCACGTACAATTCTAGGAAGAATCCAAGAAGTTCTTTTTATGAGATTAAGTCTATCACTTTTGGGATAGTTGCTATTAATTTCTCCCAAAAAGTTAGCACAAGCTCTTTGCCACGGTTCATTGTCTTCCCATAACTTTTTTATTTCTTCAGTAGTAAAAGGCACTATAATTTCTGCTGGGTCTATACCTGCTAGTTGACGAAGTCTCAGCTTACCTTTTATAATTAATTCAGAGACCTTTTCCACATAAGTTTTTAATTTTTTACTTGGTTTATTAGGTATAAATATCCACTCTAAAATAATATCTTCCCTCTGCATTAGAATCCCTGTAGGAGAAATTCTGGAAGGCAATATGACTAGGATGCAGCTAAGATTTGGGTTCACCCTATCCACGTGTGCCTCCTGTAATTTTTCCTCAATCATTGTCAGTTCCTTTTCTGCTTCAGCTGTCAGTTCTCTTGGACTATTCAAATCTTTATCACCATCTAAGGTTTTGTTTAAATGAACTATTAGATCAGGTGTTATCCCAACAGCTGGTCATAGACTGGAAATGTCTCCTAACAATCTTTGGAAGTCATTAAGAGTCTTTAACCGGTCTCTCCTAATTTGTGCCTTTTGCGTTTTAATTTTCTCTAACCCTATTCTGTAACCTAGGTAATTAATAGAATTTCCTCTTTGAATCTTTTCAGGGGCAATTTGTAATCCCCACCTAGGCAAGACTTTCTTTACTTCTTCAAACATCCTTTCTAAAGTATCTTTATTTGAATCAGATAACAAGATGTCATCCATGTAATGATAAATGATGGACTTGGGGAATTGTTTACGAATTATTTCCAATGGCTTACTTACAAAATATTGGCACAGTGTAGGACTATTGAGCATACCCTGTGGGAGGACAGTCCATTGATATCTCCTATTAGGCTGAGAATTATTGTAAGTAGGCACTGTGAAGGCAAATTTTTCTCTATCCTTTTCTTGTAATGGTATAGTGAAAAAACAATCTTTCAAATCAATAACTATAAGAGGCCATCCTTTTGGTAACAGAGAAGGCAAAGGAATTCCAGATTGTAGTGGGCCCATAGGTTGAATTACTTTGTTGACAGCTCTTAGATCTGTCACCATTCTCCATTTACCAGATTTCTTTTTTACAACAAACACAGGAGAATTCCAAGGGCTGGTTGATTCTTCAATATGGTGAGCATCTAGTTGCTCTTGCACCAGCTGTTCCAATGCCTGTAGTTTATCTTCAGCTAGAGGCCATTGTTTGGTCCATATTGGCTTCTCAGTTAGCCATTTTAAAGGTAGGGCTGTTGGTACCTCTAAAGGTTTGGTATTTGCTGTATGTTCTTGTACAGCCTGAATGGCTGGTGACCTTTTTCCATAATACCTCATCATATCCTTCCCAGAATTATGAGTTCCTGGAAATACAGGAATGTTAATCTGGGTATTCCATTGCTGTAGCAGGTCACGGCCCCATAAATTTATGGCAATATTGGCTATATATGGCCTTAGTCTTCCTATTTGCCCTTCGGGCCCTATGCATTCAACCCATCTTGTGCTTTGTTTTACACGAGATAGGGTTCCAATTCCTAGGAACTGAACATCTACCTCTTGAAGAGGCCAATTCGGATGCCAAGATTCTGGGGTAATGATACTTACATCCGCACCTGTGTCTAATAAGCCTTCAATAAAAGTGCCATTTATACAGACTCTTAGCTTTGGTCTTTGATCATTAATAGAAGTCTGCCAAAATATACGTTTACTCTGTCCTATTGGGTTTTTTGACTCATCCTCCACACGTAATTCTTCATTTAGACCAGTATTACTTTTTACAGCAGAAATTGGAGCTTTTAATTTTCTTGGTGAGGCACGTTCTCCACTGTGACTGGGAATGACTGGGCCACTGTTGGCTTGGGGGCCTGCGAGAGGCCCCCCAAGGAGTTTCCCGATGATATCGGATTGCCCCGTCTGTCTGTTGTTGACCTACATTCGTTGGACCAATGCCTGCCTTTACCGCATCTCCTACATATACCCGAAGGCCGAGGTCTCCTATTTTTGTCATTCCCAGAAGAGATATTATTCCTAGAAATTCTTTGCCTGCAATTCCTTTGCAAATGTCCTAATTTACCACAATTAAAACACCTGGCAGTTTGATGTCTCCTCATTGCTTTGGAAATCGCTTCTCCTACCCAAGATTCATCATTATAGCTAAACGTCTCAACATTCATCGTATGCTGAATCCATTCATCCATAGGTGCTGATCTAGACTTTAAAGGCCCAATTATCTTTTTGCATTCTATGTTTGCATTCTCAAAAGCTAGAGATTCAAGAAGTATTCGTCTAGCTTCTGGGTCTGTTACCCCTATGTCCAGAGCCTTAATTAATCTTTGCAAAAAGTCAATAAAGGGTTCTCTCTGTCCCTGCCTAATTCTGGTATATGATTCAACCCTTTTTGCTGGATCTTGTATCCTATTCCAAGCATTTAAAGCTGCTTGGTGACATAGACACAGTACTTCATCGTCATAAAGAGCTTGGACCTGTGGATCAGCATATTCTCCTGCACCAAGAATTTGATCTTGGGAAACCTCAATACCTTTTGCTCTTCCTTGCTGTTCCATATGTTTGGATTCTTCTCTGAAATAAATTCCGAACATCAAGGAAGGTCCATTATCTAAAACTGCAGACACTAACTGATGGAAATCATGGGGAGTAGCTCTAGCATTAGAAGCCCAAGTCCTTATCATTTCCTTTACATATGCATTGTGCAAGCCAAAATTAACAACAGCTTGCTTAATTTCTTTCAGATCATTCATTGCTATTGGCGTCCATCTAGCTTCTCTGACTCCCTTTGAGCCTTTAGAAGTTGATGCTTTTTCAGAATTAAGTATAGGGTATGTCGCTAGAACCCTGGGTAAGCCAGTTCTAATAGCTGGTGGAGGCCTTGTATCCTGTCCTTGTGCCTCCTTACTCTGTTCACCAGCTGCAATAATTTCCCCAATCTTTTCAAATCTTTTTATCATTGTCTCTCTTAAATCCTGAATCTCCTGACCTGTATATATTTCCAGTGATTTCACTGAGGTATCAATTTTTTGGTCCCCATTCTGCACCTGTGATTCCAAAGCTTTAATTTTTTCCTTCAAAGATAACATGTCCTCCTTAAACTTTTCTTGTATATCATGTAGATTCCCATCTTGGAGGTACATTCTGTCTGTTACCTTATCAAAACTTTGTGATAAAGTCTGAACGTCAAATTCAACAGCCTGAACCCTTTCAGGTAACTTTCTAATACCCTTGGATATGGAATCAATTTTGTCTGTCATAGTATCCACTTGTTCAGATAACCTCTGATTTTCAATAATTTTAATCCTGTCAATTAGTTGTTCATTATTAGTTCGTAAAGATTCTATCATTCTTAGGAGTGCCATATTCTTCCTTAATGATAGAATATGGAAAAGAAAACTGAAGGCTAGTAACAAGCAAATTAAGGTATCCCCATAATCATATAAACCTTGTATGATGTAATTCATTGTATTAGTAAATATAAATTTACTAATCCATTGTATTAGTGAAAACAAAGCAGTAAAATTTGCGTTAGAAACAAAAACTGCAATATTACCTATTATCCAGCAGGTGGCGCTGTTGCAGAGTCACGGTGAAAACATGGTCCTGTTTCAGTGCCTTAGTAGATGTTAAAAACTGGAAAATGCAAGTTTCTCAACAAAATAAATCTAATTAAATCAATTCCTGAGACGGAACAAGTCACCCTGAGGGGTTGCAGCTTTCAGCAACCACGTGCTCTGGTTCGTGCCACTTAAGAGCTGTACTTGCAAGGGAGATTTAAAAATGACTCAGAAAAGAGCAAACCACGCGGCCAGAGACTATGCGGGCCTGTGGAGTTTAAATCCACGTGGGGAGTCCAAGGCCGCTGGCGGCTGTGGAAGGGGAGGGCTCCCGCCAAGCCGAACTAGAGCCCGCCAAGCCCGCGGCCGCCAAGCTGAACTTGCACCCGCCAAGCCCGCAGCCGCCAAGCCGAACTTGGGGCTGCCAAGCCGAACTCGCGGCTGCGAGTGGGGAAAGGAGAGGTTCTAAAACCAAATGTTGGGCGCCAAAATGAAGGCGTAAGTCACAAACAATGCCACACCAATTCGGGGTTATGATTATTAGGGTGGTATTTATTTAAAGGGGAAAAAACTTACAGATCACTGTCCCAGGCAACAGCCCTCTTCGCAACCAGGAAAGGAGTCTAGTCGCAGGCGGAGCAGGAAGTGAAGAGAGAGAGGAGAGGGAAGTGGCCGCTTTTTTAAAGGGAGAGAAACCACGCCCCAGTGGGCTGGTACCTCAGCGGTGATAGGCTGGAGGAGTGGGAGGACCTCCCGCAACACATGAGCTCAGCCACATCAGGTGGGATGTCACTGGATTGACAGAAACGCAACGGATAGGAACACAAGAACTTGTAGTAAACGGATGCAGGATTATAAACTCAGGACGAGAGGGAAAACATGCAGCAGGTCTAGCTTTAGTGCTGTCCAGTTTGACTCAAAAATGCATGCTCGGGTAGAGACCTGTGAATGAGTGAATTATATCAGCCAGATTTCAAACATGGATCACATGACACATCCAGTAACTATCATGCAGGTATATGCACCAACCGTGGAAGCAGAAGAGGATTCGTCAACAGTTTCTACACAGATCTACAGAATGAGGGCAACAGGATACATAAGAATGACATACTAATCATTATGGGTGACTTCAATACAAGAGTAGGATCCAGAAAAAGAATGGACTATAGGGTCATGGGAACATACGGATTCAGACAAAGGAATGACAGCGGAGAACAACTGCTTGACCTCTGCTATGAAAATGATTTCTACACATCCAACACAAAATTCAAGCAGGCCAAACCATGCTGAACATGGGAATCCCTTGACAAATGCACATACAGTCAAGTTGACTACATTCTGGGCAGCGGGAAACTTACCTAGCAGCAAAACAGCTGATCATTTCCTCGTGCTGACTTAGGGTCAGATCACCCACTTACTATGGCCAACATTCAACTGAAACTTAGTAGTGGCACACCAGGCAAGAAGAATCAGAAGACTATAAACAACCAATGAACTCAACTGTACAGAGTATAAGAGAACCGCTGAAGAAAAGGTGAGGGAAGTTATTAAAAACCCTTTACAAATATAGAAAGTGAATGGGAGAAAATCAAAAGAGCTATACAGGAAGCTTCAAAGGAGATGCTTGGTTATGTAAAAAGGGCAACACCAGTAGAATGACTTACTGCAGAGACGATCAACCTGGCAGAAGAAAGAAGGAAGCTAAAGAGCAAACGAAGAGGCAATCTACAGGCAGCACAACATCACAACTATCTGTGCAGGGAGGTGAAAGAAGAACAAAGGATGGAGAGCTGTATGTACAGGGTGTATGCAAAGAGGTCGAAGAGGCTAGACTCCGTGATAAAACATATCTTGTCTGTGAAACTATTACATAGACAGCTGCCAGATATGCTCCTCAGATTCGGGTGATTAAAGATGAGCAAGGTCATTTATTAACAGAACAGGGGAAGTAAAGCAAAGGTGGAGACAATACTTTGACACCCTATGCAATGACCCTAATGCTGTCAATGTAGACTACAACGAGAAACACTTCGGCTGCCACTCGAACACCAGAGATGGTGAGGAAATATTAAATATTGACAGGAGCTAGATAAAGGAAGCTATTAAGAGAGCAAAATGCAGAAAACCCCCAGAAGTGGATAATATCATGGTGGAGGAGCTGGAGGCAGCTCTAATAGGTTCAGGGGCTGAGATGCTTCTCAGACTCTTCAGAGAGCTATGGAAACACGAAGTAATTCCCACAGAATGGAAGCACTCAGCCATAATTCCATCCACAAGAAGAAAAACAAGCTGGACCGCTCAAATTACAGGGGCAATAGTTTGTTGTGCCATAGCAGCAAGATTGCCATTTTCCTGCAAAGAATCAAGGGCAGAACAGGAAGTCCTAGCAGACACCCAGTGCGAATTTTGAGCTAACAGGAGCACAATAGGTAGATCTTCACTTTGAGGCAACTGGCAGAAAAATACAAAGAATTTGGAAAAGACTTATATGTCTGTTACATTGATATCAGGAAGGCATTAGATAGCATTTGGAGGAAAGGACGTTGGGAAAAAATGAGATTCTACAGGTACCCAGAAAAAAATCATAAGAATACTAGAAAATGCCTATCAAGATACCTTTGCACCATTCAAAGTCTGTGGAGAACTAAGTGAAGAGTTTAAGACAGTCGTGGGAAGGTTGTAGGGATGCGTCCTCTCATCACTGATCTTTAATACTTTCCTGGAATTAACAATAGCAACAGCCCTGGAGGATGAGGAGACAGGCATGCAGTTGGTGGTGTGCGAATCAATAACTTGCTTTTCGCCAATGATAAAACACTACTTGCTGAAAGTCCAAAGGAGCAGCAGACCATGGTAAATAGAGTGGTGGAAGTCAGTGAAAACCTTGGTATGAAAGCAAACATCGACAAGACTGAGATTCAACACATGGAAAGGGCGCACAAAGATTTTAACATTGTAATAAAAAATCAGAACCTCAAGCAAACAGTCAACTTTGTCTATCTGGGAGGAAAACTCAGTTCAAAGGAGGAAACTATTTCAGACATCAAGAGGCAGACAGTGATAGTGAGGGCTGCATTCCAGTCATTAGGAAAGGTTTGGTCAGCAAGAGACATAACAACAACAAAATTACAAGTATATGAGACACTTGCCTTGAGCTGCCTTCTTTACAACTCTGAAACCTGGACCAAATGAAACGCTCCTCAGAACAGCGGCTGCATGTGTCTGAGATGGCATGTCTCAGGAGGATTCTAGATGTCCCATGAAGAGATAGGCTGTGCAATGATGACATTAAGAAACATCTCCATCTATAGAAGGAAGTAAACTACAGGATGCGGCAACAGCAGTTGAGATACTTCGGTCATATTATGAGAATGACGGCAGAAACCCAAAGATAGCACTGCTTGGAGAAGTGCATGGGATAAGGCAAAGAAGAAGGTCCAAAAAACACTGGATAGACAACATAAAGGAAGACTGTGGAACATTGGGTATGACAATAACACAGGCATCTAGGACTGCCCAGGACAGGAACAACTGGAGAACCGCCATAAATGGGCTGCCCACACTTAGGCATTGCTGGGCCATAAATGATGATGATGACTCAGAAGGCAGAGGCAAGCAGAGCTCTGTGAGTTTAAGGCCAGCCTGGTCTACACAGTGAGGTCCAGGCCAGTTAGAATGACATAGTGAAACCCTGACTCAAACACAACAACAACAAAAACACTATTAGTAAATGAAATAGAGTAAATTAATAGTGTGCTACTCAATAGATTCTTAGTGAATGGTACTTGTTTCATTGAGTTTCATCATAAACTAAGGAAAGATATAATATATCTACATATGTGTTCTCATACACAGGCAGAAAATACCAGCGTTTGGTTCTTGGCCCATTGAGCCAGTCTTTTGTAATGTCTAGATAAAGCAGCAAGACCAAGCAAAAATGTAAATCAAAAAGACAGTTAATGGGGAATAAAAGGAATAATAGTAAACAAAATGAAAAAATGTATTTACCAAAAAGAAAAGAAACACAGAGAATTTCTTAGCAGCAACGTCAATAGTTTTTAAAGGTGGAATTCAGAAAATAAGTTTTAGCAAAGCAAAACTGAAAGAAACCTTGGTGCTGGCATAAAGATTAACGATAACACACACATAGCTGTGGACATGTTGGAAGAATGGTAACGCCAACACTGGAGGTGAGGTGAGAGGTTGTTCACCATCTGCAAATCTGAGAGCAGAACAGTTCTAAGTAAAACAGGTCACAGACTCTCCTCCTCCACCCCAGGGAGGCAGATGGTTATCCCTTTGACTCCTTTATGAAGAACCAGATATACGAGAGTCAGCTCTTCTGGCCCGGTTCATGCTGTGTTCCTAGAACATACTGTTTACCCCTGACGACTATAAAATTACTTTTAGCCAGTGTTAGTTGGGGAGGCTTTAACTTTATCATAGACTCGGTGGCTTAAACAACACATTTTTCTCAGCTCTGAAATTCCAAGATCAAGTGGCAGCACAGTCAGCTTCTAGTAAAGACTGTCCCCTCCTCTCTTCACAGATGTGTACACACACACTCACACTACCTGGCTGTCTTTCCTTACCCACCCAATAATCTGGGCTTGAAGTCTTCCCTATCTCCTCCTACACACCCTAGAACAGTAAGTAGAGACAAGGACAGGAAATGACAGCAAGCCATAAAACTCAAGGACCCTACATTTCAAAGGTTCCATTGTTTCTAAAACAGCTACACAAGCTTGACACCAAATACCCAAAATGCATGAGCCTGTGGGGGACCTTTCACTCTCCAATCATAACAGTAGCTAGACCATGTAAGAGCAGCACACAGGAAGATGGAGTTACTCAGAAATAAGTCTTGCAGCTAAATGCTGCAGAGTGACAGTACAGGATGTCTAGCGAAGTCTCTTGTCCTCATCCTGCCGTGCAGTGATACCAGAGTCACAGCCCTGATTTGACCTCATTAGTACAAATGCATTGTTTGGTGTTTGAGACATTTTGTTGCATTCCTGAAGGTATACAGTACAATGCTACAGATTAAAAACACTCAAGTATTGGTATAATTGAAAAATATTTGTTTTCTTTTTTCAGATGTTTAGTGCCAAAGAAATTGAATTGCAGGTGACTGAAATAGAAAAAGAAAAGGAGGAAGCAGAGAAGAAAAAATCAAAGAAGTCAACCTAGTTGTTGGGTTGAGCTCGGGATTTGTTTGGATTAGAATTTCTTCCTGAGGTTTTAGAAGAAATGTCAGTTGGAACCATATGTTTTCATATGTCTATTTTCAAGAGTGTTAGGTTTGAAGTTGTCTTCAAACATAGGTTAATGTGAAGATTTTCCTTAAAACTCCTCATTTTCACACAAGCCTGAGACTATACTGTGACACTAGACCAATATGTTGCTTTTCTTCATACAAGCAAATTCCTGAAAAGAAGATGATTTTAAAAGTTGGTAATTTTTTGAAGTTTGTGTCTTCCTCATTGTTAGTTAAGGAACTAATCATTTCAAAATAAACCGAGTGCAGTGCTGAGCTCCATTCCTTGGTGAACGGTAAGAACATCAATGTTCTGTGAAGTGTCAGCCATGGGACAAAAATCCCTGTGTGCTGACTCAGGAGGCTGAGGCAGGGGGATTGCAAATTAGACTGTGTGATAGTTGCTAAGAATATAGTGGCAAAAATAAACTCAGTTTGTCGGTTTTTCTTTTTTAAGACAGGGTCTCATTTAGCCCAGGCTGGCCTCAAACACCTCATGTTGATATGGGTTGCCCTTCTGCTCACTGTGAGTGTGTTTTATTATCACTGGTTAATAAAGAAGATGATCTAGTCAATTGCCAGGTAGAATAGAGCCAGGAAGGAAATCTAAGCAAAGATAAAGGGAAAAAGAAGGTAGAGTCTGGGAGATGCCAGCAGCTGCTAGAGAAGCAAGATGTGAGGTAACACTATGGCCACATGGGAATATACAGATTATTAGAAAAGGATTAATTTATACATAAGGGCTAGCCAGGAAGAAACCTGAGCCACTGGCTAAGCAATTATAATTAATATTAAGCTTTAGAGTGGTTATTCAGGAACTGGCAGGCAGAAGAGAAACTTCTATCTACAAATGGTGCCAAAATGGGACATGTACATCCGCATAAAGCCTGAGAAAGCTTAAAAACATGGATGCTAGAGGCTGGAGAGATGGCTCAGCAGTTAAGAATGCTGACTGCTCTTCCAGAGACACTGAGTTCACAATTCCCACTAACCATGTGGTGGCTCACAACCATCTGTAATGAGATCCCGTGCCCTCTTCTGTCCTGCAGGCATACATGCAGACAGAACACTGTATACAAATAAATAAAAAAAAATTATTATAGACATACAAAACAGACTCAGAAACGACTTCTTTATAGTCATATTTTTCAGATAGGCTCTGGTTGCTGGCAGCAAACAGAAATAAAGCTTCTTTAAGAGACAACTTCCTGGTTTGTGCTGTCAGCAAGAGGGCTCTTTTGGGAGGCCATGCTTTGGAGCACTTGAATGAGGGTTGTGGGCAGTGTGCTGCAAGTTACATGGTGTCAGCAAGGACCCAGTGTTTCCCAGAGGTGGGAGTAAACACAGCTCCCACAGTAAACATACCTCCACCATGAAGCAACACTGAGCAGAGTGGAACCAACAGCCAAAGCAGCCTCTCTGGTCCTAGCCACATCCACTTTACAGTTTAAAGCTGTCATCAAAAATGGATTACAGATATGCAATAAAGACAGATTCAGACAAAAATAAACCTCTAAATGGGTCACCATGTGTTTAAAAAATATGCAGAGACTCAAGAAAGAAAGAAAATGAGCATAGGCAGTTTAGTTATAGAATAGGCAGTTACAGAAAGAAATAGTTAAAAAAAATAAAGTAGCTAAATGGTGGTGGTGTATGCCTTTATTCCCAGCACCCAGAAGGCAGATCTCTAAGTTCAAGGTCAGCTTGTTCTACAAGAGCAAGTCCTGGATAGGCTTCAAAGCTATAGAGTAACCCTGTCTTGAAAAACCATAATAATAATAAAAAAAAGCCCCCTCAAAACCCATAATAAATAAATAAAGTTTTTAAAGAGACAGTAAAAGTAATATAAAAGAAGTAATTCAGGCAAAGATGAAAAATACACAGTCAGGATTATGTACACTATTGTGTTTTCTTTGAATTTTTTGACTGTCATTGAACTAACTGTTGCAAGACATTTGATTGTGGGAGCTGCTAAGCTAAACCAGCATAAAAAAATCTTGACTTCAAAATTTGGGTCTAAGGATATGTTACCTTGGAAAAGAGGTTCTTCTTTTGTTTCCACAAATGATAAAAAGCTGTGGACTCCTTCCAGGCTAAGTGGTTTGATCAAGTAAGACCTCTGAGAGGTCTCCATGGGAACGATGACCCAGGTGATTCAATATCTAGAACAGCTTCAAGGAAACTGACTGAGACTGTGTAACCTCACAGACTACTACAGCCAAGATTTAACCATAACTCTAAATTTTCTCAGGATCTTTCTAAGATTATCAGTGTCCCCAATCAGCAGGAAGTAGTATATGGAAGAAAGCTATGCACAAATTCCCAAAATATCACTTATTAATGTTTGTTTTCATTTAAAGGGGGTTAGTTATAAATGATTAATGGTTATTGTCAATCTCTTTCTAAAGAAAAAAGGGGGATACAATATAGAAATTATGAAAAATTAGATTACTTTAATCTACTTTAATCCAAAAAGCAACTGTTAATTTCAAAATGCGTTACATTGGTGTGGATTTTGGTTTACTGATGCAAATTTTAGGGCAATTTTGTTATTCTATATGTATATTTCTACTCTTGTTTAAGATATTTTTATGCTGCTTATTTAAAAATGTAATATATAGTTATGTACAAATTAATATTCATCTATAATAGTCAAACTTAAAGTCATGTTAGGTTTTCTAGATATTCAGAGATACATTTCAAATGAATAGATAATCTTCAAACACTCCAAATACCTACAGAATATGTCATTTAAACTGTTTTAAGAACTTAGACTTTTCTTGACAGTGAGACACATCTGTTCCTGGCAGCACCAATTATTTCAAGAGGAAGATGGGCATCAAAGAAGTTCCTTATGGAGTTTGTTTTCACTGATGGCAAGGCTAGCCATTTGGGCAAGAAACTGCTCTTGCCTGGACTGTTTGATGATATGCTGTATAAACTGGACATTCAGGACCCACAAGAAAATGACTACTGAACTTGCCAAACAAGGTGGGACAGGCCTTCAGGGTTCCTGTTTCACAGAAGAAACTGCCAGACATTCTGCAGGACACAGAGGAGTGTTACTGACAAACTGCCAATTTAGGTGGGACAGTCTTTCAAATTTCTTGCTTCATTGAAAAGTCTATCAGATACTATGGGCCTATAGGCTGAAGATGGATGCCCCAACATTGCAGAGGAACTTTGGGTGACTGTCCAGGCAGTCAGATGTCTTTGTCATTTCTAGAGTTTTGGAAGTTGCTTACAATGCACTACTCAATTACTCAGGTAATATTATATCCTTCTGGGATCTCTGATGGAGTTAAATACTAGATAGCTATAGTTTTCCTTAGTTACGATAAAAGATAAACATGAAACTTTAGACTCACAAAGATAGAATAGATAATAGAATATTTTCTTTAATTTTGCCAAATTCAAATAAACTAAATATTGTAACTGTAATTCTTGCTTAATAACCAATTTGTTATATGTAATTTTACTATGTTAAAGTTAAAACCTTCCTTTTTAATTAGACAGAAAAGGGGGGATGATATGAGATGCCCTTCTGTTCACTGTGTATATGTTTTATTACCATTGGTTAATAAAGATGATTTGGCCAATAGCCAAGCAGAATAGAACCAGGCAGGAAATCCAAGCAAAGATAAAATGAAAAAGAAGGAGGAGTCTGGGAGATGCCAGCAGTTGCCAGAGAAGCAAGATGTGAGGTAATGCTATAGCTATTTGGCAATACATAGATTATTGGAAGCGGGTTAATTTATATGTAAGGACTAGCCAGTAAAAATCCTAAGCCATTGGTCAAGCAATTATAATTAATATTAAGTCTCAGAGTGGTTATTTGGAAACTGGTGGATGGGAGAGAAACCTCCAGCCAGAGGATGACCTTGAACTCCTGATCCTCCCAAGTGATTACAGGCATGATATTGCCTTACCCAGGAGACTTAGTTTTTGTCCTTATTACTATATAGTAGGAAGGTGAGCATTAAACCATAATGCTTTTTATTTGGGATTAGAGTTGTGAAACTTTTGGTGTCTTAT
Organism: Microtus oregoni; assembly: GCF_018167655.1. NCBI lineage: Eukaryota > Metazoa > Chordata > Mammalia > Rodentia > Cricetidae > Microtus > Microtus oregoni. The sequence continues at coordinate 38,000,040 of NW_024543070.1, read as the reverse complement.
AATTTAGAGGATCTATATAGGAGCTTTAAGGCTGGGTTCTGATGGCTTGCCTGTGGTAGGACTTAATAAATGCTTGTAAAGTTGTTAACTTTTGGATTGACTTCTTTAAAGAGCTGGGCATTAGGAGGAAAAGGTGGACTAAGCATTCTATCGAATTACTTGTTAAGAACTCTCTTTGGCACATCATGGGAATATATACATACATACACACATACATATGTATATACATACAAACATATATACACCCAAATGCATATATGCACACACACAAACAAAGTGGAGTCTTCAGTCAAAGCAGGCACACTTCCAGGAGTGGGAAGCATTATATAAAAGTATGTGGCCCAAAGAAAGCTGAAGGTTCAGCGATTTGGAATGACCTTATTCTGTTCCTCCCATTGGATACATGCTGAGCAAACAGGGAAACTGGCAAGGTCTGATCCTTGTCCAGAAGAGGTCATAAGCCAAATAGTTGAACTCCTTCTAACAAATTTATGAAAGCTAAAAGTCTTCTTTCCTTTAAAACCAGTGAATTGAAAAAGGCTGCGTTGCTAATGGTTTTGGAATTTTTTAAAAACCTTCCATAATAAATATAGCATAGCCCAACCCCCCAGCACCCCTCCCCAACCCTGCCCTGCTGTATACTAGGACCAGTGCTCAAGAACAGTTTTAAGCTCCTACACTAAGGCTACCCACCCAGAGCAGTGAGTGCCTGCCTACCGGGCAGGCCTCAGGGTCCCCTGTAAGGGAACCCCGGGCACCTTCAGCTCGTGCGCCAGGCTTCCAGTGCTCTTCTGGATACCGCCACCCCCTCTTGCTCCGTTCATCCTTTTGTCCCCGGATCATTGGGCTACCGGACGGCCCTGTTTAGTTGTTGAGGAATCCCATCTGGACGGGTGAGTGTGTGCTATCCAGGGACGGATTGTTCCGGAAGAGAGCACAAACCCTCCTCCCCCAGCTCCTTCTGCAGGACTGTCTTTCTTACACACGACCCCCCCCCCCAAGTCTTCGTTTTCTGCAAGGTCCTTTGCTCAGGAACAGTTTTCTGCTCCTACACTAAGGCTACCCACCCAGAGCGGTGAGAGCCTACCTAAGGGGCAGACCTCAAGGACCCCCAGTAAGGGAGCACGTGCACGTTCAGCCTGTGCGGCAGGGTGTCCTGTGTTCTACTCGTCCCCACCCTGCCCCCCAAGCTCCCCCTTTTGTCCGCGGGTCATTGGACTACCAGGCGTCCATGTTTTGGTGCTGAGGAGTTCATCTGGACGGGAACGGTTCCTGCTTCTACACTGAAGAGATACACCCAGAGAGTCAATCACAGCAAAGACTGGACCAAGACACCAGGCCTCTCCTGGCTCCATTTGAAGGAAGAGATGGGAAGGCGCCAATGCAAGAATTCCTCCAACAACCTGAAAGGCAACATGACACCTCCAGAATCCAGGGATCCCGAAATAAGAAGAATTGTACACCCTACTCCAGAAGACTTAGAAGAAATCGACTCAAAAGTGAACTATATGAAAATAATAGAGGACCTTAAACAGGAGGTGAAAAACTGCCATAAAAAATTAGAGATTACAAACAAAAAGGTAGAGGAAATGAATAAATCGCTCAACGACATGCAAGAAAACCAAGAGAAACAAGAAAAAGCAATCAAACAGGTTAGGGAAGTGGTTCAAGACTTGAAGAATGAAATGGAAGCAATGAAGAAAACACAAACCGAGAGAAGGATGGAGATGGAAAATCTGGGTAAACGAACAGGAACTACAGAGACAAGTACTGACAACAGATTACAAGAGATAGAAGAAAGAATGTCAGACACTGAAGATACCATAGAGAAAATAAACACACTGATCAAAGAAAACAGCAAAACCAACAAATTCTCATCACAAAACATTCAGGAAATCTGGGACACAATAAAAAGACCAAACCTAAGAATAATTGGGATAGAAGAAGGAGAAGAAGTACAGCTCAATGGTCCAGAAAATATATTTAATAAAATTATAGAAGAAAACTTTCCCAGCCTAAAGAAAGATATTCCTTTAAAGGTTCAAGAAGCATACAGAGACGCGCAGAGGCGGATCGGCGCGGCGGCCAGACGCGCAGAGGCGGAGCGGCGCGGCGGCCAGACATGGCGGAGCAGCGCGGCGGCCAGAGGCGGCGGAGCAACACCACATACAGGAAGAGGCTTTCGGGGACCAGCGCAGCGGCAGACCCAAGCGGCGGGGACAGGCGTGCAATAAGGAGAGCAGTTCGCCCTACTACAATTGAATCAAAGAGGTAGGCTTTTGGTTGGCCAGGTCACTGGCACAAGGGGAGACTGGTCCTGTCCTGAAGATCCTTCGGAGGGGTGAGAGGGTTCTTGGCCTGCAGCAGGAACCACGAAAGAGAGTGAGGGCATTTGGTAAGCAGAGCCCTTGGCCAGCAGGGAAACCTGATCCGGTTTTTAAAGGACCCATTGGATAGGATCAATAGGAGGAAATGGGCAGGCGCCAAGGCAAGAATTCACCCAATAATCCGAAAAACAACATGAAAACATCAGAACCCAATGATCTTACAACAGAAGTATTTGAACAACCTAACACAGAAGAAGGGGAAAAAATCGACTTTATGAAGATAATAGAGTCCCTTAAACAACATGTAAAAAATGCCCTTATAGAAATGGATGAGAAGTATAACAAAAAGTTTGAAGAAATGAGTAAATATGTACATGATACCCTGGGAAACCAAGAAAAAACCATCAAGCAGGTAATGGAAACAGTTCAAGAATTGAAAACTGAAATGAAGGCAAAGAAGAAAATACAAACTGAGGACCAGCTGGATATGGAAAATCTAGGCCAACGAGCAGAGTCTACAGAAACAAGCATAATCAATAGAATACAAGAGCTAGAAGAAAGACTCTCAGATGCTGAGGACACCATAGAGAAAATAAACGAACAGATCAAAGAAAACAGCAAAGCCAACAAATTCTCAACACAAAACATTCAGGAACTATGGGACACAATAAAAAAACCAAACCTAAGAATAATAGGAATAGAAGAAGGAGAAGAGTCACAGCTCAAAGGCCCAGAAAATATTTTCAACAAAATTATGGAAGAAAACTTTCCCAACTTAAAGAAAGATATTCATTTAAATATTCAAGAAACATACAGAACACCAAACAGACTGGATCAAAGAAAAACATCTCCTCGCCATATAATAATCAAAACACAAAATATACAGGTTAAAGAAAGAATATTAAGAGCTGCAAAAGAAAAGGGGCAAGTAACTTATAAAGGTAAACCGATCAGACTTACACCTGACTTCTCGATGGAAACTATGAAAGCCAGAAGGTCCTGGATAGAGGTTCTGCAGAAGCTAAGAGACCATGGATGCAAACCCAAACTACTATACCCAGCCAAGCTATCGTTCACTATCAACGGAGAAAACAAGACATTCCAGGATAAGAACAACTTTAAACAATACGTAGCCACAAATCCAGCCCTATAGAAAGTAATAGAAGGAAAATCGCAACCCAAGGATTCCAACACTGCCAACACTGCCTACAATAACCCAGGCATCTAATGACCCTTCACGAGCACATCTCAAAGAAGGGAGACACACAATCTCTACTACCAAAAGCAATAAGAATAACCGGAGTAAACAACCACTGGTCATTAATATCACTTAATATTAATGGGCTCAATTCACCTATAAAAAGGCACAGGCTAAAAGATTGGATACGAAAACAGGATCCAACATTCTGCTGTTTGCAAGAAACACATCTCAACCACAAAGACAGGCACCTACTCAGAGTAAAGGGTTGGGAAAAGGTGTTTCAAGCAAATGGTCCTAAGAAAAAAGCAGGTGTGGCCATACTAATTTCTAACAAAACTGACTTCAAACTAAAATCAATCAGAAGAGACCGAGACGGTCACTTTATACTCATAACAGGAACAATTCATCAGGAGGACATCTCAATCCTGAATATATACGCCCCCAATATAAAAGCACCTACTTATGTAAAAGAAATATTACTAGAACTCAAGGCAGACATCAAACCACACACACTAGTAGTAGGAGACTTCAACACGCCTCTCTCTCCAAGGGACAGGTCAATCAGACAGAAACCTAATAGAGAATTAAGAGAATTATTGGAGGTAATGAAGCAAATGGACTTAACAGACATCTATAGAACATTCCACCCAAATAGGAAAGAATATACCTTCTTCTCTGCAGCTCATGGAACCTTCTCAAAAATTGACCACATACTTGGTAACAAAGGAAACCTCCACAGATACAAAAAAATATCAGTGTCCACCTGTGTCTTATCAGATCATCACGGATTAAAGTTAGAAGGCAACAACCACGCTGCCCCCAAAAAACCGACAAACTCATGGAAACTGAACAGTCAACTACTGAACCACACCTGGGTCAAGGAAGAAATCAAGAAAGAAATTAAAGTCTTCCTTGAATTTAATAAAAATAAAGGGACAACATACTCAAACCTATGGGACACAATGAAAGCAGTGCTAAGAGGAAAGTTCATAGCACTAAGTGCCCACTTAAAGAAAACGGAGAATGCATACATTGGGGACTTAAAAACACACCTGAAAGCTCTAGAAAAAAAAGAAGCAGACGCGCCCAGGAGAAGTAGAAGACTGGAAATAATAAAACTGAGGGCTGAAATCAACAAAATAGAAACACAGAAAACAGTCCAAAGAATCAATGAAACAAAAAGCTGGTTCTTGGAGAAAATCAACAAGATCGACAAACCCCTATCCAAACTAATTAAACGACAGAGAGAGAACACGCAAATAAATAAGATCAGAAATGAAAAGGGGGACATAACCACAGACACAGAGGAAATTCAGAGAATCATTAGATCTTACTACAAAAGCCTGTATGCCACAAAACTGGAAAATACAAAAGAAATGGACATTTTTTTAAATAAGTATCATATACCAAAGCTAAACCAAGACCAGGTGAATGATCTAAATAGACCGGTTTCTCGCGAAGAATTAAAAATGGTTATCAAAAATCTCCCTTCGAAAAAAAGCCCAGGACCAGATGGTTTCAATGCAGAATTCTACCAGAACTTCCAAGAAGAATTAATACCTATACTCCTTAAGGTATTTCACAATATAGAATCAGAAGAGTCATTGCCAAATTCCTTTTATGAAGCTACAGTTACCCTGATACCAAAACCACAAAAAGACCCAACCAAGAAAGAGAATTACAGACCGATCTCACTCATGAACATCGACGCAAAAATCTTCAATAAAATACTGGCAAACCGAATCCAAGAACACATAAGAAAAATTATCCATTATGATCAAGTAGGCTTCATCCCAGAGATGCAGGGCTGGTTCAACATACGCAAATCTATCAATGTAATCCACCATATAAATAAACTGAAAGAAAAAAAACATATGATCATTTCACTAGATGCTGAAAAAGCATTCGACAAAATTCAACACCCCTTTATGATAAAGGTCTTGGAGAGAATAGGGATACAAGGGTCCTACCTAAATATAATAAAAGCTATTTACAGCAAGCCAACAGCTAACATTAAATTAAACGGAGAAAAACTCAAAGCCATCCCACTAAAATCAGGAACACGACAAGGATGTCCACTCTCTACATACCTCTTCAATATAGTGCTTGAAATTCTAGCAATAGCAATAAGACAACATAAGGAGATCAAGGGGATTCGTATTGGAAAGGAAGAAGTTAAGCTTTCATTATTTGCAGATGATATGATAGTGTACATAAGCGACCCCAAAAATTCTACCAAAGAACTCCTACAGCTGATAAACACCTATAGTAATGTGGCAGGATACAAGATCAACTCCAAAAAATCAGTTGCGTTCCTATACACTAAGGATAAGGAAGCAGAGAGGGAAATCAGAGAAGCATCACCTTTCACGATAGCCACAAATAGCATAAAATACCTTGGGGTAACCCTGACCAAGGAAGTGAAAGATCTACTTGACAAGAACTATAAGTCTTTGAAGAAAGAAATTGAAGAAGACACCAGAAAATGGAAAGACCTCCCTTGCTCTTGGATTGGGAGGATCAACATAGTAAAAATGGCAATTCTACCAAAAGCAATCTATAGATTCAATGCAATCCCCATCAAAATCCCATCAAAATTCTTCACAGATCTGGAGAAGACAATAATTAACTTTATATGGAAAAACAAAAAACCCAGGATAGCCAAAACAATCTTATACAATAAAGGATTGTCTGGAGGCATTACCATCCCTGACTTCAAACTCTATTACAGAGCTACAGTATTGAAAACAGCTTGGTATTGGCATAAAAACAGAGAAGTCGACCAATGGAATCGAATAGAAGACCCTGACATTAACCCACAAACCTATGAACACCTGATCTTCGATAAAGGAGCCAAAAGTATACAATGGAAAAAAGAGAGCATCTTCAACAAATGGTGCTGGCAAAACTGGATGTCAATCTGTAGAAGAATGAAAATAGATCCATATCTATCACCATGCACAAAACTCAAATCCAAATGGATTAAAGACCTCAATATCAGTCTGAACACACTGAACCTGATAGAAGAGAAAGTGGGAAGTACTCTACAGCAAATGGGCACAGGAGACCACTTTCTATGTATAACCCCAGCAGCACAGACACTAAGGGCATCATTGAATAAATGGGACTTCCTGAGGCTGAGAAGCTTCTGTAAAGCAAAGGACACTGTCACTAAGACAAAAAGACAACCCACTGACTGGGAGAAGATCTTCACCAACCCTGCAACTGACAAAGGTTTGATCTCCAAAATATATAAAGAACTCAAGAAACTAGACCGTAAAAGGCTAATCAACCCAATTATAAAATGGGGCACTGAGCTGAACAGAGAATTCTCAACAGAAGAAGTTCAAATGGCCAAAAGATACTTAAGGTCATGCTCAACTTCCTTAGCGATCAGGGAAATGCAAATCAAGACAACTTTAAGATACCACCTTACACCTGTCAGAATGGCTAAAATAAAAAACACCAATGATAGCCTTTGCTGGAGAGGTTGTGGAGAAAGGGGTACAATCACCCATTGCTGGTGGGAATGCAAACTTGTGCAACCACTCTGGAAAGCAGTGTTTCGGTTTCTCAGGAAATTCGGGATCAACCTACCCCTGGATCCAGCAATACCACTCTTGGGAATATACCCAAGAGAGGCCCTATCATACAACAAAAGTATATGCTCAACTATGTTCATGGCAGCATTGTTTGTAATAGCCAGAACCTGGAAACAACCTAGATGCCCTTCAACGGAAGAATGGATGAAGAAAGTATGGAATATATACATATTAGAGTATTACTCAGCAGTAAAAAACAAGGACTTCTTGAATTTTGCATACAAATGGATGGAAATAGAAAACACTATCCTGAGTGAGGTAAGCCAGACCCAAAAAGAGGAACATGGGATGTACTCACTCATATTTGGTTTCTAGCCATAAATAAAGGACATTGAGCTTATAATTCATGTTCCTAGAGAAGCTAAATAAGGCGAATCCAAAGACAAACACATAGGCATCCTCAGGAATATTAACCTTCATCAGGCGATGAAAGGAGACAGAGACAGAGACCCACACGGGAGCACCGGACAGAAATCTCAAGGTCCAAATCAGGAGCAGAAGGAGACGGAGCACGAGCAAGGAACTCAGGACCACAAGGGGTGCACCCACACACTAAGACAATGGGGATGTTCTATTGGGATCTCACCAAGGCCAGCTGGCCTAGGTCTGAAAAAGCATGGGATAAATCCGGACTAGCTGAACATAGCGGACAATGAGGAATACTGAGAATTCAAGAACAATTGCAGTGGGTTTTTGATCCTACTGCACGTACTGGCTTTGTGGGAGCCTAGGCAGTTTGAATGCTCACCTTACGAGACCTGGATAGAGGTGGGCAGTCCTTGGGCTTCCCACAGGTCAGGGAACCCTGATTGCTCTTCGAGCAGATGAGGGAGGGGGACTTGATCGGGGGGAGGGGGAGGGAAATGGGAAGCGGTTGTGGGGACGAGGCAGAAATCCTTAATAAATAAATAAATTTAATAAAAAAAAAGAAGCATACAGAACACCGAATAGACTGGACAAAAAAAAAAAAAAACAAAAACAAAAAAAAAACCAAAAAAAAAAAAAACCATCTCCTTGCCATATAATAATCAAAACACAAAACATACAGAATAAAGAAAGAATATTAAGAGCTGCAAAGGAAAAGGGTCAAGTTACTTATAAGGGTAAACCTATCAGACTTACACCTGACTTCTCTATGGAAACCATGAAAGCCAGAAGGTCCTGTATAGATGTACTGCAAAAACTAAGAGACCATGGATGCAAGCCCAGACTACTATACCCAGCCAAGCTTTCGTTCACTATAAATGGAGAAAACAAAATCTTCCAGGATAAAAACAAATTTAAACAATACATAGCCACAAATCCAGCCTTACAGAAAGTAATAGAAGGAAAATCACAAACCAAGGAGTCCAACAATGACCACAATAACTCAAACATCTAGAGACCCTTCACCAGCACAATTCAAAGAAGGGAAACACACAAACTCTACTACTAAAAAAGTGACCGGAGTTAACAACCACTGGTCATTAATATCACTTAATGTCAATGGACTCAACTCACCTATAAAAAGGCACAGGCTAAAAAATTGGATAAGAAAACAGGATCCAACATTCTGCTGTCTACAAGAAACACACCTCAACCACAAAGACAGGCACCTACTCAGAGTAAAGGGCTGGGAAAAGGCTTATCAAGCAAATGGACCCAAGAAACAAGCAGGTGTGGCCATACTAATTTCTAACAAAGTTGACTTCAAACTTAAATCAATCAGAAAAGATAGAGAGGGACGTTTTATAATTAACAGGAACAATTCATCAGGATGAAGTCTCAATCCTGAATATCTATGCCCCTAATATGAAAGCACCCACGTACGTAAAAGAAACATTACTAAAACTCAAGGCTGCCATCAAAGGGCACACACTAATAGTAGGAGACTTTAACACTCCTCTCTCACCAATGGACAGGTCAATCAGACAGAAACCTAACAGAGAAATAAGAGAATTAATGGAGGTAATGAAGCAAATGGACTTAACAGACATCTATAGAACATTCCACCCAAATAGGAAAGAATATACCTTCTTCTCTGTAGCTCATGGAACTTTCTCGAAAATTGACCACATACTCGGTAACAAAGCAAACTTCCACAGTTACAAAAAAATATTCGTAACCTCCGGCATCTTATCAGACCACCATGGATTAAAGTTAGAATTCAACAACGATGCTACCCCCAGAAAGCCTACAAACTCATGGAAACTGAACAGTCAACTTCTGAATCACACCTGGATCAAGGAAGAAATAAAGAAAGAAATCAAAGTCTTCCTTGAATTCAATGAAAATAAAGAAACAACCTATTCAAACTTATGGGACACTATGAAAGCAGTCCTGAGAGGAAAGTTCATAGCACTAAGTGCCCACTTAAAGAAAACAGAGAAAGCACACATTGGAGACTTAACAGCCCACCTGAAAGCTCTAGAAAAAAAAGAAGCAGACTTGCCTAGGAGGAGTAGAAGACTGGAAATAATCAAACTGAGGGTGGAAATCAACAAAATAGAAACACAGAAAACAATCCAAAGAATCAATGAAACAAAAAGCTGGTTCCTAGAGAAAATCAACAAAATTGATAAACCCCTATCCAAACTAATCAAACGGCAGAGAGAGAATATGCAAATTAATAAGATCAGAAATGAAAACGGGGACACAACCACAGACACAGAGGAAATTCAAAGAATCATTAGATCTTACTACAAAAGCCTGTATGCCACAAAACTAGAAAATGTAAAAGAAATGGACAGGTTTTTAGATAAATACCATATACCAACGTTAAACCAGGACCAGGTGAACAATCTAAATAGACCTGTTAGTCGCGAAGAATTAGAAGCTGTCATCAAAAACCTCTCTACCAAAAAAAGCCCAAGACCAGATGGTTTCAATGCGGAATTCTACCAGAACTTCCAAAAAGAGCTAATACCTATACTTCTTAATGTGTTTCACAATATAGAAACAGAAGAGTCATTGCCAAATTCCTTTTATGAAGCTACAGTCACTCTGATACCAAAACCACACAAAGACTCAACCAAGAAAGAGAATTACAGGCCAATCTCACTCATGAACATCGACGCAAAAATACTCAACAAAATACTGGCAAACCGTATCCAAGAACACATTAGAAAAATTATCCATTATGATCAAGTAGGCTTCATCCCAGAGATGCAGGGCTGGTTCAACATACGAAAATCTATCAATGTAATCCATCATATAAATAAACTGAAAGAAAAAAAAACATATGATCATTTCATTAGATGCTGAAAAAGCTTTTGACAAAATTCAACATCCCTTTATGATAAAAGTCTTGGAGAGATTAGGGATACAAGGGTAATATCTAAATATAATAAAAGCTATTTACAGCAAGCTGACAGCTAACATCAAACTAAACGGAGAGAAACTCAAAGCCATCCCACTAAACTCAGGAACACGGCAAGGCTGCCCACTCTCTCCATACCTCTTCAATATAGTGCTTGAAGTTTTAGCAATAGCAATAAGACAACATAAGGGGATCAAGGGGATTCGAATTGGGAAGGAAGAGGTTAAACTTTCATTATTTGCAGATGATATGATAGTGTACATAAGCGACCCCAAAAACTCCACCAAAGAACTCCTAAAGCTGAGAAACACCTATAGTAATGTGGCAGGATACAAGATCAACTCCAAAAAATCAGTCGCCCTCCTATACACAAAGGATATGGAAGCAGAGAGGGAAATCAGAGAAGCATCACCTTTCACGATAGCCACAAATAGCATAAAACATCTTGGGGTAACTCTAACCAAGGAAGTGAAAGATCTATTTGACAAGAACTTTAAGGCATTGAAGAAAGAAATTGAAGAGGATACCAGAAAGTGGAAAGATCTCCCTTGCTCTTGGATTGGAAGGATCAACATAGTAAAAATGGTAATTCTACCAAAGGCAATTTATAGATTCAATGCAATCCCCATCAAGGTCCCATCAAAATTCTTCACAGATCTTGAGAGGACAATAATCAACTTTATATGGAAAAACAAAAAACCCAGGATAGCCAAAACAGTCTTATATAATAAAGGAACTTCTGGAGGCATTACCATCCCTGACTTCAAACTCTACTACAGAGCTACAGTATTGAAAACAGCTTGGTATTGGTATAAAAACAGAGAAGTCGACCAATGGAATCGTATAGAAGACCCAGATTCTAACCCACAAACCTGTGAACACCTCATTTTCGATAAAGGAACTAAAAGTATACAATGGAAGAAAGAAAGCATCTTCAACAAATGGTGCTGGCACAACTGGATATCAACCTGTAGAAGAATGAAAATTGACCCATATCTATCACCATGCACAAAACTCAAGTCCAAATGGATCAAAGACCTCAATATCAGTCCGAGCACACTGAACCTGATAGAAGAGAAATTGGGAGGTACCCTACAACAGATGGGCACAGGCTATCGCTTCCTATGTATAACCCCAGCAGCACAGACATTAAGGGAAACATTGAATAAATGGGACCTACTAAAACTGAGAAGCTTCTGTAAAGCAAAGGACACTGTCACTAAGACAAAAAGGCAACCCACTGACTGGGAGAAGATCTTCACCAACCCTGCAACAGACAAAGGTCTGATCTCCAAAATATATAAAGAACTCAATAAACTAGACTTTAAAACGCTAATTAACCCAATTAAAAAATGGGGCACTGATTTGAACAGAGAATTCTCAACAGAAGAAGTTCAAATGGCCAAAAGACACTTAAGGTCATGCTCAACCTCCTTAGCGATCATTGAAATGCAAATCAAAACAACTTTGAGATATCATCTTACACCTGTCAGATTGGCTAAAATCAAAAACACCAATGATAGCCTCTGCTGGAGAGGTTGTGGAGGAAGGGGTACCCTCATCCATTGCTGGTGGGAATGCAAACTTGTGCAACCACTTTGGAAATCAGTGTGGCGGTTTCTCAGGAAATTCGGGATCAACCTATCCCTGAACCCAGCAATACCACTCTTGGGAATATACCCAAGTGATGCCCGATCATATGACAAGGGCATTTGTTCAACTATGTTCATAGCAGCATTATTTGTAATAGCCGGAGCCTGGAAACAACCTAAATGTCCTTCAATGGAAGAATGGATGAAGAAAGTGTGGAATATATACACATTAGAGTACTACTCAGCAGTAAAAAACAATGACTTCTCAAATTTTGCATGCAATTGGATGGAAATAGAAAATACTATCTTGAGACGCACAGAGACGCACAGAGGCGCCAGACGCGGCGCAGCTGCGGCGGCGCCAGACGCGGTGCAGCAGCGGCCAGACCCAAGCAGCTGGGACAGGCGTGCAATAAGGAGAGCAGATCGCCCTACTACAATTGAATTAAAGAGGTAGGCCTTTGGTTGGCCAGGTCACTGGCACAAGGGGAGCCTGGTCCTGTCCTGAAGATCCTTCGGAGGGGTGAGAGGGTTCTTGGCCTGCAGCAGGAACCACGAAAGAGAGTGAGGGCATTTTGTAAGCGGAGCCCTTGGCCAGCAGGGAAACCTGATCCGGTTTCTAAAGGATCCATTGGATAGGATCAATAGGAGGAGATGGGCAGGCGCCAAGGCAAGAACTCACCCAATAATCCGAAAAACAACATGAAAACATCAGAACCCAATGATCTTACAACAGAAGTATTTGAACAACCTAACACAGAAGAAGGGGAAAAAATCAACTTTATGAAGATAATAGAGTCCCTTAAACAACATGTAAAAAATGCCCTTATAGAAATGGATGAGTATAACAAAAAGTTTGAAGAAATGAGTAAATACGTACATGATACCCTGGGAAACCAAGAAAAAACCATCAAACAGGTAATGGAAACAGTTCAAGAATTGAAAACTGAAATGAAGGCAAAGAAGAAAATACAAACTGAGGACCAGCTGGACATAGAAAATCTAGGCCAACGAGCAGAGTCTACAGAAACAAGCATAATCAATAGAATACAAGAGCTAGAAGAAAGACTCTCAGATGCTGAGGACACCATAGAGAAAATAAACGAACAGATCAAAGAAAACAGCAAAGCCAACAAATTCTCAACACAAAACATTCAGGAACTATGGGACACAATAAAAAAACCAAACCTAAGAATAATAGGAATAGAAGAAGGAGAAGAGTCACAGCTCAAAGGCTCAGAAAATATTTTCAACAAAATTATGGAAGAAAACTTTCCCAACTTAAAGAAAGATATTCATTTAAATATTCAAGAAGCATACAGAACACCAAACAGACTGGATCAAAGAAAAACATCTCCTCGCCATATAATAATCAAAACACAAAATATACAGGTTAAAGAAAGAATATTAAGAGCTGCAAAAGAAAAAGGGCAAGTAACTTATAAAGGTAAACCGATCAGACTTACACCTGACTTCTCAATGGAAACTATGAAAGCCAGAAGGTCCTGGATAGAGGTTCTGCAGAAGCTAAGAGACCATGGATGCAAACCCAAAATACTATACCCAGCCAAGCTATCATTCACTATCAACGGAGAAAACAAGACATTCCAGGATAAGAACAACTTTAAACAATACGTAGCCACAAATCCAGCCCTACAGAAAGTAATAGAAGGAAAATCGCAACCCAAGGAATCCAACACTGTCAACACTGCCTACAATAACCCAGGCATCTAATGACCCTTCACGAGCACATCTCAAAGAAAGGAGACACACAATCTCTACTACCAAAAGCAATAAGAATAACCGGAGTAAACAACCACTGGTCATTAATATCACTTAATATTAATGGGCTCAATTCACCTATAAAAAGGCACAGGCTAAAAGATTGGATACGAAAACAGGATCCAACATTCTGCTGTTTGCAAGAAACACATCTCAACCACAAAGACAGGCACCTACTTAGAGTAAAGGGTTGGGAAAAGGTGTTTCAAGCAAATGGTCCTAAGAAAAAAGCAGGTGTGGCCATACTAATTTCTAACAAAACTGACTTCAAACTAAAATCAATCAGAAGAGACCGAGACGGTCACTTTATACTCATAACAGGAACAATTCATCAGGAGGACATCTCAATCCTGAATATATACGCCCCCAATATAAAAGCACCTACTTATGTAAAAGAAATATTACTAGAACTCAAGGCAGACATCAAACCACACACACTAGTAGTAGGAGACTTCAACACACCTCTCTCTCCAAGGGACAGGTCAATCAGACAGAAACCTAATAGAGAATTAAGAGAATTATTGGAGGTAATGAAGCAAATGGACTTAACAGACATCTATAGAACATTCCACCCAAATAGGAAAGAATATACCTTCTTCTCTGCAGCTCATGGAACCTTCTCAAAAATTGACCACATACTTGGTAACAAAGGAAACCTCCACAGATACAAAAAAATATCAGTGTCCACCTGTGTCTTATCAGATCATCACGGATTAAAGTTAGAAGGCAACAACCACGCTGCCCCCAAAAAACCGACAAACTCATGGAAACTGAACAGTCAACTACTGAACCACACCTGGGTCAAGGAAGAAATCAAGAAAGAAATTAAAGTCTTCCTTGAATTTAATGAAAATAAAGGGACAACATACTCAAACCTATGGGACACAATGAAAGCAGTGCTAAGAGGAAAGTTCATAGCACTAAGTGCCCACTTAAAGAAAACGGAGAATGCATACATTGGGGACTTAAAAACACACCTGAAAGCTCTAGAAAAAAAAGAAGCAGACGCGCCCAGGAGAAGTAGAAGACTGGAAATAATAAAACTGAGGGCTGAAATCAACAAAATAGAAACACAGAAAACAGTCCAAAGAATCAATGAAACAAAAAGCTGGTTCTTGGAGAAAATCAACAAGATCGACAAACCCCTATCCAAACTAATTAAACGACAGAGAGAGAACACGCAAATAAATAAGATCAGAAATGAAAAGGGGGACATAACCACAGACACAGAGGAAATTCAGAGAATCATTAGATCTTACTACAAAAGCCTGTATGCCACAAAACTGGAAAATACAAAAGAAATGGACATTTTTTTAAATAAGTATCATATACCAAAGCTAAACCAAGACCAGGTGAATGATCTAAATAGACCGGTTTCTCGCGAAGAATTAAAAATGGTTATCAAAAATCTCCCTTCGAAAAAAAGCCCAGGACCAGATGGTTTCAATGCAGAATTCTACCAGAACTTCCAAGAAGAATTAATACCTATACTCCTTAAGGTATTTCACAATATAGAATCAGAAGAGTCATTGCCAAATTCCTTTTATGAAGCTACAGTTACCCTGATACCAAAACCACAAAAAGACCCAACCAAGAAAGAGAATTACAGACCGATCTCACTCATGAACATCGACGCAAAAATCTTCAATAAAATACTGGCAAACCGAATCCAAGAACACATAAGAAAAATTATCCATTATGATCAAGTAGGCTTCATCCCAGAGATGCAGGGCTGGTTCAACATACGCAAATCTATCAATGTAATCCACCATATAAATAAACTGAAAGAAAAAAAACATATGATCATTTCACTAGATGCGGAAAAAGCATTCGACAAAATTCAACACCCCTTTATGATAAAGGTCTTGGAGAGAATAGGGATACAAGGGTCCTACCTAAATATAATAAAAGCTATTTACAGCAAGCCAACAGCTAACATTAAATTAAACGGAGAAAAACTCAAAGCCATCCCACTAAAATCAGGAACACGACAAGGATGTCCACTCTCGCCATACCTCTTCAATATAGTGCTTGAAATTCTAGCAATAGCAATAAGACAACATAAGGAGATCAAGGGGATTCGTATTGGAAAGGAAGAAGTTAAGCTTTCATTATTTGCAGATGATATGATAGTGTACATAAGCGACCCCAAAAATTCTACCAAAGAACTCCTACAGCTGATAAACAGCTTTAGTAACGTGGCAGGATACAAGATCAACTCCAAAAAATCAGTTGCCTTCCTATACACCAAGGATAAGGAAGCAGAGAGGGAAATCAGAGAAGCATCACCTTTCACGATAGCCACAAATAGCGTAAAATACCATGGGGTAACCCTGACCAAGGAAGTGAAAGATCTACTTGACAAGAACTATAAGTCTTTGAAGAAAGAAATTGAAGAAGACACCAGAAAATGGAAAGACCTCCCTTGCTCTTGGATTGGGAGGACCAACATAGTAAAAATGGCAATTCTACCAAAAGCAATCTATAGATTCAATGCAATCCCCATCAAAATCCCATCAAAATTCTTCACAGATCTGGAGAAGACAATAATCAACTTTATATGGAAAAACAAAAAACCCAGGATAGCCAAAACAATCTTATACAATAAAGGTTTGTCTGGAGGCATTACCATCCCTGACTTCAAACTCTATTACAGAGCTACAGTATTGAAAACAGCTTGGTATTGGCATAAAAACAGAGAAGTCGACCAATGGAATCGAATAGAAGACCCTGACATTAACCCACAAACCTATGAACACCTGATCTTCGATAAAGGAGCCAAAAGTATACAATGGAAAAAAGAGAGCATCTTCAACAAATGGTGCTGGCAAAACTGGATGTCAATCTGTAGAAGAATGAAAATAGATCCATATCTATCACCATGCACAAAACTCAAATCCAAATGGATTAAAGACCTCAATATCAGTCCGAACACACTGAACCTGATAGAAGAGAAAGTGGGAAGTACTCTACAGCACATGGGCACAGGAGACCACTTCCTATGTATAACCCCAGCAGCACAGACACTAAGGGCATCATTGAATAAATGGGACTTCCTGAGGCTGAGAAGCTTCTGTAAAGCAAAGGACACTGTCACTAAGACAAAAAGACAACCCACTGACTGGGAGAAGATCTTCACCAACCCTGCAACTGACAAAGGTTTGATCTCCAAAATATATAAAGAACTCAAGAAACTAGACCGTAAAAGGCTAATCAACCCAATTATAAAATGGGGCACTGATCTGAACAGAGAATTCTCAACAGAAGAACTTCAAATGGCCAAAAGACACTTAAGGTCATGCTCAACTTCCTTAGCGATCAGGGAAATGCAAATCAAGACAACTTTAAGATACCACCTTACACCTGTCAGAATGGCTAAAATAAAAAACACCAATGATAGCCTTTGCTGGAGAGGTTGTGGAGAAAGGGGTACAATCACCCATTGCTGGTGGGAATGCAAACTTGTGCAACCTCTCTGGAAAGCAGTGTTTCGGTTTCTCAGGAAATTCAGGATCAACCTACCCCTGGATCCAGCAATACCACTCTTGGGAATATACCCAAGAGAGGCCCTATCATACAACAAAAGTATATGCTCAACTATGTTCATGGCAGCATTGTTTGTAATAGCCAGAACCTGGAAACAACCTAGATGCCCTTCAACGGAAGAATGGATGAAGAAAGTATGGAATATATACATATTAGAGTATTACTCAGCAGTAAAAAACAAGGACTTCTTGAATTTTGCATACAAATGGATGGAAATAGAAAACACTATCCTGAGTGAGGTAAGCCAGACCCAAAAAGAGGAACATGGGATGTACTCACTCATATTTGGTTTCTAGCCATAAATAAAGGACATTGAGCCTATAATTCATGTTCCCAGAGAAGCTAAATAAGGTGAATCCAAAGACAAACACATAGGCATCCTCAGGAATATTAACCTTCATCAGGCGATGAAAGGAGACAGAGACAGAGACCCACACGGGAGCACCGGACAGAAATCTCAAGGTCCAAATCAGGAGCAGAAGGAGACGGAGCACGAGCAAGGAACTCAGGACCACGAGGGGTGCACCCACACACTAAGACAATGGGGATGTTCTATTGGGATCTCACCAAGGCCAGCTGGCCTAGGTCCTAAAAAGCATGGGATAAATCCGGACTAGCTGAACATAGTGGACAATGAGGAATACTGAGAATTCAAGAACAATTGCAGTGGGTTTTTGATCCTACTGCACGTACTGGCTTTGTGGGAGCCTAGGCAGTTTGAATGCTCACCTTACGAGACCTGGATAGAGGTGGGCAGTCCTTGGGCTTCCCACAGGTCAGGGAACCCTGATTGCTCTTCGAGCAGATGAGGGGGGGGGGGGACTTGATCGGGGGAGGGGGAGGGAAATGGGAAGCGGTTGTGGGGACGAGGCAGAAATCCTTAATAAATAAATAAATTAAAAAAAAAGAGTTAAAAAAAAAAAAAAGAAAATACTATCTTGAGTGAGGTAACCCAGACCCAAAAAGATGACCATGGGATGTACTCACTCATAATTGGTTTCTAGCCATAAATAAAGGTCAGTGAGTCTATGATTTGATATCCTAAAGAAGCTAAATAAGAAGGTGAACCCAAAGAAAAACATATAGCTATCCTCCTGGGTAGGGGAAGTAGATAAGATTGCCAGGCAAAAAATCGGGATCTTAAGGGTGGGGTGGGACGGGGGTAAGGGGAGATGGGGAGAGAAAAGTGAAAAGGGTAGGATGGGAAGAACTTGGGGCAACGGGATGATTGGGATAAAGGAAAGTTGGATAGGGGAGCAGGGAATCACATAGCTTAATTAAGGGAGCCATCTTAGGGTTGGGAAGAGTCTTGGACCTAGATGGGCTTCCAGGTGCCCAAGGCGAGGTCCCCAGTTATTTCCTGGGGCAGCTGAAGATAGTGAACCTGAAATGATCCTATCCTATAGCCATACTGATGAATATTTTGCATATCACCATAGAACCTTCATCTGGCGATGGATGGAGATAGAGACAGAGACCCACACTGGAGCACTGAACTGAGCTCCCAATGTCCCAATGAGGAACAGAAGGAGGGAGAAGATGAGCAAGGAAGTCAGGACCAAGAGGGGTGCACCCACCCACGGAGACAGTGGGGCTGATCTATTGGGAGCTCACGAAGGCCAGCTGGACTGTGACTGAAAAAGCAGGGGATAAAACCGGACTCTCTGAATATGGCGGACAATGAGGGCTGCTGAGAAGCCAAGGACAATGGCACGGGGTTTTGATCCTACTTCATGTTCTGGCTTTGTGGGAGCCTAACCAGTTTGGATGTTCACCTTCCTAGACCAGGACGGAGGGGGGAGGACTTTGGCCTTTCCACAGGGCAGGGAACCCTGACTGCTCTTCAGACTTGAGAGGGAGGAGGAGTGGAGTGGGGGGAGGGGGAGAGGAGTAGGGGGATGGTGAGAGGAGTGGGGGGAGGGGGGAGGAGTGGGAGGCTGGGAGGAGGCGGAAATTTTTTCTTCTCAATAAAAAGAAAAAGAAAACTCAATTATGCACACAATTTGCTAAAGAAAGGGAGAGGCAGAAAGAGAAGATCCAATCAACATTTAGCCTTTTGAAATAGCCACAGTTATATGTATTTGTATATATTATTGGTAAACTTTCTGGATAAGTTGACAATGGTACAAAATTCTTGTGGTTTCTGACTGGCTGTGTTTTGAAATCAGTAGTTACCATGAGCATTTATAAAGGAACACGGCTTGAGCACTTGGAAGAGGAATTCTTATGTACTCAGATGGTTCAAGAGCACTCAGGATATGGATCTCCAGCATGCATTTTGTGTGTTGGGTTCAGGGGTTCTTCTGTCATTGTCAACTCCTTGAGAAAGTCAATAGCATTTGAAAAGAAATACCACAAAAAAAGTTAAATTACACAGCATTTTAAAGAGAAAGATACAGCAAACAGAATGTTTATGTGTCCAATTATTTATTCAGCTCTGAGAGCAATGTCTTATTTAGAAGAAATGAGAGATCAACTTTGAGGGTAGTTAAGCATATTTTTTTGACAGATAAAATGACCAGTTGTGGGATACAGTGCCACACATCATCTTCTTGCCTTGAGAGCTTTCCAAAAGATAAGAGACAGAAGCAAATTTCCTATGTGACTTTCAAGTAAGAAATAAATAAAAATATATTTGTACATCATTAAAAAAAATAAATAAATATAGCATACAATACCAGATCTTTTAAAAAGGGAACTGAAATATTTTATGTCTTTATGAAAAAAGATGCAGCTAAAACAGCAAAAATGTAAGTAAGAAATTACAATTTATTCCTAAGGTAGCAATCCTTTACAAGAAGAAGGCTGGTGTGCCACAGATCTGTAGATCAGCAGGAAGACTCTCAGAAATGTACGAGTGAAAACAGCACTGTGTTTGAATAACTGGTTCTCAGCTAGTGACACAGTTTTGGAAGGTTATGGAACTCTCAAGGACAGAGCCTTGTGGAGTAAGGTCGCCCCTTTTAGAATGGAAATGTTTATTCTATGCCATTGTTTATTGGAACTCTGTAACTTGAGTTTTATTGTACAGCATGTTACAGTTAAGAGCATGAATCTTAACAAGAGAATCTGTACTTAACCCTTGAACAGCGTTGGGAATGTGTCTTAGCTAAGATTTCCACTGATGTGATGTAACACCGTGACTACAAAAAAGCACAGTTTTGAGCTGTTTTTGTATGTCAACCTGACGCAAGCTACAGTCGTCAGAGGAAGGAGCCTCAGTGGTGGAAATGCTTTCCTGGGATCCAACTGTAAGGCATTTTCTCTGTTAGTGATCTGTGGCAAAGGACCCAGCCCATTGTGAGTAATGACATCCCTGGGCTAGTGGTCCTGAGTTCTATAAGAAAACAGGCGGAACAACCCATGGGAAACAAGCCAGTAAGCAGCCCCCCTCCGTGGCCCCTGCATCAGCTCCTGCCTTCAGGTTCCTGCCCTGCTTGAGGTCCTATCCTGATTTTCTTCAGTGATGAACAGTGATATAGAATAGAAGAATAAGCCAAATAAACCCTTTCTTTCCTCCCCAACTTGCTTTTTTGTCATGGTGTTTCATCACAGCAATAGAAACCCTAACTAAGAAATCATGTATAAGACAGTACTTCCATTCCCCCTACCCCCAGCTAATGTGTTTGTAAAATACATTTTTGTAATGCTTGCTCACTACACTAGCCATAATAATTCCAAGTTCCATGTCATTTTATTTACTGGTATAGGGCCTGTGCCTTGTACATAAGGAGGTACATAGTAAAACCTCAGTGAAAACCTCAAACCCATTCATTTAGATTAAAACTTGAAAATTCAAAAGTAAATGTCTGTTCTTTCCAGTCTTTTTGATTAAAAAGTAATGTATCTCAGTGTGGAGATGCACATTCCAGTACTCCAGAGGTGGGTGGGTCTCTCAGAATTCAAGGTCAGCTTGGTTTACAAAGTCAGCGTCGGGACAACTGTGGCTACAGAGTGAGACACTCTTAAAATGAACAACAACAAAATCGATAGGTAAAATCACTGGGGGAAATGTGTTTCCTCACTGTGACTGAAGATCTTATTGATTAATGATGAGGAAAACAACGGTAAACTTTTTACAAGCTCTCCAAATGATAGGTACGATGATTAAGTTTAATTGCCATCTTAACTGGCCTAAGACATCCCTAGTAAAGCACTTCCCCCATCGTAGAGGGAGGGTGTTTCCAAAGACTATTGGGATTGTCTCTCAGTGTGGGTGGCACCGCCCTCTAGACTGGCAATCTGAATGGAACCACAGCTGGGAAAGGCAGAAGCCTGTCGTCACTTGCAGGTCCCCTGTGTCTGGGCAAGGGCTTCTGTTGCTGCTGTCTTTGCCTCTGGAATCATACCCCATATTCAGCCTCAGTTGTAGACGAACACCAACAATTCAGGGAGCTTCCTAATTGGACTAGAACTGTATCATTGGTTCCCCGTTTAGATTTATTTATTTTACGCGTATGAGTGTTTTCCTCTCATGGTTGTATATACACTACATTTATGCCTGGTGCCAGTGGAGGTCGTAAGAAGGCATAAGATCCTCTAGAATTATGGGTGTTGGGAATCCAACTCAGGCCGTTTACAGGAACAATAAGTGCTGATCCTTATCTCCAGGTCCCAGTCTCCCTCCCCCCCCCCCCCCCGCCCCAGCTTTTTGAGGGTTCCATCTTCTATTGAGCAGCTTTGTTTGACTGACTCTCCAACATGCAGATGGACACTGGCCATTCAGCTTTCAATCACATAAAGTTATTTTGTTCCTCTAGAAAATCCTAAGTAATATGTTTATTTGGTGAATTATAGTTCTTGTCTTTGAGCTGTATATAAACATGAGGGTGATTGTGCATGGAAGATTTCCCATACTGCACTAGCATTTCAGGGACAATTCAAGGCCACCTAATTCAGACGTGGTTCTTGAATTTTGATGACTGTGCTGTTTCACTGTTCCAGTTTGAATTGAGATATTTTGTTTCTAAGAAAGATTCACTTGGATGGTGTCCAATAAGAATACAGGAAATAAAGGATGTTCTCTCGTGGGGGAGTCCAGAACTGGCAACAACAGCAGCATTTTATATCTTAGCAATCAGCAGACCCAGACATGAGAATGCGAGCCTATAAAGATTGATTTTCATTATATGTGTAGGTGTTTTGCCTGCGTGTATGTCTCTGCACCATATTTGCAGTGCTCCTGGGGTCCACAAGAGGGTGTCAGAACTCCTGGAACTGGAGTTACAGATGCCTGAACAATTGTGACAGCTGACCAGTGAACCTGGGTCCTCTGGATCAACCTGGGCCCACGGTCCTAACTGCTGAGCCACCTCTCCAGCCTAGCCTTTCGGATCTTAACAGTGGTGTTCTTTGTAACAATAATAGGAAGGGTCATTCATCTGTTTTATCTTTACTATCTGACTTTCTCAGTTTCATTTTCTTTCATTTACTGCTTTTGCCAAAACACGGTTGTATTAAAAAAAATGGTGAATCAGTAAAAAAAAGATATGATTTCTCAATTATCTGTGTAATAAATGAGAAGAACACATCACAGTAGGAAGATAAGTTTGAAGAGAAGTATTTGTATAATTATTTGAATTCTCATTTGGGTTTTTTGTTGTTTTTGGTTTTGGTTTTTTCGAGACAGGGTGTCTTTGTACAACTATGGTGCCTGTCCTAGAACTTGCTCTGTAGACAAGGCTGGCCTCAAACTCACAGATATCATCTGCTTCTGCTTCCCGGGTGCTGGGATTAAAGGTATGCACCACCACCACCAGGCTGGGTTAAGTATTTTTCAATGAACCACCATTTTGAATTCAAAAGACCCACTGAAAGACAAACAATTACTTTGTCTTTCTTGAATATTTGGCAAACATTTTTTTTGGAAGCGACAATGGTGAATTGTCTCTTCAAGGAAAACAGCTGACCTTGTTTATTAGCAGGGCTAAGAATTCCAAGGAAGTGTGGGTCTAGTGCTGCTGGCCGGCCATCCCAGCAGCTACCCAGGAGGCCAAGGTAGGAAGGAGTCCCAAGCTTAAGGCCTACATAAACTGTAAGTGGATACAAGCCCAGTCTAATAAACTCTGCAAGACCTTGTCTCAAGAAGTAAAGGGGGATGAGGATGTAGCTCAGATGGTAGGGTACTTGATCTGTGTGCATGAGGTCCTGGGTTTAGTCCCCAGCATTACATGACAACAAATGGCATGGTGGCACATATCTATATTAGCACATGTGAGATGGAGGCAAGAAGATAGATATTCAAGGTCATCCTTAGCTACACACCTAGTTTGAGATCAGTCCAAGCTACCTTCAGCCTTGTCTTAAATATAATATATGGGCTGGAGAGATGACTTAGCAGTTAAGAGCAGTGGTCATTTTTCCAAAAAGCATAGGTTGGATTGACAGTACCCACATGGTAGCTCACAACCATTTGTAATTTCAGCTTCAGAGGATCCAACACCCTCTTCTGGCTTACATGGTACCAGGCATTCATGTGGTGCAGAGACATACATGCAGGCAAAAACACCTATATTTATAAAATAATTTGTATATGATACATATTATATGAATGTATATGCTAAGTTTGATATGTTACACATAATTTATAAGATTACATATTCTGTATATATGTAAGATTTCAAGCAAAATTTGGAATTTTGTAAAACCACACACAGAGTGAGATTGGCAGCTTATGCAGGAAGGCTAATCTTCTGAATTCTAGTCAATGACTCCTTTTCACTGCAAGGCTCCAATTAGTTATTCTACATAGCAAACTGGAGCAAAAGGAATTACAGTGTGCTGAGACACTGTTTGCTGAGACTGCTAGAATCTATAAGGTCAAGGTAGAGATCACACAAATTCAATTTTCCAGAGTCTAGCTTTGCCTTGCCTCATGATATTTGAGCCTGCAATCACCACTGATGTTTTAACAATAGACAGTGTTTGAAGCCCATGTTTGTATCAGTTCTTTTGTAAACTTAGAGCCTTGAGAAACAGGATTTTGGTAAGTGAGGGTTGATGTCTGGGACCATGCATATTATTAGGAGTTTTCTGCTGCTCCGACTAGCAATCCTTAATGAACTCATTAATCATCTAGATGAAATTGTGCGAGTCATTCTTTAGGCTATTGTATTATTTCAGTTTAAAGGCTACTATTACTGTTTACTTTCATATCTCCTCAAGAAAGACACGTAACTCCCAATGTTCCAACAGGGTATTAGCACATCCGAAGATGAGGTAGAGTGGATCGTCTGTAGAAATCCTCAGATGGCATCCCCCTCTGTGTGGTGTGGATCAGTATGCCTCCTAGATGAATTTTGTCAGCAGAGTGAATATTAGATGAACCCTAACCCCAAGGGCTACAACCCCAGAAAGCCGTCTGTGTGTGACTAAGACTGCAGGAGAACTAGTTGTGTGACCAGTTGTGTGGCCCCAACTGAAGACAGTGAGACATCCAAAGCTGGACTAGACAGGATGGTTCAAAGAGAGCACCTGGAAGAGCTCTGAGTATAGTCAGCTTCCACTTGACCTAATGGCAAGTCTCTTCTCCAAATTCTACTTCCCCAACCTTCTCAACCCAGTCCTCCACGCAAAAATGTCAGGTCTTGAGTGGACAGATGTCATTTGTGTCCTGTCACCAAGTACAGGGTTAATACATAGACATTCATTGAGGTTCTATGTGTGTCTTGTCAATCTTTCCTGTTTTCTTGTTTATATTGAGAGTTCTACTCTTCAGAGTTGTTTTAAAGTCTTGCTATTTTGGACAGCTCCGCCCATAAACAAAGTACAGTCTCTATCTGCAGCTCTCAGTAGAATGTAAAGTTTCATCTCATATGAAACAAGGAAAACATGTATAAGAAAAAGATTTCTGTAGAAATCCAAGGGGTAGTAATGCCAGCCTAAAATGTGGAAGTTTGCTGTGGGTGGACTAGTGATTGTTGTTTGTTTCATTTTGTCATAAATGTGGTTTGGACTAAAATATTGATAAATTCATTTTTATTTTGGTGTTGAGTTGTCTTTTGAATATATATATATATATATATATATATCTTGTAGAAATTTTGAAATACTTATTTTTAATTATGTGTCTGTATATATCCCTGTATGATCATGCTCACATGAGTTCAGGTGTCTGGAGGCCAGAGGCATCAGATCCCTAGGTCCTGGAGTTACAGATGGTTGTAAACCACCAGACAGGGTGCTGGGTCCTCTAGAAGAGAAGTGAGCCATCTTAAACACTGAGCCTTCTCTCCAGCCCTAGATTTTTCTTACATGAAGAAACAAAACAATGTTAACAGCATGTCAGAAGTTGTGTGGTAGGGTATGAGTCATGAAGGTATCCTGTGACATCAATTGGTAGGAAAGTCATTGCTCTTTTGGTAGGTTCATGAAAGATGCTTGTAGTTGTTGGATTTTCTTTTACTCCAGTCCCACAATGGAACATCAAAATGTAGTTTATTGTATTTTACTCTTTGATTTTTTTTTCCTTTTCGTTTTTCTGTATATATTACTTTCAGTCTTATCCTCCATGGCTGGAATTGGGGGAGGTGGCTGACCCCTGACACGTTCTCTTGCTCCTTCCTCCTCTTCCCAGATTTCTCCTCCTATTTATTCTCTCAGCCATGCCTGCCTAACCTTTTTTGTGCTTCACTATTGGCTATTTATCTCTTTATTAGATCATCAGGTGTTTTAGATAAGCAAAGAATCACAGCTTCACAGAGTTAAACAAATGCAGCATAAACAAACTAACACATCTTAACATAATGTTCTACAACAAATGCTAAAGATGGAACTGCAGTTCACTAGTGGAGGGGAATGATAAAAAGGGCATGTCACATATATGGTGCTCCTTGCACCTGCAGACGCAGATGCTCATGTGGGGTGGAAGCATATCTCCCTATACACTCTCCCCCCACACCAATTGCTTTTCTGACAAGATAGTCAAGATTCCCTGTAAGTGAATGTATAGACTACATTGCTAGCTCTTAAATCATATAGTCTGATGAACACTGGGGCACAATGTACCTAATTCAGGGCAGTTTCCAAAAAAATATGACAATAGGCAACTAAAAATAGTTACAGAGATAAGACAATACAAATGAAAATGACAGACTTATTTGGAGGTAGACAACTACTTCTTAACTTCGGGAGATACTGTTTAAGTCTCTCCTCTCAGTAGGACATTCCTAGGGGTGAGTGTGTTCCTGGGACACACCCTGCACACCACACCTTGAAGTCACAGAGGTCAACCTACCTCTGCCTCCCAATTGTTGGAATTAAAGGTGTGTACCACCTCACCCAACTACTCTTTTTTTTCTTTTTTAAGAACTTTAGCCTTTTTCTTTTCTCTCCCAAGCCGGCATATATTTTTAATACGCAGTAAAACATTTAGAGATTTTTTTGAATTTCTCTTTACTATATCTCTCTCTTTTTCTGACTACATGAGTCTTTAAGGATAGGATGAAAGCCGTGGCTTTGACGACTGGATCCAGCCCATTCCTTAGCTTTCCAGCCTCATGGCAAAGGTACCGGCTGTAGCCATTTTTATTGTCACAACTCTATGGCATTTCAAGGTCCCTGCCAGCAAGCAAGCTGCAGCATTCTGCTCACAGACCACACTCAGTCGGACTGCCTGCCTGAAAGGGTCAGAGTTTACCATGGCAGGATAGCCCAGAAAGCCGGAATTTTAAAATGGCTCAGTTTTTTTCCTGCTACGGCTGAAAACTGAAAAGCATGCATTCAGCTTTTCATCAACACCATTTAAGTGTTTCGTGGCAGGACCTCTTAAAAGAGCTGCAGGGTTTTGCAGCTAAAACTGAGTCAGGAAGCCACTCTTAGATGAGAGTGCTTGCTTGCCTCTAGCAAGCAGAGCAGCCCCAAGAAATTGCTGCTACCAAGAAGCCATGCTTTACTCTATTCTTTTCCAAGCTTTCTCAGGCTTTCTGTGGATTCAGTTATCCACATCTGGGCACCATTTGTTGTGATGGGGCCAGAAGGCCTGCTTTTTGTCCTGCCCAGTTCCTGCATGGTTAGCTTTACACCCGAAATAAAAACACAGAGATTGTATTCATTTAAACACTGACTGGCCCGTTAGCTCTAGCCTCTTACTGGCTAATTCTCACACCTTAGTTAACCCATTTCTAATAATCTGTGTAGCACCATGAAGTGGTGGCTGAAAGATCCTGACCTACATCCGTCTCGGGTTGGAGAATCATGGCATCTGCCTGACTCTGCTTTCTTCCTCCCAGAATTCTGTCCTGTCTCCCCCTTCCAGATATGTTCTGACTTATCAGGCCAAGCAGTTTTCTTTATTAATTAACCAAATGAAAACAACAGATAGATAGAAGACACTCCTACATCATGTGGTATTGACAATGAAAAGGCTGAATGGATTTATTCATATTCCTTGTGGTTGAAGTCATTGTTTTGATTGGTGTTTATATAAAAATATGTATCTGGCTGGGCATGGTTGCACACACCTTTAATCCCAGCACTTGGGAGGAAAACCCAGGTGGATCTCTGAGTTTGAGGCCAGCCTGATCCACAAAGTAAGTTCCAGAACAGTTGGAACTATATAAACAACATTGTCTCAAAAACAACAATAATAAAAATATGCATCCATCCTTGTGGAACTGGGGCTCGATGCTTTACTTTCAGCAGAAGATAAGCACAGAAAACCTCCTTCAGAGCTCAGGGAACATTAAGGTGGGCACAAAAAGAATGTAATAGCCAGAGGAATGGGTAGATAGTTTAAAAGTAGATTCAATAATATACTCTTTTTATCCTAGCATTCCTATGTCCCTTTTTTCTTTTTAGAAAGAGATTCACTCCCATCTCTTGGGAATGTGGGAATTGTGATCTTGAAATTGCTTCTTGTTGTCTGTGGGAAATGACATCTTTAGGGGTGCCTGAGAAAATTGGGATAATGGTAAGTTCTGGGACTTAGCTGTCTCATCTGTTGTTCAGTCCCTGTGTGATGGGAAAGTGCAGGGCACATCTGAGGTCCTGACTTTAATAATCTGCGAGGATGGACCATCTCAGATAGCTACTTTGTAATTGTCTAGTATGCAGACTTTTGGGAAAATGCAATGGAAACATTCTGTGAGACTGGATCACCTAGACTACTTGTCTGTCTTCCTTTTGTTCTGAAAACATTCAAATTTTAAAGGTAACATATGTATCTGCATAAATACAAATATTAAACGTGAGGTGTGCACAAATCAGATAAAGATGATTCTCTGCTCTGTGTTTGAGCAGATAAAAGACATCTCTAAACTTCATAAGTTCATATGGACTACATAACCAAACTGTAATGTAAATTTCCATCCATGCTGTATGAAAAGATAACATAAATCATGAGGACTCTGTAACCAATAAGATTTATCATCTCATGTAGTCTCAGAGCTGTCCCCATGCAGTGGGATCAGCATGTACATCACCTGTCTTATAGGGTTTTTTTTCCTTCATGTTTGTAGGCAAATTTTCAGGAGATCTCCCCCAGTCAAGTCTGATATTTATCAATGTTGAAGGAATCCATAGTTTATTTCCTGTGGAAACAAAGACATAACCCCTCCCTTTCAATACATTTTTGAACTCCACTATGAAGTTAAGATATACTTAAAATGTGTGGGCTGGTTTAACTAACAGTTTTTCTACACTCCAATGTCTCTCAGTAGCTGCTGTTTTTGTTCATTTGTATTTAAAGAAGTTAAAGTTAATAAAGCACCATGTAGGGTCCAAACACCCTGTATTACGTTGTCTCCCATCCTTATGTGACTTACTTGTTTCATATTACTTTACTCTCTCTTTAAAGACTTCACTTTATTATTTTCAAATTGTTTATTTCTCTATCTATACCCATTTCTTTTCTTTTTTCAGCACCTAAGCACATTTTCAAGCATACTGTACCTGTTCAAAGGTTTTTTCAGTCTGGGCTTGGCTTTTTGCTTGCCTGCATCCATTCTGTTGTGAGCCAAGTTTTAACGTGCCAGGCAGGAAGTTCCAGAGAGGATACAGTTTCTAGGAAGTTGTGTCTGACTCTTTGTCAGGAATTTTTCTCAGATTTCTCAGGCTTTATGCTTGGATATACAGGCCTGATATTAGGCACCAAATGTAAGCAGCCTTTCTTTGGACGACCAACTTCTGAATAATGATGCAAGGACTTTTTATTAATTGTGAAAGCTTGTTCTTAGCTTAGGCTTGTTCCCAACTAGCTCTTAAAACTTAAATTAACCTGTTTGTATTCATCAATGTTCTGCCATGTGGCTCATTATCTATCCTTAGCACCAAAAGTCCAACTTCTTCCACATCTGGCTGATAAATTTCCCACCTCAGATTCTTTCCCAGAGCTCCTATCTCTGCCCAGAAATCCCGCCTATTCTCTTCTGCCTAGCTATTGACTGTTCAGCTCTTTATGAAACCTGTCAGAAAGTGCCTTAGACAGGTGAAGTTAAACAGAGACACATCTTCACAGTGTACAAAAGATGATCCCAACACAGAACCACTGTGGAGAGAACTGGTTCCTGTACACATGCACTGTTGTATTTATGCAGTTTAATGATGCTGTCACTCCACATTCCAGATATCTCTCTTGTCAAAGTCACCGATCGTCTTCACAGGGTGTTGCTATACAGGCTCTCTCCATTTTACCTTCCCATTTTACCAATCAGCTGCAGTTGACACAGTCATATTTTTCATTTGGAAGTTTTATCTGGAATTTTTTTGTTGGATTCTGGGAATCTACACTGTTGATATTTCCTGTACCAATGTTGATTCCTCATTTACCGCTGAATCTGTTCTCTAACACTGGAGTGTCTGCGACTCTAACCTTTTTGTTCCATTCATTCTCATTGTTTTTCAAATGCTACTTACATGCCGGAAAATGCATGTACCCAATGCACTTCATTCTGCCACACTCACTTTTACTGTGTTTCATAGACATGGATTTTACAAATGGCAGGGGTTTGTAACAACTCCCCCCAGCAAATCTCTCAGGGCATTGTTTTTCCCATTGCATATTTCTCCTTCCTATCTCTGTCACATTTTGGTAATTCCTACATTTCAGACTTCTTCAACGTTGCTATCTCTGTTATAGTGACTAATGGTCTCTAGTGTTAACTGTTGTAGTATTCTAGTGCCCCGTGGACAGCATTCATAGAAGATATTAATCTTCATCAGTGACTCTGTGTTCAGCTAGTGAGGTGGCTCAGTGAGTTAAAGTACCTTCCTCCAAACCTGGCAACCATGGTTGGATCCCCAGAACCGACATAGTGGAAGGAGAGAATCAGCTCCTTAAGGTTGTCTTCTGTCCACCACGTGTGTGCTATGGCACACCTATGCCTCCACATGTATACACAATAAATAAATGTGAAATGCATTATAAAATAATGTGTATATATTTGTGGCCATTTTACTCTACCAAATGGCTATTTCTCCATATCTCCCCCTCTTCAGCTTTTCCTATTTTACTGAATAACAACATATTAAAATTAGGTCAATGTCTCACAGGAAATTTTCTGCTCCCAAGCATAGGTCCTTGGGCTTCTTGCCTCAGAAGTGCCACAGCAGGCATCATGAGAAAGTGAAGAGCTTCACCAAAGATGACCCTTCCAAGCCTGTTTACCTCACGACCTTTCTAGGTTAAAATGCTGGCATGACCTACATTGTCCGGGAGATTGACAGACCAGGATCCAAGGTGAACAAGAAAGAAATCATGGAGGCTGTAACTATTGTAGAAACACCACCTATGATGGTTGTGGGCATAGTGGGATATGTCAAAAACCCCATGGGATCTCTGTACCTTCAAGACAGCATTTGCTGAGCACGTCAGTGATGAGTGTAAAAGGCGCATTTCTACAAGAACTGGCACAAATCTAATAAGGCCTTCACCAATAAGAAATGGCAGAATGACACGGGCAAGAAACAGCTGGAGAAAGACTTCAATATCATGAAGATGTACTACCAAGTCATCCACAAAATTGCCCACACTCAGATGGGTCTGGTTCCTCTGCGCCAGAAGAAGACACACTTGATAAAGATCCAGGTGAATGGGGGTACTGTGGCTGAGAAGCTAGACTGGGCCTGGGAGAGGCTTGAGCAGCAGGTTCCTGTGAACCAAGTGTTTGGGCAGAATGAGATGATTGATGTCATCGGGGTGACAAACCGCAAAGGTTACAAAGGGGTGACCAGTCATTGGCATACAAAGAAACTGCCCCATTAAGACCCATTGAGGGTTGCCTGTATTGGTGTTTGGCACCCTTCCAGAGTGCTCTTCTCTATGGCTCGGGCTGGGCAGAAAGGCTACCGTCATCAGACAACACATCAACAAGAAGATTTACAAGACTGATCAAAGCTACCTTATCAAGAATGGCAAGCTGATCAAAAACAATGTATCTACTGACTATGACCTTTCTGACAAAAGCACCAACCCACTGGGTGGCTATGTCCATTATGATGAGGTAGCCAATGACTCAATCATGCTCAAAATCTTGGTGGAAACCAAGAAGCGAGTGCTCACTCTCCACAAGTCCTTGCTGGTGCAGACCAAATAACAGGCTCTGGAGAAGATTCACCTGAAATTTATTGACACCACCTCCAAGTTTGGCCATGGTCATTTCCAAACCATGGAGGAGAAAGCATTCATGGGACCACTGAAGAAGGACTGTTTTGCCAAAGAGGAAGGTGCTTTATGCCAAAATTTGCTTAACTAGTGTGGTCTCAATAAAAACGTTTCCAGTGGAAGAAATAGAAAGAAAGAAAGAAAGAAAGAGAGAGAGGAAGGGAGGGAGGGAGGGAGGGTGGAAGGAAGGAAACAGAGAACATCGTGGAGAATGTTTCCACAATGTGTGTGTATGTGTGTGTATTTATGTGTCAATATATTATCATCTGAACATCACCAGACTGTCACATTATCAGCTTAAAAGATATCTTTGTTTTCTAAATGGAGTTTTATTCTATATAATTGTATGAATGTTTTATGCCTAATATGCTGATGGCAGAAGTTGCAAAGTAATCCCACACTATTTCAGAATTGCATATAACAAAGGGTTATTTATTTAGGGGAGACTTACCGATCACTGTCCTAGATCACAATCCTCTGCATGAACGGGAACAGGAACAGAATATAGCAGCTGGAAGTGAAAGCCAGAAGCAAGAGAGTCGGTGTAGGCTTTACAGCTGCATTTATAGTATAAGAGACCATGCCCAAGTGGGCTGGTATCTTAAAGGCTATTGACTGAAGGAGCAGAAGGAGCTCCCACAGTACATTCCCCTTTTGTTTAAATAGGAGAGTTCCAAAACCAATACAAAACTATGTACACTAGGAACAGATATCAAGTATAATATTAGAATTACAACTAGTATAAACAATATTAAGCAAGGAACATATACTAAATGTTTTAATAAACATTCTATTGTAAGGAGTCTATGTCTTATATTGGAAATGGCTTGGCTAGATCATAGAAGGATGGAAACTATGACTATCTAATCTTCAACCCCATCAAAAACCTGAGAAGAGAGATAATATTACTTGAGTAGGCAGGAAGTACAATCAAGCAGCTTCTGAAATGTGCAGTAGATGACAGATACAATTGGCTGCCTGAGCAATCACCCAAAGTTTTGTTTGCAATATTGAAGCAACCAACTTTGGCTAAGGCCTAGAGTAACTGATAGACCATTTTAAGAGGCAGGAAGTTTTTCAAAACCGTCTTACCCTGTCTTGGCAAGATTTGATAGTCTTTTCTCTTGTATACTGCTTGTCCAGTCTAGACATCATGCACTTTGTCTAGACATGGGCAGTTTCTTGCCCAAAGGCCAGTTGTGCCAAGAAGAAGACAAACTCCAAGTGAAGTGTCTTTGGTGCGCAACACTCTCTTGGGAATAAATCAGTGCTGCCAGGAGCAATCGTGTCTCACATCAACAGAATCCTAAGTTATTTAAATGCCATATTCTACAGATCTTTGAAGTGGTTGAAGGTTACCTGTCTATGCAGTATACAATCTCTGTGTATCTAAAGAACCTAATTAGTCTGACTAAACATATAACAAACATGAATGACTATTGACCTACATAACTTAAAGATTAAGACTTCATGTAAGATTATTAAACAATCTTTAAACAATTGTGCCGTAAAGGAGGACAATGACATCAAAATGTAAACAATGTATAAATATCTTAATCATGGGTAGAAATATATAATGAAATGTGATAAATATATCCTAAAATTGTATCAATATACAAAATGTCTTAAATGGAGATAGAAACATGAATAAATACAATATGACAAATATTGTATTTAGGCATGTAAATATGCATAGTTTTACAAATATTGTAAACAAAAATAACAAATATAATTTGAACTTGTATCAATATACAAGAAACTATAACAGTGTAAATTGTCCATAAATAATAGCTCACAAGCATTTACTCTATTACTCACTATTATTTACTATTATTTGTGTGAATAAGTTCACACCAAATTACCTATTCTATTGAATCTTCCCTTTTTTTGAGATCTCTAAACCTACATAATTTCTACCCCAACCCCCAACTCCATGCAAGTAATAACCCCTAAATGTTGTCTCTAATGGTGACAACAAACTGTGTTAGGGGAAGGGATGATGCTTTCTAGAATTACTTCCTGCTGTCATGGGGGCAATGTTTATTTTATGGAATCCTATAAAAGTAAAGTGATGGTTAAGTTTCAAGATTGCTGTTCTGTATAATTACAAATGGTCTCTGAGTAGTTGATGGGGTCTTTTTGTTTGTTTGTTTTGAAGTTGTTATTCGGAGAATAAGTTCTTATCTGGCCAGAACATTGTAAGAAGGTGCGCCATTTCTGAAGCTGGTACCCCAAAACCAGTCTCATAGTACTACTATCAGCATCATGAAGTCATATCAACCAGATGGAGTTATTGTTGTGTGGCCCCATCTTCTTCCTGGAAGCTTCAAAGATTACTGCAGGAAAATCTACTGTTTATTGTGGAAAGCTTAAGCATCATTCATATAAACATTTATTCAATGAAAGATACAATATAAACAAAATGGGCATGGAGAAAAGTAAAATATTTCCTTAAAATCTATATTCATACTGTCACATATCAGATGGCTCCTAACATGAGACAGAAATTCTGAATTTTGCTTTTAACAACATCCTTTAAAGGATAGCCATTGTCCAATTCCAAAGTCAGCTCTTATTTTTAAGTAGAGATGTATACATGTCCAAATAATTAAATTTACTATGCAGATAATACAGCATCATAAGGCAGATTTCTCTTTGTTTGTTGATTCTTTCTGGATATGTATGTTTTTATCTTTAGGCATCTATATGTCCAATGTTTCTCCACTCTTTGAAGATGATTATTTTCCTGCAAAGACAAGAACAGAACCTTGCCCCAACCCTTATGAGGTTTTCTTACCACCTGTAGGGTTGTCACCTCTGTGGATGAGCCATAATTTCTCTTTATGAAGAGGTTTCTCTTGTTCAAACTGAATCTTTATCAATTTTGATGGTATCCATAGCTTTTCTTCTCCTGTAGAAACAAGAGTTAAAACCCTTCCCCAATGTAGCACATCTCCTGGTTTCCATTCTGAGGTCAACACATCCTTGAAATATATTGGCTGATTTAATTCAGAAGTTTTTTCTATTATCTAATGTCTCTCTGATGCTGTTGTTCTTTTCTCATTAGCATTAAGAAAATTCAAGGTTAATAAAGCATTATGCAATCTATTTCTGGAGGCATTTCCATTCCTTTCTGTTTGTTTAGCTTATCCTTTATAGTTGATTTGATCCTTCTATAACTGCCTGACCTGTAAGATTGTTGGGTATACCTCTAATATGCTTTATATTATAATAAGCAAGAAATGTTTCATTTTCTTTGAAACATATACTGGACCATTATCTGTCTTTATTTGTTCTGGTAAATCCATGATGGCAATAACTTCTAATAAATTCATGATTACTGAATCAACCTTTTCTGAGCTCAAGGCAGTTGCCTATTGAAAACCTGAATAAATATCAATGGTGTCATTTACATATTTTAATTTTCCAAATTCTATAAAATGGAACACATCCATCTGCTAGATTTAATTCATTTGAGTACTCTTTGGGTTACTCCCTGCTGCTAATGGTGTTTGGTTACAGAAAGAGTAAGTGGGACATTTCTTTATAATCTCTTTAGCTTGTTGCCATGTAATAGGAAACTCTTTCTTTAAACCTTTGTTGTTGACATAATGTTTCTTATGAAATTCTGAGGCCTTCAGTACACTTCCAACCAATAACCAATCAATTTCTGCATTACTTTGTGCTAAAGGACCTGGTAGACCAGTATGGGATTGGATGTGTGTTATGTATATGGTACAAAGCCTATTCTTGATTATATCTTGATCCTGTATGAATAATGAAGTCAATTCTGTTTCATCTGGTAAAAATTCAGCAGTTTCAATATGTAAGACATCTCTTTCTGCATATTGTGAATCAGTAAACTTATTGAGAAGTTCTTTAAAATCTCTTCATACCATGAGAATAGCATATAATCCTGCCTTTTGGACAGAATTATAAGGTCTTTGCTCCACCTTACTTAAATTTTCTGATTTGTAACCTGCCTTTCTGATTTATTTGCATATGTATAAAATGTATGGGATCCAGTTATTGATACATCACAGACAATTCAGGGAAGAATCCAAATAGTTCTCTTTATAAGATTAATTCTATCAATTTTCGGGATAATTGCTATTAATTTCTCCCCCAAAATCAGCACAAGCTCTTTGCCAAGTTTCATTGTCTTCCAATAATTTTTAATTTTATCAGCAGTAAAAGGAACTATAATCTCTGCTGGATCTATACCTGCTAGTTGATGAAGTCTCAATTTTCCTTTTATAATTAATCAAAATCTTTCTCCACATACGTTTTAAAATTTTACTTGTTTTTTAGTGGTAAAAAGATCCATTGTAAGATAATCTTCCCTCTGCATTAAAATTTCTGTAGGGGACCCAGGCGGTGGTGGCGCACGCCTTTAATCCCAGTGCTCGGAAGGCAGAGACAGGTGGATCTCTGTGAATTTGAGGCCAGCCTGGTCTACGAGAGTTAGTTCCAGGACAGGAACCAAAAGCTACAGAGAAACCCTGTCTCAAAAAATAAAAAAAAAATAATTTCTGTAGGGGAAATTCTGGAAGACAATATGACTAGACTACAGTTAAGATTTGGATTCACTCTATCTACATGTGCCTCCTGTAATTTCTCTTCAACAGCCACCAATTCTGTTCCCACTTCAGCTGTTAATTCTCTGGGACTATTTAAGTCTTTGTTACCATCTAAGGTTTTGTTTAAATAAACTTTTAGGTCAGGTGTTATCCCAACAGCCAGTTGTAGGCTGGAAATACCTCGTAACAATCTTTGGAAGTTGTTAAGAGTCCACAAGTGGTCTCTCCTAATTTGTGCTTTTTGTCTTGTAATTTTCTGTAAACCTATTTTGTAACCTAGGTAATTGACAGACTCTCCTCTTTGTATTTTTTTCAGTAGTAATTTGTAATGCCCATTTAGGCAAAGCTTTTTTTTTTACTTCTTTAAACATACTTTCTAAAGTATCTTTATTTGAGTCAGATAACAAAATGCTGTCCATGTAATGGTAAATTATATAGACTTAGAAAATTGCTTGCATATTCTTTCCAATGACTGATTTACAAAGTATTGACACAGTGTGAGACTACTGATCATTCCCTGTGAAAGGATTGTCCACTGGTATCTCTTAGTAGGCTGAGAATTATTGTAAGTAGGCACTGTGAAAGCAAATTTTTTTCGATCCTTTTCTTATAAAGGTATAATGAATAAACAATCCTTTAAATCAATAATTATTAGAGACCATCCTTTTGATAATAGAGAAGGCAGAGGAATTTCAGACCATAGAGGGCCCATAGGTTGGATAACTTTGTTAGCAGATCTTAGATTTGTCACCATTCTCCATTTTCCAGATTTCTTTTTAAGAACAAATACAGAAGAATTCTAAGGGCTGGTTGATTCTGCAATATGGTGAGCATCTAATTGCTTCTATACCAGCTGTTCCAAAGCCTGCAGTCTGTTTTCCATTAAAGTCCATTCTTTAATCCATATGGGTTTCTCCATTAACCATTTTAAAGGCAAGGCAGTTAGTACCTCTGGAGGTTTGCTAGTTGATTTGTGTTCTTGTACAGTCTGAATGACTGGTGACCATTGTTTATAATATTTTATAATATCTTTCCCAGAAACATGGGTTTTGGATACTGCATGAATGTTAATCTGGGTATTCCATTGCTGCAATAGATCATGGCCCCATAAATTCACTGCAATATTAGCTACATATGGCCTTAGCTTTCCTTTCTGTCCTTCTGGCCCTATTCATTCAACCCACCTTGTACTTGGTTTTACTTGAGATAGGGTTCCAATTCCTAAGAAACGAATATCTGCCTCTTGAAGAAGCCAATCTGGATGCCAAGATTTTGAAGTAATAATAATCACAGTTGCACCTGTATCTAGTAATCCCTCAATTACAGTGTCATTTTTATATATGAATGGAAAACAGGAACTGAGTCTGGCTCTTGCAGCCAGAAGCAAGAGCCGGAAGCAAAAGAGAAAGAGAGCGAATAGGCTTTACAGCTGCATTTTAGTATAAGAGACCATACCCAAGTAGTCTATTGGTTGAAGGAGCAGAAGGAGCTCCCACAGAAATATACCATTATTTTCCTATGTCAATTAATGTACCTTATAAGTGTAAATCTTTTTCTTTGAGATAGGTCTTACTATGTAGTGTGGGCTGGCCTGGAACTCACTATGTAAGACAGGCTATCCTGGAGCTAACAGAAATCCACCTGCCTCCACCTCCTAGAAGTGGGGGCTTAAAGGCTTGCATCACCACATCTGGCATAAGTGTAAATCTCAATGGCCAATTAATTTTCTACATTTTGCATGGATTTTTGATAATGCTTGGATCCTTTGTCCCTATTTATTCTTTGTTTTTTTCAAGACAGAGTTTTTCTGTGTAGCCCTGGCTGTCCTTGAATGCATTCTATAGACCAGGCTGGCCTCAATCTCAGGGGTTTGCTGCCTCTGCATCCTGAGTGTTGGAATTAAAGGCATGTGCCACCGTGATCAGCTGTTCCTGATTATTCTTTAAGAAGTATTATTTGAGTCTGGATAGACGCCCAAGAAGGCAAGAGTACATACTGATCTTCTAGAAGTCCTGCGTTCTTTTCCCTTGCCCACATGGGACAGTTCACAATGGCCTGTGACATGAGCCCCAGGGAATTCAATGTCCTCTTCTGTCCTTTGCAGGCACATACAAACACATGACACATACACATAGATTCAGTACACACCAGTAAAAATAAACAAAAAGAGATTACCTGTTATATAATTCAATATATTGAACAAGTTTAAATGATCAGGACTATTAAACCTTTAATGAAGGCATAATAATGGAGGCAATATCTTTGCATGGGGCTCTCACCTATAATTCTAGCACTTGGGAAATTAAGGAAAAATTATTTTGAATTTGAGGACAGTCAGGGTTACATAGTAAAACCCCCATCTCATAAATAATAATAAAGGATATTAGTTATGAAGTTAAACATGTTTTGAAATGTTTAATCAACATTCCTCTCTAAGGGAAATGGCAGCATATTGTGTGAAATAGTGCTCTGTTGTATAAGGTGTTTAAATTCATTGATGGGAAAACACCATGGACTAGGTGCAAATTATTACCCATGAAGATATACCTTGCTGTGGGAACTCTTTCAGCCAATAGACTTTAAGATACTGGCCCAATTTGGACATGGTCTCATGTACTATAAATGCAGGTGTAAAGCATGCATGAGTCTCTTGGCTGCTCAATTCAGTTCCAGTTCCCAGCACACACAGAGGACTGTGGACCACTACTCTTTCTGTGAGTTTATTCCCAGATAAATAAATCTTTGTTATACTCTATTCCAGACTATTGTGGAACTCTTGTACACCAGCAAATTGGCAACAACATGGTCTGATTCCATGCCACTGCAGGGCCCTGCCCAGGCCCTTATTGCCTTGTCCCACCCTATTCAGCTTAACTACACCTCCACAGATGAACTACCTCTCTGTGCAGCTTCACAATGCTTGGCTTTGCTGGCCCATCATGGCGATTTGGCAACTCCCCACTGGCTCATGGCCCATGTGGCGTGTTCAGGCCTGCTACTACTGCCAATGCGTTCTGCTGCAACTCCTCCATAGCTTCTCTGGCTTCTGCCAGGCCTGCTTTGATAAGGCCAAGTTCTTACTCTGGGAGCAAGGGCTCTAATCCTGCACCTGGAGCACAGATTTACATTTCCAGTTCAGATCCACAAATTCTTGGCTTGAGCTTGGGCCAGTAACCTCATGGCTAGTATCTACCTGCTAGCTCTGGGTTCCTTGATATTCTGCCCATCTCAAACCTCCATAGGCAGATGTGCTGTTCTTAACTCATTAACCAAAATTGTTAGTATTTCTAAGTCTCAGATAATTCAAGTATGGATCTAGGACTTGTCTTATATTCGCAACTGGGACACCTGCTGGCCAATCAAAATTATTATGCCAACAACAATTTTCTGAAAATTATAATGGAAGTAAGTTGATTAATAAATAAAGAAATAAATTTGAGTGGCACTTTGTTTATGAGCTACCCAACCAGCACGGAGATCTGATCTGGGCACCAGGAGATCCATCTCTGGGGTGAGTGAGTTTCTGACCCGTGGCAGCAGCCCGGGACACAAAACTACTTCCTGCAGGGCCTATACTCCTGCATACTGCCTCTCTCTTCCTATCTCACCCAGTGTGCATCAAGAACCCTCCCCACTTCTGCATCCCTGCCATCTTTGGGCACATAACTGCACCCAGCCCAGCCTGTCTGGGTGCTGGGATCAATCCGGAGGGCAGTCGGGTGGGCGGGAATTCCTTTGTTTCAATAGCCTGCCTGCAGCAAGCAAGGTAGGTGCTTTGTTTATGAGCTACCCAACCAGCACTGAAATCTGATCTCGGCACCAGGAGAGCCATCACTGGAGCACCTAAAGAGCCATCACGTGAAAGTGCCATCACTGGGAAGGTACATCAGTGGGCAAGGAGACTTGATCCTGTAAAAGAAGATCCTTAGGGGAGCATTCAGAGGAAGAGATGGGCAGGCGCCAATGTAAGAATTCACCCAACAATCTGAAAAACAACATGAAACCACCAGAACCCAGCGACCTCACAACAGGAGGACATGAACAAATTAATCAAGAAGAAGTAGAAAAAATGGACTTTATGAAAGTGATTGACGTCCTTAAACAGCATGTAAAAAATGCCCTTATAAATATGGATGAGAAGTATAACAGAAAGTTTGAAGAATTGAATAAAGCAGTGAATGATACCCTCAGAAACCAATGAAAAACAATCAAACTGATAATGGAAACATTTCAAGACTTGAAAACTGAATTGGAGACAAGGGTGAAAACACAAACAGAGGACTGGCTGGACATGGAAAATCTAGGTAAATGCATAGAGACTACAGAAACAAGCATCACAAGCAGAAAACAAGTGATAGAAGAAAGAATCTCAGATTCTGAAGATAACAGAGAAAATAAATGCACTGATCAAAGATAACAGCAAGTTCAACAAACTCTCATCACAAAACATTCAGGAAATATGGGACACAATAAAAAGACCAAACCTAAGAATAATAGGAGTAGAAGAAGGAGAAGTGCAGCTCAATGGTCCAGAAAATATATTTAATAAAATTATAGAAGAAAACTTTCCCAACCTAAAGAAAGATGTACCTATAAAGGTTCAAGAAGCATACAGAACACCGAATAGGCTGGATCCAAAAAAAAAATCCCCTCACCATATAATAATCAAAACACAAATCATACAGAATAAAGAAAGAATATTAAGAGCTGCAAAGGAAAAGGGCCAAGTTACTTATAAAGGTAAGCCTATCAGACTTACACCTGACTTCTCTATGGAAACCATGGAAGCCAGAAGTTCCTGGATAGATGTACTGCAGAAACTAAGAGACCATGGATGCAAGCCCAGACTACTATACGCAGCCTAGCTTTCGTTAACTATAAATGGAGAAAATAAAATTTTCCAGGATAAAAACAAATTTAAACAATACGTAGCCACAAATCCAGCCTTACAGAAAGTAATAGAAGGAAAATCACAAACCAAGGAGTCCAACAATGACCACAATAACTCAGACATCTAGAGACCCTTCACCAGAATTCTTCCAGAACTTCCAAGAAGAACTAATACCTATACTCCTTAATGTATTTCACAATATAGAAACAGAAGAGGCATTGCCAAATTCCTTTTATGAAGCTACAGTTACCCTGATACCAAAACCGCACAAAGACTCAACCAAGAAAGAAAATTATAGACCAATCTCACTCATGAACGTCGATGCAAAAATCCTCAACAAAATTCTGGCAAACCGTATCCAAGAACACATTAGAAAAATTATCCATTATGATCAAGTAGGCTTCATCCCAGGGATGCAGGGCTGGTTCAACATACGAAAATCTATCAGTGTAATCCATTATATAAATAAACTGAAAGAAAAAAAACCATATGATCATTTCATTAGATGCTGAAAAAGCATTTGACAAAATTCAACATCTCTTTATGATAAAAGTATTGGAGAGATTAGGGATACAAGGGTCATATCTAAATATAATAAAAGCTATTTACAGCAAGCTGACAGCTAACATCAAACTAAACGGAGAGAAACTCAAAGCCATCCCACTAAACTCAGGAACACGGCAAGGCTGTCCACTCTCTCCATACCTCTTCAATATAGTGCTGGAAGTTCTAGCAATAGCAATAAGACAACATAAGGGGATCAAGGGGATTCGAATTGGAAAGAAAGAAGTGAAACTTTCGTTATTTGCAGATGATATGATAGTGTACATAAGCGACCCCCAAAACTCCACCAAAGAAATTTTACAGCTGATAAACACCTTTAGTAATGTGGCAGGATACAAGATCAACTCCAAAAAATCAGTCGCCCTCTTACATACAAAGGATATGGAAGCAGAGAGGGAAATCGGAGAAGCATCAAATTTCACAATAGCCACAAACAGCATAAAACATCTTGGGGTAACTCTAACCAAGGAAGTGAAAGATCTATTTGACAAGAACTTTAAGGCATTGAAGAAAGAAATTGAAGAGGATACCATAAAATGGAAGGATCTCCCTTGCTCTTGGATTGGGAGGATCAACATAGTAAAAATGGCAATTCTACCAAAGGCAATTTATAGATTCAATGCAATCCCCATCAAGGTCTCATCAAAATTCTTCACAGATCTTGAGAGGACCATAATCAACTTTATATGGAAAAACAAAAAGCCCAGGATAACAAAAACAATCTTATACAATAAAGGAACTTCTGGAGGCATTACCATCCCTGACTTCAAACTCTATTACAGAGCTACAGTAATGAAAACAATGTGGTATTGGCATAAAAACAGAGAAGTCGACCAATGGAATTGTATAGAAGACCTGGATTTTAACCCACAAACCTATGA
Source organism: Microtus oregoni (assembly GCF_018167655.1). Taxonomy (NCBI): domain Eukaryota; kingdom Metazoa; phylum Chordata; class Mammalia; order Rodentia; family Cricetidae; genus Microtus; species Microtus oregoni. The sequence goes on along the minus strand of NW_024543070.1, from coordinate 37,957,177 downwards.
ACATCTCATTTTTGATAAAGGCACTAAAAGTATACAATGGATGAAAGAAAGTATCTTCACCAAATGGTGCTGGCACAACTGGATGTCAACCTGTAGAAGAATGAAAATAGATCCATATCTATCACCATGCACAAAACTCAAGGCCAAATGGATCAAAGACCTCAATATCAATCTGAACACACTGAACCTGATAGAAGAGAAAGTGGGAAGTACATTACAACACATGGGCACAGGAGATCGCTTCCTATGTATAACCCCAGCAGCACAGACATTAAGGGCAACATTGAATAAATGGGACCTCCTGAAACTGAGAAGCTTCTGTAAAGCAAAGGACACTGTCACTGAGACAAAAAGGCAACCTACTGACTGGGAGAAGATCATCACCAACCCTGCAACAGACAAAGGTCTGATCTCCAAAATATATAAAGAACTCAAGAAACTAGACTTTAAAATGCTAATTAACCCAATTAAAAAATGGGGCACAGAACTGAACAGAGAATTCTCAGCAGAGGAAGTTCAAATGGCCAAAAGACACTTAAGATCATGCTCTACCTCCTTAGCAATCAGGGAAATGCAAATCAAAACAACTTTGAGATATCATCTTACACCTGTCAGAATGGTTAAAATCAAAAACACCAATGATAGCCATTGCTGGAGAGGTTGTGGAGGAAGGGGTACCCTCATCCATTGCTGGTGGGAATGCAAACTTGTGCAACCACTTTGGAAATCAGTGTGGCAGTTTCTCAGGAAATTCTGGATCAACCTACCCCTGAACCCAGCAATACCACTCTTGGGAATATACCCAAGAGATACCCTATCATATGACAAAAGTATTTGTTCAACTATGTTCATAGCAGCATTATTTGTTGTATCCAGAACCTGGAAACAACCTAGATGTCCTTCAATAGAAGAATGGATGAAGAAAGTGTGGAATATATACACATTAGAGTACTACTCAGCGGTAAAAAACAATGACTTCTTGGATTTTGCATGCAAATGGATGGAAATAGAAAACTCTATCCTGAGTGAGGTATCCCAGACCCCAAAAGAGGAACAAGGGATGTACTCACTCACAATTGGTTTCTAGCCATAAATAAGGGTCACGGACTCTATAATTTGATATCCTAAAGAAGCTAAGTAAGAAGGTGAACCCAAAGAAAAACATATAGTTGTTTTCCTGGGTATGGGAAGTAGACAAGATTGCCGGGCCAAAAATTGGGAACTTGGTGGTGGGGTGGAACGGGGATAAGGGGAGATGGGGAGAGAAAAGGGAGAAGGGGAGGATGGGGGGAACTTGGGGAAATGGGATGATTGGGAGAAAGGAAGGTTGGATAGAGGAGCAGGGAATCACATAGCTTAATTAAGGGAGCCATCTTAGGGCTGGCAAGAGACTTGAACCTAGAGGGGCTCCCAGGTGCCCAGGGCGATGTCCCCAGTTAGCTCCTTGGGCAGCTGATGATAGTGAACCTGAAATGACCCTATCCTATAGCCATACTGATGAATATCTTACATATCACCATAGAATATTCATCTGGCAATGGATGGAGATAGAGACAGAGACCTACACTGGAGCATTGGACTAAGCTCCCAATGTCCCAATGAGGAGCAGAAGGAGGGAGAACATGAGCAAGGAAGTCAGGACCACTAGGGTGCAGCCACCCACTGAGACAGTGGGGCTGATCTATTGGGAGCTCACCAAGGCCAGCTGGACTGTGATTGAAAAAGCATGGGATAAAAACCGGACTCTCTGAACATGGCGAACAATGAGGGCTGATGAGAAGCCAAAGATAATGCCACTGGGTTTTGATCCTACTTCATGTTCTGGCTTTGTGGGAGCCTAGCAAGTATGGATGTTCACCTTCCTAGACCTGGATGGAGCGGGGAGGACCTTGGACTTTCCACAGTGCAGGGAACCCTGACTGCTCTTCGGACTGGAGAGGGAGGGGGAAAGGAGTGGGGGGAGGAGGAGAAGAGTGGGGGGAGGGGGAGGGAAATGGGAGGCTGGGAGGAGGCGGGAATTTCTTTTTTTTTTCTTTCAATAAAAAAAAGAGAAAAAGAGTTCTTCAGTAAAAAAAAAAAAAGAAAGATATTTGAAAATAAATTGTAAACCAACCCCAAGATAATATCAAAATCCAGGAATTTAACAACATTTTTGTTTCTACTAAGGATGGAATTCTGCAAGAACTACATGAGCTAACTTGTACATATATTTTTTGTGATCATGGTGGCAATTAGCTTTGCTTTTCATATTGTATCCTTAAAGAAATGGTTTGATATCAGAGTCAAGAATGAGAAAATTTTAGAAAGGATACAGTCTTTAGCTGAAAGGATTCATACAATTGAATATGCTAACCTTAGTTTGACAAGCAAAATTCATGTCAATGGGTTACAAAACTTTACAAAAGGGTACTGAGAGATTACCTGAAAGGAATCATACTTTTGAAATTGACAATCAAAGTCTGTTAAAAATTTATGATAAGCTAAAAGGTAGACCATCCCTCCAGGAAGCAATCTACACACCAATCAAATAATGTCTAAGGATGACAAGATATTATTATTATTATTATTATTATTATTATTATTATTATTATTATGTTTTTTGAGACAGGGTTTCTCTGTGGTTTTGGAGTCTGTCCTGGAACTAGCTCTTGTAGACCAGGCTGGTCTCGAACTCACAGAGATCCGCCTGCCTCTGCCTCCCAAGTGCTGGGATTAAAGTCGTGCGCCACCACCGCCTGGCTATGAGAAGATATTATTAATGGAAATTTAAAACCTTGGAATCATGTGCAGAATCAGAACAAGAAATTAATTGATTTGATAATATAAGTAGAAATATTTACAGGTCAATAGATTCAGGCTTTACAAATGAGTGATAAAAAGAGTTGAATAAATTGAAGAACTTGTCAGAATTGATAAACAAGAAGAGGAGGTACAGGCAAAGGATTTAACTTTGCCAGTACCTCTCAGAGTCAGACATGACTTACCAAGAGTTGTAGCTACTTATTCTGTTATTACTTCTGGAAATCCAGCAAATATTTAAAACTAATACAAAGAATATAAATAGAAACCTATACATATGAATGATTAAAAGAAATTAAGCAGGCAGTAATATCTTATGACATGCAGTCACCATTTGATAGGGAGATGGTAACAACATGGACTTTAAGCAATAGGGTTCCTTCCTCCACATGAATGGCTTCAATTAATCTCAGCAGTGCTAGAAGTTGGGATGCAGTTATAGTAGAAGTGCTATTGTAGTGAGGAGGTGTAACATGAGGGGGCCTGCCTGTTGGGGTTTCTGTCCCGCCCAGTACCCCACAGCTAGCAAGTCCCAAAGAAAATCACACATAGGTCTACATAAGTGATAAACTGATTGGCCCATTAGCTCAGGTTACTTATTAGCACTTATCACTTATATTAACCCATTATTCTAATCTATGTTAGCCATGTGGCTCAGTACCTTTCACAGTGGAGCACATTACATGTTGCTTCTTTGAAGTCTAGGCAGGAGTGGGGGAAGAGCTTCCTTCTTCCCAGAATCCTCCTGTTCTCCCTGCCCTGCCTCTACTTCCTGTCTTGTTTTCCCACCTATGCTTCCTGCCTGGCCAATCAGCGTTTATTTAAAATATGATTGACAGAATAGAGACAATTGTCCTGCACCATTTCCCAACAAGAGGGGCCTGCTTGCTGGGGTTTCTGTCCCACCCAGTACCCACAGTTGGCAAGCCCCAAAGAAAATCACACAGATATCTCCATAAGTTATAAAACTGATTGGCCCATTAGCTCAGTTTTCTTATTACCCTCTATCTCTTGTCTGGTTGACCCACAAATACTTCCTGCTTGGCCAATCAGCATTTATTTAAAACATGATTGACAGAGTACAGATAATCCTCCCGCACCACTTCCCCCTCTTTTTTTTTTTAACAAAGGAAAATACCCATAGTCCATCTTTTGGGAATGTGGGCATAGTATTCCATGCTACTTCTTGCTGGTTGAGGGCGCTAATAATCTTATGGGGACCTAAAGAAAATTTAGAGTTATAATCAAGTACTGACTGGAGTATCCAGTGAGTCTTGATCATTTCAGGCAGCAGTCTTGAATCTGTTCTGGATGTAGAACCCTTGACAGCCAAGCCATCTGTTCCTACAAGAGATTTCTCTGTGGTCTTCCTTGATCGAACCAGATTTTTCTTAACTCAGAATGAATCCACAGCCTCTCAGTTTCTGTGGAAGCAAAAGCAAAATCTCTTCTCTAAAGTAACATACCTTCTGACTTCAATTTTGAAGTCAAGGTACTTTCAAAGTACCTATCTTGGATTAGTTCAGCAGCATTTATAAACAAATATCTGTTAGCAGCTGTTGCTCCTTCCTCAGCTTTTAAACAATTCAAAGAGAGCGTAATAGCATACAGTATCAAGATTCTCTGTGTATTTTCCATCTTTATGTGGCTTTACTTTAACCTCTATTTCTTTTATTTTTACTTTTACTGTTTGAGACAGGTTCTCTGCATATCTTTGGCTGTCCTGGAATTCCCTCTGTAGACCATGTTGTCCTTGAACTCACAGAGATCCTCCAGTCTCTGCCTCCCAGTGCTGGGATTTAAAGATGTGTGCTACCACACCTTGAAGTCACAGAGATCTGGCTGCCTCTGCCTCCCAGGCATTGGGATTAAAGGTGTGTACCACCACACTCTACTCGTCTCTTTCTTTCTTTTTTATTTTTAAGAACTTTAACCTTTAGCTTACATATATTTTTTATCACACTGTAAACCACTTAGAAGTTTTCTTTGACTTTGAATCTTTCTTTTACTGTATATCTCTCTTTTTGTGACCACATGCTTCTTTAATTTACCAAGCAATATTGGTAGTACTAAAGCCATGGCTTTGATGGCTGTATCCAGCCCATTCCTTTGTTTTCCAGCCTCATGGCAGAGGTACTGCCTGTAGCCATGTTTATCACCACAACACCACAACTCTCTGGCGTTTCAAGGTCCTTGCCAGCAAGCAAGCTGCAGCATTCTGCTCACAGACCACACACAGTCTGACTGCCTGCCTGAAAGAGTCAGAGTTTACCCTGGCAGGAAGGCCCAGAAAACTAGCATTTTAAAATGGTGCAGCTTTTTTCCTGCTACGGCTGAAAACCGAAAAGCATACATTTAGCTTTACATAAACACTGTTTAAGTGTTCATGCAGGACCTCTTAAAAGAGCTGCAAGGTTTTGCAGCTAAAACTGAGTCAGGAAGCCTCTCTTAGATGAGAGTGCTTACTTGCCTCTAGCAAGCAGAGCAGCCCCAAGAAATTGCTGCTACCAAGAAGCCATGCTTTACTCTATTCTTTTCTGCCCAGAATTACTTCCCAAAGCTTGATGTGGATGCAGTTGCCCCACATTGGGTGCCAGATAAAGGCATAAGTCATAAACAATCCCACACTGGTTTGGAATTATTATTAATAGAACAGTTATTTATTTAAAGGGGAAAACTTACAGATCACTGTCCCAGACAACAGTCCTCTGCGCAATCAGGAAAGGAACCTAGTCACCAGAAGAGGAGCTGGAAGCAAGAGAGCAAGAGGAGGGCAGTTGCTACTTTGTTAAAGAGAGAGAGAGACCCACACCCCAATGGGCTGGTGTCTCAGTGGCTATTGGCTGAAGGAGCTGAAGAAGCTCCCGCAACAAGGAGGCTAAAGCCTTAGAACAGCAAGCTAGAGTAAAAGTATTTAAAGCTTCCCAAGATCAAAGTCTTAGTGAGAGTCATACTGATCCATAGACTCAAGCTATTTACAAATAACAATCTTGTCCCTATACTATTTAGCAGCCTCGAATGTTGGGACAGGATTAAAGAATCAGGGAAAAAAACTGAATCATATACTAAGTTCATACAAGTCCCCAAAGAACCCTTTAGTGACTTTTTACATAGGTAGAATAAACCTGTACATATATGGGGTAGCTAGATAAATACTTATTGAAACTCTGGAGTTTGAAAATGACAACGTAGAATGCAAAAAGGACTTGATCCTTTAAATGTCAGATCAGGATCAATGCATGAATGGATCCTGCACACAGTCATTGTTGAGTCATTCGAATGTAATACTGAGGCTTGAATAGAAAAGCAATTTCCAAAGGTATGAGGAGACATCAAAATGTCAAATGTTTTAATTGTGGTTGAATAGGATATCTGAGAAAAGACTGTAGATAAGACATTCCCAGAAAGAATGTTTCCTCTGTGGATGACAAAAATAGAAGGTTTGAACCTTCTGGATTATATAGAAAATATGGCAAAGGTCAATACTGAACCAATGAATATAGATTAACAAGGGACAAACAAAGCAACAAGTTACCATTGGGAAACATCTTGGGGGCCTCTCACAGGACCTCAAGTCAAACATGGTCCAGTCATTCCCAGTCACTGTGGAGACACATCTCCCCAGAAAAATTTTAATAAATCTAGTGCCTGTTGTAAAATACCATACTGCTGTGAATGATAGAATAAACATGAGTATGAGTCAAAAATTTATGTTAACTAAATTCATGTAAAAAATGTTAACTAAGGAAACAATATGGGTTAAACAATGGCCTTTAACGGAAGACAATTGCAGCCTTTAGAACAGGTGGTACAGGAGCAATTGGATGCTCACTATATTGAAGAATCAACTAGTCCTTGGAATTCTTCTGTATTTATTGTTAAAAAGAAATCTGGAAAATGGAGAATGGTGACAGATCTAAGAGCTGTCAATAAGGTGATTCAACCAATGGGTCCTTTACAATCTGGAATTTCTTGTCTTCCCTATTGCATAAAGAATGTGTTTCTATAGTTAATGATTTGAAAGATTATTTCTTCATTATACTTCTACACAAAAAGGACAGAGAAAATTTTGCCGTCATAATGCCTACTTATAATAAGTTTCTGCCTACTAGGAGCTATCAATGGACCATTCTCCCACAGGGAATGCACAATAGCCTTAACATGTGACAATATTTTCTAAGTCAGCCATTGGAAATAATATGTAAGCAATCCCATAAATCTATAGTTTACCATTACATAGATGACATTTGCTATCTGATTCAAATGTAGATACTTTAGAATGTTTGAAGAAATATAGTTTTGCCTAATTGGGGAATACAAATTACTCCTGAGAAAATATAAAGAGGAGATTCTGCTGATCTTCTAGGTTTTAAAATAGGTTTACAGAACATTAGAACAGAAAAGGCACATATTAGGAGAGATCAATTAAGGACTCTAAACAGATATGTACTCCTTTTTTTATTGGATTATGTATTCTTTTGGTGACCAATTTCTTGAGTTCTCTGTGTATTTTGGAGATCAGACCTCTGTCTGATGTGGGGTTAGTGAAGATCTTTTCCCATTCTGTAGGCTGTTGTTTTGTCTTGTTGACCATGTCCTTTGCTTTACAGAAGCTTTTCAGTTTCAGGAGGTCCCAGTTATTAATTGTTTCTCTCAGTGTCTGTGCTGCTGGGGTAATATTTAGGATGTGGTCTCCAGTACCAATGCATTCCCACTTTCTCTTCTATAAGGTTCAGTGTGTCTGGCTTTATGTTGATGTCTTTGATCCACTTTGACTTGAGTTTTGTGCATGGTGATAAATATGGGTCTATTTTTATTCTTCTACATGTTGAAATCCAGTTATGCCAGCACCACTTGTTAAATATGCTTTCTTTTTTCCATTTGATATTTTTGCTTCTTTATCAAAAATCAGGTGTCCAAAGATGTGTGGATCAATATCTGGGTCTTCTATTTGTTTCCATCCAGTTTTTTCAAATTGGATAATTTGGTTTTTTGATGACCAATTTCTTGAGTTCTTTGTAAATTTTGGAGATCAGATCTCTGTCTGATGTGCAGTTGGTGAATATCTTTTCCCATTTTATAGGCTGTTGTTTTGTCTTGTTGACCATGTCCTTTGCTTTACAAAAGCTTTTCAGTTTCAAGAGGTCCCATTTATTAATTTTTCTCTCAGTGTCTGTTATACTGGAGTTATATTTGATGGGGTTAAAGACTAAATAGTCTTGTTACTTTCCTCTCATTACTTAGCCAAGCTATATCTAATATAAGACATATTTTTTTAGGATAGGATAACTATTGAAACATTATCATATGTTTCTTGCTTGATGTTGTTCATGCTGGTTATAACTCTAATTTTTATACTTTATATTTGTTCTTTTTGTGCATAGTTTTGTATTAGACTTAGAACTCTCTCATTTAGACAAAATGGGAAGTGCTGTGGGAACTCCAATCAATAGCCTTTTGAATACTGGCACACTTTGGCCAAGTTGTCATGTACCATGGCCAAGTTGTCATATATGTAGACAAAATGAGCATAAGGGCCTTGGGCTGCTGGATTCAGTTCTGGTTCACAGTACATGCAGAGGACTGTGGATCAGACCTCTTTCTGTGAGATTATCCCAAATATTTAAACCTGTGTTATACTTCATTCTGGGCTAGTGTGGAAATTTTTCATACTGCACCAGTGCCTTTTACTAGTGACCTCTAGGCTTCTGTAGGGTCCCAAGTATATGTTCTGGTCTAATTCCACCACCTTCTTCTTTACTTTAGCCACCATCTAGGCTTCTTCATGGACCTTCCATACATTTGTCCACCCCCAGAACCTTTTTTTGCACTGCCTCTACCATTCTACTGCATATCCAGACTTCTCACATTCTTCTATAGGGCCTGGCCTGGTGAGTGGCTAATCGTGATCTTTTCATATATGCCTTTTTCATAATTTAAAAGATTTTGCCTGGGTCCCACAACCAGTACACAGGTCTAGTTTTAGCTTCCAGCCTTCACTGCAGAGGATGTCTGGGTTGGGCCAGTGTCCTCACTACCTATATGCCATACTACAGGATTCTCTTACATTAGATTCAACCTTTCCAATCAGACTTAACACCCCACATTTCCATCTTAGAACAGGAAGAAAATCCTGTATACCAGTTCAGTCTGCTCTGCCCAGATGACACCATTCTACTCAAGACAGTCCCAACGTGTCCCCACATTTTCTCTTTTCACCTACACTGCTCTATCCATAGCAAACTTAAAACTAACAAAGGAAGTCCACATGCTTAGATAATTCCATGGTAATACCACCAAAATGAAAGAGAAAGCCAGTATATTCTCCCCCAAACATATCAGTCATATAGAAATATTTGGTTATGAGAATTACCTAGATGTACTTCAGGACAAAGAAATTAAAAAGAACAGTCATTTCTACAGAGAATTCAGGGAGTTCAAAGAAGACAGAAAGAAACAGCACAGTAACAGCAAGAAGCCAGAGTGATGCTCAAGAAAACTCAAACTTCAGGTTGATTAAAATGATGATGACAGTCCAATAAAGAAACAGAAGCATTGCAGTGGACTCAAGTAGAAAAAAAGGTGGAGTTGGAACACCAATAGCCTAACTAGAAAACTCAAAGGAAAGCCTGACAAGTAAAATCAACCAATCAGAAGACAGAATATCAGGTTTCAAAGAGAAATAGAGAGTCTAGACCAAATAAGCGATAATCAGGAAATAATTTTAAATACATAGGAAAGGAAGACACAGGAAATTAAAAACAAAACAAAAGCCAAACCTTTGAATTATAGGCACAGATAAGAAAGAAGAATCACAAATCAATGGCATGGGCCAGATCTTCAATAAAATTATAAAAGAAAACTTTCTCAGCCTAATGAAAGACACACCTGTAGACAAAAGTTCCTGTCCTTCCTGTTCCTGCAGCCATTCAGTCTCAAATAAACACACACAGGCTTATATTAATTATAAACTGTTTGGTCTATTGCTCAGGCTTATTACTAACTAGCTCTTACAACTTAAATTAACCCATAATTATTATCTATATTTAGCCATGTAGCTTGGTACCTTTTCTCAGTAAGGCATTCTCATCTTCCTTCCTCTGCATCTGTTTGGTAATTTACTCTCTGCTTTTTCTCTTCCCAGGTTTTCCTAGACTGGTTGTGCTGCTTATACTTCCTGTCTGACTACTGGTCAATCAGTATTTTATTAAACCAATATTAGTGACAAATCTTTACAATGTACAAAGCATTATCCCACAGCATTTCCCGATATTTTTCTTTTCAAAACAAGAACCCTGAATCTAATCTCCTTTGTTTATTTTTTTACTGAACATTATCCATAATTACCTTTAACCAACACTTTAAACAAACATCCATAATGTAGTTTCCTAGGCTACTTTCTATTCATTAAAGGTTTCTGATAATCTTTGGGAAACCCTGAGAAAATTTAGGATTATGGTCAAACCCTGACTATAATATTCTGCAAGGCTGGATTACTTCAAGCAGTCACCTTGAAAGTGTTCTGGATATAGAAATCAGAGTAAACAGCAACAGAGGAGCTCTGAGACATTGGCTTATCTGGGCCATCTGCTCCTATCTGAGATTTTTTCGGGAGTCTTCCTCTATCAAACCTAATTTTTCTTAACCCAGAATAAATCCACAGCCTTTCATTTCCTGTGAAAATAAAAGCATAACCTCTTTCCCAAAGTAACATCTTTTGACTTAAAATTTGAGGTCAAGGTATTTTTTAAATATATAGGTTGGTTTAATCCAGTGGCATTTATAATCAAATGTCTTTTAGCAACTGTTGCTTCTTCCTCATCAGTCAAATAATTCAAAAACAACACAATAACATACAGTGTCCAGACTCTCTGTGTATTTTCCATCTTTATGTTTGTTTTTTTTTCTTTGTTTGTTTATTACTCTGGTTTTTTTTTCTTTTTGGTTTTTCAAGACAAGGTTTCTCTGTGCAACAGTGTAGCTGCCCTGGAACTAGCTTTATAGACAGGTAGGTCTAGAACTCACAGAAATCAGGCTGCCTCTGTCTCCCAAGTGCTGGGATTAAAGGCATGCACCACCACTGCCTTGCTTCTATTTCTTTTTTAAAGATTTCCTCCATCCTTTTTCTTTTCTCTCCTAAGCATATATATATATATATATATATATGTCTGTTTGTATGTATATATACACATATATAAATAAAACACACACACACACACACATATATATATATATATATATATACTTTAAATTTTTTAGAGGATTTTTCATCTGAATCTGTCATCATTGTATATCTCTATCTTTTTATAACAACATGAATCTTTAATCTGCTATGTGGAATGACTAGGATTAAAGTGGCGGGTTTACCAGCTGGCTCCACCCCACTCTTGACTTCCTGAGTTTCTATCTTTATGGGTGGGGTACTGGTGAGACTCATGTTTATTGCTAAAACTCTGTGAAGTTTTTAGGTCCATGCTACTAACAAGAAGCATGCTGTGGGCTGCTCATAAACACCATTTAAGTGTTTGGTAACAGGGCTTCTTAAAATAGCTGCATGGTTTCTACCACTAATGCTGAGTCTGAAAGCCTCTCTTAAAGGAGCCTTACTTCTGCTTGCCTCTAGCAAACAGAGCCAACCTGAGAAAATGCTGCTACCAAGAAGCTGTTCTTTTGTGTCTAGAATTCCTTCCCAGGCTCTCTCAGATTTTATTTGGATGTACTTGCCTCATGTAGGGCGCCAATTGTTGCATAAGTTCTAATTGGTCCTAATAAGAAAAACCTGGAGCCAGGTATGGGGCAAATGCTAAAAGATCTGAGAGAAAAATGAACAAGCCACAGCCAACTCTTACCTTGCTAATGCCTCAGCTGTAAAGGGCCAAAATATATAGATATGGTAGGATATAAGGATCATTGAATCTACTCTAAAAATAAAAAAGGGTAATATAGAAATAGGAGAAAAAGACAGATTATTGAATCTACTTTTAAACCAGAAAAAGCCACTGCTAGTTTTAAATATTTTACATTGATACAGATTTTTGCATATTGATACAAGTTTAAGTTTATTTTTGTTAGAATATACTATACATACATATCTTACCTTGTTCAAGGTATTGTACCTATACAGCTCATTTAACAATGTAATGCAAATTTCTAGTCCTTGAAAGTTATTACCAAGTAATTATGATATAAAGAAATGCAAGTTAGTAGTTAGTCATTACAATCTAACATACTAGGTATGTTATTAAGGTCAAACAGATATATTTTAAATAGAAAGTCTTCAAACACTTCAGAGATCTACAGAATATGGCATTTAAGATGTTTTAATAACACAGGTCCTTTTCTTTCTTTCTTTTTTCAATGACAAGGAGACATGTGTGCTCCTGGCAGCACCAACATAATTTAGAGAAGACGATAAACATCGAAGAAACTTCACATGGAGTTTACTTTCTTTGTTGCAAGAGGTAGCCACTGGGCAAGAAAGTGCTCTTGTCTCAACTGCTGACAGTATGCTGTCCAAATTGGACAAGTAGGACACAAAATAAAGGACTATTGAATTTTGCCAACACAAGGGAGGAATATCCTACTTCACAGAAAAGTCTGTCAGGTAAGCTAGGCCTGTAGACTGAAGAGGAACCTTGGGTGACTGTCCAGGCAGCCAGATGTTTCTGTCTTATCTCACATTTTTTTGCATGTCACTTGTTTGCACTTCCTGCTTACTCAGTTAATATTATCTCCTTCTTTGGTCTCTGAGGTAATTGACATGATAGTTATAGTTACTTTTTTTTTTTTGTTACCAGATTCTGAAAACAAATTCACTGAAGAGGTGTAAAGTATATAAAGTTGGAAGATATAAAAAGATAATTTGGGGTTGGCAATGCACGTTAGAACAGAAAGTGGACAAGGAAAAGCCTCATTAGGCCTCAAGTCTACACAACGAATTTCAGGCAACTGAGTAAAACTGAGAACTGGAGGAGTGTCCCTCCCCAGGGACAAGCACACCAATTGGTTGTCTAGTGCAAAAGAGCAATGAAGACAGCCTACAAGTAACACTATATGGACTCCACATGTTATTTTTTGGAATATATGTGTATATACAAATGCGTATATGCGTGCAATAACAACTGATGAAAAAAGGGAATATGAATTTGAAGGACAGCAGAGAGGGGTTCATGGGAGAGTCTGGAGGGAGTAAATGGAAATAGGGACTGTAGTTGCCTTAGTTAGGGTCATTGCTACTTCAATGAAACACCATGACCATAAAGCATGTTGAGGAGGAAAGTGTTTATTTGACTTAAACTTCCATATCACTGTTCATCACCAAAGGAATTCAGGCCAGGGGCTCTAGCAGGGCAGGAACCCGGGGGCAGAAACTGATGGAGAAGCCATGGAATGTGCTACTTACTAGATTCCTTTCCTTGGTTTGCTCAGCTTGCTTTTTTATATAACCCAGGACTTACAGCCTAGGGATGGAACCACCCAGAATGGGCTGGACCCTCCCCCACCAATCATAGGGGGAGGCATTCTCTCTCTCTCTCTCTCTCTCTCTCTCTCTCTCTCTCTCTGTTTTTCTCTTTCTCTCTCTCTAAATTTATTTAGTTGTATTTTATGTACATTGGTGTTTTGCCTGCATGTATGTCTGTGTGCGGGTCTTAGATCAACTAGAGCAGGAGTTACAGACAGTTGTTCGCTGCCATGTGGGTGTTGGGATTTGAACCCACATCTTCTGGACTAGCAGCCAGTGCTCTTAACTGCTGAACTGTCCCTCCAGCCCTATAGGCATTTTCTCATTTGACATTCCTTCCTTTTGGATAACTCCAGTCTGTGTCAAGCTTACAAAAAAACCAGCCAGCACAGTAATTAAAATACAATATCAAAAAAGTGCATGGTTGACAAAATATTCAGGGCCAGTGTTTTGTGGGCATGACTTTTCCCTAGCCCAGAATGAGACAGAGGCTTTCATCAAAGTGGGGGTGGGAATTCAGAAAAAGAAAAGAAAAAGGTCAGGTGTGGTGGCTGTCCTGGACCAGAAAAATAAAGGCTAACCCATCTACCCAGTTTTTGATAAACTAAACTAAACTTTAAATAGCTTACACTACTTTTGCTTTGCTTGAATGTTGCTTGTCTCTATTCAGTCCATCCTCTTAGCAAGTAATCATTAAATACCTTGTATGCCCAAGGCACTAGGGTAGAGACAGTGTTTTGTTTTGTTTGTATAAATCTCTCTTTTAACAGCAGGGATTTTTAGGAGCCCATGAGTCTAAAGCATCCTAGGCAAACACTCTTTTCTACTACTGTGCTTCTGCCTTTAACTACCCTGTTAAGTCCCTTACAATGGAGTAATCATAAAAATAAAAGGAAGTGCATTCCAGTGAGTGGCACCCAGGAGCTGCTTAGTACTGTCAAGGTCCATTTCCTGAACTTCATTTGGGGAGTCAGCATCAGTGTAAGAGAGCAGGAAAATTGTAGAATGCTTCGGGTGCGGGATGAGGAGAGCTGTAAATGAATTGGGTCACCATATGAGTTCAGTTTGTTTTGAGACATGGACTGCCAAAGCTGGCCACCCTCCTGCCTCCATTTCCTGGGTTTATAAACTTTCATTATTACATCCAGCACGAACAGAGGTTTTCCCTGGAGTGGACATGTGAGACAGACAGTGGAAAAAGTGGAGACTTCTAGATCACAAGTGAGGATGGAGAAGAAAAAGTTCTGAATGACAGATTACTTGCTATCTTTGACATTTTGGATGCTGCAACAAAAATACTACCCTAAGCCAGTATGATGGTTTAGCCAGTAAAGGTGTCTGTGACCAAACCTGATGACTTGAGTTCAATGCCCAGAACCCATCTGGTAGAAGGAAGCAGTTGACTCCTGAAAGTTGTCTCCTGACTTGCACACATACTGTGATAATTCCATTCCTCTGTATCTAAGTAATTGCCATGACAACCTATCCAGCAGATATCTAAAGTCTGAGACATACAAGAGAAACACAGAGTTGGTCATCTGGTAAGGAATGGCTTCTGAGGTGGTCATCTTTTTATCTTGACCTTACCATGCACATTAGGAGAGGCACAGGAATTCTTTTAGAACTCGCTGCAAAGTATTTATTAATGAGTTTGTTCAATTTCGGCAGACAAAACAGGGTTTCAAACTACAGCCCTTTCATTCCTGGCTGCTCAGCCCCAAAATAACCACACAGAAACTGTATTAATTAAACCACTGCTTAGCCAATTAGCTCTAGCTTCTTATTGGCCAACTCTTATACCTTAATTTAACCCATTTCGATTAACCACGTTGCTGTGGCTTACCGGGCAAAATTCTGTCCTGTGTATGCCTCTGGCATGGGCTACGTGGCTTCTCTCTGACTCTGCCTTCTTTCTCACAGCATTCAGTTTAGTCCTGTCCCCTCCCACTCGTGTAGCTCTGTTCTGCCCTGCAGATTCTTTATTAACCAATGGTATTCACAGCATACAGAGGGGAATCCCACATCACAGCCCAGGCTGGCCTCAAACTTGATACAATCTTCTGACCTCAAGTTCCCATGAGTGCTTTGTTTGATTATTGTTATTGTTTTATTATTTTGAGGCATCACACCAGCTCCCTAATAACCCTTTATACAAAAAGTCTAGATTTTTTGCCTGGGGGCTCCTGAAATAAGACCCCTCCCCAAGGAGGGTCAAGAAAGCCTGACAAACGGTAATCCCTCCCCAGGGAAGGTCAAGACCACTCCCACAGGCTACTTAAACTGCCCCCCAGAGAATGAATATATGGTCCCTGGGTATCATGTGGTCTCCTCTTTCCTCTCTTCCCTCTCCATGCTTTCCTGAATTCACCTGGGAGCGTAGCATTAAACATGGGTGTCTTTTAATTTGGTTTAATTTGGTCTGATTGGAACTATTTGCGTTGGCGGAGAGACTTGTCTTATGAAATACCTAACAGGTCTCATTACATAGCCCTGGCTGACTTGGAACTTACTGTGTAGACCATGTTGGCCTTGAACTCACAGAGATCCATTGCTTGTCTCTGCCTTTCCAGTGTTGGGTTAAAGGTGTACACTGTGAAGCTTGGCTGATTCTTTTATTCTTTTATTTTTAATTACATGTATGTGTCTGTGTGTGGGTACGTGAGTGCAGATGTCCACAGAGAACTGGGGTGTCACACATCGCTGGAGCTGGAGTAACAGGTGGTCGAGAGCCATCTGATGTGGGTGCTGGGAATTGAATTCGGTTCCTCTGAAAGAGCAGTAGGTGTGCTTACCACAGAGCCATCTCTCCAGCACTGATTATTTTAATGTTTAATATTTAATTTTTTTTTAAAGAGAGTGTCTTGCTATGTAGGCCTGACTGGCCTGGAACCTGCTGTGTAGTCAAGACTGCTGAGACAGAGCATGGCTTTGAACTCTGGATCTTTCTGCCTGAATCTTCTCAGGGCTGGGATTCTAGGCTTTCATCCCCACACCTTACTGCAACAAGTACTATTTGCATATCTGTAGGTTATGAAGTGCTGTGTCACGCGCGCTTAAATCATGTTACCAGAAATACTCACATACTTGCTAATTTGTAGGGGGTGGGTTATCTTTTAATAAGAGCTTCATGATTTAATCATGTCCCAGAGGCCCTATTTCATAATACCATTACAATTTCCACATATTTATTTGCGGGAAACCCTCTCTGAGGTAAGCACCTGTATATATGCCAAATTTCCCTCAGTACAGTTAGTGTAAATCACTACAAAACGATCCCGTGACAGGTAGGCGGTAACGGCATCTTCCCCTGCTACGTTCTGGAGAATGTCTCTAAAGGACTGTGAGCAGCTTCACTAAGGCACTTAGGATCTTAGAGCTGGAATTTGTAGACGAAGAACCCGAAGTCCTGTCCCAATTTCCCAGAATTTGTCACATAAACAATTTAAATAAGTTAGGAAATGGTCAGCACTCAGGAAAGTGACACAGAAGGCGCAGCACACTTTCAAGGCCAGAATGCTCACGTTTGGCAACATCCTCGAAGACAGTGGGAGAGTCTAACAGACAATTTCAGGTGGAGAGGAACTGGCGAGGCAGAGGAAAGCGGCTAACCAGGCTAAACAGGGAGGCCCCATCTAAAAATACAAAACAAAAACCAAACCAAAAACTCAAAATATTCAAAAAAGGAGCAAATACACTAACAGAGACATATAAGCTGGTGAGGAGGAATAAAAATTCTTTTCCAGTTTGTTTTAGGTATTTCAAGTCTAAAGTAATATCTCACAAATATATTTTAAATTTGGTTTTTCAAGACAGGGTTTCTTTGAAGCTTTGAAGACTGTCCTGAAATTAGCTCTTGTAGACCAGGCTGGCCTGGAACTCAGATATCCTCCTGCCTCTGCCTCCCGAGTGCTGGGATTAAAGGCGTGTGTCATCACCGCCCGGCAATATATTTTTAAAGACGATAAAATTATACACGGTTCTGATTTTTACAAGGTCAACAGGAGTGAAAAAAATTTTGGAAGGCTTTTCAGTGCTGCCGAATAAACAGGAACCAGACAAACCCAAAGCGGGATTGAGTTCCTGAATTCTGCCTTCCGCAGAATCAGTTCTCTGCACTCATCTCCTAAAGCGTCGCTCCTGGGGACGGCGGGCGCAGGCGCCCCGAGGCGACTGCCCGGGCAGCCCGCGGGGACGCCGGGTCGCAGCTCGGCCGCCGCAGCTCGCCCCGCACGTGACAACTTCCCGGACCCTGCGCCTCAGCGCTCGCAGTGGGGGAAGAGTCCGAGCCACTCCCGAGCCGGCCCTCGTGACGTCACGAGCGCGAGTCCTCTCGCCGGCCAATCAGAAGGCCGGATAGCAGGGAAGCCCCGGCCGGAGGGGGCCGCCAGGGCGCGTGCGCACGGGCTCCGCGTGGCTATATAAACATGGCTGGCAGCGCGGCGCCGCGGCCAGTGCGGAGCGCGTGTGGGGCGCTGGTGGACGCCGCGGGTCTGTAGGGCTTTGAAATTTTTGGCGGGGAAGCGCTGAGTAAAAGCTCCCCGGGTGGGAACTGAAGTGACGGCCCGAGGGAGCTGCCCGTCCGGGCGCTTCTGCGGCGGGACCGGGGCTGAGGCGCGCACGTGTGGGCGCCGCTGGCGGAGGGAGTGCCCGGTGGGGTCGCCGCCGGCCGGGCCAGGAGAGCGCTTGTGCCCCGCGATGCTGCGGCGCCCGGACTGCGCCCGACTGTGTTGCCGCCTGCCCCGGTTCGCCTCGCCTCAGCTCCGGAAAGGGCAGCGCCGCTGCCGCTGAGTCCCCGAGGGCATGCCAGCGGGCCTTACGGAGCCGCCGGGCGCCGCTGCTCCGGTGGTCGCGAGCGCCTCGGGGACCGTGAGCATGGCCCCCGCCGCCGCGCTGCCCGTGCGGGTGGAGAGCACCCCGGGGGCCCTGGGTCCTGTGACTAAGGCTCCTCCTGGCAGTGTCTGCGTGGAGTCCGTGGCGCCCCAGCCCCTGCCATCCCCAGTGGGGACGCTAGTGACCAAAGTGGTTCCTGTCACGGCTCTTCCTAAACTCGGCAGCCCCAGGCTGCCAGCTCCTCAGATAGTCACCGTGAAAACTCCGGGCACCACGACGATCCAGCTGCCTGCTAATTTGCAGCTGCCTCCAGGTATGTTTATCACCTCTGCTCGCCGGAGGTGACTCGGGGACCGGGCAGCCCCCCTGTATCTCCGAGGAACTTCCTAAGGTTGATGTTGCGTGTGGGCGGTGCTTTGGGCTTAGCATTCACGCAACCTCTAGGTTCATCTCTGCGTTTGGTATTGAGGAAAACAATCTTTTCACCCTGTGGACACAGACTGGCAGACGCACGTTCTAGACTGCCCTGGAGGTGTTGCCAGGCACCCCAATGGGGACGTAGGGACTAGCTGGAGTTAATTTTCTTGTGGAGAAAGGTCCAGTAAAAAGATGACTTTTTAAAAGAAAAGATTTTGAAACTTAAGACGAAGGGGTTTCTTAATTTAAGCAAGTTAGAATAAGTTTACTGCAAAAGTGATCCCCCCGCCCTCCCGCCCCCCCCCCCCCCCCCCTGCCGCCGCTTTGAGACAGGATCTCTCTTATTCCGGGCTGGCTTTGAGCCTTCCCAGTGTAGCGAGGATGACCTTGAACTCCTGTTGTCTCCTTCCAAGAGGTGGGATTACTTGTGCGTGCCACAGCATCTGACGGAATGCTGCTTTCTACTTCTTCTTAGTGTGCAAAAGAGTCCTTCTAGTAGGGAACAAGTGCCCGGGTTGACAAATCAGAAACCTGCAACTGTTGTATTTGATACGATGTGAGAGTGTTAATGAGTCTTTGGCTGCTTTTTCTCCACTGGAGACTTGAGTTGGGCTGTTTTGCTTTGTGATATTTTACATATTGTAAATATCTGACTGTGTTGTCATGTGTTCCTTGATTGAAAAATATCTTGAATTCGTCTTCCATTAATTTTGCTAAGCAGAAAGTGGAAATGGAATATATTGGTAGTTAGCAATAAAAAACTGTCAAGAGAACTACAGTTAAGCCTAGCGGTGGTGGCACACCTTTAATCCCAGCACTCCGGCGGCACAGAGGCACGTGTATCTCTGAGTTCGAGGACAGCCGGGAGTACAGAGCGAGTTCTAGGACTACCAGGGCTACACAGAGAAATCCTGTCTCAACACCCCCCCCCCCCCCCAGAAAGAGAACGTTGGTTTGGATGGTAAAGAAGTGGAAACAAACATTAATAGAAAAAATTTCTTTAGTATCCACTAGCAAAAGGAGAGGCTCCTTTTTTTTTTTTTTTTTTTGTGGGGAGAGGGAGTGTGTATAATAGTTTTATGTCAACTTCACACAAACTGAAATCATCCGAGAGGAGGAAGCCTCAACCACGAAAATGCCTTCTTTCAGAAGATAGGGCTGTAAGCAGGCCTGTAGGGCACACTCTTAATTAGTGATTGCTGGGAGAGTGATTGTGGGTGGTACCATCTCAGGCATGGTGGCCTGGGGTTCAGTAAGAATGCAGATTGAGCAAGCCACGGGGAGCAAGCTAATAATAATAAGCCTCTCCGGAACCTCCGTGGCCTCTGCATCAGCTCCTGCCTCCAGGTTCCTGCCCTGCTTGAGTTCCTGTCCTCAGTGATTTTGATGAAAAACTTTATATGAAACTGAGTGAAGTGAAGCCTTTCCTCTCTAGGGTGCTTTGGTCCTGGTGTTTCACGGTAGCAATGGTATTCCTAATTAAGACTGGGAGTGAATACTGTGTTTGTTTATGGACATCCTGAGCACATTATGTTCCGCACATTTCACACACTCTGAGTACAAGTGGAGTACACAGGGTACCTCCACAACAGTAATCATTGGATACAGTGTTTGCCAGTTGTAAATTGTTACCCTGCCTACAGTCTTACAAGGTGGTGGGGAATGTATTTGAATGAAATTACCTGCTGGTTTGTTACAATATACATTCTTGCCTAGTCATTGATTTTTTTTTTTTTTTTCAGAAACGGTCAAAAATAGAAAATTGTCAAGAGGGAAAGCTTGTTGCTTAGTTGTAGCAAGTTATTAACTGAGGGCTTGCCATGGCAGTCACCACATCTATTCATTCATTCATTCATTCATTCATTTCTAAACAGGGTTTCTCTGTAGCTTTGGAGCCTGTCCTGGAACTCACTCCAGGCTGGCCTTGAACTCACAGAGATCCACCTGTCTCTGCCTCCCAAGTGCTGGGATTAAAGGTGTGCACCACCACCACCTGGCATCATGGTAGTCACTTTTAATACATTATTTATATTTTTATTCTCTCATAGTGGGAAAAGAGGTCTGTAAGGGTAGATAATTCCCCAATGCCAGGCAAGTAACTCACTGAAGCCAATGGGACTTTGAGTCCATGTCTATTTAGCTATACCCTGTATGCCTGGCTGTGTTTGCCATATGAGTGTGTAAAGTATATTTCGTGGAGCGTCAGTGCTGAAAGGTAACACAGATTTGTTGTAAAACTTCTCTTTACTTTTTTTTAAAACTTGTGTATACAGTGTTCTGCCTGCATGTATGCTTGCACACTAGAAGTGGGCACCAGATCTCATTACAGATGAATTCTGGGAACTGAATTCAGGACCTCTGGAAGAGCAGCCAGTGCTCCTAACATCTGAGCCATTTCTCCAGCCCCCAAACTTTTATTTTCTAAATCAAGAAACTCAAACTGAAATGTCCTTGAGTTTCATTATAGCAAAATAAGATCACAGCCCAAGTCTTATAGGAGTTGCTTGGGGGAATTTCTACTGGTGTGTAGCAGAAGAGCCAATAGATGAAATGACAGTGATTTATTGTGGTTTATAAATTCTATACAATTCAGATGTGCTGATAATTAACATTTACTCAAGAATGTTTATGTCAGTTCTTAATTTACCAAGATACATGCCTTTGAGTACTTATTTTGGATTTTCCCTTGAGTAGAACTTGTTTTTAAAAATACTTAAACATATGAATATTTGTTCAGGTCAGAGGGTGCACAACCCTGCAATTTGAGCACTTGTGAGTTCAAAGACCATGTTCAGGCCTGTAACCCAGTGACGAGGCTGAGGCAGGAGGATTGCCTCAGGTTTGAGGCCACCCTGGCCTAGTGTGAGACCCTGTGTCAAAGCTAGGAACTAGGTAAATGACTTGACTGCTAAATGCACTAGCTTAAAATATAGTGTTATTTTATTTATCTTTTAATAAACAAAGCTTGTCTGAAGCTCAGAGGGTAAAACTAAGCCACTAGAGGCCAGGCAGTGGTACCACACACCTTTAATCCCAGTACTAGGGAGTCACATGTCTTTAATCCCAGCACTAAAGGGGAATTTAAGTCTGTAGTCGCCCAGCATTGGTAAAGGTGAGACTTCTATAGCGGCATGACTGTTTTGCTTTTCTGATCTTCACCTTGAACCCCAATATCTGTCTCTGGATTTTTATTACTCGTGCTACAAACAAAGCCTGAATTTGTTCCCTTAACACAGTGGTTCTCAACCCTCCTAATGCTGAGACCCTGTAATATAATTCTCATGTTGTGGCCTACAACCATTAAATTGTTTCATTGCTACTTCATAACTAATTTTGCTTCTGTTATGAATCATACCACTATGCACGATATCTGATATGTAACCCCTGTGAAAGGGTTGTTCCATTCCCATAGGGTCATAGTAGTTTGAGAACCACTGCCTTAATAGAACCCATGCAAAAAGCTGGATGCAATGGTATACATCTTTAATCCCTGCTATCCTAAAGTGAGATCAGAGACATTGCCTCAAAACAAGGAGGAAAGGGAGAAATGACTTCTCGAAAGTTATCCTCTGCCTTTTATGTACATGTTCCTCTCTACACGAAATAAATAAATCTTAAACAGAAATGTGTTTAAACATGTACAACTACAGGTTCTTTAAGGAATAGGGTCTAAAAATAAAAGATAAGGGGGTATTTATGGGGAAATAAAAGGTTTCTGTCTAGCCGGGCTGTGGTGGTGCACGCCTTTAATCCCAGCACTCGGGAGGCAGAGGCAGGCGGATCTCTGTGAGTTCAAGACCAGCCTGGTCTACAAGAGCTAGTTCCAGGACAGGCTCCAAAACCACAGAGAAACCCTGTCTCGAAAAAGCAAAACAAAACAAAACAAAACAAAAGGTTTCTGTCTTCAATCTTCTTTAGTGAACATGTAGGACTTTTAGGTCCAATTGTGGTCATTTCTTGAGTCAGTTTAAAGTGTAGTGCCATGGTTCATTTTTCTTTGTATATCTGTAGTTATCCTTCCAGAGAAGGTTACAGCAGTCATGTTTGCCCTAGTATGTGTTCCCAGTCTTCCTACTATGGTGGTACTATTGCACAACAAAGTATTACTGCTTGCTTTTGCTCTAGTTCTGGCCATCCTAAACCTTTCTGCAGCCATAATGCACTCTGTAGTCCTGGCTGACTTTAGTGTCCTTAGTTTTAGGAGTACATGCATTCTGGAATTACAGGTGTAAACTACTAATCTTAGCTACCCGAGTTGTGCGTGTGTATAGATGAATATAAAAAATTTTAAAGTGTTGGGTTGTGCTGGGGATTGAATACAGGACCTTGTGTGTGCTAAGCAAGTGGTCTACTTCTGAGCATCCCCAGCCTCCATAATTTTTAAATACCAGCTTCTAGACTGGGCGTGATGCTGCGTTCCTTTAATCCGAGCACTCAGGAGCCAGAGTTAGGCAATTCTCTTAGTTTGAGACCATCTTAGTCTACATAGTGTATTCCAGGATAGCTGTGCCATGTAGAGAGACATTGTATTAAAAAAAAAAACAAATAGTAATAGTAATAATACCAGCCTCATTGAAATATAATTTTTGTAATTATATTTCAAAATTGGAACCTATTGCTGGGCACTAGTGGTGTATGTTTTTAATACTAGCACTCAGCAGGCAGAGGCAGGTGGAATTATGTGAGTTCGAGGCCAACCTGGTCTACAGAGTGAGTTCTAGGACAGCTAGAGCTACAGAGCTACCCTGTCTCAAAGCAAAAACAACAAAACAAACAAAGGAACCTATTTTCAGTGAAGGTTGAAAATTTTGATTTAGCCACCTAAGAAGTGCTGTCTTTTTGAAAGAAAATATATGTATGCCTTCTCTATTCTGTGATACCATTTTTTTTTTTTTAAGTTTCTGGAGACAGGGGTTCTCTGTGTAATCACCATGGTTGTCCAGGAACTTTGCAGACCAGGCTGACTTTGTACTCATGGAGAAATGCCTGCCTCTGCCTCCTGAGAGCTGGGATTAAGGCTTGTGCCACCACAACCCGGTCTGTGATACCATTTTTATGTCTGCTTTTCATTTACCATTATACGTTAACAATTTTTGTTCTAAACTCAAAAGTTTAATATTTATATTTCTTGTCTCCTCTGGAGACAAGGTGTTAGTATGTAACCCAGAATAATTTTGAACTCATGATCCTCTTACCTCTGCTTTCAGAAGTATTAGGATTATAGGTGTGTTCCTTCATGTCCAGCAAAAGTTTAAATTTATTTATTTAACTTTTGTAGGGGTGTTTACATGGGAGTTAGAAGGCAGCTTATAGGAATCAGTTGTCTTCTACCATGTGAATTCCAGGTCTTTAATTCATGTTCTCAGGCATTGTAGCAAGCTCATTTACCTACTAAGCTGTCTCAATAGCCAAAAAGCTTAATTTTTTAATGGCAACATAATTTATTATTTAATAATTCCCTTATTTCCGGTTTAGGTTTTTATTTTAATTTTTTTGTTTTTTTTTCTAAACAGGGTTTTTCTAACAGCCCTGGCTGCCCTGGAACTCGCTCTGTAGACCAGGCTGGCCTCAAACTCACAAGAGATCCTCCTGCCTCTGCCTCACAAGTGCTAGGATTAAAGGCCTATACCACTATACCTGGCTAGTTGCTTATTATTTTTTCATGTACTGAAGAAGATGTTTTTGTATTTAGCTTATGTTATGCATTATGATTTTTTTGTGGGGTTAGTAACATGGCCAATAGCATCTTTTGTTTTGTACTGATAATTGCAGTGTAAGTTGGGATAAGAGCTCAATATATTCGTAGGAATATAGCAATAAGTAAGGTAAACATTTCTTTCTTGGAAATCCAGTTGATTTTCTGAGTTTTGATAGATTACTTTGGGCTTAATTTTCTCTAACATTTACTTTTTGAAAAATAATGCATCCATAAAACTAGCTACAGATATGGAAAGTAATAGTCTCTTGGAGTCTTACATGTCTGATTTTAAAGATGAAATTTAATAAAGAGAAATAAAACCTTCTTTGGCAAATAAATCTGTTTTGACCAGTGAAGAGTAGTTAAAACTTAGTGATTTACTTCCTTTTTTTTAGAAAATTTAGGAAATGAGAAAAGGAAATCATCACATGAAAAATTAGAGGAATTTGGCCCATGGTTCCTAGAGAAGAATACAACTTAGACATACACATATTTGCAGGATTAAGTGTGAAAATGTAACTGAGCTAATAGTTATATGGTTTTGAAAGTAACCCTTGAGTCTTATGGATGCTCAAGGAGACACATTTTTTTGGAAGGACTTTGTACTCCTAGACTGCTTTTGAAAGAGTTATGGTTGTTTATCTCATTTTTCCTAACTCTGGGTTATTTGAGAAAAGACTAGAAGGTCACAGTCAGGTCTTTGTAGCAGTTGAGTTAGAAGTTTTCTAGATCTTGATTTTTAGAGATCTACTATTCTTTCAGAGCACTGTTCACAAATGCCAAGGATATGGAAAAATCAAAGAGCTTCCACCAAGATCGGACTTTGCTGTTTGAGACAGAAGAGTAAAAAGATAGACCATTAGATTATGTGAGGGAGAGACTGGTACTAGTTTACTTTAAAATCATGTTATTTATAAAATCTTGTTACGCGATCTATGATTTCTTTTTCTTTAGAAAATAGAACATCTTTTATTTGACAATTTCTTACATTGTAAACAGTGTGTCTTCATCATATCCACTCCAGTTCCTCTTCCATTCCCCAGCCAGGTATCCACAAAATGCCCACCTCTCTGTTAATATCCTCATTTTTTTTTTTTAAAGCAATCACAATTGAGTTAATGCTAACTGTTGGAATGTGGACTGATCTTGTTGACTTGATCCTGAGTAGTTCTAGTGCAGGTGCACTCATTCCCAACTTCTGACCTAGCATTCTATTCAGTCCCTCTTCCTTGGTGTTCTCTGAGCCTTGGCAGAGGCTGAGGTTGATACAGATGCTGCATTTAGGGCTGAGCACTCAGTAGTCGCTTATTCTCAGCCCTTAAATCAGCTATGAGTGTGCATTAACTCCTGAGCACTGCAGAGAGAAGCTGATCTGGCCAAGACTGAAGGCAGCACTAATCTGTGTGTGTAAACAAATATTTAGAAGGCAGTTTGACAATTTGTCAGTTTAGCAAGACAGCAGTATTTGACACCTTACCTTAGAGCACCATGGACTCCAAAGCTGTGGGTTTTGACCAGGTTTACAATTCCAGCCATGAATTCCTTCCTGTAGAACTCTCCTTAAATCCAATCCCAAGGTAGTTGGTTACCTTCAGCTGTCATATCACTATTGCAGTGGTGGCCCATCATGTCTCAATGTCTCTACTACCATTGGTACTTCTCCCACATGGCCTGCTATAGTACCTCATGAAAGTTAGTCAGGGAAGATGTTTTGGGTCAGTGCTAGTGTGGTTTCTTTATGTCCTGTAACAAAAGCGTGTCTGCAGCAATAGGTCTTGCCGTCTGGTTCTTGTGAACTACCAAGAATAGTGGCATTTAACTCTGTTGTCTTAAGGGCCTCTGGGGCCTCTCTAAATAATAACTTCTTAGGGAGTTATCTCATACTGTTGTTGGATTTTCTTTTACTCTAGCCCCACGTTGGAATGCCAAAATGTTGTTTTGTACTCTTTTTGCTCTTTTGGCTTTTTTGGGGGGCCCACCACCCAGCCCCCAAATAAATCTCTCATGGAGACAGAGGCTTATTATTACCTTTAAATGCCTGGCCTTAGCTTGGTTTATTTCTTACCAGCTTTTCTAATCTTAAATTGTCCTGTCTACCTCTTACCTCTGGGCTTTTCCTTTTAATATTGCTTTCACTCTTACTCTGTGAGTGGCTAGCCTCTGTTGTTCTCCTCCTTTCTTTGTTCTGTTGCTCCTTTCTTCCCAGAGTGCTCCTTCTGTTTATACTCTCTGCCTGCCAGCTCCTTTTTATGCCTTGCTATTGGCTATTCAGCTCTTTATTAGATCATCAGGTGTTTTAGACAGGCAAAGATTCACAGCTTCACAGAGTTAAACAAATGCAGCATAAACAAAAGCAACACATTGTTACATTGTTAAACAACAGTTCCAGAGCATAAACAAATGTAACATACCTTAAAATAATATTCTACATCATACCTGGCATTTTAATAACTCATGTCTTCTGGGGGAAGCATTTTCCACTAATGCAGGATAATTGTGTTCAAACTTTCTTTTGCAATTATATTTTAAAATTATTTATATTAGTTGGTTTTTAATTTTGGTAAATAATTTATTAATTAATTATTATTATTATGTTCTTTCTTTTTTTTAAAATTTTAAGTTTCTCAAGACAGAGTTTCTCTATAACAGCCTTGGCTGTCTTGGAACTTGCTCTGTAGACTAGGCTGACCTTGAACTCCAGAGATCCACCTGCCTCTGCCTTTGGGATTAAAGGTATGTACCACTGTCACTGAGTGGATTTTTTTAAATTAATTTATTTATTAAGGATTTCTGCCTCCTCCCCGCCACCGCCTCCCATTTCCCTCCTTCTCCCCCATCAAGTCCCTCTCCCTCATCAGCTCGAAGAACAATCAGGGTTCCCTGACCTGTGGGAAGTCCAAGGACCACCCACCTCCATCCAGGTCTAGTAAGGTGAGCATCCAAACTGCCTAGGCTCCCACAAAGCCAGTACGTGCAGTAGGATCAAAAACCCATTGCCATTGTTCTTGAGTTCTCAGTAGTCCTCATTGTCCGCTATGTTCAGCAAGTCCGGTTTTATCCCATGCTTTTTCAGACCCAGGCCAGCTGGCCTTGGTGAATTCCCCATAGAACATCCCCATTGCCCACTGAGTGGATTTTTAATGTTTTTTTGAGGCAGGGTTTCTCTGTATCATTGATTTTTCCTGGAATTCTTTGTAGACAAGGGTGGTCTTGAACTCAATGATCTGTCTGCCTCTGCTTCTGTGGTCCTGAGGCCAAAGGTGTATGCCACCACATCTGGTCTAAATTAGTGAATTTTCCTAAGGGTTTTTCATGCTACCTTAATTTAGATTAATCCAACCTATACCCACTCCTCTTCCTTGTCCCCTGTTTCTTATTGCATAAACCTTTAACCTTCAGTATTTTCCTTTGCTACTTGCATATGATATGTGTTCTACTATCCATTTACTCTTTTTTTCCCATCCATCCATCCATCCATCATCCTGGCTGCAGTTTTACAACCCTCTTCTCCTCCCAGTCTTTCCCCCAACCCTCCCTTCTATTCTTACCTCTCAATCCACTCCTCACCTTCTGTTTAGAAAAGGACAGCTCTTCCATGAGTATCAACAAAACGTGGCATATCAAGTTGTAGTAAGACTAAGCACCTCACTTTGTATTAAGACTGGGTAAGGTGACCCAGTAAGGGGAGTAGGGTCTTAAAAGTCAGGAAATGGGTCAGAGACAGTCCCTGCTCCACTATGAGTCTCACAAGAGGACTAAACTACACAACTGTAACATGTGCAGAGGGCCTAGTCAGTCCCATGCAGGCTCCCTGGTTGTCAATTCAGTCTTTGTGAGCCCAGGTTAGTCGGTTTTGTGGGCTCTTGTTTTCTTGTGTTTTTGACGCTCTAGCTCCTGCATTACTTCCCCTTCTTCTGCTTGACCTAATGTTTCACTGTGGGCCTGTATCTGTTTCCATTAGTTGCAGATGAAGTCTGTCTGACAATTGGTCTAGGCACCAATCTATGAGTGTAGCAGAATATCATTAGACATCATCATATTTGACATTTTTTTCTCCAGTCTAGTTTGTTTCTAGCCTAGGCTTGAGCCATCCAGCCTGTGGCTTCTGGTGCTCCAGGCAATTTCAGGGGTGGGCTTACTCTCCTGGCATGGGTTTTAGGCTATTGGTCACTCCCTCAATCTCTAGGCATCCCTTACCCCAGCACATCCCATAAGCAGGACAGACTGTAGGTCAAAGGTTATGTGGCTGAGTTGGTTTCCCAATCTCTCTACTAGGAAGTCTTGCCTGGGTCACATTGAGATGACCAGTTCAGGCTATGTTATCTGCTATTGCTAGAAGTCTTAGCAGGTGTCACCCTTGTAGATTTGTGGGAGTTTCCCTTGTATCAGGTTTCATTCTGACCCTGAAAAGCCCTCCTTTCCAGCCATCTCTTTCTGTACTCTCCCCCTCCCATCAATCCCCAACCCAGACCCCTCAGGTTCCCATGTCCATCCACACCCAGTCCATCCAAGAGGTCTCTTCTATTTCTCCTTTTCAGGGAGATCTAGGCATTCCCCCTCCCCCCAAATGAATCCTCTTGTTAGTCTTTCTGGGTCAGTGCACTGTAGCATGGTTAACCTTTATTTTACAGCTCAAATCTACTTATGAGTGAGTACATACTGTGTTGTTCTTTCTGGATCTGAGCTACCTCCCTCGGGATAGATCCATCCTCTAGTTCGATCCATTTGCCTTCAAATTTCATAATGTTGTTGTTAACAGCTGAGTAATTCCATTGTGTAAATGTACTATATTTTCTTTATCCATTCTTCGATGGAGGGGCATCTAGGTTGTTTCCAGGTTCTTGCTATTTTAAATCAAGCTGCTGTGAACATAGTTGAGCAGGTATCTTTGTGCTATGATTGAGCATCCTTTGGGTATATGCCCAAGGGAGGTATAGCTGGGTCTTGTGGTAGATTGATTCCCAGTTTTCTGAGAAACCGCCATGCCGACTTCCAAAGGGGCTGTACAAGTTTGCGCTCCCATCAGCAATGGAAGAGAGTTCTCTGTACTCCACATCCTCTCCAACATAAGCTGTCATCAGTGTTTTCGATCTTAGCCATTTTGACAGTTGGAAGATGGAATCTCAATAGCTAAGGATGTTGAACATTGTATTAAGTGTTTCTCAGCCATTTGAGATTTTTCAATTGAGAATTCTTGGTTTATGTTCTTGGATCTTTTTTTTTTTTTATGTCTAGTTTCTTGAGTTCTTTATATATCTTGGAAATCATCCCTTTGTCAGATATAGGGTTGGTGAAGATCTTTTCCCGTTCTGTAGGCTGCCATTTTTTGTCCTATTGGTGGTGTCCTTTGCCTTACAGAAACTTCAATTTCATGAGGTCCTGTTTATTAATTGTTGATCTTAGAGTCTGTGCTAATGGTTTTATGTTCAAGTAGTTGTCTCCTGTGCCAATGTGTTCAATTCTATTTCCTGTTTCTTCTATCAGGTTCATGTATCTGGATTCATGTTGAGGTCTTTTGACTTGAGCTTTGTGTGGGGCAGTAGGTATGGATCTATTTGCGTTCATCTACATGTGACATCCAGTTATGCCAGCACCACTTGTTGAAGATGCTTTCTTTTACCCATTTTATAACTCTTTGGCTTCTTTTTCAAAAATCAGGTGTCCATAGGTTTGTGGATTTACGTCTGGGTCTCAATTCGATTCCATTGGTTACCTGACTCTTCTTATGCCAATACCACACTATCTCTTCACTCTTTAAGCCCTCTTCTTCTCCTCACATGGGCCTTTCTGGCTCCCTGAGCCAGAAAGACATTCCACATTTCAATAGACAAATCTAAAACTTCAAAATTAGGATCCACATAATAGAGAGGTTATGCAGTATTTTGGGGGGGTGGGTAGAGTCTGGGATACTTTGCTTAGTATCATGTTTTTCTAGCTCCATCCCTTTTCCTGCAAATTTCCTAGGTCCATTTGCTAAGAATACCTCTTTCTATCTGACCCTAAGATAGTATCTGTCTTTTATGGGTGGGTCTGATTTCTTGGAAGTAGCAATAGATGATTTTTGTTTTTTGATACAATCTATGAGACTGTGTCTTTTAATTGAGAAAATAAGACTTTTAATAAAGAGGCAGGTGAATTTCTGTAGTTTGAGGCCAGCCTGGTCTACAAAGCTAGTTCCAGTTCTACCAGGATTATGCAGTGAGACCTTGTCTCAAAAAGCCAAACCAAGTCAAAACAAGCTAGGTGTGGTGGAACATATATTTAATGCCAGCATGATCTCTGTATCAAGTTCCCAGGACTGTCAGAGCTACATAGTCAAACCCTGTCTCAAAACTAAACAAAAAACATCTGTAGACATGAGGCAGTGTTGGCACACATCTTTAATTCAAGCACTCTTGGCAGAGGCAGGTGGATTCTATGAGTTTGAGGCCGGCCTGGTCTGTAGAGGGAATTCTAGGACAGCTGAATCTACACTGAAAAACCCTGTCCTTTATGTGTGTGTGTGTTTTTAAAAGTAATTCTTAGTATAAATTTATCTGATTTATTGTTTATTGGTTTGCAGTTGTTTAGGGTTCTACTCTATGATTAGCCCAGAAACAAACAGAATGCTTGTTGAGTAGCCACTGTGCTTGGCTGTGAGATTATATAGTGGGGAGAATAATAAGGCCCCACTGTGAGGGTACAGCTGGGTGCCGAGGCTAAGTTGGAAGTACCCTTGATCATTCTACATGTTAGGAATTTCTGAGTCTTCTTTTTACTAGGATTATAGGGTTTTTGTTTACAATTCTGGTTGAGATTAAAGGCCTATGTCTCCCACACTCTGCAAGTCTGGCAGTTTTGATAATCTTTTCAAAGAGCCAACTTTTAGGTTCATTATTTTTTCTCAGTTTTTTTTGTTCTAGATTACATTTATTTTGTTTTTTTTTCCTTTTCCTTTCTTTTCTTTCTTTTTTTTTTTTTTTTTCCCAAGACAGGGTTTCTCTGTGTAGCCTTGGCTATCCTGGAACTCACTCTGTAGACTAGACTGGCCTTGAACTCACAGAGATCCTCTTGCATCTGCCTCCTGAGTGCTGGGATTAAAGACATGTGCCGCCACTGACTAGCTCTTTATCATTTCTTAAATGTAATTGTTTTAGTTTTTCTTTTTCTTTGCTTCCGTCAGAAGGTGAGGGATGTTAATGGTTTGAGATCTTTTTAAGATAAACGTTTGTAGCTATAAATTTTCTTAGAAATACTTCATTGACTACACCGCATAAATCTTGCTATTTCATATTTTCATTATCATTTACCTCTGTATTTTTTCCAATTTCCTTTATGATTTTCTTAAATTGATCCATTGGTTTCTTGGGAATGTATTGTTTAGTATCTGTATCTTTGTAAATATACTAACTCGTTCTGTTATTTCTACTTTCATCCAATTGCAGTTGGACACAGTACATTTTATAATTTCAGTACTTTTAAATTATCATCGCTTGTTCAGTGTCTTATTTTCGTTAGTCTGTGTACGTTTTCCTGTGTATTGATATGTACATATGAGACCAAGTGTTCTCAGAGAATTAATCCCCTGGAACTAGTGTTTCAGAAGTCTCCTGATGTGATCGGTGTTCCATCCTGCTGATGAAAACAGCAGCAAGCATTCTTAACCTCTTCCTCATCCCTCCAGTACTCTCTGTCCCCATGTAGTACTGATTGACTTGGAATTTATATAAACTAGGCCGACCTTGATCTTGCAGTGATCTCCCTTCATCTTCCTGAGTGCTAGGATTATGGATGTATACCTTCACACCCAGTTTAAATGGTTCATGTTTAAATTTTTTCTCTGTACACATCTTAGTATGGGGCAAAATATCTCTGAATGTGTGTTGAGTTTATTTATACTGCTTTTGTCTTTCTTGTTGGTCTTCTGTGAGTTTTTGGTGGTACTGGTAGGCATTGTCTTCAGAGCCTTGTGTGTAAAATAGGTATATCTCCTTCCCTGAGCTGTCTAGTTTTTATGTTTAGTGAAAATGGCAATTTTACAAGTGTTCTACTATTTTTCTTGTCATTTACAATTTTTCTTTATGTATTTTAGGCTTTGTAGTTTTGTTACCTGTGATAGAATCTGATTGTTATTTCTCTATTCTTGGCCTCTTATTCAGGGGACAAGATAAAGGATGTGCACACAGGGTGCACAGTAACAAACTTTATTCTAAAGCAAAGCCACAGTGTTTAATCAGAAAGAGACACTATCCTTAGTCACACAGCTGGTCACATGATTGAGATTACTAAGGACCTAAATAATTGTTTGGGCTTCCTATTGAGAAGAAGGATCTGGTTACTAAGGGATTTCGTTTTGTTTTGATCGACAAGCATGGAATATATAAGTCTTTGCTCACTGTGCATATCCCTTTCATTAATAAATGTTTTAGTTAGAATTTCTGTTGCTGCCATGAAGCACCATGACCAAAAAAAGGAAGCTGGGGAGGAAAGTGTTTATTTGGCTTATTCTTTTAATCACAGTTCATCATTTTTTTATTCTTCTTCCCTGAGACAGGGTTTCTCTGTAGCTTTGGAGCCTGCCCTGGAACTAGCTCTTGTAGACCAGGCTGGCATCTAACTCCCGAGTGCTGGGATTAAAGGTGTGCGCCACCACTGCCCGGCCATTTTTTGCTCGACTCTGTTTTATGGCGACTTTGCCTTCTTCTGGCTGCTGTTGTGTGATTTTTTTCCCCCACCTTTCTTTCTTGAGAGTAGGTCTTCATGGTTAGCTTAGACTGGCCTCAAACTCACTGTATACGTCAGGATGCTCTTGAATTCTCAGCCTCCCACACATTGAACCTTTACCATGCCCAGTTTCAAACTTTCTGTTTCTAAATCTAAGTCTTAGGAAAATTCAAAAACATGAATTTGGTGTTTGCTTTATTTAGTCCTATATTTTGATATAGTTGACATTTAGCTTTGATATTTTTGTTTTCTATTTCCTTGTTTCATCCTTTTGTTTATATTAAGAGGATTTTTTTTAGTATACCATAATTTCTTTAATAATTTTTCATCATTTTTTTGGGGGTGGGACCAATTCCTTCAACGAGGTATTTAGGGTGGTAACAAGACTGGCATGTTTCCCTTGGAGTGACATCTTATAGGAGTAGGCTGTTGTGTGGACATTTCCCACGGTGTTCTCCCAGCAGGGATATACCTTATAAAAGCATGGTCCTTGGGCTTCAACTGTTCTTCTTGTGCCAACTGAGGGATACCTCTGGTGAGTGGGAATTCTGGGAAGGAAAAAAAAAAAGTAAACTTGCCTTCCTATGGATGATTCCTTACCAGATCCTTAATCCTCCCTGAGAATTAACTCTGAAGGAACAATGGCATGTCTTCACCAAGGGTAATACCATTCTTCACTATAACAGTGTCATACTTGGAATGTTTGGATTTTGGAGCATATTGGCTTTCATTGTCTCAGGTTAAAAATGTTTTGGGAAAGTCTAGGCAAATATTCTAAAAATTCTGTAATACCTCAAGTCAGAGGAATTTTGGATACTTAATCTGTATGACATTTTTTTCTGGGGATTTTCTGTTCTGTTTGGTCAGTTTATGTAATACTGTGCTGTTCCCATACCATCTTTTAAAAATGTTTTATGTGTATGATTGTTTTGCTTGCATGTATGTTTGGACCACTTGTGTACAGTGTCCTCAGAGGCTTGGAGAGGGCATTGGTCCTCTGGAACTGAACTTAAAGAGAGGATTGTAGGTTTCCATATGGGTTCTGCAAGATGATCAAGTACTGCTGAGGCCCCCACCTATCTTAATATACTTTTATAATATCAGTATCATCAAGGAAAAGTATTTTGCCTACTTTATATTCTCAGATTAAAAATATTTTTGTACAGCTAATTTTTATTTTTTAATAAGACAGGCTCTTACTATGTACCCTCACCTGACCCTGAGCCTGTATTCCTTTGGGCTTAGCTTCCTAGTCCTAGAATTATAGGTATGTGCTGCATGCTCAGCTTAGCTTTGAATGAAAACATTTTGCTAATTATTGAATATGGACTTCATTATATTTCGGCATTTATTCTGAGCATTTCGTAGTGTTGGAATTGGAGACAAAAGTATGTGATGCTTGTGTTTTCAGTTTTAGAGTTACAGTTGTTTTTCTTTTAATTATAGGGACAGTTTTGATCAAAAGTAACAATGGTCAGTTGATGCTGGTATCTCCTCAGCAAGCTGTAACAGGAGCCAAGACCACAAGTAACATAACTCCAAGGCCAGCAGTACCAGCAAATACTCAAACAGTCAAGATCTGTACCGTGCCGGTAATCTACCTTAATTTTCTTTGTTTCTAGCTACTATCTTCCTATAAATGTGGACCTGTTTTCCAGTAAAAATTTGAGATAATTTAAGTGCCAATTTAGTTGATATTTGGTAATTGCTAAAATAATGAAAATTATACCTTTATACTCAGCGATTTTATTGTCCTCAATGGAATTTTTCAAAGGGGCAGTATGCATCTGTTGAAAGAAAACAATCATTCTGAGTCAGGGTTTTAGAATGTGTGTGTATGTGGTTGTGTGCCTGCATGTGTTTTCATGAGTCTGATGGCCAGACTGATAGCCATTGGATATCGTCCTCAGTTGCTCTTAAGTGTATTTTTTGAGACAGGTTTCTCATTGAACTTGGAGCTCACAGATGGACTAGATTCTAGGCTAATCAGCAAACTCCCAGAATACTCCTGTCTTTGCTTTCCCAGCAATCCCCCTACCTGTTGGTTTTGGTGGTGTTGTTTTGTGTGTGTTGTGTGTGTATGTTTACTTTTTGTATAGTGTTGAGGTCTGATTTTAGATCTTCATGCTTATGAAAAAGGCACTTTACTGATTGAGCCATCTATCTATCTCTGTTTCACTTTTAATTTGTGTTTAGTAAGACTCCTATTTAAAATATTCATTTCATCCATATATTATAGAAATTACTGGGCTGGAGAGATGGCTCTTCCAAAGGTCCTGAGTTCAATTCCCAGCAACTATGTGGTGGCTCACAACCATCTGTAATGGGGTCTGGTGCCCTCTTCTGGCCAGCAGGCATACACACAGACGGAATATTGTATACATAATAAATAAATATAAAAAAAAGAAATTACTTCCAAGTAATATGAGTCTGCTTTAGTATTTCATTAGTTTTGTCTTGTTTGAAGTGACTTTTTTAAAATAAAGATGTTGATCTTTTTTTGTATCTGAAATTACTTTGTGTCAGTGAATTTAAAAATATTCTTATGAACGTCCGTCTTAGTTAAGGTTTCTATTGTGTGGAAGAAACACCATGACCATGACAACTCCTGTAAAGAAAAACATTTAATTGGGGCTGACTTACATATCAAAGGTTTAGACCATTATCATCATGGCAGGATATGGCAGCGGGCAGGCAGACATGTTGCTGGAGAAGGAACTGAGAGTTCTATATCTGGATCTGCAGGCAGCAAGGAGAGAGAGACACACTGGCCAGGTTTGAGCATCTTGAGACCTCAAAGCCTGCCCCAAGTGATATACCTCCTCCAGCCATGCCACATCTCCTTCAACAAGGCCATAATAGTGCCACTCTCTATGGGTGTTAGGGGGGCCATTTTCATTCAAACCATGTTTATTTATGGTGTTCAACATGTTTATTTATGGTGTTAGGGAGATAGTTTGTTTGGTAAAGTACTTGTAGCCCAAGCGTGAGGATTTGAGTTTGATATCTAACACTCACTAAACAAACAAATGCCAGGTGCTATATCGTATGCACCTGTGATCATAGCAGAAAAGTCAAGAGGATTCCAGGACTTGCTGTCTGGCCAGTAGAGCCTAATTCAAGAGCTCTCAGTGTAGTAAGATACTCCCTCAAAAATAAAGGTAGAGAATAATTGAGGTAGATATCCTATGCAAAGGTTGACTGCTTTCCTGCCTATCCTCCTCCCTCTTTTCCTTCTTTTAAAAGCTTTATTATTACATTTATTTGTGTGTGTGTGTGTCTGTGTGTGTGTGTGATATGCATGCTGTGGCTGTACTTGTACAGGTCAGAGGCCAGAAGTCACTCCTCTCCTACCAGGATGGAACTCAGGTCATCAGACTGGCAGCAAGCTCCTTTACCTTTATGCCATCTTGCTGGTCCTACTTGCAGTCTTGATACTAATTCCTCAATTAGTTATTTTCTCTGCCAATAGTGCATTTTCTTTCTAATTTATTTTAACTATGGGCTAACTGATTTTTGTTTATAATTAAATATTAAATTGTATTTGTATAACAAATCAAGTTTAAGATTTTATTTTTTATTTTGTTACTGTATGTATGTATGAGTGTGGGTGCATACATGCTACAGTGCTTGTGTGGAGCTCAGAGGACAACCTTTAGGAGTTAGATTTGTCTTCATCATGGGTTCTGGGAATCATATGCAGATTATAACAAGAGCTTTTTATCCCCTGAACAGTATTCTTGGCCCAAGTTTAAAATTTTAGTTGGAAAATTAGATCTAAATTGGAAAATTAACATAAAAGAAAAAGTTAT
The DNA here is from genome assembly GCF_018167655.1 of Microtus oregoni. Classification (NCBI taxonomy): domain Eukaryota; kingdom Metazoa; phylum Chordata; class Mammalia; order Rodentia; family Cricetidae; genus Microtus; species Microtus oregoni. The sequence continues at coordinate 37,920,456 of NW_024543070.1, read as the reverse complement.
TTTGTGAATCAGTTGCCTTCTTTAGGAAATGTGAGCTGGCCAAATGACCGGTTAAGTCATAGTATAGAATGGTCATAAAATACGGTATATAGCAAATATTTTTGCTAAAGTCTTTTCATTTTCTTCCCAATACTGATTGATTTAAAATAATTTATATTGACTGGGTGTGGTAGCATATGCCTTGAGGCAGAGACAGGTAGAGCTCTGTGAGTTCCAGGCCAGCCTGGTTGGTGTATTGAGATCTAGGCTAGCCAAGACTACATAGTGAGACCCTTTCTCGATAAAACAAAATAAAAAATAAAACCAAAATGACTAGTATCAATAACTTTGCTATCTTGTCCTTTTTTCCCAAGAATTCTAGCTCACAATTAATGAAGAAAGTAGCAGTGGCTCCTGTTAATAATTTGACACAGATAGGAACTCCTGTGGCATCCACTGCCTCCAGTGCTTCCTCAGGACAAGTAAGTGGTGTGTGTGTGAGATATTGAAGTGTCTAACTATGTGACGTTGAAGACATATAATATATGATGCTGTTTATCAGGCTGAACCATTGGAGATGTAGCAATAAGAAAAAGTGGTATTTTATTAGACATCCATTTCATAAATGCATTCAAGTAATATAAATACATCTAACAACCACATATTACAGATTCCAGAAGGAGATGCTAAAGTAGAATATGATGGATAAGTTAATTTTTAGAAATCCTATTTGTGAATAGAGGGAGAGTAAGTTTAGTCTAAGTTCATGATTGCTAAAGTCCCAGCCAACCTAATTGAGATTGTTAGAGCACATGTACCTTGTCGGCATTGGATCACTGCTGGGCTTTACTGGACTTTCCTGGGGGAAATTACACAAGGTCTCTTCTTTGCAGCAGAGACCACATTACTGGAACTCATAACTGAAAGTCATCCAATAGAATTCTAGCAGCCAAGACAGTACAAATCTCTCCTTGCAATGGTTCATTGACATTTATATCTTATTTCACTTGTCTATATACTTCTTGTACATGTTACAGACAACTGTCCTGGGATGCTAGAGAACTTCTTTCCTTTGGAAATACAGAGGTTAAAAGAATAGGTTTTGTAGCCTTATTCCTACAGCCTACACTAAATCATACCAGTTCTCCGTTCATTTTATATCACCCTCATTCTTGGCCTACTACTGTGCTGATCTTGGGACTGCCTATTAGTAGAATCAGATTTTCCTCTTAGGAATCTCTGTGGATCCCTATATGGATATGTTTCTGCCCTATCTTGGAATTTTTGTTTTTCTTCACTTGTAACAGAATAGCACAGATTGAGTAATTTATAAGGAATAGAAAGTTGTTTGACTCATGATTCTGGAGATGGGAAGTCAAAGATCACAGTGTCAGTATCTGGGGAGAGCTTTATCCTGTGGCAGAGATATCCTCTTTCAAGAAAGCATGGAGTCTTAGGAAGAGGAGAGGTAACATAGAGGAGGGGAGTGATGGGAGCTGAACTTACCTTTTTAGGAGTTTCTCCTAGGAATGAATCTCCATTCCTGTAATAACAGCCTTAATCCATTTACAATTTAAAAATACTCATGCCTTGATCACTTCTTAAAGGTTTCGTTTCTTGAAACCAGTATAATGACAATTATATTTTAACATGAGTTTTGAAAGGGATATTTAAACCATAGGATCCTCTATTATGTGATAACAACTCTACATCTTTTCAGATGATGGGAGTTAATTATCCCTCTCAAGGTTCAGACTCAACTTTCCATCTGGTCCCTGAAATACATAGGCACTGGAAGTACCAGGTGACAGCTGTAGTGTCTGGTCTCCTAAGGAAAATGTGTCCCTGTGAGCAGAAATGGAAAGTACAGAGTCTCCCAGTGGTTATTAGGACTGAGTAAGGGTCTATTCATACATCTGCTCCTAAGTTCCTTGATCCATGTATTTGTCCTACCACGAGGGCAAAGTACCATATAGAATGCTTTGACTTACGGATTATCCTAAGTCTTGGAAGATAGAATCCCATCCTTAATAAGTGTATCGACCCAGTTTATCTGTGCTTGCTATGCTTGTAGCTTCTGAGTAATGCTGTATGTGAGCCACTAGTGGGTTCCATGGTCTGGGGAACAGTGTTATGTTCCTTCTGTCGTGAAGGAGATGCATCGTCGTGGTGCTTACCTAGATAGACTACTGTACTGATGATGAGTCCTTCTGTTGGTGTTGTAAAATTTATTTAATCATTCTTTTTATATACCTTATTTTCTACTAATTGGCGTCATAAGCACAAGTCTGATTTAAAATAGTGCTTTAAAAATTATTGGCTAGCCATTTTTGATCACTTAGTGTTCTTTACATTTTCTAGGTATTAAATATCTTGCCATCCATTAATCACTTCATTTTACCCTTGTTAATTGGAGTATTATATCCATCTATATATGTGATAATAAGTTAGAGAGGCTAAGAAACTGACCTGATTTCTATGTGGAAGAATGTCTATTTTAGCCTCAATGTCTTAACTTTGGAAACTATTCTTGAACTAGAGTACTTATTGATTAGGCCCAACTGTATATTCTCTCTAGAAAGTGTATTTTTTTAATAGGTGTCAGTATTTGTTTAAAATGACTTGGGAAATATGTCTTATTGTTGTTTATGAAACAGAACCTATTTTGAGGTCTTTTGTTCAGTGTTTGTTTAATGAAGATATAATTAGGCCTATTGTTAAGAACATAAATGTCTAAATGATCCAATTTAGAATTAGTATTTTATTTTTTCATTTTGGTTTTTCAAGATTTTTTTTTTTGTATAATTGCTTTGCCTGTCTTGGAACTTGCTTGATAGACTTGGCTGTCCTCAAACTCATAGAAATCTGCCTTCCTCTGTATCCTGAGTGCTGGAATTAAAGGCATGTGTCACCACTGCCCTGCTAGATTTAGTATTTCTAATTGAATATGAACAAGCCTAATGTAATTGCTCTTTCAGACAGGTACAGAAAATGACCTTCTTGAAATATAGCACAATAACTAGCACAATCTAGTAAACATTCATAAGTGATTTTCACACAGATCCATTTCATATATAATCCAGCCATTTTCTCTGCTGTCTCCAAAATATATTTAATTAATGCAATTCAGTCTTGCTAATATTGGAAATACCATTGACTGCTGTAGAATATTTAATTCTAAGACAGAGTTATGATTGAGTTTAAGAAAGTCTCTTCAATACCGAAGTGGAAAAAACAGGGTAAAGTATCTCCCCATGCCCTTTAAAGATCAGAGTAGACATTAATACATATTTGGTAAGGTACAGCAAGAATTATGAAAGACAGCTTTGTGTTGGAGTATATAATTTTTCATCATTGCAACAAATAATTGAGGTAAATCAACTGGAAAAGTTTTATTTTGTCTCACAGTTTTGTAGATTTTATCTGTCACCTATAGGTCCTGTAGTGGCACAGGATCGTGAGTATGTATGATGCAGGGCATAGTGTAGTGACTCTTTCTTTGTACCAGATTCCCAAATAATGACATGGATACTTATTAATTATGAAAGCTTGACCTTAGCTTAGGCTTGTTTCCAACTAGCTCTTACAACTTAACCCATATTTTTAAATATACATTCTGCCATGTGACTTTTCCTCTCCACGTGGCTCTTTACCTTTACTCAGTGTGCACATCCGACTTGCTCCAAGTCTGCTGGCAAAATCCACATCTCTTCTTCCCAGAGTGCTTTCTCTCCCTGAAGTCCTACCTATTCTTTCTTGCCTCGCTTTTTAAAAAAACCAGTCAGAAGGTGCCTTAGACAGAGACATCTTTACAAGTGTACAAGAAGATTGTCCCACAACAGGGTAGTTCACTTTATTACAGGAAGTCAAGGACAGGAAGAAGTGATTGCCAATAGCCCCTTCAAGGGCGCATCTCTAATAACTGGGCAGTAGGTTCCATTTTCTCATGTTCTGTCACCACTCAATAGTATCATGGGGCTGGGCCACAAGCTTTAGAGTATGGGCCTTTAGAAGTCATTTAAGAATCAAACCAGAAATTGGTGGAAAAAGAAAATATTGACAAGGAAGTAAGATTCTGTGAATCCTTCCCCTGTTCACGGATGACACCATTGCGTGAGCTGACAGTTCACTGGATACTGTTTGTTTCATACACAGCAGACACTACTGCTCTGAAGAACCACTCCCACCAGGCCTTGAAGGCATCATAATTACTAGTTAAAATTACAAGCCACACTTTTCTAAATGCAGCCTTATAGATTATATGCCTAATTAGTAATTTTGTAGTCCAGGTTTAACTTAACTTAGTGTGTAGCTGAGGTTGACATTAAACTACCGGTTCTCTATTTTCACCAAGTGATAGGATTTTAGATATGCTGTGAACCACTCTTACCCCTGAAGAGTCTTCCTTATTGTTACAAACATAAAAGTTTAAGAGTCTTCAGAAGGATTCAGAAGCCATGTCACAGGATTTGTCTCTGGAAAATGTGGAAGAGTTCAAACTGGGGAAGGAATTCACTTGGAATACTGTATTTAAGATTTCTGTTTAATGAAATTGGACTTTTTGGAAAAATCATCCTTTAAAAAAGTTACTTTAGGTGCATGAATACTTTACCTCCATATATGTATATGTCCTGTGTGTATTCATGTTGTGGAGGGCAGAAGAAGAGGGTTGGATCTCTATGTAACTAGAATAGAATTAGAGATAGTTCTGATCCACCTTGAACTCAGGTTCTCCAGAAGAACACCCACAAGTGGTCTTAATCACTGATCCGTCTCTCCAACACCTTAATTTTACCCAGAATTTCATCACTGGTTTTAGTCATCATTAATCAGTATTTTAAATTTACTTCCCATTTTACTAGAACATTCTGTCTGTATGTACCAGTTTAACTGAAAGGAACTAGGGTGTCCATTTACCTCTATCTTGACTTTTACAGAAAGAACTTTTCTTGAGAAGAATGCAAGAATTCTCTGTGCATGTTGTTCCTTCTACTATGCTTTTTTTGTTATGTAATTTTTAGTACATTTGTTGCTGTGTCTCTGGTTTTCTAATTTTGTTCTTAGCTTATAATTTTTTGTTAAACTTTCCGTCCTGTAGGTGGTGCTAGAGTCACACCACCTCGTGATAACTGTAGAAATTAATAAAATTCCTTTCAATGTGGAAATAAGACATCCCTCTCTTGTAATGCTATTATGCTTATTTTGATGGTCCACATGAGATCAGCATAGGTGAGCATATGAAAATTAGTTAATAACTCTGTTTTATACTTAAGAAGAAGCAGGAAAGTACATAAAAGTATGAAGATTTGCTATTACAAATATATTTCTCGAGAAGTGCAAATGTGTATATGTGTTGTCTTGTGTGATCATCACCTGTGTATGTATGGTGTTGAATAAAGTTTTGCTCAACTGCTCTCTACCTTATTTTAAACAGTGTTTCTCACTGAACCTGGAACTTGTCATTTGGCCTATTGTGGCTGTCCAGTGAGGATACTCCTCCCTGAGATTTACCCTTCTCCACCACACAAACACTTGGAGTTCTGGAGTGCACCACCATGCCTGGCTTCTGTGTGGGCGCTGATGTTTGCATTCAGTCGTCTTCCCAGATCCATTAATAATATATTTTTATTAACATCTTAAAGACTTTCGCGTGGCATTGTTTTTCACAGGCCACCCGAGGGACAGTAAATTTCTATTTTTGTTCTTGCAGGCGGGTGTCAAGATTAGGAGCTCAAAGTGACTTGCTGGTGACTAGCAGTGTAGTAGAGGACAGTGAGGAGTAGAATGGTGCTGAGAGTGAGGTGCGCCCTGCTCTAGTCCATGTTCTGACGGACTACCGTCTGAAAGCAGAGATGTCAGATTCATTTGTAGTCCTTTCAGGGTAAAGTGAAGTTCCCACTAAGGGATCATAGCAATACTTATTTAACTTTATGTTGACTTAATTTCAGTCTGTGACTGTACCTCCTGTCAAGCCAGTGAATACTGTAACTATCCTGAAGCCATCAAGTGTGGGAGTATTATCTACCCCCTCAAATGACTCCAGTCTCAAAGCAGAGACCCCAGTAGCTGCTCAGATTAGTCTTTCTCCGGTAAGCTTTCAGTTGTATCTGTATATAGGTTTTTTTCTATGTTCTATTTTCTGTGTGCTCTCATTTGTGATTATTTTTCTATTATAGGCAGTGCTAGAAAATGTGAAAAAATGTAAAAACTTCCTTTCAATGCTAATAAAACTCGCTTGTAGTGGATCTCAGTCTCCAGAAATGGGGCAGAATGTGAAGAAGCTGGTGGAACAACTCTTGGTAAGCTAGTATTATATAATTTTTGCAAGCATTATGGGATTTCATAGAACATGTTTCAAATGGGAAATGAGAATGTTTTAATGAGATTTGTTTTAAATATACTTGCTAAAACTTTTTACTTCATTAAAGCTTTGTAATTACTATAGCTAGACAGTCTATGTACAAAAGAGTAAATCTTTATTTAATTTTACCATATATCTAAGATGAACTGAATTTTGAATATATGTGATTTTTTCTTTTTTTTTTTTTTTTTTTTTTTTGGTTTTTCGAGACAGGGTTTCTCTGTGGCTTTGGAGCCTGTCCTGGAACTAGCTCTTGTAGACCAGGCTGGCCTCGAACTCACAGAGATCCACCTGCCTCTGCCTCCCGAGTGCTGGGATTAAAGGCGTGCGCCACCACCGCCCGGCTATATGTGATTTTTATACCAATCTTTTGTATGTATATTTTGTGAACAGATAGCAAGTTATAAATTCACCAGATACCATTTCTAGTTATAGATTTATTTATCTCAGACCAACAGACTGCAGTTCTCAAAATTTTGGTATAGGATACATTAATATTCTTAAAAATAAATAACCCCTCAAGGTATTTTTGTTTGGCCCTTGGAATTAAAACTATTTATTCAACTAAGAATAACAAAGCCATTGTACATTAACATATGTAATATTTAAAGAAAAACTACAGTTTCCAAAATAATAAAACTGAGTGGAAAATGACATTGATTTGCATTTTGTAAATTAATGCTCCACTTAATAGAAAGCATCTGTGTTGTATGAAGCAACGGGCTGCTTCCCTGCCGCCCCAGCTCCTGGCCGCCTGGCTAGCTTATGCCCCAAAATAATTACACAGAAACTGTATTATTTTAAACACTGCCTGGCCCATTAGTTATAACCTCTTATTGGCTAGCTCTTATATATTGATCTAACCCATTTCTAATATTCTGTGTAGCACCACGAGCTGGCTTACCAGGAAAGATCTTAACCTGCGTCTGTCTGGAGTGGGAGAATCATGGTGACTCACTGACTTGGCTTCTTTCTCCCAGCATTCTGTTCTGTCTACTCCGCCTATCTAAGCTGCTGTCCTATCAAAAGGGCCAAGGCAGTTTCTTTATTAACCAATAGACATATGACCCTCCTCCATCACATCTGGATATTCTTCCCTTATTTTATGAGTTGTTAGAGAATTTGTTGTCAAAGTTAGGAAATTACTATTTTCTTGTAGAAAAGTAGTTGGAGTATTAAGCATTATTTTAGTAGCCTTCTGTAGATCCATGTGGATATTGTGTAGTCTACTAGTTCATTATTATACTGTGAATTAATATCTTTACTGATGTATAATTTTTATATAGCATGCATTGTTTAAAACAAAATGCTGATTTTTAAAATTATGCAGTTCTTTTAAAAGTTTCCATATAGTTATGTATTAAGGTAATTGATTTTTAATTTCATATAACCTTAACATATATACATCTGTATATAGCTATAAATGTCTACCTAACTACTTATATTATATCGTGTGTGTCTGACTGGTGTGTATAAGTGTATGCTTGCTGTACACAGAGGCCAGAGGAAGGTATCAGGTACCCTTGTTTATCATCCTCTTTTTTATTCGAGTCAGGGTCTCTCATTGAACCTGAAGTTTTTGGTTTTTTTGCAAGACTGGCAGTTAGGATGCCCTAGAAATCCTTTCACTGCCCAGATAACATTGGGTTACAAGTGCACTGGAGATTATATCTGATTGTTGTGTTGATATTGGAATCCAAAAGCAGGTCTTTTTACACAGAAAGCTCTTAACCACAAGCCACCTCTCTGTCACATAAGCATTCTTTGTTTTGTTTTTGTTTTTTTGGGACAGGGTTTCTCTGTGTAACATTCCTGGCTGTCTTGGAAGTCGGTTTGAAGACCAGGCTGGCCTTGAACTCATAGAGATCTGTCTGCCTCTGCCTTCCAAGTACTGGGATTAAGGATGTATGCCAATACCACCAGGGCTTTAAATTTTAGGAAGCTATCAAGTTTAGAGAAAGAGTTATTTCCAGAATTGTGATTCTTTGCATTTTGGAATCATCTTCTTCATGAAAAGAATACTGTCTGTCTTGACTGTTTTCTCTGATTGGGTATATCTATTTCTTATTCATTTACTTCTCTGGTAACATGATATAACAAGCCCTTGTAAATGTGGAATTTACCACTTATGAAAAACTTGTCTATAATCATGAATCAAGTACGTTGCTTCTTTGTATTTTTAAAGTTCATTTAGTTTTTAAGAGACCGGCTCACTGCTGTTATACTGGCCTTCAGTTCCTAGGCTAAAGTGATTCTCTTGTCAACATCCTGAATAGCTTTCCTCACAGGCATTCACCATTGCTCTTAGTTTTTTAAAATATTTGTAGATTGGGGAGGCTGTGGTCAGAATGTAAAATAAATAGTAAATTAAATAAAAAAGCATTTGTAGATTGAAACATATCTTTTTTCCATTTTTTTTAGGATGCAGAAATTGAAGCAGAAGAATTTACTAGGAAACTATATATTGAACTCAAGTCTGCACCTCAGCCACACCTTGTACCTTTTCTTAAGGTAGGGATGTATTTCTCTGGAAAAATTGTTTGGGTTAAATTACTTTAATTAAATCTTTCGGAAGATACTTAATGATGAGAGGGACTTTAGTACATTTCGAAAGCACAAGACAACATTCATAGTATTGATTTGAGCAGTTTAGAAAAACAGGCATAACAGTAGCTTTAAAAATTCACTTGCTTTTAGTTACGGTGGGGGCGCTTATATCATATGTACGAAGGTCAGAGGACAATTTGAAAGAGTAGGCTTTCTTCTTTCCCATGGAGTTTCATAGTAGAAAACTCTGCTTGCCAGGTTTGGTGGCAAACACATTTCACCCACTGAGCTATCCCACTGGTTCTCCCCGACCCCACAGAATAACATCTTTCTCATGAATGTAACTTGATGACTTGATATTGTATAATGTTTGTATTGGAGTATTTTCAAAGATTTTTGTTTTTAGTTTGTGTGTGTGTGTGTGTATTGAAACCAGAGGTTGAGGTTGAGCATCTCCCTAAATTATTGTCTACCTTATATATTGAGACAGAGTCTCTCATAAAACACAGTTTATGGATTTGGCTAGTTCTATTAGCCAGTTTGCTTCAGGAATGCCTTGTCTCTTTCTTCCAAGTGCTGGGTTTCATGGGTGCTGGGGATTCAAACTCAGATTCTTAAGTGCTTTTTTTTGTTTGTTTGTGTTTTTGGAGACAGGGTTTTTCTATAGCCTGTCCTGGACCTTGCTCCGTAGACCAGGCTGCCTTAAACTAACAGTGATCCACCTCTCTCTGCCTCCCCAGTGCTGGGATTAAAGGCCTGTGACACCAGCACCTGCTCTCTTAAGTGCTTTAAATTCTGAGTCTTCTCCCTATTCTCCTTAGTTTTTTTGAGACAGGGTTTTAGGTCTTCCAGGCTAGCTCCTACTTAACATGTAACTGAGGAGTACCTCGAGTTTCTGATAATTCTGCCTCTACCTTCTAAGGGCTGGAGTTGTAAGCCAAGGGTCCTGACTCAAGGGGGGCAGGGAAAGAGAGAGAGAGAGAGAGAGAGAGAGAGAGAGAGAGAATGAATAAGAATGAGATCTTGGTAATCCATGTTAAAATAATAAAGCAAACATGGTTTATTATAGCCAAATTTAATGTGATTATAATTTAGCTAATTTACTAGTGCCAAATTAAGTGTGATTATAATTTCAATAATTTATAATGTTGACTTTCCTCTTCTGAGTTATTGAAGTAAATAAAATTTCGATGAAGAATTGTATCTTTGATAACAAAATCTTATTTTGGCAGAGTAAAATAAAATTCATTTAGATTTCAGAAGCTAAAGAGGAATTAAATTAAAATTATAAAGTCATTAAATTCTTTAGTGAATTAAAAGTTTGAAGTAATAGAATGAGGAGTTGTCTTTTGAGACTGTTAGGGTAATGATCCAGGAGAGATGAAAGACAGTTCACAGGGAAGACTTGTTCTGCTTTGTAAAGAATGAGTGGGAAGAAGGTGGGAACACCCCAATTTCATAAGGATATTTAAACAATGGGAACTGTTCCTGAGTAAATGTCCAAATTGATTAGGTGGCTACAAATTATAGGAAGTACCAAAGAAACTGAGAAAGTGTCAGTTAGAGACTTGGTTCTAGGGTAAGAAAAGTTGAAAGATTAGCACGGTATCTAGTCTTATATTTAAATAAAATGAAATATTTGGTCCATCTAGAGCCATAGCTAGGATCAGGCATATTTGTCTAGAATGTAAAGTTCTGTTTGTAAAATCACCCATGGATGTTATCTGGGTGCCCTCACCTACTACTTACAGAGGCAGTAGAGTCGTTACCTCCAAAGCCCCTTTATTTCTAATGTTTTTTAGTTGTAGGTGCCATTCATAGCAGTGGTGTTTTCTTTTGTCCATTAATGCTTTGGCCCTGTTCATGTACTGTGGGGGAGAAGGAGGAAAATTGGTGACTTTACTTACCATCTGCTGTGTAACAGATGATGTCAGTCAGCTTTCAGTTGTCATAATGTTGAAGTGATAAACCTTGTAAGAGAAAGGCATATTTTGGCTCATATATTTTTAGTCTCTGATTTGTGATTGTCTATGGTGTTAGCCATGTGACAACACCTCATGACAACAGCATGTGATAGAATCAAACTGTTCATCACATGGCCTGGAAATAAAAGTGAATGATTAAGAGACCAGAGTCCTACAGCCCTGTTAAGTGGCATGCTGCAGTGGCCTTAAGATGAGGTCTCACATTGGGACCTATCTCTTAAAAGTTTCTGCTAGTACCTTTCCATGGTGCCAGGCTGGGGACCAGTCCTGTAACACAGAACCTCTGAGAGACTCCGAAGAACTGTCCAAACTATAGCAGATGACATAATGTGCATTGTTTGCATTTGATTGTCATATGACCTTTGAGAGTAGACACCAGGTAGTAATTTCTGTTTTAGAACAAAAACCATTTAAATTGCCATTCTCCCCCCGGATTTATTTATTTTTATTTTATGAGTGTTTTGTCTGCATGTAGCTGCACAATGTGTGTGTGTCTTGTATATCAAGAGGTCAGAAGGTGTTAGATCCCCTGTAACTGGAGTTATGGATGGTTGAGTTGCCATGTGGGTGCTGACAATCAAACCTGGGATGTCTACAAGAACAGAAAATGCTTCTAACCACTGAGCAATTGATATAACCCTTTCTATTTTTGCAAAGGTTTATTTTCTTTTTATTTATGTGTATGTGTGTATTTGAGTATATGGGGTGTGTGTGTGTGTTACCTTCAGAGGTCAGAAGAAGACTTCACATATCCTGGAGCTGGAGTTACAGGTGATTGTTAGATTCCCAGTTGTTGCTGAGAACTGGGATCCTCTGGAAAAGTGGCAAGAATTCTTAACTTTTGAGTCATCTGTTCAACTTTTTCTTTTTCAAAAATGTTTTTATTAGCATAGAATAGTTATATGTAGTAATGGGTTTTATTGTGATAATTTTAAAACACATAAGCATTTTGGCTATATCTAGCCACCATTATCTTCTCTTGTCAGTTCTCAAGACCTGTGCTTTCCCTCCTCACCACAGAATGTTGAAGGACAAATTTTGTGCAGATCATTTTCTTAAAATAGTTTTTGTGCTTTGAGAATTTCATAAATGCATACTATATATTTTGGTCATATTTACCATGTCCCTTTCATTCATAGTTTGATACTATGTTTATTTAGTAGTCCCTATTTCCTATTCCTCCCAAATTTATGTTCATTTTTTCTTCTTTTATAAAACCCAGCAAGTTCAATTTGTTCCAACCATATGCTCATGGGTATAGGACATTGTGTGTTTTGAGGCCTACGTACTGGGGCTACACTCCTAAGAAAAACTGACTTTTCCTCCCCTAGAAACCATCAGTTGTCAATAATTCCCTGGTTAGGTGTGGGGTCTTGTGGACTCTTCCCCATTTTATGACTTTGTCAGGTCTTTTGTGGGTAGCCAGAGCTGCTATGCACTTATAAGTGAAGTCCTGTCATGTCTAGAAGACTCTATTTCAGTGTAGACCTCTTGACCTGATCCTTATTCTTTCTGCTCATTCTCTGAGATTTTATATAGATGTTTCATTTGTGATTGAGTACTTCACATATTTGAGCAGTTTTGAGTTTCTGTACTTACTGCCCCCCAGTGCATAAAGAAACTTTTCTGATGAGATCTGAGCACTGTCCTAATCTGTAGTTTAGAGATAAAAATCTAGAGAGCAGTTTGATACTATGTTCATTTAGCAAAATAATAGTAGTAGGATCACCCCTGGAGAATATGAGCTCTCACAAGTATTGGTTCCTGGCCAGGTTTACAGTAAGTACCAGGCATGTGTTATCCCCATAATATCCTTGTCTGTGTTGTACCCATGAGTTTTATTTTTGCCAAGCTACTGAAACTCACAGGGTTCTCTAGCTAAGACTGTTGATGACTTACCCCCAGCAGAACACATAGTACCTTCCAGTACTGTGAAAGCTAGCCAGTAGTGAGGTACCTTCCTGGTCAGTACCAGCTTGGTTTCTCCATGTTCTATGGCCAAAGTGTGTCTTCCACAGAATGATCTTACCAAATGGAAATAGCCTGTATTGCTTTAGGGGTGTCTGTAACAACCTTTACTAAGCAGTTGAAAGGATGTATCCCACACTTAACTACTGGGTTTTTATTACCCCTTCTTCACTCTACCCTCCCTTCCTTTCTACTTTCCCATTTTCCCCTCTTTTATGCAGATCTTGTGAAGGCAATCACACCTGGAATCTGTGTTCCACATGGACTCCCCTTCCTCTGGTGCTATAACATTATTACCCCACTTCTGTGATAATCCCTGAGACTTGAAGGGGTTGCTGAAACATCTGTTATAACTGGCCATTCAGCGGCTCCTTATCCTTAGCACTATGACCAATTATTAGTCTTTATAGACTACTTACTGCTGCAAAAAGAAGCTTCACTGATTCAAAGTTAACAGCAGCACTAATATAGGGACACAAACATTATTTCGGAAGCAATTTTGTTGATGTATAGTACTCATTTAACAAAAGAACAGCAATAACATTACTAGGGCTTATAATCTCAGCCAGAGGATTTTGAACAGGTTTGCAGTAGCAAGATCTCAGATCTATCTAGTCAGAAAGCAGTTGATCTCCTCAAAGCAGTGGTGGGGTTGCCACTGTTGCACTAGTGACTGTATCCTGCCTGGCTTGGTGCATGCAGAATCTACAGCTGAATAAAACTTTTGATAACTTCCCTGGAGCAGCCTAAATGGCACACCTGAGGACTATGGAGGTATACCAGTACAGAGGAGCCTCCAGCCCAGTTTCAACTTGCTTTTTTTGTTTTGTGACCCTCGCATATGTCCACTTCAGCAAGGTTAGGTCTAGCCGGGCCGTGGTGGCAAGCGCCTTTAATCCCAGCACTCCGAAGGCCAGGCAGATTTCTGTAAGTTTGAGACCAGCGTGGTCTACAAGAGTTAGTTCCGGGAGAGGCTCCAAAGCTACAGAGAAACCCCTTCTCGAAAAACCAAAAAAAACAAAAAAACAGTCTAGTGAGCAATCAACAGCAGTGGCAATTGCCTATATTGTTTGGGGGCCTTGGGACTCTGATCAACACCTTGAAGCAGTAGTCCCCTGCCGGCAATGAGAAGATCATTTAATGGCTTTTGCAAACAGCTACCTACCACACAGGGTACCTCCATTCTAACTCATACTGTTCTGATAGCTTACCAAGCATTGGATTTTTATCCCCTGCACCCATAATTGGTTTTAGTTTGACTCTCTTCCCCTTTCTGGCTTCTCTCTTTGTTCTCCTCCTCACTTAAACCTTTCTACCCCTAGAATTACCTCCTTTTGTATCATATATTCCCCTCCCCCCATAGAATGTTTTTCTTTTTGTAGTATTGGTAATTGAATCTAAGGTGTTGAACTCTAGTATCCTAGCTAAAGTCACTAGCTTTTGTTTTCCTTCCTTCCCTTCCCTCCCACCCGCCCACTCTTCCTCCTTCCCTCCGGTTTTGTTTTGTTTGTTTAAGACTGGTTTCTTTGCTTAGTCCTGGCGGTCTCTCACTCCGTTGACCAGGCTGACCTTGAACTCAGATATCTTTCTGCCTCTAACTTCAGAGCGCTGGGATTAAAGGTGTGTGCCACTACGCCCAGATGTGTCTGCTTTTTAAGGACCTATGAATCTTCTTTTTAAAAAATAACAACAACAACAAAAAAAGAAACAAAAAACCACTTGATATCTCCTGGCATCACTGAGAGTGCTTGGGGATTAAATGCTACATAGAAAGGATAGATTTGGCACTTCAGCTTAATATTTGTCATGATTAGAAATAATTAATTATCTCTTTAACTCATTATTTTAGCATTTGTTTCCAGTTAGGTTTTTCTGGGAACTTCCTTTTAAATTTCTAGTTGAAACGTATTAAATTCTCTTTCACTCTGTTAGTTTTACTTTGATGTAAAGGCTTTGCATTGGATGTAAACCAATGTACATCCAATGTTAAAAGCTATTTAACGAAATGACCTAGGTCCTCTGGGCTATAAATAATCTTACAGATAATAAATCAATAGTTTACTGATGAACTTAGATGAGTAGAGAGATGAGTTTTATCAAGTTGATCATTGACATATCCAAAAGAAATGTAATATTTTCACATTTAAAGTAATATTTTCTCACTGAGAAAGCAGTTTGGCCTCTAAATCCATGTACTGATAGGAAAACAAAAATACCAGTTTTCTTATATGAAATACTTGATATACTTAACCATATGTTGTTAAATACAATTTTTGGTTTACTTTAAGCTTATTTTGTTAACTTTTATCTTCTTTCCTTTACTGTGTCTAGAAGAGTGTGGTTGCCTTAAGACAACTTCTCCCTAACTCCCAGAGCTTCATTGAGAACTGTGTTCAGGAACTCTCTGGTGAGGTGGTTGTTCCCTCCTGTACCACGACAGCAACAACTTCTGTGGTGACAAGTACTGTTTCCCCCGTCCTTGGCTCTGGAGCAGCAGTGCCCAGAACTCTGTCTGTTCAGACTCTGAATCCGCTTTCTGGTCCAAGAGGAGCAAACACTGGGGTTGTGACACTACATCCTGTGGCCCCAGCTGCTGTAACAGGGGGTACAACACCTACGACTGTGTTGCTGCAGACTTCAAAACCACTTACAACGTCGGTACCAAATCCAGGGACAGCAGTCTCCTCCCTTCAGCCTGAGAAGCCAGTTGTGTCTGGGGCAGCAGTTACACTGGCCCTTCCAGCAGTAACTTTTGGAGAAACTTCGGCTGCACCTCTTTGTCTTCCTTCTGTAAAGCCTGCCATCACCTCTGCTGGGACCAAACCTGAAAAACCTGTCATTGGCCCTCCAGTCCAGATGAAACTTGCACAGCCAGGCCCCCTCCTTCCACAGTCAGCTGGCATTCCACAGGCGGTCAAAGTCAAGCAACTAGTGAGTAACAGTTCATTTCTTCCTCAGCTACCTGATTGGCAAGACTTCGTATACTTTCCAAATGTGACTAGTTAAGGGTTTTTTTTTTTTTTTTTTTTTTGCCTTGCTTGGTCAATTTTCCTCTTTATAACTACATAGAGAAGCTCACTCATAGTGTTTACTGAACATCTGAGAGTATCTGGAAGTGTGACTGTGTACTTTAAAATTTTATGTATATTTGTCCCTTCTCTTTTCACTCCCTTCCTCCCGCCTTTCTTCCCTTCTTCTTTTACAGTGATAGTGTGCTAAAATGCCTTAAGCATTCTACACAAACATTCTCCCATTGTCTATATCGCTGACCTTTTTTGTTTGTTTGTTTGTTTAACTTATTTCCAAGTTGATTTTAAATTTGCAATCTAGGAAATACATGATTGTGCCCACATGTGTGACTGTGTATCTCCTAATGAAAAGGATGGTTTTTAAATTTACATAGCCAAACCTATTGTCACACATGGGACATTGATATAAAATTTATTAGTTGTCCCAATATTAATCACTTTAAAAAATTGTTTTTAACATTTATTTCCTTTGTTTCGTGTGTGTGTGTGTTTTGCTAGCTTGCTGCATGCGTGAGACTCACAGATCCTCTTCCCTTTGATTCCGAAGTGTTGGGATTACATTGTAATGATTTAAGTGCTTAGGATAAATATTTGATAGAAGTCTCTTTGTTTTTTATTATTGCTTCAATATTACATTAGGTCTAAATATTTTTGGGAGCTATTACATAGGTGGTTATTATGATGACATTATTTTAGTACTGAAGATTGAAGCTAGGGCCTTGTTCATTCTGGGCAAATGTTCTATCATTGAGCTGTAACTTTAGTCTTTTGTAGTGTTCGTTCCCTCCCTCCCTCCCTTCCTCCCTCTCTCTCTCTCCTCCTCTCCTCCCCCTCCCCCGTGTGTGTGTGTGTGTGTGTGTGTGTGTGTGTGTGTGTGTATCTACAGGTGTATAGAAACCAGAGATTGAAATTAGATTTTTTTCTGGATTTCTGTCCACTTTATATTTATTTCTGCATATGAGTGTCTGAGTGAATATATTACACCTGTCAGAACTGGGAGCTGTAATTACAAACAGTTGTGAGCCTCTGGAGAGCTGTCTCTCCATTCTCTTCACAGTCGAATCCTCCTGTTTCTGCCTTCAGTATTGGATTTATAGGCTTGCTCCACTATCCCAGCTTTGTGGGTACTGGGAGCACAATTCATTAAACTCATCCTTCCACCACCCTTTTTCTTTTTCTTTTAAAACAGGGTCTTAGCTGGACAGTTGTGGCCTTCAATCCCAGCACTTGGGAGGCAGAGTCAGATGGATCTCAGTGAATTCCAGGACACCAAGACTGTTAGACCAAGAAACCTGGTCTCGAAAAACAAAACAAAAAGTCTCTAGCAGGGCATGGCACATTCCTTTAATTTCAGCACTTGGGGAACAGTGGCAGGTGGATCTCTGTGAGTTTGAGACCAGCCTGGTCTACAAAGCAAGTTCCAGGACAGCAGAGAAACCCTGTCACAAATACAGAAACCTAAAACCAACCTAGGGTCGCTTTGCCCACGCTAACCTTGAACTTGCAACCCACCTGCTGACCTCATATTACCAAGTAACTAGTATCATAGGCTTGTGTTGTTAGGTGTGATTCTTATTTTGCCTTTAATATTTAAAAAAATGCTAAGGAATTTAAAGTTGAAAGTAATTTAAAAATATCATTAGGTCTATTATAAACCATAATCCTATGTTTAGGTGAGGAAGAAAATGCTTAGGAAATAGAGGTAAAAAGAAGCGAGCAAACATTTCTTTATAGTTAACCACACAAAGTTATTTAAAAATGAAAATCTCCACATTGGATCATATCTGTGGTCAAGCTCTATTCACTATAAAGAAGATGCATATTATAAAGAATATGCTCTTGAATGCCCTGATTAATGTCAGGATACTTTCTTTAATAATTTTTTGGTGAACTGTAACTTTGTTAATTAATT
The DNA here is from genome assembly GCF_018167655.1 of Microtus oregoni. Classification (NCBI taxonomy): domain Eukaryota; kingdom Metazoa; phylum Chordata; class Mammalia; order Rodentia; family Cricetidae; genus Microtus; species Microtus oregoni. The sequence continues at coordinate 37,902,675 of NW_024543070.1, read as the reverse complement.
CAGGATGTGTTTTTTCAGGCACTACTTTAAAGTGAATACAATTCTAGCATCATTAAAACCACACAGACACAATTTAACAAAGTATGAGACAAAGTTTATTCTTTACGATGTCTTACTTGCATTCATTAAAAATCTGAGAAAGGCTAAATCAGTCTTTTATTAGTTATCTTACATCAAGAGGAAAATAGAGCCTAATTACCTAATGGGTTCTGGAACAATGGTTTGAGAAGACTTGACTTTGAAAGAGTAAGATTTCTCGCAAGTCCAATCAGAAGTTTGTAAATTGCACCATGGAACACAAAAGCAGAGTAGTTGAAGAAGACTGTATACTTGTATTCCTAATACTATTCCGGGTTCTAGGTTGGACATGTGCTCTGAACTCTTGGTTGGCTCTTTGGTCACTGCTACATTTGCAAAAGTACTAGTTTATGTTCTGGACCCTGGCACTCCGTTCAGCCCTTTTCTCCATCATGCTTTATTGCTACTGCTTTCCAGCACAGCCCTGCTTCCTTTCTCCCCTAATCTGCAGAGGCTGGCTGTCAGACCTGCTAACTATTTTCCAGTCTGACTTTAAGGAAGACATCATCTGTTTATAGTAGGCCCTTTCTGAGATGAGCCTTATGCCAATATCACTATTCTTTAATAAAATTAATATAAGTAGCATCTTTGACATCAGAAGATATATTTTTGGTCTCCTGATATGTAAATGTAGCCATTGGTGAGACATCCAATACTGCTAACCAAAGCTTTATCTCCTTCAGCTTCTCTTTGCCAGAATAGCCAAATCTTACTACTCTTTGTTTCACAGTCAGCCAACCAATAACTATATCTATATTCATACTATGATAATTCTTTTAATATTGATCATGAGCTTAAGATTTTCTTACTATTTACCTTTCATTAGAATAATTCTGGAGAGTTTTATATCTTTAGGCTTTTGCATAAGATCTCCACACAAGTTGTAAGAATTCTTCCAAACTACCATTACATGGTTTCAATTCATATTTTATGAAATACATTTTACCCACCACCACTTTAAAGAGTGGTGCATGCTCTCTTTTCTTCACATGTTACCCCTTTTTTCTTGTTAACTGTTGTATGTTATATTCAGGGTTTAATGTTATACAGGGGTTATATGAACTAAAATTTCTCAGTTTCTTTTGGTTGTAAGCTTTTATTTTGTACACAAATATTTGAAATGTGAGCCTTCTTGGTAGTCTGGGAATTTTTGTAAGAATTCAGTTCTTGTAAAGGCTGATTTTACTGGCTCTCCATCATTTTTCCTATAGTAGTTACACACTCAAAGTAAATACTAACCTTTTATTTTATCATTAGCTGTTTTGTATAGAAACAACCATGTGAGTTTTGATCTGGTTTATTTCCTTTGGCTGGTAAGGATTTGAAGTGCAGGAACACTCTCCAGTGAAGCAGGTAGCAGTAGAGAAAACTCACCATAAGCAAGAACAAACAGAATCAGCAGTTTAAGAAAGGCTTTTGTTGGGCTGGAGAGATGGCTCAGTGGTTAAGAGCATTGCCTGCTCTTCCAAAGGTCCTGAGTTCAATTCCCAGCAACCACATGGTGGCTCACAACCATCTGTAATGAGATCTGGTGCCCTCTTCTGGCCTGAAGGCATACATGTAGACAGACTATTATATACATAGTAAATAAATAAATATTTTTTTAAAAAAAGAAAGAAAGGCTTTTGTTGAGGGTGAAGAAACACATATACCACAAACACACAGACAAAACAACCCAAAACTCCTAGGCATCATTTCTTGATGGCTCAGCTCAGGGCCCTAAGGTTCTCTGGTCAGTAGAGCTTCAGCAAAGTACATCAGCAGGCCAAGTAGGACAATGAAGAGGGTGATGACACTCCTGGGGGTAGTACCAGTCCTAACACTCCTGCGGCAGTACCAGTAGTGAGTCATAACACCTTGCACTGCATCTGGATGGTGCTCTGAACCACATAGGATCCAGGCCACAATGATGCTGTTGCTGCTGAAGGCTGTCACCTTCATCATGGGCAGGGCACAGGACACCAGGGCATTGATTGGCACAGCCAGGCAGGGTCAGGACTATCCTCAGGATTGCAGACCAGCACAGGCCATGGTAAGGCTGAGGGGGCTGTAAAAGAGACAGCAAAGATTGCTAGGTCAAAAGAGAGATTCTTTTCTGATTGTCAGTCTGAATGCATAAAAATGTATTACTTCATTAAGCCCAAACCCTAGTAATTCAGAATATGCATGATCTCAGATCTCAGTTCATATCTTGATTGAAATATATATTATTTTTTTAAAAGAGTTCTTTTCTAGCCTGACTTTGTGGTTCAGGTCTGTAATCCTAGTTACTCAGGAGGGTGAGGTAGAAGCATCACACATTTAAAGCCCACCTAAGCTACTTAGTTTTAAGACTCTCTCAAACATATAACACAACTTTTATCAAATAATGATGGCAAATGAATTATTCCAACTTACATCTCCATTGCTAAGAGACCTCTTCTAACAAACAGTGATAGCAATTGAATTATTTCTATGTCTATAATCTATGGAATGCTGTGTGTTTCTTGTTACTTTTTTTTTACTTTTTTGAGACAGGTCATATTATGTATCCCTGGCTAGCCTGGAACTTGCTGTGTAGACTAGGAACTCATACAGATCCCCCTGCCTCCTGAGTACTGAGATTAAAGATACGTACTTGCAGTGCTTTGCTTGCTACGTTTTTTTTTTAGTTGTACACACTTGATTTGTACATTTTTATTACAGATAATTATAGTATAGAATAAATTGTTTTTATAAATTTTTACTTAGAATCATTTCTCTTGGGCAGACCATCACACTTTATATAAATATAAGAACTTCTAATTATATCACTATCAGTAGCTGGCCCAAATACATGATGACTTTTTCTTCTTTGAAGTGAAAATATGACATTCTGCTTTTCTGTCTTTTCTCTGAAGCTGAAAATAATAATCTTGTTAGTACTTTAGTTTCTCTTTATCCCCAATCATTACTGTATTTCTGTAACTATTATTTGAGAGAACTGTGCTTTCTGAAAGGTTTAGGATGATACTTTTTAAAAAATAGTACATAAACATTCTTGTCTTTTATAGATATACTTTGGAATATTATGGATAAAAAAGATATTTCTTAAGCCAGGTGGTGGTAGCGCACGCCTTTAATCTCAGCACTTGGGAAGCAGAGGCAAGTGGATCTCTGTGAGTTTGAAGCCAGCCTGGTCTACAGCACAAGCTCCAGGATAGCCAAAACTGCACAGAGAAAACATGTCTGGAAAATACGAACAAACAAACAAAAATTTCTTTATTTGCTTTAAAATTGGGAAGTGGGTAACATGTGATTATGTAAGAATTAATCATTATTTAATCTGGCTAGTGGTGTAATGGTTTCATTTTTGTTCTCTATATTTTGCATGTGTTTGAAATTTTCCATGGTAAATTAAGAAAAGTATTATCTATATGATTTATTTCTTAAATTTGAATTCTGCTGTAGAAAATGATTTTAATATATGTGATAATGTTTTTCAGTTTTGAACGAGATAATTTTGCTTCATACAAATTAAACTGGGTATGGTGATAGACACCCAAATCCCAGGTAGCATTCAGGAAACTGAGGCAGGAGGATCCCCATGTCTCAGAGGCCATCCTGAAGATGAATTTTAAGTAGGCTTTCTTATTGTGTTAGATAGAGAAAAACTGTGGAAACTCTTGTTCATGGCTAAAGCGTGCTTTTTTGAGTGGCTATAATGAACTCTTACTGTTTCAGGTAGTTCAACAGCCTTCAGGAGGCAATGCAGATCAAGTGACCGCTATTTCCCATTCATCACCATTGACCGCTCAGAAATGTGGACCGAAGATGCTAGCGAATACTATAGTGCCTACTAGTAAGTTTCCTCCATGTAGTGCTGGCATTCCAGGTTCATCACAGTGAATCTGGAATATGACAGGACTTGCGCCTGTTGTATCAAGGGAAGACTGAAAGATAGTTATTACATTTACAGAGGTACTCTTTAGGGGTATATATTGTTTTAAAACAAACAACTGCTTATGGTGTTGTATTATTACATTAACCATTCTAGTAGTAAATGTGTATTAATAATATCACAATGAATATCAACATTTTTCTGTCACTTTTTGTGTATGATGTTTTTATAATGATTCTAACTCTAAAGACAATTTGAGACTACATGAAAACATAATCTAGAGGTCTTTATAAGATGATTTCTTATTCAGGGGTTTCATTCACTGTCCTTTTATAATTTAAACATAATTCTGTGGTAGCTTAAGATAATCTTTGATTATTTTATATGTATTAAAAGCTGTCCTGAATTTTCCTAATGTGACATGATTGCTATTTTTTTTTTTTGTTTTAATTCTGTTTTCTTTCTTGTTTTGTTTTTACAGCTTCCATCATAAAACAAATTACTCTGCCTGGAAATAAACTTCTCTCGCTTCAAGCTCATACATCTTCTATTCATAACAATAAAATAAAAGAGAATGGAGCAACACGCTTCAGGTAAAGAAAATCAGTAGTTAAAACTTGATCTGATGTGTAGAAATAAAGTTTTAGGGGAAAAAGATGTTAAAGAATAATTATAAATAAACAGGTACGAATGTTGTTTATAAATACTGAAAGAAATAGCCCTGGTTTGATTCCTAGCACCCACATGGCAATTCATAACCTTCTGTGAGTCCAATTTCAGTGAATCCAGTGGCCTCTTCTGGCCTCCCTGGCACCAGGCATTTTTTATAGTGTACAGACATAAATGCAAGCAGTATAACCACGTACTTTATAAATAATTTAAAAACTGACTATAATTTACAAATATCAGACACAAATCTTGTGTGCTTTTTTTCAGTGTATTGGAAAAGCCTGCATAGTAGTAGTCTAGACCCAGGCACTAAGCATGTCCGCTATCACCTTCCTGTCCTCTTCAGGCCATTTAGCTCCGTCCCATGCTTCTGTCAGGTCCTATTCTTAGGCTTGCCACTGCACTACAGATCATTTTTGTTTATTCTTGAACTTTATACATTAGAATATTATTACTATTCTTTTATTTCCAATTTTATTTCTGTAGTGTCAGGTAATGACAATTAGGAATGTTATGAAAATATTAAGTGTAAAATTCTGGAAATAATCCATATGTTTAAATATGTCATTTTCAATGGCATGACAAACACGTTGTCATCACGTTCAGCAGGTGAATCATTCCTTGTTCAATGTGTCCAGAATTAACATGCTGCCCACTGCTTGGTCAGTTGGTGGCCACCACAATTATCAAATGAGTCAGTGCATGTGTTCAGATAGTTTAGGTTTGACTGTCACAATGCCTGTGTCACTCACTTTGCTTCATCTCCTTATGTAGGCATTTTATTTTCTATTCATGTCATCATACAAAGGGTGAGTCCTGGTTATTTTGAGGACTGAGAAGAACCTCATTATACTCTTGTTAAAGTATATTGTTTTAATTCTAATTAGCCTTACTGCACCTAATTTACAGATTAAACTTTATTGTAAATGTCTATTTATAGAAAAAAACCCCACCATATACGTAGGTCTTGGTTCTAGGACTTCTTGTTCAATTCCAAAGTCCTTAGATGCTCATCTTTTCAGGAGCTAGATGTTTTTTGACATTTTGTCTTTTTTGCTGTAGTTGTTTCTCTTTTTTCTTGTGGTACTTTGAGTTTATAATTTAATCTTCAGAATGGGTGCTTGTCAAATATCTCTTTCCAAATTATTTTCTGACATGGGGTATATTAGCCATTCTCTGATAGTGTACTTTGTCCCTATGGCAATTGCTACCTCTACTTTCTCTTTTCTGGGGCCCTTCCTGTTTACCACAAGGCTTGAGGCAGGTGCCCGTGGCATGTTGGACAAATACTAGGCATTGTAGATCAGTGGCTTTATCCTGAGCTTTCTTTCCATTTTTCATTTAGAAATAATTTGTAGTTTGGATATTCAGGCTACACAGAGACTGTAGCTATTGTTCAGTATTGTTTTGGGAGGAAATCTTGAAAGACAACGGGATATTTATGGAATAGTGTTTTCCAGTTCAGTAAGTATTGACAAAAGGATAAACCCATGTGCCAGGTACCATAATCAAGATAAAACGAATATTTTCAATATCCCACAAGGTTTTTTTGTGCTTGTTTTTTTTTTTCATCAGCCAGTCCTCACATTACTTTCTGGACCCAAGACTACCACTGATCTGATTCTTAACATTGGAAGTTAGATTGATGGTTAAGGTGCTCCCTATTTCTAGCCTCCAAAGTTGGAGTTCATTAAACTTCAGTTTTTCTTGTTCTAAACATTTAAAACTGCCAAATTCCCTCAAATACTGACCATTGAAGTTTTGCTTTATTTTTCTCATGTTTGTATTCTGCTTCCTGTTTAGTAGTGCAAGTATTTGAGATGGCTCTCAGACGATTACAATAAAGTAGTCATAATTGAGTATAATAAAGTATTCTTTATTTAGGGGTAAACTCACAGATCAACAGTCTTATACAGAAGTGGAGAGCAAAGAACAGGAACCAAATCCAGAAACAAAGAGGCTGCCACATGTTTCTACATCTGTTTATATAGTACATATGGCCTATGCCAGTATCTTAAAGGCTATTGGCTGAAGGAGTTCCCACAGTACCTTACAGTTTTGTCTAAATAAGAGCATTCTACGCCTAATACAAAACTATATACAATATGAACAAATGTTAACTATAAAAATTAGAATTACAACCAGCATAAACAATATTAAGCAAGAAACATGTTAAATGTTTCACTACTTGTCCTATCCTAAGGAATCTAAGTCTTTTATTAGAAATGGCTTGTCTAAGTGATGAGAGGAAAGTAGCTACTATCTAGTCTTCAACCCATGGAAGACCTGAGAAGGGAAGTAATATTACTTAAATAAATAGGAAGTGCAAACAGGCAACTTCCAAAATGTGTGATAAGTGACAGAGACAACCTGGGCAATCACCCAAAGTCTCATTTGCAACATTGGGCCAATCAACTTTGGCTTAGAGTTACTAACAGACCATTTTCAGAAGTAGGAAAATTTTCAAGACCATCTTATCCTGTGTTGGCAAGGATTGGCAGGCAATCTTTTTTTTCTTGTATCATGCTTGTCTGAAGTAATAAGGGCGGCGGGGCTGCGTCCCCAGCACCCCGGCCGCCTGCTCGGCTAGCTTATGCCCCAAAATAACAACACACAAACTGTATTCTTTTAAGCACTGCTTGGCCCTTTAGCTCTAGCACTTACAGGCTAATTCTCACATCCCGATCAACCCATCTCTAATAATCTGTGAGAACCGGTCTTACCGGGAAGATTCTAGCCTAGTCCATCCTGGGTCGGAGCTTCATGCTGGGAGCGGGGCATGGCGTCTCTCTCAGGCGTCTGCTCCGGATAGGAGAGCTGTGTAGTCTCTGAGCTCACTTCCTCTTCCTCCCAGCGTTCTGTTCTGTTTACTCCTCCCACCTATCCTCTAACCAATAAAATGGGCCAGGGCAGTGCCTTTATTAGCCAATGACCTTCCTCCATCACTTGTCTAGTCTGGACATTGTGCATTTTGTCAGTGGTCAAGACAGGGACAATTCTTTGCCCAAAGTTCATATTTTGACAAGAAGAAAAGAAGCTCCAAGTGGACCTTGATCATCATTCTCTCGGGAATAGATTGGTGTTGCCAGGAGCGATCATGTCTCACTTCAACAGAACCCTAAGTTATTTAAATACCATATTCTACAGCTCTTTGAAGTGGTTGAAGATTACTTATCTATGTGAAATACAGTCTCTATATATCTAAAGAACCTGATTAGTCTAACAATGACAAACATGGATGACGATTGACCTATAATCCTTAATACCTATATAGCTTAAAGATTAAGGCTTCATATTAGAATATTAGACAATTTTTAAACAAATGTGCAGCAAATGAGATCAGTGACCTCAAAATGTAAACAATGTAAGTATCTTGATCAGAGGTAGAAATGTATAGTGCAATATGATAAATAAATATATTTTTAAATTGTATCAGTAAACTTGCATGCATACAATATGGCAAAATAACTATGCATAGTTGTACAAATATTGTAAACAGAAATAGGAACATATTCAATATAACAAATATAATTTGAATTTGTATCAATATACAAGAATCTTTACCAATGTAAATTGTCTATAAATAATAGCTCACATTGATCGACTATTACTCTATTGTTAGTGTGAGTAAGCTCACACTGATCGACTTATTATCTTTTCCAATCCCCTCTCCCCTTTTAAAAGAGATCCCTGAGCCTATATAATTTCCACCCCAACCCCTAACTGTATACTAGTTATATTCAACCCCTAATTGATGTTTGTAACCCCGAGGACAAACTTTGTTGGGAGAGGGGATGTTGTTTTCTAGAATTCCAGCTTTCATGCGAGTGATGTTCTTTCTGTAGGATTCTATAAAAATTAAAACGATGGTTCAGTTTCAAGATTATTGTCTATTATAATTGCAAATAGTCTCTGAGTAGTTGGTAGAGTTTTCTGAAGTTCTTATTAGAAGTTCTGACCAGAATGTTGTAAGAAGGTGTATAATTTCAGCTAACCAAGTTGGAATCATCTTGTGCAACTGTTACCCAAAACTGATTTTAAAGTAGTGCTATCACCATTATGATATCATATTAACCAGGTGGAATTGTTGTGGTGTCCCATCTTCTTTCTGGAAAGTTCAAAGATTACTACAGGAAATTCATTGTTTACTGTGGAAAACGTAAACATTATTCATATAGACATATGTTCAACAAAGGATATGATTGAGACAAAAATATTTATGGGGAAAAGTAAAATTTTTCCTAAATTCTTTCTTCTTTCTGTCCCATACCATATGGCTCCTGATATGAGATAGAAACTCTGAATTTTCTTTTAACAACATGCTTGGGTTTAGAAAAGGATAGCCATTGTCCAACTCTAAAGCCAGCTTTGATTTTTAAGTGTGTGTGTATAGATAGACAGACTGACAGACAGACAGACTGACAGACAAGACAGACTGATAGATGTTAAATAAATTTTACCCTGCAGATGATATGTCTGCCTAAGTCAGATTTCTCTTTGCTTGGTGATCCTTTCTGGATAGTTACCTTTTCTTATTTAGGTTTCCAGATATCCAAGGTCTCTCAGTTTTTTAAAGATGGGTATTTTCCTGCAAAGACAATTACAGAACCCTACCCCAAACCTTAAGAGGTTTCCTTACCACCTGTATGATTGTCACCTCTGTGGATGAGCTGTTATTTCTTTTTCTCAAGAGGTTTGTTTTTTCCAAACTGAATATTGATTAATTTTGATGGTATCCACGGCTTTTCTTCTCCTGTGGAAACCAAAGCAAAACCCCTTCCCCAACGTAACACATCTACTGGTCAACACATCTTTGAAATACACTAGCAGTGATTTAATTCAGAAGTTTTTTTTTTTATTATCCAATGTCTCTGCTGATGTTGTTTCTTTCTCATTAGCATTAAGACAATTTAAGGTTAATAAAGCATTATACAATCTATTTCTGGGGGTATTTTCCATCCTTTTCTGTTTGTTTAACATATCCTTTATAGTTTTATTTGATCTTTCTAAAACTGCCTAGCCTATAGGATTGTTCGGTATACCTATAATATGCTTTATATTATAAGAAGCAAAGAAAAACCTGTTTTCTTTTTTTAGAGACATATGTTGGACCATCGTCTGTCTTTTGTGCAGGTATACCCATGAAGGCCTTAACTTCTGATAAATATGTGATTACAGAATCATCCTTTTCTGAGCTCAAAGCAGTTGCCCATTGAAAATTTGAATAGGTATCAATGGTGTGGAATGCATATTTTATTTTGCCAAATTTCTAGTGGAATTATCCATCTGCTAGATTTAATTCATTTGAGTACCCTTTGGGTTACTCCCTGCAGGTAGCAGTATTTGGTTATGATATAGAAAGAGCAAGTAGAACATCTCCTTATAATCCCCTTATAGCTGTTACCGTGTAATAGAAAACTCTTTCTTTAAACCTTTGCTATTGACATGATGTTTTAATGAAATTCTGAGACCGTCAGCACATTTCCAATCAATAATTGATTAATTTCTGTATTATCTTGTGCTAGAGGACCTGCCAGACCCTTATGGTATCGAATGTATGTTATGTATATGGAACAATTCTTATTCACAATTATATCCTTAACCTGAATATATACTGAAGTCAATTCTGTCTCATCTGGTATAAATTCAGTAGTTTTAATATGCAAAACGACCCTGCATATTGTGGATCAGTAACTATATTCAGAGGTTCTTTAAAATCCCTTAGTACCATGAAAATAGTACATAATTCTTACTTTTGGACACAATTATATGGGCTTTGTTCCACCTTACTTAAATCTTCTGATTTATAACCTGCCTTTCCTGATTTATTTGCATCTGTATAGAGCATATGGGCTTCAGCTATTGGTGTGTCACATACAATGCGGGGAAGGATCCAAGTAGCTCTCTTGATTTGGTTAATTCCATCGCTTTTGTAATAATTGCTGTTAATCTCTCCTAAACAATTAGCACAAACTCTTTGCCAGGGTTCATTGTCTCCTCATAATTTTTTTATTCATCACTAGTAAGATACTATCTGCTGGATCTATCCTTGCTATTTGACAAAGTCTCCATTTTCCTTTTATAATTCATTCGGAGACCTTTACACATAAGATTTTAACTTTTTATTCAGTTTATGTGGTATGGTTTATTGTCCATTCTAAGATAATATTTTCCTTCTGCATTAAAATTTTTGTAGGGGAAATTCTGGAGGGCAGTATGACTAGAATGCAGTTAAGCTTTGGATCAGCCAAATCCACATGTTCCTTCTGTTAATTCTTTTTCAGCTTCAGCTGTTAATTCCTTGTGACTATTTAAGTCTTTGTCACCATCTAACGTTTTGTTTAAATGAATTATTAGATCAGGTGTTATCCTAAAAGCGGATTGTAGATTGAACATGTCTCCTAACAATCTTTGAAAGTCATTATAGTCCACAATCGGTCTCTCCTAATTTGTGCTTTCTGTGTTTTAATTTTCTTTTTTTTTTGTAACCTAGATATTGATAGACTCTCCTCTTTGTATTTTTTCATGAGCAATTTGTAATCCCATTTAGACAAAACTTTGTCTACTTCAAACATTCTTTCTAAAGTATCTACATTTGATTCAGATAGCAAAATGTCATTCATATAATGCTAAATTATAGACTGAGGAAATTGTTCATGTATTATTTCCAATGACTGACTTATAAAATATTGGCACAGGGTGGGGCTATTGAGCGTTCCCTTTGGCAGAACGGTCCATTGATATCTCCTAGTCGGATGAGAATTATTATAAGTAGGCACTGTGAAGGCAAAATTTTCCCTGTCCTTTTCTTGTAAAGGTATAGTAAAGAAACAATCTTTAACTATAAGAGCCCACCAGTTAGGTAATAGGGAAGCCAAAAGAATTACAGATTGTAGAGGGACCATAGGTTGACTCACCTTATTTACATCTCTCAATTTTGTCACCATTCTCCATTTCCCAGATTTGTTTTTTGACAACAAATGCAGGAAAATTCCAAGGGCTAATTAATTCTTCACTATGGTGAGCATCTAGTTACTCCTGTACCAGATGTTTTAAAGCCTGTAGATTCTCTTCTGTTAAACACCATTGCTTGGTTCATATTGGTTTCTCAGTCAACCATTTTAAAGGTAGGGTCATTAGTACCTCTGAAGGTTTGTTAGTTGTTTTGTGTTCTTGTACAGCCTGGATTAACTGGTTACCATTTTTTATAGTACCTTATAATATCCTTCCCAGAAACATGAGAAGGACTGTAGGAATCTTAATTTGGGTATTCCATTGCTGCAGCAATTCATGACCCCATAAATTCACTGTGATATTAGCCACATATGGCCACAGCCTTCCTCTCTGTCCTTCTGTCACATGCATTCAACCTATCTCATGCTTTGTTTCACTTGAGATAGGGTTCCAATTCCTAGGAATTGAACATCTGCCTCTTCAAGAGGCCAGTTCGGATGCCAAGATTCTGGAGAAATGATAGTTACATCCGCACTCATGTCCAGTAATACTTTAATTGTAATACTTTTTAGTCTCTCTGTCAGCTTTGGTCTTTGTTGATCTATAGAAGTCTGCCAAAATATAAGTTTCCTATTATCTACTGGAATTTTTTATTCATTCTCTGTTTATTCCATCATCCAGAATAGCATGGTTTTTTACAGCAGGCCCTGGATTTTTAAATTTTCCTGATGAGGCAAGTCTTCCACAGTGACTGGGAATGACTGGACCACTTTTGACCTGGGGGCCTGCAAGAGCCCCCCCCCCCCCACCAAGGAGTTTTCCGATGATAACAGATTGCCTTGTCTTCTGTTGATCTACGCTCATTGGTTCAATGTCAATCTTTGCCATATCTTCGACATAATTTAGAAGGTTGAGACTTTGTAATTTTGTTATTCCCAGAGGAGACATTATTTCTAGGAATACCTTGTCTACAATTCCTTCTCAGTGTCCTGTTACCATAATTAAAAAAACATTTGGCATTTTGGTGTCTCTTCATACCTTTGGAAATTGCTTTTCCTGCACAAGCTTCATTGCTATAGTCAAATGTCTCAATGTTCATTGTATGCAGGATCCATTCATTCATTGGTGCTGATCTAACCTTTAAAGGCCCAAGTATCTTTTTGTATTCTATGTTGACAGTTTCAAAAGCCAGAAATTCAATAAGTACTTTTCTATCTTTTGAGTCTGTTACTTCTATTTGTACAGCCTTAGTTAATCTTTGTAAAACATCACTGATGTGTTCTCTTTGGCCTTGTTTAACCCTTATATTTGATTCAGTTTTTTTTCTCCTGATTCTTGAATCCTGTCGTAAGCATTTAAGTATACTGTATAGCATAGGGACAAGGTGTGTTGATCATAAAGAGCTTGATCCTGTGGATCAGCATAAAAGCCCTCACCAAGAATTTGATCTTGGTAAGCCTAAAATCCTTTGACTGTTCCCTGTTGTTCTAATATTTTAACCTCCTCTTGCTAGTATCACTTCCATTGTAATTATGGCTCATCTTCAAGGACTGCTGAGACTAAGTGAATTCTGTCAAGTGGAGTAGCCATATTGTTTGAAGCCCATGTCTTTACCATCTCCCTAACACATGGTGAATGCAAGCCATACTGCTTGTTTAATTTCTTTTACATCATTCATACATAAAGGTTTCCATTCATATTCTTTCAATCCTTCTGGGTATTTAGTACTTGATGGTTTATCAGAGGTGATTATTGGTAAGTAGCTAAAACTGTTGGTAAGTCTTTTCCGACTCTGACATGTACTGGCATTGCTAAATCCTTTCCTTGTACCTTCTCTCCCTGCTCATTAGTTCTGATAATTTCCTTAATCGATTCAAATCTTTTTACCACTATCTTTTGTAAAGTCTGAATCTCTTGACCTGTGACTATTTCTAATGATTTAATCCACTCAAATAACTTCTGGTCCTCATTCTATAATATGATCCCAAGGTATGAATTTTTTTCATTAATGATAACTTCTCATTCTTGATTATTATTTGGATGGCATGCAGATTGCCTTTCTGGAGAGATACTCTATCTGCTAACTTATAGTCTTTAACAAGTTTTGATTGTCAATTTTAATAGTATTAATTATTTCAGATAATTTTTCAGCACTCTTTTGTAAAGTTTCATAACCCATTGACATGGATTGAATTTTGTCAAATTGCTGGTATCCTTTTCAACGACATTAATTTTTTTTCAGCCAACTTTAGATTTTCAGTGGTATAAATCCTGTCAGCTAGCTGTTCATTATTAGTCTGTAATGACTGTATCATTTCTAAAAGTGCCTCATTCTTGACTCTGGTATCAAACCATTTTTAAGGGTATGATATGAAGTAAGCTAAGCCCCAGTATCACATAAATGGATGTATCAGAAAAACCTCATAAACTTCACAGAATACCATCTATAATATAAGCAAAGTTTATTGAATTCCTGGGTGGTGATATTGTCTGCAATTATATAATTTTTAAATTTATTGATTTATTCATTGATCAAATGAACTTACCTCCCTTATGAGTCTTCAGTAAATTGTTGTAGGTGTAATAATATTTATTGACCAGCAGTGTCACTGTTTTGGTTGCTTGCAACCGGCAGTGGCAAGGCAGGTTTTGGTACCTAAATTTCCTGGAATTTAATTACTAAGAAATTTAGATAATTAAGAGCAGTGCTTTTATATATGGAAAAGGGTTGAGCTGATCAAAAGAATATCAAGGAACTCAGAGCTTCCAGGCAGTCAATGATCTACAAGCACAGACCAGAGAAGTCTGTGCTTCCAGGTGGTGTGCAAGTTGCCACACAGGAAAGTATGCATGGGGGAAAGCCACCAGTGTGGGGGAAGGAAAGCATTCAGGGTTCGTAAATTGTTAAATTGCCTAGTTGCTGTGCGGCATGCCTGCCAAAAGTGTTGCTCTGCTGCAGCGTGATTTTGGCAAACAACTACTTAGTTGAAATCAAGCCAGGCAGTTGAAGGTGATGGTGGTGGGGACCTTGTGGGTCGGTCCTATTAGGCATGGTGTTGGAATCCTTGTGGGGTGATAGATGTAGATGATTACAATAAAGCAGTCCCACACTGGCTCAGAATGGAGCATAATAAAGGGATTTTTACTTAGGGCTAGATTCACAGATCAATAGTCTTCTGCGTGAGTGGGAGACAGGAACTGAATTCAGCAGCCACGTGATGTCTTGACTTTGGAGTCCTTTGTGTACTCAGGAGTCACTTTTGTACATTTGATAAACCTGTATGGATTTTCATAGTGTCTGAACTCGATTGCATTCTCAGAAGCATTCTCACCTTCTATTTACATCTTTGCCAGCATTTTTTATTTACTTATTTATTACTTTTATTTTTACTGGGTGACATGAAATCTAATGTAGTTTTAACTTAATTTATTTAGTTCATTTTTCATCTTTTGAGAATTGTCTTCATTTCATAAGCTACTTTAAATAATGGGTTATTTGATTTCTTTTTCTTTATTCTTTGAATGTTCTAGGTATTAATACTCCAGCAAAGATTATTTTTTCCTTTCTGTAGATTGTGTCCTTATTTGTTAACTCTTTCCTTTTCTGTGCAGGAATTTTAATTTCATGAGACCCCATTGTTTAGCTGTTTATATTATTTTCTGAACATTTCCCTACATTTTCCTCTAATGGTTTCAGAGTTTTAAGTCTAAGTCTTTGATCCATTTCAAGTTCATTTTTTTTAGACAGTGAGAGGTATGGATTCATTTTCATTATTCTATTTGTGGATATATCTGTTTTCCTAGCCTCATTACTGGAAGAGGCTACATTGTGTTTTATTTTTGATGTCTTTATTTTTTTTTAAATCAGGTGTCTTACTTTTGCTCTAAGATATAATTTAAAAATACTTTTTAGTAATTTGGATCATATATAATCTTACACATCTTATAGGAGGTTTAAGAAATGTGTGCTTTTTTGGAAACATTATTACTGCTACTTTATCCAAATGAAGCTAAAAAACAGACCCTTAAAAAATAGTAGTATATGACATTAGGCCCTGTCTTATCTAAACTAGATTGGAGTTAGTAATACAGAGTGATATCTTGCATTTTTGTTAATCAGAGATATCTGGCTAACCTAAATTTATATTGTAGATTTGTGACTTTTTCACTATAAAATCCTATTTTATATTTAGCTTCTTGGTGTATCTGCAGTGATTATTAGAGGTTATATAGTGTTTAAGACCCTAGAGGGCACCAGAGATTCAGGTTTCTTCTAAAACAAGGTACTAATGCTATTTCATAGTTTGTATTACTGCTAAATTTGCTATTTCATTTTTTCTGTATTGCAAGGGTAATCAAGTTCTCTAATATATTTTAAATATGTTTAAACATATGCATATGCATCTTGTTTTGTGTATTGTGCATACAAATCCATCAATAATATGTATTGTTTATGTGCTGCTGATACAATGTTTAATCATTTCTGGTTAGTGAGTTTTTAAAAAGAGAGGGGAAAAAATGTTTGTTGGACAAACCAGACTCTCATCTTGGAACTAGTAACTAGGCGGAGAAAACATATTCATGTTAGCTAAGCCCACTTTGGATTGGGCATGGTATTAAAATCCAACTAAAATATGGAAGCTAGATGCTTGACGTTCCACAAGGTACTACACATAGTGACTTGGAGATGAGACCCTGAAGTCTTTCAAAGCTGTTAAACACTATTCTGTATAGGGAATCATTCACGATTGCCATGTCTTTGATTTTGAGTGAGTGAATTTGTTGTGCCTTTGGCAATTAAAAGAACAAATGGTAAGTAGTGCCCATCATCAAATCAAATATTTACAACTTCAGCAGAAATGAATGGGGAAGCCCTGGTAATACAGTCATGTTGGAGTAACCAATTGAAAGTCCCAGGTAGAACAGAGCGGACTCTCCTTGGATGATCTTCCAGTTTCTCATTCCATTGCAGGGATTTTTATAACATATGATAACAAATTGTAACCACCAATAAAAATAGTTTAACCTTCTAGCTGTTCTCAAGAGTGCAATGCTTTCAGTGCCTTAGCTGTTGTTATGTTTCTTTCTTTGGTCATAGATGGAGGGAGTCAGCCTGCCCCAGCTAAGGGTCTTGATGGCACTGGTGATAACCCTGCTTTAGTCTGTGATTAGAGGTTCTGTCTTTGCTTTCAGGAAGGAAACTGATGAAAAACCTTAGAGGTGAGCACACTGTGAGCGAAGTTTAAAACTGTGGACTGGAGTTAGCTTTATTGCTCATGCCTATCCTTTGGTCATGGCTATCCTTCAAATTTTTAGCAGAACTAATCTAATTAAAATGATAAAAATGTAAGAAAAGGCTAATGGATAGTTTTGAAACTGCCTTAATATTTGCTCATATAATGTAGATCAACAATTTCAGGGTTACCTAAGGAACTTGCTGAATTATCTGGAGACTAGAAATGACTGGAATCTGTTTTAAGAAACCTTTTAGGTATGTCTAATACTCAGCACAGTTTAATAAGTACCTAATTCTCTCAAAATGTCTGGAGAAAATAATTTCGAAACATATTCTTTCAGGATGTTGCAAGGTGTTGGTGTTATATTACTATGCCTTTTCACTGTGTAACCTGTTGGTGCCTCAAACGGTGGGGTGAAACATCTGGTACACCATTTCACTTAAATGCACAAATGACAGACACACTACAGTTATGCTGACTGAAGATTTAGCATTTTAATGAAAACAAATAAAATAATTTTTTCCCAATAAGGTTTAAGATTTTAAGTGAAATTAAAATTTTGGGAAAAGTGTGTCTACCATCATAAAATTGACAGCTTATCAGCATTTGCATATTCTAACATAGTTGTTGGAGATAGTAATATGAGTTAAGTTTTGTATAGTAATCTAAATTTGGAGTATCTAAATAACTGAATGAATAGCTGTTTTCCAGTTTACAAATACATGATATTACCGAAGGATGTGAGAGTCAGAGACTCAAAGTGAGTTCTAGGGAGGTTTATGAAAGAGAGGATGGCAAGATTCTACTCTATTGTATTCATTATTGTTAAAATTTACATTGGTTACATTTGAAGTTACCTTCTTTGTAACATGTTACTTCTTTGTAACATGATAAGCTTATTATTTTACTATGCAAAAATTATATTCATGCTTAGTTTCTAATACAGTTTTAACATCTAATATGGCTTTCATTTAAGAACACTTGATAGATATGGTTTCATTGTCATTTTTGAGATGGGAAGAGTCATACTAAGCACAGTCATCTTACAATTGTAGGACAGAGTCTAAAACCTTGGAGTCTCTAGCTCTAGAACCAGTACTTGTAAACGAAGACTGCATTTTCATTTCCAGTCCACCCAGACCCAAATAATCACACAGAAACTATATTAATTACATTGTTTGACCAATGGCTTAGGTCTATTCTTACTTAGCTCTTACATTTTAAGTTTACCCATTTCCTTTTTTTTCCTACTTTTTTGTTGTTTTTATTGAGCTATACAGTTTTCTTTGCTCCCCTTCCTTCCTCCCCCTCCCTTCCCCTTCTACCTTCTCCTGTGACCTCCAAACTACAAATTTGCAGGCAGATGGTTGGATCTAGATATAACCATATTGAGTGAGGTAACCCAGACCCAGAAATTAACCCATTTCTATTAATGTGTGTATTGCCGCAAAGCTGTTACTTCCTTCGGAGGCTCTATGGAGGAGGCTCTTGACTCCCCTGCTGTCGCCCTCTAGCTCTGTTTGAATTTCCCATCTGGCTGTACTCTGCTACGCCATTGGGTGAAGCAGCTTTATTCATCAACCAATAAAAAACAACACTGACAGAAGACCATCCCACATCAAGTACTCTTTAGTTTTATTGCTTAGTGCATTTCCATGTTTGGCTTATATCATGTAGATAGGCTTAATAAGAAATAAAACAGGGCTGATGTTGAGGTGTCTCAGTTAAGTGTTTGCTGTGCAAGCTTGATGGCCTGAATTTGATCACAGGAGCGTAAAGATGGAAGGGAGAAATGATTCCACAGAGGTGTCCCTCCCATATTTCTCTCAGTCTCTGTCCCCCCCCCCCCCAATTTTAGAAATTAATCTTAAAAAAAAATCTCAACATCAGCCGGGCATTGGTGGCGCACGCCTTTAATCCCAGCACTCAGAGGCAGAGGCAGGCGGATCTCTGTGAGTTCGAGGACAGCTTGGTCTACAAGAGCTAGTTCCAGGACAGGCTCCAAAACTACAGAGAAACCCTGTCTCGAAAAACAAACAAACAAACGAATAAAATAAAAATCTCAACATCTTTTAACTAAAAATTCTTCAGATTTTTGGTTTTCATTATACTCTATAGAAGTCATGAGTGCTGTATATGGTTGTTTTTGATTGTGTGACCTTATTTTAAATATACTTTTTAGCGGTTTCTAAAAGCATTAGTTGGCTGGAAAGATGGCTTTGCAGTTAAGAGTACTTGTTCCTTCAGAGGACTTGGTTCAGTTCCCAGCGTTGGGTCAGGGCCACAACTCCAATTCCATAAGGCCCAACACTCTCTTCTGGCCTCTACAGGCACCAGGCACTTATGTGGTGGTCGTGTGTGTGTGTGTGTGTGTGTGTGTGTGTGTGTATAGGCAAAAATACTCGTACACATAATAAATAAATTTAAAAAACATTAAATTCTGAGAAATACCTTAGTATGTGATGCTACATTTTAGTTAATAGAAAACTGAAGAAAATTTCCCATGTGGAAATTAACTTAAATATAAATAGAGAAATTAAGAAGTTTTTATAAGTGTTTATAAACATGTTATAGTTGAGCTGAGTCACTACTGGGGGGAAGTACTTGGAAGGCAGACTTCACAGGGAAGATGCTGAGTGGCTGAGACTAGGTGTTTACCATACCTAGCTTACTTTGTTGGTAGTTAAAAAGATTTTTGACTAAAATTTAAAGCATTTTGCATACTATTTTGCACTAAACTCAAAAGGTTATATAGAAAGAAAAGTAAGACTTGCTCATTCTTTTGCTCCACTGTCTGGGATGCTAACCCAGAGCCTGTTACCATTTTCCTGTGTCTTTATATATTTTTTGCCATGGTGTACTTTGCCTAACTGTATAACAGTTAAAGTATTCTGAACTGTTCACAGGAGGCTAAGGTAACCTATGATGCTTGGTGTAGAAGGAGCTGTGGGCCGCTTCCTGCCACCCGGCTCCCGGCCACCAGCTAGCTTTACCCACAATAATTACACAGAAACTGTATTCTTTTAAACACTGCTGGGCCCATTAGTTTCAGCCTCTTACTGGCTAACTCTTGGTTAACCCATTTCTAGTAATCTGTGTAGCACCACAAGGTGGAGGCTTACCGGGAAAGATTCTAGCCTACATCCGTCTCAGGTCGAAGAATCATGGCATTTGCCTCACTTCCCTTTTTCCCAGCATTCTGTTTTGTCTATTTCACCCACCTGTGTTCTGACCTATCAGGCCAAGCAGTTTCTTTATTAACTAACCAATGAAAGCAACATATAGAAAGAAGACCCACCTACGTCAGCTTGGTATATTAAATGTTTGTTCAATTTAGGAAGCTTATAGTTTACAAAGGACTTGTTGGGAATGCCACCTCCATCATAAGTTGAAAAGCATGTGGACTCCCTATTTGATATAAATTCCCTCTTCAGTCCTCAGTCTAAGGGTAGGTACTAGTATTCTACCCTTTTATCGAAAGTAAAGGTTCATAGACATTAAACTTTATTTTACTTAGTAATTGGCAGAGTCAGTATAACAAGGTAGGCATAGTGATTCAGAATTCCTTTGTTTATTTTTTTGTTTTGTATTTACTCATCTCTGCTGCTTATTATATTGTCTTAGGCAATCATCACATTGTTATAAGGCACACAAAATTTCTTTAAATATCTATGTGCAAGTTATATACTGTTTTTTTAAAAATATGGTCAGTAAGGGTGGTTTTGTTGTAAACTGAGGCAATTACATTGAACATTAGATTAGTTACTATAGTAAGATCTATTGTAATGGGCAAAAATATGTTCTCAGAAGTTTAAAAGTTGTACCGATTTGAGAAGTAATTGAAATATTTAAAGAGAAATTGGGCAGATGTTTTAAAAATACGTAATTGAAGTTGACCTAGCATATAGATCAGGTTTTAGCTGAAAATAAGAGAGCAAGGCAAGTTGAAGATTAGACAAAAATTGAGACTTTCATAGAGGCTAGGATCAGGAGGAGCTGTTAATAATAGAGAAAGGGGAGAACCAGGCTCCTTCTGTAGACATGAGCAGGAAAGGGATGTAACTCTATCTCCTTCAGAAGACTTAATCTAATGCTATTGTAGAGTTTAGCAGTAGAAACATATAAAGAAATAAACATTGAAAAAGTATTTAATTTTATCGAAAACAAATAGAGGAGTTTCAGAAGACAGACTACATGACAAGTGGATGGTACCTAATTTGTATAATGTGCTACAGTACCCAGACTTTTGAAGGCTTTTCTATGAAACTACTAAATTTCTCAATATTTTTTTTAAAACTAATAGATATATGGCATAATACCTTCATTAGAAGGCCTTGCATTACACTTGAAGACTTGGGCTCAGTGGCTTTCACTTTTCACCTTTAAAAGGAAATATAACCAAAACAGAATCACAAACATTGCTATGCATAATAGCCTTGAAATTGTCTAGTCTTTCTTGACAGTGCCGCTGCCTGTGTTGCCTTTGCTTTCTTACTGTCTGCCTCCTTTTCCTGAGAAACTTTTAAAAGGCCTGAGTACTCTTTCTTTGCCCCTTTTCTTTTTCGGTAGAGGCCCTCCCTGCTCCTGTGCAGTGCTTACTGCTAGCTGTGCCAGAAGGAATTATGGTTAGGTTGGGACAAGGTGGGTAAAAAGTAATTGTTGGGTAGTTAGTTTTTTATTTGTCAGGAAGAGCTTCTCTTTGAATTAGATCCTAGTACTGGTTTTTGAACTTGTAGTATAGAGGCCTGGAAATGATCTCTAAAGACTGAATTCTTTCTAGTAGCTGTGGAGAAACTCTAACAGAAAAGCAAGATGCTGTATATACATGGGTCTGCAAACAAATCTCATTTATAAGCATTCATTCTTAATTGGTTCTCTGTAATAAACCTTTAAATAAAGATTCATTTATTTTAATTTTATGTATTTGAGTGTTTTGCCTGCAGTTAAGTAAGTGTAACACATGCATACTGTGTTCACTAAGGTGTCAAAATCCCTGGAACTTGGGCCAGAGACCGTTGTAAGCTGCCATGTAAGTGCTGGTAACCAAACGTAGGTCCTTTTCAAGAGCAGCAAATTCTCTTAACCACAGAACCATCTTTCCAGCTGCATAAACTTTTAATTTATTTATAATTTTTATTTTTTGAAACATCATTTTCCTCCTTTTCTTTTTCCAGCCCTTCCTACATACCCCTCCCCACTCAAAATAATGGCCACCTTTTCTTTGTTATTATTCATGCATGCACACATTTTTAAATATATGAATACATTCTGTTTAGTCTGTTACCTGTATGGACTAGGATCTCAGTGTTTATTCCAACTGTCCCCAGTCCAATCATGAAAGCTGTTCTATTTCCCCTTCCCAGGGAGGTCCATGCATTCTGTTGGAGCCCTCCTTGTTATTTAGCCTTTCTGGGTCTATGGATTATAACATGATTATCCTTTACTTTATAGCTAATTAATGTCCACTTATATGAGTTTGTCTTTCTGGGTCAGGGTTATCTCGCTCAGGATGATTTTTTTTCTAGTTCTGTCCATTTAATGGCATATTTAAGATGTCATTTTTTTTTTTTTTTTTTTTTTTTTGGTTTTTCGAGACAGGGTTTCTCTGTAGCTTTGGTGCCTGTCCTGGAACTAGCTCTTGTAGACCAGGCTGGCCTCGAACTCACAGAGATCCGCCTGCCTCTGCCTCCCGAGTGCTGGGATTAAAGGCGTGCGCCACCACCGCCCGGCAAGATGTCATTTTTTTTAATAGCTAAATAAAACTCCATTGTGTAAATGTATCTTGGTTGTTTCCAGTTTCTGGCTATTATGAATAAAGCTTCTGTAAATATAGTTCAGCAAATGTCTTTGTGGTAGGACTGGGTGTCCTTTGGGTTTATGCCTAGGAGTGTTATATGTATCTTACATCATTCAGAACGGTCTAAGATTAAAAACACAAGCTGACAACTGGTGATGGCTAGGATGAGGAGTAAGGAAAACACTCCTCCATTGCCGGTGGAAGTATTGCTACTTTAGAAATCAGTATGATGGTTCCTTAGAAAATTGGCACTTGAGCTATAATGTTATATTTATTGATACTGTGTTATGTTTCAATACATGTATACATTGTATAATGTTCAAATCAGAGTAATTAATACAGTCTTAATCAATTGCCATTGCTTTTTGGTGAAAATATTCAAGATCCTTGTGTTTTATTTTGTTTTGTTTTGCAACATACAGTCATTTTTTTATAGTCACTTTACTGTATAGTAGAACATCAAAACTCATTACTCCCTCTTTTAGTACCCAGGGATGCTAGGTCATTTTGAAGTATTTTACTTAGGCCTTTTAAAAATAATTTCTTTAAAAAATCTTAGACTCTGATCCTTGTTTTGGTAATTATTTTTGACATATTATGCTTTGTGTTTAAATATTTAAATCTGGACGTTTCATTTGGTTTATATCAGTTGGAAGTTGATTTTTAGAGCCATTGAGAACTTTGTGATATTAATAGATGGACTCTATTTTCTTTATTATGAATGTTTCAGTAGTAATTTTGAGATACTAATTTTTTTCTTTTTCTGCTATTATAGACACACCTTTACACGTTGAGCAGTTAGTAGCCTGCATGATGTTAAAGCCATTGTTCTTTCTTTAACTTTAAACTGTGTGTCTGGCATCGTTTTTTTCACTTGGCTCACTTCTGTATGTTTTTATGGGCATTTTTATTTTCTTGTCTTTAATGTGCTGCTTTTTAAAGGTGTACACCAAGGATCTTCATTTCTTGAGTGTTTATTATTATTCTTTACATAAATGCATCATTACTAAGGGATATGTAATTTAAATCTATTTGACATAGACTCATGATGTACCATTTGCTCATCTTTTTATGGAACACTTGTTAATATAATAATCACTTTTGTATATTTAGTATGTGAATCATGATCAGTCTAGTTAGACTGTTATCACATGTGGTGGATAGGATCCTCAGAGGGAATTGTATTATATTTCTCTTAACTACATATCCTCTCATTAGTACTATAGACAAATAACAGCCCTATAAGATTAATTTTACTGGTGTAAAACAAGGAACCCAAACCTATTTCAAGTTTGTTTTTGTGTGTATGTATGTGCATGTGTGCAATTTTATTTATACTTTGACTATAGGTCCTTTGTAGCCAATTGCTTGAGAGTGTTTTAATGCATTCATTTGGTACAGAGGACATATGCAAAAATGTGAATCATAAAAACAAAATTAATTTAGAAATTTGATTTCAGAATAGCTAGGCTTATAAATAGTTTCTTAAGGGAGGCAGGCGGATCTCTGTGAGTTCGAGACCAGCCTGGTCTACAGAGCTAGTTCCAGGACAGGCTCCAAAGCCACAGAGAAACCCTGTCTCGAAAAACCAAAAGAAAAAAGAAAAAAAAATTAAGGGACTTTATGTGATGTGACTTTATGATCTGGTGTTTCTGCTGCCATTAGGTGGAATAGTGGACACAGGGGAAATCTTGAGGGGCTTTTAACAATCCTGGATGAAAGCAAAGAGTCAGTTTTCATTTCCTTGTCTTTCATTGTAGAGGATTTGTGGATGACTGGGGTAAGTCCAAATCCCTCTTGGTGTGTCTCAACTACCAAAAGAAAAGATAAACTCTGGAACACACAGCAGGTTCTGATTTCTCTTCTGGGAAGCTTGCTCTTCTAATTTTAAAATCTTAAGAAGAAAGATAGTCTTCTTCAGTTCACTTCATTGAGTAGACTCTATAAAATATTATTTATAAGAAAGATCTGTTTCTGTTTTCCATGCGAAGACTGACCTTGAACTGGCTGTGTAGCCAAGGATGACCTTTAACTGCTGTTTCTCCTGCCTCTGCTTCCCAAGTACTGGGATTACAGTGGGCACTGCCATATTTGCCTAAGACCTATGTTTCTTTACACTCTGAAATCGTGTATATACATGCACATGCATAGGTGTGTGTGTACACATGCACACATGCACAAACATACATACACACTATCCAAACTGTAACCTTTTGTCCCTTTAGAGGTGAAGATGACATCAATGATGTGACTTGCATGGCAGAGGTCAACCTTGATGAAGAAAATGCCTGCATCTTAGCAACACATTCTGAATTTGTTGGCACACTCATTCAGTCATGCAAAGAAGAACCATTTCTTTTCACTGGAGCTCTACAAAAGAGAATTTTAGACATTGGTGAGTATGGAATTATGATTATTGATCTGATATGTACGTTTGTTGAAGAGAAATGTTATTTGAAGATATGGTCAAACTCTTCTAGATAAGGCTCTAGAAATATTCTGAGATTTCCTGAGTATTATAGAATGAAGCATTTTAGTTTAAAAATAATTTCTTCAACCTTTTCTTTTGGGGATAGATGATAGAAGTTAATAATTTTTTCATTTTTTGTTTTTGAGTAGTAGAACTACACATTTTGCATGAATATTTTCTATGTGCTGTTTTTAAAATCTTATTACTTGTTGATCCTTAGTAATGTGTGTAGATAAATAAGTCTTATTTTAAATGCTGTATTTATAAATTATAGGAATACATAATAAGAAACAATCCCCTTTTCCTTGTATCAATCCGAAATTTAATTCCACTCTTACCATAGAAGAAAACTGAGCTAGAATATTAAGATTTTTCTCTAGGTACAGGGTGGTCTTTAGTTGACTGCAGTGAATTTAAGAAAATGGAAGAGAATATACTCTTATTATTTGGAGCCAAATTTCAATAGCATGTGAAA
This sequence comes from Microtus oregoni, assembly GCF_018167655.1. Lineage (NCBI taxonomy): Eukaryota > Metazoa > Chordata > Mammalia > Rodentia > Cricetidae > Microtus > Microtus oregoni. The sequence continues at coordinate 37,877,136 of NW_024543070.1, read as the reverse complement.
GACTATAATATATAATATTTAATGTAATGAGAAACAGATTATAGATTTTATATGAATTACACCATAGTTGGTCTGCTTCATAATAAATGAATGTTTTAGCTGTGTTATATTGGACACTTTTATTTTGTAATTTAAATAAGGCCATTTTATTTTTTGTGAGCAACTATAATTAACAATAGTTTTTCCTGGTACAGTTTTTGTCGGTTAGACACAAGCTAGGTTATCTGGGAAGAGGAGCCTCTATTGAGAAAATGCTGTCATCAGTTGACTATAATGCCTTGTTATCCAGAGCATTGGCTCAGTTCTCTTGACCTTCCAAATATATTATTCAGTTTGATTTAAATCTTCATTAAATGTTACATTTTAAATTAAATATTATTTTTGATTCTGTGTATATGAGTATATTCTCTAATGTGGGGGTGCCTACAGTGGTCAGAGGTGTAGAGTACTTCTGGAGCTTGAGTTACTAGTGACTGTGAACTTCACAATGTGCATGTTAGGAACGCTGTCTGAATCCTATGCAAGTGCAGTATGTGTTCCTAACTACCGAGCTGCCTTTTGATCCCTAGATGATCATTTTCTTAAGGTTTGAAGACAGCAACTCTTTCCCACATGGGACCAGGTGATTTTTTTCACTTTGTGTTTTGTGATCTTTGTCACAGATGTTCAACTTTCTTGTTCAGGTGGAAAGCAAACAGGAGCAACATGAACAGATGAGCAGGACTGTATCTTGTTGGGGTTCTGGCTTCCTTTACAAAATACCATAGCCTTGAAGGTTTCAATGATACCTATTTATTGTCACAGTTCTGGAGTGGGAACATCAGATCTGGATGCTCATCAGGATTCCTTGCCAGGGACTCCTTGGTGGTCTTTGGACAGCTCTCTTTATGTTGTGCCCTCATGTGATCTACCCTTACCTTATTCCTTTTGATTAACTATACCTAAGGGCTACACATTAATTGTCATAACTAAGTCACAAACAGAAAGAATTTCTGCATCTGTTTTGGGAGAGAAACAAACCTTTAATCCAATTGATTGGATTCCTATAAAACTTTGTGCTTAGAAAGAGATGAGTTTTGACTTGTTGGCTGTAGTTTGCAGCCCTATTTGCATTAGGAGAATTGAAGAAACTATTTGTGTTTTCAGTTCTTAATGATGAAACAAACAATATAATACAAAATGTAAACCGTAAAAATTCTCTGAATCTAAGCTTAAAGGAAACAGCCAAGGGGTGAATGAATGTTCATTTATTTTTGGAGATGTTTTCCATTTATAATAAAATTCTTTGCTACACAATAGTTACCAACTGAGGGCATTCCTAAAGATAGAAATTACACATTTTGTGAAGGTTAGATTAAATGTCAGTATTCTTCATTTTTCTCTAATTATCTTAATTGCAGACATTCAATAAAGTCAATAGTAAATACACAAGCACTAACTCTCCTTAATCAATTGTTGGCTTTTTTTAAAAGTATTAAAAGTGGGAATTAATCTATAGTTTTTAACTTGTGCATTAAGATTTGTTGCTTAATGAAGATAAGTTTGAACATTTGCTGTTGCATATACTCAGGAATTATTTATTAACGCTTTTTTATTTCTAATGCTTCAAAAATATTATAGATTTTAAAAAATAAATACCAATTATTATATTTTATCTGTTTTGCTAAGAATCAAGTCCATAGCCTTCTATAGATAGTATAGATTTTTAAATAAATTGCTTCAGCTTTATAAGTATATCATTGTTTTCAAATTCCTCTTCCCCAAGAACTAATTTTATATGCTCATTTTCTTTAATCTTTAAATAACTTGATTTCCCATGTCATTTATTCTTGAAATAACTTCACTTCCTATGTCTACCCTATGTTTTGTTGTGATGCCTATTTATTTTTTAAGTTTGTATATGTGTGTGTGTCTGTGAGTATCTGCATGTAAGTGCTGTTGCACAGGGAGGCTGCTGGAGTTACAGGTTGTGAGTCACCATCAAGTATGTAAGGAATTGAATTCAAGTCCTGGAAGAGCAGCGTGCAGGCTCTTAGTTACAAGCCATCTCTGCCACCCATGTTCAATTACAATTTTAACCATTTGATTGCTTTGAAAGTTTACTCTTTCTTGTATACAGGGCCCAACTAATTATTCATGTTGAGTGTTTAAAGGTAGTTGGGAATTTGTAGTGGGTTTTTCTTTTCCCTTTGTTTCAGTTTGTATTGGAAATGAGCTCAATTTTGCCAAAGTAATGAATTAGATTTTGAAGACTTAGTTTAAAATAAGTTGGATAATTTTAAATCTTCTCCCTAGTTAGTTTACTTAGACTTTGTTTTAAATTAAAATTTATTTTGTAGTAATGCCAAAGTATATTTGAGTTGTAATTAAATTATGTTTTTGCTGTAGTTCAGCCTTTGATGAAAATATGAGTATGTATTATATGAATTAGCATATAAAAATCAAACAATATTTTTAAATTACTGTGAAGATATATATAAATGTGTTTTAAAACAACATCAGAGGGCTGGGGAAATGGCTCAGTAGATAAAACACTTGCCCTGCAAGTGTAAAGACTGCATCGCTAGCATTACACACACACACAGCAAAATCACCACCACAACAGCAACAAAAAGAACACACAGGAGCCTTTAAAAACATATCTGACTTAGATTCCTTACTGCCTGTCTCTTTAGGTTTGCAGATCTATTGTTTTGTCTGAGAAACACTGTTTGGATACTGTTAGGACTGTTTGTAAGAGAGGTGCTGTTCTTGCTTGTCATTCAGATTCTTTTCCTAATACTTTTTTCCTCATTACAACCTGGATAAAACAAGTTGTTCTTAAAAGAAACAAGTTTTGAAATTGATGGTGAAATAATGGCTTTTGAGCATATTTCAACTTGTAATTTAATAGGTTAATTTTTGAAAACATGAGTAGTGCAAAATGTAATAGGTAACAGACAAAAAAGATACTTTTATAGATCAGGAATTAACAGATATATAATTTAAGTTCACTGAAATGAATGTCATGAATTGTTAACAGTGTCAAACACGGTAAAATGTGACTTTCCATTTTTTTAATTACTAAAATTAACAGAATATAACACTAATTTCTGCAGTTACCATTTTCCTCCCTGAACACTAAACTTGATTTGTGTTCTTATTAACTTTGTCCTATAAATGACCTTGCAGGGAGAATGATTCTAGAGGCTAAGGGAAACAATGTCTATATTTTCTGAGGCTCCAGGCTAGGTTTTATTAATGTAATGTCTAAGATCTTTGAAGTTGTGACTTTACCAGGAAAATCATAATCTCCAAACCTTTATTCATAATGGGTATGACTTCCAGGGGGAACTGAATACCTGCTGTGCTAATTATTTCAATTATAAGCCACTACTAAAACATGTAATGGATTTTCCCTGCCTCTACAGGTAAAAAGCATGACATTACGGAACTTAACTCTGATGCTGTGAACTTGATCTCCCATGCAACACAGGAGAGATTACGAGGCCTTCTAGAGAAACTAACTACAATTGCTCAGCATCGAATGACTGTTTACAAGGTAAAGGGAATCATCAAGGAAGTGTAGATTCTCACCTCCCGAGCAATGTTGAAGGTGGATTCATGGACAAAGGTCCAGTCTTGATGTATTTTTAGAAGGAAGATTGAGACTTATATTTCCTGTTAGTAGTTTCCTTAATTGCCGTACTTGGATATGCTTATATAGTAAATCAAATTAAAATAGGATTTGAAGTAGTGTCTAAAAGAGGTTTTGTGTTGCATATTGGAATACGCACCTGTTTTGTCCGAGGCTCCTCCTCAGGACTGTGTTAGGGAGGAGGCTGTGCTAGGGTAGAATATTGGTGGTGGGTGTTCTCTTTGGTGGTCTGGACTCTGCTGACAGATATATGGCTATTAGTTACATGGTGACGATGAGTGCTCATACTGTGCCACTCATTACTGTTCTTGACTGCTGCTATGAACGACTAAATGCAAGGATCGCCTGTCTGATTTCTAGTGTTGTTACAAAATGACCTGCTCTAGCCAAGATGAAGGTACTTAGTGTGTTTGAATTGTAGTTTTTATTGCTTCGTGGCTTTTAGGGTAAGATCAGTTGTGAATTGTAGTTTCAGAGCCAGGGAAATAACTAAATGATTATGGATTTTAAGAAAAGATAATGGCATGAAAGAAACAACTCTTTTCTTTATTAAAAAATGTGGGAAAGCTAGATTTCCAACATGTTGGTAAATAGGTAACTTCATGAGGTTTTAAGTTTGCGTTTAAGTTTAAGTTTTCATTGCCAGCCATACAGATGAAAAGAAATCCTGAATATCTGCTGCTGTTTCCCTAGTAAGCTAGCTGGAGGTACCATCTTACATACATTCTGCTTCATGTAGAGCTTTGGAAGATGTATAGGTATTAAGGTCCTTACTTTCAAATTTTTTGTGAGAATTTATCAGACTGTCTTAAAAATATGGAATCAGCATCATAAAAAGCTGTGGAAAACAGTGTCAGTATTTCATTTTATGTGAGTCTAGGAATTTGTCTATTTTTGTAGGTTATCTATTATTTATGTCAGTTCAGTTGGGGGTAGTAATTGCCAATTGGTAGTAATTTTGTTTCTGATTCTTACTTGTGTCTTCCTTTTTTCCTTTGTTATTTTAGTTAATGGCTTCTTTATTTTATTAATCATTACAAAGAACCAGATACTTTTTGTTTCTCTGTTGATGGCTGAGCAAGCCTCTGATCTATGAGTAAAACAGAATATCATTAGAAATCATTTTATCATTACTTTTTTTTTAAAGGCCAGTAGCATTTGGTTTTACCCTAGGTCTCTGGGCTATCTATTCTCTGGTTCTTGGTCACCCAAGCAGTGTTTGAATATGGGTTTCATCTCGTGGAGGGGTCCTTAAGTCAAATCATTACAACAAATTTAAAAGTTGTACAGACTTTAAAAGAACCCACCACTCAGTCTAACTTTTTTTTTAAGTCAAAAACTCTTAACTGTAGGATCCTATAAGTTAAAGAAAAATTATATACTTTCTTACTTTAAGAGGAAAGAACCATAGCACAGTTACAACCAAAGCGAAGCCCTAGTCCATCACAATCAAAGCAAAGTCCATCAGTATAAATAGCTCAGTACGTGACACTCATGGTCTTCTGGGCTCCAAAGGCTTTCCTGTCACCAGCTCTGCCATTTATAGCATACCCAGTTTGTCCTGAAGTTTCAATCCAGCTTTTTCACACAGCTGCAGCTGTCTTTTGTTGTCATTGGTCCTGGCGTCTCCGGTTGACTGGGGTGTCCATGGGCAGCACCTTCATCGTTGGCCTCCTGGGCTCTCTTCAGGGACTCTGCCCTTACCGCATGGTATCAATAGTCTCTCCCCATTATGCCTTCAATCCTGGGTCTCCACTGCAACTGAGACTCTGCCTTTGAAGATAATGGCTGATGGCTTCTCCTGGCATCTTGTTAGGGACTCCAGCCCTTGTATACAGACCTTTTTACTCTATGACCTTTTCATGCCTGAATCTTACACATTGTCAGGTTTGGCTGTCAGCATGAGATACAGCCTTGGCCTACTCTGCACCACAGCTTCTAACCCCAAGGAAATTTTCCCGATAGATTTCATTTCAGTGTGCCATTCAAAACTTTGTTGTATAATCTTCAGGTAGAATCTTTCTATTGTATCAGTTACCGTGTTACTAGGATTTGGTATCCATAGAAAATGTGTAGTATTTACCCTATTTGAAAGACCTTGATCACTTAACTTAAAGATAAACACCTTCTTAATTTACTGCTATACCATTGGCTCTCAAGTTTCTTAATGCTGTGACTTTAATGCAGTTTATTATTTTGTGGTGACCCCCAACATAAAATTACTTTTGTTGGTACTCATAACTATAATTTTTATATTGTTAGGAATCGTAATGTAACTATCTGGTATGCAACCTCTGTGAAAGAGTTGTTCGACACCCCCAAGGGATCATGACTACAGATTGAGAACCACTGTGCTAATTGATTTATCCTGCACCCTTTTCCCTACATTCATTCTTTAGCACAACTAGTATCGCTGTCTCAATATTATATGGAGAGATAGCCACCTAATTGCATTTGAACATACTTTAAAACTTACCACTATTTTATGAACTTTAATTGTAAAAATAGTATGTGTATCAAAGATTTGGCCTGGTCCTTCTGTCTCTTGAGATTTATTTTTATCTATACAATAAAAGAAATACTCCACAAACTATTAAAAAAAATGAGCCACCATTATTAAAAGCAAAATTCTACCATCTTTCCTACTCTAGATATTAGTTTTGAAATTCTTTTACTTGATTAGGTATAATGTTCTAATAGGTCATTAACTGAAATTTAAATAAAAATGTAGAAGTAATCTAGTATGTAGTCTAGTGATTTTTTTTTTATTCTGCTTGGTGATTTTTTTTAATTTGTTTTTTCTTTTTCTTTCTTTCTTTTTTAAGACAAGATTTCTCAGTGTAGCCCTAGTTATTCTGGACTTACTCTGTAGACCAGGCTGGCCTTGAACACAGAGGTACGCTTCCACAGTGCTGGGATTAAAGATGTGTATCACCACCACCCAGCTCTGCTGAAGCTGTAATCTGTGCTGTGGCCACGGAGCAGTTTCACTCTACCTGAAAGGTACTGTGATGGTTCCTTTAGGTGGGGTCACCTGATGGTGCTAATATCACTTGAGTCTGGATAGCTAGTGGCTTTCATACTTTTGGACATGAAGACTTTAGTTAGTTGGTTCACAGAGACAGGAAGGAACATGATAAAATTGGGGTTACCTATTACGTAACAAAGGTGGAAGGGATTTAGTAGGTTAGGGAAAGATAGCTATTTACTGTAGCTAGAAGAAAAAGGAGAAATTATACCGCAGGCAGTTGTATCTGAATTGGTAAAGGAAACAGAATGAGAATGTGATATGGTTAAATTTTAGAATGCCAGTGCTTTTTAATTTAGTGTTTATTGTCCCTTTTAAATTAAATTTCTGTCTGTAAAACTGTCTCTGGAGTTTCTGAACACAGAAATGGTTAAGATGAAGTATTTAGGAAACCGCTGTTATTGAGCTTAACCTCTATACTTGGCCTATAATGTATTCCACATTTTATCTTGTATTATTTAACTTTAAAGACCATTTGGGAATTCTTGTATTAAACTTTAAGTAAAATAAGTAGCACTAATACATCCTTCTTCCTTAAACCATGTAATATTCTTTTGATCTAGTTAAATGCTAACAATAAAAATTTAATTTAAAAAGAATCTTGGGCATATGAAATCTCTTAGTCTAAGCTAATTGAAGCAGTCACGAGCACGAGGATAAAGTGGAGACAGAGATGGAAGTAGTGTGGTGCTGTGTTCCCAGACAGGCGCTTACTGTGAGCTCAGGGTTGAGTTGTTTTTGGCAATAAGAGTCTCCTCAAGTGTTGACTGCTGAGATTAGTAGATGGCAGGGTAAGTGTTGATTGTATAAACCTTTCTGCTTCGCCCACAACAACCCTCATCTGGGTATTTGTATTATAGATGGTGCTAGGTGACCATAGGTGAAGAAACTAGAAAATACTTAGATGTGAAGGCACTGTTATTGTACTTTTGCATACCCAGATAAGTGAGATAGTTTTAATTGTGTCATTTTTATGGAATACTGAAGTTAAGAAAGTAGAGTTTTTTTGTTACAGTTTTCATTTGTAAATTATATGCTTTCCCACTACTTGGGAAGCTAAGGCAGGATGACTTCAAGTTCCAGGAGATCGTGGTCTGTATAGTGACAGCCTGCTAATAAATAAATAAATAAATAAATAAATAAATAAATAAATGATAAATAAGCAAATTATATACAAGACCATCGTTTTGGGGAAGGCGGGGGGAGATACAGGGTTTCTTTGGCTGTCCTGGAAGCCTCAACTGAAGTAATCTGCCTGCCTCTGCCTCCATAGTGCTGGGATTAAATCATGTGCCACCACCTCCTGACTTGTGATTTTAATGTTCCCATTTTATGTTCTATTAGGATAGAAGGGTTTTATTTTATTTAAATTAATATTCTAGTTAAGATTAAGCCAATCTATTTCTTTTTCTTAGCTGTCTTTTTCAGTGAGGTTTCTTGCTTTTCATCTTAAATTTAATTGCTCATGTTTATGTCAATAGATAGGAATTAATTTGACTAAGGGAGATTGAAATATAAATAATGTTATATTCTACTGGATTCTTTTTTCTATTGATAGGATCTGTTTGACTTAATTACTTTTCCTGTCTCTTGAGTAGTAGACTAAGGAAATCGTTCTGAAATGTAAATGCTAAAATAATCATCTCTCAAATTATGGCTGATTAAAGTTTCTGGCTTTTATTTGTTTGTTTGCTTGTTTAACAAAATTTAAAAAATACTCTTTTCTGAAAAAATGTAGTTCACTTTGTATATCCGGTACTCTTTTGTATTGTTTATCAAAATGTCTAAGGCAAATGTATTGCCCAAAATCATAAGACTGTTTTTTTCTAGGGAAGTGAAAATTACATCTTGTCTACTGATACCCGATCACAACTCAAATTTCTTGAACAGCTAGACCAATTGGAGAAACAGAGAAAGGATCTAGAAGAAAGAGAGATGTTACTAAGAGCAGCCAAGGTAATTTAATTTCTCATGTTCCTGAAAGATTTATTTTTTCCTAGTTACAGACTATTATGGTCCCCCTTTCTTTTCTTTTTTTCTTTTTTTTTTTTTTTGAGACAGTCATTATGTAGACATGGGTGTCTTGGAACTTTTCCCCTATGCTAGGTTAGCCTTGAACTCATAGAGACCAGAATTCCTCTTCCTAAATGCAGACATTAAAGACATGCACCATTACACCCAGCCCACCAACTACTGTTTGTAACCCTTTTAGTCTCCTGTGATGAAACAGGATCTGTGTACTAATACTAGTGTAGCCCATACATCCTTTGAACTCACTATACTATTGCCTTTTCTGAAGTGCTGTGACTTACAAGGATCAATCATGATACGTGGCTCTAATTGCTTCTTTGATCTATTTTAAAACAATTTTATACTTACATTATAGTATCAAATCTATACATTTGCCCTTTTCTAAGATCCTGTCATTTTCTGGCATTTGTTCATCTCTACTCATTCCCCCACCCTTTGTATGTACCTGATACACACAAACTTTAGTTTGTCAGTATGTCCACCTTCCCTTTAACCTTAGTTGAGAGAATGTAACACTGTTGTGCATAGCATAAACCCCTGTTCATATTTCATTAGCCATCTCACTTGTTTCTTTTTTTCATGTTCCATTTTTCTTTTCAGAAATAAGCATTTCATTTAGTAGTAGTTCACACTTTTCACATTTCTTCTGACAGTCTCAATTGTCTTAGGTACTTCTTTTCCTTCTTACAAGATCTTACTTTCAACTTATTTTCTGTTATGACCTTCACCTGCATTCATTTGGTATTTTCTTAAGACTTTATGTAAGCCATGTACTTCTGACAGATGTACACAGAGGTGATGATACATTTTTCTGAGCTAACCTCAAAAGGCAACCTGATAATCTGGGTGTGTAGTTGTCTACCAATTCTTCCCATTTTAAATTGACCATCTTTCCTTGAAAGTTTTTAGTTTCACATGGATTATTTTCATGTTCATAAATTGTACCAACATCTTTTCCTTATCTAATTTTCATGCATCAGCCTTAACAAGTTCCTGAATCGGCCACTTCTGTGGGGATTGCCTGGCACTAATTATTCCCATTAGCTTACCTTCACATATTAACCCTCTGTTAGATGAAAGGCTTTCTTCTCCTCCCTTTTCATGAATAACGAGCCTGTGGGTTCATTCATTCATTCATCGTTCATTCATTTGTATTTTCTGCCTGCCTCTCTACCTTCAAATAACTGCAGATTTTTTTTCTCCAGGAGTCAGAAAATTTGCTTTTGTTATTATCCTTAGCATGTTTAGCTCATGTCTTCAGTCAGTGCATGTATCAATGCCATTCATATATCACCAGCTTGACTGACTCTTATCTGCTGTTTCCAACATGCTGTTTTATTGGCCTTACCATTATGACCACCGGTCTGTGTCTTCCTGAGACATCCCAAACTTCCACAAGGATGTGAGCATCATAGCATTGTCACTGCCCTACTGTCTCAGCCCCAAAGTGACTTCTTTGCTGAGAAGGGCAGGTAGATGGGACAGGAAGATATTCTTCTTGAGCTTAAACTCACTGTTGTAACAAGGTAGTTTGTTGGTTCTTTATTTCTAGTAACTGCATTAAATAAGGTTATAAAACTATTAAATACTATTCTAGTTATTATTTATGTAAGATATCTGGTTCTTAGTCTCTTTGGGTTTTCTTCCTTTTTGAGGTAGAGTGCTAAATATTGGGATGCCCTGGGTTTTAGTCCTATGCCTTCTATGTCTTTGTGTTCTCCTGAGATTATACTTCCAGCTTGGTCTATATTCTGAAACTTTTGGCATGTAAGTTGACTGGTTGTTTGCTGTCACTTTTCTGGCGAATAGGACTCTGAAATTGTTTATGTCCAAACAGACTTCTGATTTTTCTCTCCTTTAATATGACTTTTTCTAACTCAATCAGTAACAACCTAATTTACCATAGGTTCATGGAAAAAAACCTAAATGTCACCTTTGCTTCTTCTCCATGCCCATGCCCAGTTTACTCACACTAGTCTACAGTGTCCATCCTCTCTTCAGTACATTGTCACCACCCTAGTCCAAGACATTTTATATATTCTATCTGATCTCTCTTTCCTTCCATATCCATTCATAAGAATGGTTTTCCTAATAAAACACAGGGTCTTCAAGGTGTGGTAGTGCATGTCTTTAATGCTAGTACTTGGGAGTTAGAGGCAGGTGGATCTCTTTGAGTTGAAGGCCATCCTTGTCTACACAGTGAGCTCCAGGACAGCTAGGACTACAGGACAAACTGGGTCTCAAAATAAAACATAGCTTTTACTGATTTTTTTTTTGTTGTTGTTGGTTGGACTTATCCAAACTTATTACAGGACTTCAAAAAAAGCCTTACATTATCTAGTACCTGACTTCTCTTTGACACTCCTTTACTCATTCCATTCATTGTGCTCACGGGTCTGTTCCAAGCTTGTGTCCAACTTAGGACATTTCACCTTTGATTTGGCACCTAAAACTGACAGTTGATTCTTTTTATTTTGCTGTGTACTTTTCATTAGATCTTCCCTTATAGAAAGTTAGAATTCCTCTCAGTTGCTTAGGCCAGAATCTAGATATTTTTTCCTCTTTAGTTTGTATCCTGTATCTAGTCTACCACAAATTTGGTTGGCTTTACTTGCAAAATGGGATTTGAGTTTATTTGTCATGGTCATCATTGCTACTGCTGTTCTAGACTGCATTTTGTCTTCTCAGCCACCCTCTATTCATAGCAGTTGTTTGACAAGAGTTTCTTAATTATGTGGGCACTGTGCCTTCAGTCATAGATCTTTGTAGTAACCACTCTGTATGCTGCTGGAGCCCCTTTCTAAGGGGTTGCTCCAATGTATTCTCATTCTTGTGCTATGTAATAATAGTATTCCTATTACAATAGTCTTCCTTTAACAATCAGTGGCTGGTTGTTAAAACTACAATTAAACCCTTCTACCTCTTGAAATGGCTACAGGGCAACACATTAACCTCCTTTCTCTTCATGTTTTCTAGTGCTTCAGACACATGGTCATCCTGTCTTTACTCAGGCTTGCTGTCATTGTAAGGCTTTGGTATTTACTGTATTTTCTATTTGAATTCTCTTTCATAATGCCTTAATGTGACTAGCTATTTCTTGTTATTCAGACTTCTATTCATATGTTATTCATCAGAGATAGATGTCTAACCCACTACCGTACTAGAGAAGTACCTACCACATTCTTCGTGCTCATTTTTATTATGTTTTGTTTTTTATAGTATATAGCATTAGTTCATTAAGTGTTATAGAGGATCTAAAACTAATAAAAATAGTAGAATGTATTTAATACTTTCGCTTTCAGAAATTACTCTTTTTAAGATATTTCATTCTAGGCTAGTTGAGGTCTTGATTTTAATAGCTGTTGAAATAACATATGCTTTGTCAAAATGGCTTCACCTAAAGATGAGCCAGTATTGTTTATTTTCATTCATTTGAGCACACACTTCTTTTCCTTTTCTTCTGTTCAGGCCAGTTTTCATTTTTGCTGTGTTCCAGCAAGAACAATGTCATGCCTTGACTGGACCTGACTGACATTGTTAGCATCATTTTCAGTCTGTGTTTCCTCCAGGCTAGAACTGCAGCAGCCGGCCCAGATGAGGAGGAGGAGGGGCCAGGGCTGGAGTTCAGCTAGACTGGATTGAGGCATTGCCCCTGGAGCTAGGGTTTTCAATCACAGGAGAAATCATTTATTAAATATTTAACAGTAATGCTAGTATTTAGATGATTTCTATTAATTTTTTTTTTCTCCTTTGACAGAGCCGTTCCAATAAAGAAGATCCAGAACAGCTGAGATTAAAGCAGAAGGCCAAAGAGGTAGGACTTTCAAGTTACAGTTCTGGTCTTTGTGTTTGAGGGAAGGTTGGCAGCCTCTCTCTTGGCAATTAGGTCAGGGTTTATTTTGCTGTTGCATACCATTTGCAAAAGCCTTGGGGAAGGACAGGAACTGCTGAAGGCAAGGGCAGTACTTCAAATGAGGTCAGTGAGCTATGTGCTCTCCTTTTAAAATTTATTTTCAAGGCTTAGGCCTGTCTGGAAATGACTCTTTGTAAACTCCAATCATATACTTGGAGGAATACAGCGTGGGATTAAAGGAAAGAAAGAAAGAAACTTTGAGATTTAGCATCTGGGACTGTACAATAGGCTACATTTTTCCAGGGTAATTGTTCGTTTTGTAAATCTGATACTGCTTATAATTCTTTGGCTGGGAGGCGGTACTGGGATTTAGTTTTAAATGGAAAATGCCTCTGGCTTTTAATTTTCTGGGCCCAGCAGTTTTCTGTTCTGGAATGGAGCCCTTGTTTCACACAGTTCATGTTTAGCTGCGGGGGTTTTAGTTTATAGCTTAGACTGGTTAAGCTTTTACTCCCAGAGGCCTCTGCATAGCAACTGTAGAAATCAACAAATAAGTTCATTTATGTCTGCAGCCTCCTCTCAGTAGCTGACTTTTTACATTTCCCAATATCCATTTCCTGACTTCTCTAGCCTCAGAGAAAAAAGCTCCACTAATTGGAGCTTATTTTAATTGAGCCTTAATATTGGATCTCACTGGAGTTACCCCCAGAGCTACTGAGAACAGAATGAAATGAAAGTACCTAAGGTTGAAGGGCTGCGTGCATGTGACTGTGTGTGTGTGTGTGTGTGTGTGTGTGTGTGTGTGTGTGTGTGAGAGAGAGAGAGAGAGAGAGAGAGAGAGAGAGAGAGAGAGAATGAATTTTCACTTGACCTACAGATTCTTTTCCCTCCTGAATAAATCATCAGGCCTGTTCACATTCCTGGTTAAGGATCTGACAGCAGACGATAATAAAGACAATTGAGGTGTGATATGGAGCTGAAGAAATCGGTTTCTATAGTTACTTGACTGATTTCATGCAATTTTTAAGCATCTTTGTGCTAAATAAGAGTGATTCCCTGAGCAACTTTTTCCTTAACTGTGCCTCTTGAACTATGAAATCTTTTGTCCTCAGCATTGCTGTACTTGGCATCCAGGTGCCAGCAGCAGGAGGTTATTTATTAATGTTCTAAAGCCCTTATTGTTTGGATTAATGTGGGAGCTGAGACAAAACACATGGAAATCTAGTAAGATTCTTAGAATCAACGTATTTTATTTTCTTTAACATAAAGAAAATACTCTGGGTAGAAGGGCTTAAAAATCAGGACAAGAAAGGAAGAACATTAAAATGTTAGAAAAACTCATTTTAAACAAAATGTTCCTTATTCTAATTTCCTTCCTCTGGGTTTTATCTAACACTGTTAACCTGAGAACTGTCTCGATTTTTTTTAAGGACACCTAGATTAATGATAGGGACTTGCAGCTGTGCCACTTGTCATTGCGCTGAATCCTGGGTATCTGTTCTTTTAATTAAGAACTGATTGGATACTTATACCTTTTTTTTTAATTGATTCTTGTTTTGGAAACTGTCTCTCAGAAAGTTAGTTATCTTGCCATGTGTGTTGTTGCTTACTTAGATTCTTTTTTTTTCAGCTTTGAAAGAGGTGGTTTTATTTGTTTAATACATTTTGTTTATTCCATGAAGTCAAAGATAGTCAGCAGTCTTCATACAATACTGTGGGGTAGGATGTGGTTTCTTTTACCAAAAATGATTGATAGCAAACCTGCTTTTTATCTGTTCTTTGCACATCTATTTAGTATTTCTTTTTAATAAAGAAAGGGTAAAAGAAAATATAATTTCCTTCCAAACCATTTTTTTGAAGTCTGTTAGTTGTTTTTTATTTTTATTTTTTACTGTAAGTCCCCTAGGATCAAAAAGAAATGAAATTTATTGTCCTGGGTCCAAGAAGAGAGGCAGAGACATTCTGTGTTATTGGCTGCAAAGTTGTCGTTAGATTGAAAGTTAAATAATGTCATTTTTGTGTTCCTTCTGTCCTGTGGAGATGTAACTTTGCTGTACTAAGTAGCTCCCTTTCAGAGCCACACATGGGGTACTGTATTTTGATTATAAAAATATTATTTCTCTCTTTCTGTGGAGTTGAAATATTCTCAACTATAGTAATTTACAAATTTAAGAGCTTGTAGAAGTTGCAATACTGTGGTTGTTTTTGTTGTTGTTTTTGGTATAAACTAGGAAGTTTTCCTGGTTTAATTGGGAAGGTTGGCACTCTTTTGTAGTGGTTGCTCTAGTAGCACAGCTTTGTTTCTTTTTACAAACCGGTCACAGGACAAGTGGACTAATGACAACATTATAAATGCCCAAGTCCAAAAGAACTGCTTAGAGAAGTTGTAGGCTTTGTTTATGCTTGGAGATATTTCAGCAGGGGTCTTTATCATGATTCAAATCATGCCTGAATCTGGAGTTTGAATTGTTAATGAATACAGTTTTGATATTGATAGTTCTCGTGGGATTTTTCATTTTTTTAAAAAAAAATAGTTTTAGAAATTTTATTTTTTCATGCTCAGTTTATATGGGCAATTTGTTAAATAGGCAGGTTTTTATGTGGGTGTCTCTTCAAATGTTGCAGTTCTCATCTGGTTGCCTTTGGGTTTGCCTCCAGCCTTGTCTCAGTTCATTGCAGTGACTCCTGCTGCACACGGATGCCACTGACCCGACAGACAGCTCATCCATTTGAAATCCTTACTGCTGTCTGGAAATGTCTGGGGCCATTCCTGTAGTTCAGACATTTGATTTTAAACTCAAAGGGTATCCTCTCTTGTTTTCAGTGTTTTTTTTTTTTGTTGTTGTTGTTGTTTTTGTTTTTTCTTTCTTTAAAAACAACTTCATTTTTGGCTTCAAACTCAGTTTTCATAGCTGCAGTTTAGGGGTAAATAGATACTTTTGAAAAATTGTGTATGGTGATAGTCTTCCATTTTACTCTCTATTTGTGAAGCTTTAAAATACATTGCTAGTTGCCAGATTCTAATTCTAAATAAGCAGGCTTAGTACAAATGCAGACTTATCTGAAATGTGTGTTGTAGAATAACATCTATCTTGCCCTCAGTTTTCCCTTAGTACATCATTGTTGTGATGTTTTGCTCTTTTGACTTTTGGATGCCCACTACCTAGCTCCCAGATAAATCACACACATAGACTTACTCTTAGTTTTGAATGCCCTACCTTAGCTTGACTAGTTTCTAGCCAGCTTTTCTTAACTTAAATTATCCCATCTACCTTTTGCCTCTGGACTTTTTCCTTTTCTTTCTTCTGTATATCTTACTTTCAACTTTTACTCTGTGGCTGACTGGGTGTCAGGGTGGTTGGTCCCTATCCCTGTGGTCCTCCTCTCCTTTCTCTCTTGTGCTCCTCCTCTTCCTTGTTTCTCATTCTATTTACACTCTCTGCCTGCCAACCCTGCCTATCCTTGCTCCTGTCTCGCTCTTAGCCGTTCAGCCCTTTATTAAGACCATCAGGTGTTTCAGACAGGCAAAGAATTAACAGCTTCACAGGGTTAAACAAATGCAGCATAAACAAAAAGCAACACACCTTAAAATAATATTCTAACACATCACCCCAAATTCTGCAGTGCAAGCCTTCTGACTTTGAAGCTCAAGCATCCTGATTTCTTAAGAGTTTTAAAAAATGTGTTTTTATATCCTTATATCCATTTGAATTTCTTTTTTCTCGTTTGAGAAATATGAGTTTAGTAGATCTCTGCAGAGTGAAGCAAAGAGCTCATTCATTTTCTTTTTGACACTTCAATGCATTCTCACTTTCATTTTTGTATGAGACAATAAAGGGGAATAAAAGAACTACAATAATGTATATGTTGGCACATTGACTTTGCATAGTAACCTGGGGGGGATTAAAATGCATAGCAGATTAGAAATATACTCTGAAATAAGGCTTTTTTCTAAATAGATTATGAACTGAAAACTCAGGGTGCATCTCTCGGTGACCATTATTGTGTAATTAATAGAGTTCCGCATATAAGGCCTCATTTCTGAATAGAAAGTATAATATGAGAAAGGCAGCGCAGAATCTGTTAGTTGGTCTTTTGCTGTTGTTACTTTTTTGTTGTTTGTTTGTTTGTTTTGAGGCAGCATCTCATTAGTTAGCCCTGGCTGCCTTTGTACACTCTGTATAGAGGAGGTTGGCCTGGAATTCATAGAGATCCTCTTGCATTTGCCTCCCAAATTCTGGGATTAAAGGTGTGTGCCACTATACCTGGAGGACATTGTTTTGTTTTGTTCTGTTTATTTGAGACAGAGTCTCCTTATGTCGCTCTGAAACTTTCTATGTAGACCAGAGTGGCCTCAAACCCACAGAGATCCAAGGCCTCTACCTCCTGAGTGCTGGGATTAAAGGTATGTAATACCACACCCAGTTTTTATATGAGATAGATCAGCCTGGAATTTCTGTTAATCCTGCCTCAGTCTCCCAAGTGATGAAATTATAAGAACCTCCATGCCCAGAACTGACACATTTTGTAGTGGAAATTTAAAAGATGTGAAATAATGAAACATGATAGGTACTTAAAGGTAACTGTAAATGTAGTATTTTGTGTTTAATGCTATTTTTGCATGTGCCAAGGACTTGTGGAATGTTGATCAAGGCAATCAAATCTTTTATTGAAAGTATATTATATATATGTTCTATTGTAGAAATCAAAATAACATATGATGAAGACATTCTTAAAATGACAAGTTATAAAAAAACTCGTGTATGCCATCGCAGTGAAAGATGATTCAAAGCACTGACAGTCTCAGAATGTGACTTTCAAACTCTAATGTATATGAATGTTATCTGGAGTGTTTGAAATACAAGTTGCTGGTCCCTGGGTAAAGAAGTTTTAGAGTAGGTGTAGGGTAGGGCCTGGAAATGTGCATTTCCAGAGGTTCCTGCTGTCGCTGCTGCTCAGGAGATTGCCCACAGAATCATTGATCTAGGAAGAGAAAGAAGGATGTTTTAAATTTTGTTATTTTTCTATTCCCTTTTGAAGGTATAACATTGTGATCTGGGAATTGGAAATTTAGGATCTTGAACTGGCGATATTGGATTATCATCCAGTGATCCTTCTGTAAGTTTCTTTGGGGACCAGGAAAGCCATCACAAAATTTTTCAAGTGATCTTTTTGCAGAAGGCCTTTACTGAGAGTAGATGCACAAATTCTTAGTTTTGAGATGTTGGATCTATGTATATTAGACATAGTGGTCTCTTGTTGGAAGAGGTATGCACATTTCATAAAAGAAATAGCTGTGGGCTAGAAGTCAGGAGTTGTGAGTTCCATATGGATCTAATGCTCAGGTGTGTTGCTTCACTTTGAACTTACTTTTGTTCTTTTCTACTTAAATGTAGCATAGCAAGTGTATTGTTTATAACTGGCAGTCATAACTTAGGTAAAGATGGAACTGTAAAGGCTTAGAACCATGAACCAAAGGAACAGTTCGGGTAACGTTATTCCATCAGTCTTAGCATTAGGCTCAGACTAACCCTGAATATTTTATTTAATTCCTCCCCTCCCCCCAGAAAACACAAAGAAAAGTAAAGGGGAGGCAGGAATACATAGATGAAGAACTATGGGGGAGAATGGGACAGATGAATGGATTGCTATTTAGGATAAACTAAGATAACTATAGTACATTTTTATCCTGAACAGTTCATAAGTATTATGTTTAAGTGAGGGTGACCATATCTGTTGTAGTCTGACTTCTTTTTGCTTTAACCAAATACCTTAGCAAAACAATGTAGGAAAGGAAGAATGTTTTGGTCTTTGAACTTAGGTTCCAGTATATAGAAAATCTGTTGGTTCTAGACCCTTAGCAAGAAGAACATCATAATGACAGTATATTTGTGGTAGAGGCTGCTTAGCCATGCAAAACTGAAATCAGAGAAGGGAGAAGTTCAGGATAAGCTTAGCCTCAAAACACAAGCTAACTTATTAGAGTTAGGTTCCACTTTCATAGCGTTTCCAAATCCTTCCGACCTAGTGCCAAAAGCTGAGGCCTATCTTGTCAATGCCTTAGCCTCTTGAGGAAAATTTCATATTTGAACTGTACCAATGTGTATTTAATTAATGTTTTATTCACTGTTTTTAAAAGCATATTCTTTTTTAATCATTTATGTGCATTGGTGTTTTGCCTGCATGTATGTCTGTGTGAGGTAGTTAGATCTTGGAATTACAGATAGTTGTGAGTTGTCATATGGGTGCTGGGAATTGAACATGATTCTTCAAGTGTTTTATAGTTATTACATAAATGCAATTAGTACTTATAACCCAAGTGCAGATCATTTTACTATGTAAATTCTATCTATATAAGATTTGATACCACTTTTATACCATTTCTTTAAAAAATCTAAGAAGTAATATCTCCAGTTTATTTCTCAAGAAAGCATAAACTAATATTCAAAACCAGAAGGATATTTCAGAACAAGACATCCAGTATCTCCCATGGAGACATCAACAGAATAATAATAGTCAAGTCTAACAACATATAGAAAAGAAAGTAGACCAGCACAACATAGTATCAACCCAAGAGATGTAAAGTAGCTTTAATATTTGAAAATTAATATATAGTTGTCTTAGTTAGGGTTTTTATTGCTGTTATAAAAACACCAAGACAAAAGTAGGTCACAGTCTGTCATGAAGGGAGTTGAGACTAGAATTGAAGTAGGTGTTGTGGAAGATCACTGCTTACTTACTGGCTTCCTCTGTTAGCTTTCTTAGAGCATCCATGATCACCAGCCCAGGTGGCACCACCCACAGTGAGTTAGGCCTTCCCACATCAATTATCAATTAAGAAAATGCACCAAAAGTTTTCCCACAGTCCATTCCAATGGGGCATTTTCTGAATTAAGGCTCCCTTTTTTCACAATAACTAAAGCTTCTGTCAAACTGACATAAAACTAGCAAACATACTTAACTCCTTGTCAGCTTGACACACAAGTCGACACTGTTAAACCATAACCTTTTCTGACTTGTTGTCCTCAAGATGTCATATTAATACCACAATATAAAGTATATTCCAAGGTTTGAAAGTTTCAATGTTTTTAAAAATTCAAACACTTTTAAAGTTCTCTTTAAAATACCCAAAATCTCTTTCAAAGTTCAAAGCTTCTCCAAAGTATCCAAAGACTTCCCAAATGTCCAGAGGCTCTCTAAAATATTGAACATCTTTCCAACACATACAGTGTTCTCTGAATATCCAAGTCTCTAAAATCCCCAAATCTCTCTAAAAGTTCAGAGTCTCTCAACTGTGGGTGCCTATAAAATAACAACAAAAATAGTTACATACCTTCTTATTCCAAGAAGGAAGAACCAGGACACAGTCACAGTCAAATTAAAGCAAAACTAAACTCTAACCAGGCTAATTACTCACTGTCAAATGTCTGGTGTTCATACCTCTCTGATTCTGCCGTTAATAAGCATGTGCAGCTTCTCTGGGCTCAGAGCAGCTCCACTCCACAGCTGCTGTTGTCCTTGCTCATTGCCCCATGTTACCGGCATCTCTAAAATGCTGGGGAGTCTGTAGCTGGGCTTTACCTTCCGTGGTAGCCTCTTCAGAAACTCTAGCCCTGCCACATAGTACCAAGCCTTATAAGCCTTAGCTACTTTCCATGACTCCTTCATGGCTTTAAATCCAATACCGTCCAAGTAACATTCTTTCTCTCTCCCCCCATCCCTCCTCTCCTACTTTCTTCCTATCACCTCCCTCCCCCGGTGTGTGTGTGTGTGTGTGTGTGTGTGTGTGTGTGTGTGTGTGTGTTTTCTGAGACAGGGTCTCTCAATGTAGTTCTGGCTTTCCTGGAACTCACTGTAGATTAGCAACTTGTGTGTCAGGTTGGCCTCGAAATCACAGAGATCTATCTGCTCCTCTCTCTCCAGGGCTGGGCTTAAAGGCGTGGGCGGCTACTACACCTGGACCATCTTAGTGATGGCAGTTTGGCTGCCAGCAGGAGATCCAGCCTCAGCCCCCAGTATATATGAGTAAACACTCCCAGATTTAATCTTCAATAGTGTTAGTCTTTGTTAATCACTACTCATTTCTAAAGCAAAGATTTCACTTCAATGATGCTGGTCTCTTGTTAATCATGGCTCATTCTTCAGTGCCATGACCAGAACTAGATTATTTCACAATGGCACATAAATGTTCCCAGCAAAGTCTTCACTTTCCCCTGAAACTTCACAAGCCAGGCCTCCATCGTCTGCAGCACTCTCTGCATTCTTATCTTCCAAACTGCTACAGCAACATCCTATTTTCTAGAATAGTATGTGTAAAGGATTTTTACATAGTCAGGTTGAAAACCTTTCTTTCGGTGGGTGGGAGGGAGTCCTCATTTCATACGACTCTCTTTAAGATACCCTATCTCTTTATAGGGAAGGCCTTTAAAGTACATTTTTATTTGATTTGTGCTGTAGATTAACTAAAATCTTTTTTGTTTTTGATACATAGAAAAAGTTCTGGATTGTGCCAGCTTCAGACTCTTGACCATAGTTTTTTTTTTTTCAAAGATTTTACAACTTCTGAAAACCCTTACCAAACAATATATTTTTAAGAAAGCCTACTGCTTAAAAAAGATTTCGGTCCTGTGATTTTTGGAGCAAATAGAATATCATTCTTAGTTTATGTACTTGGATTAATTGTTGTCTAAATATATTTATGCTGCTATATCAAAAGCCCCTTAGTGAGTAGCTTATATTCCATAGGATTTTACTTTGCACAGCTCTGAAAACTAGGAGATCTAAGATGAAGGTTCATGTGCTGTCATCCTTATTTTATAATGTGTTTGAACTTTGGTTATTCCCCCGCCCCCGCCAGGAATATTTCCAGTGTAAGTTTTTCTCAGTGAACTGTCTTGATCCTGTTGGAGTGTGACTATCATTCAGTTTCAACAACATTTTTGCCTTATATAGCAGTAAGATTTTCTTGAGAATTGAACATTTTTCCTCTTCTAGTAAAACTGAGGGGCTTATGCAGTGGTGTTTTATTTTTACTTTGTCTTTATCAAAATACATAACTATTTTTATGCATAATCACTTTGATGAAATCCTTCTTCATAAGACATAATTTGTGATTACCTTCTGTACTGTTGCCTGAAGACTGAAAAATTGTACCTTGTAGTTTTGGCCATTCTGGACTAAACTACATCACTCAAGGTTTTTACCATGAAGGCAAATACAGAGTAAATCCATGAGTCTTATTAGTAAATGTTTGTAGTGAGAACATTTATCTCTGAGTACTGGTTCTACCTCTTTTGGGGGTGATTTCTATGAAATTGCCCTAATCTCTTCGACCCTCACTGTCTAATTTTTTTTTTGTTTGAACAGTCAGTGAATACCCTTTCAATGTGTTTGTGAAAGTTAAGAGAGTAGTTTGTAAATGATACAACATACTAGAATGAGCTCTGTAATGTACAAGCACTGTTTGATTTCCTCTTCCCTGAACTTTGTCTCTTCTTTGTAAAGATTGGGACTACGAGTTAGTGGAGTCAAGACATCAGGAATGTGCCCTTGGCTGCAAGGGAGTCAGTATTCATTTTATTATATAATTTTATTTGGGAATAAATGCAGAAACTACTTTAATGATATTTTCTTTTTCCCTGAGCATCTGTGTAAACAAGGACTTTCTTTTCTCCCCCATCTTCTAGTTGCAGCAGTTGGAGCTCGCCCAGATCCAATACAGAGATGCTAATCTCACAGCTCTTGCAGCTATTGGACCACGGAAGAAGAGATCACTAGAATCAGGAAATGAGGTACTGATAATTGTGCTTGTAATTTTTTTTAATGTCCAGAAAGTAAGCCAAAAAGAAAACAAAAGATGCGGTGCGTTCAGAGAGTCTAGCCTGCTCTACATGCTGCCAACAAATCCTTCTTTGACAGTTTTATAAAGTAGATTTGCCAGTTCTTTTCAACTCGATTCTTACATACTCTGTTTTTCTTTTTAGTCACTATCTCCAGGTATGCTGAATATCACCATTTCCATTTTTAAAAGCTCTGTATTCTAACATTTGCAAACATTTATTTTTAGTCTGCGTGCGTGCGTGCGTGCGTGTGTGTGTGTGTGTGTGCGTACACCTGTGAAAATAGATGACTACAGTGGACAGAGTGTGTTAGATCCTCTGGAGCTTGAATTACATGTGGTTTTGAGCCATCTGAGATGGGTGCCAGAAACTGAACTTGGTTCTTGTGCAAGAGCAGTATATACTCCAGGCTCCTTCTAATATTTTTATATAATCCCCCACTACTAAGACTGCATCTGCCCGTGCACCTGGGCACAAAATGTGTTTATATGGCTTAATGATTCTTTTATTCTTTCCTAAATACCATTTTTAGAATTTTAATTATTTTGTGCACATTTGTTGTGTGAGTGGATTATACACACTCTTGCCAAAATGCACATATGGAGATCAGAAAACAGCCGGCAAGCCTCAGTTCCCATTTTCTGTTTTCTCAAGGCATGGTCTTTTCTTGTTTTTGTTGCTGTATTGCTCACTTCAGGTTATCTGGCCTGCAAGATTCCAGGTGATAATCCCATCTCCACCTTTCATTTCTCTTTAGGAATGCTGGAATTACAAACATGTACCATTATATCCTAAAATCTTTTAACATAGTTATATGACAATACTGCATTTAAATGAATCATAATTTATTCAACCACTTTCCAATAAATACTCAGGTCATTTTCAGGCCTTTGCTTTCAGTGTTTCTTAGGATTTTCTTTTACTTAAATTGTTGTGTAAGTGAAGTTCTGGAAATACTTGGTTGGGTTAAAAAATATCCATATCTGGAAAAAAATTTTTTTACTAGAAATACTCAGGCATACACAAAGGTAGAGAGCAGTGTAATGAACTCCTGTCTACCTTACCTCTTTCTGCTCTGTCAACTATCACTTTGCCTACTGTGTTTTATTTATGCCCGTATCAACTCTATCAGGCTAGGAAGGTTTTTACCCTTCGGGCTGTTGTAAAGTTAATTCAATAGTCAGTAATAATATTTCTTCATTTTTTTGGTCATTCCTAAAAGTGTGAATAGGAAATGACTAGACTGAGTTCTCATCACTTGTCACTTCTCAATTTTTCTTTTTCCCACTGAATTATTCTTTACAATTAAAGAAATAGAAACCTTTTCTCTCATTTTCTGTTTTTCTGTCTTTATTCATCTAAAGTATACTTGTTTGTTTGCTTTGCTTTTACATTTGTTTTTGTTTTTTTTTAATATTTATTTATTTAATTATTATGTATACATATTCTGTCTGTGTGTATCTCTGCAGGCCAGAAGAGGGCACCAGACCTCATTACAGATGGTTATGAGCCACCATGTGGTTGCTGGGAATTGAACTCAGGACCTTTGGAAGGGCAGGCAATGCTCTTAACCACTGAGCCATCTCTCCAGCCCTTGCTTTTACATTTGAAAACTTTAATTTTCTTTTAAAAGTTCCAATGTGAAAGTCAGTTTATATGATTTGTCTGTGTTGAATTTTTCTGGGGAGACGCAAGTATCTGTCTACTCCATTTGGGTACTAACCACAGACCAAAATCCAGCTTGTTGAGACTAATGAGCTTAAAGGGCTTGCTTACACGCTGAGGTGAGGAGACTTACAGACGCCCTGAAACAGCTACATCATCTCAAAATTTCACCCCTCATATGGCACCCTTCGCCTGGAAGCTGTATCCTGAAGCCATCTTTCTTTCGTCCTTACACTGCTTTATGATCTAATATCTTTTAAGTTCTACTCTACTAAACACCTCTAGTCCTATGAGGTGATCTTATTAGACTCTACTGTATTTTAAATTAAAAATACAAAGATACACCACGATTATAAAGTCCACCAGAATTTTATTTTGCATCTGTTATATGTTAAATATAATAATAAAGAAATAATGATAAAACAACAGCGGTCAGTCCAGGGAAAGAGAAAGCTAATACATGATTTCTTTCAGGAATGAGGATTATTTGGAGAAAGGGCCTCCAGGCTGTGATGGGGCCTCATGGTGGGAAGCAAAGCATTAAACATTAAACGGCACAATATATGAGAAAGGCCAAAACATGATGAGGGTCTTAAATGAAAACAGAAGCTCCATTTGAAAGCCTGGCAAGAAGCTTCATAAAGAACAAGAGAAAATAGGAGGGAAGAGAGGGGAAAGTATTAGACTTTTTAATGTAAGTTTTGTAGGGTCTGGCGGGAAATTTCACGTCACATGATTTGGTTCAACATAGAGTATGTGAACAGGATCATGGAAGAGCCAGGGCCTGGTTAGTAACATAAATCGGGGGCTGCTGTTAGGATACAGGACAAAGAGTTTTCTTAATTCTGTGTTAGGAAGAGCCTTCAAGGGAAGAATGGCCTGTTCTCTGTAGTCTGGCTACTTGAAAGTGACCACTGTCTTAAAGGGGCAAGCACACAATTCTTTATATATAAAAAGTAAACTGATCCTGTTTGAAGAAAAATTGAAAGTTACTTATAAATCAGTGTTGAAGTAATATAAAAGTAGTAAAATGCATTGTATGTTGGACAAGTTTCCTTTAGTGTTATTAGTTCCTGATCTCTTGAGATAGCTGAATTAACATTGATTTGGCAAGTTAGTATTGAATACTTGCTATTTTAAAATCTTTAATGAGTTAAATGTAGCCCAGATTAGCCTTTAACCTGTGTAAGTGTAGCTTCTGATCTTCCTGCCTTCACCTGCTGAGTGCTCTAGGCATATTTATACTACCACTCTCAGCTTCTGTTGTGACTTAACAAAATTCATTTTGTTGTCTTTGGAGCCTACTTTTAAATTTAATGATCTAATCTATACATTACCAAATCATTAAATGCTTCTTTATACATTTCATTGTATAATTTACCCCTCTCTGTGTTGTTAAGTATGTTTAGTTTGTAGTATAATATGTGATTCTTTTTGTAATTACATTTTTGGATATGGTTTTGATTTTTATCCTTTTAAATATTAAAAATAGAATTGATAGTAAAAATGAATATTCATTATTAATTTTTTCAAAACAAGGAGATGGCTTAATAGGTAACTGTGCCTGCAGTCATACCTGATAAGCTGAGTTTGATTCCCTGGACCCACATGATGGAAGGAGAGAACCTATTCCTGCAATTTGTCCTCTGACCTCCACAGGAACATCAGAACATGCTCCCCCTTCCCAGTGAATGAGTGAACAAATAAATACAATTTTAAAAATTGAGTGGCTTGGGCTGACAGATTGAATGAAAAGGGAAAGATATGTTAGGTATAGCGATGAGAACATAACAAGGTTTCCATTTTCTTGGAAGGAAATCATCTAAAAGCTAGTTTTCTTTTTTGAAGCAGAGCTGGATTTAGGTTCTTACATTTTCTGTCTTTAATTCAGAACTGTGACTTGGACACAGACAAATGGTGAAAGTATTATGTTACTTTTTAGCAGTTGACCATTAGAGGCTTATGATCTGAAGATTGATGTGATGAGTGGTCTGTGAGCCTTTAGGAACCGCTTCTGCTCTTGAATGTTTCCTTGTTAGCACTCTGTTGCTACATTAAGTGTTCTAGGTAAGGTTCTCCTGGGGGGCACGTGGTGTTTGTATGTAACGTTTAAGACTTTAACATTGCAATTTTTTCTTTGAAAGTATGTTCATTAAGGTTAGCTTAGGTAAGCTTTTCCTGAGAAAGTTGCTTACTTAAAATTGCATAGCTTTAAATTTATTTCTATGAGCTTTCAGGATCCCAGAAGCAGTTGTTGAAATGTTGTATCTGTCTTTTTATGTGCGTGCTTTTTCTGTAATTTAGACTAACACTACTCATGTTGTAGCATTCTCACTTAATTCACTATATTGTTGTATTTCTTGATGCTCTGTTTTAGACTCTCATACAGCTACTTGGCTCACACTTAGGGATTTTAAAAAGCACAAATTGCTTGTTATATAGGATTATCTGTATTAAGTATTAGCTTTTAGAGGACTTTCCAAAATGATAGGTAAGTGCTAATTAACAACAAATAGCATTAATTGTCAGAGGATTGTAGGCGGCTTTCCTTAATTGAAATGACAGTTGAGTTCCCTTTGTTTCTTGCCCAAATTAGATGTTCAGGTTTTTCAATTAATGTTTTCAGCTTATTTTTTGTTTGGACTTTGCAGTACCTCCAAATTTTTAATTTGAGGGGGTTGTTGATACTTATTTATGAACAGTAAAGGCACCATTTCCCTCTTTTTATTTATTCTTTGTGTCTTTCACATCATGCATGCCTATCCCATTCATTTCTTTATCTTTTTGTATTCATCCTCTGGCCTTGCAACCTCCCCCACAAAATAAAATAAAATAAAACTTAAGACTAAAAAGGAAAAGAAAAAGAGAGAAGGGAAAAATTAATCATCACGGAAGCTATAGTGACACAGTGAGTCATTCGTAAACCCTTATGGATAAAAGGGTTTTTAATCTGTATTTTATTCTAGCCAGAAGATTTTCTCTGTCCAGTCCGGTCCCACTGGACTGGTTTCTTCCCATCTGCTGGCCCCTGCAGCCACTTATAAATAATCACTCATAGGCTTAATATTGATTATAATTGATTATAATTGCTTGACCGATGGCTCAGACTTCTTTGTTTTGTTTGTTTATTTATTATATATACAGTGTTCTGCCTGCATAAATGCCTACAGGCCAGATGAGGGTACCAGATCTTATTACAGATAGTTGTAAGCCACCATATGGTGGCTGGGGGCTCCGACTTCTTATTGGCTAGTCCTTACATATAAATTAACCCATTTCTAATCTATGTATTGCCACGTGCCCTTGACTTACCATTAATGCTCTGGCATCTTACTCCTCTGGCAGCTACTGGCATCTTTCCTACTCGGCCTGCTTTCTCCCTCACGCTCTCTGCTTGGATTTCCCACCTAGCTGTATTCTGCCCTGCCATAGACCAAAGCGGCCTATTTATTAACAAATGGTAATAAAAAAAGCATTCATAGCATACAGAGGGGCATCCCACATCACATTACTTGCAAGTGTTCATTGCAAAGAGTCATTGCAAAGCCTTGGTTTCTGTGACATTATCAATACTGGAACTCCTCTTGGTTATCCTGTTGTCTGTCATGTTGCCTTGTGTCATAGAGATCCTGCAGCACCAGTGCCATCATGTGTTCAAACAGATCACAGATGGGGTGGATATTGGGGTAGACCAACACATAACCCTGTTGCTGGGCCTGGGTAGTTGCAGGGTTGGTTAGCCCCCTAGCTCTCTCTTGTCCTCACCACTAGTGTGGACTCTCCTACATAGCCCTGGTGAGTTTACCCCTTGCTGTCATGAGCAAGGGGTGGGACCAGTTCTCCTGCTTTCATGTCCTCAGGGTCTGTTTGTCCCACACCTACACCTTCAGGGTCAACTCTACAGTGCTGCCCAGTTGTGCAGTAGTTGGAAATGATGAGGTGCAGGGACTGCTCTCCCAACCTTATGACCTCAGGACAAGCTTTCCCACCAGCCTCAGAAGTTAATGGAGTGGGGGAGGCATCTCTCCACAACCCATGATGGCACATGATAGATGGGCAATAGGGATAGCTCTACAATGCTCACAACTTTAGGGCTGGATCTCCCTTACCTCGACCAATGAGGTTGACTCTTGCCCTCACAAGGTGCAGGGCCTGCTCTCCTGAGTGATGTGGCTGGTGGCAGGCAGGGCCAGCTCTCCCACTTCCCTCAGGCATTGATGGATTGGGGTGGGGGCAGATTCACAATTTTAAAGTGTACAACTCAGTAATTGTCAGTATTTGCACCACACAGTTAAGGTAATCATCACTCTAACTTTTGAGCATATTTGTCACAGCTAACAATAGCCATGATCTGTTCAGCTATTAGCAGCTAATTAGCAGCTTTGGGGCTTTTACTTAAAATTTTGTCCATTTGAACTGGCTATAGTGGCACACATGTAAGTAGAATTGTGTGATGGTTATCCTTTCGTGTTCAGCTTCTTTTACTTATTGTGCTTTTATGGTCTGTACATGTAATATATTAGCTGTTGTATCTGTTTTGTTTGGATAATCCATTTTGTGAATGCACAGACAGCACTTTGTTCTTACATCAGCTTTTATACATTTGTTTGCACTTTTGAGACTAAGAAAGTTGTTCTGAACGTTCATATACAAGTTCATGTGTACTTGGTTTTTCTTTCTCTTGGTATATCTCTAGTAGACTTTCAGAATCAAATGGAACTTGATATTTGGTATTTTGAGGAGCTGACAAAATGTGTTTTCTGGTGATTGTACATGTTATTTACAATGCAGGATAGTCCTTGGCACTACTTACTATCATCTGTATTTAAAAACCATAACTATCCTAGTGAGTGTGAAGTGTATCTCACTTGTGAGTTTGTTTTGCATTTCCCTCATGACTAAAGCTGATAAGTATGTCTTTCATATGCTTACTGAACATTCATCTATTTGTGTTAATTTTTGATTGTTTATGCTTTGAGGATCATAGCCAAGAAACTAATCTAATGCAATTCTACAAAGACTTATATCTATGTTTAACTTCTTAAAGGTTAACATATTCTAGCCCTTATATTTACCCTGTCTTTGATTTGTTTGACTTATTGTAAGTCACATCAAATTTATTCTGAGCTAGGGAGATGGTTCAGCTGGTGTGTTATGCCTGATGAGCTGAGTTCAATACCTGGGACCCAATACCTTGGTGAAAGAAGAAAACTCATTCCCCCTGAGTTGTCCTCTAGCATCCATCCAAGTGCCATGGTGTGTTTATACGCACACGTATAAACAGAATGAATCAATCAGTCAATAATTTTAAAAAGTCATTTCTCTTTCTTTTATTAAAAGTAAGGTTTTTCATATAGTATACTCTAATCATAGTTTTTCTTCTTCCAAATCCTCCCAGTTCCTTCCCACCTCACCTCCCATCCAGTCCACACCCTTTTTGTCTTTCCTCAGAATTTGAACAGGCATCTAAAGAATGATATAGTAAAATAAGATAAAAACAAACAAGTTGAAATAGGACAAAACAAACAGAAGAAAAAGCCAGAGAAACAGAGATATACACATTCACACACACCTAGGAATCCCAAAAAACACAATACTAGAAACCATAATATATGCAGAGGACCTGTAAGGTTTATATGTTAAAAAAAAAAAAAAAAAGGGCCCTGGCACAGCATCACCCAACAAGAACCTCTAAAAATACCCATTGAGTTCATTTGTGTTTGCCATCTCCTGCTGGGTATTGGGTCTGCTCCTAAGAGTGGATGCACCAGTGAGACTTCTCAGAAAAATATTTCACTATCAAGCTTCTGGATTAAGGATTGGGATATGTGTTCACTTACCCTCTCAGTGCTAGGACCTCTTCTGGTACAGACCCTAGCATGCTGCCACAGTCTCTATGAATTCATATATGCGTCTGTCCTGCTGTGTTTAGAAGGCCTTGTTTCCTTTGTGTCCTCCATCCCACTGAGTCTTAACACTGTTCCCACCTCCTCTTCTCAGGGTTTCCTGATCCCTGAGGGGAGGGATTTGATAGAGACACTCCATCTAGGACTGAATGTTCAAGGTCTCTCACTTTGCACATTGGCTGTGATTCTCTATTTGTTCCCATCTGCTTCAGGAAGAAATTTCTCTGACGTAGCTGAGCAGGAATTGATCTGTTTCCCTGGCCGTTGGCATCTAGTTTTCTGGCATCAGTATTATAAAGTCCGTTTTTTTCCCATTGAAGGTTCTCAACAACCTTGCTACTTTTGGCCTGTCGGTTTTACGCCATTCATCTTTATGCTGTATTTGATTACTTCATTACTGTAACTTTTATAGTAAACCTTGAAATTGAGAAATGTCAATCTATTATCTTTTCTTTTTTTACTCTGAAGTGTTTGGACTACGATGAATCTCTTAAATTTTCATATATTTTAGAATCAGATTGGCATTTTCATCCAAAAATGTGATATTTTGATAAGAATTAAATTAACATTGCCATCTTAACACTGTTAAAGATGCTAGTCAGGGAACGTGGTGTGTGTTACTTTTCTCACTGCTGTGACAAGGATACCCAAAAGAAACAGAGGGGGAAAATAGATTTTTGCTCACATTTTCAGAGGATTAGAGTCCTTTACAATGGGTAGGCACTGCAGAGGACTTAGTCCATGTGCCATAATAAATGGCTGCTTTTTAAATGATGCCTACCAGGAAGCAGAAACTGGGGTTAAAATTAGGGCAGACTACAACTTAAGGCTGGCCCCTCAGCAACCTAATTTTCCAGCTTGGTCCCATTTCACCTAAAGATTCCTAGAATTTCCGGAAGGTGTACTACCCAACTAGGAACCATAGAGAAGGTAATTTATGCTTGGTTTAGTTTAGAATATGTTATTCAAGGAGATTTTAATTGTTCACCATGTACTGCTATCTGGGAATACCATGTATTTGAGCCATTGTATATTTGAGCCAGTATTACACATGCATGGGTCCTTCAGAAAGTCTTATAGATATATTATTTCACTCAGTAATTTGGTTTCCAGTGGAATTTCTTTTTTATTTGTTTTCTCTAATTTCTGTATTTAGAAATGTCAATAAAACTAGTATTCCTCATTTGCTTGAGTCAGTCTTAGACATAGCAAATAAAAGTATGTATTTTCTTCCCCTTCGAGATTAAGCAGGTAATGCTGGCTAAATCAATTTTAGAATTAGAATGATGAGATAGATTAAATCTACTAATTGAATTCTTTTTTTTAAATGCTGCTTGCATGTGCTTTTGGTTAGAGTACTAGCCTAGAGTATTCTTAACTATGAGCACTACCTTCTCCTGTGGTGTGTTTGGAAATGTGTGGAATGTCATTTTGACACTACAACTCTGAATATTATTTTGTCACTGTAATACTGTTCCTGCCTTCAAGCATGTTATTAGAATTTGATATCTGGGTTCCACTAAGCATTGAGCAGTGTGTGGGGTCAAGTTGACCCACTTAAAGCTACCCAAAATTCTGTTGTTAAATAACAGAAATAGGTAGGTAAATTTCTCAATACTTGGAGGAGTTAGCCATATTCTAGGTTGGATTTTGTTTGTTTTTTTAAAGAGAAGTTTCGTTTAGCTTAGGCTGGCCTCCAACTTGCTATAATATTACAGGATGTTCTTGAATTTTGGGTTCTCCTGCCTCTTGAGTGCTGAGATTACAGATGCACACCACCACCCCCAGTTCATGCAGTGCTAGGGATCAAACCCAGAGTTTTGTGTATGCTAGGCAAACTTTCTGTCAACTGAGCTATAGTCCCAGCCCACACTCTAGGATTTTTATAGCATCTTCCACATACCTTAGTTTATAAATTTTCTGCGCAGGTATTGGAGTAAGCATGTTTTTTGTTTGTTTTTGTATCTGTGAATGTAAAATTCTACCATTACCAACTTCTCAGACTTTTATATTATAGGGCATCATACTGTACAGTTGAGTCACCATGTTCTGTTGGGCACATCTTGACAGAATACTTTTGAAATCTGACTATTAAGGTAAAAGGTAACTGAATTTATATATATATATATATATATATATATATATATATTTTTTTTTTTTTTTTTTTTTTTTTTTCTGATTTTCGAGACAGGGTTTCTTCGTAGCTTTTTTTGGTTCCTGTCCTGGAACTAGCCCTTCTAGACCAGGCTGGCCTCGAACTCACAGAGATCCGCTTGCCTCTGCCTCCCAAGTGCTGGGATTAAAGGCGTGCGCCACCACCGCCTGGCCTGAACTTAGTTTATTTATTAGATTTGAGACATAATTTATATACAGTAAAGTGTACTGGGTTTTATTATAGTTATTTCTTAAAATCAAGATATTAAGGTGTTTTTATGTCCTTCCCGAAAGTTTAACCATGCATTCTTTTTGCAAAACTCAACCCACTTTGCAATCACTGTTTTTATTTTTTTCAGATTTATTTTTTATCTAATTGTATGTATGTATGTATGCATGCATGCATATGTTTGTGTGTACATTCACATGTGAGTGCAGGTGCCCTCTAAGGCCAGAAGAAGGAATCATCTGGAGCTGAAATTACAAGCAGTTTTAAGCCACCTTGAGTGAGTACTGGGAACTGAACTCAGATTCTCTGCAAAAGTAGTCTTAACTATTGACTGCTGAGCTTCCAATACCTTAATGTCTATTGCCATAACTTGGTTTTGCCTATTTTAGAATTTTGTATAATTGAAAATCCTGGGTTAATGTGCTTTCTTTTTATGTCTGAGTAGTTTCATTTAGCATAATATTTTTGAGATTTATTTATACTGACCATTGTAGTAGTACATTACTGTCAGTGCTGAGAAGCTATATAGGATATGAAGACTATAATTTGCTTATATGTTGACTAGTTGGTTGGTTTATAGATTTTGCATAGTGCAGATAAAGTGGCTATGGACATCTTTATAAAAGCAATTTTGTGGATATATTTTTATTTCTCTTATGTAAAGGATTAGAGTGTAAAAAAAGTTGTATGGTTAACTTTCCAATGAGTTCTTACTGATTTCCAGCTTACTACACTAACTACTTTATACTCCTTTGAAGAATACTTTGATTTTGTTGTCCTGGAAGTAGTGAGGGCAATTATTATTGTCATCACTGTTTAGTTCTATCCTATGTCTCTGGGCTCTCCTGCCTCTGGGTCCTGATTTTCAGGGATGAGCTCCCTTCTCGGGTATGATTCTCCAGCTGGGCCCATCGTTAGTTGATCAATCTCACAATTTCTGCACCATCTTTACCCCAGCACATCTTGTAGGCAGGACAAATTGTAGGTTGAAGGGTTTGTGGTTGGGTCCCAATCCCTTCCCTAGAAGTCTTGCCTGGTTACAGAAGATGGCCAGTTCAGGCTCCATATCCCCCATTGCTAGGAGTCTTAGCTACGGTCACTCTCATAGATTCTTGGGAGTTTCCATTGCACTAGGTTTCTAGCTCATTCCAGACATGCCGTCCAATTCCCTTTATCTCTCCCTACATCCTCCCCACCTTCACCTGACCCTTCCTATCATACCTATTCCCTATCCAGGCCCTTCCCCCACCCATTGGCAACGTCCCATTCTCTTTTCCCTTCACAGTGAGATTCTTGGAAAACACCTCTCCCTCCCACCTCCTAGCCCTCTTTGTTACTTAGCTTTCTGAATCTGTGGATTGTAGCATGTTTCTCCTTTTCTTAATGGGTCTGCATTACCTCCCTCAAGATGATCTTTTCTAGTTCTATTCATTTGCCTGCAAATTTCAAGATGCCATTGCTTTTAACAGCTGAGTAATACTCCATTGTGTAAATGTACATTTTCTTTATCCATTCTTCCATTGAGGGACATCTAGATATCTGGCTATTTTGAGTGACGCTGCTATGAACATAGTTATGCAAGAATTCTTGTGGTATGGTGGAGCATCCTTTGAACATATACTAAAGAATGGTATAGCTGGGTCTTGTGGTAGATTGATCCTCAGTTTTCTGAGAAACGGCCACACTGACTTCCAAAGTGACTGTACAAGTTTGCACTCCCACCGGCAGTAGAGACACGTTCCCCTTGCTCCATATCCTCTTCATGATGAACCAACACTTGAGTTTTTGATCCTAGCCATTGTGAAAGGTATAAGATGGAATCTCAGAGTTGTTTTGATTTACATTTACATGATTCTTGGCCATTTGAGATTATTCTGCTGAGTAATCTTTGTTTATGTCTGTATCCCATTTTTTTAATTGGGTTATTTGAGTTTTTGGTATCTAGTTTCTTTAGTTCTTTATATATTTTAGAGATCAGCCCTCTGTCGATTTTGGGCTTGGTGAAGATCATTTCCCATTCTATAGGTTTCTATAGCAGGAGCACGACACTAAGATCGACAATTAAGAAATGGGACCGCATAAAACTGAAAAGCTTCTGTAATTCAGAGGACACTGTCAAAAGCTAAAGTAGCAGCCCATAGAATGGAAGAAGATTTTCACAAAACACACATATAACAGAGGGCTAATACCCAAAATATATAAAGAACTCAAGGAATTAGCCATTTGATATTCTTAGGTGTTTTATTACTTGGCCAGCTGCTGAAATGTCTTCTCACTATTTTGAGAATGTTGGAGGGGGAAAACTTTTAAAAAAAAGACCATTGTTTTGAATAAATTCTACCTGATAGTAGCTTGGTGAGAGTGAATAGATAAAAAACTTTTTAGAGGACTGGATAATACTTTACAAATATACCAATCAAGAAATTTACATTTTCCTCCCAGATTTATTTGGCTTAAAGCTAAGACTGGCAACACTGTTTTGATTCAGAAGGGCCAATGATTGTTATTAGCTCAATCTTACTGTTCATTCATACCAGTTACATTATTGTGTGATATTGGATTCTGCACAGGAATCAACCTACACATACTGATCAGATCCTTTCTCCATGACCGTAAAAATCTTCATATGTCACAGACATCCTCTAAAGTACAGTGAATGATGGGTTAGAGATAATTGCACAGCAGGCATGAAGTTTTAGAAGAACACCAAGAAAGTACACGGGGGTGCATCTAGTCTAGAACTGGGACTAGCTGGTGCTTGTAGGCATTGGGGGACATACCTGACTTGAAGCCGTAAACATTTCAGTGTTGGGACTTGAGAATACAGTTGCTGGACTATAGAATGTCCTTTCATGAAGAAAGCATACTGTTTGCCATTAACAAAAAAAGGAGAAATTACTTCTTCTATGATCAGTAGCTTGTGATAGCAATAAAGAAATGAGAGACAAGACTGACTTTATTGTGGTTGTAAATGACTATTTATATCCTGTCTTTGTGTGTTTGATTTTGGTCCTGAAGATTTTTAGTCATTAGAGCATTTTAAGCAGGTAAACCATATTGCTAGATTATTGTTTTAGAACAGTCATTCACACTGCAGGGTAAGCAGTAGTAACACAATAGATAGACTTTAAAATTATTAGTTTTTCAAATAGTAGGTAATAAAAGAAAAAGTATTGAAAGAAGTAAGTAGGATTGGTAAGAGTGGCAGGTAGATCATAGTAGAAGGAAAGGCTGATGGTCTCGTCCAGGTTTCTGGATTGGGGCATTTTTGTACATACATTTGTAGTCCTTGGAATAAAATGGAGAGGAAGAAGGGAGAGAATAACGGTTCAATGTATGTTGAATGTAGGATATGTGTAGTACATTTACTGGAAGCTTTTTTAGAAAATTGAACAGTGGGGCCTGAGGTAAAGATATAAGGGTCAGTATATTTCCTTTGTAGCTGACATAATTTCAGAACTGCAATTAGAGTTCATACCCTGTGATTCAGTGTCACTGAAGTCGCTTTACTTCTTTTGAAAAACACTTAGGAATGACAAAATTTTTGGCAGAGACTGACATGTCAGACTGCTTGTGCCATATGTAAGGATATTGAGTGTGAGTCAGAGACCTATAACTTCAAAACTTCTGCTTGTTGACCAGCAGAGGGCAGTCAGTCGTAAAAGTTCAGTTTGTTCCGCTGTGTTTTCTTTAAGGCTTAGAAAACAGTCTTGTTTTTTGATTTGAGTCAGGGTATTGTGTAGCCCAGGCTAGTCTTTCGCTCACTGTGTCAAAGTGATTGACCTTGAGCTCTTGATCTCCCTGCCTCCACCATCCAAGTGCTGAATTCTCAGATAGGAGCCATCGTCCTTGCTTTGTGTGGTGCTAAGGGTTGAGCCAGCACTCTATCAACTGACTTGTGTCTCCAGCCAATAGCTTAGATTTTTGAGTATAGATTCTATGCATTATTGCCTTGGGTCAGGCAGAAACTTCATTTATTTACTTGAGGTTGTGATATATGCCTGTGCAGTTGTGTTCACCTGTGCGTGTGTGCATGTGTAGACCAGAAGAAGATGGATGTCTGTTACTCTCCACTTTCTTACCTCAAGACATGGTCTCTTACTGAACTTGGAGCTTGCAACCCTGGCAATTCTCCTATTTTGATGCCTCCCTATACTGCTGGTGTTACAAGTGTATATACCTGATCATACCCAACTTTTTTTAATGTGGCTTCTGGATATCTGAACTCAGGTTCTCACAGCTGTGCAGCAAGTGCTCTTGTCTACTGAGCCAGCCCCAGTATGCCTATTTATCCTTGCTTCTGGGTCCTAGAGAATATTGAATTTTTATCCTGGAACCAGGTATCATCCTGATTCCTAAATCCCATGGCTAATTTTGTTTCATCCTTCAAGTTTAAAAAACTTAGATCCACTATAAGATTAAAATGTTAGAATGGCTTGGCACTGGGCTTTAGTATATAAATTGGACAGAGCACCTGAGAAATGTGGTGAACCATTGTTTCCAGTTCCTCTCTATTCAAAATGCCCCGGTTTTTGTGCTTGGTTAACTGTTCAATGTTAAATTGGTTAAATGTTCAGAGAACATTTCTGTTTTCTTAGTCTTACAATTCAGGAAACAGTGTGGAGTCAGCTAGAGACAGTGTTTGATAAGGTTACAGCAGCTTTTCTGTGGTTTTATTGAGAAGTATAGGAAGGATGTCTGTAGAAGTATACATTGTCCAGCAGCTAGCTCCATTTAGAAGTGGCCGTTAGTCTACATTTTAACTTTAAGCACTGAAAGTTCCCTGAAATTAAAACAGTTCACCAAGAAACAAGAGAAGCCTAACAGTATTTATAATTTCTCTAAAGTTATAAGGTTAGCCATTTAGGGAGGACTTGATGTTAGGGTTCAGGTGGTAAAATTAATTAGGAGGAAATTTCTGGAATAAAGTTATATTCTTCCCTGTTTGCAAACAGTCCGTGACTCCCAGTGACTGATAAAGGCCAACACTTAGAGATCGCATACTGTGTCCCAGATGTTCTCATTTAATCTTCATATGGATCTTTTAGGACCCTCTATCATAAAGATACTTGTTGTTAACATATCCTTGTTTGCAGTTTAAGAAACTAAAGCACAGAGAAGTTAAGTAGTCTGTTTGAGGTTGTTCATGAAGTTGACAACTAGTGTTTTTTCTGTTCAGTATCTTGTGACACGATACTTGAACTGGATCAGGCTGTGGGTCGCATGGAACCAGGTTACTTTGGGTGGTTACAGGTTTTTAATGGAATATTTTTTATTAATTCTTCTAGAATTTTATGAATTCTTATACTACATTTTGATCAGATTCATGCTGACTCTTCCCCCTAATTTTTTTAGACTCACTCCCCAACTCCCTGCCTCCTCCCAACTTGATGTCCTTTTTTAATATCCAGTCAAGTCCAGTTTGTGTTGCCCATCCCACTAATGTATGCGGGGCCATCCACTAGAGCATGGTTGATTGCCAGAGCCACACCCTTAAGAAACACTGACTCCCCTCCCTCAGAAGTCATCAGCTCTCAGTAGCTTCTCGGCATGTGGAAAGCCGCTCATAAGCCATGCCCTACTTGATGCTAGCATCTGGACTAGCTGTTTTGGACTGGATCTCACACAGCTGTTCTGCTGACTGACATAGTAGCTGTGGGTCTGTGAGTGCAGTGGTCCTGTCATGTCCAGAAGACACTGTTTTCATCAAGGTCTCCCGATCCCGACTCTCAGAATCTTCTGCCCCTCTTCTGCACAGGTGCTGACATTTGGATAAAGGTCCACGTGAAGTGAGGGACCTGTGGCAAAACTTTTGAAGCCACTTGGGTCACACAGCTCTTGTTTTGGCTTCTTACTTGGTGTAGTGTTAATATAATTTAAGGAAAAGTTGAAAGGTTTTTAAAGATTTTATTTTATCTTACTTGCTCTATTATGTAGATGAGAATAAAATGTGAATGACTGTTTTTTTAGGTACTGCTAAGTGACTTATAGCTAAAGCTGTTAGCTACTGGTACTGGTACTTTCTCCTTACAAAAATAAGAGTTCTTGCTGTTTTTTTTTTCTAGATAGAAATAAGAAACTTTGTTCAATGAAACAATCTAACAAATTGTGAAACTAGTTGAATTGGTCTGTAGTTCTAGAGGGTGCTGACAGTAGGCTTGGCTAGGCATTTGGTGAGTTGATTGTTTCTCCATTCTACTCTTTCATTCTAGTAAGAATCCATATAAAAGAATATCCTTATGTGACAAGTGGATTAGTAATCCCTCTGGTTCAGAAATAAACAATGTGTTCTTTATAAAAGCCTGTTTTTTCTTGTATATGCTTCCTGAACTACATTAGTGATTTAAAGTCTTGACACTGTAGAACTGAATGAATGAGCTAGTGGCATGGAGGGAAAAGAAAAGTGGTGGGAAGAGGCAGGTTTGGTGTTGATGGATGTAAGCTGTCATCTGATGACCAAGAATTGCCTGCTTATTGTGACCACAGAGGATTTGTTAGATTGTTAGTTTCTAACCAGTCAGAATTGTTAACTATCCCAATTATAAAAATGGTAGGAATTTATTTTGCATACAGATTCAAGAATTCAGCTTGCTAAATTGGTCATGATTTTGGTGAAGAGAATGCTATCACCTTTGGGAAGTTGTAAATTATGAAAGCCGTTTGTGATGGATTGTAGAATGTCCCTTGGGGTTTGTATGATTTATAACATTGCCTCAGGCCTTCTACTGCCTCCTGTTGGAATGACCTCCTCTTCAACCCTGGACTGCCAGCTATAATGCAGCTCTTTCCCTTGCATCCTTTAGGCTTGTGACATGACAGACGTGAACTGTGACCCCTTTGTTTCTTATCTGGATGATTGGGTCTCTATATTCTTTACATCTTCTTTTTGTTCCCTTATTACACTTTCCTTTTAATTTTCTTCAGAGATGAGATGGGGTTTTTGCTCGTAGTTTTTATTTTCTGTCAGTGCAGCATTGGTGCAGTAAGAACAAAAATCAAATCATAAGCTGACTAAATTTTTATGTAGGGAACATACCCACCTAATCAGTGCTCACAATAGAAGGGAAGCATCATGGG
Organism: Microtus oregoni; assembly: GCF_018167655.1. Taxonomy (NCBI): domain Eukaryota; kingdom Metazoa; phylum Chordata; class Mammalia; order Rodentia; family Cricetidae; genus Microtus; species Microtus oregoni. The sequence goes on along the minus strand of NW_024543070.1, from coordinate 37,837,717 downwards.
AACTCTAGGAAACCACTGTACTCATCTAATTGTTTCTTCGTTCCCCAAGAACTCACTACCTAATTCCTGGAACCTTGCTTCTATGGAGACTTGGCAAAAATAGAACCACACAGTTCTTTTGTGTCCTGGGTTCTCTCAGTTGTTATAGTTTACTTCACTCTATGTGACTTTTGCTAAAAATGACTTTTCTGTCTTTTCATAAAGACAGAATTTCTTTTTTTTTCTTTTTTTTTTTCTTTTTTTTTTTTTTTTTTTTTTTTTTTGGTTTTTCGAGACAGGGTTTCTCTGTGGTTTTGGAGCCTGTCCTGGAACTAGCTCTTGTAGACCAGGCTGGTCTCGAACTCACAGAGATCCGCCTGCCTCTGCCTCCCGAGTACTGGGATTAAAGGCGTGCACCACCACCACCCAGCTAAAGACAGAATTTCTGAACCATTTTAAAATTTATGTAACATGACAAACTTGGTTGCAGGAAGATGCTTGGTGTGAACACTTAAATATGTATAGATTTAGAATTGTCAATAATATATCATTTATGGATCAAGAAAACACTGCCTTGAGCTGGAAATGTAGCTAGGTAGGTCAAATGTGGTGATATTTGGCCTGTGCTTTAACAAATAACACTTGCCTGAAGATGAGGATGTGGAGCTAGCACACTAGTTAGTCATCGAGGCCAGGCAGTGGTGGCACACAACTTTAATTCCAGTACTTGAGAGGCAGAGACAGACGGATCTCTTTGAGTTTAAGATTGCTCAGGGCTACACCAGATTGAATCAATCTAAAAAGGAAAGAGAGCCAAGTGGTGGTGGCGGCTGCTAACACCTTTAATCCCAGCATTAGGGATGCAGAGACTGGAAGTGATGTGGCTAGGCCGAGAGAGGAATATAAGGCAGGAGGAGACAGGAGCTCTGAATTTAGTCCGAAGTTTCATAGTGACAGCATTAATGCTGAGGACTTGTAGAGACAGAATACCCCGTTCAGTCTGAGGATCTCATAGACGTAAGAACAACCAATGGCTGACTGCTCTGCTTCTCTGGTCTTTTAGCTTTTAACCCCCTAATATCTGATTCCAGGTTTTTATTACTAAGACCAGTTAATAATTCATGTAACAGTAAAGTCCTTGTACAGCTTGCTGAAGCCCTGGGTTTGATCCTCACAACCATGTAAACCAGGCATGGTGTCACATGTCTGTGATCCGAACACGTGAGAGGGACAGACAAGGGAGCCAAAAGTTCATTGTTTATCCTTGGCTGCAAAGTAATTTGGAAAATAACCTGAACTAGGTGAGATCTATCCTCCCTCCCTCCCTACTTTTCTTCTTTCCATCCCTTCTTTTGTCCCTGTCTCCCTTCCTTCTTTCAGTACGTTTTTTCCCCCCAAGACAGGGTTTCTCTATGTATAGCCTTGATCTTTCCGAAACTTATTCTTTATGCCAGGCTGGTCTTGAATGTGGAGATCCACCTACCTCTTCCTCTCAAGGACTGGGACTAAAGGTGTGCACTAACATGCCTGGTATCAGTACTTCTTTAGAATGCACTAACGTTTTTAAATAAATCTAACTCTTATAAACAAGATTATCACTGTCTAGGCAAACAGCCTCCAGGCAGCACAGGACTCAAAGGGAAATCCATGGTGTCACTGCATACTAGACTTTTCTGTCCAAGGGGGTTAGGGAAAAAAAAAATACCACTCACATACTTTCTTGATGGTTTTCTGCAGAAACCTCTATAGAATAAAGGAAAGCCTTTATTCTTCTTTTGCATTCTCTATTCTTTATTTTCCCAGTGAATTTCTACTCTTCATTGTTGATGCATTCTTTCTAACCTATCTTTATTCTTGATGTTTTCCTTCTAGTTCCTACATTCTTGATGTTTTCCTTCTAACTCTCTCATTGGTATTTTCCTTCTAGCCCATTTTAACTTAATTTATTTAATTCTTAAATATTCTTCTTTCCCTTACAGTTTATATACCCTAGCAGAATCTTTTAGGAACTATAAAATTTAGAATGAGGTTTCATTCTGTTTTTCAAGTGAATGAATACAAGTAAAAAAAACAACATCTTTTTCATATTTATTACGTGATAAAACACTTTACATATTACAGGTGAGAAACAAATTTCCCTAAGAACCCACGTACTCTAGCACCTTATTATAGATTAACCATGTAGGCAAGGAAGCTATTCTTCTCAGTCATGTCTTTTACTAGCAAGTTGTATTTTGCTGTTATACAGAAAGGGTCAATTGCTTTATTACTTATCTTGAAAGGGAATCTTAAAGGAATCACAAACCAAAACTTTTATATATGAAAAAGAATCAGCCAGCGCTACTTTAATTCTTCAGAGTACATACTTGTATCTCAAAAAACCCAGAGATAGATATTGGGGTTCAAGCTGAAGGGAAGAAGAGCAAAAACATTCAAGCCATTGAAGAAGTCTTACCTCTACCAAGACTGGGCAACTGCATACTAAGTCCTAAGCCTCTGTCTTTCTCCCTCTTATATTCCCCTCTAGTGCTAGAATTAAAGACGTATGACTCCCTAGTACTGAGATTAAATGTGTGCTTCACCACCACCTGGATCTGTTTCTGCATTGATCTTGTGTAGTGCAGGGTGGGCTTGAACTCACAAAGATCCATTTGCTTCTGTCTTCTAAATCCTGTGCCACCACTGCCTGACCTCTAGTGGCTTAGTTTTGCCCTCTGGTTTTCAGGAAAGCTTTATTTGTTAAAACATAAATAAATATCACTATATTTTCCTTTTGTCTAACATAAAAAATGCTATAACTAATAAAAACTATATACATTAAGTAAAATAACTATATACAGGCAATAAGTACATCAACAATGTCTTCTCCATTTGTATTTGACAAATTCAGAGAAATTACTCTATTATCTATCTGATCTTGGTAAATCCAAAGAATTGTACCTAATTTATTTTCTACCACAACTTGTATTACCATATAAAACTATATTTTGATATTTCTCAACCTTGTATACTTTATATTGCTTTAGTGAATTTCTTTCCTGAGTCATGTAAACAAGGAAATAACTATAACTATCTAGTCTTCAGCTACCTCAGAGACCCTAGAAGGAAATAATATTAACTAAGTAAGCAGGAAGTGCAAACAAGCAACTTCCAAAGAATGTAAGAAATGACAGAAACAGCTGACTGCCTGGACAGTCACCCATAGTTCTCTGCAACATTTGGAGTGTCCACCTTTGACCTACACATCTAGAATAACTGACAGACTTTTCTATGAAGCAGGGTTTTAGAAGGACTGTCCTATCTTGTCTGGACGAGGTTGGACAGTCATTTTCTTTTTTTCACTGGCTCAGGTTTCAGAGTTTGGGTGGGTTTCTTTGGCTGTCAGTAATAATTGGCAGTAGTAAGATGTCATCTATTGCACACCTGAGTAGCAAGACTTGCAGAGAAGAAAGACACCAGATAACTCACTCTGGACTCCCATGCTTATTTGATCATAGCTCAGTACTTGGAATGGACAGATCATGTTCTGTACCTGTCAGAGCTCTGAACTGTAGGTGGTGTAGAGAACAATCCTTTTTCTTTATGGACTGTCCTATGAACAAGATTAACGTAATGGGAGAAAAGATGTGGTTAAGATGGTATAGCCCTCAAAAATTGAATGTGTTAGAAGAAAATGTGTTTGGCTAGATAAAGCCTCCCCAAAGTCATGCCATGAATGTGCATTAAATTACGTTGACTGATTTGATTGTGGTATTTTGTTGACTTTACACACCATGCCCTGCACTGTCAAACAAACCAAAATTGTGATGGGAATAATTAATATCCAGTATTATTAAAACAGAATGAGAAGATTTGATTCCCATGTTACCTAAGTACCTTTGTGTAAGTTTGAGAGGATGAAGCAGAGTTGCCAATCCGATCAAAATGTTTTTCTTTTTACTTTGACATTTTACAAAATTAATTTATTGTTATGTATGCATGCATTTATGATGCATGTGCGATGTGGGAGAATTGTCTGTATTCTGTCAATCATGTTATAAATAAACGCTGATTGGCCAGGCAGGAAATATAGGTGGGAAAAGCAGACAGGAAGTAGAAATGATGTAATGAGAACAGGAGAATTCTGGGAAGGAGGAAGTTGATTCCTCCTATTCCTGCCCAGAAGCAGCAGGATGTGATCTGCCTCACTGAGAAAAGGTACTGAGCCACATGGCAAACATAGATCAGAAAAATGGGTTAGTCAAGATGTGAGAGTTAGCCAGTGAGAGTCTAGAGCTAATGGGCCAATCAGCTTTATAACTTATCGAGATCTATGTGTGATTTTTCTTTGGAGCTAAACAGTTGTGGGGTACCAGGCGGGACAGAAACCCAAACAAGCAGGCCTGGCCCCTTCATGTTACACATGTGTGTTGGTTTTCACAAGAAAACTTTCTGGAGTCAGTTTTCTTCTGCCTTTACATGGATTTCAGGGATCAAACACGGGTCTCCAGGCTTATGCTGAATGTACCTTTACCACTGAGCCATCTCGCCAGCCCTGAAGATACTTTTCAAAACAGAATATAGTTCTAAAATAAAATGAAAGGCAAAAGATTTATATGATCTGGAGAGTCTCAACGAATAATTGTCTAGATTAACTTGACCTGTCTGTGCAAGATTATTTTGATAATGTTATTGAAGATTAGATCTCAATGTGGGCATCGTCATTCCCTACTATAGGGATCCTGAACTTTGCAAGAGTATAATGCTTAGTGCGAGCTGAGTGAAAGCATGGACATATCTGTGACTCTCTTCTGTCTGCAGATATACTATGCCCGTTTTTCTAAAGGCCCTGCTGCTGTGGCTTCTTTGCTATGATGGACCGTAACCTGGAATTCTGACTAAAATACCCTCCCCAACACACGTAAAGTGAAATCAAGAGTTTTACTTTTATACAATTATCCTTTAAAGTAATTCTTTGTTTGGGTCAAGCAAGATTATTCAGTGGGTAAAAGTGCTTACTGTGCAAGTTCAATAACTGTAGTTTGATCCCTGGAATCCATGGTAGAAGGAGAGAACCTACTCCTCAAAGTTGTCCTTTGACATCTGTACACTGCATGTGGTATGTGTCCACCAGCACTCATATATAATATACACACATGCACAATAATAATAATTTAAATTTCTCTTAAATTTATTTTTATTTTATTTATTCTTCTATTTATTTTGGTTTATTGAGGCAGGGTTTCTCTGTGTAGCTCTGGCTATCATGGAACTTGCTCTGTAGAACAGGCTGGCCTCAAACTCAGATCCACGTGTGTGTATACGTGTGTGTGTGTGTGTGTGTGTGTGTGTGTGTGTGTGTATTTTTATATGTCATATAAAACGTATATTATATTGTGTATAATATATATTATATGTCTTTCTGAATATAGCCTGTTGAATTCATATATTACTTGTATATATTTTTTTCAAGGCTGAACGTTTGGCACTGGACAACTAATTGCTGTGCCCTTTCCTCAGTTGCTTATAGTTCTTTATATTGGGTTGAGGCCTCATGGGCTTTCCCTATTCAGTTTGGCATGTCCATTGGTGTCTTGCTCCTTCACATTTGTGTGGTCATGTTGGTGAGACTTTATATGTGTAGCTTCTGATATTAATAGAAGACTCAAACTCACAGCAAACTTAATCCCTCTTCTGAAATGATCTCTGAGCCTTGGGTGGAGCTGCAGTTGTATTGTGGATGTAGGTCAGAACAGGACTTTGCAACTCTGCATTTTTATTGGTTGTAGTTTTCTTTAATGGTCTCTGGCTGTTACAAAGAGAGGCTTCCTTGGTCAGGGTTAAAGACTACTCTTATCTCTTGGTATAAGGACAAATGCGTAATGGATTATGGTTAGGAAATATGTTAGTTTAGTAAAATTATGATTGTCGATTTTCCTCCAGTAACCAGGATTTCACTAGTACTGAATAGTTAGCTAGCTCTCCAGTACCAGGCATGGTGTGCCTCTTGTTGAGTGGGTCTTAAGTCTAATTAGAGATATGCATACCATGGCAGTACTGCACCCAAAGGATAATCATGCCATTCTGGTTGCCTATGTGGTTCATAAATGTCATAGCTGGGTAAAACTGTTGATTGTCTTCATTTATTTATTTATTTATTTATTTATTTATTTATTTATTTATTATTTATTGGTGACATTGAGATGGCTCAGTGGATAGAGTACTTGCCACAAATGCTTGACAACCTGAGTTTAATTCCTAGAACCCATATAAATATAGGAGATAACCAGCTCTACAGAGTTGTTCTCTGGTCTCCACATCCACGCCATAGCATGCATATGCCTCCCCCCAGCCCCACATCATAATTCACAAAATAATAATAATAATAATAAATAAATAATTTAACGTAATAGTGCATAGATGTCAGTGTTCAGGAAATGGTCTTAATGCAGGAATACTGGGTTTCAGTTTATTCTTGGATGAACTTGAAACTTATATTGGTTGTTGTATTCATAGTCAGTAAAATCAGTTAAGAAAATATTACGCTGGGTATGGTAGTACATTGCTTTTAATGCCAGCACTTCAGAGCAAGAGGCAAGTAGATCTCTTGAGTTTGAGGCTGGCTTAACTACACAGTGAGTTCCAGGCCAACCGGAGCTAAATAGAGAGACCCTTTTCCAAAAGAAAATACTATAGATACTCATGCTGTTTGTTCACGATTTGACAAGTTCTGGAGGGGCTAAAAATAATAGTCATTGTGCTTAGAGAGCTTTTGGTCTGGCAGGTTAGTGATGGTATGGAAACATCCTCTTGCAGAGAAACATGTAGCTAAGGTTCTTTGTAAAAGAGTGGGAAGTGTATGCTTGGAGGCAACCAGAATGGTGAGTGCTTACCTGGCACCACCAATAATACAACATAACACAATGACTAACTTCATATCAAATTAAAAATTGAGACCTATTACTCTTTTGCTGTGAGATTCAGAACATATGACTAAGGCTAAAGTCATTTTCCTGTCTTGTCTGAGAAATAGAAACTGCCCTCACTCATTTTGCTGCAATGTTGTATGAAAGAAAGGAAACAAATAAATAGCTACTGGAGAGCTATTAAGAATTTTTTGGTACTGTGGCATGATGAAATTTGAACCACAATGGGCTTTTCTTATGTTTATTTTTACTATTGATGCACAAAAAACTGCTGTCCTTTGAGGCAATGGATTTTTATGTATATGTAATTCTTCATCAGCCCCAGGATCAAAATAAATTTATCCATCACTTTGAAGTTTTTTTGTAAAATCTTTTGAGTGGGATGGGCAGGAGAGTAGAGCAAGGAGCACCTAGAAAAGAAGAAATCATTTTATTCAAAGAAATCAAACCATTTCCTGCCAGGCCAGGAGAGAGAAGTAAATGATGTCATGACCTCAATGGGTTTAACCTTCCATAATACCTTCCCAATGGACAGTGGGCTCCTATGTGCCACAAGAAACAGGTTTTCCTTTATGAGAATTTTTATTTTAAACTAATTTTATCTTTCCCCCCTCCCCTTTCCCCTATACCTGTTTAGGGCTTCAAAGATAACCCTTCTGCTTCTGGGACGTCCAGCCTAATAGCCACCAAACCATTGCTTCGACCAAGAATCACAAGAATCTGCCTCAGGGACTTGATATTCTGTATGGAACAGGAAAGAGAGATGAAGTATTCTCGGGCCCTATACCTTGCCCTTCTGAAGTGATCACTCCATCCATCCATCCATCCATCCATCCATCCTTCCATCCTTCTGTCCATCCATCCAGACGCTCACTGTTTACTGCCAAAGAAGATCTAGAGAGCACTGTTGCACTGTCCTGAAATCTCTGGAAAACAGTCACCAGTTTGGAAGACCACTGTTTACACCGACAAGCTCGCGCTTTCTTTTTTCTTTTTTTAAACTACATTTTGTCCGTATGTCCTGTGGGTTTTTGCAGATGAGAATTCAGATGCTTTCTGAAAGTCAGTACTTTAGAGTATACTTTATATATAAGTATATAAAGTATACTTTATATAGAAGTATCACCTACCCACCTGAATTCAATTACAGCAGCTAGGGACTCCCTCTTATCGTCTCCGTTTTCTGTTTGTTTTGTGTTTTCACACCATAGCAATAAGGTACCCCTCTCTGATACAGACTGCATCTAGATGTAGGAGAAAGGAAGCATCAGAATATATCCTATACTGAACCTGTCTCCTAGTATTAGATTTCATGTCTGCAATTAGAAGTTAGGTAGCTAACTGTGACAGGTACCTTCTGAAGTCAACATGTGGCAAGCCACAGCATAGGGTCACTCTTGACTTGGATTAGCTGAGCTAGAATTACAAACACAGCTGATGGGACCATTTGTGCCTGAGGTTGCTTCTCTCTGGCTCCCCACACTGTACTGTTTATGATACCTAGTGAGGCATCCTTGTCAGCTAAGTTTCAAAGCTGAGTTGCTACTGATATACCTCACTGAAAAATGGAAAAACTAGAAAATACTAGAAGGAATATGAGGCCTTGCATTCAAATTGACAAGGGAAAAATGAAAATGGCAATATGAAACAGATAGGCATACCATGTGCCCAAGGAGGGTGACTGCACTTGGAATGACAAAGCTGGTTCTTGTTTTGGTGATGGCCAAAAAAACAGAAAAGAAAAGAAAGAGAGAGAGGAAATCATAGGTCAATCAAAGAAGAAAACCTGGCAAACATTTAGTTACAGTATTTCAAAAGATGCCTTTTTTTTTTTTTGTATTATCTTATTTCCCAAGATGGAGTTCTTTCTCTCTTTTGTATGTTTTAAGCATCTAGTGCTTTTCAAAACCTCTAACTGCTGGCAAGAACATTCTAGGACACCCTTCGGTTGTCTTAGAGGTGCTTTCAGTGTTTCACCCTTGGGCTTGTGGCTCTGTGAGCAACACATTATGTACCACTCTGCACGGAGGAATCCGATACTCAAGACACCTCCCCTCTTTTTTAAATCTACCTATGTAAATTATAGCTGACAAAAAAATAATAGTGGAATTGAAATCACATACCAAAAGAATGTCACACCGTCCTCCCAGAAGATAATTAAAGGAAAATACTAGGGGAGAGATCCAGGGGGAACACCTCTAGTTTATCACTATACATTCTGTTCTTCCCGCAGTATCTGTTATGGCCATATTCTATATTGTTATAAGAGTTTAATTGGCCACAGTTTTTGTTTTAGCATGTTATGTAAAATGTCATAAATTATGTATATGTTAAAAAAGTAACTTAACAAGAAATCTATATCCAAAGTTGTTTTGTATATTTAAATGCTTAGCTTTATTTTTTGTAAAGTACAATGTGCTTCCACATTTGTGTAATCTTAGTGATCAGATGTTTAAAATTATTTAAAATACACCATTAAAGCCATTATTTTATGATTAAAAAACCAACAAAACACAAAACTTTGCTCAGTCACTGACTTTGCAGCAGTTTTCATTGGTAGCCAATCCCTGGAGGGTTCTGATATGCCTGGCAGTGAGTCTCTTATTTATTTTGGACTATGGACATTTGGTTGTGGAATCTCACTTAGATCTAAGTTGCTGTATCACTTCCTTTACAATAATTATAAATTTACCTGCTGTTTGACTCACAAAGAAGGCTAAACATAGTTATTATAAAAGCTTTTCTTGGCCCGTTGAGTTTCTCTTACCAAGATAATCTTTTTCAAAAATTTTAATAGAAAGCCTTTTTGTGGTCTACACATGTGTGGTGTATGTATGGGTGTCTTCCACTTTCACCCCTCTATCTTACGTTAGATAACAAAGGTCTCACTGAGTCTGGAGCTCACTGTTTGGTCAGGAGTGTCTTCCTGACTCTGCCTGTGAGCCCTGGGATTTCAGGAGCTACCAACATGGCTTTTCACACAGGTGCTGAACCTACACATGGGACCGTATGCTCACACAGCGGGAGCATACTAACATGGCCTTTCACACTGGTGCTGGGGACCCACACTTGGGACAGTATGCTCACACAGCAGGAGCGTACCAGCATGGCTTTTCACGTGGGTGCTGAGGACCACACTTGGGACCTTATGTTCAGTCTGCAGGCCCTCTAGCCTCTGAGCCAGTTCCTGACTTCTTTAATGTCAGTTCTGAAACCTGTGTTGTGGGATGTATATTACACAGGGGAGAACAAACATGTGCATACAAATTATTACTCCACACATTTGGCTTTGGGGTAGGTGCATTTTCTTTAACACAATATTAAGGAGCATTGATATATTTTTTTTAATGTGAATGCTATGGATCCAACTCAGGTTGTCACATTTGCACAGCAGTACTCTTACCCACTCAGTCGCTTCCCTAGCCTCAATAGTCTTTTTCTTTTTCGAAAGAAACATTAAAAATATTTTTTATATTTTGTGTGTGTTTTCATGTGGAGGTCCGAGAACAACTAGCAGGAGTTGGTCTTTTTTATGTGAGACTGGAGATCACTTCAGGTCATCAGGCTTGGCAGCAAGTGTCCTTAACCTGCTGAGACTGGAGATCACTTCAGGTCATCAGGCTTGGCAGCAGTTTACTGACCCAGCAAGCACATTTAAAACATAGAAAACTCTTTAAACTTACACATGACATATTTTGTTTCATTAGGATTTTTTTGAGAGAAATTTATTTAGAATTAAGATTTTATACTAGTGATGATATGGTTCAAGCAGAAAACACAGCAATGCTAAGGCATAATTTTTAGGAACGTTAACAGGACCAAGGTACTTGCTGATTTGAACTTTATTACTATGTCTGTTGTAGAATCAGTTAAGTGTGTCTACAAATTGCCCTCAAAAGTTTCAGTTAATATTCTGCAGAGGGGGAAAATTACATTGTGTCACGTGTGACTATAACCTAGTAGAGAGTTTTGCATTGTACCATTCTTGTGATATTCTGTCTCATTTTTCAGTGTCACATATAGGCTTCAGGGAAAGCCTGTGAGGGATTATCTTGATGAACTTTATTGCCTAATCTACAGCACACACAGCTTGTCTCATAGGTTCAAGCTGACTCTGCTCTAGCAAGTTTTTGGTGGTCATCCCATGGTACTGACATCTCCAAAATCCTGGGGTCTCTACAAATGGCCTGTATCTTTGTCGGTAGCCTTTCATGGCCTGTCCTCAAGGACTTTAACTCTTTCACATAGTGCCAGGCCTCCATTTCTCTCCATGAGCCCTCTACCTGGGTCTATAGCAACTAAGTTGTATCTGTATCTTGGCCAATGGACTTTCCTTAGGGTTTGTATCCCTACCACACGGCACCAAGACTCAGCGGCTCTCCATGAACATTTCATGCCTTTAAAACCAGTACCAGTGAGTGACCCTTACACTATCAACATCAGCTAACAGCACATGATACATTCCTGGATGGCTCTGGAACCAGCTTCTGTGTGCTGATCCAGAGGAAAGATTTCACGTCAGTGATGTCAGTCTCTTCTTAATCACTGCTGATTTCTCAACTTCAGTTGACTAGTATAAACTGTCAGAGCAAAACAAAAGATTTAACATTAGTGGCTCTGGTCTCTTGTAAAACACAGCCAATTCTGTCGGCTAGTTCTGTGTGAACTTGACACAAGATAGAGTCTTCTTTAGTAGAAGGAACCCCAATTCAGAAAATGCCCTTTCCTGGTTTGTCTGTGGGTAAGCCCATGGTGCACTTTCTTGATAGGTGTTTGATGGACAATTCAGCTCTGTGGGTGATGCCACCACTGGGCTAGTAGCCCTGAGTGCTGTAAGAAAACATGCTGAGCAAATCAGTAAATACCACTCCTGTGGCCTCTGCCTCTGCTCCAGCTCCTGTCTCTAGTTCCTGTCCTGTTGCTCTTACTTCCCTCAGTAATGTACTATGTGATGTGGAACTGTAAATTGAAATAAACTATTTCCTCTTCAAGTTACTTTTGCTCATGATATTTTATATGTTTTATCACAGCCATAGAAAGCCTGCGACACTCACCTTGGGCAAATTATTTTATTTTACTTTTGTTTCCTGTTTGGGGAAAAAAAGTATGTGGCCTATGCGGTGACTTTGAGAATTTAGTAAATGATTGTGTTTTTGTGTAAACTACTCAGACCAGCATATCACACATACTAGGAAACAATGCAGGAGTAATACTTGTTTGGAGATTTACGTCCTGCCTAACTGCTGTACTTGGCTAAAAGCATAAACCTTAGTGTATTATTTAAATCTAATTAAAGCTTTACAAATTCCTGGGTGTACCATTGAAACTGGTACAGAAAGTCACAAAAAGACTAATTAATACAGAAAGCTATTTAACAGGCTTTCTCTCTCTGCTCGTGCTCCCCCCCCCCCCCATGTGGTTGTGTGTTTGGTGCTGAGGACTGAACCTTTGTCATGCAAAGGTTCTACCACTGAGCTTCATTCCTGTATTAGTTACTTGTTCCTGCAACAAAATACCCAACCAGAGATCAACTTGGGGAGGAGAGTTTATTCTGGCCCCTGGTGTAAAAGATGAGCAATCCATCAAGGCTGGGAAGGTCTAGCAGCAGGAATGTGAAATATGCTGTCTTCAGTCAGAAAACAGGTGAATGCTGGTGTTCAGCTCACTTTTTTTTACATCATTTTAATTATTTGGATAGGATGTGCCATACATTTTCCACCTCCCCTTCCACCACCACCACCCTGCCCTCCACACTCCCAATTTACTCAGGAAATCTTGTCTTTTTCTCCTTCCTAGGCAGATCAATGTATCTCTGTCTTTGTTACTTTGGTTCTCTAGGGTTGTGACTGGTCTTTCTGGGTCTGAACTCCCTCACTCAGGATGGCTTTTTCTAGTCCTGTCCATTTGCCTGCAAATTTCAAGATGTTGTTTTTTACTGCTATGTATTCCATTGTGTAGATGTACCACATTTTCCTTCTTTGGTTGAGGGGCATCTAGGTTATTTCCAAGTTCTAGCTATTATGAATATTGCTGGTATGAACATGGTTGATCAAATGTTCATGTGGTATGATTGAACATCCTTTGGGTATATGTCCAAGAGCAGAATTGCTGGGTCTCAAGGTAGAATGATTCTCAATTTTCTGAGAAATCACCATACTGATATCCAAAGTGGCTATACAAGACTACTTCTACCAGCAATGGAGGAGTGTTTCCCTTACTCTGCATCCTCTCTAACATAGGCTGTCATCAGAGTTTTTGATCTTGTTCGCTCTGACTGTTATCTGGTATCTCAGAGTTGTTTTGATTTGCATTTCCCTGATCACTAAGGATGTTGAGTTTCCTTAAGTGTCTTTCAGTCATTTGATATTTTTCTGTTGAGAGTTCTCTGTTTAGCTCTCCACCTCATTTTTTTAAATTGGATTATTTGGTCTTTTGATGTCTAATTTCTTGAGTTCTTTGCATAATTTGGAGATCAGCCCTCTGTCAGATGTGGGGTTGGTGGAGATCTTTTCCCATTCAGTAGGCTGTGTTTTGTCTTGTTGACTGTATCCTTTGCTGTACAGTAACTTCTGGGTTTCAGGAGGTCCCATTTATTAGTTTTTGCTCTCAGTGTCTGTCCTATTGGAGTTATTTTTAGGAAGTGGTCTTCTGTGCCAATGTGTTCAAAGCTACTTTCCACTTTTTCTCCTATGAGGTTCAGATTGGTTGGTTTTATGTTGAGGTCTTGGATCCATTTGGGCTTGAGTTTTGTGCATGGGGATAGATATGGAATTATTTGCTTTTTTCTACATGTGGATATCCAGTTATACCAGCACCATTTGTTGAAGATGCTTTCTTTTTGCTACTCTATAATTTTAGCTTCTTTGTTAAAATTCAGGTGTTCATAGATGTGTGGATTGATATTAGTGTCTCTGATTTGATTCCATTTGTCCACTTGTCTGTTTTTGTGCTGATACCAAGCTGTTTTCATTACTATAATTGTAGAATAGAGCTTCAAGTCAGGCGTGGTGCTGCCTCCAGAAGTTCTTTATTGTACAGGACTCTTGGTCATCCTGGGTTTCTTGATTTTTCCATATGGAGTTGGGTTTTGTCCTTTCGAAATCTTTGAAGAATTTTGTTGGGGTTTTTGTTGAATCTGCAGATTACTTTTGGTAAGATTGCCATTTCTACTATGTTAATCCTACCTATCTAAGAACATGGGAAACGTTTTCATTTTCCATTTTCTGATGTCTTCTTCAATTTCTTTCTTCAAAGATTTAAAGTTCTTGTCATACAGGTCTTTCACTTGTTTGGTTAGAGTTACCTCCAAGATATTTTGTGTTATTTGTGGCTATTGTGAAGGGTGATATTTCTGTGATTTCTTTCTCAGCCCTTTTATCATCTTTTTATAGGAAGTCTGCTGATTTTTTGAGGATTCTTGCATACTGCTAAATTACTGAAGATTTTTTTATCAGTTGTAGGAGTTCCCTTGTAGAATTTTTGGGATCACTTAAAGATACTATATCATCAGCAAATAGTGAAAGTTTGACTTATTTTCCAATTTGTATCCCCTTAATTTTCTTTTGTTGTCTTATTGCTCTAGCTAGAACTTCGAGTACTATATTGAATAGATATGGAGAGAGTGGAAAACTGTCTTGTTCCTGATTTCAGTGGAATCACTGAGTTTCTCTCCATTTAGTTTGATATTAGCTGTTGGTTTGCTGTATACTGCCTTTATATGTTCCTTATGTTTCTGTTCTTTCCAAGCCCCCTTTTTTTTAATCATGAAGGATATTTGTAGTAATAGGAGCAGCAGGGCTGTGTCCCCAGCACCCCGGTCGCCTGCTAGCTTATGCCCAAAATAACAACACACAAACTATATTCATTTAAACACTGCTTGACCCATTTCTATCTAGCCTCTTCTAGGCTAATTCTCACATCCTGATCAACCCATCTCTAATAATCTGAGTAGCATCAGTCTTACTGGGAAGATTCTAGCCTACATCCATGCTGGGTCGGAGTTCATTGTATCTGCCTCAGAGAGCAGAGCTCTCGCATCTGCCCAGGAGAGGGGAACATGGCATCTCTCTGAGCTCACTTCCTCTTCCTCCCAGCATTCTGTTCTGTTTACTCCTCCCACCTATGTTTTAACCTGTGAGGCCAAGCAGTTTCTTTATTACTTAACCGATGACCTTCCTCCATCATTTCCCCTTTTTCTGTTTAAACAAAAAGGAAAGGCTTTAACTTTAACATAGCAAAATTACATATAACAAAACAGTTATCAAGTAAAAATTACAATATTTATATCTATTTTATCTTTATCATAACTAAGGAAAACAACAATAACTATCTATCTATTCTTCAACACCGTCAGAGATTCCAGAAGAATATATTACCTAAGTAAACAAAAAGTAAGCAACTTTCAAACTCTAGAAATGACAGAGACATCTCGCTGCCTGGACAGTCACCCAAAGTTCCTCCGTAACGTTGGGACATCCATCTTCGGCCTACAAGCCCATGGTATCCCGAGACATTTCCATGAAGCAGGACAATTCAAAGTCAGTTCAGTCAATATCTGTTGTGTCCTGAAGAATGTCTTGCAGACTCTTTCATGAATCAGGAACCCCAAAAGATCATCTCACCTTTAGGCAAGTCCAGTAGTCCTCTCTCTGTGGGTTCTCTGTGTCCAGTTTATGCAATAGTCCAGGCAAGAGAAGTTTCTTGCCCAAATGGCTATCAAACTCCATAAGGATCCTCTTCGATGCCCATCTTCTTCTTGAAGTAGATTGGTGCTGCCAGGAGCAGAGTGTCTCATTGTCATGAAAAGTCCTAAGTTATTAAAACATTAAATGCCATATTCTGCAGTCTTTGAAAAATATGAAGAATGTCTATCTAACTGAAATGTATCTCTATATATCGAGAAAATCTAACTAACATGACTACAAGCTTGACTATTACTGATGATTATCCATTAACCTATATTTCTTAATTATACATTACATTTTTAAATGAACTACACAATCACAATACCTTAATAAAGATCAGAAATACATATACATATAACAAAATTGACCTTAAATCTCTATCAATAAAGCAAAATCTATACTAATACAAATTATTCATATCTATATCATATCCCCCTTTAAATGTTAAAGAATGTTTATAAACCATATTTGGGAACATGGGCACAGTTTTTTCTCTCCAAACTGCTTCCTGCTGAATGGGACCGTCGTTAATTAGGTCTTTCATGGTATAACCTGTGTGCTAGTTTCATCTCAGTCGTCAATTGAGTGAAGTAAATTTTTGAAGGTATTCACAGCAACCTTTCAGGAGGACGTGGTCTATCATACCACACTGGGATGGAAGCAATCCACAGACTCTCACCCTCTGTGAAAACAAAATAAGAAACTCCTTTCCAAAGCATCATGTCCTTAGATCCAAATTTCAAAGTCAAGGCATTTTCAAAATATCTATGTTGGATTAGTTCAGCAGCATTTATAAACAAATATCTTTTAGCAGCTGTTGCTCTTTCCTCAGCATTCAAATAATTCAAAGAGAGCATAATAGCATATAGTATCAAAATTCTCTGTGTATTTTCCATCTTTGTGTGCTTTATTTTAACCTCTATTTTGTTTATTTTTACTTTTATTTTTTGCTTTTTGAGACAGGTTCTCTGTATCTTTGACCTGGAATAACTCTGTAGACCAGGCTGTCCTTGAACTCTCAGAGATCCACCTGTCACTGCCTCCCAGGCATTGGGATTAAAGGTGTACACTACTACACCTTGAACTCACAGAAATCTGTTTGTCCCTGCCTTCTAGGCACTGGGATTAAAGGCGTGTACTACCACACCTTGAAGTCACAGAGGTCAATCTCCCTCTGCCTCCCAAGTGTTGGGATTAAAGGTGTGTACTACCACACCCAACTACTCTCTTCCCTTTTTTTTTTGTTTTTTACTTTAAGAACTTTAATGTTTAGTATGCATATATTTTTAACACACTGTAAACCATTTAAACATTTTCTTTGACTTTGAATCTTTCTTTTACTGTATATGTCTCTTTTTTGACCACATGAGTCCTTAATTTAGCAAGCAATATCAGTAGGATTAAAGCCGTGGCTTTGCCGGCTAGATGTAGCCCATTCCTTAGCTTTCTGCCATTCCAACCTTGTGGCTGAGGTACCGGCCAGAGCTGCATTCAGTGCCACAAGTCTACAGTGTTTCAAGGTCCTTGCCATCAAACAAGCTACAACAGACAACACTCAAGTCCTCTCTCTGTAGCCGGCCCTCCTGCCTCAAACTGTCAGAGTTTGCCCTGGCAGGACAGCCCAGAAAGCCGGCATTTTTAAACAGTGCAGCTTTTTTCCTGCTATGGCTGGAAACCGAAAAGCATACGTTCAGTTTTCGTCAACACCGATTAAGTGTTTCGTAGCAGGACCTCTTAATGAGCTGCAGGGTTTTGCAGCTAAAGCTGAGGCAGGAAGCCTCTCTTAGATGAGAGCGCTTGTTTGCCTCTGGCAAGCACAGTAGACCTGAGAGAGTGCTGCTACCAAGAAATCATGCACAAAGCAGTCATTTTGTTCTAGAATTACTTCCCAAGCTGCCTCAGGCTTTATGTGGAAGCAGTTGTCCACATGTCTGGGCGAGATTCTGTAGTAATAGGAGTGGCAGGGCTGCGTCCCCAGCACCCCGGTCGCCTGCTAGCTTATGCCCGAAATAACAACACACAAACTGTATTCATTTAAACACTGCTTGGCCCATTTCTATCTAGCCTCTTCTAGGCTAATTCTCACATCCTGATCAACCCATCTCTAATAAT
This sequence comes from Microtus oregoni, assembly GCF_018167655.1. NCBI lineage: Eukaryota > Metazoa > Chordata > Mammalia > Rodentia > Cricetidae > Microtus > Microtus oregoni. Next base: position 37,820,037 of record NW_024543070.1, on the reverse strand, counting down.
CTGAGTAGCATCAGTCTTACCGGGAAGATTCTAGCCTACGTCCATGCTGGGTCGGAGTTCATTGTATCTGCCTCAGAGAGCAGAGCTCTCGCATCTGCCCAGGAGAGGGGAACATGGCGTCTCTCTGAGCTCACTTCCTCTTCCTCCCAGCATTCTGTTCTGTTTACTCCTCCCACCTATGTTTTAACCTGTGAGGCCAAGCAGTTTCTTTATTACTTAACAAATGACCTTCCTCCATCAGGTATTGAATTTTGTTGAAGGTTTTTTCAGTATCTAATGAGATGATCATGTGTTTTTTTTTCCTTTGTTTGCTTATATGGTAGGTTACATTGAAAGACTGACATATGTTGAACCATCCCTACATCTCTAGGATGAAGTCATTGTGGGTGATTTTTTGTTGAGGTGTTCTTGAATTTGGTTTGCCAGTATTTTATTGAGCATTTTTGCTTCGCTGTTCATGAGTGAGATTGGTCTGTAATTTTCTATCTTAGTTGTGTGTCCTTTTGTGGTTTGGCTATCAGGGTAATTGTAGACTCATAAATAAGAGTTTGAAAGTGTTTCTTTTGTTTCTATTGTGTGGAACTGTATGAGGAGTATTGGTATTAGCTCTTCTTTGAAGTTCTGGAAGAATTCTGCACTGAAACTATCTGGCCTGGGACTTTTTTTGTTTGGGAGACTTTTGATGACTATTTCTATTTCCATGGATGTGGCAGACCTCTCGACCGGCGAGGATGAACGACCACCACATCAGGATTCTACTCAGAACACGCTTTACTGGAGTGTCCTTGACTGATGGGGAGCAGGAAACGAGGGGGGCAGGAAAACAAGGGGCAGTAAGGGAAGGGCAGGGAGAGCATGAAGCGAAGGGGCAGGGAGCAAAGGGGCAGGGAGCTAAGGGGAGAGACAGCATGAAGCGAAGGGGTGAAGGGCTCTTAGGCAGCTGCTTAAATAGGGAAATGGTACACGGGTCGCCCTGTGATTGGCTGCCACCAACAGCTGACATCAGACTGCATCGGGATAGGCTCAAGGATCCTCATCCACCGCGCATGTGGGAAGCGGGGGACGCGCAGCTCTCAAAGGCATAACCAAATATGGAGTTGTTTGTTTCCAAAAAGACAGGATGTCGGCGCCATCTTGTATTGGCGATCCTGTCCGGCTCACTACACATGGGAGTTATAGTTCTATTTATTTGTTTATGTGGTCTTGATTTAATTTTAGTAAGTGATATTTATCATGAAACTTGTCCATTTCCTTTAAATTTTCCAATTTTATGAAATACAGTTTTCTTTTTAAAGTATAACCTGATGATCCTCTAAATTTCCTGAGTGTCTGTTGTTATGGCCCCATTTTCATTTCTGATTTTATTAATTTGGATATTCTCTGTCTGTCTTTCAGTTAGTTTGGATAAAGTTTTTATAAAATCATGTTGATTTTCTCAAAGAACCAACTTCATGTCTCATTGATTCTTTGTATTGTTTCTATTTTATTGATTTCATCCATCTATTTGATTATTTCTAGCCATCTATTCTTCCTGAGTGAGTTTGCTTCTTTTTGTTCCAGAGCTTTCAGTTGTTCTGTTAATTTTCTAGTATAGGATGTCTCTGTTTCTTTGTGTAGAACTATTTAGTGCTATGAACTTTCCTCTTATCACTACTTTCATTGTGTCCCACAAGTTTGAGTATGTTGTGCCATCATTTTCATTGAATTTTAGGAAGTCTTTAATTTCTTTATTTCTTTCTTGACCCAGTGGTGAGTCAGTTGAGCATTGTTCAGTGTCCATATGTTTGTAGGTTTTCTACAATTAATGTTGTTGAATTCTAACTTTAAGCTATGGTGATCTGATAAGATATAGGAAGTTATTTCAAATTTTTTTTTATCTGTTGAGGTTTGCTTTGTTACCGAGTATGTGGTAAATTTTAGAGAAGGTTCCATGGGGTGCCAAGAAGAAGGTATATTCTTTTGCGTTTGGGTGGAATGTTATATATATATATATATATATATATATATATATATATATATATATCTGCTATACACATTTGAGTTATACCATTTGTCTGTTTTTTTGTCTGACTGACCTGTCCAGTGGTGGTAGTGAGGTATTTAAGTCTCCCACTATTAGTGTGTGGGGCTTGGTGTGTGATTTAAGCTTTTGTAATGTTTCTTTTGCAAATGTGGGTGCCATTGTATTTGGGGCATAAATGTTCAGGATTGAGGCTTCATCACGATGAATATGAAATGATCTTCATCTCTTTTGACTAATTTTGGTTTGAAGTCTATTTTGTTAGATATTAGGACAGCTACACCAGCTTATTTGTTAGGACCATGCCCTAGGGCATCCATTCACTTCTCAAGATGCGTCCATTTTTATCAGTTTCACTTGTATCTCTCCATGCAGTTTCTATGTTTTTACCCTCTTACTTATATATGACTGTATACTGACTTATCTTAACCGATTTTCACAATTCCATTATTCTTAATTCCACCTGTCCTGTTTTCCAGGCCAGATGTACTAATAGAATCTTGCTGTAATCTTTAGGGGAAAACAATTTCTCTTAAGGGATTTAGTTTATTTACTATTTTGTAAATAGTATATGTTTGTTTGCCATTTTGCAAATCATACTTTTTTCCTAGAAAAATCCACCAAAATATGTCTGTGGGTTCTTTTAGTCCTCTACCAAATGAGCATAGTAAGAGGTACAGGAGAGGAGAGATATCCTATGCATATTACAGAAAAAGAAGAAAAGTCACCTTTGTGTGATTTATTTTCTTAATTAAAACAGCGAGTGAGTCAGAACAGGGATGATGTGAATTTGGCATTCCTAGGTACAATGAATGGGATTGCCTAAGGTACCCAAACTACCCAGCAAGCCTCTAATAATCTGTCAGTGAGGTAATATGCAGGACAAAGAAGTAAGACGTAGTGTGTGTCCGCAAAGGGTGCTCCTGGTGAAAATACAGAAATACAGAATAACTGGATAAATACTGACACATGGCCATGTGCGCTCTTTTCCAAAAATTGTTGAGAATAGTTTTCATAGAATCTATCGAGAAGAAATATGTTACTAAGTGAACCACTCCTGTTCAGTGAGGACATACATATTGATCTTGGCTCTGGAAAAGCCATCTTTAAACATGTGTACCACAGTAGTCATGTGGAGATCAGAAAACAACACCCAGGAGCACATCCTTTCTCTCCATCGTTACTTTGGTTCTGGGGATAAAACTCAGGTTGTCAAGGTTTGCTTAGCTGAGCCACCTCACTGGCCCTCTAAGTGTTTTAGTCATATACTCTAGAGCCTTAGGAGAAACAGCAGGAGGCATAAAAGCATGCTCTTGAACTTAAGTATAATTAAGATAAAGAAAACATTTTTGGCTAATTGTTGAGACCCATGAAGGGGGGAAATGGAGATAACAATGGCAATGTGGAAGGGAGGAAAGTCATATTTTCATACTGTCCAAATTATCCCAAAATTTGAAGAGTTCTGAAACTGGTATCCACCTTGGTAGATAAATCCTTCACAATTTGTGTTTCAAAGAAGTCGCTAAAAGGGAATTTAGTGAAAGTGTCACCTGTAAGCTTTTTCCTTGGTTATGAGAACTATACAATCTTAGGAAATTATAAGACAAATGAGAGCACATCACTGTGACACACTTTGGTGCCTTTCTCTCCAGTCTCCTTCTGTGCTAACCATAGGTTCCATCTATTGATGCAGCACCCTGTCCTTTTGAACATGCCCCAAAAGTCACCAGGGGGAGTGAGGAGCAGCACCAGTAGAAAAGAGAAGTAAAGCTGCGCAGTTCCATCACTCAGTGTGATGTGAAGGCCATGTTTCTCATTCTCTCAAGGAATGCATGGATTTGCTTGAGCTACTTCATCTTGCTGAACTGAGGGTCAAGATGAGTATGTCCTTCCTGTTTCATTACTAACAGTGGTCCTTTACATGCTGAGGTAATGAGACAGAAAAATTACCATAATTCTATGCAAATTATTCAGCAGATTGATAGCTAGTATAGAAATGTAAGCCTTGAGGTAGATGCCAGGGACTCAGAACTTTTCTGTTTGTAATACTAGTAAAGGTTTTTTGTGAAAAAAAGGAAGCGACTTGCTGGTTGACTTCTTGAAGCCTTTTGTGTTAGGACTCCAATTCTAAGGCAGAGAGGGGTCTCTCTCTGTGGTTATTTTAATGAGATTGGCGTGCATAGGCTCATGTTTGAATAATTGGTCCTCAGTAGAATTGTTTGGGAAGGGTTTGGAGGTGTGGCCTTGGAGGAGGTGTATCAACAGGTGCTTCAAGGTTTCAAAAGCCCATGTCATTAAATTATCTTGATCTTCCTTCCTTATACTGTGGATACAATGTAATTCTTGCCTATTGCCACAGCACCATGTTTGCCTGCAAGTAACTAAGACACTATTCAAAGAAACTTTAACTTTTATTTGATGATAAAAGTATCTGATGTGGGAGTCTCATCTGTGTGCTGTGATTACCATTAATGAATAAAGAAACTGCCTTGGCAAGTTGATATGGCAGAACTTAGGGAGGTGGAAAAAACTGGACTGAATGCTGGGAGGAAGAAGGCAGAGTCAGAGAGATGCCATGGAGCCACCAGAATCAGACATGTTAAATCTTTGCAGGTAAGCCACTGCCACATGGAAATATACAGATTAATAGAAATGGGCTAAATTAATATAAGAGTTAGCCAATAAGAAGCTAGAGCAAATGGGCCAAGCAGAGTTTTAATTAATACAATTTCTGTGTGATTATTTAGGTTCTGGGTGGCCGGGATGAACAAGCAGCCTCCTCCTACAAATATCTCTCATCACACAGCTCTTAGTAATGTTAATTCTTATAAAATTATATGTTAGCCTCTACTCCCAAAGGTGGGGGGAGACAATTGATAAATGGTCAATAAAGTCCTTTCTGTGACTTCTTTAGCAAGGTTCCTGGTCTTAAAAGTTCCACAACTTAGGGTCTTAGCTAGGGTCATCCTTTTAGATTCCTGGGAATTTCCCTAGCGCCAGAACAGCTTGCCTGAGTTCACTGACTCCAGACTGACAGAGGAGGAACCAGGATAGGACCAAATTAGGCCCTCTGAATGTGGGTGACAGTTGTATGGCTGGGACAATCTGCAAGGCCACTGGTAGTGGGACCAGGAATTATCACTAATGTTTGAACTGGCTTTTTGGAGCCCATTCTCTTTGGAAGGATACCTTGCTCAGTCTAGATATAGGGGGAAGGGCCTTGGTCCTGCCTCAAATCAATGTGCTTTGTTGACTCCCCATGGGAAGCCTTACCCTCTCTGAAGAGTGGATGGGGGTGGGATGAGGGGAAGAGGAGGAAGTGGGAGGAGCAGAGGGAATGGGAACTGGGATTGGTATGTAAAATGAAAAAAGATAGTTTGTTTTTTTTTACTTTTTTATTACTTAAAAAAATACCAATCCAAATTCCCACTCCCTTCCCTCCTCCCAGTCCCCTCCCTCTCCCTCCACAGACCCTCCCCACTCCAACCCTAAGGGATTGCCATCCACCCTGTCCTGTGGAAAGTCCAAGACCCTCCCTACTATGTCTAGGTTGAGCAAGGTTTACATCCAAAAAGAATAGGATCCCATGAAGCCGGTATATGCAGTAGAGACAAATCCCAGTGTCACTATCAGTGGCCCCTCAGTCTGCCCCAGCTGTCAGCCCCCTTCAGAGGGGCTTGGTTGTTTCCATGCTCATTCACTCCCAGTCCAGCTGGAGTTGGTGAGCTCCCATTAGCTCAAGCAAACTGTCTCAATGGATGACCCGTTCATGGTCTTGAATTCCTTGCTCATACTCTCACTTCCTCCACTCTTCAACTGGATCTTAGGAGTTCAGTCCAGTGCTCCGATGTGGGTCATTGCCTCTGCTCCCCACCTGTTGTTGGATGAAGATTGTTTGTTTGTTTTTTAAAAATTATTTTTAATAAGTTCTAAAACATCCATAATGTCACCAGCTGAGGATTAAGTGCTCAAACACCTGTGCTTATTGTTAAATTGGGAACATAGGCCCCAGCCCCTTGCATCTATCCCAGCCCCCAGGCCTAAGAGTTATATTGGTCTGGACTCCAAATCCCAGCAGGGGGGTGGAGTCAGGACCACTCCCACAGAGTATTTAAATGAGCTCCCGAAAGAGGAATATTGATCCCACCACTGGAGAGTACAGGAATCCCATTAAATCTGGATATTTCTTTCTCTCTCTCTCTCTCTCTCTCTCTCTCTTTTTTTTTTTTTAATTTTCGAGACAGGGTTTCTCCGTAGCTTTTGGTTCCTGTCCGGGAACTTGCTCTTGTAGACCAGGCTGGCCTCAAACTCACAGAGATCCGCCTGTCTCTGCCTCTTGAATGCTGGGATTAAAGGTGTGTGCCACCACCGTCCGGCAAATCTGGATATTTCTTAATCTGGCTTGTTTTGATTTGGCTTGATTGGGAATTTGTGTCAGTAGAGAGCTCGCATTAGGAAATAGCCCTAACACTTATAGCAGATATTCTTCATTCATCAACCAACGATGGTTAGTGTTGTCAGCTCCACCGTAGATGGTTAGTGTTATTTGTCAGCTTCATAGAATCTTGAATCACTTATGAGATGTAGCTTGAGGCATGCCCATGGGGATTATATTGATAACATTAATTAAGATGGAAAGACCCATCCATTGTGGATGGCACCATTCCCTTGATGAGGTCCTGGAGAGGAGTGGAGCAGCAATGTGAGTTCATGGCTCGCTTTCTGCTTCCTGATGGAGGATGGGATGTGACCGGCTGCTTTAAGACACTGCCTTCTTGGCACCCTTGCTGTGGTGGGCTACCCCCTTGAATTGTGTGCACAATAAACTCTTCCTTAAGTTACTTTTGTGAGAGTATTTTACACAGCAACAGGAAAAGACGCTAAGTCATGCAGCAAAAGCTCTCACAGTTCTGGAAGCCAGAAGACCAAATGCAGGGCTCCAAGCAGGACCACACTCCCTCCTCAGGTTCTAGAGGAAACCCCTTCATTGTCTTTTGGCTACTGGTAGGGCCTGGCTTATGACAGGAAAACTTTTCTGTCCTTACATGGATTCTCTGTGACTTTATATCTTCTCTTCCCAAAAGGATTCTAGTCATTGGATTTGGATTTGTGCTTAGTCCAGTATAACCTCATCTTGACTCTTTGTAATAACTTCTGTTACTACTTTTTTTCCCCAGTAATGTGTTCTGAGACTCCAGTGCACACAAATTTAGGGAGAACACCCTTCCCTCAAATACAGAAATCATATATGATTTTGTATCTCTAATAAGTCTTCACAATTTCTGACTTCACAAATAAATAGTGGAAATCAAGACATGTCTGGGTTAATTTTGTGTTTCCATAGACTAGGAACTTAGAACCTTAAGGTCTATAAAGATGATGGTCATTACTTTCTCTCCCTTTCCCCAGACCCAAAATTCTTCATAAGTGGCTCTTTCTGAGAAATGTCTTTGTTGTGGTTAAAACAATACCATCTTGCTGTTCCTATCATATATACAAGTGAACATCTTCAGAAAACTTTTTCTACCTTGCATTAGCCTTTTGTTCTTAAGGAAATCAGTCACTGTTACCATTTTTATAACCTTAGTAAGGGGGTCTTGTGAATTTTATAAATTTTAGGAACTTCCTGAGATTTGAGTTATTCACTAAGTTTTTAAAAAATTTCATTTATTTCTTTAGTCTTCTCGAGTGTCTGGAATGAAACTCAGGAAATTGCTATACAACAGTACCTCTTCTATCTCTTATGTTTTTTCTGTCCCATCTTCCGTGATATTCCCTGAGTTTGAATATAAAATGTCTGATTGCTTGTCTCTGTCTATGGCTGAGCGTCAGGCCCCTGTTCTCTGCAGCGGTTATTTCTTCTCTGGAGTTGACTAGTGAGGAATATTTGTAATATAGCTCCCACTATAGAAAATGTGACTTTCCATCCATGGCTGATTAAGAATGAGAGAAACAATGGACTATGGAGCATACGCACATGTATAGAAGGCAGTTTGACAAGCACATCACATCCACTTAAAAAATACCTGTGGTCGGGGGCTGGAGACATGGCTCAGAGGTTAAGAGCACTGCCTGCTCTTCCAAAGGTCCTGAGTTCAATTCCCAGCAACCACGTGGTGGCTCACAACCATCTGTAATGGGGTCTGGTACCCTCCTCTGGCCTGCAGGCATACACACAGACAAAATATTGTATACATAATAAATAAATAAATGTATGTTAAAAAAATAGCTGTGGTCTACTCACTGGGGCCTATGACCTTTCCAGCCACAGGCTTATGAATTTTGTTTATGACCTAACAAATAAAGCTTGCCTGAAGATCAGAGTGCAAAGGTAGTCACACTAGTCAGCCAGGCAGTGGTGGCATACATCTTTAATCCCAGCAGCCCCACTAGTTAGCCATAAAAGCCGGACGGTGGTAGTGCACGCCAGCACTAGAGAAGATTATAAGGTGGGATAAGACAGGAACTTGCTCTCTTTTCAGTGTGAAGATTTCGAAGAGATCAAAGCTCTCTAGTGGCATGGCTTTTTTGCATCTCTGATCTTTCAGCTTGAACTCCAATATCTGTCTCTGGATTTTTATTATTCATGGTACATCTGGTGGCCAACTTTTGGATTATGAATTAACAAATAAAGCCAGTTTTTTTAATAGTCAGTGGTCTAGGCTGGAGCTACATGCGGCTGGAGTTGCTGCCCTACAGAGTAGGTTTTTTCTTTCTTTTCTTTCCTTCTTTTCTTTCCTTGGGCTGCTATGAAACTAGGTAGCTGCCTTGAAATCCAGTCAGGCTTTTACTGTTCTATGCAGCCGCAATAAGCCTCATATCTTCATCATCATTGGTGGCAGATTTGGTGAGAAAATTGGGAATTCCTTAAGAGAGGAATTAGTTAAAAGGGAGAGTTTTTTCCCACATTAAACAATGGGAAACACACAACACAGAAAGTTAGGTATCTACATGATTATGTAATACATGATTTAAAAATGGAACAACGAAATGAAGGGATAATCAACTTAACTGGGGTTGACTAGTGTTATCATTTTAGCAATCCTTGCTGTTTTGATAATTCTTGGTTGATCTCTTAAAAAATGTTTGATTTGACTGCCAAGATACATGCCTTAGGTTAACTTAATAAAACAGATCATAGAATTATTTATGTCCACACAGAGGAATTTAATGGAGAACCAAATTTAATGTTGCATTATAAGGTTAGAGAGGAACAGCCAAAACTTTTCATGCAACCAACTTAATATATCCAGTAACCTTACAGGACTTGCCTAAGGAAAGAGGGACTATTAGAGCTAATTGGACTTTTGTGCCAATGTTAGATTTAAGGAGATTCAAGGAAGCAATAGTCTCATATGGCATGAATTCGCCTTTTGTGAAGTAAATGTTAAACTCATGGTCAGTTTGTAATAGAATTATTCCTAAGGACTGGGCATACTTGGTTAAAGCTGTTTTAGAGCCTGGTCCACAATTACAGATCAGAGAAGAGGCTAAGATTATTGAACAATGAAGTAATCCTGGAGGTAGGAAAATATCCCAAGATCAACTTCTTGGAGAAGGAGATTTTATGCTGCTAAGTAAAAAAATCTTTATATGATGACCATGCCCTGACTTTATGCCACACAGCAGTTTTGAATGCTTGGGACAGAATTGGAGAACGAGGAAAGAAAATTGAGTCATTTAATAAAGCTATATAGGGCCCAAAGGAAGTTTTCATGGATTTCTTACAAAGAGTGACTTCAGCAGTAAATAGAATAATACCAAATTCAAAAGCTAGATAAATAATAATTGAGACTATGGCTTTTGAAAATGCTAATTCTCAATACAAAAAGATAATAGGCCTTTAAAGGCAAGGACAGCACCCTTGGAGGAATGGATTCAAGATACAATCAATATCTCATGACCATGATGATGCTTGGATTGGAGAGGTGATTTCTAGAGATTTGAGGAAAAATGCAAATATCAAGTGCTATAATTGTGGCAAACAAGGCCATGTTAAAGAGGATTGTAAACAGGGCATTCCTAGAAACAATGTTTTTTCTAAGCATAATCCTAGCAGAACGCACCTCCCTTCTAGATGATGAAAATGGTGTGGCGAAGGCAGGCATTGGACTAATGAATGTAGATCAACAAGGCATATTCATGGTAATCCTTTGCCTTCAGGAAACTGTCAGCCACACAGGCCAGGCAGAGGTGGCACAAACCTTTAATCCCAGCAGCCACACTGGTTAGCCATAAAGGCTGGGCAGTGATTGTATACACCTTTAGTCCCAGCACTAGAGAGGAATATAAGGTGGGATGAGACAGGAACTTTCCCTCTTTCGCTCTGAAGATTCCGTAGAGGTAAGAACTCTCCAGTGTCTCGACTGCTTGGCTTCTCTAATCTTTCATCTTGGACCCCAATATCTGTCTCTGGGTTTTTATTAGTCATGCTACACTTACGCCCTGAATAGAGTACCAGATGTGAGTTGACTCAAGTGTTGACTCTAATAAGAGCATTCTTGATCACACCCAAAGCCGTCATGCCACTACTGCACCATGGGGTACATCTTGCCTGCCATGATACTGCTATCATCACCCAGGGCCCATAGCCAAGTAGAACTGTTGGTGACACTTCTCCCTAAGCAACCTGCGTGGTGCTCATGGAAGCTAGTCAGTAGGAAGGGAGCTTCCAGTTCCAGGTTGATTTTTAAAATGTCCTGCAGCTAAAGCTGGCAGTGCCTTCAGCAACAGGGACTGGTCACCTAGTTCTGGCAGAATCCAATAAACAATGTCATTATTTTTTATGACTTACCAATTTTTAGCAGGATATAGTCTACCCTTGGTACTAGGGTTTCCATCCAACAACCTTTTCCCATTCCTATGGAGTGCCTGTATTTAAACTCTTTTCATGGCTGCCCTTATTGTTCTTCCTCATGTGCTTTTACAAATGTGTAAGACATACAAATTCAGTATTACTTAAGAAAACCTTCTAGAGACAAGGCAGTTTTTCTGAATGTTCACCATTATCCATTCATGTTTGTTTTCATGTTTGTTTTGGATGGCTAAAGGGATAAATATTATCAAGGCCCAAAATAGTCTTATAAGCTAGGCTGTGACAGTGACAGGCCTTCATTGCTTGTGTAAAAGTCTTTCTCAATTCAAATTTTGACAGTTTGGGTGTCAAGTATTCCCTAATTGACATAGTTTCTTATACTGGGTCATAGCTAAGGCTCCTGTCTACATGTTCAATCATGGATTTCCCTTTCCTATTAAAGCTGAGGCATCTCTTCTTCAACTTTACCATGTTCTTTTGCCATCTGATTCTTGGTTCTAAATTTTCAAGTCCCAGGAGGGGCTTCTTAACAGATCTAACTTGACCTTTTTTTCCCCATTCAGTTCCCCAGCTGTAAGAAACAGCAGACCATCACCTCCACCTCATCCTCATCCAATTTATAGGCCAAATCAGAGGATTCTGTAAAGAATGCAAGCCACATGTCCCATTCCCATTGTAACCCCTCTCTCAAGTGGTCACGTTCTTTCTAGCAAGACAGCTGAGCCTCAGTTGCATCAATTGTTGTCCACAGCAAAGGTCCTGCACCTACCTTACCTCAACCAACTCACAGTTCCAGCCCGTATGTGCTCCTTTCAGGAATTAGTTTAGACTTTATTCTTTCCGATGTCTTCAGGACATCCCATGGTCACTGATGAAGACCTTTGAGTTTAAGTTACTCAGGCAACTATGTTGTTCATTAATTCTCTCAGCCAAAAGTTGTGGTTGTTTTGAGAGATTATTTCAGATTGACTTTAAACTTGCTGTGAAGATGAGGTTGACCTTGAACTCCTAATCCTCCCTCTCTACCTTCTGAGTGCTAGGATTGCAAGCATGTATCACACCATATCCACTTTAGCCTATGTCTTGAAAAACTTCATAAGCAAATCTATGTTCATTCCTTGTCCATAAATGTATTGAACAAGACAGGGCCAGCAATAAAACCACAAGGCATGTCATTGACCTCCAACATCAATCTCTGCTCTCCTGTCATAGCCAACTGAGACTGTATCTCATTGCAGAGTTCACAGAGTTGTCATGGAAGTTGCTGTAGTGATACTTAGCCATGGCTAATCAGCCCATCAGCCATCCTAAAGAAGAACATGGGAAAGTTAGGGGCTGAATTGTGGCACACACAGCCATTCCTATGTTGAAGTTCTAACCCTAACTAACTCAAAATCTGATTGTATTTGGAGGTAGGGGGTTTAAAAAGTAGAGCTAAAATAAAGCCACAAGGATGGACCCTAATATATTGTAACTGATATTTTCTCAAGAAGAGATTAAGGCACAAACATACAGAATAAGGTCAGAGAGAGACTAGGGGAGGATGGCCATCTTAAGCTGAGGACAGTTGGGTTGATTCATCCTAGCCCAGCTGGGGTCTTGGTTTTGGATTTCTAGCCTCTAGAACTGTAGGAAATTGATGGCTGTGTTAAGCTGCCAGCCCTGTGATCCTTCCATTCTTCCTCTGTTGCTTTTTAGTGGCATTTACCACTGTCTTAGTTAGGGTTTGTGTTGCTGTGGAGATACCATGACCATGGCAACTCTTATAAAGGAAAACATTTCACTGGAGTGGCTTACAGTTCAGAGGTTTAGTCCCTTATCATCATGGTGCAACATGGTCTTGTGCAAGCAGACATGGTGTTGGAGAAGGAGCTGAGAATCCTACATCTTGATCTGAAGACAACGGGGACTGAGACACTGGGTGTGGCTTGTGCATATACAAGATCTCAAAGTCCACCCCTGCAGTGACACACTTTCTCCAACAATGCCATGTCTACTCCACAAGGGCCCATCTCCTAATAGTGTCACTCCCTATGAACTTGTTTGGTTCAATTTCATTCAAACTACCACTGTCACCCTAAGTGAGACAGGATGGAATGATACCATACAGTCTCTGAGGTAAATATGACCACTAATGATTCTACATTTAAACTACCTTTTAAATTTACTTTTTGCCCTATATTCTGTAGGAAAATCCTGGCTAAAGTAAAAGCTTGCCTCAAAGTAAAGAAGCCCTTGGTTGGGTTTGTGAAGCATGGTGGGATATTCAAGGTATTGGCATTTATGGGATTTAGTGGAAGGTTACAGAACATAAGACTGCCTCTGCCTCCTGAGTGCCTGGATTAAAGGTGTGTGCCACCATGCCCAGCACCTGTCATGTTTTTGTTTGTTTAGTGTATTGCAAACCTTAGCATATATGTAGAAGTCAGATAACAACCGATGGGAGTCTGTCCTCTCCTTTCACAGTGTGGGCTCTGAGGAGTGAAGCTCAGGTTCTCAGACTTGGCAGCCAGTGTTTTCACCTGCTGAGCCATCTTGCTAGTCCAGCTTGCTCACTGGCTATCATTTGTCCCTGCAGTATCAGAAGCTCTTTCTTTTAACTGATGCTCCAGTTGTCTCTGTGTCTATGGCCAGCTTTTTGTGCTGCCATTGTTCTCTCTTGAGGGTTCCTTTTGGCCTGTATTGTCATCAGTCCTGGACCTGTTGAATACCAATGCTTTAGAAAGTCCTTTTCTGCTAAACTGTCTTTTTGGTATCTGGCCAGGCTAGAGATGGCTGCTTTGGAGTCAAGGGACTGTCCCCATGGCAGACAACCTGGCCAGATGGCAGTGTCACAGACATAAGGACAGGCTGAACAAAGGCAAGAGTGCATCTTGACAATATTTTGTGGAGAAAGCCTTTTGCCGAGAAGGCAGGTTACTTAACGTGTGACCCATGGGTCAGCAGCTTGAGTATCACCTAGAAACCTGCATGTCTAGTTCATCTAACAAACTCCATAAGGTGCCTTTTTGATGCCCATCTTCCTCTTGAAATAGATTGGTGCTGTCAGGAACATATGTGTCTCATTGTCATGAAAAGTCCTAAATTTTTAAAACATTTAAATGCCATATTCTGTAGACTTTGAAAGATTTCAAGAATCCCTATCTATCTGAATTACATATCTGTCCATCTAGTGAATCTAACTAACATGACTACAAGCTTGATTATTATAGATGATTATCTGTTAACCTATATTTCTTAATTATACATTTTTAAATGAACTACGCAATCACAATATCTTAATCAAGGTCAGAAATACACGTACACAGTGTAACAAAATTAACCTTAAATTTGCATCAATCAACCAAGATCCATACCAGTGCAAATCTCTATAGCATATCCCCCTTTAAATGTAAACAAACATGTATAAACAATATTTGGGAATATGGGCGAGCTTCTCCAAACTTCTTCCTGCTGTTTATTGAGCAAAGTATTTTCTTTGTGGGAGTGTTCACTGCAACCTTTTGGGGGGTCTTTTTCCATCAAACCATATTGGTCTGGAAGCAATCCACAAGTTCTCATCTTCTGTTAAAATAAAAGAAGAACCTCTTTTCCAAAGCAACATATCCTTAGAATCAAATTTTGGAATCAAGATACCTTTATGTTGGTTTAACTTAGCAGGCCATACAATGAAATGTCTCTCTGTACTTAGCTTCTTCACAGTCAAAAAATTCAAAGAAGATACAATAATATACATAATCCAGACTCTGTGCATATTTCACCTTTATGTGGCTTGTTTTTACTCTATTACTTTTTAATATTTATTTTATTATCTTTACTCCTTTAATCTATGACTGTCTGTATTCTGTCTTTTTAAAGACTTTGCTTCTTTTTATAACTGTCTACATTTTTTTCTTCTCTCTCCCAAGCCTACATACATTTATACAACCCTTTGACCCATTTATAGGTCTTTTTAATCTGGATTTGTCTTTATTGCATATCTGTAATTATTTTCTGACCAAAAGTGCTTCTTAAAATGCTAAGTGCTTAAAAATCTAAGCTGTGGCATTCCTAGGGTACATATGGTGCTTTCGACCTGCCGTGCCCACTCCAACATGGTGGAGCTGCTCGCTGCTTTCAAGAACCACACACATACCACCCCACTTCCAGGTACACAGCTGGTCCACATTGCCATCAAGCAAGCCATAGCATGCTTCTCACAAACCCCATCCAGAGCCAGAGTTTGTTCTAGCAGCATGGCCCATGGGCTGGGAAGCTGCCATTTTGAAGCCATGCAGCTACTACTGCTGAATCTGTAAAACATCTCTTAAAGGAGCTGCCATGTGCTGCCAGCAAACAAAGCCTGTTTGGGGGAAAAAAATGTGGCTAAACTTTGTCTTTTAGTGTGTAGAATTCCTTTGCAAGCCCTCTCAGGTTTTAAGTGGATTTTAGTTGGCCACATGAGTGCCAATCTGTTGGAGGAGGGAGCTGTTTTCCACACCATCCCAGCACTGGGATTACAGGCTCACACTGCTGTGCCCAGCTTTTCATATGGGTGCTGGGGACCTGAACACAGTTCCTTACATTTGCATAGCAATCAATTTTACCTGTGGAGTCATCTCCCAGTCCCCTTATAAATTTCCCTCACAAGTTTTTCATACAGATCAAACACTGTGAAAATAAAAGTAATTGTGATAGTAACACTGATAGCAATACTAATAACTAAAGATTTTCATTTTTAATGGGCCTCTGAGGAAATTTATTAGCATGATTTGTGATTGTATAAAAAATGATACTATGTCCTTAAGAATTTTTTTTTTTACTGAATTTGCCATTTGATTTATACATTGATCTAATCTTTAAAAACTACTTTCTTGTGTTTAGTAATGGTCCTAGACGTGTATTATTAACCACAAAATTTTATAGGGCTTTTGAAGTAGTAGGATGCATACATATCCCAAGGAGTTTTATTTAGATACTGATACAGGCAACTCGTTTTACAGGTAAAAAAATAATATCTGTATTGTTAGCTTTGTAAGAGAATCTCTAAGGAAATTCACAAAGAGAAAATATTTATTAAAGCCCATATTTCAAGTTTCAGGTCTAGATTAGTTGCTCTGTTGCTTGGGACTGGTGCAAGGTTCCATGCTAGGAGTATGTAATAGGAGCACTGTTCACCTCATGTCTGCCATGAAGTGTAGAAAAACAGGAATGGGGTAAGTGAGGTTCTAGTATCCCTTCAAGGGCAGATCCCATCACTTAACTCCCTCCTAGAAGGAAAGCCCTGTCTATCTATCTATCTATCTATCTATCTATCTATCTATCTATCTATTTATTTTTACTTAAAAATTTCTACCTCCTCCCCTCCTCCCATTTCCCTCCCCCTCCTCCCTCCCTCCCCCTCCCTCTCTAGTCCAAAAAGCAGTCAGGGTTCCCTGCCCTGTGGGAAGTCCAAGGTCCTCCCCCCTCCATCCAGTTCTAGGAAGGTGAGCATCCAAACAGACTAGGCTAAAACCCTGTCTCTTAAAGACTGTGTCAAATAATCTCACCATATGCTGGTAAACAAGCCTGCAGCACATGGGACAGTGGGGGCAATGATCCAACTCCAAACACTATATATGGCCATAACACAGCAGAAACTGGCTCAACAAAGTCTGGGTCATCCCCTAGGACTACTCACATGCCCCTGAGCCCTTAAGACTAGCCTGGAAGCTGCCTGACTGAGCATTTGTTCGAGTCACCTGGTAAGGCACTGATTCCCACTTCAGCTACAGAGCTTAACTTTAGCGGTCCCCCCGCCCCACGACTTGCAGTCCGTAGAGTTCCTGGTTGTTAAGTTGGATCCATTTCACACCATTCTCACATTCACCCTCAAAGTGTGGGACTGACACTTCCATCCCAGAAATTCTCATGTTCATTGGTTTTACATCCATGTAGCACACTCTGCGTACCACATCAGATGGTACATCTCATACAACAGCCCAGGATAAAGAAGACCAGATCTTCCCCTCCTCTCACAGTGGTTAAGGTCTCTGGGCAGGTGGCTAGAATAGAGTATGTCAAGGGTAAAGCAAGGACCAAGCACTTTGTGAGATCTATTTGTCTTGACTGCCATCCCTGTGACTGTACGTCTTTTTTTTATTTCAGTTTATCTTCTTCAGACAGAATAAGGGTTTATTAAGTTAGGCTAAGTTAGGCCTGTGCTCAGTAGGTAAAGCTGCTTGCTGCAAAGAATGATGATCTGAGTGTAATCCCTGGAACCACATGGCAGAAGAGCGCCAACTCCCTCAAGTTCTCCAACCACCTCACACACACTGTGGCACAGGTGTATCCCCAAGTTCTCCGACCACCTCACACACACTGTGGCACAGGTGTATTCCCAAGTTCTCCGACCACCTCACACACACTGTGGCACAGGTGTATCCCCAAGTTCTCCGACCACCTCGCACACACTGTGGCACAGGTGTATCCCTCTTTACATATACACTAAACCAATCAAACATGTATTTGTACTCCTTTAATCCCAGCACACGGGAGGCAGAGGTAGGCTGATCTCTGCTGATCACAAGGAACAGAGTGTAGTGTCCCTTCTGTCCTATGATTTCCTACCAATGATGCCATGGTCACTCAGTGGATCTGGTCTTTGATAGTCTCAACAATAATGGCAGGGCATTTCCCAGCAGCCTCTCAACCTGTCAGGAAGCAACACATTTTTGCTTATTCAATGGCCTCAGCAGGAAAAAGAAAAGTTGAGCCCTTACTAAGGCTGGAATTCAGAGCTGTAATCTTCAGAGTCATTACAGTAAAGAAGAAGGAAGGAGATGCAGGAAGGTTTTAACCAATTTTGAAAGAAATCTCAGGTCAGATGTGTTTTGAGTTCCATGTTTGTGTGTGAAGGTCATATAAGGTCACGTAATTGTGTTTGAAGCGTTGTTGAACACTGGTGCTTTATTCTACCCTCGGTGGTCTCCATCTTCATCCCTTTTTCCATGTCCACCTCTGCCCTGTTCTTATTGGGTCAGTCTGTTTCAAACAATTCCTTATGCCAATTCTCTCAGCTATCGTTGGAAGCATCTTCTCTTTAAGAAACAAAATAGTATTTTTATTAGTTTCTTTGTTCAAGACTGAATCTTTATGTGACCTCCTTTTGCTCCCACTTAGCATCCTTCATGATTCTGTCCTCAGGTGAGTCAGGATTTGAAGGGATGCCCTGAAGAACTCATGGCATCATAGAATCCTTATCCTCTTTCTGCGACTCTTTCACCCTATTCTGTCTTCTCCTTTTGGGTTCTTTAGGGGTTAGGGTGAAGTTACAGACTTACATGGGGTGTTTGGTAACATACAATGGATACATTTTTCACTTTAATCCCACAGTAAGAGATCAGAAGACATGGACTATATCCCCATCAAGCCAGAGGTCTTAGCACCTGCAGGGTCTCTCCCAGAGCTCTCAGCCCTCACTGTCAGGTATGGAGACTGATGCAGAGTCCACCAACAGGGACTTTATTAAGTCAGCAGGAGTCAAACCAGCACTGGAAGGGCCTGGCTGCTGTCCTTTGGCTGTGTGTTGGTGGCAGGCAGCACAGGTCACCTTTTGAGTCACATGCTTGTCTTCCATCCCCCACCAGGTGCCTCCTCAGCATGGTTGGGTAGCAACTCCAAATGCAAAACCATTTTTACTTGCTTTGTAAGCCTCACAGAGAGCAAGATCACTTGAGCCATTTAAGCCATGTTCCCCAGTGAAGCCTTTCCCTATAACATGAATAATAAAAACCCAGAGACAGATATTGGGGTTCAACCAGAAGATCAAAAAAGCAAAGCAGCCAAGCCATTAGAAAGCTCTTACCTTTAAGAAATCCTCAGATTGAAAGAGCAAAAGAGTTCCTGCCTGATCCTGGTTTATATTCTTCTCTACTGCTGGGATTAAAGGTATGACCCACCACCACCTGGGTCTCTTTCTGCATTGATCTTAGGTAGCCCAGGGTGGCCTTGACTCACAGAGATCCATTTGCCTATCTTCCCCAAATCCTGGGATTAAAGGTGTGTACCACTACAGCCTGGCCTCTAGTGGCTTAGTTTTATCTTCTGGTTTCCAGGCAAGCTTTATTTATGAAGCATAAATAAAATGTCACTGTATTTCCCAGTGAGTTCTGTAGTAAGATTCCCCTATCTCTTAAGCCTGTCAGTCACAGCAGTACTTCCCAGAATACTGACTGTATCGGTCCCCTGATGTAACCCTTCTTCTCTATTCCTCACACCCCCATGGCAATATGTCATCCTAGTCCTCACCTCACACAGGACCAGATATATCTGCAGGGGAAAGACTCCCAACTGTTGTGGGAACTCCCTTAGCCAATAGCCTCTAAGCTACCGGCCCACTTTAAGCATGGTCTCATGTACTATAAGTGTGGATGCATAGGGGGCATGGTCCTCTTTTCTGCTCGATTCAGATCCAGTTCCGAGCACATGGAGAGGACTGTGGATCGCTACCCTTACCATGAGTTTTTCCCCAAATAAATACAGCTTTGTTATATTCCATTCTGGGCTACTATGGAACTCTTTGGTACTACTACAAATTGGCACCCAATATGGTCAGAAAATGGTTACATATAAACAATAAGACAGATTGAAATGAAAAATGGGTCACAGTGTTGGATAAATATACATGTGCTTAAGATAGAGAAAAGAAAGGTATAGATAGTCATAGATTAAAGGAGTAAAGATAATAAAATAAATATTAAAAATTAATAGAATCAAAAGTCACATAAAGATGGAATATATGCAAAGAGTCTGGATTATGTATATTATTGTGTTTTCTTTGAATTTTTTGACTGTGAATGTACTAAGTACAGAGAGACATTTCATTGTATTGGCTCCTATGCTAAACCAAAATATACATTTTAAAGGTTTCTTGACTTCAAAATTTGAGTCTAAGGATATGTTATTTTGAAAAAGAAGTTCTGCTTTGGTTTCCACAGAAGATGAGAACCTGTGGATTCTTTCCAGACAAATGTGGTTTGGTTTGATGGAACAAGAGCCCCTGAAAGGTCTCTGTGAACCCTAAAAATGCTTCACCCAACAAACAACAGGAAGCAGTTGGGGGAAAACAATGCCCAAATTCCCAAAATGGTTGTTTATAAATGTTTGTTTTCATTTAAAGGGGGTTGATTATAAATGATTAATGGTCACAGTCAATTTATAAAAAAAGTAATAAGGGGAGTATGATATAAAAATGTATACTTGGCATGGGTATGTATCTTTGTCTATTGATGCAAATTTGTTTGATTTGTTACACTGTGTATATGTATTTCTGCTTGTTTAAGTTATTGTATGTATAATTAGGAAATACAGATTAATAGATAGTCATCTATAACAGTCAAACATTTTATAGTCATGTTAGATTTTCTAGATGTACAGAGATATATTTCAGATAGATAGATATTCTTCAAACCTTTCAAAGACTTACAGAATATGGCATTTAAAATATTTTAAGAACTTAGACTTTTCTTGACAGTGAAATATGTCTGCTTCTGGCTGCACCAATTACTTCAGAAAAGTTTATGGGCATGAAGAAACTCAATATGGAATTTGCCTTTAATGTGACAAGAATAGAAACTGCTCTTTCCTGGACTACTTGACAGTATGCTGTATGAACTAGACATGCAGGACCCACAGAAAAATGACTGCTGAACTTGCCTAAAGAAGGTGTGAGTGTTCTTCAGGGTTCCTACTCAATGAAAGAGTCTGTGAGACATTCTGCAGGGTACAGAAGAAAGTGCCTGACAAACTGCCAATATAGGCAAAACTGTCTTTCAAATTTCCTGCTTCATGGAAAAGTTTGCCAGATACTATAGCCCTGTAGGCTGAAGATGGATGCCCCAACATTACAGAAGAACTTTGGGTGACTTTTCAGGAAGTGAGATGTCTCTATCAATTCTAGAGTTTTGTAAGTTGCTTACAATGTGCTTCTTGTTTACTTAATATTATATCCTTCTGGATATGGATATTGGTGGAGTTGAGACAGGTAGTTATAGTTTTTCTTAGTTATGATAAAAGATAAATATGAAACCTTAGACTCACAAAGATAAAATAGATGATAAAATATTTTCTTTAATTTTGCCAGATACATATAAACTAAATATTGTAACTATAATTCTTGTTTGATACCTGTTTTGTTACATGTAATTTTATTACGTTAAAGTTAAACCTTTGTTTTTATTTAGGCAGAAAAGGAGAGATGATGTGGGATTGTCCATCATATGCTGTGAATATGTTTTATTACCATTGGTTAATAGATAAGCTGCTTTGGCCTTTGACGGGGCAGATAAAGCCAGGCAGGAAATTCAAAAAGATATATATATAGAGAGAGTAGGTGGAGTCAGAGAGACACCATGTAGTTGCTGAAAGAGACAGACACTGGAACCTTACTGGTAGGTCATAGCCTCGTGACATAGATTAAGAGAAATGGATTAATTTAGATGTAAGAGTTAGCTAGGAATACGCCTGAGTCATTGGCCAAGCACTGTTGTAATTAATGTAGTTTCTGTGTGATTATTCCAGTCTTGGCAACTGGGAAACATAAACTCAGTCTCTGTCTACACCCAATGGTCCACCCCTTAATCCCCAAGCAAAGCTGCGTGGCCCATAGTCAATATTGACAGATATTTTTTCCTTCTAACCCTCCTAATGCAGACTCCCAGGCTTCCAGTTTGATCATCCCCCAAAGTATGTGAACAACCAACCTTACTAATCCCAGCACTCTACACCTGTTTTCTCCTCACAGAAGACAGACTTGGGCTTCAGGAATTACAACATTGGGGAGGGCACTGGGAAGAAAGGGGACATCCTGCAGTGGAAGCCACACTACTGGGAACCTAGCTGAAGAGGCTGAGCTGTGAGTCTGCACAGCAAAGAGCAGAAAGGCTTGGCCTACAGTGAACTCACTTCCTTGACTAGTGCTGCAGCTCTGCAGAGTCTGAAGGAGCAAGGCCAGCCCATCAGCTGAAACAGAATCCTGGTTTCTTCTTCATCCTTGCTTTTAACCATCTCAGCCTTCCATCTGATGATTCCTCAGGAGAGAAAGGAGTGAGACCTTAATTCAGCAAAGTTCTATGTCTTCTTTAGAGTCAAGGCCCCTGTTGGGGCCTGGAGCTCTGGAGCTCTGAAAAGTTCTTGTCAACATCGGGATCACCAAAACCCATAACTGTTAGTTGGAAGTGTGGTTGGGTAGTTTCTTTTTCTGTCTTTACTCCCTAAAGGCTTGTGATTTGCCCAGCTGGTCACTTTCTTAGGTGAATGAATGCCCAGCTTCTTAAACAAAGCAAAGAGAGAGAGCTTCTTACCTGGTGCTCTTCCCAGATTCCTGCTGAGATGGAACGAAGCTGGCTTATAACTTTGGTAGTCTTATGAAATAACCTTCGATTTGCCTGGAGATATTTATAAGAAAGCATATGGGCACTAATTCTTACTGATTCAAACTTTTTTTCTTTCAAAGGCTAATGTAATAAATAACAAACAGTGTCAACAGCTGGAACTCTGAGGGCAGCTGGCTGGAGTCATCATGGTTTCTGTACCCTTTGTTACAGATACAAACCTTCCACTGAGAAGTCAAGCAGGCCTGGCTTCCCCGAAGTGCTTCACAAACAACCTCCCTGCCCCACTCTAGCCTGTGGAGAATGAATGGCCTAGGAGAGGCGGGCTTGTCTTTCTGCCAAAGGAGAAGAGATGCCAAGTTTTGCTTTCAGACAATTTAAAGCAAAGCAGTGCCTGGCATTAGGTGAGGCAAACACCCTCCAGACAGGCCCAACAGGATGGAGGCATTTGTAATTCATTCAAGAAATCTGCAAGTGTATAAGGCTGGCAGCGACACCCTTGATCCTTCCTTCTCATAACATCACTCATACTGGGCCTGGTCTTTGGGGCATTTGCCAATGTCACCATCCCATCATCTCTTTCTGTCTCTCTCTTTTTAACAAGCCCTTCACTCGGATATCACATACATTCAAACAAATCATTCTTGAATAATCATGGAGTTTCTCTGAATGTACATAAGATGGAAACTTGTTGAAGAAAGGGGAAACAGAGAAGAAAGAGAGAGAGCAAATGGGCCTTTTCTTGATTCTGAGAGGCAAACAGAGGATACCATAACCCCTGACTCCCAAGGCTGCCTGGCTCCCTGGGCTGCCGGGCTCCCAAGGCCTTCTGGCAATCCTTGGACCAGAACAGGGAGGGTTGTCCTTTAGTGGCACTTCTGGTCATGCCAATTGCCAGTTCTGGGAATCCTGACTCAGTGCACACCTGAGTCATGTTGAGTATCCAGAATCCACTGTAAATACATGGCTATTGCTTGTTGAGTCAAGGTCTTGTTGTGTAGCCTAGGTTGACCTTGAACTTGCGATCCTTCTGCCTCAGTCTGCCAAGTGCTGACACTGCAGGTGTGCACCAGAAAAGCCACTTCTCCAACTTAGCTTTGGATATCATGAGTGCTTCTCCACATTTCTTTTTGTGTAGAATATAAATTTATGAAACAAAACAAAACACTGCACTCTGAGCAGGCACACGAATGTAGTCCCTGAACTAGGGAGGCTGAGGCAGGAGACAGTGAGTTTGAGTTCAGTCCTGTAGTACCTACAAGTGCCTAGAGGTGACTAAAAGTCAGAAGGGTATTATGTGTAGATTTGCAAATACTAAGTCATTTTTTTCATAATATTTATTTATTTATTATGTATACAATATTCTGTCTGCATGTATGCCTGCAGGCCAAAAGAGGGCATCAGATCTCATTACAGATGGTTGTGAGCCACCATGTGGTTGCCGGGAATTGAACTCAGGACCTTTGGAAGAGCAGACAATGCTCTTAACCATTGAGCCATTTCTCCAGCCCCCAATACTAAGTCATTTTATTTAGTATTTTTCAAGCTGAGTTTTGCTATGTTCCTTGGGTTGGTCTTGAACCCTTTTCTTCAGCTGCCCAAATAGCTGGGACTACAGTTATGCGCCACTGCACCCGTATACAAGCCTTTTTTTGTAAGGGACTTGAGCACCCATTGATTTTGATCACTGTTGGGTGGGGCGCACCATGGCACCAATCTCTCTCATGTATGGAGGAACCACTGTGCTCTCAATCCGGCATATTGTTTCAGAAGTTACTGACTTTGACATTTAAATTCTCTAATTTTCCCTTTATAGCTTATGCACTTGTGTTTGGCTTTGGAATCCTACCACACACAAGTTCACACTCTATGTTTTCCTTTTTCTCCCATTAATTTTTGTAGCTGGTGAAAATATGGGTTTCATTATACCATTTTCATTCTTATATATCACTTCCCCCATAGTCCTCCCCTGTCCGTCCTCCCCTCTTCCGATGGTTTCTTCCTCCTGGCAAGTGGTTCTCCTTATGCATTTGAGATAATACATATGATATTTTGCCTTTCTTATTCTTCATTACCTTCTCATATTGCCTCTACCTCCTCCATGAAAAGGATCCAACTTCTACATAGCCCCCTTTTACTTTTATGTCATATATATGTTCACACATTTTTATTTAAATATGTATTCTGTGTATCATATATATCTGAGTCTGGTTTGTTTGATTAACTCATTCCATTGTTTTCCAATTCTATTCATTTTCCTGCAAATGATATAATTTAATTCTTCTTTACAGCTGAGTAAAACTGCATATGTGTATATATGTGTGTTGTGTATGTATGTTTTTCTTTATTCACTCAAATGTCTTTTTAAAAGATTTCTTTATGTGTATGTGTGTATATTAATATGTGCACGTGTGTGGGTGCCCATGTTGTCCAAAAGAGGTCATCAGATCCCCTAGAACTGGAGTTACTGGTAGTTGTGGTTCTTCTTCCATGTGCTCCTACCCTCAGTGACTCTTCGTCCATCCCTCCTGCCCTCAGTGACTCTTCGTCCATGTCTCCTGCTTCTGACAACCTCGTCTCAGCTCTCAGCTCCTCTTTGTAGGGAGGTTTCCTGCCTTTGGTACTTCAGTCACTATGACTATGGCTTCCACGTTCATTTTGTATCTTTCAGCTCTTCCCTGCTATGTTTGTCTGGTGCCCACACTGCTCTCTCCCGTCTGCTTATGCGTTCATCTCTTCCATCACCTTGATCATTTAGACTCAGACATACACCTTGCTAAACAATTGCCCAATGTCTTCCTTCCTGCTCCCTCAATCTCTCCCAGTTGGTTCCACCTTCATAGTCTCTGCCGACTCCAGCTGCTTTGCTGTGACTCAGGGCTCATCCCTTGCCCCGAGGCCCCCCATTCCCTGCCTCTGACACCAGGCACTTTTCTATTACCTTCATATTACTTTAAGCAAATCCTTGGACTGTGGTGGAAGCCCATTAAAAACTATGTCTTTTAGGATCTAACTGGGATTTGAATCTCCCTCACACTACTTACTACTATCAGTGTCCTCTATTTCTGTGACAGTAATGTCACTCATCTCATATGATTTGTGTATTAAGAAAGATAATAAGGTTATTTATATGTAGTTACACTATAGTGTAACATTAATTATCATATTTAAATAACAAAATGCCTTATACAGCAATTTAGAAGAAAGAGTTTTATTTGGCTCCATGCTTGAGAGTAGTCTGTCATGGTAGGGAAGGCATGGCTGTGTGAGCATAAGGCAGCTGGTTACACTGTCTGTACCCACGGTCAGGAAGCAAAGAATAGTGAACGCTGGTGCTCAGCTCAGTGCCTCCGTGTGTTCACTCCAAGACCTTAGCCCACAGGATGCTGCCACCCACGTTTACTGTGTGTCTTTTCCAAGTTAACACCAAGAGACATGCTTGGAGATTTGTCTCTTATGTGATTCTAGATCCTGTCAAGTTGGCAGTTGATATAAACCATCACGTATCTGATGCATTTAAAAACATATAGATGAAGTTTTTATAAACCAATAAGCAGTTATAAAAAAATTGAATAATTTTTCAGATTCACAGCTTACAAGCAAAGTGGATTTTCCACACATTTCACAGGGCAAGCCCTAAGCTTTTATTCATCTGTATTAACTAATGAAAATTAATTAATGGCCACAAACCATTCTGGAATCACTCAGTTCTTTCAGAGCCAAGAGAAGGACACTGACTGCAATGGAGTATGTATTCTGGCATAAGCATAAGGCAAGGCATGGTGAGCTGCAGCGGACACCAGTGATTCCAAGACTGGAGGAGAACACAGGTAGGAGGGTGTGGTACAAAAGTGCCTTCCCTTTGTGGTCAGCACTGAGGAGAAGGTGGGGGCGGGCTGGTTTTCATGGTGTTGGGGAGATTTCATCCCTGAGTTTCCAGGGAAACTCACTCTTAATGAAAGTCTCTTAAAGTAGGATATCTAAGAGAATGTCTTTGGTGATGCCAAACGCCATTTTATGATATTGGCAACTATGACTTTCAAGTCATAAATCTTTGGGTTGGGATTTGGAAATTATTCAATTTCTCTGAAACTGCTTATTGGTTTATAAAAAGTTCATCTATATAGGATTTTTTAGGCATCAGAGAGCATGCCTAGCAGGCACAAGTACAGTTCCCAGTACTGGCATAAAGAAAATCAAACTATAAATCTCCTCCCTTAGGACATTGCTTTGAAAAACTCTACGTGATGATCAAACTTAGTCCCAGATTGGGGTGGTGACAGATGCATCTGGTAACTTGACAAAGCTACTGCCACACACAGAACTGGTGTGATGAAGGCGTAGCAGTGTACCCAGTCCACACTTGTAGCAAGAAAGCAGAGAGAAGGTAGGAAATGCACACCTGTCTGTGACACACGCCCGCACCTTGCTGCTTGAAGCCCTGTATCCTGCTGTTTGACTCGTGGCTACGTGGCTTTGGTCTAATGACCTTCAGGTCCATGGGGTTGGGAGCTGTGCTCTCCCCCTTAGCTTCAAATTCCCTGGATGTGTGGCTAAGGTGGCTTCTCCTCCAGTCTCTCAGAAACCCCCAGGCAAAACACAAAGAATGTGTTTTATTATTTTTATTGTATTTATATTTATTATTATTATTATTATTATGTGGGAGCTTGCCCTTCCTGGAGGCTCATGGAGAGCAGCAATAGTAGAAACTGAATCTGCCTTTTAGCAGATAGCTGTCAGAACCAGGCTACTTGGCCTCAGACAGGCACACTTAAAACCTCAGTGTCTTTCTTCTCTGTTCATTCTTCACCACAGTAGTTGAGACGTTTGTTGTTGTGTATTGTTGAACATACCTTGGCCGCTCAATGATAGCATAGGTCTAGTGATGGTCACCTGAAGTGGCGTGTTTGGAAGTGGCTTCTGTCGCTGCACCGCTGAGTGGAGGGTGGACAGCAGGTACACTCTGGGAACTCCCCAGGAGCCTCATCCTGGGCCCAGAACACAGCTACATGGCAGTACATTCACAAGAATACTCTCCTGGCTCTATAGGCAGCCATCTTCCAAAAGGGTTTAAGAAAGTAAATTGGCTTTTCTTATGTACCATTGCTAATTTCTTGTCTGATGTTATTTGCCCCTTGGGAAAAAAAAAGAAATAAAGGAAAGAAACAGTGTCTCATGTAGCTCACAGTGACCTTGAACTTACTACATTGAAGATGGCCCAGAATTCTCAATCCCCCTCTTCACTTTCTAAGTGCTGGGATTGCATACATAAACTAGACATCTAGCTCTTTGCTTTAATTATTGAGCAAGGTACAAATCTTAAGTTAGCCAACATAGCTTTTCTCCACGTGTGCTGGAAATGAGGCTCTATGGGATTTTTAAAGCATATGTGTGTGTAGGTACATGTAT
Source organism: Microtus oregoni (assembly GCF_018167655.1). Lineage (NCBI taxonomy): Eukaryota > Metazoa > Chordata > Mammalia > Rodentia > Cricetidae > Microtus > Microtus oregoni. The sequence goes on along the minus strand of NW_024543070.1, from coordinate 37,792,442 downwards.
GTGCAGGTTCAAATGTGTGTAGAGGGCATATGTGTGTGCAGGTACATGTATGTGCAGGTGCATATGTGTGTAGACGGCACACGTGTCTGTGAGGTACATATGTGTGTAGAGGGCACACGTGTGTGTGCAGGTGCATATGTGTGTAGAGGGCACACACGTATGTGCAGGTGCATAAGTGAGTAGAGGGCACACGTGTGTGAAGGTGCATATGTGTGTAGAGGGCACACATGTGTGCAGGTGCATATGTGTGTAGAGGGCACACATGTGTGCGGGTGCATATGTATGTAGAGGGCATATGTGTGTATTGCACACACACACGTGTGCAGGTGCATATGTGTGTAGAGGGCACACGTGTGTGCAGGTGCATATGTATGTAGAGGGCACACATGTGTGTATTGCGCACACACGTGTGTGCAGGTGCATATGTGTGTAGAGGGCACACATGTGTGAGGTACATATGTGTGTAGGGGCACACGTGTGTGTGCAGGTGCATCTGTATATGAACATAAAGGCCTGAGGCTGATGTGAAGTCTTCCTTGATTGCTTTTCAGCTCCCTGTGGAGCTTGTTTTTGTCAGCTGTCTGACTTGTAGATTAGATGACATTTAACAGTAAAGGAATAGAAATTTGACAATACTGCTTTTAAAATATAAATATTTAGTATTATCACATATTTGAAGAAAAGGTAGAATAGCAGTCATATAACAATACAAGTAAATGTAAGGTAAGGCCTGTGCTGGTCTAGACAGAGAAGGGAATGACTGATTGAACTACACTAATCCCCCGCCACCCCCAAAGATGTCTTCGTGGGCATTCAGTCATGCTTTGACTTTTTTGGTCTACGACGTGCTGGACTTTTTGAAGAAGGCCTTGTGGTTCCATTTGCTCTGGGCCATGGATCATGTGGATCACCCTTCACTGCATAGGCACACCAGTCTGGGAGCCAATCTACGCATGCTCTGAGGGCCAGCTACCTTCATCCCATGTGACACACATGGCCAGAGTCATCCCACATGTGCGAGACCTAGGGAGAGCTCCACACAGAGGCATGCAGTCTAGCTAAATTGGAGGCTTACTCTTTCTTTCTCACATGCCTCCTCAAGCCAAATTCTTCTCCTAGCCCAGAGCAGTCACCAAATAGCAGGCTCTTGTGCCTGGGCACACCAGTGAGTGTTCATAGGACCGATGGGCATAAAACATCGTATCTCAGCCCTGCCTCCTTCCTTCTTGTCTCTTGGCATATGCTTTTAGGAGAGTTCAGTTGCTGTTAAAAGACTTCCTCTCTACTTTATTATTTCAGCCCTAGCAGACTCTTGCACAGAGGGTTTCTTTTGTGTGAGCAACTGTATACCCAAGGGTGAGTGGTTGGCTCAGTCTCAGAAGCACTGGCCTTGGACTGTGAACTGTTCCTAGCTCTTTGAGTGGTGTGGTATCAGGGCCAACTTCTTCAGCATCAGTAAGCATATGGCTGAGGGCCTACAAAAATCTTTGTTTTAATTTTCAGTCTAGGAAATAAAATGGATATAGTTCATATATTCATTATATGCCATGTCATAACCAAATTCATTTATATTCAGCACGCGTGTGCTCACAAGTCTTTTTTTTTTTAATTAAGGAAGGGCAAATTAGTAAAGATGGCTTGAGTTCCCAGAAGTCTGTGGGGTCCATATGTGTACCATTACCCATGATATGAGGCACTCCGCAACTTCTGCCTCAGACTCACTAGCGTAGAGCTAAGCTCACCAGTGTTGGAGGCTTCGGTAAGATGAGATGGGAAAAGAGCCCTGTGACTCCGACCGCAAAGCAACCCTATGAAGGGACTGCCTATGCCACTGCAGACTCCTCATAGGTGTGTGGCTACAGCACGCAGCCCCACAACACACAGCCCGGCAACTCTCACCCCTGCAGCACGCAGCCCCGCAGCGCAGCATGTTCTGCACACAGCAGGCTGGGATTGTGTTGCTCAGTATTAATGTTAGCTTTATCAGGTTTAGTGCCCCTAAGTGATAACCTTTATGACCAGGACTGTGAAGAAACTTCTAGATTAGGAGGGGTAGCCCTAAATGCGCACAGCAGCATCATTCAGGGACTTAGGTCCCAGATCACACAAAAAGTAGAATGTGAGCGTGGCGAGAGCATTCATCTTCCTCACTGCCTGACTGTGGATGGCAGTGTGACTTGTCGTCTTCCTCCTGAGCCGTCACAGGCTGTACCCTCCAGCTCTAGGCCCCACTAACCCCTTCTCTTCCTTAAGTAGTTTTTGACGAAAGAGGTCTCTATTCTTGAGCCATACAGCCTGTGGGTGAGGCACAGAGAAAGCTAAGGAACCAAACATCTCCCAAGAGTCTTTGCTGGAGTATGTGCAAGTGCTATGTTTCATCCTGGCAGACTTTTTTTTTTTTTTAAAAGGAAATTTCTTTTTAACCTCTGGGATATTGAAATGAGAAGAAGGAGCTGGGTGGTGAAGGTTCTCCGTGCCTCATGGGTAAATCCTTTGGCTCTCCTGCACCCCAAAGTGGCAGATGCCTTGGGATGGATATCCGCTCGTGAGAGGGAAAACTTGTCTGAGGTCCACTGAACAGCAAACAATGCACTGGGCACAGCACGCCAGCCTTGTGTCCCTGAGGGCACTGGTTAAGTGCTGTGCTGTGGCTGAAGGTCCAGTGTCAGCGCATCTAGCCGTGGGAGGACTGGGCAGCCCGTGTCTTGGAGCTTCTGGACAACTGCCCGCTGCTGTCACTACAGGCTTCTGAGGGCGGCGCTGGTGTGCCCATTGTCGGTGGAAACAGAGTGCATGGCCCTCCAGTTCCCTGGGGCAGGCACACTTCCTTGAGAAACAGCCTCTGTCTGTACTCAGACTGCCCAGTACCCTGCCCTGAAGTTTGTTTCTTGTCCTTGGTCCAGCTCATTTTATATTCCATAGAAAGGAAGGGTGACAGGAGTGGAATCTCTGTCTAGGGTACATTCATGGCAGGCAGTGTCTTAAGAAGAATGCTAGAGAGAAGGCAAAAACTCCCTGACCTTCACTGACCCTTCTCTCTATGATGCCCATTGGTTGCTTGTGTCCCTTAGATAATCAAGATTGAGCCATGTTCCAAGTACACAGCTCTAAGGGACCCAGTGCAGGCTGAAGCTTTGTACTCCATGCATGGGTTTTTTTCAACACACAACAGCTTAAAGTGGTGTAGGAGGTTCTTCTGTGTGTGTGTTGCTTTCATTGGTTGAATAAAGAGACTGCCTTGGCCTTTTGATAGGGCAGCCCTTAAGTGGGTAGAGTAGACAGAACAGAATGCTGGGAAGAAGGAAAGTGTGGCAGATGCCATGATTCTCCTGCCCGAGACAGACGGACGCTGGTTGGATTCATGCCGGTAAGCCACAGTAAAGTGGCAATACACATTAATAGAAATGGGTTAATCAAGATGTGAGAGTTAGCCAGTAAGAGGCTAGAGCTCATGGGCCAGGCAGTGTTTAAATTAATACAGTTTCTGTGTAATTATTTAGGGGCTAAGCAAGCCGGGTGGCGGGACACAGCCCGCTGCTTGTCCTACAACATTAAAGAGTCCTCATGTGCCCTCTAGAAAGGCCTGATGAGGAAAGGGGTGCAGGCGCCCTCTGGTGAGACGTACCTCGTGTCAGTCTAATAACTTCCGCTCAGCCCTGCCTGACACCTCTCCTACCTGCTTTCACCTCTGCTCTCAAGTCTGGGTTCTGCTCTCCTAATTCAGGGCAGGAATGATTCATGAAAAAGCAAGTTCAGGAGTTACATTTCATCAATGGTTGATCATAGGAAGGCAGCTTTCTCTTCTAGCCTGTCTTCCTGCTCCCCACTTCCTGCTCCCTTTCTCCCTCTTCCCCGTCCTTTCTCTTTCCTTCTCTGTGTTTCATTCTCTCTCACCTTTCTTTCCTTCCTGAAAATACTCCTTGAGCTGGCACTGTCCACACCACGCCATTCCATGGCACTGTTTCAGGTTGCAGTGAATGAAACAGTAGGAAGTGCCTCTCAAATAACCAGGCAAGAAGAACAGAAGTTCCCAACACTTTCTCCCATCTGACCACTGCCGTCCCATACACATTGATGCTTAGATTAATTCATCACACTGTGCTCTGGAAAGATGCTTGAACACTGTATCTCAGTAAAGACACAGGAAGCAGCCCCTCCCATGAGGCTTGGAGGATGATGTGAGCTAAGCCAGGAACAGCCCCACTCAGCCTCTTACTAATATATAGAAGTCTGAAACACTGACGTAATGTTATTTCATCACTAAGGACAGGTTCGGTGTGTGTACATATGATTGGAATATAAGGAGTGAAGGAAAGTGATGAAAAGAAAAAAAATCACTAATAGATTTTTCTGGAAATGTTCTCTGAGCTTATCAGACTGGGCTCTGGGGTCTTCTAAGATTGGAGCCAGAATGGGGGTAAAAGATCATTAAAATCCTTTCATCCACAAAGCGGCCCCAGGGAGAGGGGAGAATGAATTACTGTCCCTGCAGGAAAGTTAGACTAGCAGGAAGCTGACAGATGCAAGGAGGATGTCTTTGAAATAAATCTTTTGTAATTTAAAATGAGTCTAATTTCCTGCCTGCTTCTCATTGTAGAACTATTTGTTTTAATGTAAAAATTATCCCTGCAAGACCACATATGCATGATTCCATCTGTATGAAATGTTCAAAACAGACAAATCTACAGAAGTAGAAAGTAGATTAGTGGTTGCTGAGGCAGGGAGGGATGAAAGGCACTGGGAGGCGGTGGTGAGGGCACAGTCATTGTTCCTTGGAGGAGTAACAGCTCTGAACCAGAACAGATCGTGGTATGATGGTGATGGTCACATAACTGGCAGAGTTCTCGAAACCATTTGGTTGCCTGTTTTCAATGAGCAGATTGAATGGGACTATGAATTAGAACTCATAAACAGTGTGAAAAAGAAGAACTGCCCCCAGCTCCTAACTTCCAAGTAAACTCAGCGTTCTTGGGAGGATGAGTCACTTGGAGTATGTCACCACTTCGGAAGCTGGGTTAGATGTGCTCATTGGAGAAGCAGGGTTCATTCCCGGCTTCACCAATGGAGAGTTTTATAGAAGCCCAAGGAAGTGGTATGACTTGGCCACCCAGGCTAGGAAAGACAGATGGGTCTCTAAACTCTAGTCCAGAGCCGTAAGACAGAGCTCTGGATATAGTTGGTACCGGCCTTGCATTTGCTTTGTGCTTTCCTAAATCAGACTTAGCAAGTCCCTGCAGCCACACCCATTCCCTGGCAGGTACCTGAAGCCCTCCTTCTAGGACTTTCTCTAGTGTTCCACATCCTAGGTGCCCCAGGTTCTACCTGCACATCCTCATACCTACTACCCACCCATAGGACCGGTGTGTGTGGCAGAAGCAGATTGCCACATACTTCCCTGACTGGGCCTCCCTCAAGCCAAAGGCCAGCTATGCAATAGAGGAACTTTGGGAGTGAGGTCTGCTATCTGCTTCATCACGGAAGAAGCTGTGGTATCTGGATGGAATCTCAGCCAGGATGCTTTCATCCCAATCTGCCTGGTGTTGGGCAAGTATGAAGGTGAATGGCTAGGAGCAGAAATGAGGATGGGTTATGTTGTAGCCTGCCAGCCCACGCTAGGAACACCCTAGGTGTGCCCAGAGGGTGGCAGCTCTCAGTTAGGCCAGGCCTCCTCAGTGTCCCAGAGGCACATAGGGTCTCTGGTGACTCTGGATACCCCTTTCAAGTGGTTCTATTCAATTCTAACATCCCATTTTGCCTGTGGTTATTATTAAAGTATTAATATTTGTGGTTATTATTAAAGTTAAGGAATTTGGACACTGATTGTTCTCAGTTTTCAATAGAAACAGGGTTAAGGATTGTCAGTTTATCTGCCAAAGTTTCTCAGCCAACCAATGAAGGAGCAGGTCTGCTCTCCACTTCTGGACCAGCCTATTTCTACCACATCCTGAGATCTGTGGACCACGAAGAGTGGCCTATGATAACAGTATGAACATTATTGAATCTCAGGAATGATGTCATTTTAAATACACTCCTAGGGCAGAATGTGGAGGAAAATCTGTGAGAAAGCAGCTTGAGAACACAAGAGTTTCTTAGTTGTTGGCTCTCTCTTCTCCTGCCCTTCTTAGAAGCTGGAAGGATGAGCCATCAAAGAGGGCGGGGTCGGATGCTTTGCTGAGGAGGATGGTGTTTTGCCACCTCCCATCTAGAAGGTGAGTCAGCCCAAGAAGACTGACAGAGTACTGTTCCTTATAAATGAGGAGGAAGTCTGGGTAGTGTGGGCTCCAGGATACTAGGGCAGAGGGCATTATACTTCCTGTGCTAAGTGAGGTTACCTCATTCAAGGACTGGGGCCTGCTATCTTCTATAAGCTCATAGACTTTAAATAATCTATTTCAATATTTTATGCACTTATAAAAACATACAGAATGCCAATGTATCAATGTGAATGGGGAAAATTCATAAGCCCCCAGAGCCTAATGAAGAGCTATTGCAATCAATGGGGGCTGAGAGAGGGAGAATCAGTCTTCTCCAGAAATGAACCCATGATAGGTGTCCAATCCCAAGTGGTCATCTCTAGACACATGTACATTTGAGAAATAATAAATGGAGTTAGTAGTGTGTGTGTATATGTTTGTTTATCTTTATTTTATTTTTTTTATTTATTTATTAAAGATTTCTGTCTCTTCCCCGCCACCGCCTCCCAATTCCTTTCCCCTCCCCCAGTTAAGTCCCCCCCCAGCCCGAAAAGCAATCAGGGTTCCCTGTCCTGTGGAAAGTCCAAGGAACCCCCACCTCCATCCAGGTCTAGTAAGGTGAGCATCCAAACTGCCTAGGCTCCCACAAAGCCAGTACGTGCAGTAGGATCAAAAACCCATTGCCATTGTTCTTGAGTTCTTTAAAATAATTATAGATAAAGATATAGTACAGAATCGATGGGATAAAGGGATGGATTGTTGACTCTACTTTTGAACTAAAAAACAACTACTAGTTTCACATATTTTACATTAGTGTGGATTTTATATATTGGTACAAATTTAAGGTTATTTTGTTATACTATATATATTTCTACTCTTTTAAAATATTTTGTGCATATACAGCTTATTCAACAATGTAATGTAAATTTCTAGTCATTGAAAGTTATTAGGATAATAAAGAAATACAGGTTAGTAGCTAGTCATCTATAACAATCAAACTTAGAGCCATATTAGTTATGTTTTCAAAGACAAACAGGGATATATTTTAAATAGATAGATGGTATTCAGACACTTCAGAGACCTTCAGAATATGGCATTTAAAATGTTTTAATAACTAGACTCTTTATGAAAGTAAGACATGTCTACTCCTGGCAGCACCAATTTACTTAAAAAAAGGATGATGGGCATCAAAGAACTTTCATATGGAGTTTGCATTTTATTTCCATCTGGGCAAGAAACTGCCCTATCTTGACTGGTGACAGTAAACTGTACAAATTAGACAAGCAGGACACAAAAGAAAGTGACTGCTGAACTTGGTCAAAGAAGAGTTAGGACAGTCCTTCAAAATTCCTGGTTCACAAAAAAATTTGTCAAATATTCTAGGCCTGTAGGTCAAAGATGGATGCCTCAGTGTTGCAGAGGAAACTTGGGTGACTGTCCAGGCGGCCAGCTATCCTTGTCATTTCTATAGTTTTGGAGGTTGTTTGCTCTGCACTTCCTGTTTACTCAGAAAATATATTTTACTCAGTTCTCTGATGGGGTTGAAGTTTTTTATTCATAGTTACAGTTTTTCTTAGTTATCATGGAAAGTAAATTAGATATAAAACTTTGGGCTTACCAAGATAAGATAAATAATAGAGTATTTTCTCTGACTTTGCCAAATTCAAATGGACTGTATATTGTAAATGTAATTCTTCCTATAATTGTTCTTATTATATAAGTTCTACTGTGTTAGAGTTAAAACCTTTACTTTTTTATTTAGACAAAAAAAGGGAAATGTTGTGGGATATTTGTGCACTGTGTGAAGATTTATTGCTGTGACTGGTATAATAAAGAGTCAAATAACCAATAGCTAGGCAGGAGGCATAGGTGAGAATTCCAGACAGAGAGAGCTCTGGGAAGAAGAAAGGGGGAATAGCCAGCCAAACACAGAGAAAGGAGGACATGCAGGAGGAAAGGTAAATGCCACAAGCCATGTGACAGCATGTCTATTAATAGAAATGGGTTAAGTTATAAAAGCTAGTTAGAAACAAGCCTAAGCTAAGGTTGAGCTTTCATAATTAATAAAAAGTCTCCATGTCATTATTTGCAGCTGGCTGGTGGGAGAGAGAAAGACTCATTACAGTCTTGGTTTTATAAACTTCAAGAAAATCCTATAGACGAAGCATGAGGTTAAAAGAAGGGGAAAGGGGCAGAAGAGAAGACAGGGAGGAAGAGGAAGAAGAGGAAGAAGAGGAGAGAAGAGCAATCTGCCCTAGTTTTCATGGAGCTGCCACAGCATGGCGCTTGCTTTCAGGAGAGTGTTGCTGATGGTCCACTCAGTGGCTGTCAATGAGAACCTGCCATACGGTAGGCAGAGTTTGGCGATGTGGGCTACGGATGTGAAAGACACGTGAGAAGACCTTTGGCCTATGGACTCAGACTGGAAGAGTGATTTGGAGGTAAGAAAATATTCCTTGACTGGGGCTCAGACCTTAAGGCTTGCTTAGCATGCACAGAGCCCCAGGTATCACACGCATGGATCATGGGGGCACACACCTATAATCTCAGTACTGGAGAAGCAGTGGCCATAGGATCAAAAGTGCAAGGTCCTCCTCAGCTACTTGGAGTCAAGGCTAGCGGAGAACCTACGACATTTGTCTAAAACTTATCATTAAACAGTGGTCTTCAAATGTGTCAGTTCAGTAAAGAAATGCAGTTGCTTGAGTGTGTCTTGTAAGCCCAGAGTTTGATCTCTGGTACCACATATGTGTACATAAATACATATACTTATATAGACACACATACATACACATATACATAAACAGATGCATGTGCATATGTGCATGTATACACCACACACACACACACACACACACACACACACACACACACACCTGTAATCCCAGCACTCCTGGGGCACAGAGTCAGCAGCTCAAGGCCATTTCAGCCATAGGTTCAAAGCCAGTCTTGGATACACGAGCCTCTGTTTCAAAACAGTTTTGTGACTAATCTAACAGGGAGTGTCATTGTTCTAATGATATTCCCCAGAGCACGGCTCTGTGTTTCTAAATTATATACATGTGTTTCCTCATTAGTCTCTTTAACTAGATTAAATATATGCTCAAAAGTAGGAAATATTTTATAAAAAATGCATCTGGAATTTCTAAACTTTCCCTCTCCCTAGTTGAATGTGTTTGGGATGCCGTCCCAACCACCCTGGCCATTTATGAACTCCACTGTACTGCATACAAACTCTGAGGACAGATGTTCAGTTTAGATCATTTTTAAATTTAGAACCTTAGCCCTGTTTTCCTATGATTGCATATTCAGTTTTCCCCCTGCAGTAAAATATTCATAAGACAGAATTAAATTCCAATATTTTGAAGCAGGCAGTCCATGGCATTATCACACAGTCACACACTGTGCAAGCACTCCTTTCCATCTCTAGAACTTTGTCCTCTCCTAGTGAAACTCCATGTCGTCGTTAAACAATAACATCCCTTCTCCCTGGCCCTTGCTGGCCCCTGGCAACCCCTTCTTCTTTCTGACTCTGAAGGAATGGCGATGCTCTGTCATTACTGTCAGGCTCCTATGATGACCCAATTAGTTCACACCAGAGACTCAGTGGTGAGCAAGGCAAAGAAGTTTCAGCCCTTTCTCCACAGCTGCTAGCCTAGCTGTGGCCTAGCCTTGCCCAACATTGAGGCAAAGAGGTTGGCAGAATCGGCTTGTGACTGAGTTTAGAGACAGCAGGAGAGATGCAAGGAACAGGAGAGCGAAGCCTGGAGACAGTGGTCATGGGACAAGAAGGTAAATATCTCCCAAGAAATTCTAAAACATTTGGAGGAGATGGAACATCTTTGCATTGTGTCGGCTGGGGATATATTTGCTTTAAATTTCTAAAAGTACATTTATTTGTTTGTTTTGCGTGGGGATGCACACAGGTCACAGTGCACATGCCCAGGTGAGAGGCCAACTCTTGGGAGTTGGTTCTCTCCTTCCATCGTGTGTATCCCAGATCAAACTCAAGCCATCAGCCTTGGCAGCAAGCACTCTTGCTCACCAGTCTATCTTACAGGAGCACATCTACCTTACTTAAAGATTACCAGAAGAGGATCTCCAAAAGCCTATGTGCTTAGGAACAGTGTAGGGTTTCACTATGTGCCTCAAAGGTACCAAGGCTCAAAGCTTGGGAGAGTCAGGTTCGCGGGCAAGAGAGGAGAGGGAGGTAGGCTGGCCTGCCTGGGTAACGATTTGCTATAAGCTGAGGTCTGCCCATGCGGTCCTCGTTCCACTGTGGGTGCCCTTAGCCTGAAGCCTTAGGATAAGATTACACATTTCTAATGATGGGTCTGGTTAAAAACCAATACAAAGGTGGGATAAAATCATTTTCTTATGGCAGTGCCCATTTTCATTAATTTTTCATCAGAGCTGGCTTTGTTTTGATATCCATCACTGGCAAGGCTATGAGGTGCATTCAGCATTGAGTGTGCTCCTTGATCTGAGAGAAACTGGCAGATAAACCCCACTGTTAACTGCTGGCGGCTTCTGACTGTTTTTAACATTGTTGTGTTAGTTAAAATGTGCTTTGAAACATGTTTCCATTGCCTGGAGCTAATTTCTGTTATGGAAATTCTACTTTTAGGACAAATACATGCTGAACTTCCATTGTGTGGGTTTTCAGGTGTAGGGGTGGGCTTTAAGGATGTTTTTGGCATTGCTTGATAGTATAGTTTGTTTGGCTGTGCACTTTGGGAAGGAGAGCCAACTTTGGGACTCTGGGATTGAGATCTTGGATAGGAGTTTGGGCATTGCTTGTTTCTTGTGTTGTCTTGATCTGTCTGCACTTTCAGTGACTGGTTTATCCTTAATCTCAATCCTGTGGCTTTTGACCTCAGCTGCTTCATTCTCTCAGAAGCTTAAACATCAGTGATGCCTTCTCAACAGTTACTGGGATGAGATCTCAGATGTCCATAGACAATGCCTTCATCCCCAGGGCAGTAGCATTGGGAGATACTGTGGGCCACTGAGAAGTGGGCCTGTCAGGAGTTCCTGAGGTCATTGAGGATGTGCTCTGAAAAGGAATCATGGGGCCTGTTTCTCCTTTTACCACTTGCCCTTCGTTCTCCATGTATTCATTTCTCCTCTCCTTCCCCCCTCCCTCCCTCCCTCCCTCCCTCCCTCCCTTCCTCTGTCTCTCTCCCTATTCCCCTTCTCTTCCATTTCTTTCCCCTAAGGTCTCTTTCTAACCAGTAATATATGAGGTACTCCATAATATACTCATAAGGTAGTGCACTCTCTAGAGTCCCAAACTAATGGGATTGCCTGACTTGGACTCAATTCTCCAAAGTCATGAACTAACTCTTCTTCTCTTTATAAGAAGGCAGTTTCAGGTATTATGTCCTCGTGACACAGAGCTAACTAGTACAATTTCTTATAGAGCAGAGTTGTTCTTACCAGTAAATCTCCTCCTCTCCTGCTCTGTTATACCACAGCTCCTCATCTGTTCATAGTCTGCCCGCATGTGGAATACTCTGAAACCAGGAACAGTAACTTTAACTCTTTGAATTTTCCAGTGCCTCACAGCATTCAACAAATAGAAGATGATTAATTGGTGTTTATTGATAAACAACAGCAATGACAAACCCTGGAGCCCTCAAAATCATGTATCTGCTTTGCATATCAAGATAAGATCCCTCGTCAGTACTAGGCTGAGGTGCAACAGGGCCATGTAGCAAAGGAGGACCCAGCACCCTTCTGCTCGTGCAAAGACACATGCATTCTTTCTCTCGTCACCACCCACATCTAATTCTCATCAAGTCTGCTGTTTCTACCTTGAAAATACCCCATGCATTCACCCATCACTTCTGCCCCAATTGCTTCCATTTATCATCTGTCTGGAAGACAGCTAGATAACCTGACTTACCTCTTCTGCCTCTGTCTGCTCCACGCCCTGCCCCATTCTATCACAGAACTAGTGTTCCTGAAAAACAATTCTACTTCTGTCACTTCTGCTTTCAGATGCCCTGGGTTCCTTAGTGCCAGTTTCTGCTTCCCCTGCTGAGTCTCAGGGTTAACTGGGTGTAGCTTTCTTGGATATGGCTCCCTTCCTGACTTCTCCAACCCCACAAGGAACTTGCACCATGCGTGTTCAAGCATCTGTATTCTACATGAGCTGTTTCCCTAAAGCCTTTGTTCCCCAATCATCTTCCCTTGTCTTCTTGATAGGATCATTCTAAGATTCAACCTTAGCCCCAGCAAGGCCTTCTCTGACCGCTCTTCCATGTCTCCAGAGTTGTCTGAACATGTTTCTTCTGACGAATTGCTATTGTTTCAGTATGTTCTTCTGTTGAGGGACATTTCTTGTGGAGTTGTAAACATACATATCCTTACACCAGGAATCCAGATGGGATGATAGACCAAAAAAGTGATTCCTCCAAATCTACCTTGTGCCCTTAAATCTGATGGAGTAGCTTATAGGAGCATGGGTGAAGGTTAATTTATGGAAGCTTGCTGACTCAGGCAACTGGGCCACTAGAGCTCTCTACACGGATTACAGGCAGCTACACCGAAAAGCCCCTCCCAGACATTGTTTACTGTGTGGATAAGCTAGGGATGGGCCTGTACACCTGTAACTTTCTAGTGAGTTTGGTGTGAAAAAAGAAAACATCTTCAACATGTGGTGCTGGCATAACTGGATGTTGGCATGCAGAAGAATGCAAATAGATCCGTATCTATTGCTATGCAAAAACTCAAGTCCAAGTGGATAAAATGCCTCAATAGGAATCCAGATACACTAAACCTGATAGAAGAGAAAGCAGGAAGTAGCCTTGAACACACTGGAGACAACTCCCTGAATAGAGCACCTGTAGCACAGTCACTAAGATCAGCAGTTAAGAAATGGGGCCTCATGGATTGAAAAGTTTCTGTAAGGCAAAGGATACCATCAATCGGACAAAATAGCAGCCTATAGGATAGAAAAAGATCTTCACCAACCCCATATCTGACAGAGGACTGATTTCCAAATTATATAAAGAACCCAAGAAACTAGATATCAAAATCAAATAATTCAGTTTAAACTTGGAGTGCAGATGTAAACAGAGAACTCTCAAGTGAAGAATCTCCAATGGCCAAGAAACACTTAAGGAGATGTTCAACATCCTTAGCCATTAGGGAAATGCAAATCAAAATGACTCAGAGATTCCATCTTACACCTGTCAGAATGGCTAAGTTCAAAACAAGCAACAGCTCATCCTGGAGAGTATGCAGAGCAGGAGGAACTCTCCTCCATTGCTGATGGGAGTGAAAATGTGTACAGCCACTCCGGAAGTCAGTGTGGCAGTTTCCTGGAAAACTGGGAATCAACCTACCACAAGACCCAGCTATACCTCTCTTGGGCATATACCCAAATATATCCAGTCATACTACAAGGACACCTGTTCAGCTATGTTCATAGCAGCTTGATTTAAAATAGCAAGAACCTGGAAACAACCTAGATGTCCCTCAACAAAAGACTGGATAAAGACAACGTAGTACATTTGCACAATGGAGTATTACTCCGCTGTTAAAAACAAGGACACTAGAAAATCATCCCAAAACGAGAAAGAAAAATATGGTATGTACTCACTCGTGAGTGGATTGAGTAACAAGGAGAGTTAATAGGGGGATGTCCAGAACTCCCTGGGAAGGGGAAATAAAGGAGATTTCATAAGTGGACAGAGGGTAGGTTGGGACGGGAAAATGAGTGACCAGGTTGTATGTGGGATGTGTAGGGAGAGTACTGAAGGAGACGTCTGGAAAGGGGGTCGGGTAAAAGCCTGGTACCAGGGAATCTCGTAGGACTCTACAGCGATGACTCCAGCTAATACTCCTAGCAATAGTGGATATGCACCCTGAACTGGCCATCTCCTGTGACCAGGTTGGTGCCTAGCCCAGTTGTCATCAGAGAGGCTTCATCCAGCAACTGATGGAAGCAGGTGCAGACCCACAGCCAAACATTGGGCAGAGTTTGGGGAATCCTGCAGAAGGGGGGAAAGGACTGTAGGAGCCAGAGGGGTCAAGGACACCATAAGAAAACCCACAGGATCAGCTAACCTGGGCTCACAGGGGCTCACAGATACTGAACTGACAACCAGGGAGCCTGCATAGGACTGACCTAGGCCCTTTGCTTATGTTACTGTTGTGTAGCTTGGTTCTCTTGTGGGACTTCTAACAGAGGGAACAGGGGCTGTCTCTGACTCTCCTGCCAGGTTTTGGGACCCTACCCCTCATATTGGGTCACCTTTCCCAGCCTTAATACATGGGGAGGTGCTTAGTCTTACTGCAACTCGATATGCCCTGCTTTGTTGGTATTCATGGGAGACCTGGCTTTTCCTAAACAAAAACAGAGGAGAGGTGGATTGTGGGGTGGGAACAGGGAGGGAATACAAGAGAGTGACTGGGAGGAGACGAGGGATGGGAAACTGTGACCAGGGTGTAAGATAGATAGATAGATAGATAGATAGATAGATAGATAGATAGATAGATTTTAAAAACAAACCCAAAAATGTACTACAATAAATAAGCAGAAAAATTGAAACAAAATAAATGTATCACAAATCCATCTACCAAATGACAAAATAGCAAGATTCTTTAGACATATGTTGCTGAGAAACATTTGGGTTGAAATGTGTTAATGTCATTTAAGTGTTAAATATACTCCTGTGGACCCAGGAAATCTTTGTTTAAATTCCACCTGGCCTAGTTGTCAGTTTGTCCTGACTTCCTCCATTCCCAGGAACCCACATGGCTCTGAGCTGCATAGCTGGCCAGGACTGGGTTATAGCAGGACTCCATCAGCCTGCCACATATACTCCTGCCCACTTGCCTTCGATCTGATGTCCCTGATTTTATCCCTGATCAGCATGGCAAATCTACTTTTTCTCTATTTTTAATATTTTTACTGACTTCCATTCTAATCTTGAGTTCTGTTTACTGTGAATTTCCATTGTGTTTCTTTTTTTAATATCATTTCTGTAGTAAGAGGGGGAGCGGGCCGCATCCCGCCACCCGCCTAGCTTAACCGCCAAAATAACCACACAGAAATTGTATTAATTAAATTACTTCTTGGCCCATAAGCTCTATCCTCTTATTTGCTAACTCTCACATCTTGCTTCAACCCATGTCTAATAATCTGTATGTCACCACGAGGTCGTGGCTTACCGGAAAAGATTCAGCATGTCTGACCTGGCAGCTTCATGGTGGTTCTCTCTGTCTGTGACTCTCCTTCTTCGTCCAGAAGCCTATGTAAGTTCTGCCCTATCACCAGGCCCAAAGCAGTTTCTTTATTAAACAATGAAAGCAACATAAATACAGAAGGACCTCCTACACCACATGTCTTTATCCATTCTTTGAAAATTTCACATAATGCATCCTAATTCTGCTTATTTCCCAGTCCCTCTATATCTGCTCTTCACCCTTGCAGCATCTCCCATAAAAGAAAATTAAAAATAAAATTTAAACTAAACTATAACAAAACAAACACATAACAAAACCACTTTGCTCCTCTCTCTTTTCCTCCTCTCCAACACCTCTTCATTCATCCTAGTGGCACTGGGAACCTTGGTGTGTCACATAGTGTACCCTTTTGTTCTCTCGGGTTTACTAACTAGTGTTCACTGCAATGACTCACCAGTCCGGTTCAAGGCCTCTGGGTTCTGGCCCATGATCAGCACTGGAGCCTCTCTGAAACTCCTCTGGGATATCCTGTCGCCACCCTGAGTCACAGAGACCCAGCATGTATTGTTCAGCAAAACCAGTCCCTTCACAAGCTCCACCAGCTAGTAGATGGGGTAGATGTTAGGGTGGACAGACCCAAGGCCCTGGATGTGGGCCTGCGTGGTAGCTGAGTTGGTCACACGTGGCCACTGGGACCCCCCCCCCCAGGAACAGCACAGCTCCTTACAACCAGACCATCAGGGCCAGCTCTCCCAAGCCTATGGTGAGCGACATCTCCCCCCAGTGCAGGTAGCTGGCTCTCCCGTGCCCCGGTCACTGGGGCCAGCTCTCCTGTGAGGGTCAGGACCAGTTCCCTTGCTGCCGTGTCCAGCGAGGGGCAGAGCCCGTTTTCCCCGGGTCAGTGAAGGGCACGGCTAGTTCAGTCCCACCCTCAGATTACATCATGCATCAGCATGCATGGTTCTTACGGCTCTCTGGTGACATGAACACAGAGATCAACACAGATCCCAGCTGCAGCAGGGCCACAGAGCCAGACATGGCCGTCAGCAGCAGCTCGGTCCAGCAGGCACCATGGCCCCTGGGTCAGCTCAGATCACCCACATCTGTATGATTCCGGTGGCAGCCTGGCTTTTGCACACCAACATAGTCTTAGGTAGCTGATCAGACCCCAGGCATTCACACAGGTCTTGGTGGTAACAGCAGCCACGGGCATCACCTAGACCCTGGCTTCCCTAGGGATATGGACCCAGACATGGCCCTGGGCGGCGCTCAGGCCTGGATGACACCATGGCCCCTGGTGGCAGCACAGGCCACCCAAATCAACATGGCACAGCTGCTCTTGGACATGAACATGGTCTCAGGAGACAGGCCAGAGCCTGGGCATCCCCATGGTCTTGGGTAGTAACAGGAGCCAAGGACATCAACTCAGACCCTGGCTGCAGTAGGGCCACGGACCCAGACATGGGCCTCAGCTGCAGCTCAGTCCCGAACGTCACCATGGCACTGGGTGGTACCACAGGCCATTCAGATCGGTAAGGCCCCTGGGTAGCATGGCCCTCCGACACCTGTATGACCACACTGGGCATCCTGTGGCCTTTGGTGCAAGCATGGGTCACTGATGTCGACACAGACCCAGACATGGCCCTTGGCAGCAGTCCAGGCTCTGACGTCACATGGTTCTGGGTGGCAGCAGGCCTCATGCTAGTCTGCTCCTCACTGCCTTCACTTTGCCCGCTCCCTCTCTCCACAGCACACTAACCATCCCGCTTCTCTTCCTCTCCCATTTCTCCCACACACATTTGCTCATTATAATGTCTCCCTCCTGACTGGTGCTGCAGGGCACTAGGTGGGCCTGCGAATGTCTTCAGCCATGCCAAGCCTCGAGGACCCAGGGCAGCCTGTGGGGTGACTTCCACCCGCCTGAGATGAATAACATCAGGAAAGTCTCCATTGCTGTTTTCTTAAGGTAGAAGCTGGGGTCATTTATTTAAAACTTTTTTTCTTTTCCTACTCCAGATACTGTTCTAGAAACCTTGCCAAAGATACTGCTCTATCACAATGCTACGCTAATTATTTTTATATTTGTTTCACTTTACGTGTGCCTCATGTATGCCCCTGCACCACATGTGTGCCTGATGCATATGGAGGTCAGAAGAGGGAGTTAGATCTCTTGCAACTGGAATTATGTATAATTGAGGGCCAGTATGTGGGTGCTAGAAACCAAATCCAGGCCTTTTGCAAGAACAGAGACAGAGTCTTTGCAGACCAGGCTTGCTTCAAATCAGAGAACTGCCTGCTTTTAGCTCCTAAGTTCTAGGACTAAAGGTGTGTGTCCAAGCTCAGCCATTAGATCATATTTTCATTCCATTCGAAATGCTTCCCATCTCGGTTTCTCTCCTTGTTGCTATGATGAAATATCCGACAAGAAGCAACCTGAGGAAGGAAGGCCTCACTGAGTCACAGATTGGTTTAGTCTAGGACCCCAGTCCACAGAATGGTCTGTCTGCCCACATTTAGGTCTTCTCAGCTTGATTAACATAATCCAGATAATCCCTCACAGATATAGGTACGCAACGATCCCGCCAAGTTGACAGTCAGTATTAACTATCATTCTTTCTTGTTAATTTCGTCTTTACTATGTAATTCACCTGGAGTTGCACTGTTTAGTTTTAAATATCTCGGTCTGACTTCTGTTTCCTTTTGTCACGGTCTCTCGCAATGTATCTTAAGTGTTGGAGTTTAGATGCAAAGTGTTCGTCATAGGCTCATGTGCTCGAATACTTGGTTCCTGGCTTTAAGGTTACTTCGGCAACCCCACTTCCTGTCCTCTCTTCACTTCTTCCCTGCAAGCGCAAGCTGACCAGCTAAGCCATGCTCCTGGCATGACACCTTCCTCACAAGGATGGGCAGTATCTCTCCTTGAACTGTAAGATAAAATATGTATTTTCTTTCTTAAGTTCCTTTCAATCAGGTATTTATTTAATCACAGCAATGAGAAAAGGAACTGATAGCCCAGGCTGTCCTCAGACATGCTATGTATCATAGGATGGTCTTGAACTTACAATCTCCCTGCCTTGATTGCCTAAGTGCTGAGTTTACAGGCATGGGCTACTGCCACTGATTGAGATATCTGCGATGGCACATTTTACCATGCTGAGCGAAGCATGATTAGTAAAAGCCCAGAGACAGAAATTGCTCTCCCTGGAGTCCCAGCTCTGACTCTGCCACTTAGGGACTCTCTCTGCCTGGCTTATCTCTGCACCATGATATTCTTCCAGACCTTGGATGTAAGACACCAGAAGAGAAGTGCCTCCAAGGGCTTGAAAACCCATGTTGGGTAATATTATTTTTTAGTGTGTGACTTTTGTTTATAATGCATTTGTTTAACTCTGTGAAGCTGTGTTACTGTACCTGTCTAAAACACCCAATGGTCTTAATAAAAAAAATTGAACAGCCAGTAGCAAGGCAGGAGCAAGGAGAGGTGGGGCTAGCAGGCAGAGAGAATGAATAAGAGAACAGGGTGGGGGATGGAGGGAGAGAGAAAGGGACAGAGAGGGAGAAAGGGGCAACAACAGAACAAGGAAAGGAGGACATCAGTGGCCAGCCACCCAGCTACCCAGCCAGCCATAAAATATATAGAGGTAAGAAAGATAAAGCCCAGAGGGAGAAGGTAGACGGGATAATTTAAGTAAAGCAAAGCTGGCAAGAAACAAGCCAAGTTAAGGCTGGGCATTCATAACTAAGAATAAGCTTCCCAGTGAGATTTATTTGGGAGCTGGATGGTTGAGGAACATTTAGGTTGTTTCCAGGTTTTGACTATTACAAATAATGCTGCTGTGAACATAGTTGAGCACATGTTTTTGTGGTATGATTGAGCATCCTTTGGGTATACACCCAAAAGTGTCATTGCTGGGTCTTGAGGAAGGTTGTTTCCTAATTTTCTGAGAAATCGCCATACTGATTTCCAAAGTGGCTATACCAGCCTGCATTCCCACCAGCAATGCAGAAGTGTTCCATTTTCCCCACAACCTCTCCAGCATAAGTTGTCATCAGTGTTTTTAATCTTGGCCGTTCTTAACAGGTGTAAGACGGAATCTCAGAGTTGTTTGATTTGCATTTCTCTGGTGGCTAAGGATGTTGAGCATTTCCTTAAGTGTCTTTCAGCCATTTTAGATTCCTCTGTTGAGAATTCTATGTTTATGTCTGTACCCCATTTTTTTATTGGATTATTTGTTCTTTTGATGACCAATTTCTCGAGTTCTTTGTATATTTTGGAGATCAGACCTCTGTCTGATGTGGTGTTGGTGAAGATCTTTTCCCATTCTCTAGGCTGTTGTTTTGTCTTGTTGACCATGTCCTTTGCTTTACAGAAGCTTTTCAGTTTCAGGAGGTCCCTTTTATTAATTATTTCTCTCAGTGTCTGTGCTACTAGGGTTCTATTTAGGAAGTGGTCTCCTGGGCCAATGCATTCAAGTGTACTTCCCACTTTCTCTTCTATAAGGTTCAGTGTGGTTGGTTTTATGTTAAGTTCTTTGATCCATTTGGGCTTGAGTTTTGTGCATGGTGATAGATATCGGTCTATTTTCATTCTTCTACATGTTGATATCCAGTTATGCCAGCATCATTTGTTAAATATGCTTCTTTTTCCATTTTAATTTTTTTGCATCAGGTCTTCGTAGGTGTGGGAATTGATATCCGGGTCTTTGATTCGGTTCCATTGGTCCTCCTGTCTGCTTTTATGCCAATACCAGGCTGTTTTTAATACTATAGCTCTGTAGTAGAGGTGGAAGCCATGGATTGTGATGCCTTCAGAAGTTCTTTTATTGTACAGGATTGTTTTGGCTATCCTGGGCTTTTTGTTTCCAAATGAAGTTGAGTATTGTTCTTTCAAGGTCTGTGAAGAATTTTACTGGGATTTTGATGGGGATTGCATTGAATCTGTAGATTGCTTTTGGTAAGATTGCCATTTTTTACTATGTTAGTTCTACCTACCCAAGAGCATGGGAGATCTTTCCATTTTCTTATGTCTTCTTCAGTTTCTTTCTTCAAAGACTTAAAGCTCTTGTCATACAGGCCTTCCATTTGTTAGAGTTACTCCAAGATATTTTATGACATTTGTGGCTATTGTGAAGGGTGACGCTTCTGTGATTTCTTTCTCAACCCATTTGTCATCTGTGTACAGGAGGGCTACTGATTTTTCCGAGTTAATCTTGTATCCTGCTACATTACTGAAGTTGCTTATGATTTGTAGAAGTTCCTTGATAGAATTTTTGGGGTCACTTATGTAAACTATTATATTAACAGCAAATAGTGAATGTTTGACTTCATTTTTGATTTGTATCTCCTTGATCTCCTTTTGGTGTCTTATTGCTCTAGCTAGGACCTCAAGTAGTATATTGAATAAATATGGAAAGGGTGGACAACCTTGTCTTGTTCCTGATTTTAGTGGATTCGCTGGGAGTTTCTCTCCATTTAGTTTGAAGTTGGCTGTTGGCTTGCTGTACATTGCCCTTACTGTGTTTAGGTATGTTCCTTGTATCCCTGCTCTCTCCAAGACCTTTATCATGAAGGGATGTTGTATTTGGTCAAAGGCTTTTTCAGCATCTAAGGAGATGATTATGTATTTTTTATTTTTCAGTTTGTTTACATGGTTGATTACATTGACAGATTTTTTTTTTTTTTTTTTTTTTTTTGGTTTTTTGAGACAGGGTTTCTCTGTGGTTTTGGAGCCTGTCCTGGAACTAGCTCTTGTAGACCAGGCTGGTCTCGAACTCACAGAGATCCGCCTGCCTCTGCCTCCCGAGTGCTGGGATTAAAGGCGTGTGCCACCACCGCCCGGCTCATTGACAGATTTTTTTATGTTGAACCCATCCCTGCATCTCTGGGATGAAGCCTTCTTGGTTATTGTGAATGATTTTTCTGATGTGTTCTTGGATTCAGTTTGCCAATATTTTATTGAGTGTTTTTGCCTCAGTGTTCACGAATGAGATCGGTCTGTAATTCTCTTTCTTAGTAATGTCTTTGTGTGGTTTGGATATCAGGGTAATTGTAGCCTCGTAAAAAGAGTTTGGCAATATTTCTTCTGTTCTATTATGTGGAACAATTTGAGGAATATTGGTATTAGTTCTTCTTTGTAAATCTTGTAGAATTTTGCACTGAAACCATCCTGGGCTTTTTTTTTTTTTTCGGTTGGGAGACTTTGATGATTTAGACATTGCTTTTAATGACACCCAGCATTTCATGGGGTGACAGATTATTATTGCTGTCAGTAATAGGCCAGGATTCAAATCTTTATGATTATGTAGCATGATAAAAAGTGAGCATCAAATTTTCATCTTTTTATGAAACTTATGGCCTTAAACAAGTTAGTTCTTATGTTATCACCATGAAGTTCCACTTAAATGGCATTTTTATGGAATGTCTAAAATTGTTTTATTTATTTCATAAGTCTGAGTTACAAACTGGTAGTTGGCAGATGTCTTACTTGGTCTGTTTATTTTGAAGGATAGTTTGTTCCTACATTTACTTATCTAGATATTTTACACAAAAATAAATTTCTTGGTTTTAAAATTGCTTTGAGGTATTTTAGTATTATTTTACTTACTCTCACATGTAAAATTGAAGCAATAAAGCAGCAGAGATATGTAAATCCCCCAGACAGCGCCTTTCATGGCACACAACATCTAATGGGGTGGTGTGTGTGTGTACTTTTAGGTATGTCTGTGTACCATGTGTGTGTGTAGTTCCTGTGGAGGTCAGCAGAGGATGTTAGGCCCTCTGGAACTGGAGCTACAGACTATTGTGAGCCATCATGTGGGTGCTGGGAATCAAACCTGGGTCTTCTGGAAGAGCAGCTAGTACTATTAACTGCTGGGCAGTCTCCCTGATTTATAGGTTTTGCAGAAAATTCGTTTGAAGTGCACCCATGTTCTTCTATAGTTGTGGCTTCCTGGAGTTGGTTGGGGAGGTTCTGACTCTCTGAATGGGGAATACATGCTGCAGGATTTTGCCTCTTGCTAATAGTTAATGTGATTTTCCTGGCCCCTTTAGGCATCTCCGTGTCGCCCAGACATTCGAGGTAATGATTTCTTTCCTCATATATCTTAATAGTTGCCAGCTCTTAGCCTGTGTTATAGATTATAGATGTATGGGTGGAGAAGGCAGCCCCTTAGTTGTCCTTCCCATCAACAGACTTCCCAGCCTGTTGTTCCTGCAGAGCCCCTCAATGAATATCTATAGAGCATGTTCAGTGACTCTCCAGCAGGTGGGCTTTGGACTCAGGCTCAACTCCACCTCTCCCAGTGGATTTAACTCATCTTTTCTACTGTTCCTTGTTCTGTTTCCAGTTCAGCCGAGCTGTACCCCACACAGTGTTTTATCCCAAGCTCAGAGACAACTTCCTCCCTGCCCTTAGCCAATCCTCCTGGCACATGCTTCCCCAGTACTACCTCCCTGGGGATGGTTTCTTTTATGTTTTCCCTAGATATGACCCCTGATGATTTGACCTTTTTCTAGTCCATGGTTTATAAATAAGAAGTTATGCACATCTTAGTGTGCTTTGGACTATGGTTAGATATGTAGATAACTTCCTTCTGCCACTGGATGTGAAAACCCTGCTCACTACACCCCAGCAACTCAGGGCAGAACCATTTCATAGTCATTAAGGTCTAACCCAAACCAGGCACCAGAATGTTATGAGATGCTCAAAGTATTTGTCTCTAGGAATACATTGCTAATCTACTTCAGGGGCTGGGGAGATGGGTCAGTGGTTAACGGTGCTTTCTGCTCTTGCAAAAAGGGAGAGCTTGGTTTCCAACACCCATGTTAGATGATTTACAACTGCTTATAACTCCAGCTCCAAGGGATCTGAAACTCTTCTGGCCTTTCAGGGCACCTCCTCACATAACACACACACACACACACACACACACACACACACACACACACACACAAAATCTTAAACAAATCTACTTTAAGATCAAAGAGTTGGATCAACAGACATGCACTTGCCACCAAGCCTGACAACCCGGGTCCTGTTCAATCGCCAGGAATTCCACAGTAGAAGGCAAGAACCGGCTCCCACAATTTATTCACCAATCTCCACACAGCACGGCACAGGTGTGGATACAACAACAACATACAAATAAATTAAAAATGTAATAACTTTTTTAAAAGAATCTGTACTTCTTTGCTGTTACAACTTGAGCGTAATTCTCTCTCGGTGGTGTGGTTTTATTTTGCCTCTCCTGTAAACACTTAAGGGAACACTCACTTCCATTATGCAGTTTACTCCATTTCTCCCAGTCTTACTTACTTGAGAAACAAGATAAACCTGTGTGCTCATCCAGATGAAAAGAACCACTAGAGTTAAAGGTTAGCACATTCCTGCCACACGGTGCCCGCTCAGTGCACATTCCTGGTACATGGTGCCCGCTCAGTTCCGCTCAGTGCATATTCCTGGCACACGGTGCCCGCTCAGTGCATATTCCTGGCACACGGTGCCCGCTCAGTGCATATTCCTGGCACACGGTGCCCGCTCAGTGCATATTCCTGGCACACGGTGCCCGCTCAGTGCATATTCCTGGCACACGGTGCCTGCTCTGCATATTCCTGACACACGGTGCCCGCTCTGCACATTCCTGGCACACGGTGCCTGCTCAGTTCCGCTTAGTGCATATTCCTGGTACACAGGGCCTGCTCGGTGCATATTCCTGGCACGCGGTGCCCGCTCGGTGCATGGCTCTTCTTCCTATGTGGAAACTTACCCACGATTTGGAAACCAGTTTAGGCGTGCTCTGTTTTTCCAAAGTATTTCTTAAGAAAGAATATACTAGAGATTTTGGTTTGTCTGCCCCAGGTTTAAAAAAAAGTATTTTCTTAAAAAAAAAAGTTATTTCAAGAATCAATGGCTTGACCATTCAAAGAACACTTTTAAGATTTTTATAACCAACAAAGTAAAAATTAATTGAAGAAAATACTGCCAATGAATGGTAAAACCAGCAGACATATATGTGGAGGAAATAGATATTCACAGTCTTATATTATCACCCTATGAACTAATTAATAATTATAAGGAGAAAAATCAAGTTTTACATTTGGTAGAAGTTACTTTATGCAAGAGACAAAAAAACCGGCCAGCCAGGTTGGCACATCATTATTCCCAGTACTTGGGAGCCAGGGGCAGGGTCTATATTGTGAGTTCCAGGCCAGCAAGGGCTATATAGTGAGGCCCTGTCTCAAACTATAACAAGAACAACAATAAAAAAATTGTCATAATTAACACGGACCAAAGCAGCTCTTAGGAAGTGAGGCAGTAAGGACATGCCATCCGCTATGCAGTGTTCCTGCAGAAACAGAAAATTCCTTCTTTGGACTCTACCGACAAGGGAGGAGTTAAGCAAACCCAAGGCTTTGTGCTGTGTTAAGAACAAGTGAGCTAGACTCTTTAGATGAGTCCACTTGGGGACACCCTCCTCTCAAAGGAAAACTCAGAAGGTCGCTAAAAAGATATTATTGATAGCCATCACATGCAGTCCTTGATCAGATTCTCAGAGGGAAAGAGCACAGCTGTCCGGGTTGCTCTAAGCACAGCTGTCCGGGTTGCTCTAAGCACAGCTGTCTGGGTTGCTCTAAGCACAGCTGTCCAGGTTGCTCTAAGCACAGCTGGTCATATTCGCATATGAACTACCTATTGGACAATGAAAAAGTGATAGAAGAAGTTGAGGCTGTGGCCCACTTATGTTGTGACTGACCTACTGTTTCTGAAGTGCTTTAGTGTCTGAACATGGAAGTTCCACTGAGCTGATCAAAATAGTCGCAGTCAGTGGAGAACACATACATTTTGGGGGGACAGTGCTAACTGCACAAAGAGGGTGCTGGATAAAGTTCGTCTCGTGTCCTGTGTGTGTGAAGGCAGAGGGTCATTTCTCAGGCACCTTCTTTGTTGGAGAGCTGCAGCACAGGCTGGAACCTCGCTGAGTAGACTGGAGTAGCTGGCCAGCAGGCTCCAAAACTATCTGTCTCTACTTCCCGTCTTACCAGTGAGCATTATCCTGAGCCTAGCTTTTTGCATGGGTTCTGGGGCTCAAACACACCCTCGTGTTTGCAAGGCACCCTTTACTGACTGGGCCATCTCCGCAGCACTAAATATGAACTTGATTGGAACAGTGGGACCCAGAGCATGGTCCTCATTTTACTCATCCAGGGATACCTTGCCTAATGAAAATAGATTGTTCTAAAAACCATGGTGAAATTTCTTCTTTTAGTGGGATGACGAAGCAGCTGGCAGGGGCAGCCCTGGCAGTCTCCATTGAATTCTGTGGTTTATTAGTCTCATATAAGGGGACATTATGGATGACTGTGGCAGCCTGGTTGGCAGTCACTAAAGAAATTAAACGTTCAGGCTGCCTCTGTGTCAGAGGCGGCGGCAGACAGGAGCGGCTTACTTTGAGTTCCAGTAGCAATGATATTTTCATTACCGGTGTCCTCAGGCACAGGTTTTTTAATTTAAACCAGGAAGGTGAGTTCAGGATGGCAATAGCCCAGCACTGCAGGAGCATCGCTGCACCAAAACACAGTATACCTTACCTG
Organism: Microtus oregoni; assembly: GCF_018167655.1. Classification (NCBI taxonomy): domain Eukaryota; kingdom Metazoa; phylum Chordata; class Mammalia; order Rodentia; family Cricetidae; genus Microtus; species Microtus oregoni. The sequence goes on along the minus strand of NW_024543070.1, from coordinate 37,766,460 downwards.
CCAATCTTAGCAGCATGCAGGGTGGTCTGGGGTGGCTGGAAGGAGGATGGAAGAAAGGCATCGGGAAGGAGAGACCAGAGTCACCAGTGTCCTGGAAAAGCTGGGGATTTCGTTCTAAAGAAAGATGGGCATCTCAGGGTTTGTACCTTCTGACTGGTAAGGTGATTATTCGGGAGCTTATTAGTTGTGAAGCTCTAACACCTCTCTTGAAAGATCTTTTGGCTGATACTATAGTGCATTTAAGTTGACCACAAATTTGTTGTTATTGTCCTCATCCGATGGGTTTTCTGAACTTTGCCTCAGTCTGAACCGGTTATGTCTGCTCAGAAAACAGACCGCAGCCATAGCACAGGTTGGCTGTGGCCTCTTACAGCCCTGCACTTTCCATCCCTTGCTTCTCAGAGCACTTACAGCAGCATCGTGCTGCAGAGGGTCTTAGCCGCAGGGAGTGCTGGCAGGCACCTGGTAAGACATCACGGCTCTGCCACCCCCTGGATGACATCATAGAACAGGAGCAGACCAGCCAGGACCAGTGTGCACTTGAGAATCCCAGAACCACAAGCAAGAACACTTGTTAAACCACGTAATATTGGTCTGGTTCCCTCTGCAGCAAGATAACCTAAGCGTGACTGAGAAGCTTGTAGGAATAAAGACTGGAGTCCAGGCATGGTGGTGCAAACCTGTGACCCCAGATTCTGAAGTGAAGGCATGAGGATCAGAAGTTAGGACCTGGATGGGTGACACACTGACTCTGAGCACTGCAAGGGCTACAGGAACCTCAGGGAGGGCTGTAGGGAGAGGGGGTGTGTAGGGGAAGGTAGAGGGAGGGAGGGCTGTAGGGAGAGAGGGTTGTGTAGGGGAAGGTGGAGGGAGGGAGGGCTGTAGGGAGAGAGGGCTGTGTAGGGGAAGGTGGAGGGAGGGAGGGCTGTAGGGAAAGAGGGCTGTGTAGGGGAAGGTAGAGGGAGGGAGGGCTGTAGGGAGAAGGGGTGTGTAGGGGAAGGTAGAGGGAGGGAGGGCTGTAGGGAGAGGGGCTGTGTAGGGGAAGGTGGAGGGAGGGAGGGCAGGCTGTATCGAGAAGAGGAAGGAGACACAGAGATTGGCCTGGGAAGTATCAGTTTTAGAATTCAAGCTTAGCTTGAATGAGGTCCTGTTTTCCATCCTCTTCCTCCTCATCAAGAAAAACACAAAGTGATTTATCTTATTCAACAAGGCAGAATAACAAAGCCTGGGAAGCAGGAAGCATTGGCCAAGCTGGAAGAGAAGAGGCCACAGCCTTATCTGTCCGTGGGCCTTTAGAGCTGCTCCAGCCGCCAAGAGCTCTTTCTGACGCCCAACACAGGGAAACAGGAAAAATTTCATCTCAATCCATCCTATCCCAACATGTGTGGTCTACACAGGACTCATTTTTTAAACAGAGTTTATTGTATTTAATACATTATAAAATCTGAAAAAACTGTAGGAAAGCAGCAGACTGAAACTGGAGATCTCTAGCAAGAAATAGCTCTGGCCCCTCTGCCAAACGATCAACAATCAGCATAAAAACAAGGAAAGGTCACGGTTGTGAGGAGGACAAAAAAGTGCCACTCCTGTACAAACCACAGTTCAAATGTCCTGTCTATGTACGTCCCATGCAGTGTGCTCCAGTGGTCCTTGATTCCCTCCTGGTCCCTGCCTGATGAAACATGACACCTCCACTTGCAAAGAAACACCAGCCGAGGTGTTTTGTTTTTTTTTTTTTTTAAAAAAAAAGAAAAGAAACGGAAGAAAGATAAAGGAAGAAAGAAACAATGCATGACTGTTGGCAACTGACAGCATCAGGAGACTCTGTCCTCCCTGGCATGGCTTATTTACTGGACAGAGACCTCAGAGGCCCAGGACACGCGTGGCCATCGCAGCACCCACCGTAGCTCTCTCTCTCTCTCTCTCTCTGCATTTCCTACCTTTTGACATATATATATATATTTATATATTTATATATTTTTTTTACATCTTGAGGATATCATGATTCCAATTGTTCCCATATGAACACAGGTGTGATTTCTAGAGCATAGAAACGTCTTTTATTCAATTGTAGCTTCAGAGCTTGGTTTACTGTCCCAGCTGCACACAAACGTTCCTTTTCGTATACTGTTAGGTTGTGTGTGTTTTCTTTTTGCATAAGAAATATGTCTGTTTAGTCCAGTGGTTCCTGTTTTATCCGGATGACTGAGGGTACGCGGGGTGTCCGCCTCAGCTCCCGGCGGAGGACATATTCACTGAACTGGGACGAGTCCACTCCTCCCCCACAGGAGCCCACAATTTCAAATCCTCGTTGCTGCAACCGCTCGAGGACCTGTGAAGACAACAAGGCAGACATCTCCTTAGGGGCAAGGCAAGTGTATCAGCCACATAAACACACCAAAGATGCGTTCCAAAGCTCAATTCATGTACATTCCAGAATGAAGGCAATGGTTTTTCGTGAGAAAATTAAGCTATTTCTAGCTGGGGCTGTCACTTGTGGGAGAGGGCTTGCCCAGCATCACAAGGCCCTGGTTTTGACCCCTAGGACCACAAACAAACAATAAGATACTTTAAAGGTCTCCTTTAGCCTAACTGCTGTTTAATTAAATGTTGTTTAATTTCCAAGTCAAATGCTAGGATCTGGTATCAAACCCTAGTATCTGTATTCTGGATACCTGGATACGGGAAGCCACCCTGTGACCCCGAGATAGGGAGACAGGGAGCTAACTGCGCGCACTCTGTTTCTTTGGCAATCCAACAGATAGTTCACTGGAGAGAATCAGACTGCACACATCTCTGAAGGAATCAATCAGACTGCACACATCTCTGAAGGAATCAATCAGACTGCACACATCTCTGAAGGAATCAGACTGCACACATCTCTGAAGGAATCAGACTGCACACATCTCTGAAGGAATCAGACTGCACACATCTCTGAAGGAATCAATCAGATTGCACACATCTCTGAAGGAATCAATCAGATTGCATACATCTCTGAAGGAATCAGATTGCACACATCTCTGAAGGAATCAGACTGCACACATCTCTGAAGGAATCAGACTGCACACATCTCTGAAGGAAAGGGACACCGTAAACCATAACTTTAAAGATAAGCTTGCTTCAGCTTTCTTCTGTTTTGAGTGGACTGAAATGCTGTTAACTGACTCTCAACCTGTCAGTAATAACATGGACCATGTGTGATGTCACGTTCAGCACTTGGAAAGGCAAGGGCGGGAGGATCAAGAGTGTGGGACCAGCCTGGGCTACACAGTGCGAGTCTGGCTCAAAATAAGCAAGCAAAACCCTAACTATAACTAAGCAAGGCAATCCTAATTTTAATTAGTAGTTTAACTAATTAATTAATTAAATGCAGTGCTAGGAATTGAAGCCAGCATCTTGTGCATGTTAGGCCAGTACTCTGCCACTGTGCTACATTGGCTCCAGCTTCTTAATTATCGGTTCTTATCACCAACTTTTACACAGAATACAGAAGTAAAATAATGTACTAGGAGAGACTGGAAAAAAACGAGGATGTGTTTCACACACAAGGCCCGGACTGAGAACAGTTGCAAGCGCTCTCCACAGTACTCAGCTGGGGCAGGTGAATTCGCTTTGCACATCCGCTCATGGGACTAAGGACAGGGTGATGGGACCGTCCCTGAGTTCTGGTGAATACAATGGTGGCAGACAGCTCTGGGCAGAACTCTAGCAGAGGGGGGAATGGAACCCATCAGGTGACAGTGTGCTCTGAAAGGATCTTCTGCCCCGTTAGGAGAGGACATCTGAGCACGAGGAGCCACTAGACAGCAACAAACCTCTTTCTCATGCTTATTTCCCCCAGGGGCGTCATGGACGCTGGTTGTCTTCTGGCCCAGAGTTCCATACACAGAATGTGCCGAGTATCTGGTGTGGCCCGTGCTGGCCTGCGTGCGGCCAAGTGCTTGTTAGAGTGCCTCGTAAACTGCTTAGGAAGACATTGCTTTTCATTCTATTTTTTTCAATTATTTATTTACATATGTATTCTCTCTCTCTCTCTCTCTCTCTCTCTCTCTGTCTCTGTCTCTCTCTCTGTGTGACTGAGTGACCCAGCAACTGAACTCAAGTCATCAGACTTAAAGGCAAGCACCTCTACCAGCTGAGCTAACTCACAGGGTGGTTAAACACGAAGTCCATAGCAAAGTTCCTTGGTTTTAGGAATGTCTAAATGACTGGGTATATCTGCAGGTATCTGATGCCCTGCCTCTGTGTGCTGACAGACAGGTGTCTGCCTCTTGGTGGTGGGTAGAGTGGGAAGCAAGAATGGCTTGGGGCTGTATGAGTGATGAAGGTGGGACAGGAGAGACTCCCACAGATGATCTGGCCAATGCATCAGGCACACGGAAGACAGAAGGTGCTCACTGGACAAGGGGAGGGGCTGAGACCTTCTTACTCTGCCTTTGGTCAGCTGGGTGCCTGGAAGGGTGAATGGGAGGAGAAAAGTTTGACGCTTCACAAGCATTTAGAGACAACACAGCCTAGTGTGCGTGCGTGCGTGCGTGTGTGTGTGTGTGTGTGTGTGTGTGTGTAGCTGTGTACGATCACCTCATACCTCCAGTGGGTACCATCCACAAAGATGAGAATGCAACTGTTGCCCTCTGGAACCCTAGTAAGACTGGGTACCTTCCTCCGCATGCTGGCAGGTTTCATTTTTCTGAGTTTCCTGCTATTCTGCTCTGTGACAATTGCTCATACATTTGAAAAATTATAAACAGTGCGTGACAATTTCCCTGAGGCAGCATGATCCCATAGAGTTTCTAGCCTTTCAACTCTTGGAGAGCACTTAGTGGTGCTGGGGATGGAATATTGATAGGGCTTGCATTCGCTAGGTGAGCACTTTGCCACTGAGCTATGTCCCAGCCCACTGATGACCACACAGTGAACAAAGTCATGGGCCAGTTCCAACTAAAGAGAGCAGGGGCCTACTGCCTTTTAATAGCGTTCAGTGTTGCAGGGCTCTGGGGAAGACTCGGGTGTGCCTCTGCGTCCTCACCACAAGGCAGGCACACTAGCTTGCTGTCAGAAGACAGTGACCCACTGGCCACACCCAGGGCTGGGGGTGCAGAACAGATACTCAGCACCCTGAGCTAAGATGGACACAGCACCTATAAGCATCTAAGGCACATAGCACCAAATCATCAATCCCACCCCCATGTTTTCTTCTCCCAAAGGTGTCTCCACCACAGAACATGACAGTTCTACTCACTTCTGTCAGAAAAGCTTGTGAAACCAGCAGTTGAGACACTCAGACCAAGACCAAGACCCAGATCATCGATCATCGCTTGGTGACCTGCCTCCTCCTTCTCTATTATCATCTACTGTTCGGTTTTTTTTGTTTTGTTTTGTTTTGTTTTTTTCAAGACAGGGTCTCAATGTAGATAAAGCTGGCCTTGGACTTGCTAATGAGCTGAAGATGACCTTGAATGTGTTTATTTCATTTACACACACACACACACACACACACACACACACACACACACGACTGCTTGTCAGGGTGTGCATCATTTGTGTGCAGTTATCCAAGGAGGCCAGGAGAGATCATCAGACTGGAGTTGCAGGCACTTGTGAGCCAACCAATGTGGATGCTGGGTACTGAACCAGGTGGTCCTAACCATGGAGTTATCTCTCTAGCCCTGACCTCAAGTTTCTGATCCTCTTGCCTCTACCTCCCAAGTGTTAGAATTATATAGGTTTTCACCACAGCTCATGGGGTACTAAAAATCAGTCTCAGTGCCCAATTCATGCTGGGTAAGCCCAACTGATCTACATTCTTGGACCCTGGAGTTTTTATTTTAGAAGAAAGTTATAGCAGCTTCCTCTTCCGTTCAGATTCATCTTCTGGCTTTCCTCTCGTCTCCCACAAGCGAATGAACCTAACAGCAAACACCGCAACGCTTCTCTCCCAAACCCCACTAAAGCAGAAAATCTCGCCGAGGCTCACCATGACTTCTCCCATCATCCTTAGCCTCCTGTACTATTCAAACTCATTCTGGTTCCTTTCCTTCAAGTGACATTCCTGATAGCACTCAACATGCCGAGGGCTCTTCTACTGTGGGCTCCTTACAACTTGATCTTTCTGCCTGGCAGACCACTAGGGGTTGGGTATGGAGTACACTCCACAAGGCTGGCAGAGAAAGCCTGTCCTGCAGCTGGTGGACTCAGTCACTGAGGACACGAACCGAATCAATTCCTTGATCCGCTGACGGCTTCACAGTGAATGGCTGTCAGGAGGTAGGGCCTGATTGGAGGAAGTAGCTCACTTGAAGATGTACTTCTGAGGGACACATCATGCCAGGGCCACTTCCTGTTTGTTGCCCTGTTTTTTTTTCTGGTCACCATAAGGTGAGCGACTCTCCTCTACCACACCTGTCGGTAACAATGTTTTACCTCACTGCAGCCCAATGTGAACCAAGTGATCACCTCTGAGACCATGAGCCAAAGCAAATGAAGTTGTTTCTTTCAGGTGCTTGTTACAGTGACAAACACTAACACAAACACTGCCCCGGATGCCCTCTTCTTACTATATGGGCAGGGTTAATGTCTCTCCCCACCCACTTTTGAGACACAAACTCCACAAACACAGAACTGTTGTGTGTTTTCTTCTGCATCACCTGTTCTCACAGTAGGTACACATAGTATCGGGCACATAGTAGGTGCTCAGCAAAGACTTGTGGATTTATGGGATGGATGCTGAGAAACCACCAACCCAATGTAAGTACTGCCCATGACAGTTCCTCAGCCCCCTGCAGGAGAGTCACTGGTGCCGTACGGTGTATGCTGACATACCTGGACTGAGTTGAGGTGACAGTAGCCGTTTAGTGGGAACCTGATGACATGCGTGGAGTCGTGATTCCAGCCTGCATTGACGGAGTTGCACATCACATCACCAATCTCTGGAAAGACTTCTTCTATCAAGGACTTGTCCCCACTGAGGGTGATCCTTTCTCCAAGGTCCGGGGCCACACGCACCACGAGGCACTCACAGGGCCGTGAAAAGCGGCCAGTTTCTCTGTCCTGTTTCCATCGTTCCAGCTCCAACAACATTGGCTGAAGTTGAAAATATTTTGCCTCTTCATATAACAAAGTATAGTCCTGGGGGGAATTAAAAGGCATTTCATAGTGGGAAACACTTATATAAGGTGCCAAAATAGTTGTACTTTGTTTGATTTGTTTTGCTTAGGCTCTTACAAGATAGCTCAGGTTGCCCTTGAACTCATGATCCTCCATGCCCCCTAGTGTTGGGACTACAGGTGTGTGGCCTTGAACTCAGGGTCCATTCCCCCAGTGTAGGGATACAGGTGTGTGGCCTTGAACTCATGTTCAACCTCCCTCCCACACACACTGTTGGGATACACGTGTGTGTGACACTTCTGGGTACAACAGAGCCACTGTAGCGATGAACCCACAACAGCCGTGGCCCTCTGCACATTCCAGCAAGCAGGGAGAAGGGCTCACAAGCCTTCCCCCAGTAACGGAGCTTTTGACAACTATGGACTGCAAGGAGAGAAGGAGTCTGTTTTCTTTAAGGGAGTGACTTACAGGCTGCCCGTGCCCCAGGAAATGGCTCTGCACAGGAGCCTGGGCTCAACACAGACCGGACTCAGTGGGCTATTTTTCAAAAAGAAGAAATGAAATTGGAGTAGGGATTGAGGAGTTGATTTATGAGGAGTTGGGGGAAGGAGTGGGGATCAAAATACAATCTTGTATGCATGTATGAAGTTGTCACATAACTAACTTTAAATGTTATATTGAAATTGATGTCTGTTCACTTCTGTTGTATTTTAATAATCAAATCTCAATGTGAACATTTCACATACAACACATTTGTAAAGACTCTATTTGCAATCACTCATTCATTCATTCACTCCTTGTGCTGGCTACAAGTTGATTTCTGTCAACTTGTCACAACTAGAGTCATCTGAGAGGAGGGACCCCAACTGAGAAGATGCCTCCATGAGATCGGGGTGTGGGCCAGCCTGCAGAGCATTTTCTCAACTTGTGATCACTGGTGACAGGCCCAGTCCATCGCTGGTGGTGCTATCCCTGGGCTGGTGGTCCTAGGTTCTACAAAATGGCAGGCTGAGCAAGCCATGGGGAGCAGCACCCCTCCATGGCCTCCATCAGCTCCTGCCTCCAGGTCCCTGCCCTGCTGGAGTTCCTGTCCTGACTTCCTTTGGCGACAAAATAATGACATGGACGCGTAAGCCGAGTAAACCCTTTCCTCCCCAAGTTGCTTTGGCCCTGGTTTCATTACAACAACAGAAACCCTAAGCAAGGCATTCATTCATTTCGTTAGAGACACAGGGGATTAAGGGCTAGCAGATTGGCCTGTTTAAGGGATTTTCATGAATGAAGTCCTCAAATCCCCTATGAAACCAGGCCCCATCCATACTCCCATTTCACAGATGAAACCTGAAATGTAAAAGGATTCGCTTTCCTCTTTCAGTTCAGAAATGTTCTTGGGGATCTCAAGCTGAACGGTGCTGGTGGGAATCAAATGTAGTCTGCTCTGCTGGGCGCCCAGGAGCTTAGGCTCAGCTGCAGACACACACACGGGGGCCTTCCGTTCTTGCCACCTTCAGAACTCATCGTGGGGAGGTGAAGGAAGCAGCATGGCCTGGGGACAGGCTTGAGTGGCTGTGGAGAGGATGCGCATGTGGCTTTTACTTAAACTTGGGTGTTGGTACGTGATGGGTTAGGCAAGGCTGATAGAGACTTGGAAGGTTCTCACCCTGCCCCTGGCCGCCTGTCACTGTTGTCTCAAAGCAAAGATGCCAACAGCACACAACTCTGACTCCTGGGAACTGGGTGAGAAATAGGACCTTATCCATTTCTGGAAGGCTTAGGCATGTGCAGATGGCCTGAATTAAAGCCCCAAATCCACACAGGAGCTACTGAAAGAGAAGACAAAGAGAATGGGGCCAAGGATAGGATGGAGAGGCAGCATGAGAGGTGGTGTTGACAAGCAGGTCAATATTATGTCTCAATGTAGCCATGGTCACAATCATCCCTGGGTGTGAGATAAGTGGATACTTGTCCAGACATGTTGGCTGAGAACACTTTAATCAACTGACAAAGTCATCTCTGCCTTCCTTCCATGAGCCCAAGCTGACAGGTGGTGATTGCTATTCACATGAGAGCCAGCTCCGTAAATACACGGCCTCATGACTCTAAGAGCAAGGGGCAGACCAGAAGCAGAGGATACAGAACTACATTCACAGTTCCCTCCCCCTCCCCAAGGAAGCAGTAACCATGGTAGCAGCTTCATTCACATCTTTGGGACCTGGAGAATGGTACAATGGTTTATACCAGTGTACCTCTCATTGGACAGTCCACTTCCTCTATTGGGAAATAAGGACCAGAAAGATGTAAGATGCTGTCGTGGACACTCATCTCGCAAAATCTGATACTTCTTTACTCAGCCTTCCACCTTCCCAGCAAAGGAAGACGTGGCTCTGCCAATCCTCCTTGCCCGTGTTTCTGTTTGCATGGCCTCCTGACCCTGGGGACACAGTTTGGTTTTAAGAAATTGAGAATTAGCTGAGATGTGTCCACTCTCAAGATAGGGCAAATTCAAGTTAGGTATGTTTACATAATCACAGCATTTTTGAGGTAGCGGCAGGAGGATCAGGAGTTCAAAGCCAGTCTTGGCTACATGAGACTCTGTTTAAAGACATAAGAACAAAAGAATAGGGTGGGTGTGGGGTGCACACCTTTAATCCCAGCATTTGGGAGGCAGAGGCAGGAGGATCTCTGTGAGTTCAAGGTCAGCCTGCTCTACAAAGCTAGTTCCAGGACAGTCAAGACTATGACAAAAATATCATGTCTCAAAAAACTAACCAACCAAACAAAACAAACACACAGAAAGAAAGGAACAAAAGAGCAATAATAACAAGACCTAGGGAACTATGCTAAGCCTTAAGGGCAGGAGACAGTAGACCTGGGTTTCTGCTGGCTACCAAAGTCTCCATGACTGCAAGAAATTGACCTAAAATACTAAATTGAGCATTCTCAAAGAGATTTAGACAGAGTGGAGGGCTGGGAGATGCCCCATCAGGGGTGTAATGGTTGCGTAAGTGTGAGGACCTGAGTTCCTTCCCAGAACGCAAGCTAATAAGCCGGGCAGCATTGTCATGCCCACTCTGGACACGTGCAGACAGGTCGATGCCCGAGGCTCACTGGTCAGCCAGCCTCATGTCAGCAAATGTCAGGAAGTAAGACAAAGTGGATGGAGTGCCAAGGCTGATCTCTGGCTTCCAAGTAAATACACATATTCCTGTGCATACACACACATACACGCCCCAGACAAAACCCAGAATCAATCATAGTAGTGACATAGGAGGTTGAGAAGGGAGAACTGAAAGTTCAAGGCCAGCCCAGGCAACTCAAAAAAGAAAAGGAAAACTTAAATAAGGGTCAGGATGTAACTAAGTAGTCCTGGTCTAACATGTATAAGGCTTTGGGTTTAAGCCCTAGCCCTGCAACACACACACACACACACACACACACACACACACACACACCCCTAGATCCTGCACACAAAAAGAAAACGTGATATTAATGCTTACTTTGCTTAACATGATGACCCCTAGTTCCATCTCTTCTGCTACTTGCATGATTTTGTGCCTCTTTACTGCTGAATACAACTCCATTGTGTGTACACACTATACTTTTTACAATTTTATTATTTACTATTGTGTGCGTGTCACACATGGGTATGGGCCAGTGTGTGTCATGATGTATGTGGACATCTTCATGCAGGCAGGGGGTTTGAGAATGGAACTCTTATCAGTCCTGTGATGGGCATCTGGGCTGGCCGTGTATCCTGGCAGCTGGAAGGCATTAAGATGGATGATCAAGTGCCTGTGGGAAGGTACCTGTGGGAAGGTACCTGTGGGAAGCGGCCTTAGATCCCTAAAGCTGCTTACGCAAGTCCAGTACTTGTATTTGTGTGTGCGTGTGTATGGTACCTGCATAGTGATTTCCACAGTGGTCACACCAGTGTGCCTTCCCACCAGCAGTGTGTAAGGGCTCCTCTTGCCCCCACTGTCACTAATATCTGTCTTCATTAGTTCTCTTACTGACCCACATTCTCACAGGGGCGGGATGAAACTGGAAAGCAATGTTTAACTGCATTTCCCTGACACCTCACAATCTTGAACATGATTTCAAAAGAATATCTTTTATCTTGTAAAACTCCATTAAAATGCATGAAATCCGACTGTCAGACCTGGAACTCTAAAATTGCTAGAGGAATGCATAGGCTAAACACTTTAAAATATGTCTCGGAAGGGCTTTCTGGACTGATCAAGAGGGCTGTATGAAGCCAAAGGCTTCTGTACAGGCAAGAAGACAGCAGGAGCAGCTACGAAGGGGGAGAAAACCTTTGCCAACTATACATCTGGCAGGGGATTAATACCTAAAATCAGTAAAAAAAAAAAAAAATACAAAAACTCAATAACCCAAATCCAAATCAACAAATGGGCTGATGAACCGAGCGCTCCAAGGCAGGAAAACAAAAGGCCAGAAAAGTAGAAAAAATGTTCCATGTCCTTAGGGCCAGAGCTGTTGTGATTTTCCCTTTCGCTGACGCGCCCCTCAAACACTGGCCTTGCCTCATGCTGGCTGGAACTAACCTTCCAGCTCTCTTTCATTTGTTGTGCCTCTGAGGGGCTTCATCAGCCACTTGTACTTGACACTGCTGATATGCTCCCTAACACCCCAATAGCACACAACACTGAAGGTGTCGCTCAGGAATGCACAGGACAGCCTCTGCTCAGCGAGAGGTTCGCCGCTGCTGAGGACACCAAGTTTCCAGTCGCTGCCGGCCAGGATGGAAGAGGGGAAAGGAAAGAGCCAAATGGCTGGCAGCATCTCCTTTGCCTTCCCAGCCTGCGTGATGTGAACTGGCCCATGCATTCTCCAGCACATCGGATGTGGCCTTCTAAATCCGTGAGCCAAAGTCAACCTTTCCCCAACAAAAACAGCAAACATTGTATAAAGGTGATTCTCATAGTCCTGGTCAAAGGCGTTGGAGTCTACGCTGGCATCTTAAGGATGAGTCTGGCTTCCAGGGGCTGCCCGCAGCCATTCCGTCCTCTGCCTGCCTTGCCACAAGTCTATTTCTGACTCTGACCTTCCTGCATCCTCTTGGATTTTTAAAAACCCCCATAACACAGTACAACCAGGTAATATGGGGTCATCTCCCCAACTTAAGTGCCTAGCTTCATCAAATTGGAAAGTCTTTCTTTGTCATGTACAGGAGATAGGGCTTGGCTGTCAGTGCTGCTGGTCCACCTGCCCTGCCCCCCAGCGCAAAGGTCATCCTCTCTTGACACCCCAGCTCTCTGTTTTGTCTCTGAGTCCCCTTCACCAGGGCTGCTGTGTTTGAGGTCCTCATTTGATGTCTGGGAGTGTCCTGAGAGCCACCGTAATTTACCCCACCCTAACTTCCATGCTGTGGGGGTTTGAATTTTTTCTAACTAAAAACTTTGATTCCCTCATCCAACACCCGGTATCATACTGAACTGCACAGTCTGTTCCTATGTGAATCACTGTACAAAGTAACAAGACAACAGGGCTAGATGAGACACTTTGTGGGGTTCAGGCAATAAATCAACACTGAACTTTGGCTGTTAGCAGTAACGAAGCCATCATTCTAAGATCTTGAGCTTAGTAGTGGCATTTGGTAGGGGTCTTGTTGGAATGCTACAGTTTAAAGCAGGGTTTTGAGGGGACAGATGGCATTCAAGAATGGGGTCACATCCTCAAGCTGCCCGAGGCTCCTCCTTCACTGTTCAGACCTCAGCTTCTGTCTGAAAACTCAGGGGAACAAATCATATTACAGCTTCTTCCACTCTAAAACGCTGCATCTACAGAAGCTGTGATAGAGATCTCGTAACCAAAGGGGATAAAGCTGATGGTGTTTGGCAAGACGTGACCTTGGGTTCAACACCCAGCACAGTAAATAATAAATACATTCATACACAAATAAATCAAAGGTAATGAGTCTAGAAGGACTTAGGGTTAGAGTCCCTCTTTGCTCACTAAGTCCTTACCTTTTTTTTTTTCTTTAAATACACAGGCCACATATTTTATAAGTGACTTTGAAGCCTGGTCATGGATGGATAGCACATACCATGGTTGGACAGAGCATCTCAGAGATGGACAGCGCATCTCAGAGATGGAAAGAGCATTTCATGGATGGACAGAACATCTCAGAGATGGACAGAGCATCTCATGGATGGACAGCGCATCTCAGAGATGGAAAGAGCATTTCATGGATGGACAGAACATCTCAGAGATGGACAGAGCATCTCACGGATGGACAGAACATCTCAGAGATGGACAGAGCATCTCACGGATGGACAGAACATCTCAGAGATGGACAGAGCATCTCACGGATGGACAGAACATCTCAGAGATGGACAGAGCATCTCAGAGATGGACAGAGCATCTCACGGATGGACAGAACATCTCAGAGATGGACAGAGCATCTCATGGATGGACAGCTCATCTCACGGATGGACAGAACATCTCAGAGATGGACAGAGCATCTCACGGATGGACAGAACATCTCACGGATGGACAGTGCATCTCACGGATGGACAGAGCATCTCACGGATGGACAGAGCATCTCATGGATGGACAGCGCATCTCAGAGATGGAAAGAGCATCTCATGGATGGACAGCTCATCTCACGGATGGACAGAACATCTCAGAGATGGACAGAACATCTCACGGATGGACAGAACATCTCACGGATGGACAGAGCATCTCACGGATGGACAGTGCATCTCACGGATGGACAGAGCATTTCATGGATGGACAGCTCATCTCACGGATGGACAGAACATCTCAGAGATGGACAGAGCATCTCACGGATGGACAGAACATCTCAGAGATGGACAGAGCATCTCACGGATGGACAGAACATCTCACGGATGGACAGAGCACCTCACGGATGGACAGTGCATCTCACGGATGGACAGAGCATCTCACGGATGGACAGAGCATCTCACGGATGGACAAAGCATCTCACGGATGGACAGAGCATCTCACGGATGGACAGAGCATCTCACGGATGGACAGTGCATCTCACGGATGGACAGAGCATCTCACGGATGGATAGCGCATCTCACGGATGGACAGAGCATCTCACGGATGGACAGTGCATCTCACGGATGGACAGAGCATCTCACGGATGGATAGCGCATCTCCTGGTCTAATGCTTGAATTTATAATTATCATCATCTTTTCTTGGAATGTAAGAGAAACAACAGCTGTTTTGAGACTTCTGGCCTTTCTTGGCACCTTCTGTTGCTAATGAAAATTTAGAATGCCCCCAGCCCTCCTTCTTAAGCCCTAGGTGGCCTCACACTGAATGGTGCCACACAACTGGGTATCTTTCTCCCTTTTAACTATCCTGGCTGTGCTTTCCTTTATCCCACTGCTCTTTGGTTCCTAGGCAGACAAGCTCTCTCCATGACGATGAAGGGTACCACTGGAAAATGATTCATATTGACAGCTCATCATGCCAGCGTGCCTTAAGTACTGACCAGCCTGATCATTGCACGGGTTCTTCTCACTATGCCACCATTTTCTGCATGGTTAGGGTTACTCTGGATATTCGCTTTCTTGACAGTCTCCTTTTTGTTTGTCTTTCTGTACTTCCTAGCCTACAGTTCTAGCTCTGGCTCACTGCTGGCTTTTTCTTTAGAAACCTGGGTCTTACCCTTTAGCAGGCCTGTTTAATCCCATGATTTTAACTTCCCGCATGGCTCTTTTGGGGTTTGCTGGTCCTGGGCTCATCCCCCTGTTGCCTCTAATCTTTGAAATCTTCTTTATGACCCCTTTCTGATTGGGCAGTGCCCTTTCTTCACCTCGTATAGATTAAATAACCCCCCTCTCTTCATCTGAAGATGCTTGGTAGGAATAGGCAGATGTCAGTGCTGCAGTGGGCAGGGCGGATGTCAGTGCAGCAGTGGGCAGGGCTCCTGCTTTTCCTCACTCATGAGTGAGAAGCGTCCATTATAACAACTAGAGAATGGTGGAGGCCAACTCAGCAGCAAGAACCCAAGGCCACTTCCTCAACTGCTCATCCCCCTAAACTAGTAAAGGGAAACGTTTTTTTCCCCCAGAAACTTATCATGTTTCAGTGACTTTAGCTTCTGAGATTATGTACTTAATTTTTTGAAATGTAAGCCAGTTTTTGAGCTAGAAAGAGAGTGACCCCACTTCATAGGTGAGCTACTCTAAGACCTGAAGACCAGCACACAGGAAAATAAACATGGGTGGAATCCAACTTGCAAATGAAGCATGTGTTAAAAACATATTTCTTGGACTGGAGAGATGGCTCAGTGGTTAAAAGCACCTGCTGCTCTTCATGAAGACCCAAGTTCAGTTCCTAGCACCCATCTGGGTGGCTCCTAGAGCTGGGCCTATAGCTCCAGGAGATCCAGTTCCCTCTTCTGGCCTCCATAGGTACCTGTACATACACAGTTCAGGTGTGCCTGTGCACATGCACACATGCTTACACACACACACACACACGCTTACACACACATGCACACATGCTTATACAATGCACACATGCTTACACACACATGCACACATGCTTACACACATGTTTACACACATGCACACATGCTCACACAATGCACACATGCTTACACACACATGCTTGCACACACGCACACATGCTTACACACATGCACACATGCTTACACAATGCACACATGCTTACACACATGCACACATGCTTACACACACATGTATGCACCTACAATGCACTAATGCACTCATACTGAAAAATAAATCTTAAAAAATGTTTTTGTTAATTACGTGTTTCATGGGTAGGGGTAAATACACCATGCATTAGTCTCTCATTGCTCCTGTATAGATGACCGCAAGCTTGGTGGCTTATATCAACACAGACTCATTCTCTTATAGTCTGGGAGGTCGGAAGTCAGAAATGGATGTCACTGGGCTGAAACCAAGGGGTCAGCAGGACCCCCTCTTCCAGATGCTAGGGGGCAGCTGCTTCCTGGTGGCCAGCATCACAGGGCTTTGTTCAGTCACAATCGACCTCGAGTCTCTTGCCCCCTCCTACGAGGGCCAACCTGGGTTCTCCAGGAAAACCCTTCTACTCCTGTAACCTAACCTCCTCTGAAAGTCCTGCTTGCCACGCGTGCAGCATGTGCACTGGACCTGCGCCCGGGACTCGGCTTTTCACAGAGCTTCTGTCTGCAGAAGCCTCAAAGGCTTCAGCTACTGACACACTTGATGTTTTACACTCGCTGACACATCTTCTGCTTGCAGGCCCACTGACCCATTCACTCATTTGCTTTAAAAGCCACATCTGTGCCAAACACCCTGGGGATGCAGTCAGGACTCAGGACTGTATTCCTGGGACCCTGGGATCCTGGCTCCTGACAGCGCGGCATCACCGGGAGGCCATAGAGGGTACCGTTCTTTGTTTTAAGGCAGCACCCCACCATCAGAAGTGACTTACCTCCACTTGACTTTAAGGACTTTCCCCCTATGGGGGTGGGGTGGCCAGGATGGTTGTGCAGTGTTTAGACTTCTAAGGTTAATCATTTTCCTCACTCTGCAATTCTTTCTTAGGCTGGCATTCTGGTGTTTTCTTCATGTGTGTATGTAAGCATACATATACACATGCGCGCGCGCACACACACACACACACACACACACACCCCAAAAATCAACCACAGTCTCATTCCTCAGTTGCTCTATACCTTGTTTTCCAAGGATCTCTCCTTAGCCTAAGCCTACGGCTGGCTGGCCAGTAAGCCCAGGGAATCTGTACGTCTCTACTCCACAGTGCGGATACTGCAAGTGTATGCTCAGTTTCATGTGGGATGGAACTCAAGTCTTGGTTCTTGTGTGACCAACACTTCAGCATCTTATGGAGCCATCTTTCTAGGCCTGGGCTCGCTTTCTCTGTTCTCAGAGCCAGAGAAGTTGGCTCACCTGTTCCTATTCTGCTCTGACCCATACAGCTTCTTACCAGGAGTCCTCGCCCCTCCCAGCTTCTCCTGACAACTCTTGGGTTTGGGGAGCAACGGCACCCAACTTCCCATTTACCTTTGATGTCTATTAAAGGAAATGGATGCAGCAATGTGTCCCTTCTGTGCTTTGTTGTGTCTCCACCTCCCCCGCCACCCTGCAGAGAAAGACTAGACCAAGCACAGCCGACAGTGACCTGGCGCTTGATGACAGCCCTGAAGGTAGAGACGCTGGAGCAACAATCAGGCTTGCAAGTCACATGAGCATTGCACTACGGGAGGCAGGCCTGATTTAGGACTTGGTGAAGGGAGGGGCTCCGGGCACTGTCTAGAAAGGGCTGAGGCTGGGACTGGCTGCCTGCCTGGCTCTTGGTCCTCCTAGGTTACTGCAGCTAGTTTCCGGCCTCTGAGGGAGCATCCTTGTGCGGAAAGAAGCACACACGGGCAAGGGTAACATAGTCTCTGGGAGGGGAGCCGAAGGCCAGGTGGCAGCAGCTGAGAGGGCTGGCACAGGGACCCGGAGTGGGGGTGAGGTCCAGAGATGGCGCAGGTCCCCTTGGGGGAGTGAGTCCAGGGATGACGCAGGTACCCTGAGTGGGGGTGAGGTCCAGGACTGGCACAGGTCCCCCGAGTGGGGGTGAGGTCCAGGACTGGCGCAGGGACCCCCCCCTCCCCCCGAGTGGGAGTGAGTCTAGGGCTCGCGCAGGGACCCCGAGTCGGGATGAGGTTCCTCCACTCTGAGTAAGTTCTAACAACTGAAGTAACTAGAAGCTATGCTTGTATTGTCAGAGTTGGCTAAGGAGTCTCTCGGTGGAACCAGAGGAGAGAAGAGACTCTGGTCACTGCTGGCGGGATCCAGGGTAGAGACAGTGATTTAGAAGAAGTCAGGAAAGTCTAGCAGCCGTGATCCTCAGAACTGTCCTACTCTTTCTACCCATGAAAGAAGGCTTCCCTAATTCCATGAGATAAACTGGCCAAAGTCTCTACCCCGCCCCATAAACACTCTTTTTCCATAAGCTAGAAGGCCGGTTCTCAGCTGGGCTGATTCTAATGCCTGAGGCCATTTAGCAATGCTTAGAGATGTTCTTTGTTGCAGTAACTGGGGGTGGAGCACTGCTGGCTCTTTGGCGGGGAGAGGCCAGGAAACTGATCAAAGTCCTACATTGTACAGGACAGCCCAACCCCAGAGAATCATTTGGCCTCAAATGTTGGCCATGCTGAGGCTGAGAAGTAGGCTTCACAGAGCTCATTTCTGCTGCAGCCCAAGGGCATATGCCTCATTATCTGGCAAAGTTCAACCTTAGCATCCTAGGTTGGCACAAGCTTGCTCATGTGCAGTAAGACAGAGCACGCAATCTCACAGGGTATGTGCTCTTGGAAAGATGTGGAACCCACAGCCTTCAGATGTGACTTCCAGGCCGAATGACATCGGGAGACGACTGAATGAGCTAAACTGTGTGAATGGCAAACAGGAAAATCCAGATGACAAGCCATTCTGTGGGACAGCTGGCCCAGCCTTAGCGCTAAGTGAACAGGAACCGGACTTACAGTATAGAGAACGAAGAGCTGTAATGCTCACTCAGTGTGTGGCCAGGTAGTATCTCAGAAAAACTACTGTACAGGGCCACTTTGGGGAATCAACCAAGTAAACTTTGACATAATTATGGCATTACACGAAATAAAATTTAGTATAAAGGGCAAGTAGAAAATTGTTAAAAATAGGTACAGTAAAAGTTCCAGAGGCTATGCAAGGTTCTGTGATAGCTCCCGTTGGCTGTCCACTCTTCCTATCTGGAAAGAGGGAGCTTCACATGGAAGATTGCCTCCATAGACAGACCTTTGAGTGGGGGAATTTTCTTAATCGCTAATTGATGCAAGAGGGCCCACCCTACTATGGGCAGTGCCATTCCTGGGTGGATGGTCCTAGGGATGTGTAAGCTGAGCAAGCTAGAGGAAGAAAGCCCGGAAGCAGCATTCCTCTGTTGTCTCTGTTTCGGTTCCTAGTGCAGGTTCCTGCCTTGACTTCCTGTCTTGGCTTGCCCGTGATGGATTGTAACTTTAAGCCAAGCAAGCCCTTTCTGCTCCAAGTTGCTTTTGGTCACAGTTTATACCAGCAACAGAGAAATAATCTTGGGCAAGTTCTAACACTGACAATCTGAGCAGTGGGAAGATTGTACATAAATGCTTTTTGCTTTTTTATGTTTTCACTTTTTCTACAGTAGATGCATACTTCTATAATATTAAAAAGTATTAGAGTTTTGGATACAGTTTAGATTGATGAGCTAGGCTGCCTGGTAGTGGTTTGTATAGATCTAGGAATGGTGGATATTCACAGAGGGATCACAGGAGGTCTGTTTTCAGAGAAGTTAAAAATAACAAGCAGGAGGGAGAGATAATCTTATGGGCCCTGAAGAGGAGAGGAGCAAAGCATCAGACTTCTGGGGAACTGGGAATTACAAACACGCATTGGCGTTTGTATGTGGGGTCTGAAGTAGCAATAAGCAAGTCGTTATGATTGAGGACAGAATCGAGAGGAAGGGCAGTTAGATCCACATAAAAACACTCAAGAGACGTTCTGCCATCACGGACACTGAAAACTGACTTTCCACGGAAGCCAGGACACAAGCTTCTGAAATATGACGTTATCAGAATTGTTAAGTGGGCTTTAAACACAGACAACATATTTGTGGAATTGGATGCTGATGGGCGCAGGATACTAATATTGTAGGACTTCACACCCTTGCTTGCCCAGCATTAAATGCTGGAGTCAGAAGGAAGCAATCAAAGATCATTCTCCATGGCAAACCTGCAAAGCAATCCTGCAACATGACAAGGCCATGTCCCATTGTCAGGGTCAGAAGGAAAATTCTGGCATTCTGACAGCTCACATGGGCATGTGTGGTTCCCACGCACTTCTCTTCTCTTTGTGGTTTAATTCCATCAAGGGCCACAGAGCTAAATGGACATCTCAGCTTCCACCCTTCTTGCTTCTCTGCCTCAGTCCCGGAACACTGTGATGTAAGCCTATCTCCCAGCTCCAAAGGAAGCATTTGAATGTCCCCAGATATGTGGTTTTTTTTTTTTGTTGTTGTTGTTGTTGTTAGTTTGATTGGTTGGTTTTAGACCCCCCCTCCCACCTCCCAAGCTTGGGCTATGATCAACTAAAGGATGTGTTCTCTACTTAGAGTTGATGAACAGCTGATATTTGGGGTTCGGAAATCCTCAGGGGACACTCCATAGGTGTGGTTAAGCAAATGGCCCAGTCTTAGGTGACTGGGTGAGTCCCCAGAGCCTGGCCGTTGGAACTGCCCATATCAGCATCTAATCTAATGTTCCTTGAGACAGAACAGTGTCTCCCAGGAAAGTTTGTGACTGAGGGTTAAGACAAACTCTTTATTTAAAATACCAAGCTCCTTCCTTGAAATATGCTGCCATTAAAAATAAATGGCTATATTTGTTTTCTAACAATAATAACCATTTTACTATCTTAAGGTTCCCTGGAGTGGCATCCCTGTTAGAAACAGGAGTTATACATGATGAGATTATATACACGCAAGCTTTTTGTTGTCAGGTTAGTTCTTGATGAGTTAAGAGAAATACATTTTCTATTGATATTCAACATCTGGTGTCCTATGACATCTGTAACTAAATAAGCAATTGTCTTGGGCATAGTATACAATATTCTTTAGAAAAGCGTGTGTCTCTGTCTGTAAGAATATTACCATGCAAGCAGTTAGTCACTCTAGGACAGCATATTTAGGTCGGATTCAGAAGGTTATATGACTGGAATTTGTTAATTTATTTCCTGCTGGTGTGGGAGTGCGTATGTATGGGTGGGTGTGTATGTGCGGGTGAAGACACGGAAGTCTGGGAGCAATGCTTGCCTTCTATCAATCTCTACATTATTGTCATTGTTAGCGTTTGAGACAGGGTCTGTCACTGAACCACTGGCCATTGAGCCCCACGGTTCACCTCTCTCTCTGCCTGGCTTTTCCATGGAAACTGAGGATCTGAACTCAGGTCCCCATGCTTGCACAGAAAGAACTTTTCCCACCGAGCCACCTCCCCAACCCATTATAACCAAGTGTTAGTGAACCACTATAAACCGGCAGATCCCAAATTACTAAGGGGCTCAGGGGCCTCTGTCACCTTCTCTTTCCTGAATTTAAAGCAGTGCGCATGTGCCAAGGGTTATTTCTCAAACACAATCGAGCACAGAGGAGTTACGTCAGGGCATGTTTGTTTTACATGAAAATCTATGCACCTTTAATAAGAAACTAAGGTGATTGAGAGCTGCCGTTAGGACGCGCAAGTCCCCTGCACCTCTGCAATGGGCGTGAGGAAGACTCTGGCGCCTGCTCTCCCAGGCCAGCAGTAAGTTCCGGGCTCTCTCAGGAGTGCACATCTCACTTTCTATCCCAGGCTCTAAAGCCTTGGCTAATTCACCAGCTCTGCAGTGTAAGAGAGCTGCATCCGTGTATTGAGAAGATGCTATTTCAGATATTATAACACACATGATATTTTACACAAATAGAAACACACTGCATATCTTTTGATAACTTGCTATTTTCACCAAATCATAAAAGTTTGGTTTTTTGCCCCATATATCAATAGATATGCATGAGTTACATTCTTTAAAATTATTTCATTATATGGATATTCTATATTATATTCTACCATCTGCTGTTTCTGAACTCCTTTTAGGTATGTTTTCCTATTATAAACACAACTACCAGACATCCTATGTACACACATGTTTGCATGCTCTTGTGAATATTTATAGAAGCTAAATTCATAAGCATGAAACTGCTAGACAGCATGCATGTCTGAAATTTAATAGCTATTGCTGAATTATCCTCCAAGAAGGTTTAATCACTTTCCTTCCCAACCACACTGTACATTCCCCCAACATTGTGTCCATAAATCTTTATTATTTTATTCAAATTAATTTATAAAAGGGATTATATCATTTTAGTCTTGTGCCTTTTTTTACTAGAGAGAGAATGAATATCACTTTAAATATTTACTGACAAAACCTTTTTCTCCCTTTGGGAAAATCTTGTTTATATCTAAAAATTTCTCCTAGATTGTTTATCTACCTTCATAGATCTGGAGGAACTCTTTTATGATGGA
Organism: Microtus oregoni; assembly: GCF_018167655.1. Lineage (NCBI taxonomy): Eukaryota > Metazoa > Chordata > Mammalia > Rodentia > Cricetidae > Microtus > Microtus oregoni. The sequence goes on along the minus strand of NW_024543070.1, from coordinate 37,744,264 downwards.
TATTAATCTCTTGTTGCAAATATTTCTTCTACTAAGACATTTTCTATCTGAATATGATCTTCTTTGCTTCACATGGATCTTTAAAAAAATTCCTTGTGTATAAGTCTTAAATATAACCTTTCTGTCTCAAAATAGAAATTCGTTTTTTGAATACATTCTGCCCACTTCTTATCAAATTTATTTCCACCTGTACATTACAATTTTTGTTGTGCTTTTTTCTGTCAGAAGCTATCAGTGATACTTGTTATTCTGTTGATTGGAGGGCATTGGTTCTGCATTTAGAGGTTCTAATTAGTTCTCTATCAGTTCTAATAGTATTCAGAATTAGTAGCTTTAAAAATCTTCTATTTAGAGAAACATTACCAGCCATAAAAATTCTATTTCACGCATTCCTTTCTAATACTAACACGTTTTATGTCTCTCTGGTCAAATTCCATTGCCTGCCAGGCTCCCTTTACTATGGTTGATGCCAATTCTTGCTACTCCATTTAAAAGGAGAAATTCTAAAAGCATATTTAAATTTCTGGGAGACAAATTTTTATTGAGTTAAGTTCCTTTTACTATCTAAAATGCTAAGACATAACAGAAATTAAATTTGAATTTAACCAACTTCTTTTCAATTTCCTAAAATGAAGTATATTATTTAAATAAAAGTGAATGCTTCCTGATCCTACATGAATGGCATGCACTCTGCTCCACAAAGACAGTGTCGCCATGCTAGGGGTTGCTGGTGCCATGTGAGTTGCTGTGCATGGCAAGGGAGTAGGACTAGAAATAGGGTTTTTTTTTTTTTTGAGCACATCAAAACAAATCACAAATTGACTATTAACATGGATTCCCTCACCTTGAAATCATCAGGAATGAGGAGTTTTGATGTTCGTAGAAAATTCAAGATATATCTGAACATCTGTCCATCTCTGTCAATGAAATAGTGCTGTTTGAGACTGTCCAAAACAATGGGTTCTGTACCATCAAACAGTCTTCCGATTCTGTGATAAAAAAAAAAAAAAGAGGGAAGAGTGAAGACAATTAGATCAGTTGTTTGGCCACGAAGACTCCCAGCTTCAGCTTGTGCCACTGTGAAAAGCTTCCACGGACAGCGGACTGCGCCAATCACCCACTCAGCAGAGACGGGTCTGAGACGTGCTGGTCCTTATTGAGGAGAAAACTCAGAATGGTCTCAGGTCTGCTCAGACACGTGCCTGTCTTCCCTGTCTGTCACCTGTAAAGGAAACGCTCCTGAGGTGGCGATCGCTGTGACGGGAGAGCTTTCCCCAGTGTTACCTGCTCTCTGCCATCCGCTTGTGGTGTCACTTCTCCCGCGTGTCTTTTAAACCTATCCTACTGTTTACAAAGGGTTCTGTTTCTAAAAATGTGTTTCAGCGTTTTCCCACTCATGAGCCCCAGGCTTCTAAAAAGACGGCAATAGAGTCCACACTACGAGCGAGTGAGGGCCGGCCAGTGGCACCGGAGCGTGTCGGCAGGCAGTACACTCCTCACCAGAGGCTCATCTGACTTCTCATTAATAGTATGGGTGGATGTATTACCCCATTTTTTAAATACAATTTTTTCAATGTTGTCATAACTTGCCCGTCTTGGTTTTGGAATGTTATTTATTGCTTTAAAGATTATTTTGAAATACTGCATTGTCTAGTACTATGTTGAAATGTGGCAAAGGTCACAGAAAATCAAGTATTCTACTCTTCAACATGACAAATCATATTTTTTTCCTTCTCTGGAATCAGACATGTGAACTTCTGTTTCAATGAAAATATTTCAAAGATAATTCTAAACTCATATCCTACCCAAAGGTGGATGCAAGAAAGCCACCGTGGGTCTGCATTTCTCAAACCCAGCAAGTTTTTTGTTGAACTTTCCGTGAACTAAGCATGATTCTTAAGGGTGCAGATTATCATCGCTCCATGGTTCTTTCTCTCTGTTACTGCTCGTTCTTTTCGCACCGACGCATCAATCAGACAGACAAACCCATTGCGTCACTCACGCGCTGTCTTCCAGGACAGCCTGCTGCAGGATGGGAAGGGATGACACTTGCTTGTCTCTTACTGAAACACTTTACTCTTCACTTAATAACATGATAGATGTATGGTTGACAGGGAAGAAAGGAGGCTGGATTAATGAAACGCTTCCCAGGCCTCTTCCACCAGCCTCAGCACTTTCTACATGTGACAAATCCATTATCCTCATCCTAATGATGAAGAAATCAGGTTGAAAATATGAAGAACTGGCCCAACGGGTTAAGTTGCAATGGGGGATTCGGCTGCCGATAGGACAGGGACAGCCTTGCCCTCATGGGAACGAAAAAAATTGTCACTGCGCAAAGAGAGCTTTTGTTTGAGAGTTGTTTTTGTCTATATTTGCTAAACAAGAACTGTATAATGAAATACAAGCCCTGATACTGATTAATTTAGGGGCCAGCATCAATGGTTTCATCACTTCCTTAAACAGGAATGAAAAGTATTTTATTTTTAATTAAGTCCTATGCTCTAGTGCTCTCGAATACTCACTCCCGAGCCTGGCAGTGCAGGGCACAGGACGAGCCACAGTGCGTGTGTGCTGAGTGGGTAGACAGGAACTGCCCGCTCCTGTGTGAGCAGAGTGCAGAACAATGTGACAGCCACTGACGAGCTGTCATCTGGATGCACGTCTTCCTGTATCGACATTTCCTTTGTATAAAATAGTTCCATTTGTTTTCTAAAATAAGCTTCCCCCTCACAGTTGATGACCAAACCCCACAAGTCATTCTGAGCCCAAAGGTTCACAGGAATAGCGATAGTCCATGGGAGCCAAGAGAAGTTTCTTAAGCTCGACTTAAGAAATTGTTGGCTTTTCAATTCTCCAAATTAGGAAAAGGGTGTCACTCAAATGGGAGTATCGCTGAAATGGGGGTTTTGTCGCTGAAATGGGGGTGTTGTCACTGAAATGCGGGTTTCGTCACTGAAATGGGGTATCACTGAAATGGGTGTTTAGTCACTGAAATGGGGGTGTCTCTGAAATGGGGGTGTCGCTGAAATGTTTTTTACGGTGTAAAACCAAGACAGAAAATGTGATATGTATTCAACAGAAGGTGTCTGAGGCACATGAGAAATTATAAAGAGAAAGCAAGAGAGGAAGAACTCCAGGCAGCCAGTGCAGACTCGAAAGGCAGCTGGGCCGTAGGCAAGGCCTGAGCAGTGGGACTGATCCCAGCCAGGGTTTCAAGGGCTGAGGAGAAGACCCCAGTCCAGCACTGATGTTCTCTTCCTGAATGAAACCCCCACAGTGGTCAAGTCACCTGATCCTGGCCTTGGACCTTTTATCCAGACCTATGACCCAGCGGTATGGAGCTACACTAGTCAACTAGAACCTGAAGGAAATGGGCTCACTACTGCTGGGAAAGACCAGATTGGGTAGGAGTGACCCCAAGGAACAGGAACTAGCAAAGACTAGGCCGACTTACATTCTCCCAGATGGAGGAGGGTAGTGGGAAAGCCTGCATGCTTCAGTCAGAATGGGCTGTGGAGAAAGGGTCAGGACTGTAGGGAGAAAGTGAGAGGATTGTAAACGGTCCTGGGGTGGCGGATACACATTCCTGACTGAGGTGAACGCCCTTATGAGGGGCAGGACCTTCCCTATCTGAGCAGTAAATGTTAGAAGTAAAATGGGATCTCAGTGCTCCACTTTCTGCCCACCTTAAAGGAGGAGCCTGTGAAAACAGAGCAGAAAAGAAGGGCAGGAGGTGCCAACAGCCGTAAGATGCTGTCTCCTGGTGGTTTTGAGATGTGGTAGATTCCTGTGGAAAATTATTGTTTGGCTAAACAAGTAAGGGGAGAAATCAACGGGACGGTACTTCTCGTGGACATATGAATGAGTTACAAATCACGCGGCAGTGGTGTGTAAATGCTGCTGCCTGGAAACTATGTGGACTGATTACAGTGTTCAGACCTTGGAGAACATTCCTGGTTTCCAACTGACCAAGACCAAGCCGTCTCCGGATGATATATGGCTGAGGTCTTTTTTCTCTCCCTTTTAAAAATGTATCTTTGCTAATGCTGAGAAAGACTTCCATGATGTTTTAAAGGTTAATAACTATTTTATTAATAGTAGCTAATTTAATAATAACTAATTTATTCTGGATAACTTCAGCCTCACACCAAAACTGACAGAATAATAAAATGAATCTAAGTGAAGAAAGACACCGTCACCCCCATTTCAAAACCCATGAACTCTTAACTGATTTCGTTTCATTCATGTCCACCTCCCTGCCTCACTGCCCCGTGCTGGGGGATTTGAACTAAATCTCAAAACATCACATCATTTTATCTGAATTCTTCATTAATTACTAGCATTATGAGACCTGCTAGAATCAGATGTAGGTCATGTTGAATATTTTCCTTCTTTGGTGCTTTTTCACATGAGCAGTGCTGAGTCTTCTTGCTTGTTGCTCAGGGCAGAACCTGCGGTGAACAGGCTCCTTTGGGTGAAAAGTTGGCCAGGCTTCCTGCTATACTGGGCTCCCCTTTTACCTGGCATAGTTGTGGTGGACACAGCGTGCATATAAATATGAAAGGGCTAAAATCTGGTTTACCTGCCCCTGTATGAATCTGTCCTTAAAACTGTTTTCTTCTGCAGTCATTCATCTCTAAGACCTGGTTTCTGTAAGTTACTGAGTCGGTTTCTCAAGAATTTCCCTTTCCTCCATGCTTGTGTAATCATTTGGTTATTCATTCAGTATCACTGAGCCCGTCTATACCAGTAATGGGTGTGGGTGCGTGACAAAGACATAGACCTTGCTTTTGTGGAATTTAGTAGTCCACGGGGCTGAATGCACGGACCAACGGCTGCATGCCCTGTGAATCACCATGGTGGAGTGGATGGTAGAATACAAAGGAGGTACAGCCAGCATCGACTCCACGGGGGTTATCAGGGGAGGCTCCCTGGGGTGGAGAAGGAGGGGAGATTAGCTGAGCACTTGGCTAGGAGGTCAGGGCAGGCTGGGGCTCAGGAGATGAAGGCTTCTCCCGCGACTGCTGTGTTGAATCAGGCTGACTGAAAAAGGAGGCTGAAGCAGAGGATGTAGAGTGAGGGGTCCGGTACATCAGGTGATGGGCCGCAGATTTGTTCTGAGAGTGATGGGATTGATGGCGGACTATTCTCTTGGGAATCTTAAGAGAAAGCAAATTTAGAAACGAGACAAAAGTGAGACGCTACCATGTCTGAAGTCACGTCTCCTCACAGCCATGGCTCATCCACACCTGTCTCCCGTGCTTGCTTTTGACCATGTCATGGGCATGGTGTGGTGTCTCTTAGCCCTGGCAGATAATGGAAATTCATGGGGAGCCTTTAAAAAATACCAATCTCAGCCCCTCCCCCCCCAGTTATTCTCATGCAGTTAGGAATAAGGCCCAAATGGCTGTAGTTTTTTAAAAGTCTTCATTTGTTTGTGAGACACGATCTCACTATGCAGCCCAGACTAACCTTGAACTCACAAAGACTCACCTGCCTTGGCCTCCCTCCCAAGTGCTGGGATTAAAGGTGTGTGCCACCACAACCACACTGGGCAACCCTGGACTTTTGGCCGTCCCTCCCTTCCTTCTCCCATATCCCAGATGCTAGGATTCCAGGTGTGCACACCACAGTGCTCTCACTAAGTATGAGTGTAAGGCGGGAGTGGGGGGGGGGCACAGAGACTCAGAGTGAGCCCCATCCACCTGCAGGGTTTCACTTAGTCATCCAGTCACCTTAAACTGTAACAGCCCTCACTCTGATAGCCAACCATGCTCTTAGAAAGGAAAGACCCAGTTCAACCTTTTGTTTTGTAAATGTAGCAACAATCATAGATAGACTCTCCTGGAGACACAGGTGGGCAGAAACAGTTTCTCTAAATCTCATCTCCTGCTCTGTGGTGGCCAGTGGAGATTGGCACATTCCAGCCCCTAGAGGGCAGCCACTCTAAGGCTAGTTATTACTAGGTCCCCTCAACGTCTTAGAGCCACGTGTTGGTCCCTCTTGGTCCCCACAGGTGGCCTGAGCTTCTCATCTTGCAGTTAGGAAAATAAGCCCAGATGTTAAGTCACTTGGCCAAAGGGACCATATTTAAATGATGGCGCTCAGATGACAAGCCTGGTCTGATTTAACAGCTTTTCTTGATCACTAGATCAAGATCAAGATCTTCATTGATGCTTTAAGAAAAAAATCAAACAAACAGCTTATTTTAGGGAAATGTACAATTGTTACAGTTCAGTAAATCTTGATAGTCCAAGATAATATGTTGGTAATTATTGTGTAGGGGAAATAATTTATTTGATAGCCAGGATAGAGAACGCTGAAGATCTGGGGCTTCTAGCCAAAGTCAGTGAAAAAAATGGTGTGCTGTGAAAGCCACCACAACCCAAGTCACAGCAAACCAAGTAAAACACGCAGGACTCCTGCGGTTCCTGTCAACACAGCTGGGAGACCTGCAAGGAGCAGACCTAGGGTGGGAACAGAGGGCTGCAGAGCAGCGAGAGCTCCGGGGAGGATGCGCACAGAGCGGCCTCCTGACCCCACCTACTTGGTCACGACTACCCCAGACGCTGTGTCCTCACACTGAATCTGGAACAGCCGCAGAAGCTGCTGGGGGGGTTCCCAGGCCTTCTGCAGCCACCTTCTGTCCCCAGTTCTTACACCCTACACTTCCCACAATACCTGGGAGACACCTGAGCACATCCTGTTTCTAGGCGTGGAACTGGACACTTGCTTTGTTTATCTAGGGACAAATGAAACCTTCCCAGCTCTCTAACCCAACCACCATGGTAACCAGAGGGGGTCATTCATTACCTGCAGTTTCCGTAGGACGGACGTGACAGGGAGATGAGAAAAACCCTTGGAGAATGAACTCCTAAGACTGACCAAGAGGCAAAGGGGAGGAAGGGGAGGAAGGACATGAGGTGGGCCTTTATACCCATGCAGGAGTTTTTTCCCCAATAAATGCCTCTACCTTCCCATTCTAAGGGAAAGATGGCTTAGACTGGGGAGAGAGACTCCATTTAGTTTCTGGTCGAGACACTTTTGCTGGCTACCAGATTCAGAGGTAACTCCCAAATGACCTCTTTAGCACTGGGGGGTATTTTTAAGCTATAAGTAGTACCCATTAGTTGAAAATTGGGAGGATGTAGAGGGTGGAAATTAACTGAACAGAAAGAAAATCTATCATGAGTCTACCACCTAATGGAGCATTAAAAAGAAATTAATTTTGGATATGAAAAGCACCCCCAACACAAACACACACACACACACACACACACACACACACACACACACACACGAGTACCTTGCCACCAAAGGTCCCCAACTGGTGATGTACTATTGCGAAGTAACTGGATGGATGGGGTGCTAACTTCATCAACATGTTAATGAGTTCCCAGCCAATGGGCTATCAGAAGTGGGACCTAGTTGGAGGAACAGGTCACTGGGGATGTGATTTAAAAGTTGTATATTTGTCCCTAGGCCTTTCTGCTTCTTTCTCTGCACTCCTGGGTACCATGAGGTAACCAGTTTTGTTCCATCACGTGATCCTACGATTCTGTGCCTCTCGTCAGCCTAACAACAATGGAGTCAGCTACTGTAAGACAAAATAAGCCTTTCGCCCTATGAGATGGTTTTGCCAGGCAACTGAAGCTGATGGCACAAAAAACATGAAGCTTTAGATTTTTTTTTAATGTCTTCTATTTTGGCTTCCCAACCAAATTTCTTCCCTAACCTAATATGTGAAGTCTAAGATAGATGGAAGACATGGTAGAGGGATGGGTAAGGGCACTTGTGTGTCCATGCACAGCTGTGTGTGTGTGTGTGTGTGTGTGTGTGTGTGTGTGTGTGTGTGTGTGTTATAGGTGTGGGAGAAATGTCACCACAGGGTTTGGCTGGCCTCAGAACATCAGGGAGATAAGCACACACGGGCAGAGATGACTGTGATCAAGGGGTTCCTTCCTTTCTTTTCTGCTGAGATTACAGAGGAAGGAGAGAGGGGGTGAATGAAGAGAGATGATACATTAGTAACGAATATGTTTACAACATAGCAGTAGATTAATCGAGGGATTCCATGATACCTTCTCTGCCATGACAGACGATATTTCCTGAAACCGTGAACAAAAATAAGGAAGGAGAAAAAAAAAACACCCTGAATGATCATAAAGAACATTTCATTTCAAGCAAATAAAATGTTGTTTATGATCATCCAGGGTTCTGGAATAATTCTTAAATTTTCCAGTCTTGGAGAATTTCATGTTTTGTGACTACAGATAAAAATTGATTTAGATCTTGTTATAGAAATGGATAGAAGTAATTTAAGGGAAGAAAGAAAATAATTTCTTAAGTACAACCCAAAGCAAATTGTATCTACTTATGGGAAGCCATGCTTCCAGCACCTTCTCCCTAGGGCAGCATCGTTTCCTGTGATAGATGGAACTGGAGGCAGCGGGGAGGAGAGACAGCGGGGAAGAAGGAAGAACATTTAAAGTGAAAATGACAGAGCGTGTGCAGTGTCAACACGGGAGCTTGGCTCAGAGACGCACGGCTCAGTGCAGGCCAAGGGGACTTAATCTACGGGAAATGTTGAATGCTTTTATTACTGTTGTTGTGTTTGTGTGCTCCCATGCACACATGTGCCTAAAGTGTCCTCACTTGCAGAGCGGGTGTAATAATACAAAGGCAAAGCCGGGAGTCTTCCTCATGTGCTCTCTGCCTCACTTTTGAGCCAGGGTTTCTCATGGAGCCTTGAGTTCACAGACTCCCTGCCTGGGAGCCGGCTCCAGCACCTGCCCTCTCTACCTTCCAGAGGATGATGGGTGTGCACCAGCGCACTGGGCTTTGTATGTGGGTGCTCGGGGTCCCAATTCAGGGCCTCAGGCTTGTACAACAGGTACTTTACTCACTAAGCCATCCCCAGCCTTTCAGCTTGAGTTTTGATTTTGTTGTTGTTATTTTAACTAGAGAAATGGGATCCCATCCGACAGCGAATTTTTACAAGGAGCATGTGGACACGCGGTAAAACATTCACTGTTCTCTGCGGGGCACATGGTGTCAAGTCATGACTTCATGAGGCTCCCTACTTTACAGGCGAGGACGCTGCAGCAGGCCGATAAATAACCATGCCAGAACTCCCAAGGCAGCTGGACCACAGGCCCTGGCTCGGACTTCTCCTTTACTGCCCAAGGTTGTTTTATCTCTCTGTAAAGTACCATGCCCTCTTGCCATGGACTCGGTAACTGTTGGCAGAGGTTCAGCCTTCAATGATTGAGTGCTGTGCCCAATCAGATGTCAGCCTTAGACAATTGAGTGCTGTGCCCAATCAGATGTCAGCCTTAGCCGACTGAGTGCTGTGCCCAATCAGATGTCAGCCTTAGCCGACTGAGTGCTGTGCCCAATCAGATGTCAGCCTTAGCCGACTGAGTGCTGTGCCCAATCAGATGTCAGCCTTAGACGACTGAGTGCTGTGCCCAATCAGATGTCAGCCTTAGACAATTGAGTGCTGTGCCCAATCAGATGTCAGTCTTAGCCGACTGAGTGCTGTGCCCAATCAGATGTCAGCCTTAGACAATTGAGTGCTGTGCCCAATCAGATGTCAGCCTTAGACAATTGAGTGCTGTGCCCAATCAGATGTCAGCCTTAGCCGACTGAGTGCTGTGCCCAATCAGATGTCAGCCTTAGACAATTGAGTGCTGTGCCCAATCAGATGTCAGCCTTAGCCGACTGAGTGCTGTGCCCAATCAGATGTCAGCCTTAGACAATTGAGTGCTGTGCCCAATCAGATGTCAGCCTTAGCCGACTGAGTGCTGTGCCCAATCAGATGTCAGCCTTAGATGACTGAGTGCTGTGCCCCAGTCACAATTCTTCCCATCTAAAGGACAAGGCTGAGTGGGACAAAGAGAACTGGATCGCCCGAGTGTGCTCCTGGTTCATGCGAGTGTCTGTTTTAAATGGTTTCTAGAATGAACGGCTATTTTTCTCAGATGAGCCCAGGACAAAATCTTCGGGCCTTTTCCTGGAGCCCAGCTGGGTATTTTCAGTGAACACAGTCTCTTTCGGTTTTTGTCTTGCTTTCTGTGTGAACAGGCAAGCATGAACATGTGTGCACAGGCCTGCCTCCGCAGCCACCCCCTTCCTCCTCCCAACAGTCAGTTCTATATTTAGAGGGATTTTTGACACGCTCCTTAGGCTTTTCTCTTGATTTCAGAACTCTAGAATATGTTTTCCATTTTCCAGTAATAATCCCTATTCAGTCGGGGAAAATGCTATAATAGCTAACATTTATTGAGAGTGTGTTCAACACTCGGCTGAAATTTTTACAGATTATCTGCTTGAATTCTCACCACGGTAATACTAAGTAGAAAAATGCCTAGTACAGGGAACGTTTGATTGTAGCAGTGCAGAAACTGGGTTGTAGTACCATCAAGTAGCCTTGAGGATGCTGAGCTACTCTGTGTTCCTAAGAGTGGGGGCCAGTCCATCTTTGAACTGTCCCAAGCCCCTTTCTTCCCTTAAACTTGCAAAACCACTGAAGCACACTAAATGTCAAGCTGGGGATGAAGATACATGATTGACCTTGCTCAGCGTGTGTGAGTACCGGGGTTCAATCCCCAGCACTGCAAGGCAAATCAAAGACAAGAGCTGAAGTTTAGGCCTACAGTACTGTCCTGAGTCTGCCCACCTGTCTCAGAGCCCAACTCCTGACCCTTTCCTGCCTGCCATCTTGCAGTTATGGTCCCTCCCTCCCTCCCTCCCTCCTTCCCTCCCTCCCTCCCTCCCTCCTTTCCTTCTTGTCTCCCACCCTCTTTCTTTGCCTCCCTCCTTCCTTTCTTTCTTCCTACCTTCCTTTCTTGGACCTTACATCTCTTTCCCCTCCTATCTTTCTCTGCTCCTTCTCATGGTGCCAAATCCTCAAACCCAGCACACACCACATGCTGGCCAAACACTCTACCACCAAACCACATCCCCAGGTCTTCACATTGCTTCTGACAGGAAATTTTGAGTGAATCTGAGCTGTGCCTGATGTCTACCCTTATTCCTGGGCTTCTTTGTCATGACAAACCTGATTAGCGGATTATGAATGTGATACAACATTCTCGGGTCTTCCACCCTGTCTAGCAAATCCCCGGGTCTGTCCCCTGGCACTGCGGCTTACAGGTGAGCCCTGGCCCCCTCTCTCCTCATGCTTTGTGACCACCAATAAGCACAGGCTGGGGAGTGGAGTGTGCCTACGCTTCCTTTGTTGTTGCACGGTTCCAGACTGTTGGAAATCACTGACAATATGCCACAGTCGTTGCTTCACACAAACGCACATCATATTGATCATACGAGAGGACGATGGCCAAGCCAACGTTTCTATTTTCAACTTCACAGTTTTCCCCACTTGTGATCCTGCCAGCAAAACAGTGGCTTATAATGAAAGTATTTAAATCTTTTGCTTAGTATGTTTAAGAGAAAAATATAGAAGCTTAACAGAGTTTAATGAAAAGAACACAAAATTGCCAGGAGACCAGGCCAACGCTTTTCTTACATCTTCAGGAAGATGGACAGAATACTGAATCCACCTAGGCTTATTTGTACTGCTTTCTTAATCTCCCGTGTTCAGAGACACAAATGCACAACCTACCATATGCATAAATACCACACATGTACATAAATGCATGGACATACATACATGTCACACATACATACTAACATGCACAACACACACACATATATAAACTTACACATCACATGCATAAATACTTCACAATGCAGTCATGAATGCATAATTACATGCGTACATGACACACGTATACACTGATGCACACTCCATATGCATAAACACCACACATATATAAATGCATGTGTAAAGACATGCATACATGCCATATACAAATGCACATTCACATGTGCATATGCACCAGAGACATATACAATACATGACATATACATGCATATATGGCACACACATATAGAAATTCACACCTAGATAAATGCATGCACGCACACACAAATACACAAACACACACACAGGTACACTGTCTTAGTTAGGGTTACTATTGCTGTGATGAAACACCATGACCCAAGCAACTTAGGTAGGAAAGGGTTTATTTGGCTTACACTGCATCATCAGAAGAAGTCAGGACAGGAACTCAAACAGAGCAGGAACCAGGAGGCAGGAGTTAATACAGAGGCCATGGAGGAATGCTGCTTACCGGCTTGCTCAGCCAGGTACCTTATAGGACCCAGGTCCACAAGCCCAGGAATGGCACCACCTACAATGAGTTGAACCCTCTCACATCAATCACTAATTAACAAAATGCCCTATGACTTGATCTTTTGAAGGCATTTTCTCAATTGAGGTTTCCTTCTTTCAGATAACCCTAGCTTGTGTCAAGTTGACAAAGTTAGCCAACACACACACACACACACACACACACACACACACACACCTTCATTACTACCGTCATTCAAGAGTTTATACAGCAACAGTCTCATTTAAATACTGAGAGCATCAAAAGATGGTTGAATGAATGGAAACAAATTCATCCTGTGACCATATGACTTTAGAGTCATGAAGCTTAAAAACACATCCAGAAACTGGGCTTTCCAAGGACACCACCACCTCAGGACAGTAAGCTGGGCCTTCTTAAGAGAAGAGAGAAAAGCTGAAAACTGAAATTCATTCCACAGAGTCAGCAGCACATAGACATGTCAGAGGGTGCACTGAACATCCTTGTGGTCAACAGCCTCTCAGAATCTGAGTGTTTCGTTGGATCACCGTGGAATGTGCCTGTTTGGCTATATGCTCTCTGAAGCCACTATTTCTAGGTGATTCTGTGCATGTACTTAGCGGTCACCAACTCAAAGTGTCATGTGATCAACATGGCCTGCGGAGTCAGGCCTGTGCCTCAGGACCTCATGCTCAGCAGCTAGAAGCTGGCCTCAGCAGCATCACAAGTTCTGGGGTTGGCTGCTGAGACCTTGTGCTAACTGCCTGCTCACAAAAAGTTCAGATCTGTTCATGATCTAAAGACAACTCTTACAGGTGTGTGCTTGGGAAACTCTCAAGAAGGCTCCTGACAACTCTCTGCCTTTGGCGCTGCAGGGCCAAGAACACTCGCTCTGGAGATGTCTGTCTGGGGGGATCACCACTTCCCTGCTGAGCTTATGGTTGGTTCACGTAGTTCAAGAGTTCCCCACAGAGGTCCATGCCAGACCTTCAGCACACTGAACAACAGGTGTATCTCTAGATATTTCTCCCCATGCTCTCCAACAACAAACACACAAACAAAAAACCAGAAGAACCAGGCCCCAACCTACAGATCAGCTAAAGACGTAAACGATTCCAGCTAGGAACGAGAACTTGTCGTTATTCCTCTCTTGCTTCGGGTGGGCATACACAGAAGCCGGCAGCATTAGTCCATCGACATGGCAGCAGCCGCCTACTTGTTCTTCCACCCCCCATGCAGAAGTCCTGAGGAAAAGGGAAGTGCTTTTGCCAAGCAGATGAGCTCCTCACGTGCCCACCAGCACCCTGTTCTTGGAGAGACAAAGCCACTGCTTTCCTGTCCAGCTTTCCAAGCATCTCAGACACCGCATGGTGGGAAGAAAGGAACGTGCCCCATTCGAACACAGTTTCACGTGTTAGCCTAGTTGTTAGGACCTTTAGTCCAATAATTTAATGCATCTACTAATTCTCTTTCTGAATTCTCCCTCATGCCCGTTCATTCCTTACATGGTATATTGCCAAAATGTGAGGTGAGACCTCTTTCCTAAAGTGCTTAAGACTATAGATTAATGGGCCAGTCTTGCATTATTCCTTAAAGACAGAACTAGAGGAAAGAAAGGTGGGTTCATCTAGGCATATAACTAAGTTGGTAGAATGCTTGCCTAACGTTCCCAAGGGCTTAGTTTCAATCAATGGGTGTGGGGTGCCTACCTGTAAACCCAACACCTCATGTACAGACAGGGAGATTGGGGTGGGGGGACGGGGTCACGGGCTACATAGTCAGGTTTACCTGAGGCCCCAAAGACAGAGGTGTTGGGAAGGACCTTTCTTTTCTTTTTGTATGGATTGAGCTCTTTTGAGGCCAGGGGAGATTTCAGGTTTTAAGTAAGCTCAGAAGTCCTCAGGATCATCTAGGTTGTTTTTTAAAAATAATTTTTTAAATGGGGGGACATACTGAGCTTCATGAGGTTAGGGCGGATCCTACAGCTCACTAAGTCCAAATCAAAGAGGTAGACGGTGTGAGCGCCAGTCCACCTTTCTGGGATAAAGCTCCCCAGCCTGTATGCTTTGCATTGCTAAAACATCCTGGTTCTCTGGTAAGGTGCAATGCCATTTCTAAGTCACCTGATACAGGCATTTACTAACAACATGAAGCCATTGTTCAGAGCCAGTGTCACTTCCAGGGACATGGTGCTGTTTTGTTTTGTTTCACTGAGCATGTGCATGCATTCATGAATGAGCTGAGTGTGCGCATGGAGGTCAGAAGGCAGCCTTGGGCCTCAGTGCTCAAGTCCACCTGTTTTGAGATGGGTCTTCCTCTGTTATCTGCTGCTATGCATGCCAGGCTAGCTGGCTGGACAACCTCCTGGAGTCTCCTATCTCTGCTCTGCCTCTCCAGGAGAAACACTGAGATTAAGATACTAACTACCACATGTTTGTGAGCTCTGGGGATTCAAATCTAGGTCTTCATGATTGCACAGAAAGCGTTTTACCCATATATCCCTCCCCCCAGTTCCCAGTGTGGTCTCCTGATTATATTCAACAACTCACTGATACAGTTGTAGGGCAATGACTCTTTCTGCCCTCAGACTGAGGAGCTTTTGGGTATCTGCCTTGGGATGAAGATTCCTGGAAAACATACAATGTAGTAGTTTGAATGTAACTGGCCTCCATCATCTCACAGGAAGTGGCACTATTGGGAGGTGTGGCTTTGTTGGAGTGGGTGTGGCCTTGTTGGAAGTGTGTCACTGTGGGAGCAGGCTTTGAGGTTCCCTGTGCTCAGGATACTGCCCAGTGTTGCAGTTGTTTTCCTGTTGCCTGCAAGAAGTAGGACTCTCAGCTATTCCCCTGGCACCATGTCTACATGCATGCTGCCACACTGCCCACTATGATGAGAATGAACTGAACTTCTGAACTGTAAGGCAGCCACAATTAAATGTTTTCCTTTATAAGAGTTGCCATGGTCACGGTGTCTCTTCACAGCAACGAGGATTCAGGAGCATTTACTCCGGCTGGAGAGGCCAGCAGGGGAAGCTAAGCTTCATCTCCAGAGCCCACATCAAAGCTGGGCACTGCGGCACATGTCTGCAATCCCAGGTCTGGGATTCGAAGAGACAGAAGGATCTGAGTGGCTTGCTGGCCGGCTGGTTGAGCCAAATTAGCAAGCTGCAGCTTCAGGGAGAGACCCTGTCTCAAAGAACGTAAGGCTAGATAGGTCATGGGCCCTAGGGGAAATCTACTACCATTATTCTCTAGATGAACATAGCAACAAAATAACTCCTAATGACATTGTCATACCCACAGATCAGGGTACCACTCAACCTTACCAGAGAAGTTTCTTCTTGCAGCAAACGGTAATTAACACAGAAACCCACATGGTCAATGTACAGAGAGGACACTGGGTTGCACAGAAGGAGGCAGCCTGGTAGGGTAACAGGAAAATGTCCAACAGGAAGCTGGGTTCTTGACAAATTCGGTCATAATTAACACACATGATATGACCTGAAGTCCTGCCTGTAACCATCCTTCTCTGGTATTCCCAGACTCTAACAGCAGGGTGCCAGCAGGTACTTACATGTGAAGGCCCTTTGCCTTCTTTCCCAGTCTGACCGGAAAGAATGAGGACTAAGCAAAAGCATTATTTGCTTCCATGAAGCCTCAACACACATTTATTTCAACAGATTTAATTCACTACTTCAGTCAAAACCAAACATAACTTCACATGCAAAAATGAAGGACAATGCTGGTCACTAATGGCATTGTGGGTGATCAAGCAGAGAAGAGGCTGCTCTACACCAGGGCCTGCAGCGTGGACATCCTGTGTGTCCCTGACCACTGGCACAGAGGGGCAAAGTAGAAATCCCCATATGTACTGGCAAATGCATCACAGGACACAGGAAAGACTCAGCATGCCACAGCAGTGAAATTCTGCTTCCTGGTGAAAGGCAAACTGGACTTTCAGCTTAACTTTATTTTAAGATAAACAAAGACATTTCTTGGAGAAAGAACTAACTATATGAAAATTATCTTTAGATTTAATACAGTGGGCACATTAATTCCCAGAGAGTCTATTTATCATGTGCAGTACTCTTTTCTAAGATAGTGTCTCATATAGCCCAGGCTAGCTCAAACTCATAGTGTAACAGACATGGCCCTACACTCCCGATCCTCCTTCCTCCACGCCCAGCTATTTCTTAGTAGTAATTCACTATCTGGTGAACTGTTGCTTTTGACTGCTGTTTTCTATGGTACTTCTGTCTGACAAGCTATAGAGGTGGTTATAAGAGACTAGGGCTTTTGTAGGCCATTGAGTGTTGCATTGATGGAAGGGAAAACACAATAATCCATGAATGGACATCAGAACGTGGTGGGGGAAAGTATAGGCACTTTCTTGTCAAGTGCAGTTATCTTGTCTCTAAATTATACTTTGAGACAAGACTCTCCGAGTCCACACATCCACCCACACTGAAAGCAAGCAAGGCCCATCTTGTTCTCCTGTGGCCAAGGAACCGTACAGTACCTATTCCTAAAGGATAGTCTCCCAGCACTAAACAGAAAAGCGGGCTCCTTATTTAAACATAGAGGTCTTTTCCATTGTTCACCTGCATCTCAGAGGAGCAAACTGTGGGAAATCAAGACTGTAAAATGAGGAGAGGAGACAGAGAAGGAAGAAGCCTCCCCATTAGCCCTGGGAAACTCCAAACGCTCCATTTCCAGGGTCCCAAAGTCCGAGGCTTTGCAAGCCTTGCTCCTCAGTCACTGGGTGCATGTCATTTCATGGAGATAGCAGTATCTTCTCCCCTTCTCCCTTTCTGCGGACAGTTCATGGCTGACCTACCCTGTGACACTTTAACATAGGCACTGAATTATCCAACACGTGGCTCAAAAGGCAGGGCATCAAAACGGCTTAGTCTCTGGCATGCAGTAGCCTTCTGTGTTTGTCTGTCTGTTTGCTCTTTAGGTTGATTCTCTCTCTGCAGCCCAGACAAGCCTCATCTGGGATCCTCCTGTCTTTGCCTCCTGAGACCTCAGATTACAGATACACACCACTGAGCCTGGCTCCATGCAGCAATTCTGGAGAAAAGTTTGGCGAACCATTTGGCAAATCAGATGCATTCATTTTAACAGCATTTATTTCCTGAGGTCTTTAAAATCTGGGCTCATGTGATAACACAGTGGGACCCACGTCTAGAAGTGACAGCATTAAAACTGGAAGCACAAAGACAGGAAATGTGACATCACAGAATCCCCACATCTAGTGTTCTAGGCCAGGATACAAGTGCACAGAAATGCAAACATTGTATTTGTCTTCAGAATATGGGCTTCAAAGATCCTTTTATTTCAGGGTTTTAAAAATATTTACTACATTTAAAATTATATGTGTATATGTGTGTGTGTGTGTGTGTGCGTGTGTGTGTTCATGTGTGAGTTCAAGTGTTTGTGCAATAGAGAAGAGAAGAGGGTGTTGGATCCTCTGGTTATGAACCACTCAACATGGGCATGGGTGTTGGGAACCAAACTTGTGCTTTCTGGAGGAGCAGGAAGTGCTCTTAACCAATGAGCCATCTGTCTATCTCCCTATTTTAGGTGGTTTTGTTTTGAGACGGGGCACATATATATGTAATGTAGAGAGGCCTGGAACTCACAGCTCTGGCCTCCCGAATTGTCTCATACTACACCATGTGCCTTCCCCCTCAGGGCAGCTCCACTGAAGTGATGCTGTAATGGCTAATATGTGTGAGAGTGATGCCCTCCAGATGATGGACCTCTGCTGATGGGGCACACATGCTTGGCTCCTCCATCCTGAAGCTCTGAATGCACCCTTGGGTGGCCATAGGCATCAACTCCACGGCTGCAAAGGAAGTCTCTTGAGTCCTGCAGTTACCCACACATCCCCGTATGCTAAGGAACGCCGCAGCTATTTCAGAGACACCCATTTAGCATAATCTACTTACATGGGACTTAACTCATGGTCTGGGTTTAAAATATACAAAAGCCCTGTCAAGCCATCAGCTCAGATGGCTCAGGGGACCTAGAAGCTCTCTGGCTGACACCGAGACCCTCACTTTATTAACACCGCATGGGTCCCACTGACTAGTCCACCTCCCCAGGTGGGAGAGTTCAAGTCTGAATAAGCATCAACTAGATGCTTATTCAAACTTACTAAAACTGTCTTTGCCAGAAGGGACAGTGACAGATGCGAAAGTCCCAACTTTGAACTCAGACAAGTCCTCCTTGTTCATCATAAACATATGCCTTCAGGATGCTTTGTATTTTGACATGGGGCTTAATAAACAATATTGCAATACTTAAGTCTTTCCTTATCAATGGTGTTCATAAGGCGTTATCAATGTTTTTGACCCAGTCATAATCAGACCTGCCCTTCAAATCTGCACAGCCCAAAGGAAGAGCACAGCATCTATAACCACCTCCCCTGAGATGCTCACACTTCGAATCAAGTGAGAGAATTTGTGTAGTCTGCTTATTTTAAAGCAGTGCTGGGTTGGATCAGGCATGTCAGGCAAATGTCCTCCTACTGAGCTACATTCTCAGATCCTCCACGCTCTTAAAAAATATTTTGAGAGACACAATCTTGATAAGTTGCCCAGGATGGCTTTGAATTCACAATCCTGACTGCTTCCTGAGCAGCTCAGATTACAGGTCTGTACTACCAAATCCAGTTGAAAAACTCTGATGGGGACATATTTTTCTTTACTGTTGTCTCTAGCTAGACTTTATTTGTAAAACAGGCAGCAGATCCACGAGTCCTAGTTCGTTGACCTCTGATTGCCCATCTTTCCATGTCCATGGCTGCCTCCTATATGGGTTTGTTTTGGTTTTTCTCATGGTGACTCCTATTGTAGGCCATCTTAGCCTTAAACTCAATATATGTCTACTTCAGCCTCCCAGGTGGTAGGATATATCCCACTGTCCTTGCTCTGGTTTTTGGTTTGTTTGTGGGGTTTTTTCCCTTTAAACTTTGCTAGTTAGAGATCAGGTGTTCTTGTGGACTGCAACTCCAAGCTGTAACCCTAATTGAAGATTTATAGTGTCTTCCCTTCCTTTCTTTGCCAGTGCTTGGGCTTAAACTCAGATCCTTGCTCGTGTACTGTACCACCAAACTGTGTACCCACCGCAGGGTAAAAGGTCTAGCCAAAGAAGCCCACCCTGGAGCAAAGACCGGAGCCAGTGAAAGAAATACTTTAGCCTTGAACCCAGTACCAACGAAACACACCCTGACCAGTGCCAAAGAAACACACTTTAGTCATAGAATAAGTCAGTGAAAGAAATGTGCCCAGGCCCTGAAATTAGAGCCAAAAGGTTAAAAAGGGGTCAGTGAAAGAAACACACTATGGCTCAGAAACCAGAGTCAAATCTGCCCCTGACCAACTAAGAAGAAAACCAAACAATCCCTATACAGGGAAACTAGTCAATCCCTGAGCAGAAAATCAGAAAAATCAACCGATCCTTGAGCAGAGATCTAGCCAAGCTGAGCTCAAGAGACTGCAATCTTACCCATTCCCACCCTGGAAAAACTCTGCCCCTAAGAAGCCCTATATAAGCCCTGCACCCTTTTTCCACACTGGCAGATGCAGCCACTCTCCTAGATCCTCCCCTCCCAATAAATCTCTTCTTGAACGAAGTTTGGGTGAGACCTTCTTTCCCCAGAGCAGAGCCAGAGCCAAGCTGAGCGGGACTGTAACACTTTCGCTAGGAAAACCGTCCCCTAGCAGAGCAGAGTTGTTACACGCTGGGGCACTGGAGCCCAACTGTAACAACTTCCCTGGGGAAGCCCTCCGCTGCTGGAGCGGAACTGTTACATTGGAGAAGCCTTTCCCTAGAGCAGGGCTGTAAATTGCTACACCGCACCCTCCCACACCTTACCTCCCACACCCTGCACCCCACACCTCACCTCACGCACCTCACTTCCCCCACCCCACGTTCCACACCTCACGCCCTGCAGCTCACCTCCTACGCTCACCTCCTACATTACATGTCTTTTAAGGTTATTTGTTACTTACAAATCAGAATTTCTTAACTAAAGTCTTCCCTGTAGTTCCTAAAGCGCCTCTTCTCTCTGGGCCACTCCATCAGAAGAGGCAGCTAGAGAAGAACCAGGGGTTGACAGGGGCTCAGTGGGTAGGGCAGGGAAGGAGGGTTCCAAGCCCCTAGAACCTAGAGAATGCTAACCAGAGGAGTTGCTAATAATTCCAAGGTCATGAGTAACCCAGCCGGCTGTCTGGGTTTGGCTAGGTCGGAGATCTTCACAGAAATTGGAAGGGACATTTGAGTTAAGGGGAAAATCACAAATGTCTGTTCTTCTAAATATGCTTGACTGCCAAAATCTGAGTGTGGGTCCCTTTCTGAATTTTCTTTGGGATGAATGTTTAATTACTGCAGTGTCACAAGAACCAAGGAGAAGCAGAGCAGCACATGGTGGCCAAATGACACCCTAAGTCGGTACTATCTGACCAGTGTCATTAGTTTTAGTTATAAGCTTCTTTGATACCTGACACGAGTTTAATGCTATGTCCTGTTAGAAAAGATGAGCTCAGGGTGAGTATGCAAGAGAGGACACAATCCCAGATACAGGGAAGGAGAGCCTGATGTCAGGCTGTGTCTTGGCTATAGGCATAGAAGGAGTGGGGTCCATTTAGAATTCGGGAGGCAGTTTTCTCTGCATCAAACACAGGACTATGAAGATATATCTATGATCACATTAATTATTAGCTTTGCAAGAAGACATGTTTGTACCTGTTCTGAAATAGGAAAGGCAGGTGTTTGGCCATTGGACCCTACCAACCCATCAAAGAACTGCTGGGTGAATGGCAGAGCCTGTGTCTAAATGCAGATACAACGAATCAAATCACTTCTGCTTGGGAGGTGAGGCTTAGTGGTAGAACATGTGCTTGCCGAGCACAAGGCCCTGAGTTTGACCCCTGAAACATCCAAAGAAAACAAAACGTTTCTTTGTCGTTGCTGCTTCGGCACTATGGGTGACTGGAAATGAGAGTAAAACTTAGGAAGGCATGCCGATAATCCTGCCTTTTCTAATATGCTGCCGAGAAAAGTCAGTTTGCGGTGTGTGCAAGTATCAGGATGGGGAATGGGCAGGTTTAATTCTTTTCCTAGAAGCCAGGATTCCTAGTTTAGTGCTGCCATGCAGGAAAGAAGACGCAGAAGCAAGTTCACATTTTCTAGCAGGCACATGGGAAAAGCGAAAAGAGACAGAATTGGTCTGAAATGCATTTCCACTTAATTCAGAATATTACCATGCCAACATGAAAAGGAAGCAATATAAAAATCACTGAGATATTTAAGAGGTTTTTTTTTTTTTAATTCTATGCCTCAAAATTGAGTGTGTAATGTACATCAAAAGGGAATTTCAATTCGGACTGTCCTCTCTTTGGATGCTCAGTAGTGCATGTGGCAGCTGACTGCTGTAAGAGACCAGGCAGCTAGAGAGAATAAAGGCATCTACGAAATCTGATATGGCTCAGGATCTGAATCACGAAACTCGAGGAAACTCATGGAAAGATAGACTAGGAAGTCTCCAAACGAGACATTAATTGAGGTCTAAAATATGTAGTACCAACAGGAGGTGACTGGAAAATTATGAGAGACAGAAACAGAATGAAGAGAGTGGCCAACCTTTTATCTTCCACCACTGTCCAAAGTTCAAGCGAATCCAGGGTGCTACAGATGGTTGACCCTCAGAGAGCATCAGACTGTAGAAGATCCAAGCAGCTGCACTGAGCAACTAGACCAAAACCAGTAGCCTAAGGCACAGGCCAATGGTCCAACCACTCACATCCAAAATGCTCCAAAGTCCAGAACTTTGAGTGGGCATCTATTGGAACGTGTGCACATATGTGTTCATGCATGTTTGTGGGGCTTGGAGAAATGCGCGTGTGTATAGAGGCCAAAAGTCAACCCTGGGTGTCATCCCTCAGGAGCGGTCGGTCCATCATGTTTTTGTAAACAGGGTCCCTCATTGGCCTAGGGCTTGCCTAATTAGCTGGTTGGCCATTGAGACCCAAGGATCCACTTACTCCCTCCCTGGTACTGTTTATTCTGCCCCTGTGATCAAACACCCGAAAAGGAGGAGGAAAGCCTTCAGTTACCTTGTATTTCTAGGTCACAACCCAGCACTGAGGGAAGCCAAGGCAGGAAGTCAAACGTGAGCCTTAAGTGGATCCTACAGAGGAATGCTGCCTGCCAGCTGGCTTGCTTGAAGACTCATGTCTAGCTAGCTTTCTTATACAACCCATGACCCCTGCCTAGGGACTGGAAAGCCGACGGTGGGCTGAATTCCCTAGACTCATTAGCAATCAAGACAGTACCCACAGGCATGCCTAGCTGGTCGAGGCAATTCCTCAACGGAAGTTCTTTCTTCCTAGGTGACTAGGATAAGCAGGACAGCTGGGATTATAGGGACATACCAGCTTCCTTTTGTGAGTTCTGGGAGTGAGATCCATGCCTTTGTGGCAAACACCTTACCAATTTAGCTATTTCCCCAGTTTCCAAGACCCTTTGAGCACTAACATAAGACCCTACATAGAAAATTCCATGTCCTGAAATTTTGTTTTGTCCACAGAGTTACTAAAAACATGATACAGAATGATCCTCAGGATATGTGTGTAATATATATATATGAAACATAGATGAATTTCATGTTCAGCTTGGGTTCTATTTCCCCGGATATCTCATTATACATAGAAAAATATTCTAAACTTTGAAAACACGCCAAATCGGAAATATTTCTGTTCCTATGTATTTGAGAAGGAAGCCCCTCTGGCTGCATTAACTTCCCCCTTAAATCAGAAGTTTTAAAAGCAAACAAAAGCAAAGGCCACCAGACCACGTCACTAACTTGCCCTACATTTCAGGACAGGATATGGACCTTTGTAGATGGTTTGTTCTTGACCCTGGATTTAACTCCCTCATCTGAAGGGCCAGAAGCAGTTTTCTGTAGTTGATGTCAGTATCAACAGGAGGTTGGAAGAAATACAAATAGGTACTCTTTAAAAAGAATAATAGTTATAGAGCCAGATTCTTATTTTTTTAGTCAATGGACAAGTCGCTTAAGATGTTGGAACCCTGGGCTGCAGAGAAGGCTCAACTATTAAGAGCACTTGTGGCTACTGAAAATGAGGACTAGATTTGGCTCCCAGAACCCACGTGGTAGCCCCCAAGCATCCATAACTGCAGATCCAGGAGAACGGAAGCCCTCTGCTCGCTTCCGAGGCCACCACGCATGCACATGCTGTACATATTTATATGTGGGCAAAATATTTATATGCATGAGGAAAATACAAATCAATGTATATAAAAAGTTATTAACCATTTTATAAACTAAATTTTCACATCAAGGAAATAAAACATTAATGAGCCCAGGGCAGTGGGGAACACCTCCTTCAATCACAGCACCGAGGAGGCAGAGGCAGCAAATCTCTGCGGGCTTGAGGTCAGCCTTTTCTATGCAGTGAGCTTAAGAGTCATATTCCTGAAAACTAAAACTACAGCCACCGTGACCATGTGATTTTGTATCGCTTTCTTAGCATTTCCGAGTCACACCTGCACGAACAGCTGAGAGCCAGGGGTAAATGCACAGCTTTGTGGATAGCTTACAAACCTATATTTTAATCACTTCATTTTTATCTGGAAAGTAAATCTGGAAGTCAAGAGAACACATTTTTCTATCCTTTTCACCCCAGCTTTCAAATGCTTTTTTTATTTTTTTGGTTTTTCGAGACAGGGTTTCTTTGTGTTACTTTGGAGTCTGCCCTGGAACTAGCTCTTGTAGACCAAGTTGGCCTCGAACTCACAGAGATCTGCCTGCCTCTGCCTCCCGAGTGTTGGGATTAAAGGTGTGTGCCACCACTGCCTGGCTGAAATTCTTTTAGGTATCAAGAAAGATCTTAAAAAAAACTAAAATACTTTATAACATTCTTATCACAACTATGATTTATACTCAATATTGTCTATTTATGTTATAAACATTATTCTCTCTGTCTGTCTCTGTCTGTCTGTCTGTCTCTCTCTCTCCCTCGTGTGTGTGTCTGTCTCTCTGTCTGTGCCCACACACCACAGAGCACAGGTGGAGCTTAGAGAACAATGCTCTGGATTCTCTCCTTCCATCTTGACATGGTTTGAACTGAGGCCATTAGCCCTGCTCTGGGTCATTTCACCGCCCCCCACCCGTCGTCATTTTTATTTTGAGATAGGGCCTCATTTTATAGTCCTGGTTGGTCTTGAGCTCATTATATAGCCCCAGCCTGCCTTGAATTCATGATCCTTCTCCTTAGGTCCCTGAAGGCTGGAATTACAGGCGTCTACCACGGCACTCAGAAAGTGGCATTCGGACGAGTACTCCATGCCCCAACTGTGGAATCAAACGGCCATGGCCCTGAATAGCCTCAGCAGGTCATGCCCTGTGCTTGGTATTGGTAGGGCCACACTGTTCTTCTGATCAAAGGAAAAGCAGTTGACAGCATCAAACACACACACACTTCTGAGAGCGACATCCCCACTTTTGCAGTTACCTTGACTCGGGGTATTTGGTGAGGGTGGCCAGGCTGCTGGTGTACATGTGACCGCCCACGTCAATGTGGACCGGTGCATTGGACTTGGTGAGCTGGGCTGGAGTGGGAATGCCTTGGTTGTTCAGTGGCGATGCGGGGGATCTAGTGATCAGAGGTCTTGACATATTGGGCCGACTGTCCTACAGAGAGAGAAGCACAGTTAGACACGGTTCTGTTGCCAGTGACGACGAGAACATAGATCCTGGGAAATGAGCGGGTGAGCGGCGATGACGAGCTCTTTAATAACATCTGGGAAATATCAGGTCCTCTCACTTTGGTTTTCAGTATTATAAGCAAAGCAAAACCTGCAACAGAGAGAAAGGAACTTCATGTGCCCGGGATCCAATTCTGCGGACTCTGAGGGCTTATTATACAAATGCATTTTCACATTATGCAAATGACAAGTGGCTTATGGAGAAATCCTATTCATTTTAAATGAAAAGATAATCAATGCTTAAAACACTATGCACCCAAATAAACCATGTATAGTTTATGGTTCTCTTTGAAAACTTCCTCATTCTTATGCACAGGAACTAAGCCATGTGTGTTCTACAGGGCAGATTCTAAGGCTCTAGCTTTTGAATCACAAAGGAGTATTGTACAGTTGTAGCCATCAGCTGTTCAAACAGACACCATGAGTTTATCATTCCATAGGTTTTAAAAAATAAAAAGCCAGTTTCTTGCTCCCCAGCTCTCTTCCTGGGAATTTGTGGCTCGAGGATGCTTCATAACAACAGATCCCAGACAAGCTTCTTTGCTGTGTGCCTGACTTCTCAGAGTTTCCAAGGTGAAGAGGACGAGGCAAATGCTGCTGCTATGAAGTGTAGTCACCGCAGCAAAAGGTGTGATGTAAGCAAACAGACCAGGACGTGGGAGGCGTGTGCAGCAGCAGGAAGAGACCAGGACACGAGCGGCACATGGCAGCAGCAGGAACACACTGAAGGAACTGCACTCTCAAGAGCAGAAAAGATGCCAGTTGTCCCAGGATACAGCATAAATGAGTAAACACCATGGTGATTCCACGCCACAGGCAAGTCATGCCAGGTTCTGGCACTCCAAGGGGTCAGATACTTAGAGTCATCAAATGATAGATCAATTGAGGAACAAACCAAAAGAGCGGTCTGTAAGACTGAACACACGCGCATGCGAGCTCTCTCTCTCTCTCTCTCTCTCTCCATTCTCAGATTTGAAATTTAGGCAGAGACTGTTTTCAAACACACTCACCATATGTGCCAAAAGTAGTAAATGGGTTACATGAAAAATGTCTCTGATAGAGATTTCAGAAGGGAAGTTGCTTAGTCTTGTGCTTAAAGTGCAAGGGATAACATAAATTTGCAAAGTATGGGTTTCTTGATCCTGGAACAGGTTGAGGTGTTACCTGGCGCTCAGATGTTAGACTACTTAGGGTTAAGCCCAAGTCCAAGAGAGACTGCCACTGGCAAGCTTTCCCAGACAGCCACTAGGAACGGCGAGGTGATGGGGCCTTGCACAAAATGTTTACCATCTGTGTGGTGCTCTTCTGCAAGGCGCAGGAAACAGAGCCCAGAAAATGCCACTCAAAAAGAGTTCATTTTCAGTTCCTAAATCGGGTGGCAAATTCATGGGTATTCACTAGAGCATTCTTTACTGTATTCTTCAATAATGCAAAATAGAAATTAAGGACACAAAAGGGTGCTTGGAACACACAAAGAAAAGGAGTTGAAAGGGTTATTATGGGGTGGGAGCGGGAACGAAGCAAAGTCACAGATGGTAGAACATATTAAGGTTAAGTGCCAGAAGAAGTATTTTTAATTCTGGATGGCAGACGATACCTCACCCTTAAAAAGTGATCAAGGGCTGTGGAGATGGTACAGAAAATAAAATGCTGGCTATGTAAGTATGAGGAATGGATTTAGAATTCATATCTGCCCTGGCCCAGCAGCAAGTCTGTAATCCCCGTTCCCACTGCCCAGTGAGGAGCTGAAGCAGGAGACTGCCGGGAGCTTCTGAGTCAGCTAGCCTGGCATATGAAGTACAACCGCGATCAACAAAGGGAGTGCCCCAGCTAGCTTTACCGCTGCTGTGAGGAAACTTGCCAAAAGCAAGTTGGGGCGGTGGGGGGGGGGGGCTCATTTGTCTCACACTTCCACATCACAATCCATCACGGAAGGAAGGCAGACAGGAAGCTGGAGGCAGGATCTGTCACAGAGGCCACCGGGATGCTGCTTACTGACTTGCTCCTCACGGCTTGCTCAGCTTGCTTTCTTATGGAACCTGGGACCACCAGGCTAGTGATGAGTGACACCCACCAAGTTCGGTGCATATCCCTTCATCAGTCACTAAAAAACGCCTTAACGGCTTGCCTGCACCCCAATTTTATAGAGGTATCTTCTCAATTGAGGTTCTCTCCTCTCATATGACATAAAAGTAGCCAGCACAACTGACCCCTGTCAACACACAAACACACCACTGTTAAGCCTCAACCTTTCTTTTCTTGTTCATCCTCAAGCTCATGTATTAAATATTGACATCACAATATAAAAATTTTAAACTTACAAAGTCCCACAAGTCATACAAATTCAACCCCCTTTAAAAACTCACTCTTTTAATAGCCGAAGTCTTTTAACTGTGGGAACCTATTTTTAAAAAAAGTTAAATACTTTCTTATTTCAAGAGGAAAGAACCGGAACCAGGGCAGAGTCATAATCAAACTCCAACTGTGTAAATAATTCAATGCCCCATGTCTGGGATCCACTCACGATCTTCTGGGCTCCTCCAAATGGTCGGGTCACTTCTCTACTTGAACCCTCTGCTGCCCACACAGCTCGTCTTCTAGGCTCTGGCTGGCTCTGCTCCCCCACCGCTGCTGCTCTTGGTGGTCATCCCATGGCACTGGTGTCTCCAAAATGCTGGGGTCTCTGCTGCAACTGGGCTGCTCTGTCACCAATGCCTCTTCTGTGTTCTCTCCAGGAACTGCAGCCCTGCCACAGTGTTCAGCTGCTCTCCATGACCCCCTGCTGCCTTCAAACCAGTGCATGGTGACGCATGCCAGTAGTCAGGAGTCTGAGACAGGAGGACCACTTGAGTCCAGGGGTTCTGGGCTGTAGTGTACCGTGCCGATCGGGTTCGTCATCAGATGACTCTTACACTACCCACTTCAGCTGCCTGGGGAGCACAGCTTCTGTGTGCTGACCCCAAGGAAACCCTTCCCAGATTTCACCACGGTGATGCTGGCCTCTTCTTCATCACAGCTGATTCTCCAGTCCCAGCTGGCCAGCTTTCATTGTCCCAGAAAAGCAAAGGTTTCACTTCAGTAATTCTCGGCCCTTGTTAATCACAGCCGATTCTTCAGGTCCAGCTGACCAGAACCACAGATTCTTCACACAAAAGCCTGGTAGAATCTTTGCTTCCCTTCTGAAACATCACAAACCAGGCATCCAAGGTCCACAGTGCTCTCAACATAGTTACCTTCGGAGCCCCTGCGGAACAGCCCACTGAGCTCTCAACACTCAGTGACTTAGCCTAAAGTTCCAAAGTCTTTCCACAATTCTCCCCAGGACAACATGGTCAGGTCTGTTACAGCAACACCCACTACCCTGGGACCAATTTCTGTTTAGCTAGGATTACTATTGTTATGATGAAACATCATGGCCAAAAGCACGGTGGGGAGGAAAGGGTTTATTTGTTTTCTGTTTGCACATCGTGACCCATCACTGAAAGATGTCAGGGCAGGAACTTGAAAGCAGAAGCCATGGAGAGGTGCTTTCTTATAGAACCCAGGGGTGGCCCCACCCATAATGGCTGGACTCTCCCACATCAATCACTAATTAAGAAACTGCCTTATTAATTAAGAAAATGCCTTATAGACTTGTCTGCAGCCCAATCTTAGGGGAGCATTTTCTGAATTGAGGCTCCCTCCTCTCGGATTACAATAGCCCATGTCAAGTTTACATAAAAGTACCCAGCACCCGGGACCTGCCACACACAAGATGGAAGGTAGAGGACCAATCCCTAGGTTGACCTCTGGTTTCCACATGTATGCTATGACTTGTGTGTACACATATTCACCGACTCACACACACATATACGTATATCATGCCCACACACCCCACAAAGCAATAAGAAAGCACTTTTCACAAACACCTGTTGGACCCAAGCTGCTGCCAACGGCCATGTCTGGGTCCATGGTCCTGCTGCCGCTGGATCTAAGTTGATGTCTCTGGCCTATGTCAGCTCAGGAAAGCAGAGGAAGCACACATGGTGAAACCAGAGTGCTGTGCTGAGCCGGTACCACACCTCATTGGCGCGGCCCCTCACCACACAAGACAGCTGGCCCCGACACTCGGGAGAGATGGCTCCACCCATCACCGCGGGTGAGGGAGAACTGACCCTGAAGACATGGGCTCTGCCTCCTCACCTGAGACTGACCAGCTCAGGTACCAGCCAGGCCCACAGCCAGGCCTTGGGTTGGCCCACCCTAACATCTATCCCATCAAGGACCTGCTGCAGATCACGAAGGGACTGGTCCTGTGAGATGCTCTGCAGGACCTCTATGACTTGGGGTGGTCAAGGAATATCTGAGGGGAGTTTTGGTCAGTATCCAGTGAGGATGGTGTACCAGAAACCAGAGGCCCTGAACCAGATTCGAATGACTTGCTAGTCATTGCAATGAACATTTGCTAGTAAAGCTGACTGGACAAACTGCGGCTCCCAATGCCACCAGGATGAGTGAAGAGGTATTGGACAGGCGGGAAAGAAGGAGAAGAAAGGGCTTTTTGTTTGTTTGTTTGCTTGCTTGTTTTTGTTTTTAATTTTCTTTTGGTGGGGCACTGCAGGGGTGAGGGAAGGATATGGAGGACTGGGAGGGGAGCAGAATTAGGGTGCATGATGTGAAATTCCCCAAGAATCAATAAAGAAATTATGTTTTTTTTTAAAGAAATACTTATTACATGGCTTCCTGGATGATTCCCTGGCTATGTATGCACACACACATGCACATATCCTTGTTACAATTCAGCCCATCACTGCCCTGCAGAATTGAAATAACTTCAATTGGACACATTCTGTATCCCGCCTGGGGGTGCTCGGGCGGAAATGAACAGATTTGCAGGGTTAATACTGTAGTTAGACTGTGACCTCATTCAGCACAGCACCAACACTGCCGGGTCTACAGAGAAAGAGCAAAAATCCAAAGCATAACTGATCGGTTAAGGATTCCAGATCTCTACCATTTACATTGTAAATCACAAATGGATGGCTACTGCTAAATTTAAAATGGAACCATCATGTCTTCAGCTGGACATAGGGAGGGGGCAGGGCTGAGCCCTTCAGGGTAAGGATTAGAATTGACCTCCTGAACCTCCTGGAGTTTTCTAGACTCTTGCCCCATCCTAATGCATCCTCTAGCACATGCCCCCTTAGATAAGACCCTCTAAATTAGTTTCTCTTTGTATCTGTGTGCATGTACATGCATGAGGGTGCACATGTATATACAGACATATGGAGAAGCCAGAGGTCACCCTGAGGTGCCATTCCTAGGACATCTTCCACTCTGATTTTTGAGACAAGATCTCTCATGCCTATGTAACTTGTCAGGTAGGCTGTACTGACTAGGTGGTGAGCCCCAGGCTGTATCAGCTTCCCCGGTGCGGGATTTACAAATGTGTGCCGCCACCACCACAGTGGGCTTCTGTTCCTGTATGTTCTGGGAACTGAAATGCAGGTTCCCAGGCTTGCGAGGTAAATACTTTACCACCTGAGCAAGCTCCCCAGTCCCCAGGAAGACCCAGAGCAGAGGTGGCCTATGACAGAGTACATGCTCCCTTCCCTTCATGGAGACACTGAATACTTAGAACTATGGTTACTCACCATGCAACAGCTGTCTCCCTCGAAGCCTGAAGATGAAACCAGGGGCCACGGTGCAAACTGAGGCCTGGAATCTGTCATGCTGAGCCCCTTTGTCTCTGGATTGCATGCTACTAGGGTAAACGGATTTTTGTGTGAGCTGTAATTTCTGTCACCTCCCTTTGAGGCAGGCTGGCCTTGAGAGACTTGGCCTGTCATGCTAAGAACAGATTCCTGTCACAGATGCAGCAGAGGTCTCTAGCACCCTTCTTAGATGCTATTTTCTGTCTGTGTAATCATTTACCTGCCGGCCTGTAGTGTGCACACGTCTGTCCCCATTACTTCTACAGATGGGAAAACCACAAACTAGAACCAGAAATAAGTACAGAGGACTTCAATGTACAGCTGCTTTGCTGAAGGATCAGCTCAGGGCACAGAAAGATACTCTGAAAGCTGGTCACACAGAAAACTGTTTCCAGTAACATCTTTCTTGGAGCTGCCTCTACTGCGCGATAAGAAACTCCGCCCTCACTCTAAACCGGCAGTTACTGTTCTGGCCTCCTGTGGCCGGCAGCTTCTTCCTTCCTTGATATGAATTAACATCTCCTAAGTGTCGGGAATGGTACCATGTTCTGGACAATACAGCGAAGGAGAAAGTCTAGCCCCAGTGAGAATAATCCTTCTGTGCACTGTGAATATGCATTACTCTCATTGGTTAATAAAAAGCTGCCTGATAGCCAGACAGGAAGTTAGGTGGGAAAGCCAAACTGAGGATGATGGGAGGGAGGAGGGTGGAGTCAGAGGAACATCAGTCAGCTGCTCAGGAAGTAAGACATGCTAGATGACAGATCAAATTCACAAACCTTCATGACTATACATAGATGAATAGAAATGGGTTAATTTAAATGTACGAGTTAACTAGTAATAAGCCTAAGCTATCAGCAGAGGATTTATAAGTAATTGTAAGCCTCAATGTGGTTATTCAGGAGCTGGTGGGTAGGAAAGAAATGACTACACCCAGGGTCTGGGTCCCCAGGAGAGATCAGCAAATGGATGTCATTAGGGAACAAGAAGGCCATATGACACGGCAGCTCATGGAGGATCACTTTACTTTGGTCAATGCTGGGAGGGACAGCGGGAAGGTCCAGGAGACAGTCTGAGCCTCTGGTGTGGGCTGGGAGGGACAGCAGGAAGGTCCAGGGGACAGTCTGAGCCATTGGTGTGGGCTGGGAGGGACAGTGGGAAGGTCCAGGGGACAGTCTGAGCCCCTGGTGTGGGCTGGGAGGGACAGTGGGAAGGTCCAGGGGACAGTCTGAGCCCCTGGTGTGGGCTGGGAGGGACAGTCTAGTTGAGACCCAGGGGTTAAGAGACTGACAAGTAGGAGAACAAGAATCTCCCAAAGAACATCACTAAAGTCCCAAGGTGTGCAAGGCACATTCTAGAAGTTATGGGTTCAGTACAGCAGAGGGTTCAACCACTTGTTTGTCCCAACCCTCAGAAAGAGCTCAATACAACATCCTCACCTGTAAATGAGGAAGAAAAGCCAGGAAGGTCACTGTTTGCTGCTGTAGGAATGTTGCTCACAGTGGTACACGATGGCCTCAGGGAGCTAATAGTTTGCCACCGTGGGAATGTTGCTCACTGTGGTACCTGATGGCCTCAGTGCCATGGAGGGAATGGATACTTACTTGTTTTTGCAGAGACTGGATCTCATGTAGCCCAGACTGGCCTTAAATTCAACATAAAGCAACATGTGGTGTTGAATTCCTACTTTCCAGAGTCAGTCTCCCGAGTGCTGTGGGATCACAGGTGATCTCACCATGCTCAGCTTCTGAGTTTTTAATTATCACGAATTTGAATGCATTTGATTTTTAATTTAAATAGCTCCTATGGACCCTGGCTATCATCTTGGGCAACAGAAGAAAGTATGCTTGATATTTTCTTACTATTTTTGGAGGGCAGCTCATGACAAATCTGAAGCTTTCATTCTTGGGCTAGGGAAGCAGGAGCATTTTGTGGCTTGTTGTTGTGTTTTTGATTGGTTGGCTTTTGTTTGTCTTTTGCTTTTTGAGACAAGGTCCTAATATGTATCTCAGCATGGGCCTGGAATTCAAGATCTTCCAAACAGGGGGAACTTTTTTTTCAGAAATTAATTTTTTATTAAGCTATATATTTTTCTCCGCTCCCTTCCCTTTCTTCTCCCTCCCCTTCCACATTCTCCTATGGTTCCCATGCTCCCAATTTACTTAGGAGAGCTTGTCTTTTTATACATCCCATGTAGATTAGATCCATGCATGTCTCTCTTAGGGTCCTCATTGCTGTCTAGGTTCTCTAGGGTTGTGAACTGTAGGCTGGTTTTCTTTGCTTTATGTCCAAAGGTCACTTATAAGTGAGTTCAACTATATTTGTCTTTCTAAGTCTGGGTTACCTCATTCAATATGATGTTTTCTAGATCCATCCATTTGCCTGCAAATTTCAAGATGTCATTATTTTTTTCCACTGTGTAGTACTCAATTGTGTAGATGTACCACATCTTCTTATCCATTCCTTGGTTGAGGGACATTTAGGTTGTTTCTAGGTTTTGACTAGTAAATAAATAAATAAATAAATAAATAAATAAATAATGCTGCTATGAACATACTTGACCACATGTCCTTGTGATATGATGCAGTATCCTTTGGGCATATACCCAAAAGTGGTATAGCTGGGTCTTGAGGTAGGTTGTTTCCTAATTTTCTGAGAAATCACCATACTGATTTCCAAAGCAGAAGGAGAATTTTTTAATTGAACCCAGGAGTGCAGGGCCCTACCATACGTTCATTCCCCTCATCGTTTCTGACAGCATTTCTGCTGTTTTTATTGACATTATTACAAAAAAAGAAAAGAAAAGAGAAAACATATAATGAGGGAAAATGAGGCCTTCTGGGAGGGACAGACAGTCATCAGATGGACAAGAGCACACACTGTGTGTCTATCCATGGGAAGTGACAGGCAGACAGGCAGGACACATCTGTAATGACAGAGGTCAGAACACTGGCAGTCTCTGGAGGCCATTCAGTGGGAATGGAGAGGAAAACCTTCAGAGAGCTAGAAAATTCTATGTTAATCTGTGTGCTGCACAGGTATACATACCTAAGATACATGCATATTCAAGATTTTTCTCTTTATTCTAAATTCTAGCAAAATGCCAAACAACAAAATTTAACCAAAAATAATCTTTACAGAAACCTAGTCAAAAACACTCTCTTGATCAAACACTTAATTTTCATTAAATACTGCCTAGAAACAAAACAACAACAATAACAACAACAATCCAACCAAGGCTGGAGATAGCTCAGTGGCAGAGTACCTGTCTACCCTGTGAGAGGCCCCGGGGTCCATTCCTGCCAGCAGATGTGGCTGGGGCGAGGTGAAAAGGTTCGTATCATTTCCTTTCATAGGACCTGCGGAGTCTAACTGAACTACTCTGGAAGGAAGCAGCGCCCTGAACTCTTTCTCATTCCTCCTTTGCTCATATCTGGCCCGCACAGATTTCCCACCACGTCAATCAGTTTATCTCAACATTAACATCTCCCAGCTGCTTCAGTTTTTTGCCTCGTGGTAGCTTCATCATCCATCTCACCTACCCAGCAATGGCTTGGGAAAGCAGAATCCTTCAAGGGATTTCACTTCAGGCATCTTCCCACAGAAGCTAATGAAAAATTTGTCTCTTCAGTAGAACCTGGCCGTGTGCTGTTCAAACAGGCACCCCGGGGGCACCGCCTCCAAGGAAAGAACTGAAGTTTAAACTGGAAGTTCTAATGGCCTTATTTGTTAAGAATGCACGCCCTGTCTTCCCCACTCTCACTCGCAAGCTGGACTTTATCAGCCTTTCACTGGGGAAAGACCCGGGCTTCCTGGTGACACCTCCCGAAAGGCATGTGCAGGGCAAATGCCTCATTATTTTCTATTTTAATTTACAGTATACAACAGAGTAGGAAAGGAATCCGGTATAGATTAGGATCTTTCCCCAGTTTCAACTAAGATGTATGAACCAGTCTTTGTCAGTCTCCTCTGTCCCCACCTCTCTCTCTGTCTCTGTCTATCTCTCTCTCTCTCTCTCTCTCTCTCACACACACACACACACACACACACACAGGCACACACACGCATGCACACACACATGCACACACACACACACAAACAAAACACTAACATGTACAGACTACATAGCCCAGGGAAAGCAGCACTCTGACTCACTCTCTTCCAGACCCTGACAGCCATTCCATTCGTAGCAAGCAAACTATAATCAAAGTCTCATAGACAAGAACCTGCTCCCTGGGATGGAGAGCTGTGGTTGACTCGGGTATGTTATTTCAGGAATGACACAACTCTGTTGGATTTTCAAAGATTCTTTTTAAAATCACACCGTTGCCAGCCATTGCCCCTTGAGCCAACTGCAAGCGCCTCAGACAGTGCCCGAGTACTGAAGGGAGCTCCTGCTTCTCATTCCCGCAGCGCTCTTTACCAGGCCTTTCTCAGGTGCTACGCGCTACTTTCTGTTGACTGACTCGAAATAAACAACAGAATTAACTTAAGCCCACAGAGAGAAACCAAAAAATTATTTCTCAATCATTACATAAGTTTTAAAATACCAACAAGTACCAGAGTGCTTCAAATCTGATGATTACTACATTCATAATCTACTTAGGGGACAATGTCCATCAGTCTCAATTGTGAGGAAGACTATGCGGAATTAGGCCCCAAAATCTTGTGAGATCCATGTCAAAACTTCCACTTAACTTAATGCATGGGCTCCTTCAAATCATGGGGCCTATTTTCTTTACTGTATTTTTAAGATTTTTTTTTAACTTTTTTTTTTATTGAGAAAAGAAAAAAAAAAACAAATTTCCTCCTCCTCCCAGCCTCCCATTTCCCTCCCCCTCCTCCCACCCTTCTCCCCCTCCCCCCACTCCTCTCCCCCTCCCTCTCCAGCCCAAAGAGCAGTCAGATTTCCCTGCCCTGTGGTAAGTCCTAGGTCCTCCCCGCTCCGTGCATTTCTAGGAAGGTGAACATTCAAACTGGCTAGGCTCCCACAAAGCCAGCACATTACGTAGGTTCAAAACCCCGTGCCATTGTCCTTGGGTTCTCATCAGCCCTCATTGTTCGCCATGCTCAGAGAGTCCAGTTTTATCCCATGCTTTTTCAGTCACAGTTCAGCTGGCCTTGGTGAGCTCCCAATAGATCAGCTCCACTGTCTCAGTGGGTGGGTGCTCCCCTCGTGGTCCCGACTTCTTTGCTCATGTTGTCTTGGCTATGGGAAGTAGAAAAAATTGCCGGGAAGAAAATTGAGATCTTGGGGGTGGGGTGGGATGGGGGTAAGGGGAGATGGGGAGAGAGGGGGGAGAGGGGGAGAATGGGGGGAGCTTGGGGAAGGGGGGGATTGGGATGAAGGAAGGTTGGATGGGGGAGCACGGAAGCACGGTTCTTAGTTAAGGGAGCCACCTTAGGGTTGGCAAGAGACTTGAACCTAGAGTGGCTCCCAGATACCCAAGCCGAGGTCCCCAGTTAGTTCCTTGGGCAGCTGAGGATGGGGAACCTGAAATGACCCTATCCTAGAGCAATACTGACGAATATCTTGCATATCATCATAGAACCTTCATCTGGTGATGGATGGAGACAGAGACAGAGACCCACACTGGAGCACTGGACTGAGCTCCCAAGGTCCCGATGAGGAGCAGAAGGAGGGAGAACATGAGCTAAGATTTTATTTTTAATTAATGTGTGTATACACATGCAAGTTGACTTGGAGTTTCCACACTGTAAGTATCTCAGGCCAGGTGGTGATGGCTCACAGTTTTAAGACCAGGACTCGGGTGGCAGGGGCAGGTGAATCTCTGGGTTCGAGGCCAGCCTGGTCTACAGAGTGAGTTCTGAGATAGCCAGGGCTACACAGGGAAACCGCCTCAGGAAAAAAAAAGAAGAATCTCAGTATTGCTTTTGTAGCTCCTTAGCAGAACCACCCCCTTCATCACTTGAAAAATCAAATGCCAGGTTGGGGCCGATTTACAGTATAGTTTAAACGTGTTTCCATCACCAAACTGTACTGAATCACTTTATTTTTAAGTAAAGGCCATCTTCAAGACTTCATATGTCTGGCAAAGGTCTGTGTATAGGGTATATTTAGTGCGACGAGACAGAACCTATGTGTCTAGAGTCTGAGGATCTGGGTTCGGCTCAGTCCCGTGGTCTGGGTGATCCTGGAGAAACCCAAACCATATGCACCCAGCTTCCTCTGAGGCCCGACAGGGATGACCCTTCCAACCTTTTGGAGGGTAAAGATAGCAGGAGAAGCTGGGCATAGCCGCCAGTGGAGGACTGCCACAGTTCAAGACTCGTCCAGGGTACATAGTGAGCTCTAGGCCAGGCTAGAATGAAGCCCCTTCTCGTGTGTGTGGTAGGGAGGGCGGTGAAAGAGACAGGGAGAAGCGTGACCTAGGGATGTAACTCGTGCTTGCTAACACTTGTAAAGCCACGTGTGCCTCCCTATCGCTGCAGAAGCTGGGTGTGGTGGCACACACCTGTAACCCAGCACTGAGAAGCCGGGGGCAGGAGGATCTGGAGTTGAAGGTCATCCATCATCAGCCACATGTGAGTTAGAGGACAGACTGAGCTACATGAGAACATGTCTCGAAAAACTAAAATATGATGGAAGATGAAATTGCGCTTCTGAAGAGGGACAGTGGGTGCTTTGCATACAGAAGGGACAGTGACAGTTACAGCACCTTCAATATCTGGGATGACACACCCAAGAGTGAAAGGAAGGTTGGCAGTATTGTTTAAAATCTATACTGGGCATATTTTTTTTAACTACAATGCCTTACAGTACTGTAGAACAACCGTTTACATAGCAATTTCATTGTATTAGGGATAATAAGTGGTTTAACATCTGTAGGCAGATGTGTACAGGGTCCATGAAGACCCTGCATTATTTTACATGCAGGGACCATCCCAGGTGAGGGATGCTGTCTTTCCCTCCTTCTCTGTCTCTGTCTCTCTGTCTCTCTCTCTGTCTCTCTCTGTTTCTCTCTCGCGCGCGTGCACGCACACACATACAAACACACACACACACACACACACACACACACACACACCGCAAACTGGTAACCCAGATGCCTAGATGCCCGGAGCCTTCTGAAGACCTAGCAAAAATAAGAAACTTGTTAATATCTTTGAGCAGAGTCCAGGCCAAGGACTGTAGCCCCGAGTGTGGTGCTTCCGGGTGTAGAGGAAGAGGAAAGGGGACAGAGCATTGAGATGCTACCACACATTGGGAAAACTGCAGGAAGTGGGAGAGCACACAGGCTCCTGAGTGAAATGCATTCTTTCTTTCCATATAAAAATCTTAAGTTCACTGGAAGAAATAAATAAAAAAAAAATACGGCGTGCTTCAAAGTTGTTTTGAAATGACCTCTAACCTGGTACACGAGTGCACAGCTCTTTCCTAAGCTGCAGCCATGCATTCTCTCTTCCTGCAACAGCCAGGAAGACGGTCACAGCTGTTCATATGCTACCACGCACAGGGTGTCTCGCAGATCTGGACTAAATGCCCTCACTGTGCGTTTCTTCTTCTTTGGAATAGTGAAATCTGAAAGTTCCATTATTAGATTGCCACACTGGAAAGAAAGCCCAGTCAACAGCATTTCTCTCTGTCCCCGTCTCTTTCTTCTCCAAAAGGAAAATGAACTTAAGAGAAATGTATGTATGGAATTTTGTCAAATATTTTTAAAATTATATTGATTAGATATTTGTAATATACTTAAGACGCATCACTCTTAAATGAACAGCTGCACCTGTACGCTAATTTCACACACACAAATGTGGCGCTAGAGTGACGGAGGGGCCCAGGGACAATAGTTCTAGAGGGGAAGCCTATTTGGTTGTTTGTTCTTTAAAATATATGAACAATAAAACCCCAGAAATTATTGCATCAAAATATTAGGAGTTTGGGAATAGCTGATAATGTTACAAGCAAGCTTTTTAAAAAAGTGTATATGTATATGTTCATGAATGTAGACGCATGTGTGAGTACGTATGCGCATGTGTATGGAGGTCAGAGACAACCTCAGGCGTCCTTGCCCAGGTGTCCTGACTTTATGTTTTTTCAGACAGTTTTTCGCAGTGTGCTGGACTGGCTGGTCAGGGAGTTCGCCTGTTTCCACCCCCCAACAACGAGGTCGCAAATAAAAGTTCCTAGATTTTAAACAAAGGCTCCATGGATTAAACTCAGGCCTCGTGCTCGGAGGACTTGCTGGAGTGACTGAGCTATTTTTGTAGAAGAAATTAATACTACAAGAAACGGACAGCTACGACTTGGGGAAAATTTTTTTAAATCCTGTTCTTAATAGGGAAAGTCAGGAGGCTATCGCTCCATGACGTCAGCTGGGAAGGCTGTCAGTGCGCGCTGCAGCGTACCTCCACAATAGAGATTTTTAACAACATAGAAGGAACTGGAAGACGAAATCAGAAGTGGAACGAACTTCGGGAAACTGCTTCCTCCCCTTTATTTTCTTGCCAGAAAGGAAATGTGCAGAACAGAAAATCAAACAGGCCTCAGGTCATGGTAAGCTCATACCCAGCAAACACAGAGCCTATTTAGTTTGCTCCTCAAGGCCAGAGGCAAAAGTTCAGGGTGGCTACACTCTTGAGGCCAATCTTGAGGCCCTCTTCCCAGAAGCCTGCCTGCCAGGCTCTAAGACCCAGGAAGGGCAGAATGATTCAGACCTAGGGACAGACAAAATCTCCCATGATCCTGGAGGTCAGGGCTCTGCAAGCCTCAAAGGAAGGATGTTAGCAGCAAGAGGGTTTGGCTGTGACACAGAGTCTAACACGGAGGGCCTTCTAGGCTGCAACCAGAAACCACTATGAGATGCTAAGCATTATCGCCTTTTACAGAGAAGGAAGTCGACTCTGAGGTCAAGTGGCTTAGCCTATAATTACCTAGTAATGAATTTACTCTGATATTTTACACGCTGGCCTTTGTGTAGCGAGATAAGGTTGCCACTCTCCTAGTCCCCATGTGCTCTGGCTTTCCCAGAAGGGGTGGATTCACCATTTGTACCCATCCACATTCTTTCCATCCGTCTGTCTGTCTAGGGAGGGCTATAGCAAGTATAAGGGCCGTTACTGGTCACAGAGGAGGCAGAGGCAGCTGCCCGGGCAGTGGACTCTCCCTTTCTATACATTCTCCATTACAGAAAAGTGGCACTCTCTGTACCCCCAAGTTCTAGTTCTATGGGTCACATCTACCTCGAAGAAGACACTGTTATGACTGCCCGCTGACTGTTATATGTTCCCATAAAAGTTCCTTGTAAAAGCACAGAGAAACCCTGTCTCGAAAAACTAAAAAGTTCCTTGTGCAGCAGGAAGATGGCTCAGCTGAGAAAGTGCTTGCCTTGGAAGCATGGAGACCCATGAGCAATCCCTAAAACCCACATAAGAATCTGGGCTTGGAGTGAGTGCTTGCGATGCCAGCACTGAGAAGAAACAGGCAGGCAGACCCCTCACCAGCCAGTCATCTCAGCATACCTGCTGAGTTCCAAGCCAATGAGAGACCCTTCCTCAAACAAGGCAGAGAACACGTAAGAAATGGCACCCAAACAGGTCTTCTCTGGCACACACAGATGTGAAGCTGGATAGCATTGCTGAGGATGACACCCACACTGCCCTCTGACCTGCACACAGACACACACACACACACACACACACAGACACACACACGCACCATCACCATCCCTTGCCCAGTAGGGCAGCAAAAGTTAATGTGTTTCCTGAAACCCTAACTGAGTCTCTAGGAACGCCCTGCCCCTGCTAGATTTTAAAATGCTCAGCTGTTTGCCCTATCTGTATTAAAATGATAAAAATTAAGAGACACAAATTTATGCATTCCTTAAAAGCTCACTGACTCGTTCATTTAGAACATGCTCACTGGCTACTGCATTTGGGACCAGGCTAAGGTACTGTGGCTCCTCAGGGAGTTGAGAGTTCACACGAACAATGACTACATGCTCAGAAATCTGTGGTGGCAAGAGATGCCTATGAATATAAAATGCTTTTTAAGTTGTCACACATTAAATCAGCGTGTCCAGCCTTTGGACATTATGACAGCAGTGCCACCACCAAATGTCTGGCCACATTCACAGGTATGCTGGGATGCTTGTGGCCCCTGGCCCACAGTTGAGCATGCCTGCTGTGAGGACTACTTCTAGGTGCCCTTACCTGAGTCCCTCTGAAGGCAAATAATACTTCAGAGAAGAACACACTTCTCTTGGTTTCATAAATTTAGGGCATGTCATTTTAAAATACAGCATACCTATATTTAGTATTTCCACATCACAAGATTATTCCAACTTTGACCCAATTACTTTTTTGGTTGTTGTTGTGTTTTGTTTTATGAGTGTGTGTGTGTGTGTGTGTGTGTGTGTGTGTGTGTGTATGAATATACATGTGTGTGTATGTATGTGTTGAATATACAGGTGTGTGTGTGTGTGTGTGTGTGTGTGTGTGTGTGTGTGTAGGCCAGAAGGAGACTACTTACGGCATCATCACCCAAAGGCATGCCATTCAACCCCCTTTGAGACAAGTTCAATTATAGGTTCTCCAGTCTTAAATGGCATGCATGTGCCACCATGTCCAAACCTTTTTTGTATGCTCTGGGCATTGAACTCAAGTCTTCAAGCTTGTAAGACAAGCAAGGAAATTCAACTGGTGCCACTAATGATGCAGACATGAAGAGAGACTCCTAAACCTAGACCTGTTTTCCCAAGGACCTGGTGAAGGAGCAGCTAAGTTTCGGCCTAAGCCATGTCAGCACTGCTTCCTGTAGCCTTGGACAATTCTTCTGTCTCTTTCTTCAGTTTCCCCTGTCTAACACATGCCCGTGGTTGGAGCAGATGGTCTAGGATGCTCTTTCCAGTTCTACGATCTTAAAAAGTACAAAACTTTGAGACTCAAACATCTTAAGAAAGCTTGCATTTCAGGAGGTCAGAATGAGAGTTCTAAATCCCTCTGCAGGAATGAAGAATTGGCAATCAAATGAAAGGCACTCCCAAAATAGCACAGGCAGAAAAGGAAGCCAGCTTAGAAAGTGTTCTCAACAACCAGACTACTTTCTCCAGCTGATGGGGAAGATTAAATTTTAATCACTATATTACTTTGGTTTTGCTTTCACTTACAGGAGGGATCAGTTACTAAAGCAAGGTGTTTGCCTACTTGAAAGTCTTTTCTGAGTAGCCTTGTTTTAGAGTATTGTTTATATCATGTATTGCTCTAAAATCTTGGACCGCATGTTAGATTCCAGCACTTGGGAAGCTGAGGCAGGAGGGTTATAAGGTAAGAGACCAAATTGGGATACATAGTAAAAACATGTCTTAAATAAGTAAAACCCAGGGCAATCTGTGTGCGTCTGTATGGAGTGTGTGTATACGTGCACAGGTGTGTACATGTGTTAAAGCTAGAGTGATGTCAGGCATCTTCATGGGCTGCTCTTGGCCTTAGAATCTCAAACAGTCTTTCACGGAACCTTTGGATAATGTGACTGGTTACTGTGTCCCAGGAGGCCTCCTGTGTGTGACTCTCTAGTGCTAAAGTTAGAGATGCATGCCACTATGCCCTGCTTTTACATGGCACATGGGGATTAGAACTCAGGTCCTCACGCTCGTGTGGTGGGCACGGTAGTGAGGGTGCCATCTCCCCAGGGCAGTCTTTAGGAGCTTGTCTGAAATTCTTCAACAGAATGCAAGAAATCTGCTTTCATAACACGCAGAGTTATAAGTCTATAAGCAGAGTCAGTGTTTATCTTTCCAAGTGATCGAGAAGGTGATTAACAACAGGGAAAGTGGGTATTTGAAGATACGTTCATGTTTACACACTAGATCCAATGGGCCATGTGTCCTTGTGGGCAGGCATGTCCAACCCTTGTGCTTTGCC
This sequence comes from Microtus oregoni, assembly GCF_018167655.1. Classification (NCBI taxonomy): domain Eukaryota; kingdom Metazoa; phylum Chordata; class Mammalia; order Rodentia; family Cricetidae; genus Microtus; species Microtus oregoni. Next base: position 37,701,673 of record NW_024543070.1, on the reverse strand, counting down.
AAAATTCTTCTCATATGAGACATCCGATGCTTCCTAGGGTCCTTGCTCTCATTTTCCCCATGTTTACTTGACTCATCCTAACCCTTAGTGGCTCATAACCAAACGGGACATGGCATTGAGCAAATAAATGTGGAGTTGAGTGGGCTCCTCCGGCTATCTTCTCATGATGTGGTGGGCACGGGTCGGCCGGCAGTCAGGTGTGACAGTGAGGCCAGTCTCACAACAGAACACTGGCCCTGGTGTCAACAGAGGGGGCACCACAGTGGCTCTGAGACTTCCAGCTTTGGAGACAGTCCTAAATGCCAGTAGAGGTTAGGAAAAGGGACACACTGCACTCATCCCGGCCCTCGGCACTTTCTGAGCTATTCTTTACAAGGTTCACACTGAACAGGAGACATCTGTGTTCTAGAAGACATTGCTTAAAATAAATACCAAAAGGATTAAAAAATGAACCAATTTAAAAAAAAATTGGTTTTTTTTTTTGGGACAGGGTCTCATGGAGCCCAGGCTGGCTTCACTTCCTGTGTAACTCCAGACTCTAAGCATTGGGTATACAGGCATGTGCCACCCCTCCTGCAAAAATGTTTTTAAAGATCAACCTGACAGGGAAGAAAAAAATCGCTATGAAAATGGAAATACCATGCCTTCTATTTACACACTGACTTATCAGATAGAGTAGCCGTTTATGAGAGCCAAGAACCCCACACACTATGAATAGCCATGACCTTTATGTCATTGTGTGTGGGGGGGGGGCAAGGGTGGTTATTGTCTTTTACGAAAAAGGACCAGCAAGACAACCATCTGTAGATTGGGGCCGGGAGGCCAGCAGTGGCAAGGACTCTGGGATTGAAGCTCATACCCTCCCATCCCAGACATTCTGTCTCTGTCGGGTCGATGTAGTAGCATCCAGACCACCAGGACCTGCACTGTATTTCTATTTGTGCACACCAGGGACACCAGGGAGCCTTGCCACTCAAGATAACAGAATGGGAAGTCTTTCATGGTTGCTTGTAAAAGCTCCATTTATGTTTTACGATACAGTTATTTAGTCACAAGACAGTAAAAAAAATAAAGTCAAGATAGTGGGACAATGTGATGGTTAAATGTGGTTTGTGTGAGGATGGAAAGAGCCATGGCTAGATAAATGGAAAAGGTCAGAACAGCCAAAGAAAAGAAAGCAAGGAGAAGTGAGAAGCAGAGGACGAGAGGGAAAGGGCTGAGGTAAGAGATGGGAAGGGAAACTGAGGAAAAGGAAAAGGAAGGAAAAGAAGATACGCACAGGAGGAACAGTGTGCTGGGATAGACCAGTTTATGTTTGCTTGTGTTTTCTTGAGACAAGGGCTCACATATCCCAGGCTTGAACTTGCTATGTAGCCGAGGATGACTTGAACTTATTGGTGTGTATGTGCAGTCATGCTGGTTTGAATACAAACAGCTTCCACAGGGCCATAGGGACTGGCACTGTTAGGTATAGTCTTGTTAAATGAGGTGTGTCACTGCGGGGTGGGGCGTGAGTTTTCAGAAGCTCAAGCCAGGCCCAGTGGCTGACTGTCTCTCCCTGCTGCCCATGGACCCAGATGGAGAACTCTCAGCTGCCTCTCTAGCACCATGCCACCCACCATGATGAGAATGAACTAAACATCTGAACTGTAAGCCAGCCCCAATTAAATGTTTACATATGCAAAGGCTAGAGGTCACCATCAGGTGTGTTCCTCTATTGTCCTTTTTATTTATTTATTTATTTTTTTATCGAGAAGAGTCCCTCAGTGAATCTGGAGCTCAAAGGTTTGTCTGGATTGGGTGGCCATCAAGCACCCAGATCCCCCCTGTCTCTCCCCTCCTGCCCTGGGGTTGCTTTCATGGAGGTGGTAGGCTTCAAACTTGGGTCTTCATGCTTACATAGTAAACATGTTACCAACTGAGCCATCTCCATAACCTCATGACCTTAAACTTCTGATTCCCCTGCCTCCACCTCCAAAATGCTGGGATTACAGGCATGCTTCACTATGCTCAATTCATGTGGTATGGGATCAAAGTCACGCTAGGCAGGTAGTCCATCAGCTAAGCTACATTCCTGACCACTAGACTCACCAGTAGTTCTGGAAGTCAGTGTCTCCTGCCCTTTAGCTTGTTCCAGAGCAAGGTCCTACTTTGTCCCTTTGTTCATGAGCTTTTGTGATGAGCAGACTAGAGAGGTTCGGGTCCTCCAGGCTTTGCAAATTGCTCCTGTCACCTGCTAGTAAATTTAAATGACCCTTCTCAAGACCACAGGGTAGAAGCCTAAGTTTCTGGAAATCAACTAGATGTATTGCTGGCCCTAGTGGGAAGTTTGCTAATGCAGAGGCTCATGAATAAATGTTGACAAATAGAAGAGTCGGTTCGAAGCCCAGATACAGTTGTGGTGTTCTCATCTTTTTCCAAAAAATGACCACAGTGTTTTGTCCTTTAAGGTAGTAGCCCTCAAATGCCTTCTGTGGGACAATGTTCTTGTACCCTGTAAAGATTTGTCGCTTGTATTTGTTTAATAAAATGCTGAGTGGTCAGTAGCCAGGCAGGAGTATAGGTGGAGGGGTGACAAGAATGGGAGAATTCTTGGAAAATGAAAGGATCAGTCTGCAGTCGTCACCCAGACACAGAGCAAACAAGATGTGACTGCCTCACTGATGAAAGTTACCAAGCCATGTGGCTAACACAGACAAGAATTGTGAGTTAATTTAAGATGTAAGTGTTGATTAATAAGAAGCCTGAGCTTATAGGCTAACCAGTTTATAATTTATGTAGGCCTCTGTGTGTTTCTTTAAACTGAACTGCTGTGGGACCAGGCAGGACAGAAACCTCCAAAAACACACCCCCATCTCACCCATCAAAACAAAAAGATTATCTTCCCAGTCTCACAGTGTTCCAGAGGCACATGTTCCCATGTCTATTAGCAAAAATGTCAACAGCAATGAGAGTTCGGATTCTGTGAAAATGAAGTTAGGATATTAATAACTCCCAGGACAGAAACAATGTTGTCGCAAGGAACTGGGAGGTCTGCCCTACCCAGAGTGATATGATGACGGAGCAGAATATTAGGAAGCTGAGTATTGTGTTGGCCTAGAAAATGACAAGGAGGTGGCCAAACCAGCGATGACTCTGCACCTCTACAACAGAGAGACAGAGAACAAGGCAGTCAAATCATCCCAGTTCTCACCCAGGATGTCTTCACCAAGGAAATGTACTATCCAAAAGCAGGCTTGGAAATTAGCCAGGATGGGGGTTCATCCGGGAGGGGAGCTCTGCATTTTGCTTTGCTGGACCCTCTACACCAAAAGCTGGGTTTAGTACACACAGAATATAAGCATCTGTGGGCTGCATCAACCTAATGTGGAACTCCAGGGGGGACTAAAAGCATGTTGCATCATGGTGCCCATCATTTACCTTTCTACACAGAGGTTGTTTCATCTCTTCAATCACCACACAGAGCCAGAACACCTCAATACAGAGAACAGAGGCAGAGGGGAACCACGAGATTAACCCTGGCGTGGAAGACACGCAGAACTTCAGGAAACAGAATGCAGCAATATAGGCTTGTGAAATTTAAACTCCCAGACTTTGAGAAAGGCTGCAAGGAACCAGGTGGACATTTACTCTGGATAAAAGTAGTAACATCTTAAGATGAAATGAGCTATTTTCAGGTATAATACTGTGACCTGACAGCCATGTTTCAGGGTTTTCTAGTTGGAAAGCTGTTGCCAACACTTGAGTAGCACAATGTGGAGGCAGAGTGGAATGATGCTGCAGCTGCACCGAGCGCTGCAGCTCCTCCACCCTGGGTGCAGCGCATGCATTATACCCCAGTTTCCCCCTCGGGGCAATAGTAATCATTATGTCTTTTATGATGACTATTTTTTTAAAAAACCTCATGGACAATAGTAACAAGTTATAGAAAATATTTCTTTAGTGCCTAGAATATAATTCAAAAAAACAAAACAACAAAATTTGTCACTTTTAATACTGGTTTTCAAAATTTTGCAAATGATCATAATTTTTTTAATTAATAACAACTTTTGAGAGGTATAAAATTTCCATCTCACATATGTTGCTTAGCCATCATCCTTATTTCCTTATTATTTTTGGATGCTATCCATCCATTTTCTATTGTGCAATCCCAGCATTTTCTGTTCTGCATAGAATGCAGTTGCGACCCGAACACCTAGAAAGGTAGCCCCTAGGTGGCTGCTGTGGAGTGTGGACCAGTGAGCTCCTGATAGTCTTATCACCAAGACAAACAAGTAGAGCCAGACATGGGGAACATGGCTGATAATCCAGAACCTGGGCAGCAGAGGCAGGAGGAGTGAGCCAACTAGCACTATACAGTGAGACCCTGTCTCAAAACCTCAATAAATAGATGAGTTGTGAAGTAATGCCTTTTCTGACTTTTCTTTCATTCTCAAAGCTGTTCAAACACAACTTCTCTATCAATTAACAGTTATGCCTAGGGCAGGAGATGGGTGTCTTAGTGTTACTATTGTTATGACGAAACACCATGATCAAAAGTTGTTTGGGGAGAAAAAGATTTATGTGGTTTACATATTCAGGATCACAGTCCACTGAGGGAAGCTAAGGCAGGAACCCAAACCAGACAGGAACCCGGAGACAGGAGCTGATGCAGAGGCCACGGGTGAGTGTTGTTACTGGCTTGTTCCTCGTAGCTTGCTCAGCCTGCTTTCTTATAGAACCTGGGATTGCCATCTTAGGAGTAGCACTACTGACAGTGGGCCGGACCCTAACACATCATTAACTAAGAAAATGTCCATTTAAGATACCATCTTACACCTGTCAGAATGGCTAAAATAAAAAACACCAATGATAGCCTTTGCTGGAGAGGTTGTGGAGAAAGGGGTACACTCATCCATTGCTGGTGGGAATGCAAACTTGTGCAACCACTTTGGAAAGCAGTGTGGCGGTTTCTCAGGAAATTCGGGATCAACCTACCCCTGGACCCAGCAATACCACTCTTGGGAATATACCCAAGAGAGGCCTTATCATACAACAAAAGTATATGCTCTACTATGTTCATAGCAGCATTGTTTGTAATAGCCAGAACCTGGAAACAACCTAGATGCCCTTCAATGGAAGAATGGATGAAGAAAGTATGGAATGTATACATATTAGAGTACTACTCAGCAGTAAAAAACAAGGACTTTTTGAATTTTGCATACAAATGGATGGAAATAGGAAACACTATCCTGAGTGAGGTAAGCCAGACCCAAAAAGAGGAGCATGGGATGTACTCGCTCATATTTGGTTTCTAGCCATAAACAAAGGACATTGAGCCTATAATTAGTGATCCTAGAGAAGGTAAATAAGGAGAACCCAAAGAAAAACATATAGGCATCCTCCTGAATATTAACCTTCATCAGGCGATGAAAGGAGACAGAGACAGAGACCCACATTGGAGCACCGGACAGAAATCTCAAGGTCCAAATCAGCAGCAAAAGGAGAGAGAGTACGAGCATGGAACTCAGGACAGCGAGGGGTGCACCCACACACTGAGACAATGGGGATGTTCTATCGGGAACTCACCAAGGCCAGCTGGCCTGGGTCTGAAAAAACCTGGGATATAACCGGACTCGCTGAACATAGTGGACAATGAGGACTACTGAGAACTCAAGAACAATGGCAATGGGTTTTTGATCCTACTGCACGTACTGGCTTTGTGGGAGCCTAGGCAGTTTGGATGCTCACCTTACTAGACCTGGATGGAGATAGGTGTTCCTTGGACTTCCCACTGGGCAGGGAACCCTGATAGCTCTATGGGCTAACAAGGGAGGGGAACTTGATTGGGGGAGGGGGAGGGAAATGGGAGGAGGTGGCGGGGAAGAGACAGAAATCTTTAATAAATAAATAAACGAAAAAAAAAAACAGAAAGTAGACACTTGCCATATAGCCTTGGTGGCCTCAAACTCACTATCCTCCAGGCTCCAGCCCCCACCAGTTGTGATTACTGGCATGAACCAGAGCACCTGTCTGTCTCCTTGCTGTGCATTCTATACTCAAATAAGAAAGCCGAGGCCCCAGGGTTGCTGAAACTCTTTGCTTACAGACCATTCTGTTACTTTTGGAAAGGGGTTTATTGAGACCAACTTATGAAAATTCTCAAGCTTTATATTTGAACATGCAAGAGCCCTCTAATTGTCTTAAGCTAAAAGGTAATCTAATCCAGTTAATAATACTGTCTGTAATTTTCTGTTCTGCTCTTCACCATTTGGAGATGGCCCAAAATTTAATATTCAGCCTACCACTTATATAAATTGAGACTCAAGTTCTATCACTGGAATAATTTTAATAATAGACTTGCTATCCTGATCCATGTACTTGATGTACAGCTATTAAAATGTTAAACAAATTAAGCAGTGAAAGCTGCGTCTCTTTGTGAAGCTATATTCAGTTGCTCTAATGTAATTTGGTTGGATGACAATAACGAGAGAGATAGGAGGAGGTAAGACATTAGCATACTCAAAATGTAAAAAGTAACGTGGAAAGGGAGGTGGCCGCCCTAGGTAAAAGCTGATGTATTCAGAACCAATTGCTGCCGTGTGTCCCCTTCATTTAAAGATCTGTAGGAAAGCATCAAAATCAATTCTGCGCAGTTTTAATGAGACAGCCCGAGCAGGAGTCTATTCACTGGACCTGTTCTAATTAGCATGAGTATGTCCTCGATGTCAAACCTGACAATACACTTAAGGAAATTAACGTTCAGCTCCTCACACAGAACCACATTTGAGTTAGGAGCTCTGACACGGAATTTGCATATTAACATTCTGATAATGAATAGCTAGAGAGAGCGAGGCTGGAAAAGAGATGTTTGAGATCTTAAAAAAAAAAAAAGGAGGGAAACTGAGGTTCAAGGGAGTTCAGCCGAGAAGCGCCTGGCATGTGGGGTTCTGGGTTTCAATGCATTATATGTCCGATGTTTCCTTTCTGCCAGTGCTCAGTGCAGAGGAGCCCGTGGGACCTTGTCAGCCTTCACGGGAGGAGATGACACCCACCTTATTGGTGACTGAGAGGATCTGCTAAGGTTCTGTGTGGAAGACCTCAGATACCCCTATGGAGGTTATTAAGTTTAATTCTTACTTTTTAATTGCCACTTAAGCTAAAATTACTACCTCTTCATGATTGATATGAAGATAATTTAGTGATTTAGTTTGAGATGTCGACACAAATGCAATTGACCTTAATTCACATGTATTTCTAAAGTAATATGAAGGAAAAAGGATAAAACTATAAAAGGATAAACTGTAACAAATGAGAATTTTTTTAAAAAAAAAAATCATCCTAAAAATAGCTACTAAAAAGATGGCGCCAGGCAATTTCCCACATTTGTTCTGAATCGCTTACTATGTCCCAAGCGCCAAACTGAAATAGACAGCTTTTGGGTTATGTCTTCTAGAAAGTTTACTTTAGCTTGGCAGGTTCTGGAGATCCTGAGCTTGTCAGAGTGTCCCTGTTTTAATTAGCATGGCATGGACTATCTCAATGTTGGGCTGCCATCTTTCCTTTTACCTTCCAAAGGCTGCAAGTCTGGGGAGCCAGATTCAAGGGCTTCTGAAGACACTAGCTGCCCCGCCCACTGCTCTGCCCTGCCCTCTGCTCTGCCCCGCCCACTGCTCTGCCCTTTACAACATTAGCTTGGTGGTGCACCGGCCACATGGTCTCACTGTGAAACCTTCTTGGCCTTTGCTTGTTTGTTTGTTCTCTGGGACAGTAACTCATGTATCCTAAACTGGCCTCAACTGAAGGCTTAAAGTCTTGTTCCTCCTGTCTCCACTTCTTGAGTGCTGGAATTACAGGCATGTGCCACCATATGACATCACATGTAATCACTGCAATGACCTCAGACACCACCCTGAAAATACTACCTCAGGCATGCTCCACTATCTCAAGAGGCTAATGCTGGCAAAGACCTGAATTCCCCTCAATTAAACTCATTTTCCAGGTGGACATGATCAAAGTTCTTACTGTTAAATGTTTTAAGAAATTAAATTGTTAGCTGATTGTAAAATACATGACTATAACCCCTATACTTGAGAGCTGAGGCAGGAGGATCATAAATTCAAGGTCAATCTGAGGTCCAGTCTCTGTCTCAAAAATAAAACAAGCAAACAAACAAACACAGCCCCTTTCATGAACAGGGAAAAGAATTACTTTCCTCCCAGGCAGGCAGACCCAGGTCATGGGTTTTGAATACAGAGCCATAGGCACAGTAAAAAAAAAAAAAATTAATTGTATTGGGATTTGGTGGTGGTGGTAGTTCTTTCTTTCTTTCTTTTTTCCTTCCTTCCTTCCTTTTTCTTTTCCTTCTCCTTTTTCTTCTTCTTTTTGTTTTTGTTTTTTTTAGAGACAGAGTTTCTCTGTGTAGCATCAGAACCTGTCCTAGAACTTGCTCTGTAAGCCAGGCTGCCCTTGAACTCAGAGAGACCTGCCTGCCTCTGCCTCCTCTGTGTTGGAATTAAAGGCGTGTGCCATCACTGCCCAACTTCAGGAGCAATGTATTAAAGGAAGCTCTATCAACATTGTGCTCTGGCAGCTGCAGAATTCTAAGGGTGGGTTATGGTGACTAGAATCTTTGGTACTAAACTCTTGACAAAGTTGGGGACACAGCTGAGTCAGTAAAGTGTGTGCTTTGCAAGAACACGGACTGGAGTTTGATCTGTGAGAAGCCATGCTTAAAATATATGTGTGTATATATACATGTAATGTATATATTGTATATGTATGGATGTATATATAATATATATTATACAAACACACATATATACAAATGAATAAAGAACTGAATGAATGAATAAATGAATACATGGTAGTACTTGCTTGTAATTTCAGATCAGGGAAGGAAGAGATTGCTGAGAACCCCTGGTTAGCCAGCCTAGCCTACTTGGTGAGCTCTAGACCAGTTAAAAAACAAGGTAGACAGCATCTACGGAACACATGTTGTCCTCTGGTCTCCACATGTATGTGCATACATGTGCAATTATACCCAGAAAAGCTTATGCACCTGTACACACACACAGTAGATATAAACAAAAAATCCAGAGAAATAAATAGATGTGGTATAATTTTGTCTATATGAAACTCTGGGGAAGACAGCTTCAGTTAATGTGTGGCAGGACATAGGACAGCAATGGAAGCTGGGATGGTCCCTGGGTGAGCGAGGAAACAGGCCACGCAGAGACAGGAGGAAGCCTCTAAGATGGTAGAAACAGTGCATTTCTTGACTGGGTCACAGATTTTTAAAAATCTACTAACTGTATACTTGGTGCATTTACTTAAAAATGGTCCATTTTAACTAGCATGTACCTTAGTAAGGGTGATTAGAAGAACTGAATTCTAAAAGGAAAAAAAAGCATAAAGCAACACAACTCCAGTTCATCTAAGCTCCTCCTAGACAGGAGAGAGCCATTCATCCTCACTACCCTCAGAAGGGGCCACCTGCCAACACCTCAGTCTCCAGGTTCAAGCGTCCAGACCTGCGGGACAAGAAACTCTGGCTACAGAACGCCACTCAGTGTGGCACTTTGCTTCACAAGTCTAAAAACTAATACAGTCAGGGAGATGATTTTTCTCCAGCTACAAAGGGTGAGGCACTTTTACCTACTTTCTCAAATATAATCAGAGCTTGAAGGATTCCTTTCCAGACTTTTCTGTTGCTGTCTTCAATCAAGACAGAGTCTAAGATAGGAGTCTTCTGTAGAGCCAGTCTGCTCAGAGGTCACGAATTGCATCATCCATGTTGGCATTTTCTGAGCACTTCTTGTGTTAGACATGGGGACAAGGGCTGTGTGCAAGGTGGCCCATCTAACCTAGTCAATGAGCAGGATGAGTGAACTAACACTACCATTTCCTAAATTTAATAATAATTTATTTTGATATGTATGGGTTTTTGGATGCCTGACAAGGTGTCAGATCCCTTGGGAGTGGTGTCACAGAGGTTTTAAGTCCTTGTGTAGGGGCTGGGAATTGAACCTGGGTCCTCTGGGAGAACATTCAGTACTCTTAACCCATGACTGTCCTTCTAGTACCATGAATCAATACTATACCATTCTCAGAAGAAGTTTATGTAGACTGAGTAATTCGGCCAAGCCAAAACACTCATTAGCAGCTGTATGAACTTCTGGAATTTCTGTATTATTGTTGTAATTATTTCGAACTGTACAAGCTTAAAGAACTCTTTCAAAGTTGGTGAGAACTTGCCTGTTTTCTGTGGTGATGTGTCTCTCACCATGTTAGGAGAAGTTGGGATACTACAAACTGCCAAGTGGGAGTGAGGGAGGGCTAAAAACCGAGGGAATCTGGGAACCACTGAGTTAGTCAAACAGGTGCCTTGCTGTCTTGTCAGGGATTGAGCCCAGGGTTTGTGTATGCTAAGCACACACTGCACCCCCTGACTACAGCCCACTGCAAACAAGCCAAAGCGGCAACTCTCTTTTGTTGACTGTATTATTTTGGATGTTTTGTTTGTTCCCAGACAGGGTCTCTATAGTCCAGGCTAGCCACTCCTGGGCATCCTGCCCCCGCTTAAACCATCTCTGAGATCACAAGTGTATAGTGTGACATGCAAAATAGGTATCGGCTATCAAAGAGGATGGCATCATTCCCCAAACCTACCTGACCTGAGATCTCACGTAATTAAATATTATTTTTTACATAGAGTAGTGCTAGTGTCTCCTCTAACTCAGGCTGAATTATTACAGACAATGACTTAGTCTCTGTTTGAAACTGTCACAGGACTTGACTACTTTGAGTCTCTCTCTCTCTTTTTTTTTTTATCAATATAATGAAAACAATAGCACCCTCAATACACATTCTTCCAGGGCTGGTGCGTAAAGACATGAAAATCTAAAAAATTGTACTTAAGGAAAGCTGTGCGTGGTTCTGTGAGGAAAAAAAAATCCCTGTCCTGTAAAGCAAGATAATCTGCCAGCAGTGTTACAGGTTGTGTGGGACACCATCAAGGCACAAGGCAGCAAACTCCTGTGGGTTCTATTACAAAGCACTCCTGGGCTCTGGGGTCTGGGGTCTGAGCATGCTCAGTGTGACAACGCAGCTTTCACAGGGGACAAACTACAACCTAGAACCCACAGTTCTGTGGAACCCTTCCACCCGAACAGGGCTTGGGATGCCCTAGCAGTGGCCCTAGAGAAAACAGGGCAGGAAGGGGGACACTGTGGCTGCTACACGGTGACAGCTTCCAATGCAAAGATCCCCAGGCACCCACTAGTGCACCCCATGGAGGGTTGAGGAGGTGTGTCCTGGAGCAGCTAGATTAGGATTTACCCTGGGACAGCGAGCGGCCTTGCCTACCTCCTGGCACTGGGGGCAGCTCCTGCCTGGGCTTTTATTTCTCTGCTGGGTGTGTTCACGCCCGAGTGAAGGGCCCCACGAGGCAGAGTTTATTGGCCCTTCTCACTTTCCAGTCTGCCGGAAAAGGAAGAAAGGACACCAAAAGTTTCCTCTCATGCATATAAAATGAGAAAATTCAAGGTCTCGTTTCATTTCCAAACATCCTGTCTCTGTAGACAGAATTACCTCGATTTCACAGTACATTTATTTCCGTTTCATCCCATAACATTCTTTGTTTGTGGCTTTGGTTTACACCAACCTCTAAACTCACCGTAGATACCATTCTACCGTGTTCTGTAGAGTTCTGCTTGGTCCGAACCTGTAAGCAGGGGCCTCCCATCCAAGCTTCTGGTAAAACCTACCTTCCAGAAACCACGTGTGATGGGAATGAGCTGTGAAGACCCTGCGGGAAACTAACCGTGCTTGTCTCGTGAGAAGAAAACAGGGACCGGCAGGCAGAAGCCAGAGGCAGCTCATTTGCCATGGTCTACTCTGACATTTTAACATGTCTGTGTGTTAAACTTTAGTCTCTTTTCATTTGTGAACAATTCAAGATACAAACTACCTGTGCTGTTAAGAGCTGCAAAGGTCATTTTTCTTCTGAAAACAAAACCAAAAAAGCCCAACTTGTTCTCATTGTATTTAGTGCAGGGGAGCTGCACTGAAAAGAGGGGGATGGGACTCAACAAAGAGGTTGAATACCAAGGCTCATTTCCCCCAAAAACAATGACAACAAGAAAACACCTTGTCTTCTAGACACCAAGCCAATCCTAGCTGCCAGTCTTCAAAGACCTCCTTTGACAGGGGCACTAAGTTCACTCACCCTGGCTGTGGGAACCTTTCTTCTCCTGTGGACCTTTCTTTTTCCTACCCTTCCTAGCCTTCGGGAAGAAGGGCTCAGGCTAGCTTCCATGAGCCGTTTCCTCGGTCTGATGGGGCCATCCTCGGAGCACCACTATACCACTGTGGGACTCCTTACCTAACAGCCTATGTGCACAGCCTTCTCTGCTGGCCACCTGTCATGGTCCCCTGCATTCATTTCTGTAGAACACTTTCTGCCTTGTAATAGTTCCTTATTGTTGTCTAGCTCGCCCTTCTTTCCATCTAATTCCTTGGAGTCTAAGCTCCAAGAGGGTGGAGACCTTGCCACTTTGACTGCCAGCTGTCATTTCTGGCGCCCACAGTGGCTGTCCGATAAGGAGCAGAGAACAATTATTGATCTGAGTTACCACAGCTCCAGGCTCTCGTTGCCCTGGACTACATATCCCATGATGCCAAGGCATGAGGCCAGGTAAAAACACAATCCACATGAAATTGTGACAGTTACACGCGAGAAAAGGGAGCAGCTGGAAACCAGCCTTGACTTGACAAATGTGCTGCTTTCATTCCTGGGGACTCTGGAGCAACCTGAGGAGGAGACCACATCACCCCGCACAAGGAACTTCCCGGGACTTCTGTGTCCTTTCCACCTCTGAGGTTGTGATGTAGGTGGGTGGTCTCAGGTAGGACGCCACAGGAGAGCAGCAGGGAGGACAGGTGTGGACAGCTGTCTGGTTTTTCCTAAATACTTATGCACAGTTTTCATGGGCACTAGAAAGTCTAAATATCACACCAAACTGCTGATATTGTTACCAGAAGAGAACTCTCTAGAAAGGCAAGTGGTAAAACGAGAAAAGGCAAAAGTCAGACCAGAGGTGCTCCTGGAGTCCCTAACCGGTTTCCCTGTTCTCTGTCTTTGCTTCAAGGCGTGGAGAAGGTCACTGGGAATCCAGGAGAGGCTCCATCTCATGGCTTCATTGATGAAGCACTTAAGAGAGGGAACAAACTGGCATCTTAGTTCTGTTCCTGCACATTTTGAGTTTCCTCTGCCAAGAACTTCCCAAGAACCCAATCATACAATGCCCACTTTGACTGACTCTAAAGCATTGCATTTGTGTGTGTGTGTGTGTGTGTGTGTGCAGAGTGGACTCAGCAAGGACAGCTGTGATCATGGGTGTGTGTGCAGAGTGGACCCAGCAAGGACAGTTGTGATCACGGGTGTGTGTGCAGAGTGGACGCAGCAAGGACAATTGTGAACATGGGAGTGAGTGTGTGCAGAGTGGACCCAGCAAGGACAGCTGTGAACACGGGGCGGCGGGGTGTGTGTGTGTGTGTGTGCTTTAACCCCTTTATTCCCACACAGTGCCTCTCTGCTAATCCTTTAATGTGGCTGCCTCCAGCCTCTTGTGTTGTAGTAGATATCTTCAAAACCCCAAGGGCTCTTCCTAGATGGGGAGTTGGGAGGGGGGTAGAGAGGGGAGATGGGGAGGGGTGGAGGGTGGGAAGGAGGGGTAGTGCCCAGCCTAGAGTCACTAGGGAGGGGCAGGCCTAGGGCAGGATTTTTCCTTCATGGCCAAAGAAGGAAAAAGAAGTTCCTGCTGAAATATTAACTACAGAGAGCTTTAAAAAGGGAGTGGGAATAATGACAGAGAAGAGAACAAAGCTGGCGTTAGATAAGGACAATTACACAAATTAAGGGATTTGCTGCTTTAAAGTCATTAATTCCAGGTCAGTGACTAAATTTTCCTTTTGTGTACTCAAACCAAAACAAACCTATTAATAAGGTTGCACCACAGGCTCTTCCGGAACGGTGAGATGGGAAAACAAATTGTTATGTTTACATGGAAGAGGACTACCGCAGATGAACGAATGCATGGGAGGAGGAGGGTGCACAGAGGGACCAGAGGGCTCCAGTGCCGCTTTCAGTGTGACCCTCTTTGGTGGACACGTTCATCCAGAGCTACAGAGTGTACAAGAGAAGCCCCCACGGAAGCGCTGGACACTGATGTGTATAGATCCCACACCAGCTGAGCTGGTATCCCAGCTGAAACCAGTGTGCAGCTCTCTAGTCATGGGGACTGATGGGGTTTTTTTTTGTTCTTTCCCTTTTCACTTTTTACTTTTCTTATCTTTGGAGACAGGATGTCCCTAGGTAGCTCAGACTGGCCTGGAAACTCTGTATGCAGCCCAACCTAGCCTTGAATCCTCAAGCTTCATGCTTCTGCATCTTAGCTACTGGGACAGGGGCCCCCAGGCCCAGTCTGGGAGGTTCTTCTTACACAGAGACAAATCCACGGGAGCGCTAACTCTCCATTCGGTTTTCTGTGAACCCAAAGCTGTTCTTAAAAGAGCTCCATAAGAAAATAAATAATCTGAGCAGTGTGGTGCACACCTTTAACCCCAGCACTCAGGAGGCAGCGGTAGGCAGAGCTTTGTGAGTTAGAGGCCAGCCTGGTCTACACAGTGAGTTCCAGGACAGCCAGGGCTACACAGAAAAACCCTGTCATAAAAAGCCAATAAAATAAATAGTAAACAAACAAATGAAAAACTACAGTTGTTTCCAGGGAAAAAAAGGTTGGGGAACAACTAGAGGTCTTTTTCCTTTCATACGTCAGGTTTCCACATGCCTAGCTCAGCCTGAAACCTAGACAGTGACCCTTTCTGCACACAGGTACCCTCCTTAAAATCAGGTAATGTGACCAAAAGAAGATTTTAATTCCAAGAAACCCCAGGCCTGGTGTGCTATGCAGAAGGCTGCTATGGGTTTCTCTATTTCAGCAATGTTTTCCAACAGTTTACATGTATTTATGTGTTCCTTTACATGTTTGGGTCGGCAACGGGGTTTTGCTGTTAGTCCAGGCTGGCTTTGAACTCTCAGCCCTCGCCCTGCCTCAGCTTCTAAGTAGTAGGGTGACAGGCACGAGCAGTCACGGCTGTGTTTGCAATGGAGAACTGGAGCCTTAGCTTTGACTCTGAATTACTTCAAATTCCAGTTGAACTCAAGTTGATTGGGAACTTTCTTGAACAAACAGGGAGCCAGGATCCTTTAGTGACAGAATTCTAGTCTTCCTCTGCTGCCTCCAACTACCTCTGGAACACTAGTCCCGCTGGGCAGGGTCTCCTCTGGCCTAGCAGAAAGACTGTGCGGCACTGGTCTAGCCTGGGCTAATCTTTTCTACCTGTATCTTTTTTTTTTCTTGGTCCTGTGAAGCCATCACAGAACCTCCAAAAATTGATTAGAATCTTGATTTATTAATACAAAGTTATTTGCCTGTATCTTTTGAAAAGTACAGTAAAGCGTTAATAAGACAACCCATAGCCAGTCAGGTGACCCACCCTCAGAGTCCTGCTGTGTCCTGACTCCAGATTCCTCATTCAGATTATGTCAGTTTTTCAGTCTCCCTTCTTAAAGGTACAGAACTCTCCCGTAAACAGAGGCTGCTTTTGGGTTTCCCAGCCACCCACAGACCCAAATAATCACACAAAAACTATATTAACTACAACACTGTTTGGCAATGACTCAGGCGCATTCCCAACTAGCTATTATATCTTCAATTAACCCATTTCTATTAATCGGTGTATTGCCATGAGGTTATGGCTTACTGGTAAGGTTCTGGCATTCTTTTCCTTCTGCAGTTACATGGCGTCTCCCTGACTCTGCCTTTCTTCCTCCTCTATCTCTGCTTGGATTTCCCGCCTTGGTATATTTTGCCCTGCCATAGGCCAAAGGAGCTTCTTTATTAACCAATAGCAATAAAACATATTCACAGCACACAGAGGGCCAACCCACACCACCCTCCCAGATTCCTTACCTCCCTGGACTGCACTACGGCTCCCCTGCAGCAGCCCGTATTTCAGTACATCTATCCCTCCTCAAACCTCCCTTGCCAAGATGACCACAGGCCTCCCTAAGGGAATCCAAACACACACTGTACGCCTCATCTTGCTAGAACTCCAGGCTGCACTAAGCAAATGGGCCCCTTGCTTTGCTTCTGAAACTGCCTTACTGCAGCTTTGTGTCTGTCGCGTTCCTCTCCCCTTCCGGCCCAGGCTCCGGAAGGCCCAGTTGCTGAGCTGTGTCTTTTGCTCCTACCATTTCTTTTCAAGCAGGACAATCCATGCAAATGGCTTCAGTCATCGCCCTGCGGAGCTCCAGATCTGGCCATCTAGCCCAGACCCCTCACACTTGGATGCCATCCACTCAGCACTGTGCCCACATGGGTATCCCAGACATATCTCCGTTCCTAGAAATGACTCCTGGTCTGTCTGCCTTGTTGTGCCAGAAACCTGTGACTCTGCAAGCCCTCAACCCTCAAAACCAGCAGAAAGTTCTACCAATTTCTCACCCTCGCTACCATCCTAACCCCGGGCCCTTTGACCCGACCTCTCTGCAACCCAGTTTGTATGTCAATGAGACAGAAATAAGAAAACACAGAACGACAAACACCAGAGGAGGAGCAAGTTGCTCTCCTTTGCCCCTGCCTTCGGTGCTGCCCAAGACCTGAAATCTCCATCGTGGACTTGACATAAGGATGGGACCCTTCTCCAGCCCCCTTGGTTTTCCCTCTCACCACTTCCCCACCAGACTCTGTGCTCCAAGACCAGAGCCCTTTGTTCTGGAGTATCCTTGAATGTTCATGCCCTCTTTTGGGAGGCCTTTGCTCGTGTACTTCCTTTTGTCTACCATATCTCTTGGTTCAAAATCCTTTTTCCTGCCTTTTCTCCCTCTGCGCATTCAGAACTGAAAACAGAGTATATCATAAAGAAAATTAAGTGAATTTATGAACAATAAAATAAATGATAAATATATTTAAATGCCATTAAGTATTATATAATACCAAACATTATTCATTATATATGCAGGAGGAGAGTTGTGACACAGTTCCATGCACCCCCAACTGGCCTCAAAGTCACTCTAGGGCTGAGGATGACTTTGAACTGATCCTCTGCCTCCACCTCCCTAGTGCTGTGGTTACAAATGTCACCATTCCCATGGCTCAGATGTTATTCTTTATATGAAAAAAGAAGGGTCTGGATGGCGGGATGGTTCAGTCAATAAAGCACTTGCCTTACAAGTCTGAGGACCTAAATTTGATTCCCAGAATCCATATAAAAATAAAAATACATGGGAGTGGCTACACACAGAGACTGGCAATGCCAACATTCAGGAGGTGGCCATGGAGGGTAACCGGGGCTTGCTAGCCAGTCTGGCCTAATTAGTGAGCTCCAGGTGCTCCTGATGATGATACCAATGTTGTCCTCAGGCCTCCATAAGTATACAATCACCTGTACACACATACATGCACACACATGTGTGTACGCACATGTGTGTGTGTGCACGCTCATACACACATACAGGGGAGAAAAGGTAACTCCTTAAGGTTGTACCTATACTAGAACAAAGCACCAATTTTCAAATATTAAATCATCTTAAGAATACTGATTTTAACTCACCAAGACCAGCTGGCCTGGGTCTGGAAAAGCCTGGGATAAAACCGGACTCTCTGAACATAGCGGACAATGAGGACTACTGAGAACTCAAGAACAATGGCAATGGGTTTCTGATCCTACTGCACGTACTGGCTTTGTGGGAGCCTAGGCAGTTTGGATGCTCAACTTACTAGACCTGGATGGAGGTGGGGGGTTCCTTGGACTTCCCACAGGACAGGGAACCCTGATTGCTTTTCGGGCTGAGGGGGGGGGGGGGCTTAATTGGGGGAGGGGGAGGGAAATGGGAGGCGGTGGCTGGGAAGAGACAGAAATCTTTAATAAATAAATAAATTAAAAAAAAAAGAATACTGATTTTAATTCCTTTTTGAAAAATCAAAAAGGTAGGACCATGATCAAAGCTCATAGAAGCCAAGCAGGACTCATATCATCATCACTGACATTGCAAAACACAGCACGTTGTTTATCTAGACCTTGAGAGCAACCCAGACAAGGACCCTGGCCCTTCCTGCCCCTTCTCTAGAAAAGCGCTTACTTAGAGACCGACTTCTGTTAGGGGGCAGGCAGTCACCTGAACCAGTACCAGTGAACGGGGGATATTTAACTCTTGGTATTCTAAAGCACCATGTATAGAATTCTTGCTGCTGTATTTCCCAAACTCAAATCATAACACTGTCCCACCTAAAGTTGTAGAAGCTCCCTCCAAAATTCCCAGTACTGCTGCGTGCCTATCCTTAGAGAAAATCCTTCACATTAGGTGACTGGGTGAAACAAAATGATGATTTCTGTGACAGTTCTTCTTGGTTGTATTTCTGTGGCTAGGAGTTAAGTAGATGATGCAGGAGAAATGGGAATAGAACAGGAAGGAAAAAGTGCCATGTCTAGAGAGATACAGAAAAGAACACCCATGAGACTGGAAGTCTTGGTTACTCGGCAAATCCCTGCCAGCCTAGATTCATCCTGCCACGCAGACGCCCTCTCACCTGGAAAGCTTTTACCTGGGCTGTATGTGCTTTCTGTTGTGCACTAAGAACTGAGAGCAGAACAATTGAAACGGGAACATGCGCAATATTGAACAGGACAAATTTCAGGCTCTGTGTTCACCCTGGCCCAAGGGAGGACAGTGCTGTGCCGGGCTCCCAGGTGTAGGCAGCATGTGCGTAAGGAACAGCATACTTCCTGTGTGTGCTACTGGGAAAGCTTTCACTTCTAATCT
Source organism: Microtus oregoni (assembly GCF_018167655.1). Lineage (NCBI taxonomy): Eukaryota > Metazoa > Chordata > Mammalia > Rodentia > Cricetidae > Microtus > Microtus oregoni. The sequence goes on along the minus strand of NW_024543070.1, from coordinate 37,682,805 downwards.
GTAAAACCAAGAAACAAGTTTTCATATTTTCAGATGAGGATATAATATTTAGGGGAAACCTTTGAGCTTTCAGCTGGGGGAGGTGGGGGCAGAGAATTAACGTTAAATGATACTACAAAATATGCTTTTTCTGTAAATGTGTCTGAGCTCTCAGGATGTACTAGGCATGGGAAGGAGAGTAATAAACAATGGAGCAATGTCCCTACCCATGGAATGGACTTTAATAAAGAATAAATGACTGGATTTTATGAAAATGTTAATGCCAACGCTTTAAAATATTCAACCTTCTTGTTATGCTTGGGATTAAACCCAGAGCCTCATGCATGCTAGCAAGTACTTTACCATAGTTGTATCCCCAGCCCTCATTTTACTTTTTATTTTGAGGTAGGGTTTCACTAAATTGCCCAGGTGATCTTAAGTTGAATCTGCAGCCCAAGGGGGCCTTAAAGTTATTATGCTCCTTTCTCAGCCTCCTAAGCAGCTGGGATGATTGGCTTATACCACCATTACAGACCACTATTCTTTTAAGTACTATTCTGAATACATCACATTAAACATAATTAGAAAATTTCAACCATTGACTCAAACACATTCAGTCCAATGCATGTAAAGTATATTATAAAAAAAGACCCTGTTGTGAAATATTAGTTTAAGATGTGTTATTTATGCTGTAGAATTTGTTTAATGATGCAAAAATGTGTTGCATTCTTTTATGTTGCATTTGTTTAGCTCTGTGAAGCTGTGTGACTGTGTCTGTCTAAAGGACCTGATTGGTCTAATAAAGAGCTGAACGGCTTGTAGCCAGGCAGGAAAGAGAATAGGCAAGGCTGCCAGGAAGAGAGAACAGAAGGGAAGAGGAAGGAGAGAGAAAAGAAGGAGAGGAAGACGGCAGTGGCTAGCCACCCAGCCACCCAGCCAGTCATGGAGTAAGAGGGAACAAAAGATATAAAGAGAGGTAAAAAGACAAGAGGCAAAACATAAAGGGAAACAGGATAATTTAAGTAAGAAAAGTTGGCTAGAAACAGTCCAAGCTAAGGCTGGACATTCATTCATAAGTAAGAATAAGTCTCTGTTTATTTATTTGGGAACTGGGTGTTGGGCCCCTAAAGAGAAAAAAAAAACTTCAAGACCCCCCTTTTCTCTCTTAACATATAAATGGCAAATAGAAATAGCAATAGATATGACTTTATAGAGTACACACAAATATGTTTGATGTTAAAGAACCTGACCTAATATTAAAATTTATACCAGGGACACACAAGTTGGAGCTTTAGTACATGAGCTGTCAAATTGGAGCTTTAAAAAATAATTTCTCTCCACGTATTTGTTCTGACCTAATTTACAAGCATTTTACTTGCAGATATTTTGTCAAAACAGAATCATAGGTTCTCAGGTAAGAGACAGATTCTATGTGTATTGCCTGGCCAGATATCATTTCTTGATCCTTATGGGCCTGGTCCGCTCCTACCTGGTTGGTGGCCATCTGATGGCTTGGCAGGGCAGGATGGAGCTTAGCTGCATCCCTACCAGCCAATCTCTCTCAGAAGCTAACCCCATGACTCAGCTATGAGTCAGCATTTGGTAGGCGTGTAGACCTATGCTGTTGGCTGCTGATCCCGCAGGTTCCCCTCAGCTCTCCCTCACGAGAGTTAGAGAGAAAGAATCAGCATTTGCAGAAGAAGCACCTGAAAGCACAAAGATGCCCCCACTTCCCGCACCCAGAGTGACTCATTTAGTGTTCTGGGTGGCATGATGGGATGTCATGAGAGGCCTGCATGAAGCACAGTGGCATGGAATCCCTGAGGTCACGCAGAACCTTACACAGGAGAGAGGCCTTGTCGTCAGGGAGAACACTGACTCCACAGCTGGGACCAGTACTTGTCCTTTCAGACTCCTCTTTTCAGCTTGAATGTCTCCCTCTCCTGACCCCAAAAAGACTGCTGAGTTCTCCGGAGCTTGGCTAACACGTGTTCCAGAGTTCACCACCCTGATTTAAACCAGCATGAATTAGGAAATGCAGGCTGCAGAGATTGCTCAGAGGGTGAAGAACTTGCTGAGCTCAGATCTCCGAATTCCAAAGAAAGCCTGATGTAGTAGCTTACATCTGTAATTCCAGAGCTCCCAAAGGGAAAGGGTGGGGACGAGAGTGCTTCCCAAGTCCATAGACTAGTCTTGTTTACAGGGCACTGAACATGAGACTGTCTCAAATGAGGTGGAAGGTGAAGAATGACCCCGAGCTTGTCCTCTGCCCTCTGCACATGTATCATTTTTTTAACTTAGGAAATGCTACATTTTATAAATCTCATGCAACAGCGACCACCTTTATCTGGAAGAACAGATAAAGCCAGTCACAGCTTCACCTGACCACTGCCACATGAAACCTTCCTGTAACAACGTCAACAAGACTGGTCAGTGTGAAAGCCTGCTTCTGTGGCGTGGGACCCAAGTGACAGGGGAGACTGGACAGCATAAGGCGGGTTTGGTGGCTTTCGTCTATTTTAATGACCAGTCTTGTCAGTTCCAAGGTCTGCCTTTCCCACCAAAATATTGAGTCCTTGGAAAATGAGCCTTTTTCCATCATTAGGTCTTCCTTAATGGGTACACAGTAGGGACCCAATGAATAATTGTTAAATGAATGAACACACGAGAAATCTAGTCCTAAGTTTAGCATTCACTAACTACTGCTGGAGCATATTATTTAGCATTTCTTAGCCTACAAGCTTTTTGTGAGCATTATACAGCGGATATACTGAGTCTCTATGGAAACATATATATATATATATATATATGTGTGTGTGTGTGTGTGTGTGTGTGTGTGTGTATGGAACCATGTGTATATATACACACACATATGTGTACACACACATTCATATTCATATATATATAATCAACTACTGTATTGCCAGCCATGAGGACAGGCTGCTCAGGGTCTACATCTTTAAACCAGCAATTCACAGACGCCTAAGAACCTAATTGGAATTACACTTCATGGTAGAGACAATGCTGGCATCAATTCCAAAAAAGTTACTAGAAACACAATCAAGGCCTGGATATGAATTCACTTGGCTTATGTCTACTTAGCAAGTCCTTTTGATTAGGTAGGAAAGGGAGTGTGGAGAAAATGACATCCTGCCTCTTGGTCGAGCAGGTTTTCACACAGAATGCTACCATTCTATGCGATGCACCAGAGACTAGGATGGGATCCTTTCCGGCCAAATGGTCATGAGAATATTATTGAAACTATTATTGCAAAAAATTCACAAAAAAATTAATGATGAAAGCTTAAAAACATAGACAGTTAAGTGTTTTTATTAATTTACTGAAACAAATCCAGACTGTGCTTCGCTGGTATCAAACAGTCTGATGGGAAAATGATGCTATAAACCCTTTGCTAATAACTAGGAAAAGACCCCAGGGTGTCTCTTTTCTCTAGCAAGATGGGTCATGCCACCAAGCACCAAAGACATACTGCCAGTACCAGGAAGTCACTTTAAATTCTAGCTGGTGAAATCTGCAATATTCGTCTTTTAAGCATTTTTCTGTAACTAAGTCAGCCTCTCGTGACGTAACAGGGGAACAAAAGCTTTGCGACTTCTCCATTTTGGTGACTTGCTTGAGCTGGGACGCGACGGTTGAGGTCTCTGGCTTACAAATATCCAGCTATTTCCGGGGTCCTTTGTCTTACTCTTAGGAGAATACTGAAAATCGGGAATAAATGATCCCCAACTCGCCACCCACCAGACAGCAGAATTTTCAAGCTTTAATCTATTAAATACTTACTTCAAGATTTTTATTTTTTAGTACTAGAAATCAAACTCTGAGCATCAAGCTCACTAGACAAACACTCTACCACAGTCCCACGGTACCAGTTTCATTACAGACTTAGAACACCCCTGAACACCTGTGAGGCAGTTTTCAAAGATTTCGGTTACCATGGTCAACTGTGGTCTGAGAATATTCAATGGAAAATTCTAGAAGTAAACAATTTGTAACTTCCAAATTACACACTGTTCCAAATACTGAACATGCTGAGACCTTGTATCAATCATCCCACTGCTCTCACCTGAGGTGTGGGCCATCCCCTCCCCTAGCACCTTGACTTCTAATGCCTTACAATTAGACCTTCATAGTCATAGGATCGACCCATGGAACCCAAGCAGTAAGTCCTGTGCTCATGTCATTCACTGAATAGCCACCCGGGAGCACAAGAGCCCGCTGCTGGGGATTCCAGTAAGCCAAAGAGAAGTTGTAAAAATGTCCTTTGAAAGACAAAGCTTTTCAGATGTATCGACTTCGGGATTGGTTCATTTTGGGGTGTGCTGTCTCTATTTTCAGGATTTAAAAGTGGAACTGCTTTATTTAATAATGGGAAAGAAATCCACTGAGGCTGCTGAGCCGACATCAAGAGGCTTCTGGGGAACTGTGCAGAAGGAAAAAGAATGAATATGACTGTTGCTGCTGCATCTCATATAGAAAAGGGATGGCCAGAGTGCCTGGCGTGTACTTCATTCCATGGAAGGCATTAAACATGCACAAATGTGTAGGAAGAAACAGCACGGCAGGAGTCTGTGGCGTTCACGGGGGTGCTTCGAATACATGGGGAGGCTGCTACCTTTCCACAGTCTGCTTCAACGGATGAGAAGTGCCTTACCCAATAGGCACCCAGGTTAGTCATTTACACGACTTGAATTTGTCCTGTCCCTTGGCCATTCTACCTGAATCAATGAGGAATCGCAGGCTGCAGGGGGCGGCCCCCTCGCCTTCCTCACCTTGTCTTTTTACTCTGTCTTTCCCTTGTTTTTCTTTGGGCTCCTGGGTCATCAAAGTGGCCTTTATTCCTTGTGCACTGTTGTCACCAACGAAAGGTCTACATGTCTGTGGTTGTCACTTCCCAGAGATGTTCTTGCAGCAGAAACAAGTCAGGTGACTCCCAGAGGGCTGAGTCCTTTCAGCAGCGAGTTCCTGCTGGGCAAGTGCTGCCTGCCAAGAGCCAGCAAGAGCTGGCTTGGTGGGGAGGGCCTGCCATCCCATGCCAGGAGCCAAATCCTTGCCCGCAAAGCGCTGTGGTGTTATTAAACATTTTCTATTTGTCGGGCACTTTATGGTCATTTTTACTGGTTCTTTTACCAGTCACAACTCTGCATCAGAACTATGTGGGTTTTTTTTTCTTTTAATTAAATGCCTTGAGTGAAGTGGAAGAGAGGAAACGTTTTGGGGAGTGAGCCCTCAGTTTGCCCAACAGAGAACTGGCCTGGTCACCATGAGTGTCTGCGAGCACCCCAACATGAGCACCCCACCAGTGCAGAAAAGGTGGGGTTGGGTGTGTGCATGTTCATCTTTGTATAAAAACAAAAACCCCCAATCAATCTAAGACGATAGCTTCCGGTCACTGGCAGCTGAAGTGGGACTGGGACCACTTCACTCGAATTCATGACGCTTATTTTATACAGTCTCCAAACCAGAGCCATGCCGAGCACAGGCTGATGCCCATCCTTTCCTGCCTGCACACTCCTTCCTTCTTTCCCTCCCTCCCTCCTTTCCCTCCCTCCCTCCCTCCCGCCATTTTTTTTTTGTCACTGGAGAATGAAATCATTTCTGAAACATGCTAGGCATGCATCCTACCACTGAGCTATAGGCAGCCTTTACTTTCCTGTTTCAACTTTTAATTTTGAGACAGCACCCAACTCCTTTGCACAGGCTAGCCTTGAGCTTTGTGACCCTCCTGCCTCAGGATCACAGGCCTGCCCCAGGCCTAGCTCCGTCCACTTTACCATGTTTACAATGTTAGTTATCAAGCTTCTCAGAAGTGCCACCGGATAAGAGGCCTAGATCTCAACCAGGAACTACAACTTTCCCCTTATTTTCTGGGAGGTAGGTGAAGCTGAGAAGTTGAACTCTTGGAAAACTGGGTCTTTCCACCTGTTGAATGGGACCGGTCTGGGGTCGTGAGGGAAGTGGATCCCCCTCAGTGGGCATTTCCTCTCTTACAGAATATCGCAGGCTCATCACATTGTCAGGACTTACTACTCCCCAGAACACACATGACTAATTCCTCCAAAGAGGATTTCATTTTTATTTCAGTCACACAAATACACACCAAGCAACATGGTTCAGACTTAGGGTGACTGTGATCCTGGGAACGTGCCAGTTTGCTGGGGCCTTTCAGCTCGAGTGTGCATACTGGTTAAGCATCCTGTATCAAATATCCAAATTGTTCTGAGTGCTGACCTGCCACCAGAGTGGGAAATTCCTCATCTTAAAGTGCTGGATCGCAGCGCAAAGAAATGCATGAAGATAGTACTATAGAATTGGCTCCAGGCTGTATGCATAAGGAAAATACGGAACGAACGTAAATTTCACATATATGTTTGAGTCCTACCCCAAGATATCCTATTATGTATATAAACATACTCTAAAAATCCCAAAATGAAAATCTGAAACTGGAAATACTTCATGTCCTAAACTTAATGGATAAAGGACACCCAGCCTGTGCTAAACTGAAGTGTTATTGCAAAGAAAAGCCTTGATATTTTCTTACAAATTATTTTTTCCTGAGTTTCCACATACTGTATAAACTTACAGCTTAACTTCTCAGTTCTGTCTGGCCACCTTCAGTCATGTTTCTTGGAGACAAACCAACAGTTTGCTCTGACTGTGATCAGTCATGAAATGAGGTGACCTTCCCTTCCAAACAGCCTACTGGGCACATAAAAGTGCTAACTGTGGCCCCCAGTGTCTTCTCTTAAGCCATCTAAATTCTTCTTCTCCAGGTTCCTCCAACCCTTGTGCATAGTAAGCCTGCTGCCTGGTCTTATATCCACTGATCTTACGACACACAAACTAGCGTTACCTGGAAGGAGAGAACCTTAATCGAGGAAATATCTCCACAAGATCCTGCTGTAAGGCATTTTCTTATTAGTGATTGATGGAGGTGGGCCCAGCCTACTGTGGATGGGGCCATCCCTAGCTGGTGGTTGTGGGTTCTAGAAGAATAGCAGGCTAAACAGGCCATGGGAAACAAGTCAGTAAGCAGCGTCCCTCCATGGCCTCTACGTCAGCCCCGCCTCCAGGTTCCTGCTCTGTTCCTGTCCTGACTTCCACCAGTGGTGAAGGATGATATGGAAGTGCAGGCCAAGCCCTTTCCTCCCCACCTTGCTCTTTGGTCACGATGTTCGTGCTGTCATAGCAATGGAAACTCCAATAAGATGGCGAATTTCAACAAACACATCTGTGAATCAATCACAGCACCGAGGGTGTAGTTCAGTTGGCAGGGTGCTCGTCTAGCATGTGTTAAGTCCTCAGTTCCATCTCTAGTACTAAATAAAACTGGGTGCAGAGGCCTTGACTGCAATCCTAACATTTAGGTGATGGGGTAGAGAGGGTCAGAAGTTCAGGGCCAGCCTTCACAACGAGCAAATTCCAGGCTAGCTTGGATTACTAGGGACCCTCTCTTGAAACAATCCTTCAAACCTCTCAGAGCTTTGCTGCGTACGAGTCTCCATCACTTATGTCTCTCCTCTCTGTTCAGCTCTCACTTCAAAGAATGTCACCAAAACCAGTGGGAGCTGCCAGAATGGGATCCGAGACTCTCCTCACCTCACGTTTCCCTTCCTAAAATGCCCAGTGAGACAGCTCAGGGGTAAAGGCCTCGCTGCTAAGCCTGAGGGCTGAGTTTAACCACCAGAACCCACATGGTAGAAGAGAACCGACTCCTCCTCTGACCTCTACATATGTGTGATAACGTGCACATTGGCACACGTGTATACATATACATAAACAAATGCAAAAAAACATTAAAACAATAGAGACCTAAGAAAAATTCGTGAAACTTAGTTATTACCAGTCTGAAAAAGTCTCCGAGAAAGAAGTCACCAGTTCTGGGGATGGCTTGCTATTACTTTTCAACACGTGACAGACACTGGGGTGTGGGAGGGGAAAATGGCACGACCATAATCAGTTCCTAAAGTTCCTGCTACTTTTATTTTGGTCTGTTTCCACAGCAACGTGTTTTTGAATTGCTATCTCAAGCCACTGAAAAATAAATATTCTGTCCCCCGTTCTCTCTCCCTTCTCCTCTCCCCCTCCTTCCTTCTATCCCTCTGCCCTCCCATCTCTCTCCTAGAAGGAAAAAAAATACAATAAGATTTTTGTTCAAGATGAAAGAAAATGCCTAAAATATCTAAAACCTATTAAGATAAGTCTTATCTGAAAGGATGCTAAAAACTAGAAGCTATAATATTCTAGATGAGCTATCTTACTAATGAAACCTAAAATCTAAAAGCCCATGAACTTTTCCTACAAGGACTATACTGGCCAGGTTTCATGGACTTTTGAAGGGCAAACTGAAAGCAATAAATCCCTGCACTGTCACATCAATCAGCTCTATTTTATAAGCACACTTGGTCACACTAAACGAAGGCACAAGAGGTCACGCATTGGTTGGCGGTGTTCCATTAAGAGTCCAGTCACCCTGGCGCTGGAGTCTATTCGCACACTGCCGGGACACCGCAACATCAAATGCGCTTCTTCTCATCTATAGTGTAGCCAGTGCAGAAGGTGGCGTCAATTCTAACTTCCAGTTAGAAAACTGTAGTCCATTTACGCATTTGAGTAATGCCAACAGTAGAAGATGAGGTCTAGATCAGTAGAAACTCTACTCTGAAGTAAGAAATTAGTCGACCTTTAAAAGTGATCGCTATAACAATTTTCACATCTTAAGAACACCAGTGTGGGGCTGCTGAGAGGGCTCAGTGGATAAAGGCGCTGTAGCCAAGCCCAAAAACTAGAGCTCAGGCCTCAGAACACACAGGGAAAGAGCAGACTCCTGCAAGCTTCCTTCTGACCTACACACACACGCACGCACGCACGCACGCACGCATGCACTCACACATACTTAATACATATTCACACACAGAGAGATAAAAGTTAAAAAAAATTAAAGGCATCCAGTATGATGAACCTCTAACCCCCCAATCGTATAAAAAGATTTTGTCTAAGCCTATCCATCTGTGGTCCCCGACTCCCTTTAGCCTTGAAAATCCCCACGTTCCTACAAAGAGAAACAGGAGAGGTCTGCAGAGCAAGCCCAGGATGGGAGAGTGAACTCCTCGTAGGCACCTAGTCAAATTTTAGAGGGAATCAAGCCAGCTAAAGATGGCTTCTGTGATATAAATGGGGAGAGGTCAGAGAGCACCACAAGCTACAACAAAATTTCACCATCTATCAGGAGGCCCATGGTCTCCCGTGATCCCTGTCCAGTTCATAGAGAAGAAAGTGCGAGGTCGCTATTCAGCCCCGGAACAGCAAAGACTGGCATGGGGCTTGACTCAAAAATCGCATTTTCCCCACAAGCAATACTTGGTGCTTACAAAATGATAGTAACTATTTCTAGAATGTCTTGAGAAGCAATCTTCAATCTTCTCTTTTCTTTCTTTTCTTCTTTCCTTTGCTGTTTTGTTTTGTTTTGTTTTTGAGAAAGGATCAAGCCCAAACTGGCCTTGAACTCACTATGTAGCTGAGGGTAACTTTGAACCCTGATCTTCTTGCCTCCATCTCTTGAGTGCTGGGTTTGTAAAGCATGTGCCATCACACCCGGTTTATTCTGTGCTAGGAACTGAACCCAGGGCTTTATATGTGCTAAGCAAGCCTTCTACCAATGGAGCCACATCCCTAACCTAACTGAGAACTTTTCCAATGATAATTAATTTAATCCCAATGGACATCCCATTTGCTAAGGAGGAGATGGCACCCAGGGAGTGGAAGGCAGAGCTTCCAGCAGGTCTAGGGTCTAGCTGTGGGGACTGGTCCTAACTGTTCTGTCATTTGGTCTCTGAAGGGTTTGTTCCAGTCCCCAGATCCAGCAAAGCCCACGTGTGTCTGCCAATCATAGGAAAAGATATTTGCATTCCCTACATTTGTATATACTTATATTTTAGTGTTGTGTAAAAACGGGTTGTCAAGGGAAACCCCCAAGCCTGAGATGTGATTTGATATACCATCGTCTTTTCTTTTGTAAGTTGATAAGAAATTTGGCACCAATATACCGCGTATTTAAATCTCTGAGTTCAAATCCCAGCTAGGTTACCTGATGGTCATCAAGTCAGTCAACACTTACTAGCCTTGTCCCGCAGTAAACTATAAAGCAGGGCTATAGCTCCGTGAGCCCGGGCAAGCGACCAGCTCAGTACCCAGCAAAACCCCCAGTGAACAGAAACCATTTAGGGCTCCTGTCGAGATAAAGGTGCGGACCAGGTCAGTACGGTGACTTTCCACACTGTATGGTTTGGGTAGGGAATGCCTGCCTCCCTCCTAAACTCATCAGCTGGAGGCTTCAGATGCTTAGCATGGTTTTCGGAGGTGCTGGGACTTCAGGAGGTAGTGCTGTGCTGGTAAGTCCGTGGGGATATGGCCTTGGGGCTATGATCGTACCCTACCCCTTCACTGACTGCTCAGTGAGAGGCTGGGAGCTCTTAAACCAGGACACCATCATGAATTGAGCCCTGTTTGTCCCTGCAGCCTATAGCCCAATGAAACAAGAACCCAGCACTTCTATTTTCCTTTCTGCCGTGATCTGGCTGGCTAGTCTACTCTGTGACCCATGACATTGGGAAGGTGGAAAACACTCACATGCCTGCAAGTCACACAGTGTTAGAAACGGGAGCAAGCAAGGGAATCAGAATTAACCATGCTCAGGAAGCATGCTCAAAGTAATTACTTCCCAGACCACAACACAATGAAGGATTGTTCTTTTAAAGTACCACATGTAAGCTGGGTGTGGTGATGCACACCTGTAACCCGAATGCAGCACTCAGTAAGCTGAGGCAGGAGGATAGCCACAAATTCGAGTCTACTCTGGGTCACATAGCAGACAGTTCCAGGCTAGCTTGGGATTACACATAGTGAAACCCTATCATAAACACACACACACAATCAAATTTATCTGTGTGCATGTGCATAAAGATTATGAAAATTTTTATAAAAGAATAAGGTAGACAAATCTATAGAGACTACAAGATTTTAAATATTTATTATATTTAATGCTAAGTCTTTAAACATATTATACATGTTTTAATGTAGCCTCCTAGCTTTGCCGAAAGGCTCCAAATGGAGCTGAGCTGTCAACAGTGGCTCCCTCTCCATGTGTCCGGAAAGAACCACCTAGGGAAACACTGAACTAGCTACATTAACTTTGACTACAGGCATGAAGTAAAACAGAAGATTGACAATTACAAGTTTCCCAAACTGTCCTGACATCTTAATGTGGTAACTGAACACCTCGTAAAGGAAGTGACATCCTGGGTCAGCCGCTCTTCTCTCTGGGGACCTGCCCCCATATGCCATCTTAAATCTGTCAGCCCCTTCCTGTGGCACATTCTTGCCCCCCTCCTCTCAGACCCAATCACAACAAGCCTTTCAGAGGTCACTGCCAGGCAGCGGAAAGCTGCAGTTCCAGGTGTGAATGAGGCCTGGTGCTCCCAGACAAGGTTTGTCCTCATGGGGGAGGGGTCTACCAGCATGGGGCTGCTCAGTATTTCAGGGGAGATGGGCTGGGAACTGAGGTGGAGGCTGGAAGGGCTGGGGAGTCAGAATAAAACAGTTCTTCTAGCCAGTCTTCCTTTGCCCCCTTCAAGGTCACAGAAAGTCTCTCAGGTATTGGGGTGTCTCTAAGGGGTTCACCATGAGAGACTGACACCATCCTCACTGTCCTGTGCCTCAGAGGATTCAAACAACCACTCCAATCACACAGCTCAGAATGTAGAGGGTCTCTAGAACAAGAGTATTCCCCTGGGACTGACAATGTGGAAAGCCCTGTGCTAACAGGGGAGCACCTAGAAGCAGTTCAAGGATTGCTCAACGCTGCCATCTGCTATTTCTACTTTTATAATTACAAAAAAAAAAAGCCATTATTTAAGACTCGAACAAAATTTAAGCTATGATGTAAGGGGAAAAAAATGCCACTAAGTTCACTCTTAAATACAGATAGCTCTCCCTCTGGCCGGAAAGGTATGGAAAGGTAGCCTGACAAAAAAATGTGGGTCAGAGGGACTGGGAGAACTATGGAAAGTGTTTAAAGCTGCCTCGCCCGATAAGGTCTGGCCTTCTGAAGCCCACTATATCAAGCTTTCCCACCCAGTTACAGTCATGGACACGAGCAGAGCCCACCATCATGGCCTTTGCTGTACGAAGGAATCTTCCAGGACATTGCTGCTCATTCCTCACAGACCACACCATTCAGTCTGTCCTCTCTGGAGGGTGGGAAAGAGCAGGCCAAGAGGAAGCTACCTAAGCAAGAAAGTCCAAGAGACATTTCCAGAAGCCAGGCTTGAAGAGTCTACCCATTTCTAGTGTATTTGCGACCACATGGTCTGGACCTCATTCCCCTTTGTAACACACAGTAGGACACTGAACTGAATTCAGCATCATAAAACATAAAAGTGTTACATAAAACGGCACTTCAGCTGTAGGAATGGCTCTGTGAAGTGTTTGTCATGAGCATAATGGTCAGACCCTTCAGAAAAGCCAGGCCCAGGACAGGTACAGCATCAGCAGTGGATTAGAGGAGAAAGCCGCAAGAAAACACTACGTGTGACTGGTCGGCCAGCTAGACAAACCCATGAGCTCCAGGTTCCATGAGAGACCTGAGTTCAAAAATTAAGGTAGAGAGCAAGCAAGGAAGACGAAGTCAACCTCTGGCCTAACACACACAAACACACACACACACACACACACATTCACAGAACACACATGCACACACACAACACACACACATACACAAACACACACACATTCACAGAACACACATGCACAAACAACACACACACCACACACACACACAAACACACATATCACATACACACATACACAAACATACACACACACAATGGGCCACTTCAAAGACCTAAAACTACATTTTATTTTTTCACTTTAGTTTATTAAGATCAATCATATTCCTTCTGAAACAATGAATTCAATCACACCATTCCTTATGTATTATTCTCCAAAGAAGCTTTCACCCAGTTCTTCACCAATCAGTTCAATGCAGCGAACTTTAAGCAGAGAGAGAGATCACACCGCTTATAGGAACCAAAGCCTGGTCACACGCTTGCTCTAGGAGCTGTAGTACAGGCGGTTAACGAGGAATTCCAAAAACAGTCAGCTTTGGAAATGGCAGGTACAACACCAAAAGATAACCTGAACCCAAGGACTTCGGAGCTAAAGTGGGCTTCCTTGGCTGCAAACGCCGCCTCCAGTAACCTCCCAAGTGACCTCCAGTTCAACTGGCAGTTCCAAAAGGAGTTTCTCAAACTAGAGGAGGGGGCTTGGCTCGAATGCATGAAGCTGTAGGTTCAGTCCCCAGCGTCACATCAGCTGGGTGACATGGTATATACCTGTGATCCCACTTCTGGAGGATCAAGCTTACTCTTGGCCTCAGAATGAGTGCAGGGCCCGTGTGGGCTCCATGAGACTTGTCTCAGAAAACCAAAAGGGATGCGAGCTTCCTCTCTGTTCAAAATCTACTTAATAACAACAAGTGGGTGTCTTTAGGGGTATTTTATTTCAAATCAAAGTGATAAAAACATTAAATTTTACATTAGGAGTACCCAGCCTATGGCCCGGGACAGCTGTGAATGCAATCCAGCAAAATCTTACTTAAAATGTTAGGAGATTTAGGGGTTGGGAGGGTTAACCATGAGTTTTGTGGATGACAACGAGGCTCAGAGAAGTTCAAAGACGACACGCAAGCTCCTGTTTCTCAGCACATCCTTCTTTTCCTAGTTCATATATCTGCTCTAATGCAGCGAACTGCTGTGTCCCTGGTATAGATCTCTATACGCTTCAAATAATAAAGTTCTGGTGGCGCGCCCCTGTAATTTTAGCTGCTCAAATGCCTGAGACAGGAAACTGGAGACTAGCCTGAGTAACACAGTGAGATGCTACATCATCCACAGCAATGAAAGCAAAATAATACTAATAACATCCCTAGTACTTGATAGAAATATTAGTATGTAAGCTTACACAAAGGAGGATATAAAACTAGATTACTTTCTTCCAAACAACAGTTGAGAGTACCAGCCAGGTACGATGCTGCTACCTGTATCCTTAGTGCTTACGAGACAGAAAGAGGAGGTGTAGGAGTGAAGCCTAGCCTGAGCTACATGAGGCCTTACACCCTCCATCACCTTCTAACATTTTTCCTTTTGATCTGGTTTTAATACGAAATGAGACTGAAATCTCGCCAAGGAGACTGCCTGCCAAGTAGAAAACTGATCAGTTTATAAACTCCTAGCATAAAGCTGAAATAGTCAACACTCAGAAACTACTTACTGAATGACAAAACAGCTCTGTACTTCTGCACAGCACAGGTAGTTCCTCTGCCAGTTTGAAATTTCCCTAAAAGAGCAAGCATCCTACTGTTGAAAAAGGAAGGTAGCCACAAACCATAATTAAAAAAAAAAAAAAAACACCAGGAAACACAATTTTAACGAGGCAATTAAGCCTAGTGCTGCCAAGTGGTCAGTGCGAGAAGCCTTGTTTCCATCACTGTCCTTCCTGCCTGCACAAACTCTCACCTGCCTAGTCTTCCAGCCCATAATACAACCTGGGAGTCAGTTTCAGTCCATCAAATGCACACTTCTGTCCATCAAACACAAGCGCGGCACACGGCAGCACAGAATGAGAGCCAATTCCAGGAGCCAGGTGTTGTAGGGCACACCTGGAATTCTAGCACTTAGGAGCAAAGGCTCCACCACTGGCAATTCTAGGCCAGTTTGGGTTACACGGCACAGCCTTCTCTCAACAGCACTGCACCCCCAAACGCAACAGTGATGTTAGCCTCTGGCTTCTTCCAGAGGTGAATTGGAGGGCTATGTGTGTGTCAGCTAGGTGGCTGCTCCTCTGTCTAGCTTGTGTGCTGTAAGGACCAACTCAAGAACACGACGAGGCAGGTCACACAGAAAGAGGGTACTCACCCCACCTGAACCTTTATGCTACTGGACTTCTACTTACCGCATTTCTTTAAAAGTATTTCCAGAATTAATCTGGACTAGAGCCAAGCAAGTGTAACCAGACACCTTGGTCACAAGTTGGAAGTACTCTGGATGTTGGGGGGAGAGGGACACACATATACACATTAGAAAGGAGACAGAGAGACAGACAGACACACAGAGACAAACAGAGAGAGACAGAGGCAGGGTGAGATACAAAGAGAGTGAGAGAGATACAGAGAGAGAAAGACAGAGAGAAAGTGAGAGAGAGAGACAGAGACAGAGGCAGAGTGAGAGATACAGAGAGAAAGTAAGAGAGACAGAGAGAGAAAGACACAGAGAGAGAGAGAGAGAGAGAGAGAGAGGGAGGGACAGAGAGAGAGAGAGTGAGACACATACACAGAGAGAGAGAGAGACAGAGAGAGAGAGAGAGATATGAGGGGCTCTGTGCATGCAAAGTATAATCTTAGCACTCCAGAGGCAGAGGCAGGCAGACCTCTGTGAGTTCAATGGCAGCCTGATCTCCAGAGCTAGTTCCAGGACAGCTAGGGCTGTTACACAGAGAAACCCTGTCTCAAAAACCCAAAAACGAAAGAATAACAGCAAAGTAAGAGCTCTAACGTTGAGCTACATCTTCAGCCCGAAGTATGTTTTAAAGTGAACTAACTTTCCCATTTTTATTTAGCACTAGACACACAAACCATCTACCAAAACATCAACAAAAAACTATGGCAAGTAGAACATAAGATTATTAATACTTCTTCTTTTGAGTGATGAAGTATAAAACTCCAGGTACAGCTCAGTGTTAGGGCCTGATGATCACACTGGCGAGTCCTGATTCGATCATAGCACAACTAAAAACGAATTGTGAATCTCTACCATCTACTTAAATAGGGAAATGCTGCAAAGATAATAGTTATAAAGATTTAGGATATAATATTAAACCTACTTTTCCAATTAATATTTTTAAAATTTTATTTTTGAGATAAGATTGCACTCTAAAGCCCAGACTAGCCTCACATACATATGAGACCCCCCTGCCTCAACCTTCCAGTGATGGGATTACAGTGTGTGACACTCGACGGTGTTACATTTTTAAATGGAGATCTCCAACATATGCAAAGCCCTGGATTCAGTTCCCAGACACTGAAATAAATAATGAAGTGGAACGAAGAGAGCAATTACTACCAAAAACATGATCATTACGACACCGTGCAGAGGGAGCGGACATAAAGTGGTTTGACTGCTAACACCACTGAGGAGAGCCAGAGCCGTGTCAGAGTTACCATCACCCTACCAAAGCAGACAACTCCAGAGAAACTCACAGACTCCATCCTCCTACGCATCTTGGGTGTATTCATTTTTCTACCTTCCCCATAGATGAAGACATTTGTTAGCACCCTTGCAAGGAGATTGGTCATCCTTTACCCATAGTTCTCCTTCCCGCGGTCACTTATGGTCTAAAGATATTAAATGGGAAATTCCAGAAATAAAGAAGCTTTAGATAAGTTTTAAGATAAGCATTAGTTAAGTTTTCTTTAGGATATTGTGCTGGTTCTACTTTCATCAAAAGGTACTACTGCCCATCTCTTATTGTGCCTGATGTTTAAATCAAACTTTATGACAGGTGTGTGTGTCGGGAAAACCATGGTTCAGTGCCGTGTGGGGTGGTAGTAAGAAGAACGCAGTTGGAATTCAAAGTCTGAGCATCTCCAAGAGTTGAGGTGACCGAGAAGAATGGATCCTTCCATGTTGCCACTGACCACTAACCTTGACCATCATTAATCTGCAAAGATAGGGATTTAATATATGCCAAAGGTAAAGTTTAGTGAATCTTTCTACATAAAGCAAATGTGTTTCGTGATGAGAATGCCCAGGGCCCTTCGAGTGAGTTCTGCAGAAGCCAGTTGTTAAACCTGCTGGTTTCTTAAAAGCAGAAACGCTTTCCACTGTATTCTAACTGGAAAGTTGACGACTAAACACATGCAAACAGGGCTGGGGGTGGAGCTCAATACAGCACCTGCCTATTATGCACAGGGGCCTGGGCTTGATCTTTAGGAACCCCCCAAAAAGCGCAAATAGAACCCCTTTTCTGTAGTTGTAACTAAAAGAGCCTAGCAGCTAAGACCTTGCTGGACAGCCATGGTTGGTAATCATATAAGTAAAATATACCCATATCCATTTAACTTGGGAGTTGCCTGACCGTGACTTGAGAATAAAAGAAGTCTCAGTAAAAAGTTTTCTAGGCTGGTTTGGCTCCCTAGGGTAAATGAAATGCAGTGATGGGGTGGAAGGGTGTGCTCAAAACAAAAGCCGGGAAAGAAGAAGAAAAACAAACAAACCAAAAACCGTTATGGACCCTTCAGTCACACAGCCACATGACACCAAATCCAGAACTGACCATTTCATTACCGTCCAGCATACATACACATTTAATATACATTCTCGGGGTTAACACTCCCAATCAGGTGTGATTTTTAACCCAGGGCACTTGAGGGGTATTTATTAGAAGAATGTGAACATTTTTGTTTTGCTTTCAAAGAAAAAGTAAAGTCCAATTCGACTCTCCATCCTTAAATTTCTTTTAAAGGACTCCTGATAGAATGAACTGCACAGAGAGAGAGGGCACAGGACACACTGCGGCAGGCTCTGTGGGTTTAGAAGCCAGGGATGTTTATACTGCCACTTGCAGCCCTCCTGGCCGCCTTGAGGCATGCCTAAGCCTCTGAAAGGGTCAGCTTGTCCAGAACTGGAATTTCCACTTTGGAGAAAGAGCACAGAGGTAGTGATGGGCCTCGCTATTTCTCCTATTTCTGCTGATAGCATGTGTGGATGGGTGGGGGTGGGGTGTCAAGAAAGTAAAAACTTCCTGTGACTCCTGCCAACAAATGGGGCCACAAGAGAGCTCCCATCCATGTCTGCCTTCTGGAGAAGCATCCAAGACAGGAACATAACCCTAACAGTCGGGTGAGCAGGCTTCTCCAGGCACAGCAGCAGGGGAAAGACACTAGCGGGCAGGTCATCTCTGTGCACACTACTGTCACCGATTAAGGAATTTTGCTGTGGGTTTCTTTCAGGTTCAACAACAATACCTAAAGCCCAGACAGGCGAACTGATTTGTCCAAGCTTTATCCTAGTCCTGCTGTCCACTTACTCTGAGCGGATTCCCGCCCCTCTTCCTTGTTTGGGCCCCAGATAGCGAGCCTCTACAGGCTAGGGATGAATAAACCTGTTTCAGTGCCCACAGCCAGCTTGGCACGTCACAGCTGCACGTCTGTGTATCATGTCCCTAGCTCAGCCATCACTTTCCCATCTGAGTACTGTTAACAACACTAATGAGAACGGCACCCCAAAGGTCACGGTACACGCGGCTGCATGTAAAAAGAATAAACAGGCACTCCACTGTCTGCCGCTGCATCTCCGCCCCTTTTCTTTAACAACAACAAAAGCTATCTACGGGAAGTGGAATTGGCAGGTTTTTCTTTTAATAATTTAGAAGCGTATTTTTCTACCTTTAGAAGTTATGGCGAGTATGTAATGGAGCATTTTAAAAGTAACTTTATTCTAATTTACTTAAGATAACTACCTCTATTCTGCACTCTGGCAATCCTTCCCTTATAAAACTCAGGCATCATGGAGAGGCACTTCAAGAATGAGCTTAAACCTTTTGTTCTGAGAACTCTGAGGTTTCTAGCGTTAATTTGTTACTTCGCTGAAGAGACTTGGAAGCTAAGGCCCCCTGGCATCTTTTAAGGTTAGGGGCTAGAGTTTGCCCCCAAACACTAAGAGTTACATTTCTAGGGAATGTATCAAACCCAGTGCAGTATAACAGCTACTTAAAAAAGAATCCCCCACCCCCTCAACTGACGGGAGCACAAAAGTTAGTCCTAAAGTGTAACAGACAAATATTTCATGCATAGACTTTGGTTTGGTTACCTGGGTGGGGGAAACAATAGCAGGTGAAACTATGGTGGGAGAATTGGTGCTTCGGTGCCCATTGACTTCTGGAAGAAGAGGCAGGGGGTCGTGTTTCACGGAAACCACCACCACCGCATCCACAGGTTCCGAGGAAGGACGGATACAAAGTCTTTTGGGGGAAGAAGGGCCGCAGATTTCCCCGGACCCAAACACTGACTCGTACAGTGCGCGCTTGGGCACAGCCTCGGATTTCACGTCGGGCCCGACCTGGCTGTCTTTGGGGAGGATATAAGTGTTCCCCAGAGAGGGCGGCTGGGGGCGGTGGTGGTGGGAAGGATGGGTGGGGGGATGGTGGGAGTGGTGACGAGCTGACCCGTTCAGAGATTCGGTATAGCAGCCCTGCGGGGTCGGGGAGCCTAGCTTGGTCCCGATGCCCGCGATGCTGTTGAGCGTGGCGATGGACACCGCGCCGATGCAGTGATTAGTGTAGGTCTTGGACAGCTTGGCTGCCTTGGAGAGCATCTGCATCCTGGTGCCCAGCAAGTTCTTGCCTATGGCTTTGTTCTCGTACCAGGTTACATCGCCCTCACTGCAGTGGTCCCGTGGCCGCTGGAAGAATGCCTTACAGAGGGGATTGCGCTTCGACAGGTACTTGACAAAGCTGGCATAGGGACAGAACTCGGTGCCGGTCTCGTACATGCGCGGCAAGTTCTCTTCGTCGCTGCTTTCCGCTCGCTTCTTACTCCAGGACGAGGAGCGCGACTTGTGGTAAGGCCCGAGCGACTTGAAGTACACGAACTTGCGACCGTCCTCGTCCATGGCCAGCCCGAAGGAGTCCTCCTCCAGCTCGCGCTGGTTTTCGCGGCCGCGCGTGCAGAAGTACATGCAGGTCTCGAACCAGACCTTGTTGAGCAGCCCAAAGGGCGTGTTGGTGCTGAAGACGCTGGAGGTGTAGAGCTTGCGCAGGTCAGCGCGCGTGATGGCTTGCTTCTGCACCACCGGCCCCGCGCCCTGCTCCTCGAGCTTGCGGATGACTGCGGCTAGAGTCAGGTTGGCGCTGCGCAGCTCGGGGTCCTTGGTGAGGTCGAGCGTGCGACAGTACGGGGGCTCATTGAGGTAGCGGTTGAGAGAGCTGCGGATGCTGATGAGCGAAGACTTGCTGTAGAGCTGGCCGCTCTTAGAACGGGCCTCGGCGTAAAAGGAGCGCAGCACGCGACACAGCGCCCCCTTGTCCATGGTCTCGAAGTCCGGGCTCTGAGCCTTTTCGCTCAGGTACTCCCGGAAGATGCGCACGGCGTAGCGGGTAGCCAACCGGGTGTTCTCGCTCAGCCGGGCCCGCTCGGGGCGCTGCAGCACGTCGGGGTCCAGCTCCGCGCTGTCCCCCGGCGGCCCCGCGCGGGCCCGGGGAGCCAGCAGACGCGGCGGCGCCTCGGGCTCCAGCGCGGCGCTCTGGTCCATATGGATCATATGGACCGGCTCGGGCTCCAGCTCCTCCCCGGCCGAGTCCTCCGGCTCCAGGGGCTCTTCCCAGTCCATCCCCATCTCCTCCTCTTCCTCCTCCTCGTCCTCCTCCAGCCCCCCACCTCCGTCCTCCTCCTCGTCCCCCGTTATCTGCACCTCCTGGATCTCGTCCTCCTCCTCCTCCTCCTCTTCCTCCTCCTCGCCCGCGCTGCAGTAGTGCGGGCGGCCGCGGCGGCGGCCGCGGCCCCCAGCCCCGCGCTCGCCCTCGCCCCGCTCCCCATTGTTCTCTGCCGCTGAGGCGGCGCTGCCGCCCGCGCTGGTGTTACAGTCCCCGCTGCCAGGCATTCTCGCCATATTGCCGTCTCCCTGCCAGTCCTCGGGCAGGGCGCATGCGCTATATTGGACCGCAGCGCTGAGAGCTTTTGTGTTTAATGACCTTCAGCTACCGGGAGGCAAAGCCGGGCTCTTAAAGGAGCCGCGCTCCAATTGTCATTCCTGAGCGCTACTCGGGAGGGGCGAGGAGATGCCAGGGAGACGAAGTGGGGGGTAACTATGGCCAAGAGAGGGTAAAAGAGGGAGGCCACCCGGACCTTCTTACTCCCCCAGCCCGATCTCCACTTCTAGGAAAACTTTGGGGGAGAAAATAGGAAAGGGAGGGAGAGCTGTCGGTGGGGGCGAAACACTCCCAACTTACCCTCTAGCAGAGCCGGCGCGCGGGCCCCGGCGGGCGCGAGGGAGGGCCGACGGCAGGGCGGGGCGGTGTCGCTTCTCTAGGTAATGCCGGAGGAGCAGTGCCCCCTCCACCGCCCCCTCATTGCCCCCCGGAGTCGGGGGATCCCGGCAGCTGCGGCAGTGTGCTGGCCGCGGGTGCTGCAGCGAGAAGCCGGTGTCCGGACCGCCCGGAGCAGGCAGGTTAATGAGCTGGGTGGAGGAGGCTCCGCGAGGCCCTGCACCCTCTCAGTGCCCGCGGCCAGGGCGCAGCGGGCGAGGCTTGGGAGCGGGATGGGGCTGGCGGCAGCGGCGGCTCCCCCACCTACTTGCTGGCGGCGAGGCGCAGGGGCCTGGGGCCAGCAGCGCGGCTCCCAGCTCCCATCCCGACTCTTGCTAAGGAGCGGAACACGCCCCACGTCAGCCTCCTCTGTTTAGACTTTTCCAACTGCCACTTTTAAGCTGTCATTAAAGACCTGGGGCGCTCCCCAAAGGTCTGGGGCAAGTCCGCGCCGGTTTAGCCAGCCCCGGGAAAGTGCAAGAAGGAAAGACTGGGAGGTGTTGGTGGGAGGGGAGACGTGGGAAGAGGAGCTTTCCGGGACCTCAGGGACCCACTCGCCACCCATTCGGGCCACTATCCTTCCTGCCCCAGAGCAAAATGACACAACACACCGGGGCAAGGGGTGCCAGGTTGGCACTGAAGCTGCGCGGATCCCTAAAGGACAAGCGGGAGAGCGAGCTGTTGGAAAAAGTGAACTTGGGCTTTGGGTCGACCCCACTCTCCCACAATTCTGGCAAATCCGATCTTGAGCGCGCTCTCACTTTTAAGTTCGCCAACTGCCCTGCATTCGCCCTCGGGGCTGCGCTGCCTCCGGCGCGTGGGGGCGGGCACCTCGGAAACTGGAAAGACAGCCAAAGAGCTCGCCGGGTCCCTCTTTCCCATAGGAAATACAATCCCACTTCCAGCCAAACTCCTGCCTCCGGTGCACCTAGGCTCTGGGCTCCTCTTCTCGGTCCCCACCTTCCGTTCTCTCCTGGTGGTGGTGGGGAATAGCACCCTACTGCCACCCTTTAACTGTTCTTTGGTGGCAAGAGCCAGGGTAGTCTCCAGAGATGAGCTTCCTCCTAACTTTCTCCAACTCCGTGGGAAGCCCAAGTGTCCCCAGGCTCTCTCCTGAGATGTCTGAGACTCAAGACCATAAAGAACCAAGGGAGCCAGATTCCAGTAGAGAACCCATGTGCCAGGCCGGACCTCCCGGAGGCAGCCTCACTGGGTCCTTGCGTGCGTCATTGGAATTTGCATCTAAGTCTCAATTCAGCTATGGGGAATCTGTCTCAACTATTCTCTCTTTCCCTGTTGCCTATCTTTTTTATTTCAGGGCGTTTATCATTTTGTGCCTCAATAGAAACCATCCATCAAATTGTAATTTACAAAGAATATTAAGTAAGAAGAAAGAAAGGTTAAGTCCGGGCCGCGTGGGCATCTAAGGAAGGAGGTGACAGCAGCTTTTCTGCAGCCATCTTTAGTTGCCCTGCAAGAGCCTCCTTAGCCATGGACACCGCAGAGTGTTGGGGAAGTAATGCCAGGTGTGAAACAAGTTGTAACAAGTCCCTGTCTCTCAGGTTTCCTTCAGCTCCTTGGGGAAATACACACACACACACACACACACACACACACACACACACACGCCCACGCGCCCTCTCATCACAGGCAGCCTACATCTGTCCAAGGAGTTGAGGATCTTTGGATCTTTGGGATGGACTTCTGGGGAATCCTTCCCCAGGTGGTAGTAGAGATGTGGTCGAATTTGTCACCGCGTTCTGTTCTCTGTCTTAGCCACTGGAAATATGTAGCGAGATGTATTAGCTTCCTAGAACTTTAAGCAGTGGGCAGCTAAGTTCATTGACCCTGAGCTCAGCTTATGAGCGGCACTTGATAGTCGCACCCCGCCACTTCCGGAGAGCGGGCCTTTGGTCCCAGCATGCGGCCAGGTTTTGGATTCTCTGAGACTTGCTGCAGTGCTGAAAACTCAGTGGGGCAAATCACCTAACTACCTCGAATTCTTAAAAGCACCACGAGATGAGGGTGCACTCAAGCTCCGACCTCTGCCTGAGGATGCAGCTCCAAACTGGGGCCCACGGGGGGGCGGGGAGTAGTTCTTCAGGTCTTCCTCCCCCCCCCCACTTTTGCAGCAGACCGGCGAGCCTACAGCCACTCCCCAACCAGCACCCACGCAGACACCGGCTCCACTCTCCTCTGGGGGAGCTGCTTCCAATTGCTAGCAGTTTGCCGGAGGCAGTATGCTGGATTGGACGCTCCGGGAAACAAAGCAACCAAAAACAGCTTCCAGTTGACGTCAACGTATTTCCAGAAAAGAAAATAGTTTTGTGTTTCCAGGACAAAATACCCCCCAGGGCAAGTCCCTACTGGCAAAAGCCAGGCGATGGAGGTGGGGAATGGCAGGGCTGAAGAGGAGGAAATACCACCCAGGCACGAATAACTTTTTAACGGACTAGGAGAAACAGCAGTTTCAGGAACTGCCTCCACCTTATGCGAATGAAGAGCAGGACCCGAACTTAAACTAGGGATGAAAAACGCACCTTGGAAAGTATGCTTTGGCGTGATTGTCGCAGGACTGTTCACCCACCTTCTCGCATCGCATCAGTTTCTGCCTGGCTACCAAAATTTAATACCTATAAGAATACTTCATCAAATACTGAAAAGATCTCGTCAGGTTGGTAACCAACATAGTTACCAGGCAGAAAGGCCAAACAAAACAAACAAGGAGAAATATGTGATCTTTCCCTACTGCTTCCATCAAAGGAAACAAAGATAAGGGAGGAGAGTTGCTTAGTTTTTAAAACCCAATAACATGAAATTGCAGTTGAACTCATAAAAAGAGTTCAATTCCAGGTTTATTAAATAATCTTTTACATAATGTGGTTCCATAAACTCAATTTGAAATCAAAAAAATTAAAAAATGCTGTATGATTTTTGTAGAGGCAATATTACTTGTTTAGCCTGTCTGTTTTCTAAGCTCCACCTGACTCCACATCAGGAAGTCTATTCCGATCACCACTTCAAACTGTGCAGGCTGTGCTTTCTCTGTTACAAACAGCAATCCAATTCAAGGTGGGGCTTTGGCTACCTTCACCCAACTGCTAGACTCATAAGCCACCTGAAGGGCTGTGCAGCTTACACAAGAAGCCTTGACCACATGAGCCGTCTCTGCCAACATTACCTGAAAGTACCATGCATGTCTCTGTGTTTCCCATCTCAGAAAGTAGAGACAAGGTTATTTGGGGGCGGAAATCCTCCACGCACAGCCCCCTACATCCACACATACCTGATCTAATAAACCTTGGGTTCCCATTTTAGATTCTTATAATTTTGTTGTCAATATCAGTTAGAAGGGCCTTTTAAGAAAACCACTAGGCAATCTCTTCAAAATGACATCAACATGTTCCCACCGACTCAGATACAGCATCCAGTCTTGAGGTTCATCTGTTAGGAAATTTTCTCAGTGCCTTTGAGCTATCTTGCTTCCTCTACAAACCCAATACACCTAAAGTCTCAGTATGCTGTCCAGGGCAGGGCAAGCTCTCCAGCCATTTATTACAAACAAATGAACACATAAACAAATGGGTTACATTTAGTTAAATCTTATATTTATCAGTTTTCTAACATGAAAAATCTAAAATAGCATGAATGATATTCTACAATTCAAAAGAAGGACAAAAAAAGGATGCTTAGACAACACCAGCCCCTGGAGTTAAAGAGAACTCAATGACTGCATTGGGCTAATGTGTCCATCACCACGGTTTTCTCTGGTGCAAAAATTGTAATTTACTGCAGCAGTAGAGAAAGGGGCCACCTCCCCTGACCCAGGGGAGCCAGCTATTGTGGACTCTTTAAAGAGAGGGCAGGAATGGAGGTGTCTGTGTGTTATGAGAGGTGAGTTGGAGAGGATTTATATTGTAAACCCTCAGGATTTTGTGGGCTCTTGGGCAGAGGCCAGGAAAGGCATTTAGTTAATCACTTTAAAAAAAAAAAACAAATCAAAAGAGAAAACCATGCTCTCTTGATTCGATTACTTAAAGATTCATAAAGTGCTTTTGAGGCTAAATATGAATTCAAATCGAAGCTATTTTGACATGTCTTTTAAAAAATTTACTATTAATTCTGTTGCATGCAAGTGAAGATCATCTTGAGTAATGTTTTTGAACTCAGATGAAATTCGAACTCCTGTCATCTAACTCTAAAAGTGGAACAGAAATGACTCTGAAAGGACAAACACATGGCTTGGGACTGCAGCCCCATTTATCCACCCCCAAATGTTTTAGCAAGGTGCCTGGCATTTAGTAAACACAACTGCCCAGGCTCTCACGTGTAGGGAGAGAGCAGACACTGACTGCAGGGTGCAGTGTAACTGAACCCAGGTTGTTGGGGGGATGGACCCCACTTCACCTTCTCAGGTGCTTGTTTGTCTGTTTGTTGAGACAGGGTTTCTCTGTAGCTTTAGAGCCTGTCCAGGTCTTTTTATTTTCTTACTCTCCCTGTTCTGTGTTCTGGGACACAACCTTTGATTGTTTTTTTGAAAATTAAATATGTTAGTATGTGTCCAAGCATTTAATATGTTATCTGAAACAATAGTACACATTTAACCATTGGTCATTTTGTTTTTATTATTGTCATTTTGAGTTTTGAGACAGGGACTCATGATATAGCGCAGGTTGGCCCCAAATTCAAGATCCTCTTGCTTCATTCAACCTCCCAAATTCTGGAATGACAGACATGCTGAGCCACCCAAGGCTGAACTCTGGGCTATTAAAACTCCAAGATTTCTTTATACAGAAGAAAACCAAGGCCGAACAGTTTTTAAGGTTCTGCTGTAGGCTGTGGTGTGAAAGAGCACCAGCTTGGCAGTTAAAAGGCCTGCAGTTTGATTCCCAGCACTGCAGAAACCTTTAAAATAAAAGTTAAACCATGTGACTCAGGTCTTCCAGACCTCACAAGGGTAGGCTGACTGGTTCCAAAGCACATGACCAAAACTCCTTGACCACTTTCAGCCTCTAAGTAAACAAACAATAAACTTTCTCTCTCTCTCTCTCTCTCTCTCTCTCTCTCTCTCTCTCTCTCTCTCACACACACACACACACACACACACACACACACACTTTCTCTCTCTCACACATTCTCACACACATTTTCTCTCTCACACACTTTCTCACACACGCTTTCTCTCTCACACAAACACATACTCTACACACACACATACTCTCTGTCTCTCTGTCTCTGTCTGTCTGTCTCTCTCACACACACACACATGCATGCACACACTGCTCACTCTTAAGGAAATAATTCTTTGCCATTCAAATTTCTGTGCCTTTGACTTGGGGATTTGGAAGGCAGGAGGCTGGTAGGCCTAGGTCCTGGACTTTTGAGTATGGCATAAACAGGCAAAGACATGGCATAATCTTTGCCCGACTTCGGTTCTATTTTTCTAGTTTATTGGAAGTAAAGACACTTTTGTGCTTTAGAGGAGTTTGGAGACAAAAGGAATGCTCATGCACACAGCCAGATTAGCCCGTGAAACACTCTACTTATGTCCTGGGCTCTTCAGTGAGCATCTTGGGGGGCAAGGTAGAATAGTGCATATTTTTGTCTTTCATTCTATGCCAGAAAAACAGGTCACAGTAAACTTAACATAGTGATTGACAGGAGTAGAATGTTTAAATTCTAATTACTACCAGGTGACTATAATTCTGGACCTGTTTCCTAGGTATTTTTTAAATGAACAACGTTCAAGAGGAAGATGGTTTTTTTGTAAGCAAAGCGTGTGTTTGTGGAATCTGAAAATGTGTTGTCTCCCTTTATTATAATATCCTGATAATAAAATGTCACTTGGCCAATAAAGAATTCAAATGCAAAGATAGTCAAACCTACTATTAACAGGGAGAGTCATTTCCTTCTCTTCTAGCCATGTATCTTTGGAGTCCACAGAAGCATCCATCAGTACTGTTATTAAGTAATATATATTTTCATCACAATACTAATTAAAGTGGAAGAAGAGCTAATGATATTCATTAATGTCATGTAATAAATGTTTTAGAGTAATGGGGTTTTTTATAATCGTCTCAGTATATAAAATATTTCTGGGACTGTTTGCTATATTCAAATAGCTTATTGAAGTAGTGAGATCAAAACAAAATAAAGAACAAAATTAAAAATAATGTTTTATTTCTAATGTTGATATAAAACTTTTTTCATTTTTTTTTTGTCATTATCAGGGAAGGACAGCTTCTTAAGGAAGGTGAGCACAAGTCATGAGAATGTTCATAGTCTTTGGTCACGAAATCACTTCCAGAAAGCCATTTTCTTAAGAAATATCATGTTTTATTTCTGTTTCGTTCTCTTTGGTTCATTGTGTTTAGGCCATTCGGACAAAATGGTTCTGAAGTTTGTGTTCAACGCATATTCCACAATGGTATCTCATAATTTCCCAGAGGCCTGACTTCATTGACAAAAGTTCACAAAGCATCCCTAAATGGAGACGGAAACCTCCTGTCTCGGTAGCATTGGCAGGCACTTCTTAGTGACTGTGGATAGTGAATCTGAAGATACAGGATGTGAAATAAAAGGCTAAATATTAATGATCCATTCCAAGCTCTGAGACAGTTTAAGGTCCAGCACTGAAGCTCCAGATCTCAAAAACTGGTCAAGGTGTTTGGTGGCTCCTCACAGGATGTGAGGAGGAGTATGGTATGTACCTGCCCTGTGGCTGTGTTTCTAATGAACTAAAAAAGAAAAAAAAAATCCCTTTTAAATACCCAGAAGCACTAACCCACATTTTGAACTAATTGACTTACTTTTTCTTAGAAAAGCTTAATTTAACTGATAGGGGCACATGGGTTTTTCTGAATATTTAAAGAAGCCCTGGGATGAGTTTGTTCTATTTCTTCAACTTAATGCTGGGGATGCTTCTAGCCTGCCAGTGAAAACTGTGGTAGAGAGGAGCAGGGAACCCAGAAACACTGTATCCAGCTCTTCCATCCTGTGAGCTGAGGCAGAGATGGGGCAACATGCCTCTGCATTGTTACTCTAAGTCTGTCCTCCTACTGACCCGTCCCAGGATCACATGAGACTCTCGGAATAAAACCAGCCTCCTCTAACATTGAGGAACCACTTTGCTGTCCTATCTCTCTTCCGCTCCTTCCCTGAAGTTAAAAAACACACAAAAAGACTGGACTTTAGCATTCTTTTCTATAAGAGAAAATTAACAATTCCATAAAAATCTAACTTGGGTAGGTGTGTGTGTGTGTGTGTGTGTGTGTGTGTGTGTGTGTGTGTGTGTGTGTGTGGTTCCAGGTTCATACTTAGGGAGTGTTTGCTGAGGGTCTGGGCTTGGAACACTAATTTTTTTCTTACTGGTACATGTGAAGCTGGTTCCTGTGTCATGCATGAGTGGAAACCTAGAGGGCTTAAATAGCTCCTCCTAGATTTCTTTAGCCAGTTAGTCCGACCTCAGAGCACACACTTTCTGAACAATTCTCTAGCCCAGTCTCATTTGATTATTTTTCTATTTTTTATGGGGAAAAAAATCTGTATTCCTGTATATTTTCACAGATTCAACTGCATAGAGTTTACTGTTTAAGTTCTAAGTATTAAATATTTAAACATTCAGAAGCCAAAATATGCCATCAATAGAGCCTATGGTTTGAATGGCTCCTCCAATTTTATGTGCTAGAGACTTAATCCTTAAAGTGATATATTAATGACACTTGAGAGGTGAGACCTTTAGGAGAAGCCTGGGTCACAAGGGCCTGGCCCTCATGGCTCTATTAATCCGCTCGGATTAATGGCTTAATGGGTAATGGAGGGAGTGGCTTGCCATAAAAGCCGGCTCTCTCTGGCACAGTTGCGCCGTCTTGCATCAGACACCCTGTGCTGCTTCAGGCTTCAGCATCATCCACACCTGCATGAAAAGGTTCTCAATAGATTTTGTCCTTTTCATTGATCTTAAACTTCCCAACTTTCAGAACTGTAAGAAATAAATCTCTTTCCTTCATAGATGGCCTGTTCTGTGAGGTTCTAGGATGATGGATTTTTGGTACCATCTGCCAAGCACATGGTCGAGCAGGTAGGAAGGGGCCATGATTCAGGAAGCACACATCGCCTGGCTCTTGAGAGGCTGTGGCTTAGGTAGGCTGCTGTGCTTACTGATGGTTTTCTCCTGTGCCTTTCCTCCGACTGTCGCATTTCTGCATGCCTTAGAAGATCTCCCATCCTAGAGACCGTTTTGAACTACTGGGGTTTGAAGACAAAATCCAAGCCAGGCCACTTCTTGACACCCAGAGACAACATTTAAGGGGATGACCACGGAGAGAGAGAGGGGACTGGGAAGTAGTTACCTGGTGTCATTCCCAGTGTGGTGGCATTTAGGAATTTGATAGCAAGGGTTTTTAGACCTTGGCACAATGGTTTTTGTGACTAATACGTGTTCTAAATTCATAGTTAATTAAGCTTTCTTAGAACTCTGTGTGTGTATGTATGTGTGCATTCAGGATTCAGCACAGAGGTCAGATTTGGGTCCTGTCGAGTTTGTTTTTTGAAAAGGGGTGTCTCACTGCCCTGGGATTCACAGAGTAGGCTAAGCTAACCAGCCAGGATGACACAGGTATACACAGTTTCTACCTCCTCAGTGCTAGAATTAGCTATAAGCAGGTTGCACCTCATCTGTCTTTTTCTTTTGGGTTCTGGGAATTGAGCTTGCAAGCGTTACTGTCTTTTAGACTTGAAGCCCAAGGCTGCATCAGAATCTCCCGTTCACCTGGAGAACTAGTTTAAAATGCAGATTCTCAGGTGTCTCCAGAGGTCGGGAATGTGGCTCAGGGATGAAAGAGCCACTCTCATCACAAACAAATCTAATACCAGTCTGACCCCACCACAAGAGACACTGCTGCTAAAGCTAATATAATTTATTAAACCAGAAAGCAATTTCCTTTCCAGCAATGGTAACTAACCACATTGGAACTGCGAATCCCCTGGAAAATCGGATGAAAATTATGAAACCTCTTCCTTAGAAGCTCCACATGCTGAATCAATGTGACCTGTCAATCATTTAAGAGAAGTAAAGGACTGGGGTCAAGGCTGCCTAGGCCCTGATTTTCAACAGCACTGTAATCCATGTCTTCCCCTAGCCAAAACATAACCATATTTCCTTTTTTTTTTTTTTTTTTTTTTTTTTAACACCAAGCCTAACTTCAGGATTTAGCCCCAGTTTAATTCGTCAGCATTCTGTATAGGATTTCCTTGGCACCAGTCTCCCTTGTGTAAAAGGACTCCAAAGGGGGAAAAATGCTAGAAAGTCCACATAGTTGGACCATCCTGGCTGGCAGTCACAGCTGATCCTGACACTTGACTTGGCCTCCAAATGGCCCAGGACGCCAATAGAAACTGCTAGTGCTGGGCCTTCTCCAAGTGTCTGGAGGAGCCAGTCCCATGTGGGCAAGGGGGCTCACGCTCCCAGGCACTGCTGCTCCTGGCTGACCACATAGTTCTCAAGAAGCTCAGGCCCAGGAGAGGTGGCTATACATAGCTGCTCTGGTGTGAACGTCAAGTGTCCCCACTGAAGCCTGTGCAGATATTTGTTGTTGCGATGGTGTTGGATGGTGGAGCCTTAATGACTTGATCACCCAGAGGGATTTACACATGGTCTGGGGATGTAACTCGGTAGTAGGTGCTCGCCTTACAAAGAGCCCTGAAAAACAGAGGGGCTGTTGATGCCTTTCTCAAGGAACTAGACTAGCTACTCCAAGACTGGGTTGTTATAAAGTGAGGCCACCATGTGTGTTTGTTCATCTCGCTTCTGTACCAGCCTGCTTGCCTTTCTGCTCTCTGTCATGGTTGAAGTAGGCCCATGCCCTCACCATGTTTGCGGGGTTCCCAGCCTACAGAATCATGAGTCAAAATCAGCTCCTTTCCTTATAAGTCGTCCTCTCTGTTATTTTGTAAGAGCAGCAGATAATGGACCAAGACAACACCCAAAAGAAAGAATCAGCGAAGGAGGGACGGTGGGGTGAGGGTCAAGGGTGCAAAGCTGCCTTGTGTTGGTAAGCAGGACTATGGTAAGGTGTCTTTCAGGCCATGTCCACAGCTCAGGCAGTGTGGGAAAGGCTGGGAGGGTGTGCTAAATCTGAGTTGACCCTGCCCTGAAGCACCAATTTTCTTTCTCATTTCTCCTCTGCTGATCCACATTGTCTTTGTTCTTTTATTGATTAATTTTAAAATTTTTATTATTATTTTATTTTATGTGTACGGGTGTTCTGCTTGTATGTATGTCTGTGTACCATGTGAGTGTCTAGTGTCCATGGAGACCAGAAGAGGGTGTTGAATTCCCTGGAATTGGAGTTACAGAGTTGTGAACTACCATGTGAGTGCTGGGAATTGAACCTGGGTCCTCTGAAAGAGCAGCCAGTATTCCTAACCTGCAGAGTCATCTCTCCAGTCCTGTCTTCATTCTTTACATAAATTGTTTTAATTGTATTTATTAGTGTTGGGGGGTGGGTCATGTGAATGCATGCCAGGGTCTACATTTGGAAGTCAAAAGAAGAACGTGTAGGGCCAGTTCTCTCTTTTCACTACGCAGGCTGTCACTACGCAGGCTGTCCGGCTCAGCAGTCAGCATATGTATCTGTAGAGCCATGTCACTGGGACCTCTTTAATTCCTTACTTCCCTCTGGCCTCTCTACTGCAGTAGCTTTTGAGTCTGATTGTGAGTTAAAATCACATGTAGAGATTGCAGAATCTGCTGACCGAAAGCTCCTTCCCAGGATGCCTGCTGGGCTTACTCTTAATAGTGGTCTAGCCTGGGAGCTTGTCCAATCTCTGCAAGTGATTCTTGTGAGCAGTTCAGATGGAGACCCATTCACACGTGCATATTCAGAGTTACTTCATAGAAAGGGGTAGGCTCCTGGGTGGTTAAAACCCACAGAAATTATTTGCAGCATGTGTGTGATATATCGGCATATTTTCCTAGAACAGAGATCCACGGTTTGCAGCAAATTTTAAAGAAGTCCATGACCCAAAATAGCTTAAGCAGTCCAGATGTGGGGCTCTAATTAGACACCATCTATCACTGCAAGCAGTGCATATTGGTACCACCTTAGAGAGCAGTGGTTCTCAACCTGTGGGTCATGACACCTTTTGGAATCAAATGACACTTTGACAGGGGCCACATAGCAGATATCCTGCAAAGCAGACATTTGCATTCTGATTCATAACAGTAGCAAAATTACAGTTATGAAGTAGCAATCAACATAATTTTATGGTTGTGGATCACCACACCATGAGGGACTGCATTAAAGGGCTGCAGCATTAGGAAGGGTAAGAAGCTCTGCTCTAGAGGACGGATGGCGGGTGGAACCAATGGGCAAATGTGTAACCCTTTCAACCCAGCAACTCATTTCTAAGAACCAGGGCTGGATTCAGACATGTTCCAGAATGCTGTTGAATCACGGCTCCTAATTCAAAATTGCCGAACTGAATCTAATTTTGGAAGTGGATGGTGAATAATGTCTGACCCATTCAACAGAATGCCAACTGTAGACCAGATAACGTAGATCTGTAAGTATTGAGGGGACTTGCCACTAAGACTTTTGATGGACAAAACTGAACTAACAAGATAGGGACAAATTCTGCAGAGTAAGCATCTCTGTGTGTGTGGGGGGGGTGGGGTAAGTGTGACCATTGGCAGCGGTGTCTTTGGGAGAAGGCAGGTAAGGGCTCTAACAGGTCTGAGCATGGCAAGCATTGCATTACAGACAGGTTTTGCCCTTTTACCCTTTTTCCTCTCTCTTGCTAGAGAAAGTTGCATTCCTAAAGCTAGCCCCCAAGGTCTATTCCCTTATTTGGCCACTGACTCTTTCCTGAGACAAAACACCAAGGTCCAACAATCAAAATTCATTATTTGGCTAATATGTCCAATTTGGATCCACCAGCTCACCACAGCACCCTTCTTCTTAAAAACCCATTCCTTAGAAACACCCTCTCTGGCTCTCGCTCTTGCTCCTTTGCTCTCTTGCTTGCTTGCTGTTGCTGCTGCCCTTGCGGCCTCTCCCCATGCCCTACTTGCCCCTCCAGGGAAATAAATCTCCTTTGAGCTGAGAATTTGATGCTGGGTATGTCCTGTTCCTATTCAGGGGACTGGGGTGGGGTGCACCCTTCAACGTGTATTGAAAGACTTTAATTTCCCAGAAACTATGCTTCGGTATTGTTTTAATTTTATATCCAAGAAACGTGGTCCCTTCTTGCTTCATTATTGGAGATGGGTGTTTATCCATCACCCATGAACCTGTCTCCATGGCTTTCCCTGCTCGACTGAGTAACCCATATCTCCAAAAAAACTACTGGATTTTCCCAAGTCCTGTGTATTCAACTAAACATCCTTTAAATCAAGCAAACCTAGAACCCAAAACAATGATCTTAGTGTCCTTCTCTACACGCAATGCTTCTATTAAAGCACCTGTCACTCCCACAGCTCACAGACACTGAGAAGGGGCATGGTCTGTCACATGATCAAGAATGGGTGTCTGGGACACCAATCCCTATGCCAATATGAGCCTGCCTCTCAGGAATCAGGCTAAGTGTCACTCACCTAGTTGAGAGAAGGAAGAACAGTGGGGCCATAAAGGAGTCCAGCCGTGATGCCTGTAGTGTGCACTCCAGCTGACAGTGCTGGAGACCGGCCTCCAAGTGGACACACTCTAAGATTCTGACCTTGGGTTTCAGTAATGCTCCACTTCCATTATAGATCATGGCACCTGAACTGCCAATCACTCCTGACGAAATCTCTCTTGCTTACAACTAAGAAATGCTAATCCTTGCTTTACCCTCTGCCCACGTCCAGGCTGCACCTCAGACTCAGGCCACCATACTTCATCTAAGACTTTAAACAACCCTGCTCATCTGCCAGGTCCTTCCCCAGCTGCCAGCTCCACAGGAGTGCCACACCCTGCTTAGCGCATGGTTTGCCTTCAGTCCACAGTGAGTGAGCTGTTGTTGCCTTTGTTTTAGTCTGCTTTAACTGCCGTCACAAAATGCTTGGGGCTGGAGGGCTTAAATGACAGAAATTTATTTCCCCAAAGTTCTGAAGGCTAAAAGTGCCAACTTGAAGGTCCAGTGGGAGCTGGCTGATTCTTCTCTGGTTGAAAGGGTGTAGAGAGATCTCCAGTGTCTTTTTATGTCTTTCTTGTTCAAAAGACCCCAGCTCTACCAGATTAAGGTCCTACCCTCAGGACCTCATTTATCATAGTTACTTCCTTAAACACTGTGTGTCTACATAGAGG
This sequence comes from Microtus oregoni, assembly GCF_018167655.1. Taxonomy (NCBI): domain Eukaryota; kingdom Metazoa; phylum Chordata; class Mammalia; order Rodentia; family Cricetidae; genus Microtus; species Microtus oregoni. Next base: position 37,648,387 of record NW_024543070.1, on the reverse strand, counting down.
CACACTGAGGGGTCATCACTTCCAAGGTACAAATCGGTTGGGATGACCCTCTTCTACACTCCCATCCTCACAAGCCAGGAGCATGGACGTTTTCTTCTTTGCCCGGTTGCATCCATGCCAAATCTGTCCCATCCATACCATGCTCTCCTGCTCCAATAGCTTGTCTGTCACTAATCCAGGCGGCTGCCACCGTTCAGCAATATCGGGGCAGAGGAAAGAGAGTGGACTGCTTCCTATTGTGTCCAGGCTTCTTGTCTTTGGATGTCCATGGATGCCTTGGTGTGCTTTACCTTGAACTATTATTTTTTATTGGTACCGAGCTTGCCTGGCACGTGACTGGCACATAGAAGGTACTCAACAGATTCGCATGCATGTGTATAGCTGGGAACTGAACTTGTTCGCGTCACCCATTAACCCATGAACTACCCTTTCTATCTTTCCCTCTGTACAAGGAGAGACAGTGAGCTGGCAAGATACATGGACCCAGAGCCAACAGCCTTGCTAATATCAATCACTGCTACTTCCTGGCTATTGTAACCTTCAAGTCACTTTTCCGGTCTCAATTCATGGAGCTCCACTCATGTTCCAAGCCTGGGCTGTAGTCTCACTACAGTGACCTTATAAACTGGGCCATTTATGTCTGCTTATGTCAGGAGCCTTTGTTCAAGTGTCCTCACTCTGCCTCGGGTGCCTTACTGTCTGGTATAGTTGACACGTTCTTAATTATCTGTGCAGACTCCGATGGTTTCACAAAACCATCTCTAATACTTGTCTTTGCTATTATGTTTTTGAAGCTGGGTCTAGTCCACATTGCCTTCAAATTTGATAAACAATTAAGAATAACCCTGAACTAGTGTTCCTCTTGTTTTTTGTTTTTCTGGGATTGCAGGTCTGGGCCACCTAGCCGCTTCATGTCATGCTGGAGACAGGATCCAGGGCTCTGAGCCCGCTAGGCAGGCATTCCACCAACTGCCCTGCATCACCAATCCTCAGATGGCAATGCTTCTGCATTATTTTACAATGATATATCTACAGAGAAGTTGGGGGGGGGACAGAGAGTATTCAGAGGAATTTTGCAAAGCCATGGATGATAACCAGACAAAAGGAGACATCACAGACACCGAAGTCAGCAGCTGCTGGTAACTGTTTCCTCAGATGACAGGACTGTGTGGGCCAAGCCTGAACAGGTTAGATGAACTTTTCTTTGAGTAGCAGCTTTCCAGGAGAAGACAGGGAGAGGCAGTACAGAATCCCAGCAGCGGTGAGAAAGATCGAAACGTGGGGAAAAGCGCTAAGGAGGACAGTGTTATAACAGGGACCTTTTTCGCTCTGATTCTGCAGACCTTTTACATTTGTCACTTTCCTTTTCACATGGTTATGTGCCTGAGGGGATCCACCAAAAGGGCTTGGATAGAGTCAGCCATCAGATTGTCTTAATGCCTTTAACTATCATGATGTGGAGATGGAGCCTTGATTTTCCCTTCTGGTGTGTGTGGTGGTGGTGGGGTGTATGGTATGCACATGCCTATGGAGATGCTCTTGCCTGTGTAGGTGTGTTTGGAGACCAGGTTGTTTTCATCAGTTGTTTCTCTAAGTTTTTGAGAAACTGACCTGGATGGAGATTTAGTTTCAGGCAGCCTAGCTGGCTAGTGAGCTTTGGCCATCTGCCTGGCTCCACACTCTGCTGGGGTTGACAGACACAGGTCGCCATGCCTGGCTTTTATATTGGCGCTGAGGTTCCAACTTTCACTCTTCGCAGTTGTATGGCAAGCACTCTATCCAGAGAGCTAAATCCCCGGCACATTTCTCTCTGTTTGTGAAAATAAACCTTCTCAGAATGTACCTGGGACTTCAAGTCTCTGAGACATATAGAATCCCAGCCTGACTCTGAAGAAGAAGAAAAAAAATACCCAAATGCTTAGAGGTGCATTAGAATAGCTCCACACTCCTCACCCAGCTCCCTTTGAGTACTCGCGTTTTGTGAGCTTTGTGTCTGATTTGTTTCCTGAGTACTACCTTACTCTTCGGGCTGAATTAATTGTACCTTTAAATTTTTTGCTAGATGCTTCTCATGCAGGGTGAACACACATGGTCTCCAGAACCTTATCCCTGTGGGATGTGGTTGTTTGAAAGACATATGGAAGAGTCAGCTTTAGTACCTGAGGATCAACACAGCAGTGTCTGCTAAAGAAAGAGTGGGGGGATCTGTGCTAAGTGCTTGCATCATTGTTTGTTATTAATGTGGGAACTACCCATTCAGAGACTTTCTTACGCTTGGATCATTTTCTCTCTGGATTTATGATGTTAACGTTTCGCTTAAGGAAAAAAAATCTTTTTCACAAGTATTTTTTACACTTCTTACCCAAGACAATACCTGTGTCTGGTCCAATGTGAGCTCAATGGTTTGTTCTGTTGTATCCTTTTATACCCAGTGCCTACCAAGTGCCTAATGACCAAGAACCATTTTGGGAACTAATTAGATCTAATGACTTGCCATTTTATTGCTGTATTTAAATCTTGTTTTCTTCTAAACTGTTTCAAACAAATTTTGGGTATCTTAAACCATTATCATTATTGTTTATTACTGCTACTATCACTATTTCTCCTCCTCTCCTCCCTCCTCCCCTGCTCATTTTCTCTCTCCTCTCTCCTTCCCTTCTGGATATGAAACATGCCTGGCATGTGCCCCATCATTGAATTACTTCCTGGGCCCAGAGATTTGACAAAGTCTCCTGATCTGCTCACAGCCCCTGGGTTCTTTGGAGGGAGTGGGAGACCGGATTCCACAAGGACAGTGATCTTTGCCCAGCCTCCTGCCTGGTGTTTTCCCTGGCTGTGTCTCCTACCCTGACAGTCTCGCACCTGCACCTCGAAGGCACCAGGCCAGTTCCATCAAGCTCTCTTTGTCCCCAAACAAACAGATAGGATGTGCCCCTCCCACCACGCTACAGGATCTCTGAGCTCCTTAACAATTCACAGAGAACGTGTCTTTTCCCACCAAGGATGATGGTGGGACTCCATGAGTCTTTTCCTACTGGACAGGGAGTCTGAACTTGCAGCCTGGGAGGGTGGTGGTTCACAGAGCATCTGTTGAAGCATGGTGTGGAGCAGCCAGGATGCCATGAGAGCCCAGAGTCTGGCACTGGAAGCTCAACTTGACTCCACAGGCCCTGTGGTCTCGTTCCGAAGTCACAGCCCACACAAAAGGCATTTTCTCTTCTGGCTCAAGAATCTTAGGCTATGGTCCCCAAATATCTCCCTGGGCATTGGGATCTTAAAGGGAAAGAGAAGGTATTAACTAGCTGTTATTTTTTACTCCAGAATTGTCCCTGGTGTCTCCAGGCTGGTGGGAGTGTCAGTTTGGAGGTCTGTGCCACTTGGGGCTGCTCACCGAGATAAGAACAGGACGCGTTTTCCCTGGCTTCAGGCTGCAGGGGACCCTGGTAGGGAAGGGATGAGAGGACAAGATCTAGAAGGTCAAGCTCACCTCCTCCTGGAACTCACATCCCCATCATCCTCCCTTTGATATTAGCTGCCTAATCTGTCATAAATCATATTTCCCAACAGATCCTGCTGCTCAAGTCTATCTTTTAGGATAGTATCTGTTCTGGGAATTTTCCCTCAGAACAGGGACTGCAAGGCTTCTGTTAATCCTTATGTTGGGATAAGAAACCCCAGGCATGTCTCAGAGCATCAGGCAATGTGCTAGCAATTCAGTGGAAAGTTACATAAAAATTATGTAACAATGGCTGCGCTATCTACTTGTGACTTCTTGAGAGGAGGGATACATTAATCTGTGCAGCTCAAAAGGAGGACCCTATCTGAAGGGAGCCTGGAATTTGAGAGCCTGTTCTCATGCAGAAACAGGCCTGGGACTTGGTGATCCAAACAAGAAATAAACATATACTTTTCCTCTTCAAAGCCTTCAAAAGCCTCTCCAGCTCTCCCTAGGCAGCTTTTTCACACAAAAGTGCCTCTCTCTGTCAGAAGGAAACAGCAACAGAATGATACATTTCAGACAAATATTGCCTATGCAATCCCAACCAAGAAGATCAAAGCCCTGTTTTTTGAAACATTTGTAGGATTTTAAGTTAGAATATTTGAGGTCTTTTTCTTCTACAGTCAACAGAGAATTCATTTCCTACCTGCTTAATGAACCACAATGGTGATATTCTCAATGATGTCAGAGAAAACCCAAATGCAGCAAAAGGAAGAAGTAGAAGTTATCAACGGGAAAGATGACAAGTTAGCTGGTAACGGCGGACCAACCAGTTCAAGCTTCGCTCTTCTCTTTCCATGGCTTCGCACATGCTAAGCAAGCACCTAGCATGCTGGTTCAGTCATTGCACTTAAATATTTTTTACTTTTGATATTAAAAAATTAACAACAGAAAACAAACACAAACCCACCTGTGATAGGGTGTAAAGACAGTCTTTTATGTCACCTTGGCGAACCTGCCTGTGATAGGGTGTAAAGACAGTCCTCTTTTATGTCACCATGCAGCTAATGATTACACCTTAGAATAATACAAGTTTTAAAAAAATCAAATTAGCATGATCCATTTCAAGCTCATTCAGGGCTGACATTCTCTTCCTAGCTAATTTGCAGCCGATCTTCTGCTTTTGATACCAGCTCTGAAGACTGACAGCAAACACTGCCGGTTCGTTCCCTACCCATGCTGCCTTCCTTACGCTAAAGCAACCTTTGTAGGTCAGTTCTATTAAAGACTGAGGAACTGAGGAGATGGCTCTGTGGATAAAAGCAATTGTTGCCCTTCTAGAGGACCCACATTTGATTCCTAGCACCCACATAGCAGCTCACAACCATGGGGATCAGATGCCTCTTTCTGGCCTTGAGGGTATCAGGCGTGAAACAAGTACATAGACAGACATGCAGGCAAACACCCATAAATATAAGAGAAAGCAGTGTAGCTTAGCTTAGGTAGAATAGCATACTTAAAGCCCTGGGCTCTGTGTTAGCTCTGGAGAAAAAAACACCAGGACATCAGGCATAGGGGCAAGTGCCTGTAATCTCAGCCGCTTAGAAAGTGGAGGAAGGGGCTATCTTTAGCTACATAAACAGAATGAGTTTGAGACCCCACGGGCCTCATGAGACCCTGTTTTAAACTAAACAACTCTAACGCTGCATTCACGTGTATTTTCCTTTTCTTCTTTTTCAATTTTGGGTGTAAACAATTGATTTGACTTGTGGGGAACGGATAGGAATTGCTCCTGAATATTTTTAAACCAACCCCATCTTATGGCTGAAGTAATATTTAACACACTATTGGGGAAAATCACCTCAAACATTAACATGGAATTGGGTTTTGCACAATGGGTTACAGTTTGCCAAGCCCCTTTCCCATGTAACTGAACTACACTCCACAACACACAGCAAGGAAGTCGTTCTATTTTCCTTTGCTTGAGGAAAACTGAGGGCATGTTAGCACCCTGCTACCAAAGACCCAGGTCTTATGCAGAGTGAGGAAGCTGGCAAGATGTCTCAGTGTCTGAAGGAAGGTATTTGCCCTCAGACCTCACAGCCGGAGTTCTATCCCCAGAACGGACGTTGTAGAGAAGAGAATCAATTCTCCAAAGCTGGCCTCAGACCTCTACCCACGCATTGTGGCATGTGCACACGGTCTTGCACCTGATTACATACAGAAATGGAATGTGAAGATGGTTGTTTGTTTTCAATATGCAGGGTGAAGGACTTAGGCCTGGGTTTGGGTTCTCAATGCGGGCCCACCACTGTGCTACTGCAGCCCCCACGCACCCCAGAAGTGCTCACGCACCCCAGAAGTGCTTGCTCCAGGAGGCTGGCTCAGCTCGCTGGCTGCTTCGCTCTCCTCAGAGCCTCACTAAGTATGGAAAAGAAGCCCACTCAGACCCTCTTTTCCTGACAACTCCCAGCTCAAATGTCATGGGAAAGAAACACCTCCTCCCCCTCCCCTGCCTTCCTCCCACCCCCAGCAACACTCTTCTATTCAGGCTGTCAGATTCTCCTTGCAAAAAGCGTTTGGGACTCAATGGGGAGGAGGGACGGCAGCGTTGCCTGGATTTTTATGACAGTGACAAGGACAGAGCTGTTACATTAATTGTTGGAGGGAAGCAGGGTGAGGGCTGTTCTTGAGGAATGGGTAGCTTCAAGTTGACCTAGGGTCAGAAAGATGTTTTTAAAACTGGGTCTTTATCCTCTCCCTTCAAACAGAACACCAGCTACTGGAAACTAATTTTAGATGGAAAGACACCCAGCACATAAAATGTATAACGACGATGCACTTATTGTCCAAGAGTCTGAGTCAATTATATGGCAATAGCCTGGGAATTAAAACAACACCTAGATTTGGGACCATGGCTCATCCATTGCCACCTGCAGACCAAGATTTCATAGGACGGGAAGGGCAAGTTCACCAGTTGAACAACCAATTGGTTTGGAGCTTGGCTGTCACTGAAGAACCTTGGCTACAATATTGAGTAAAGACTATAAAGGTCGGAGAATCATGCTGTCTATCACGTTGTTGGTAATAAGACAGCTAAGTTCCAAACGGGGAGAGTTAAATAAGCTAGAGTAGTAAGCGGGTGCTTCTTGGATACAGGAGGGATCTTCAGCCACCTTGGGAACCCCTGTTCGTATCAAATCAAGGAGTACTAAAGGCACAGAGAGCTGTGTTCTGAAACCATTCATGTTGTGAACATGCAGCAGAATCCAGAGAAGGATGCCTGGGAACAGCAGAGGTGAAGCTAGGCCTGAGCTAAGGGCTACTGTCACAAGCCTGTTCTAGAATATGTGCTTGGCTTGGAATCCAGTGCAGAAATCCCCAGAAGAGGACGTGGGCCCTGTCTGAACACTTTCCCGATGAGATTTCCGACTAAAAAGGCTAACCAGACTTTCTAGAGACATCTGGAGACAGCCATCTTTCCTTCTTTCTCTAATATTGAAGAATTCCATAAAACATAGGGACAGGAAAATTACACTTCAGTTGACTGAAATAAAGAAATTTAATATGGCGATAATCTTCAGAGATTTAGGATTCCATAATGTCCAAGGATGGTCTGGTCATACACTTAAACACCACTCAGTATCTGTGCTGGAATGTTCCGGTTCTCCTGTCATTATAATTCTTTTGCTGAGCACCCTCTTAGGTACTCTGAAGAGATCTCCAAAGCTCTCCAAGAAAGCGCAGCTCATAGATAGTGTCATCTCTCTGCAGACATCTTGCTCTCATTCTGGGTATAATCCATCTGGATTTGTTCTAGGCATTCTAAGGACATATTTGCACAAACCATTTCTGAACCCTTTGCTTCCATTGTTATTACTAAGTATAAAATAGTTGTGCTGGTACATAGCCATTACATCTAAAATCCCTCTGCTTTTGTGTAGAGAATCTAAGGGCTCACTAATACAAGTAACCATGAAGTGTGGAAAGGTGTTCTCACTAGCTGGAGGAACAGGACTGAGTCTCTGACCCTTATTACATTAGCAGGAGTCAGGGTTGTTTCTTCCTCGACCTGTACAGCCCATGCCAGTGAATGGATGGACGCGTCAGAAAGGAGAGAATGGCTACATGTCAGCTTTCCTTGGGAAAGTGACACAATCCTAAGGCCAAGAAAGAAAAGATGAGACGCACTCAAGAACCTTGCGTAGCTGCAGTTTTAAAACACGCCCACAGCCAACTCTTTACGGGATTTGACTCACGTGTGACAACTGTGTGTGTCGTCCAGCAGTCGCAGCTCAGATAAATGTCCTTAGAAGAAGCAGAGGAGCAAACGTAACCTTTGGTAACGCGCACCTATTTGGACACGCCAAGTGAATTCTCTCAGTGAGGGTGGAAAGTAATGTGGGCCTAATTCATAGCTTTTTTAAAAATTGGCCTCATTCATAACCTGCGCTGCTATGGAATGACAAATAAGATTTCTCTCTGTGTAAGAAAGTCATTTCAGATAATTCAGGGGAAGTAAACCATCACAGGTTTGAAGCTCAGCAGCAGTCCACGGGTCAGATGATATTCACTGGAACAATTTTTTGTTTATTTGCTTTGTTCTTTTTGGGTTTTTATTTGGTTTTGGGTTTTTTTTTTTTTTTTTTTTTTTTGCTGTTGTTGTTGCTTGTTTGCTTTTTTTTTTCTCATGTATCCCAGTCCTGGATTATATATCCCAGGACAACCTTGAACTGCCAGACCTCTTATCTTTCAAATGCTAGACTCACACACTTGAGTGTAAGACAAGCACTCTACCAACTTATCTATATATTCACTTTCCCAGTTTTTTTGGCTTTGGGAGGGTTCTGCTGGGGCCAGAGGATTCAGGAGTGCTAATGTATGATCTCTGTGATGTCTGTCAGCAGTATAACAAACCCATCAGAACTGATCAATGTGCGGTGCTCTGACTACGGGTGGAAAGCTTGGCTCCTTCCAAATGCAGGGACCATCACATGGAAAGTGGATGAACCTCATGGCTTGGTTGCCAACCGCTGCAGGCTCTTTCTCATTATTGTATCTTCAACAAATCAGCCAACCAACGAACCAACCAACAAACCAACCAAGCAACCAAACAACCAACCAAACCAAAAAACCAACCAACCAACCAACCAACCAACCAACCAACCAACCAACCAACAATTCTTTATCCATGAGTGATGTCATGTGGTATGCTCCCAAGATACAAAATAAATTAGACCAGTTTCTTAATTTGAGTGAGGACTTCATGTCCAATCATGTTACAGAAGAAAAGGGCATTGATAGTAAAAGGTTTGTGAATGTACAAAAAACAAAAAATAATTAAAAAATCAAGCGCACCTTTCTCCTCTTTCTGGCTGCATTCCCCTGTGTTGTACCACACGTCATCACAGCCTTGGTTTTGCCCACGTAACACACACACTCTCCATTGTGCAAGCTATCAGACCACACCAATAAGCTACCCCAAACACCTTGACTAGGAATCCAGACCACTGTGAGAGTTGAAAAAATTGTTTACTATAGACACAAAATTTTCTTCTCTATAGAACATGATAAATTACAGAAACCAAAGACTTTAACATGTTTCTATTACTCTTCAGCATGCAGCTCTTACAGTAATATATCTTCAGATTATATTGTGTTAGAATGGAGTTGCTCATTTAAAAAAAAAAACATTGCGTGAATTTTGGCTGGGGATTAGGACAGAATTTCTAGCATGTCCCTAACAAATTCCGAAGTGGCACTAGACAAACTTCTACCATTTTATGCTATGTGTTTATGTGAAGCAGAATTCCCAGAATTCCCAGCTCTAAAGGACACTGAAAATGCTCCATGACTTCCAGTATCAAATGCCCAGTCAAAGTTTACTTCTTTGTGTAAAGATGAAACAAGCATCCATCTCATTAGTATACAAATTTGCTGCCTTCTGAGTCCCCCCCAGTTATCCTCTGCCCTCCACTTGTTCACTGTGGACCACACAGACGCACAGACAGACACCTCCACGCACCCCACCCCCAGACAAAAACACATTATATAAAATGTAATGATCTTGTCCTATTCGTAATACAAATGAGAAATAAAGGGAAGTCAAGCTATTTTGAAACGAACCAACGAAAGCAGTAATGTTTGGGCACAGCAACACTAAAGGAGGAAACATGGCGGCGGCGTGCTGGTGGTGGGGCATGAATATGAGTGCTAGAACGCAGTTTACCAAAGTGCGTTTCCAAAGCTATCCTGGACCCGGTTGCCAAATGACACATGGGAAGTCTGCATAAAACCGCTGAGGTTTTCTCTGGATGTACACCATTGTTTAGGTTTTGGAAAACTCGATGCTGTTTAAAATCTTACAGAAAGAATGTTTATATGCAAAACAGGCTGCATTCATCGGCAAAAGATTTTCTTTCCACCTCCATATTGGGTTGCATTTGAAATTCACAAAAGATACAGGAACAAGCCTTTGTCATTTGGGACTATCTTTAGCATCCTGCCACGTGTCCCACTGGGACTCCTTCCCACTGCATACCAGTAGCACTCCACAGTCACGGCAGCCATGGTGACTGCTGAAAGCCCCCCAAACAGACACCACAGCCCTTCTTGAGAGCCACAGACATGGGCCGACTGCTCTCTGTCAGACCCAGCTTCTGGTTTAGAGTTCTCTTCCCACCCAATTTCCCCTTTCTTGATGATTACAGTTATGTTCTCTTTTATTGATAATAATTAATACATAAAAAATAATTTTACCAAGCTTTCCTAATTAACAGAAAACCAAATAATAGAGACTCTCAAATAAACAGCACCCCTCCCCCACCTCCTTTGATAACAGGCGACGCTGGAAAGAGTCCTTGGTACTCGCTGCAATTGGAATCCACACTGACACCCTTCAGGTAGCACCCGCCAGCGAGACCAACACACATTCAAAACCAGTCCCAGGGCACACACCCAGCACTGGTATTTACACAGCACACACACATTCCCAGAGTGCGGGCGTTGTGAGACGGCTCTCCTTGTCTTAGGACTTCTCACGGTACAGAAACACACTCCTTTCAATGTGTCTGTTGAAATGAATTTAGTTTGTCCACGTGAGCTACTGATACTAAATTAATCAAGGTCTGACGAAATGGCCCAGCAGTTAGGAGCACTTGCTACTCTTGCAGAGGGCTCAAGTTGGGTTTCCAGGATCCACATGGGGCTCACAAATTCCTGTCACTCCTGTTCCGGGGGACTGGACATGCTCTTTCTGGCCTCTGGCACACCAGGCTCCCTGGCAGTACACATACACACATACAAGCAAAATGCATACATTAAAAATAAATTCTTTAAATTAACCAAAACACCCAAGCGCAAGTGCTTCCAGACACACAGCTTCAAGGGTCACATGAGAGTGTGCCATCTGCTCAGCGAGTGGCCTCACTCAGGTGAGCGGCACGGAACATCAAAACTCTTCATGTAGCTGAACCGGTGATTTCATCGGAGATAAAGTGAAGTCACCTGAATTCTGCAGCATAATTACGCTAGATAATCCCGCGTCATCATCATTCAAACCTGGGATAGAGCTGCTTCTCTTAGACTCCCCCAAGAAACAAGCCCAGCTAATACATGCAACCTCCAATTACCGTGGTATCTTGGCGGCAGAGAAAAAACACAAACGTGTAATTAAAATTTGCAGGTGCGAGAGCCCCGCTCCTGCAAACCAGCGAGGAAATCTGTGAAATGATCACAAGCAGTGTTCTCCAGTGTCGTTTGGAAATTAGCCCACCTGGAGACATAAACCCACAGTTTCCTCTGCTATTGTTCTATCACGTCTATCTTGTCCTAAACACTAAGGTTCCTGCTGCAAAAAGAAACAAGTTGGGCCACTCCGGTCCTGCCAGTGGGGGAAAAAGATGTCAGAAGTCTGAATTCCAGGCCTACTGACTTTCACGGTGGCTTTAAAAGACCATAAAATCCAACCGAAAGTACTGCAGGGCATAACGAACCTGCCAGGAAGGCTCTGCTGGGGCTGCGGTGACTGAGACACGTGTAGACTTGAACTGGTCCAGCCGGTGCCAAGGCCTGCGTCCCCCGAGGCCACATGCAGCGTGGTGTGTGCGTGGGGACCTGGCTGGGATGGAGGGCTGGCTCCCACCCATGGGAACCTCCTGGGCAGAGTCTTGTTAGACTTTCCTCTGGATCCCTTTGGTCAGACTCTGCGTGCTGTTTGTGTGAGTTTTCACTGTCCCTCTGACCTGGGAGAAGACTTGCTCAGCCCTGGGTTAGCTAGGTAAACCTTGAGAACCCTTGTAGGAAAGATTCTTCACCATCATCTGGATGTTTGATCATCCTTTAGGACTTCAGTCTTTAATATACTTCCCAGGTTCCCAGGAAGTTTGCAAGCCTGGGAACTATGCTTTCTCCTTAGGCTCTCAGTGCACAAACTTCCAGTTTTATTATTGGAGTTTCTGGACCAGAGCCCAAAATGGTGGCTCTAATCAACAGCTGTCACAATGATTGCCAATCCCTGGTTATTGTTTCGCACACTTTTGTGTCATTCCAATGCTTGCACATCCTAGATACACAGACATATTCAGTTATATACCTACAGAAGGGCATGTCCTATATATCTATCCCTCCGCATGAATATCTCTGTACCCCATGTGACAACATCACTGTCAGGAAGCCCTCCTAACAGCCCAACTCCCTCCCCAGGGGCAGCTTTCAGGCTGGCCTTGAACTGATCCTCCCACCGCCACCTCCCATGTGCTGGGCTTACAGATATAACAGATATGTGCTACCACATTTAGCTTCTATTTTATTTTCACATTTATTTTTTGCCAACATTCTGTGCCTATATCTCTCAGATCATTTATCAGTGTTTGAACTCCTTAAAGACATGGGTGCCATCATTTATAGCCATTTCTCTTGTGTTGAGCACAAAGCATCCTGGGAGAGATGGAGGTGTCTAACATGCTTGAGAAGTGAACGCATGGGCATCCCTGTGTGCTTTTGTGTATTGATACTGTCACCATCTCTTTACTTTCTTATCTTAGCTAGTAAAAACTCTATATATTCACTGGGGGTGCACAGACATGCCATAGTACTTTTGCAGACAGAGGACATTGCGAGGGTCCTTTCTCTGCTCCTCTAGGACGGCTCTCAGCTCTCTAGGCTTGGTGGCAGGTTGTTCTCCACCGAGCCATGCCGTCACCAGCTTATTAGTTGTTATGAGCTGTGTTTACACCTTCAAGAGTCATAGGTGCTCCTGGCAATGGTTTCTAACAATGAGAAGAACTCTTAGAGGAAAAAGTTTCTCCTCCAGTCCACGATCTTTCTGTGCAGAAAAACTACCATAAAAGCCTTTCCTTTACCTTTATAGACATGTATTTAATATATCATCCAAATATTTTTAAAATATTTATTTTTTTATTTGAGGTATATTCCACCCTTTGTTTTTCAAACAACGTATAAATCATTTTTCATATATACATTCAGAATATTCACTTATTCTGATATTTATTTACCAACTTATCTATTCGAATGTCAGCATTATGAAATAAAGTATAAAATTGCCCTTGTAACTGCTCTTTCCTCATTCAATACCTCAGAGGTAAATGCGTGGAATCCTACATGGTTTACCTGCCTGAGAGACTCTTACACAGTGGTCTAGACTGGCCTACATGGTTTACCTGTCTGAAAGAGTCGTACACGGTGGTCAAGACTGACCTGGAGCTCTTGTTGCTAGGGCTGGCCTTGACCCTCGCATCAGGGCAATCTTTCTGCTCAGACTCCCAAGTGCTGGGGTTATAGGCATAAACCAATATACTGACCATGCTTACATTTAATGTGCTGAATAGTTTATCCCCACAAGTTCAAACTATTCCTTTTTTTTTTTAAAAAAAAAAAAAGGAATGTGTGTATGTGTCTGTGTGATAGTATGGTACATGCCAGTGGATGAGAAAAACCAGAAAGGCCGGAGAGGGTATCAGATTGCCTGGAGCTACAGTTGCAGGCCATTGTGAGCCGCCTAACATGGGTGCTGGGACAACCACTGAGCCGTCTCTCTAGCCTTACACTGTTTCTTTATGTTTCAACAGCAGACAGGCTCTGTTAGGTCCTTGAGGAGCTGAGAATTTGGTGTTTTTATTCCATTCCCCTCCTACCCTTTCCCCTCCTGACTTTCTGTTGCGCTGTTTAGCTTTTTTGGTGGTTACATTGGCAACATTATGCAAAGCACTTAGCATTCTGTGTGGTTCCATCAACCTTAGCAGCCACTGGTACCCTGCTGGGTGCCTTGCAGATGTTAGAGCAGCTAAGCTCCCTCCAGCCTCTGACCTTCTCTCACTCAGCCCATTCATCGCTGTCACGGGTTTATGATGCTTACATCCGGCCCTTAGCAATTCCCATTTCTCCGTGCAGAGCCCCTGTTTATGGCTCTCAGAACTTTTCCTTTCTTCCCTCCCTCCCCTCTCTCTTCCCTCACTCTTTCCTCAGTTCTGCCCTCTCCTGCTGCTGCTGTTTGTTTTTGAGGTAAGGTCTTACTCAGTAGCACAGGCTGGCCTCAAACTCGTGGTAATTCTCCTGCCTCAGCTGGGATTACAAGCGTGAGTTATCATGCCTGGCTCCTTTGAGATTTCTTGTCTGCAAATAACATCTGTCCTGGGGTTCATTCATCCTAGATTATACATAGACACACACATCCTAGGATCTATTTGTTGTTGTACAGGCTTTGGGGAGTCACATGAGCTTATAGTGCCATCTTGAACTGGGTCCCCAATTTGATCCTTTCAGGTAAGTTAATGAGCGTGTTTTAGAAATTCTGATTCCCCATAAAATGAATGGTGTCTGTGGCTTGAATTGGGTTGGGAACAGGTTAAAACCCTGGAAAGAAGCCATTGGAGACCACCCTTTCCATGCGGCCACTGCAGCCCGCCTTCAGTGTACTTCCTGTGAGCAATGACTTCAGAGTCCTGTAAACAAACACAGGTAGGATATTGCTGTTTGCAAAGGACCCAAACTTGCTTTAATAGGCCAACTTTTACAATTGAAGTCAAAGCTAAAACTCTATGAAGGCGCTGGCAGTGGCTTGGCTGGGAAAGGCACTGGCCCTCAAGTCCCGCTACCTAAGTTCGGTCCTTGGGATCCGCATCGTAGAACCAGAGAACCTACCTTGACGATTCCTGTTGTTTCTACAGTGTTGACTTCTTGGCTTTAGGCCATGAGAGTGTCATGGTTTTCCCCTTCTGTCTATAGGTAACCATATGTAGCAGCCCTGGAGATGCTGAGAACCCCCCTTTAATCAGTTTTATGACTTCCTGTCTCTTTCTTGGTATGCCAATAGTAAATGTACCAAGGAAACTGATTTCAATTATAATGGGTGCTTCCCCTTCCCATTCATCAACACACACACACACACACACACACACACACACACACACACACACTTTCGTGGATGTGATCCAGTGCAATGCTCAGTGCAAAGGAGCAGGAACAGGGTGCCAATTACTTAAGAGGTGCTCATTAGGAATGAAAAAACAAATATAATTACCACACGCCAACTGCATAGGAAATAAGAATGCTTTCCAACAAAGCCAGACTTATTTTCTGTGGCCCATGTAGCTGCCACAGGATGTGTTCTTGCCTGTTTCTTCCCTACCCTACCAGATACTGAACATACTCAGAAGGCGACTTACGAAGTAGGAATCACGCTAGACTGTAAACTCTGCATTTCTCTCTCTGTTGTTCCTCTAGCACTAAGGTGGGCTTGCTGAGGATGCCCTGGCCACACCTGTGGGATCTTTTAAAGGCTTACAGTAAAAAGGAAGGCAAATTTATATAATGTGAATTCTTCCTTGCTGTCATACACACACAAAAACTCCCCCAGAGAACCCTGATAGCTCTATGGGCTGACAAGGGAGGGGAACTTGATTGGGGGAGGGGGAGGGAAATGGGAGGAGGTGGCGGGAAAGAGACAGAAATCTTTAATAAATAAATAAACGGGAAAAAAAAAACTCCCCCAGAGGTTAAAATGTGCCGGCGTAATGTTTAAGTTTACAAAAAGCTTTAGAGCTGGGATTTCCTTTAGTGATTGACTCTCTTCTCCTGATTTCACAATGGGTAGGTAAGACCAAGGTTCTAGATGACAATGTGACACTATGCCAAAGGGCCTTTTCCCCAGCCTTACACCCTGCTCTTCTCCCTTCATTATAACTACGCTATAGCTCAGGACCAAATCAAACATACCTCTTCTATCTGTATTTATTTCTCTTTTTCCAGTCAGTGTCTGAAATGTTACCTTGCATACTTGGCAATCGAAATCTATTTGGGTTAGTTACTTAGGTTATCTGTGGGATAGTTTAAACTGACTGTGCACTTATTTGGCAGATCCTCTATAGCTAGCTATATATATCTCACAACTCAGAGGCTAAGGAAGTAGCTCAGTTGGTCTCTGCTTGCTTGCTGGGTTGTTTAGCATCCACGAAGCTCCAGTCAATTCTCAACACTGCACAAACCAGACCTGGAAGAACATGCCTGGAATCTCAGCCCTTGGAGATGGAAGCAGGGGGAGCAGAAGCTCAAAGTCATCTTCAGCTATGCAACAAGACAGAGGCTAACCTGGACAACACGAGGTGTTGTGTTGGAGAGAAAACAGATTTCCAATCAAGGTAATTAGGCTAATTCAACAAGTTAGCTTGGGCTTTGTACTGTTTCACCTAAGATGTCCTGCTGCCCTTTGAGAGTTTAGTAATATTCTCTTTAGTATAAATATTAGTAGTATTCTCTTCAAATGAAAACATTATACAGAAATATTTGGGGGAGGGTTATAGACATGGCTCAGTGGGTAAGAGTGGGTGCTTCCCACGTGTCTAGACCTGAGTTTGGGTCCCTGAACACATTTAAACACAAAGCTGGTTGTGGCTCAAGCCTGTAACCCAGAGCTATGGGAGGTGGAGGCAGCCAGAATGCCAGGGCTTGCTGGCAATAGTCTAGCTTCAGGATCAGTGAGCGGCCCTGACCCTCCCACCCCAAAACTGAGTGACAGAGCAGGACACACGATGTTTTCCTCTGGCCTGTTCGTGGATGGACGCATTCATATGCTCATGCACCACACAGATATTCACACAGGGAGAAGAAATGTTTGGGGGAAAGGTCAGCTCTAGATGAATTCTCTGTTAATACTCATCTTCCTGTTTCTGTCCTGTTAGCATGAAGAAACACGAGCAATAATGAGAAGTTCAGGACTGGCCAAGGATAGTGTGAGGGGCCAGTTAGGTTTTGTTTGGTTTACTTTTTCTCCTGTTGGGCAATTTCCTCTGCTAATGTGTCTCCACGCTCCAGCAGGGACCTGGTTACCTCTGGAGTCGCAGGGCAAGTGGAGCAAAGAAGAATGTGAGCGTTTCCACCTTTATCCTTCTGTCTGCTCAGCCATACAAATGAGCGGCCAGCAGTAACTTGCTCTTCGTGGAGGGTCTTTGAGTCCCATGTTTAAAATATTATTTATTGCCCGGTGCTGTGGTAAACACATTTAGTCACAGCACTCAGGAGGCAGAGGCAGGCTGACGTCTAAGTTTGAAGCCAGCCTGGTTTACAGAGTGAGTTCTAGGAAAGTTAGGGCTACACAGAGAAACCCTGTCTTGGAAAGAATAAATAAATAAATAAATAAATACTATTTATTTATTTGTCTTTTTTGTTATTTGTGTCTCTCCGTATATGTGAGTGTGTGTGGATGTGTGTGTGTGTATGTGAGTGAGTGTGTATGTGTGTGTGTATGTGAGTGTGTGTGTTCACAAAAGCCAGAGGACCGAAAGGTGTCCTTCTTCAACTGCCGTCCACCATCTTTTATTAACATAATCTTTTGTTGATTCTTTAGGAATTTCACATCATGCTCTTTAATCCTACTCATTCCCCACTCCTTCCACGTCTGTCCTCCACTCTGGTAGCCTCCCTAGCAAAAGAAAATTTTAAAAAATTTCCTCCTTCTCTCCCACCTCTCCATTCCAAATTCCTTGGTTGTAGCGGCCTTGGGAGCTGCAGTGTGTCCCGCAGTGTACCCCTTTGTCCAAACAGCTTCATTTGCAAATGTTCAGTGCAATGAGGTGTTGGTCTAGTTCAGGTCTCTGGCTTCTGGTCCACCATCCTCACTGGACCTGCTCTGAAACTCCTCTCAGAGATTCTGCTGCAGCCCCAGTCCTGGAGATCCTGAGGCTATGGTTCTTTAGGACCAGTTCCTTCATGCTCCAGGGGGTCATATATGAAGTAGATGTTGGTATGGGTCAACTCAGAGCCCTGGATGGAGTCTGGGTGGCCACAGAGTTTGTCAGTCCAGGCCTCCACTGTGACCGTCCCCCTTCAGATGAGAGTCAGGGCAAGCTCTCCTGGTGTGCTTAGCAAGGGGTGGGTGGGGCCAGCTGGGGCCAGTTTTGCTATTGCAGTCACTGGTGAGGGAGGGGACAAGTTCTCCTGCCCGGTATGCCATGGAACCTGTTTTTTTTTTTAATATTTATTTATTTATTTGCAGGGTTTCTCACCGGCATGGAACGCACCATATAGACTAGACTGGATGGCCAGGTGCCCTAGTCTGCTACCTGTTTCCACTTTGCCTCCCAGCTCAGGGATTTCAGGTATGAGCTGCCATACCTAGCTTTTTCCACATGGGTTGGAACTTGCTCTGTAGGCCAGGCTGGCCTAGCACTTACAAGAGATCTGCTTGCCTCTGCCTCCCAAGTGCTCCACCACTCCTGGCATTTTAACTTTTAACTCTTTTAGAATTTTTGAGAGAGTGTTTTGTAAGTTGTAGCTGTCAGCCTTGAATTCAGTATCTTGTTCAGCACAGCTTCATTTTTAGTGAGGCTCCACACTGATGTGTGTTCCGGCTCCGCCAGCCTAAAGACAGGTCACTGACGCGGGAAGGGAGGGCGTCCGCTACCAGCCCACTTGATGTCCAGCCACGTTCCAGACTATGGCCGCCAAACGGTGAGTAAGGCGGACCTAAGTTCTCACACCGATTCCAGTAGGAACAACCATGGCATAGTGTCAGGTGTCCTGACCAGGGGATGCAAAGGACTGCAGAGTTTAGGCAACTGCGGAGGGTGGGGAAGCTAGGTAGGCGGGGCTTGCAGTCCATAGGGGCGGAGCCAAGGCTGCAGAGGATTCCCTGGAACACTTTGGGTCTTAGTCACCAATAGTGGTCTACACACTGCTAAAAGCAGCCACACCGAGACTGCTCAATAGGTGGGATCTTGGAGAGGGCCTGGTTTGTGGCATCAGTTGCCCAAGGGAATGATTAATTGCTTTTGTTATTACTATTACTGATGCTTTGATCTCTGCAGACCTTGGTACTGGCATTCGTTCCTAAACCTGATTCTATCACAGGCTGCAGACAGAGCTTGGAGGGCGTCCAGGAGACAGTGTGGTGGAAATGTTTTAGATTTCAGTCAGCATCCTGTGGCCTACAGGCCAGTCGAGGCCTCTTGGTGTTTTATAGACACCATGGGCTCAGAATGAGTATTTGATTTTTTTTTTTGTTGATGATTTTGTCATTGTTTTCCTCCCATTTTTAAAATAAAAAAATAAAATAAAGACTATTTGTGACATAAAAATCCTATGAAATTCCACTTTCGGAATTCATAAAGTTTTACTGAAACATGGCCCCACTCATTTTCAGCGTCCTGAGCATGGATGCTTTTGTGCCACATCAGCAGAACTGATAGCTGGATTGGACCGTGTGTTCCATGGAGGCTCAAATATTTATGATTTCATCGTATGAGGAAAAATGAGCTGATCTCCTGTAAGAGTATTGGGAGGTTGTAACATGCTGGGGAAAGGACACTATACAGTCATACAAAATTGCTGTGTCCATATGGTCAACATTTGCATTGGTAAGAACAAAACCAATCTGAATGCAGTACATTTGGCTTCTGTACCAGTAGGATCCCATCATCCCAAGAGCTTCCTATGTCTGCTTAGCTCACTTTTGTGTCTCTCCTACCTAGGACTTTGCCAGCCATGGTACATGCTCAATAAATGCTTATTGAATAAATGAATGATCACAACACAAACATCCAGAGAACAACAAAGGAAAAGATGTATAGATTTGGTTGTGTAAATGCATGATTTTCATTGCAAACCATCATGCCTGCCTTCAAAATCTCTATTTTGTTTGTTTGAGACATGATTTACCCCGTTATTGAGATTGGCCTTGAAATGCAATTCTGTCTTCCCGAGTGCTGAGATTCTAGGCCTGTGCCACCACACCTGGCTTCCTCGAGAGCCTGTCTCTTCCTCCCTCCTTCCTTTCCTCCCTCCTTTCCTTCTTTTGACAGGGTCTCATGTACCCTAGGCTGACCTCAGATATTCTATGTAGCTAAAGATGACCTGAATTCCTGACCCTTCCACTTCCACTTCCTAAGCTCAAAGAAGTCATCGAACCCAGGGCTTTATGCATGCTAGACCAGCAATCCACCAACAGTGGTCCATCCCCAGAAGCCTGACCCACCAACAGTGGTCCATCCCCAGAGGCCTGACCCACCAACAGTGGTCCATCCCCAGAAGCCTGCCTCTTAATGACTTCCTACAAATAGTACTGTCATGAGCTGTATGGACATGTGCGCTTACAATATTAACAGAAAGTCAGCTGCAAAGGTTCATGAACATAAGGCAAAAACTGCCCTGCGCATGCATAGAGAAACTAAATGGCGCCATATAAGATGCCACACTCCCTCACCTCTTGGCTAGGCAGCAAACACTGTACCAATAGAACTGTAACTTGGCCAGACTTTCTAGGGAGCACAATTTGGCCAATTCTAAGCTGTCTGGCCAAGTTAAGAATGCTTTATTCTCTGACAGCCAATAATACTGTCCTACAGAAACACCCCATCGAAAATGATAGCAGTGCTTCTGCATGGATGGGCTATTTATAACTCCATACTATGCTGGTGGTGGCGGGGGAGTCTAGCAACAAGAGAGATAGACCAGTGGATGGCCTGAAAAGTGCCGTACAGTACTAGGGAAGGCTGAATCAGCTTTCCCTGTATAGGGACTGGAATGGCTTTCAAATCCTGTGGAGGAGTGTGACGAGCATGCCTGCAGCCACCATTTGTTTACAAAGCAAGAGTAGAAGGATTTATATGGAGTCCCTAACACAAATCACCTTTAGAAAAATACATCTGAAACTACGTACTGGCAGTTACGTGCAAGCGGGGAATGGTCAGCTGGGGACCGGGAGGAAGGGAGACTCACTTTTATTTCATATTTTCAATCTTTATCTAAAGCGTGGCTTGTGTGGCAAGTGCTTCAATTCACTGAGTCCTAAGACACATATCTCTGTACTGTTTAATAGGGAATGCACACTGAGAATAAAGACACCACAATGAGTATACAAGAGAGAAAAGGGAGGCTGGAAAGATGTCTCAGCAGTTAAGCGCACCGACTGCTCTTCCAGAGGACTTAGATTCAATTCCCAACACCCACATGGCACTCAAAACTGTCTGTAACTCTAGTTCCAGGGGACCTAAAACCCATGGCAAAACACCAATGCACATAAAATTGGGGGGGGGGGGGGCGCGTGGGCTTCTAATTAAGAGACGCATGAGTAACTACTTTTTTTTGACAACTCTGAAAACCACTGGCTTTGGGTGTGACTTGATCCTACACTGATGATAGGGATGAGCCCCAATTTGCCTTTGCCTTGAAAGCTCTTGGCCATGGATAGTTACACGAGGAAGGGTGGACACGCCTTCTCATCTGATCCGGCCACTGTCTAGATCCTCAGCACGCCGAGCTGCAGCGAGATCACTTACAGGACACTCTGTTCTGACCTTCGTCACAGTCTCCTGAGCAGTTCATTTAGGAAAGTAAAAATAAAAACAAAACAACCCTTCTTCTGTTTAAGAAAGTTTGTTGGATTTATCAGGCTGCAGTCTATAAAACCAGCTCCTAAGCACTCAGAGGAACCATCTGTGTCTGTGACTGGGACAGGGTCTTGTCACACAGTTCTGGTTGGCCTGGTTCTTACTATGTTCTATGAAGTTGGCCTCAAACTTGTATCAGTCCCCCTGCTTCAACCTTCTGAGTGCTGAGATTTACATGTGTGCCCCACCTTACCTGGCATGGTAGCTCTTTCGTAACGGGGGGGGCTCAGTTTCCCCTTCTCATAAACACCCACTTACTGGATTCTGAGATTGACCTGTTGTTTAGTATCCTCGAGGGAACATGGTCCTCAAATTTATTAGACAAATTGTAGGCTGTTGGTGCCATGCTGAGCACCAGAATGTCCTGGGTCTGATTCACACACACACACGCACGCACGCACGCACGCACGCAGAATAGATAACTAAATAACTAAATGCTAAAAGTAATTTTAAAAAGAACTTTTGGAGCTGGGTGGTTGTGGCACACACCTTTAATTCCAACACCTGGTAGGCAGAGATAAGCGAATTTCTGTGAGTTCAAGGTTAGCCTAGTCTACATAGTGAGTTCCAGTTCCAAGGCAGCCAGGACTATTTCACAGAGAACCCCTGTCTCAAAAACAAAACAAAGCAAAACAAAACAAAACAAAAACACAAAACAACAACCCTGGGTTAAACAAAAGATATGAGTAAAATCTTTTTCATTTGCTTCTTCTTGCTTTTTGAGAGTTGATCATAGAAGCTAAAACCCACATGTGTGGGCCTGCATTATTTTTATATTTGTTAGTACCGAGTTAAAGGCTTCCTAGCTCAGTCAGGCATCCTTTCAGCAGTGATCCTCTTGGAGATGACTATGTGCTGGGCACAGAGCTGGACCCACGGGCACCCTGGTGAGAACACTGCCTGCCTTCAGGAGCACTGCGTTTAGTGCACAAGGCAGATGAAGAATGTAGAGACGGGTCCTCATAAGTATTTTGAGTGCATGTTCAGAAAGACAACTGACCCAGCCAAGGTGGTCAGGGTGTGGTGACCCAGGCCAGAGGCTCAAGGAAGTCCAGCGAAGATGCAACGCAAAGCAAAAGCTAGGAATGGGGGCTGAGTTAGCAAAGTACCTTGAGGGAGGAGCCTCTGGTAGGAGATGGGTAAGGGCCAGGGAAGGCAGCGGGAGCTGCCTGGCCCTAATCTGGCAGCAGAGAACAAAGACTGTGGCAGGGAGGACTGGTCTTGGGGATGCCCCCTCCCAGTTACTGGGGGATGCAGGGAGGACTGGTCTTGGGGATGCCCTCTCCCAGCTGCTGGCTGCTTATGACATGATGTGAGACCTCAGCAAACTTTCTACCTTTGTTCTATTTCTTTCAGTTGGTCGGAATAAGGCCTTACTATGTAGCCCAGGCTGGCCTCAAACTCAGAATGCCCCTGTTTCAGTGTCCTAGGAGCACAGCTCTAAGCCTTTTCCTTCCTGTTGTTATCATGTTAGAGGTGACCTCTGAGAGTAGAAGAAAGAGGTGACAGCTAGAGTCTCATTGCCCCATGTGTCATACCTGGCCAGAGCTGACGTCTGTCTGTAGGGGAGAGGCACTCCTTGTTCCTTTTGATCACTGGAGAATGACTCTGCAATTATGCTAAAGTCACTATCTGTATTCATAGTTTACGTCAAGCCTAACACCTCTATTCAAATGGAATTCATTCTGAAAAATTACAGTCATTTAGTGTGCATGCATGCATGAACACACTCGGCGCTCACATGGAAGTCAGAGGGGAGCCAGTGGACGTTAGTGCTCCTGTCCAGGTCGTCCTGGGCGGACCTCGGATCCTCAAGGCTGGCACCACAGCCTTTACAGCTCAGCCATCTTGTTAGCCCTAAAAGGAGTCCTTTATCCAGACAAAGAATTCAGTGTTTGACCAAGAAACTGTGATAAATCCTGGTGTCAGAAGTTCTTCCTCCTCTACTTAATGTGTGACCTTCAACAACACAGTACCATGTCGGTGCCTCTTTGTTGTTTTATAGTGAGGGCTTTCTCACTATGGTCTGTAGTTTTCTTTGGTTTCAACTTTCACAGAGTCTGATAAATGGTACATAGCCAGTAATGAATTATCTACCTGGGAAATGTCTACAATGGCAAGAAAAAAAGAGAAAGAGAGAGAGATTTCATTGAGCTCAACGGTCCAAGTCAGAGGAGTAATTACATATTTTGCAACTATTATTCAAAGTATCATGTTTTCATGAATTATGCTGTGTTGAGGCATCTGATATTTTTAAGCAAAACTGGCAAACAAGAGAGTACCAGCCAACCTGGGACAGAATATTCCTGACGCTAGTTTTTAAAGCTATCAAAAAAGATGACCTGCCGTTGGAAATGTAAAACTTATACTTCAATTAAAATATTAGCTAAGCCAACATGGCTGGCCAAGCAGCCCTTTTCATGGCACTGGGGTTGAACCAGGGCTTCACCTGGAAAGCGTGTACCTGGAAAACCTCAACTGCTCGGCCACACCCTCAGCCCAATGCTGGGAGACCCATGACAGACCTCCCATTTGCTTCAGAGCCTTTTCCAACCCGAGCCAACACTTAACCCCTGTTGTGGGACTTACTTTGGTGTGGAAAATTCTAGAAGGCACTGTGATGGGAAATCCTAGAACATAGTGTCAAATAGCAGCCCTTGGACTGCTTAGCCTTGCAATGACTTTACATTAGCAAAAAGCCATTAAAGGTTCAGATGGTAATGGGAAGATGGCTCAGGGGGTAGCAGGGCTTGCTGTACAAGCCTGGAAATGTCCTTTCAACACCCTGGACCTATTTAAAAGTGGAAGGAAGGTGTCCTCTGACCTCCATGCACTGTAGTGCTGTGTGTGCGCACACACATTTATACACATACATACCATGTACAGACACATCACACACACACACACACAACTAATTTAAAAAACTGAGGCCATCTATTTGAGATTATAAAGAACCATTTTAGGTCCTCAAAAACTTTCATACAAGGAATATATCTATCAATATTTATTATCTAAATAAATGAAAGCTGAGAAACCATTAAAAATATAGTTCTAAAAATATTTTTAAAACATCACTTGAGCCAGTGGTGGTGGCGCACGCCTTTAATCCCAGCACTTGGGAGGCAGAGGCAGGCGGATCTCTGTGAGTTCAAGACCAGCCTGGTCTACAGAGCTAGTTCCAGGACAGGCTCCAAAGCCACAGAGAAACCCTGTCTCGAAAATCAAATAAAAAAAAAAAACCATCACCTGAATGCCTATGTGTTTTAATGGATTTGGCTTTTGTTCAGCCTCATTTTTGAAACCAAGTCTGCATAGCTAGCCCAGGCTGGCCTTTACCTTACAATCCTCCTGCATCCGACTGCTGAGTGCAGGGATTATGAGTAGACAACATGCTTATTTCAACTGTGGGTTTTACTTTTCAAAACCAAATGCACAATAGGAAGTGTGACATCATGTTGTCCCTAAGTCTCTGCAGAGTGTGATGTAATAGAGACAGCAGGGCCCTCACCCTTCCGTCTGCACTGACTGTCCTGGTGTCACACATGACGTGTCCTTGAGAAAACTACACTGCACACTGTAGGGCGATCGAGTGACAGTAGCAATGCTGACAGCACTAGGAAGATTATCTGATTCACGTAACCCGTGAATCGTGAGCCTCAGAGCTTCTGTCTCTGTAGAAGGGAGGCTCTGGAAAACAGAATGTGGGCATAGACAATGTTTATCGGTATGCACAGCATTTGGAGAAATAAAGAGAGGCTGAAAGACTGTCTGGGAGTCAAGGACAGATGTGCTGGCTAAAGTGTCGGTGGTGACAAGTACACAGTTTGACATCGGAAACAAGGCAGCCAGCGTGCACCAGCACATCGTGGAACCTGGAGACTCGAAAACCACATTCTTGCAAGCTGGGCTACTCAAGAGGCACGCAACCACAGGGAGCCCTAGGGTGGGCATTAGGTGAGACTTTTGGACTTTGCTTGAGAGAAGAGACAAAGTGCAGAGCTAAGCGAGGTTCTGTAAGTTCTGGAAACCCCACTGCAGTGATCATCCAGTCCGTGCTAGAAGCAAACTGTGTTTTCTTCTCAACAAGACTCAGACGGAACCCCCTGAGAGACAGTGGGAAAGTGGGCTGCCTTGGCTCAGGTAGGGGAGCGACCCATAAAGCTTGGCTTACTGATTCTCATCTTGGCCTAGCCAACTTTGAAGCATGGCCTCAGGCTCTAGACTTAAGGGAATGTGGGAAGAATCCATTAACTGCAAACCATCACCAGAGCTTTGACAAGCCCAAGGTTCCTGGGCCAATTGGTGGATGAGCTACAAGATCAGCTGGAAACGGAAACCAGTCAAGACATCCAAGAATTGCATCTGGGATGGAGACAAGAGAATGAAGGCAACAAAGGTGAGGCTCGGTCTTAGGTCCTGGAGTTGCCATTGAGCACATGAGAACATTAATAAAGAGCGAGGGATTATAACGATTAGCATTAATTGAGCACTTATTATATTCTAGGCGTTCTGTGATGAAACCTCCAAGTACAACCTTGCCTCATCCTCACAAAAATTTTATGAGGTTTTATTCCCCTCCCTGCCCCCATTTTATAGAAACAGAGAAATTAAGTAACTACAGCAAAGGGAGCAGGCTTCTGAATGAGTTTATATAGTAGCTAGAAGGCTTCTGAGATGTCTCAGTGAGCAAAGGGGCTTGCTGCCAAGCCCGAGTTTGTGTCCTGGGATCCAGACAGTGTAAACAGAGACTCAACTCCCAAAATCTGTCCTCTGACTCCTCCCCTGTGTGTGCCACACAGCTGTGTTCACACCTGCACATGTGTGTGTGCATACACACACACACACACACCCCAAACACATAAATAAATAAATGTAATTAAAATTATTTTTAATTAAAACTAGCTTTAAAAACTTGGTTTGGATTAAGCAAACTTGGAAAAAGCTTGGTACAGAATTACCAAATGCTGGTGTGTGTGTGTGTGTGTGTCTGTATGTCTGTGTGTGCACATGCATGTATGTGTGTGCGTATACAAGCAGTCACATGTGTATTTGTCTGTGTGAGGCCAGAGGTCAATGCCTGGTATCTTCCTCAATTGCTCTCTACCTTACTTTTTGAGACAGGGTCTCTCACGGAAGTGGAAGATTACTTATGGGGCTAGACTCTCTGGCCAGCAAGCTCCGAAGATCCTCTTGTCGTGCTG
The DNA here is from genome assembly GCF_018167655.1 of Microtus oregoni. NCBI lineage: Eukaryota > Metazoa > Chordata > Mammalia > Rodentia > Cricetidae > Microtus > Microtus oregoni. The sequence goes on along the minus strand of NW_024543070.1, from coordinate 37,621,847 downwards.
TCCCCTCTTCCTCTTGCTCATGTTGCAGACAAGTGTCCCTGAGCCCAGATTTTATTGGGGCTTGGGAATCTGAACTCAGGTGCCCGTGCTTGCTCATCAGACACTTCACCAATTGAGATAACTCCTCAGCTGCGCTGAACTTCTTAAGGAACAATAAAGTTTTATTGTTTATTAGAAACATTTTAGAATATTTTTTTAATATTCCAATGTTTTTATGCTAGAAGCATCTGCCCTGAAAAGATACTGACAGAGGCTGTGTGTTCAGCCAGTCTCCTGCCATCTCCATGCCTCAGGACATCGCCCCTGTTGCGGTTTGCAGAGCTGTGTTAAAGGCTGCAGTAGCAAGCATTCCCTCCTCTGTCCACTGTGCATAGTCTATTGTGAAGAGATGGTCTGTATGCATTCTGAGTGTTCCTAACTCCACAACTCTAGACATGACCCACAAGGAACGTATGGCATTAATCATATCTTTAGCAAATGCTGGTTAAGCCATATTATATCTCTTCCAGGGACTCATTTTAAAAAAATCCACTTAAATGATTTTAAAAAAGAAAGTTTCTATTTGGTGGCCATAATGGTACACTCTAGTTAATTGCTAGGTTATGTCATTTATTTTCTATGCTAGGGAAATAGAATGTGCTTCAGATTAGATTGTGTATTTCAAAACACCTTGAGAACCCATTTCAATCTTTTTTTGCACTTTTTTTAGGGACCACCCAATCATCTTTTGTATGGTTCGAGGTCTCCTGGCTCACATTAAGAGGCCCTGAGCTGAATGTCAAGTCTACTTGACTTTGGAATACAATTATGGGCCACACTCTGTCCTAGCTTTAGAATTACCGCCCACAGCCGTCGTATAAGCTGCCCACGTGATACACAAAAGGAGTGGGCAGGAAGACACCAGAGTCAGCACAGGCAGCTGGGCAAATCTCTAGACACGTTAGCACCCTGTCTGAAGCGATAAAAAGAAAACCCTGGGCCCAGAATTGGTTTTCCCAGCAGAAATAAAACCACAAAATATTCAGTTACCATGACTACTCATTCTTCTACTTGAGAGGCAACCTTGGCACCTGTACATACTCATGATGCCTCTGTAATGTCCGCTAGAGCCATGTGCCACCTGCCAGTTCCATAAGAACAGAGCTAAATGACTTCCATCACCTAGAACGAGTAGCTACCGGGCAGTGCAATACACCGGTCACGTGACGGTGGTGATGCCCTAAAGAGCTTGTTGTGCAGCTGGGCACATAAGGGTACAGTAAATAGAGATGGAGATCAGTGGGCAAGTGTTTGCCTAGCGCATGTAAGGATCTGGGTTCGATCCCCAGCTATGAAAAATACTACAGAAACAGTAATAATAAATTTTATATATACATAAAATTTTATTTTTTTGAGACAGATATCTAGGGCAGGCCTGCCTCAAAATCTATATGTAGCTGAGAGTGATCTTAAACTTCTGACCTTCCTGCTGCAGCCTTGCCAGTGATGGGGTTACAGGTGTGTGCCATTGTGCCCGGGCCATGGAGTAATGGGGGTGGAATCCAGCCAGAGCCTCATGTACATGAGGGCGAAATATGTTCTTTCAAAGGAGAACACATGGAATTGTGCGCAGTACTCAATACTTGGTGATGATAATAAATGGTATGTGACCACTCTGTGTACTTGTTATGTTATGTTTTTTATTTATCATACGTGAGTATACTCATCAAGAGAGTTTAGTGTCTAGCAGAATACCAATGTGATGCTCGCTGCAAGCAGCCTCCTTCATCTCTTCACCTCCTGGGTGTATTAAGAGGTCAAGTTGAAGACTAAAACCATGAAGGCCTGTGTATGATGTTCCCTCAGCAATGACACTTCCTAAAGATGAATTTGTCATAGCCTCTCCCCATTACTAGGTGACGAACATCTGTCCTGTCTCACATGGCCTTGCTGGCTGCACAGGAGTGCGAATTAAAGGGACTGAGTTCTCAGATCCTATCTCTTATAAGTTGACTGTACTATTGATTGGTTCGTTGGTTGGCTGATTTGAGACGGAGTCTCACTATGTAACCCTGAATGGCCCAGAATGCCTTATGTAGATCAGCCCAGCCTTAAACTCACAGAGCCCTGCTTACTTCTGCCTCCCAAATGCTAGGATTAAAGGGGAGGACCACCATACCTGGGTGATTCTTAAAACCTATCCTTTAAAATAAATTTTGCGGTATAAAACTGTTTAATTTATTTTCACTTGACAGCAAAGATAATTCAAATAAACCTTTGAAACCATTCAGTTTCTCAGCAGTGAAGGATATGAAGGAATCCAAGGTTCTGAAATGGCTAATTTGCAGTGGATGATGGGAACACTATCTACCTGTGATAGATGCGTATCTCATGTGATGCCCAGTATCTCATTATACCAGTCTACTGGTAGATACATCCAGCATCTACTCTTGGCTTCTTCCCCCAAATTGCTTTTACAACTGGATTCCACCAGCCTCCAATGGGTCCATTCTATCCAATATGAGACCCTTCACTTCCATGGCCACATTCCTGTCTTTGCCTTTCCCTGTGTCAGCTCTGGCTCTCTGAGCTTACGTATTGGAATCCCCTTTCTACTTATTGTCCTATTTTCTTCTCTGCTCATGACACTGGAGGCAGTTGAGTAACAAAAACAAATAGAAAAAAAAAAGGACAGTTTTAGCAGTAGGCAGATCACCTAGCTGGCTGTGACCGCAGACACATTCTTCATGTGTCTCAACTGCCAATGGGACAGAGGAGTTGTTGGGACCCTGATGTGTCGGGACCCTGATGGGTGCTTCATGGGAATGGGAGTGTCCAGCGACACAGTCGGTGCTCGGAAAAGCTGGTCTCCCTCCGCTTGCTCTGCCTCACACCCACTCTGTTCTCAGATCTCCAAGCCGAGGCTGGTCTTTCCAGTCTCCTCACTCCTCTGGGCTCTGCTTGGTTTGGGTCAGTCCCAACCCTAGGACAATACAGCTCTCCCACGGTTCACTCCTGTTCCCAGCAGCCGGAAGCATTAGCTTGGCCACAAAGGTTCTGCGTGTTTGGTTTCAGAATATATCAGGTACAAGAGGAGGAGAAGGAGGTCAGCAGAGGGAAAGGGGGAAGAAGGGAGGAGAGAGAGGATACCCCCATGAGGTCCACTGTGATTTTTACATCTCACAGTGATAGACAGTTATCATAAATCAAAATTTACACATTTAAAAGGCTTCGCTAAGTTGAAACTTTATGATTTTTAAGAGATCCTAATAAGAATCACTTCTAAGTTAGTATCCACCTGTAATCAGGAAACCAGGATAGTGAGTTCAGGGCCTGCCTGGGTTATACAACAGCAAAGTCAAACAAAACAAAATGCCCAGACCCGAAACACATCCACTCAACTTACAAACATCAGCAAAGACTGGATATTAGCGTGCGTGCCAAAATTTCCACTCATTACTAAATAAATGTGTGTTAGACAGCGTGTGTTGTCAGCTACAGTGTCCTGCTCCAATTTACACAAATCCCCCCTCCTCTCACTCAGGTGGCCCCTGACCCAGGACCTTTAGGACAGAAGAGACTAAAAAGGAGGAGCAGTTTGGCCAGCTATGAAGGGTCTTCCTGTGGTGAAAACACCAGAGCTGAGGCTTCCCAGAAAAATCAAACTTTAAGTTTCTCATGAAACTCTTACATGTTTTAAAGTATCTTTTTTATTGTTGAATCCTAAAAGTTTTTTATATATTGAGGATAAAAGTCTCTTACCAGATCATAATTTATAAATGTTTTTCTACTTTATAGGTTTCCTGTTCAGTTCTTGATGGCATCTTGGTTGTGAGTAAGAGCTGGGGAGGGTTTCCTGTGGCTACATAGCTGAGAATGACCTTGAATTTCTAATCCCTTCCTCTATCTCTACCTTCTAGGTGCTGGGATTATAGGCATTTAGTGCTGGGAGATCTAGCCCAGATCTTCATGAATGCTAGGCAACTAACAGAGCTACATCCTCAGCCCATGAGAATATCTTTTGAAACAAAACTGTTTTTAACTTTGGGAAAGTCTAATAAAGCTATTTTCCTTGTCAGTTTGTGGTTTTAGTATCAACAACCACAAAAAAAAATTACCAAATATAAGGGCATGAAGATCTTGTTCTTCATCTTCTTCTGAGTTTTACTGCTGGTTAGCATTAAATTCACCTTTTTACATGGTGATTTTGCATATGGTATGCTCTATAAAGGCTTTTAGTTCTCTTCCTTGTCATATTCTCATACTCATAGGGACATAGCTGTCCCATTTGCCAAGAATAATATCTCATTCAACTGTTTTGGCATTCATACACATTCAATTGATAATAGAGTTGAGGCCTCTGGAATCTTGAGTCTATTCCATTAATCTGTGCATTAATCTGTATTCGTCACCACCCATTGCTGTGATGAAACAGTTGAGAGACAATGGAAAGGGGAAGTATTTACTTGGCTTATGGTTTCAGTCTGTGGCCACTTGTCTCTACGGCTTCTGGAAACTGGGTCTTACGTAGCCCAGGCTGCCTGTTTGAGGCAAGTTTGTTGCTAACTGGCTGTGAGATTGTATTTATAATCTTCTGCATCTACATCCTCATGCAGGGATTATAGGTGTGCAGGCTAGTAATCTAGCCGAGATCTTCATGAATGATAGATAGTACTCTATCACCTGGCTTACATCCCTAGCCCATTGCAACATCTTGTGGGGGGGGGGCGGGGAGGTGGAAAAATCATAGGACACATTTGATAGAGCGGAGTGGCTCACCACATGGTGAGACTGGAGGTGGAGGAGGAGAAGGCAGACCAGACAGGCTCACCCAAATAACCTATTTCCTCTAGCCAGGGTCCAGTTTCCTAACAGATCATTCAGTCATGAAGTTCCCAATGGGTTAATCTCTTGATGAGGTCAGTGCTCTCATGATCCAACTATCTCTCAACAGTGCCACCAGCTGGGGACCAGCCCTTCAACATACCCAACCTAAGGGGACATTTTTATCTTCCAACTATTGTACAATCTTTATGTCAACACCCAATGTTTTGACTCCTGTATCCTTGTAGTATGTTTTGAAATTGAAAAAACTGGGGTCTTCCAATTTTGTTTTCCTCTTTCTGAGGAGGTTCTGTGGAGGCTTAGGTGGTACCTCTCATTGATGGAGCACTTGCCTTGTATGTGGGAGACCCTGGCTTTGACACTCAGCACTGAAAAAAGTTTTGGTCACTGTGAGGCTCCAAATTTTGTCCTACAAGTCAAGACCCTACTGCCAATTACCACACCAAAGGCAGCTGGATTCTGGCAGAGTGCACTGAATTTGCAGGTCAATTTGTGTCGCCATCTTAACAACTTTCAAACTGTGAACATGGGGTGCTGTCCCTGCTTGTTCTTTCTTCTTTCATTTCCTTCCATGACATTTGTGGTTTTCAATGCACAAGTCGGGCATTTCCTTCATTAAAATGTTCCTAGAGAAGTTCTTCTTTTTTATACTACCGTGCGTGAAATTGTTAGGGGTCATTTGTTTCTGTTATTCGGTTTTCCATTTTCTAGTCTGGGTTACCTTTAATTCTCTGTGTATCCAAGATTAGCCTCAAACTTGTGATGCGCTGCCTGAGTGTAAGATTGTAAGTGTGTGCCACCGCTCCTGACTACATGAGACTGCTTCCTGCTTAATTTCATTGTTTCATTGAGAACCATTCACTGTTAACATACAGCATTGTTTTATGCATGGAAATTGTATTTTACAACCTTCCAGAACTTATTTTTTGACAACTCTTTAGTGGATTTCTTGGTGTTTTACACACAGAGACATAGACAGACAAGACAGACAGACAGACAGACACACACACACACACACACACACACACACATAGTCATCTGCAGTTTTATCTCTTCTAAACCAGGTGCTTTCATTTTCTTTTTCTTCTTAACTAAAAACTTAAAAACAAAAGACTGTTTATGTGTATTCATTTTTTGTGGGATGGGTTGAGGGGTCCTTGTACGTGAGTGTAGGCACCTGCAGAGGTCAGAGATATTGGGTCCTCCTGAACCTGGAGTTACAACAGCTGGAAGCTACCTGACATGGGTGCTGGGAACTGAGGTCAGGTCCTCTGCAAGAACCACAGGTGCTATTAACTGTTCAGCTTCTAACTGCTATTTAAAATGTACCCATGGATGCTGGAGAATGTGCTCACTGGTAAAAAGCATGTATTGCTCTCATTGGTGACCTGGGTTTAGTTCTCAGAACCTATGGAATGGCTTTCAACCATCTATAATTCTAGACCCAGAGAATCTGACACCTTCTTCTGACCTCCTTGGGCACTAGGCATACATGTGGGACACATGCATACATGTAGGCAAAACATTTAAACACATAAAATAAATAAATCTAAAAACAGAAATTAGAGTTAGAAAATGATCTATTTAAAAAATAAATGTGTGTTTGCATGCACGCACGCATGTGTGTATGTGTGTGTGTCTGTGTGTATGTGTGTGTGTCTAGTTCATCAGTGCATTTGTATCTGTAAGGAATGTCAATGTCATTCTCCTGCCTTGGATGTGTTTATCTGACCAATACCACAGTGATGTCATTTGCAGGCTAAACTGAGAAGCATCCTCTTCTATTTCCTAGAAGTGTTTGTCAAGTATTAACATTTGATTATTCATGCTTGGGTAAAATAAGCAGACAGCATAGCAGAGATGTATGAAAAAAAGTGTTTTCATATCAGGTTAAGAGGCCTCAGTTCCTCTTCCAGGTTCTCTTCATATAACTCTGAACCTTAGGGTTTAAAATCTTTGTATCTCCATGGATGTGATAAACCAGATTTATGAAAGAACTCACAAATGTTAACAGTCCTGGGTTGTCCTAACAGTCCAGAGAAGGCTAACACATGAGCAGAGATTTCACATTCCAGACAGCATGTGTGCTGAGTTTCTCTTTCATCTGGAAGTCAGGAAGTAGGCGGGCAGAGCAGAGTTACGATGGAGGCTTTTGGAACCTGGACTCCCTCCAGCTCACCATGCTATTTCAGGTATTGATTTTATCCTCCTGGCCCCCAAAATGAATGCTTATGTTCCAGGAAAGAAGACAGAGAGTGGAGAAAATAGCCAGACAGTGTGCTCAACTCTGCTTTAGCAAAAATTCGAGAAACTACCTCATGACACTTGGCTGCAGCCTGGATGCCTTCTCAGTTGTAACCAAATCCATGATGAAAACAACTTTAAGGAGGTGAAGGTTTATTTTGGCTCACAGTTTAAAGACTGATTCCATTCCATGACAGCGAGAAAGACCAAAGTGTGTGGGTGTGACAGAAGCTCGTCATGTATCGCAGAGCAGAAAGCAGAACACTCTGACTAAAACCAAAAGCAAGGACCACCAAAGTTCTATCCCCAGTGGCTGTTTCCACCAGGCAAACCCTACCTTCTAAAAGTTCTATGGCCTTCTAAAGCTTGGGTCAGAGTATTCTAAACACAAGTCCACTTAGGATGCTTGAAGGTCAAACCAAAACATATGATCTTGTTTAACTGCACGCAAAAGTGGGAAACATGGTCTCTGTTCTTGGCCAGCACAGCCCATTAACTCAGCAGGCATGGGGAGACAACAGCAACAATGGACACTGCCACACGTTAGTCCCTCAGACTCCCAAGTTTAGTTAGCTGCTTTCTGTCCACTTCTGATTCCTGGTACAACCCTTATCATTCCCTACCAACATTAGCACAGGTTTCTCACCTCCCCAAGACTGAGAATGGAACCCAGGGCCTCATACTCTCAGCAAGTGTCGTATCATTGAGTTATCCCCCAAGTAATTGCTTAATTGTTTCTTAAACTCCAGTCTATTCTGGGATATGTCCTTTATAACTCTTCTCAAATAAGATGGAATCCATCCAATCCTATGATGATCTTGCAACTGCCCCCACCAACTAAACTTCTAAACTTGTTTGTCACCCCTAGAGCCCATTTTTGCTTCCTCAAATCAATTTCTTTGACATCTTTGTAACTGTTGTTAGATTACCCATCCCAGTCTGCAATGTGACTGACTTACTTCAGCTGAGTGATAAGATCTATTTTCTTCACTCTGGCTGCTCTGTGACTTGCTTTGTCTAGTCAGGTATAGAGCTAACTGGTAGAGGTTTTGAATCTGAGTCTAAAGAGGCCTCATGTGGTCCTGCTGGCTCTTAACCACTGTCTCTGTCATTAGCACAAGTCAGAGCTAGTCTTCTGCTGGACCCCGAGAAAGCAAGGGCTGCGGCTGAGTCAGCCCAGCCAAAACCGGCTGTGATCATCCAGCCCTCAGCTGACTCACCTGCTGACCTCTGCACTGTGAGCAAGCTTGCGTGAGATAGGCCTGGCCAGGCACCGAGCATGGTTGGCCTGGCTGACACATGGACCCTTGAAAGATAATAGATAGTTGCTTGGGTAAGCCGCAAAGCCAGCCACGGCTTGTTAGGCAGCATTATATTGTGTGTGTTCCTCCTTTGGCTTGAAGGCCCCGCCCCCTTGCTTCCATCTTTGTAATCTCCTAAACTTCTCTATGAATCAAGACACAGATCAAATTTGACAGTAACTAGGCAAGTTTCTGGCACAGGTCTAGCTTCGATTATCTTCATGTTTCTTTCTGAGTATATGACCTCTGATTTCTCACATGCAAAATCATCTCTCCTCAAGTCTGAGCTGACTGAGGGCAAGGATCACCTCTTGTAGAGTGTATACCAAAAGTACTTACATGAATTTAGAAAAAAAAAAAAAACTCAGAGCAAATTAAATGCCCTTTCCTTTCCTTTCTTTTTCTTCAGAACTGAAGGCCATTCCCTGAACTGTTGGGTCCTTTCTGAGGTGTGGGACTCCACCCTCATCTACGTTAGTAGATGCTGGGTTTTTGTTTTTTTAATCCCTTTTGTGCCTCCTTACCAGAGCCCCACAGATCAGGTAGTTCGTAATGAACAGAAATGTATTTGGGTCACGGGTCTAGAGGTTGAGCTGTCCTAGGTCCAATGGCTGCACCCTGTGAGGGCCTTCTGGATGCAGCAGAAGAGAATGAGAGGCTTGAGAAAGGAAGGTCAAGAGAGGTAAGTTCTTGTTTTAAAAGAAACCTCTTCTGGAGAGAGAAGGGACAGATGACCACAGGAATGACAAGGGTCTACCCACGAGAGCAGTGCGTAGATCCCTCTTAGTGGATGTCAAGGTGCTTCTGCACCGGGTCAAGGTTCCAACACAGACTTTAGAAACCACACCAGGCATCTTCCTGAGTGAGTTCCACAAGGCTATGCAATGTCACGTTGTTTTTGATTGGCAACTTCCCATATTTGGTAGTCATGTGACTGTGAGATTTTTGGGTTCTTAAAAATTTCTCGATTGTTCCACTTACTTTTCAGTTCTGCTCCCCAAGGCAACTGAAGTTTGCATATTTAAGCGTGAACATCCGTTTTGGGTAGAGTCAATTGTGGCCATTCTGTTTGATCTCTCAGCTTATTGGACTCACTAATTGTACTTCCCAAGTAAGGACACTGTTCTCACCATGGGCTTTGGAAGTCAGGTGGAATTCTGTGTCCTGTGGCTTCAGTTAGAGCTGTCCCATTAACCCAACGCTCATTAGTCAGACGTAAGAGAGGCCCAATGTGATCCTTTGGCTAGTCATTGAAGTATTCTAGGAGACCGGGAGACACAGAAGCCCTCACTCCAGTGTCCAACTGTCCGTCCTCTGCATCGTTAACCCTGCCCACTGCTCCCCAGTGTCCTTTATATTTTGCATTTGATATTTTCCCTACGCATGTGATATTATGATCGTCTCCGAATATCTTAATGATAGTTATAGCTGTTATTAGTCTCTACTGAGGGTGGGCTCTGGTCCTCTGAGAATGCTAAACTCCAAGTACTTGTATATAATATATGAGCAGCCTCCTGTGTCTCATGTGATCTCCAGATGGGTGTGACACCTAAATAGTGAAAATGTTGAGGAAGTAGTTGTTGTTTGGGAATAATGACAAGAACAATAAATTGTCTTTACATGCTTATTACATATGAGTTAGGGGATATTATCCACTTGTGAGTGGTTGTGTCAGTGGGCATGGAACCCTAAGCCGACAGAAATCACGACCTGTGCCCCACTATGCCTAGCTATGCTTCACGGCCTTTACAATGAACACAGGTTTGTCATTATCCTGGAGAAGGAACTATAGTAACAAGAAGTGCATTGCAAACTTCTATTTCATGGCAAAGCTTTTCTGTCGTTCAAGCTGGCTGTTCCTGAAGTCTAAGTTAGCAATCATTTTACAGACTAAATGAAAGCGTTTATTGCCGTCCATCAGGCCACCGTGCAGAGACTCATTAGTCTCACTTCATGGTGTTCTGGTGGGGCTCCGGCAGCTGTGACGCCTGCCGTACAGATACTGAAACACAGGCAGGAGATAGATGAGTGGCACTTGCCTTTGGGTCCAAAGGAAGATGTCACAATTGGGGTCATAAATCTTGTGTCCTGCCCGCTAGATCTCTCTGGATAAACTTTTATTTGGATAAACTTTTAAAACAGTAGCAACAGCTCATACAATGCAACAAAGAAATTTCGCCGTATCAGCCATTGCACTCTGTATACTGCACGCAAATAAAAATCCCTAAGCATTAATTATTTAAGGAGAAAAACAGTTAATGAAAAGAGTAAACATCCCAAGTGCCTGGCCATCATGCTCCATGGCCTAATTCTCCGTAACAGGCTATGAATTTAATATGAATTCAGCTCCGGCCTCCCATACAGTATGCTGTCATGCTGGGCAAAAAAAGCTGAGTTCGAGAAGGCTTCTCTCTTAAGCACCAACTTTGGCCCTCTTACAAGGTTCACAGTGTCGCAGTACCAGGTCTCAAACCCAGGTCAGGGGACAGGCAAGTCTTTCTGTACAGTTCTTTGCTGTTTGTAACTCTGGGTTCAATTCACATTTTAAACAATTGGTTTTCCCTCTCCTCTAAACTCTGAAGAAGATTGCTTGGCTAGACCGACCCTCAAATTCTTAACGATTCTTGCTAAAATAGCGCTAATGCTATTTCCTGCTGTCTCGGTGGCATTCCATGCTGCAAATTCAAGACATGAATTTTACAAGTGCAAACTCAATTATGTTTCCCAGGGAGGGGGGACAATTTGTTAAAATTTTTCTGGTAGACTTCTAAAATGCTGTGGTTGAAAGTAAACAAAACATTCGCCTTGACGTGCACAGCGCCGCATTATTGTTGGGTCTGTGAGGTGCGAAACAGAGCGTCCACACTTGGCTGGTTAGTTTCTGTCGGCCTGACACACACTAGTGTCTCCTGGGAAGAGGGCCACTTTGATTGAGAAACTGGCTCTACAAGATTAGTGGTGGGCCTGTTTTTCATGGCATTTTCTAAACGAATTATCAGTGTGGGAGGGCTTAGCCCATGGTGGGCGGGGCCACCCCTGGGCAAGTGGTCCTGGGCTGTGTAAGGAAACAAGCTGAGCAAGCCAGGAAGAGGGAACCAGAAGCTAAGCTCCTCTGTGGTCTCTGCTTCAGTTCCCGCCTCCAGGCTCCTGCCTCGAGTTCCTGCCTTGGCTTCCATCAGTGACTGTGTGGCCCTTTTTCCCCAAGTCAGTTTCATCAGAGTGTTAATCACAGAACAGAGAAGCAGACTAACAGTACAAAAGCCCTCTCTTTCGAGGATTTACTACCTATCTAACCAGCTGCTTCATTCAAAATTGTCCTATGAGAGGCAAGAGAAGGAGGCCTTGATATTTATGAGGACACTAAGATATTTAAGCATCTGTGCTAACCGTGTAACCACATCTATAAGCGAAGATTTTCATGTTGGCAGATGTCAGGGAAGGAAGTGCAGTAGATCAGAGACCGTCACAGTTTCTTGTATGTGTGTACATGTGAATGTGTGTGTGCATGGTGCAATGGGGCATGTGAACATGTGAGAGAGAATGTGCACACGAAGTGTCCTGCTTTCTCTCTCTCTCTCTCTCTCTCTCTCTCTCTCTCTCTCTCATTCCCTTGAGACAGGCTCTCTTACTGAACCTGGAGCTAGGCTGGCTAGCTCCAGCTATCTTCCTGTCTCTGCTCTCCACGGTGCTGGGGTTACAGAGGCAGCATGTTTATTTATGCTTTTCATGGGGTTGCTGGGAATTCAAACTCAGGCGGTCTTGCTTTGTGCAGTGTCTGCTCTTATTCAGTGAGCCATCACCCAGCCCCAGCCACTATATTTTATTCTTCCTCTGTCCTTGAGTTTTGTCCAAGCCTCTGGTTTACTTTGTCTGAAAGAATGCTGTAGAACCTGTATTCTGCTGAAGCTGGGCTATCAAAGTCTTGCCTTTTCATTGGGTTTGTTGATGGTTCTTGTTCTCAGGATGTTCACACTCAGACTCTAGCTGTCACACACACCATAGAATGCTACATCAGGATGCAGCTGGTGGTCAGGCCCCAGGAAGCTCCCTGCATGTGTGGGTACCATTTTGAATGCTCCTTCCCAGTGACTGCCTTCCCAGTGTCTCAGTCAGCATGGCACAGGGCAGAGCCAACCAGCAAACTGGCAGAACCCTGAGTTACATGTTGTGTAAAGGTATTAAATATGAGGGGGTAGTTCTTTATATAGAAACAGATTGGAAATATAGAAGGGGAAAGAGGACTGTTTAAAAATAGGTATAAGCCACAACAAAATGTAAATTATAATGTTCTCTTTAGGAAGGCACATATATCAGACTACCTACGTCCTCTGAAGATAATGAAAACTATCTACCCCTTCCTGCCAGATCCCCGTATTGAAATCTATCCTCCAAAGTGAATCTGGATGTGGGGCCTTAACTAGTCATGAGGGTAGGGTCTCTACCACAGAGACTCCAGGGGACCCACTCTCTTGTTTCCTCTGCCATGTGAGCACAGTGAAGAAAAGAGGTCCATGAGCTTGGTCAACAGACTCTGGACTGGTAGGCACCTTGATCTCGATGCCACCTGGTCTGTGACAGTCATCTGTAGCAGCCCACATGGACTGTAGCGGGTCTCTTCTCTGATCTTTGCATATGTCATGCTTCTGTCTGGAGTCTCTCCTAGCCACTAGGTCATTGCAAACCCTGCTCTCCTCCCCAGCTACAAGCCTGTTGATCTCTAAGAAGGCCCTCCTGTTCTCTCTAGTCTGTAAGCTCTTGTCTTTTTTCTAATCCACTCAGACAGTCATCACCTTAAACACATCAGCCTTAAACACAACACAGACAATAGCTTCACTGAGGTTGGATAGGTATTTGCTAGACTGCACATATGTGAAACACAGTTTGCTGCTTGCCCTTCCTTCCTTTCCCCTCCAGCTTTCATGTGCCCCTTTGTAATCTTGTCCTTAGAACATCTTCCCACTCTGTAAGTACTAATCTGTTTGAGGTCCCTGTAAACTAGTCTACATCTTCTCAAGAGTCACATGAACAGCATCACACAGTACGAGTCTGTCTGGTTCCTGTCACTAACTTAATTATTCTGAAATCTACTCATGATGATGTATCAGTCATTCATTGCTGTATACACCCATTTTTCTCTGAGCGGTGTTCTAGTGTACAGACCATCAATTTTTAAAAATACTTTCACCTGCTGATGGTCATTTGGGTTACTCTCGGCATGGACTTTTATAATAAAGTTGTTGTAAACATTCATGCCCGAGTCTTTGGATAAGTACAAGCTTGGTCTCTCTGGGAAGTACTTAGGATGAAATAGTCGGGACCTGGGTGAGACACATATTTTATCTTTTTGAAATATTACTGACTCATTTTCCAATGTGATTGTGGTTTCCACATCCCCAGCATTGAGGTGTGTTCCACCTCTGCATTCTTGCCCGTTCTTGGCATGGCCAGTCTTTCACTTGTCACTTTTCAGAGCCTTTTGGCATTGGGTCTTTGTGTCTTCTTTGGTAAAGTATTTGTTCAGATCAGGTCTGTAATGTAGATTTCCTAATTGTTAGTGGTGTTTCATCTTTTTTGTTTCATAGAAACCAGTGCAGACTGACCTCAAGCTCACTAAGAAGCTGAGAGCAACTTTGAACCCCTGGTCCTCTTGCCCCTGCCTCTGAAGTGCTTGGATTATAGGGGTTTACCACTTCTTTTTCTCTTTGCCAGGAGACACATGCTGCCCAGCAGAGCAGGGTGCCCAATCAAGACAGAAAGGGTTGAATGGCAAGCTCTGTGCCATCTGCATTTTCAGGCATCCACCGAGGACCTCATCAGAGATGGGGGCTACTGAATGCCTGTCTTTGATCAGATACAATCTGTGGGTTGTTTATTAGATGTCTTAATTGAAGAGAGCAATTTTTAGTTTTTTTAAAATTAATTTATCAATTTGTTCTTGCATGGGTGGTACCCATTAGAAGTTCTAGTTTTGATTTTCTTATAATCCATCTTGAGTACTTTTTATATATAGAACAAGGAATGGCTCAGTGGATAAGGTATTTGCTGCCAAGCCTTATCATCTGAGTTCATTGTATGAGGCCCACGTGGTGAAAGGAGAGGATCGACTTCCATGATTTGCCCTCCGGCCTTACAGTGTGTACTATAGCATTTGAGTGCGTGCAAGTTTCTTTGCATGTGTGCTTTTGTGTGGAGGCCGGAAGTCAGCCTTGAGTGCCGTTCCGCAAGAAGCTGTCCATCTTGTTTCTTAAGACAGGGTTTCTCATTGGCTGGAACTCACCCATTCCACTAGGCTGACTGACTGCCCAGTCCCAGAAATCCCCATCTTTGTGTCCCCAGCAGTGGATTACAGGAGTGTGTCACAACGCCTGACTTTTTTATATGAGTTCTGTAGACTGAATTCAGATACTCATGCCTATATCACAAGGACTTTATTGACTGAACTGCCCACTCATTTGATTCTTAATTGTGTGGTGCTAAGTATTGATCAAGTTTGCACCCCTGGAACCTTGTTTTGACTTGTGTTTTGATTGCTCATCTTGTCATGTGACAGATACCTAACAAAAGCAGCTTCAAGAAGGAGAGCTTTATTTTGACTCATAGCTTGCTGTTTTCAGCCTGTGGATCTTGACCATTTTAGGGGGCGTCTAATGACCTCTTTCCCAGGGGTCACATATCAGATATCCTGCATATCAGATATTTATTTTATGATTCATTACAGTAGCAACAAAATAACTTTATGGTTTGGAGGTCACCCCAGCCTGAGGAACTGTACCGAGAAGATGCAGCCTGCCAGCAAGGGAAAGCCTGTCAGCGGGAATGGCTTGATCTGTGGTGGCCAGAGCCTGTGGACTGGCTTGTTCACCTCTCAGTGAACAGGATTCAGAGAGGACTTGGCCTGAAAATGGAGGTGGGTATTACCTTCTGCTAGAGAGGCCCTGCATCCCAAAGATTCCACACACATTTGAAACAGCACCAAGAGCTGGGGACAAGTAGTCACATCCACGAGCCTGTTGAGGGACATTTCACATTCAATACAAAACAGCACACCAATGGGATTTTAAACTCTAAATCAGAGGCCATATCTAAATAAAATTCCTTGCACCAACCAGCATGTCTGGACCCTATTCCCAGTCGGTGCTGGACAGTTCTGACCTGAACATGTAGTTTTTGGTTTTTTGGCTCAGCACACTAAAGATCGACTCACCCCCCACCAAAAAAAAAAAAATCAATGAATGGGAAATTTTTTTATTTCACTTGATATTTTTGGAGTGTGAAAAATAGCTCGAGGGCAGGTTGTGGTGGTACATGCCTTCGATCTAGGTCTCAGAAGATAGAGGCATGTACATCTCTGTGAGTTCCAGAATAGCCAGAGCTGCAGAGTGAGACCTTGTCTCAAAAATAAAAAAGTGAAAAGAGGGAAAAAAAGAGAGGAAGAAAAATAATCCAAAATGAATATACCTTTTTTCTTCTCTTGTTTTCAATGAAGTGACACTTTGTTTCCTTCTAAAATGAACAGTCATGTGTGCCACAGCACAGGGCCCTGAAGAAACTCTGGGGTCTCAAACCACCCGACTGCCAAGCAGAACGAACAGCCTGCTGGGTTTCGTCTAGATTTCCAGTCGTCATTGCTTGCTTCTTTAAAAGAAACCTGTAACTCTTTTTAGATCCCACCTTCCATGATAGAGGTGCCGAGGGCACTGGAGACATCTCACTTTCAGTGAGAAGCATCAGATTCACTGGGGTTTTTATGTCATTGCTGAAGAAAAACACCCACTGAGACCAATGGACTTGCCAATCACAGCTTTTTAAGATTCACAAGTGGGGTTGGAGAGGCAGCTCAGTATTATGGGCACTTGGTACTTTTGTGAAGGACGCAAATTCCCAGCATCCCTACTGCAGCTCATAGCTCCAGGGAATCCAGTGCCTCCTCCTGTCCTCTGGGGGTACCAGGTCGCACATGATGCACTACATGATACAAGCTAACACTTATACACACTAAAAATGGTAGATTGTCATATGGTGGAGTCATAATGTTAATACATTGTTAACAAGGTGAGTGTTTTTGCCCTACTTTTATCAAAGAGGAGAGGTTTTCTTTCACAGAAGAAAATGCTGACAGAACATGCTGGACATGTAGCTCAGTAAGGAGAAGGTCAGCCCAGCTTACCAGAAGCCCTCAGTGTGATCCACAGCACCACCTAAGTGGGGCGGTGGTAGCAACATGCAGGGCTGTCATCACAGACCCTGATGGGGGAAGCTGAGATGGGCAAAACCTCAGGCTCACCTTGGGCATTGGCAACCCAAGGCCCATCTGAGGTAATTTTATCCCAAGACAAACAATAACAGGACTGCTAATATCGTATACACATTTATGCATTGATTATTAGACACGTTCCTCTCTCAGGGCCCCACATACTGCTTCCTTTGTCTGGAGTTCTCTTCCTCCAGGTATCCACAGGGTTCTTGGACTCACTCATTCAGGCCTAGGCTCGCAGGTCACCTCGGTGAGCTCTTTCCTGACTACCCTACCCTTAAGAGCCTGGCAGCCACCACTCACATCCACGTGAAATTTCTTTCATCTACTCTGATGTCTTTTCTTATACCTATCATGTGCTCCTTCTGCCTTGGCAGTCACAATTCCATAAGCATATATCCAGCCGCTTGTTTAGCGCGTTTGTCATTTGCCTTCTGCAGGACGTATTTCATGGAAATGGAAGCAGCTCACGCTGCATTCTCAGTTCCTAGAGTAGCACCAGGATGCTCTCGACAGATACCTGATGAACTGGTAAGATGTGTCTGTCAGCTCTTGCCCAAGGAGAAGCTGTGCGGTAAATTGCTCCCATCCCTTATTTCATGGACTTTTCCTCTAGGCAGAAGGCAAAGACCACAGACTGTGGAAGGTGCCCCAGTGCAGAAACCTCACTTTCAAAGAACAAAGGAGGAAGGGATAAGAAAATGTGGAGTGGTTTTGCCCCAGAAGGCGATGGGCAGAGAAGAGAGCACGAGTCTAGCCTGAAGGTACCAAATGGGCAGCTATCTGGACACTAGGAGTTGGGAGAATGCTGTCGACATGGGGGAAGGGGGAGATCTGCATGGATGGATCCATGAGGTAAGATTGCATGGGAAGCTAAGGGCATGATCATGACCATAGCGGTTGGTGTTTAGAATGTATCTTAAAGGAGTTAGGCAAGTTAGTATTTTAAAACCACCCCTAGCTCTCCAGCCTCTGATCTGGGACCTAGGAATGTCTAGCAGTGCCCCACTGACCATAAATTCGTTAACGTGGTAACGAGCATGTGTCTTGATACTTCAAGTATGCTTAAGGGTGCTGTGTTTCTAGCAGGTTACTTCTAAGCTGCTGTGACCAAATGCCTGAGAGAATGACTTACAGAGGGGAAGTTTCAGTGTGTCTTGTGGGTTTAGAAGGTTTGGTCTGAGGTTGCTTGGCCACATGCATTTGCTCAAACTGCAGAGGCCGGCATGTGTGCTAGATGTCGGTCTTCCCTTGGTAGATGAGAAACAGAGGGGCAAGGCCTTTGCTCAGCTGGTTTTTCTCCTTTTCCCCTTTCCTTCTGCTTAGGACCATAGAATGGAGACACCCACATTCAGGGTGAGTCTTCCCCTACTGTTTCTTTTGTCTGAAAACATCACTTCAGCACTGGTTTGGGGGGATTCTTCCTGATCACCTAGGTTCTTTTAACCCAGTCAAACTGATCATGAAGATTGATTGTCCCACCCAGCAAGTGCACATATTGAGAGCACAACACTGTAAGAATAACGAGAAACTTTCGCTGATGGCTTGCTCACTGAATAATTAAAAAAAGATACATATTTTCATTTATGTTTCTGTTTAAAAATGAACCCAACACTTACTTGAGGAAGCTTCTAGATCTGGTTATGTGACCAGATAAATCACATGTGGCCTGTAGAAAGGCAGAATAGTGACTCATGGGCCATCAATTACAATAATCTCCCTGTCTAAGTAGGACTTACAGAAGGCTTATTGACCAACTTACCATAAAACCTTACCAACAGCTTCCCAGCCCATCTCTTTATCTGACTCCCCTAATTCCTGTTCTTCACAGTGGAGAAGCAGGGTTCAGCCTGTCCAACAGTACCCAGTGGCCTAGAGGCTGGACAAAACCTACCAATCAGGTGACATCTGGTGTAGAAGGCACAAGGCTCTCACGCTCATGCATAAGCACCAGAGAAGCCAGGAATGATAAACATGCATGTCTGTCTCTTCAAAGGAACGGACCTATGCACCTGTGTTCCACCCGGAAGGCTGGGAGTGGATGTCGTTTACAACCTGGTGACCTTTGCTGCTCTGTAGAGCCAGACTTCACTGCAATTTCCCAGACTTCTGAGCACCATTTCTCAGTCAATAGAACCCATTCTTATGAAAGAGGTGCCATGTATGTTGAAAAGACTTTACTATTATGCTTATTACAAACACTTCCTCCTTAAACCCTCATCCTGAGACTTGCTTCTCAGTCAACAGAACCCATCCTTATAGAAGAGGTCACAGGTACTTTACAAAAGACATGCTCTTTGCAAAGGAGTTTCCATGTAGTCGTGCCTTAAGCTTCGTTGTAATAATGGTAAAAGGAACTTTCTTCCAAAGTTTACTCTGCTTAAATATGGCAAAAATAAACTGCTTGGAGTCAGGCTACAAGCTTGTACCAGCATCAGCCAACTAAGTCATGCTGAGCTGATTTCCATCTTGCCAGCTATAGCATTTTTGGGGACCCACACATGATGGCTGTGATGAAAGAGGCCATGTCAGGGCCGCTGGAAGGGTCACAGTGCCATGGTAAACACTTTGCTGGTTTGACTTAATCACAGTTTGGGGAGAGAGAGTGGTGAGCAGTGTTAGAGGACTTAAGAAATGAGTAGTGTCGAGTACTGTAACGTCCCGATGAGGACGATGATGAATTGACTGTGAAGCCAAGTTGGAGCTGGAGGTGTCAAGAAAATGTTTGGTTTGGGAAAGTCCCTCTATTCTCAGTGCCACCCCTTTCAAGGACTGGGCGCTTGCGAAGCCTGAGACAGCATCCTGTTCCATTTGGAGCGTGACTGTGTGCCTGCCTGTTTTAAAGTGGCAGTGTTTGCACTGACCAGAGGCAGAAGAGAACTCTCAGCGGGGAAACTGGACTGTGGAGCATCATTGGATGAGTGCACATGCACATGACATGCACAGCCAACAGCCCAGGAGGTCCAGGAGCAGCACAACAGTTGGTTAGTAGTTTTGTCTGTTTCCTTTTCCCAGTGGACCTCAGCTAGTGACTAGAGCTAGCCAACTCTGCCATCCACAGTTCACTGTCGTGGGTTTGTGCTGCAGGGATTGGTAGACTGAGTGCCTTTTGTCCTTGTCCCTCTTCACTCCCCCAGCACAGGCAACCTTGCTTGGGAGTGTCACGGGGATATTTCCATGTTTTGTGCACTGCTACCAGGATATTGGTCTCTCCCTCTTTCTTTTCCCAGTCTGTATTACTCCTTTCAGGCTCACCCAAGACATTATCTTGATGTTTAATATGCAATTTTCTTTTTGAGACAGGATGCCATGTATCCCAGATTGGCATTGAATTTCTCATTTAGCCAAGGGTGATCTTGAATTTCTGATTGTTCTACCTTTGCTTCCAGACACTGGGATTATAGTCGTGTGACTCCATGCTTGACTTTTAACTGATGCTGGGGACTGAACCCAGGGCTTTGTGCAAGTGCTCTACCAACCTCCTAGTTCCCTAATGCATCACTTCTTGTTTTAATTAATTATAACATTTCTATTGATTTTTATTGATTGTGGGATGCACAGGTGTGTCATGCAGAAATAAGAGGGCAACTTGTGGCTCTCCTTGGGTTGAGTTTGTTCAGTTCCTGACATTGAACTAAGGTCATCAGGCTTTCCGGCAACAGGCTTTACCCACTGAACCATCCTGCCCTCTTCTTTACAGGACCACACCTAACATAACCTACAGTGGCATCTATTTTCTTTTTTTTAAATTCTTTTTTTAATTAATTAATTTATTTATTATGTATGCAATATTCTGTCTGCGTGAATGCTTGCAGGCCAGAAGAGGGCACCAGATCTCATTACAGATGGTTGTGAGCCACCATGTGGTTGCCGGGAATTTAACTCAGAATCTTTGGAAGAGCAGACAGTGCTCCTAACCACTGAGCCATCTCTCCAGCCCCCAGCATCTATTTTCTTTCTTTCTTTCTTTCTTTCTTTCTTTCTTTCTTTTTTTTTGGTTTTTCGAGACAGGGTTTCTCTGTGGTTTTGGAGCCTGTCCTAGAACTAGCTCTTGTAGACCAGGCTGGTCTTGAACTCACCGAGATCTGCCTGCCTCTGCCTCCCAAGTGCTGGGATTAAAGGCGTGCGCCACCAGCGCCTGGCTCAGCATCTATTTTCTTACACATGGTCAAAGAGATGGTCATGAGATTGGCTTGCTTTGGGGAGAACATCACAAAGTGATAGACTTTGATATGTAAGTTCAATACTCTATATTTTGTTGATGTGAAGAACAAGCAGAACTTGCCATTATTTTGATTGTTGCTAGAATGTGTATTTTCTCTGACCTTGACCGAGCACAGCCAGAAAGGAAAGGGGACAGGACTTTCTGGGCTTGTCATGTTCTGCCCACTTGACACCTATAAGTGGTGGGCACAACTCTTTTTTTAAAAAAAATTGGCCATTCCAAAATAACCCCCAAGGTCACCTCTCTAGCAAAGCCCATTCAAGCACTCAAAGCATAGATTATGTCTGGGTATTGCCAAACTCGGGGTCAATGAGCAGGCATTGCTCTAATCCACCAGGCTAGTTACGTCAGTCAGGAGGAATGCGCTGTCAACCGCTGCACACAGATGTGTATCATCCATAGGGCTTCTCCAAATATTTCGTTCCTTTGAGAAAAAGCAGCTTTCTAGAAGTGTGGGAACTGACAACTTAGCCTCTGAAATATGAGACAGGAAAATCAAGACAAGCAGGATTCTTTTGCCCTGCTAGATACTTTTATTATTGAACTAAATATAGGAAAAAGGCAGAGAGGGATCATGTTTTATAAATGGTGAGAGGTATTTTAAGTTAACCAACGGTATCAGTTTAATGCTTTTGATTTTTCAAACTATGCCAGGTTTGGCATTTAGAATGTGGTATGCAGATCTCCTGAATTTTATAATTGAAATGAAAGGTGCATACACAAACCACACACACACACACGATGTATATATGTATGTATATAGTATTGGATGGGAGAGAGAACTTAGCTTAGTGCATTTGCTTTTATCTCTAAACCACAACTCTTAGCAATAAGAGACAGGAAAGGAGTAGAAAAGGAAGGGAAAGAAGGAAGGAAAGAAAGAGAAGGAGGGGAGGGAGGCAGGGAAGGAGAAAAGACAGAATGAAAGGAGACAAGAAAGTCAGCTGGCCAGGTGAACTTTTAAAGTATAGCCTGCACCCCAGCTCAGAAAATAATCCCTCCTTTGCTGTTTGTTCTTCCTATGCTGGGCATCAAGACTGCAGTCATGAGTTAAAAACACTAGAGTTGAATGAGTAAGAAGTTAAAGGGTTGGAGGGGGAGGGGAGACTCTGCCACGGAAAGTCATATGACTGCAAACAATCCACTTTATCTTTTTAAAACTTACTTTTTTTTTTATCTGCAGAAGAAGTGGCATAAGGTTCTTCCATGTGTTGGTGCAGATGGCTGGTAGCACTGTTGGGTGTGGCCCGAGTGGAAAGACTCAGGGGCTTGAGCTTACAGGATGCTAACGGTGGTTACAGGCGCTACTGACCTACTGTGCAACATCAGGGTCCCTGGATAGTAAGGCAGGAGGTGTTGGAGAGCCCCGCTATGGAGTACCAGAGCAGCAGATTCCACCTGCTTCTTCAGGAATCACAAGTCAAGGAATGAAGGAAATTAGAACAGAGCACCTCCATCTCCATCTTGCTCACACAAAGTCCCACGACAAGGAAAAGGGTGAACAGGGTGGGAGCTCAGCATTGAGTGGGTTGGTCGGTTCTGAGTGGATCTCTACAGAGTGTGAGGTGCTGTGGATCTGGTTAGCATTCTCTTCTAGGTGGTTTTCTGTCGGGCATATCAGGGCTCTTATTACCAAGCTAGAACTGAAGCAACTGTGTTCCTCTCTGAGAAGTTATACAGGATGAATGGCATTTTGGGTTGGATGTGTGTGGTGGATGTTACAGTCCTGGGCATCAAATGCAGAGTCTTGCCCATCCTCTTGTAAGCCCTCTGCTGAAGGGTACAGCTCAGCACACTCCTCTAATTTCCAATATGACAGGAGAGGACAGAGTTCAGTCTAGACACATATGGCATACACATTACTGCTGTTTCCTAAACACGGGAGAATCTTGCTGTCCTAAGTAGGCTAATCAGCTCCTTCAGTGAGAAAGTAGAGTTGATTCTGTTGAGATGCCCAGGGCCAGCTTCCTGTGTGGGCAGTCACAGATAATGTCACAGCTCTAATAATCTTTCAGCACTAATAATCCCCAGCACTAACAATCCCCAACACTAACAATCCCCAGCACTAACAATCCCCCAACACTAACAATCCCCCCAGCACTAACTATCCCCCAAGCAGTACTTATTTCTTAATTTTGTGTAGATTTTGCCTCTGATTGTGTAAAAGAGACTATGTGCTCCATTTTTGCAATTGACAAAATAATGAACGTGAAAAGTGTCCATCATACTTCCTCTCTTGTTACAGCCCAGTGACATTTGAGTACATGCAGCTTGTGTCCTTGCTGTTTAAAGAATGAAGAGGCCATGTCATCATCAACACTGCAGGCTTCCAAAAACAGAAATTTCCCCCATTTTCATTGCTACTACAGCATAGGAGTATGTGCAGAGAAGGGAGTAAGAGTTGAGTGTGACTACCCACCATAGGATCATGTGTTTGGGTACTTAATTGACCTGTAGGCGGCACTGTTTGGGAAGTTTCTGGAACATGCCAGGATAGGAGAAAGGCTGCAAAGGTGGGTCACTGGGTGGGCGTGGGCCTTCAGGGTTATAGCATAGTCTACCTCTGATCAAAGCTCTGTGTTTCTCAGTCCCAATTGAGTGTAAGGCATTTTGCAAGCTTCTGTTGTCTTAGATCAAGCTGATTCTGCCACTAAGCCTTCTTTACCATGAAACTGAGCTAAACTAACCTGTTTTCAGTTAAAGTTACTTCTGTCCAAGATTCGGTCACATCAATGACACCCACATCAAAGACATCATATTTCCCTGAAGCCATTTCTCTAGGCAAACCTTCTGGGGGCATATTGTTTCCTCCAGTCATCTGGACACAGGCCCAGAGTCCTTCCACTATGGTCTGGGTGAGTGCCAAAACAGAAAAGGGGAACTTACTAGAAACAATGGGTGTATGCTAATTTGGGATTGTGGCAGATTCTCAAAGAAGGTGACTTTTAAGCATGACCTGAAGCAGGTCTAGGAGCCCACCAGCTGTGAGGAGACAGGTAGTGGCATTTGGAGATATGCCTGCAGCTTCTTGGGTTTGTCAAGAACCAAGTTGAGTAGATCAGAAATGCAAAGAAGGTGGCTGTGACCTGGGAAGAGAGGGGACACAGGGGGAAGTGGCAGGCAGGTCTTCCAGGCCCCCAGCAGCTGGTTTAGTCTAGGAGACTTGCCAGTTTCTCTGTCTAGCCAGCTCTTACACTGGTTCATACTAGTTTTGGACACATTTCTGGATTGTTTGTTTTTAAGATAGGGTCTCTTGTAGCCCAGGATGCCTTTGAATTCACTACGTAGCCTAAGTGACCTCAACTCCTGCCTCTACCTCTCAAGGACTGGGATTACATGTATGTGCAATGCCTGGTTCATGGGGTGCTTTGGATGGACCCCCAGGTCTGGGCAAGGACTGGATCACATGACTACGTACCCAGTCCCAGCTCTGTCTTCCCATTATCTTACCCTTGTGCTTGTCTAGACTATTCTTCCTAGGCTTTCCTGGCTCCAGACTTTCTCTGTCCCCAACAATCTACCCCATCCCTCCCCACACCGACACCTCTTGTCACAGGGTCTACAAACATCTACCTATGTTCCCCTTGGCATGTCATTCATGAGACTGTGAAGAAATCAAGCTTTCCTTGAATGATGGCTAAACACTCCCTCTAAGGTCATCGGCAGCAGCTGGTGTGAAATCTCATCTGTGATCCCTGCAGCTAGGAGGCTGAGGCAGGATTACCATGCGTTTGAGGCTAGCTGGGGCTACACAACAGCAAGACCCTTTTAGAAAAAACAAAATAGCCTCTTCACACGAAGACCCTACATGTCTTTCTGCATTCAGATTTTCGGTGTGATTAGCGGGCATCCTTCTCTACAGTTCATCTCCTACCAGTGTTTCCTTCTTTTAAATCTCTGCATCTTCTACCCTGGCTCAGACAACCCAACATCTTCTCTCTGGACCAACTGCTACGGCTTTGGAGAGAGCACATGAAATGACTCCAGTCTGCCTGATCAGACATTCAAGACTCCTCGAATCCTTGGGAAGAGTTGCCCTGTACCATGAAGGATGTTATGTTAGTGTGAAGCCTGGAGCTGCTGTAGTCCTTTTGCAACCTTGAGATTTAAGCCGAAGCTGGCACTGTGGCAAACGGAAAGAGAAATTCGATCTTCCCTCAGTAATGGATACTGGGACTTACAGCATCAGTGGCCAAGAAAATACCTTTATTGTTGGAGTTGGTTCAAGTGGGATTTCATTTGCTTATAACGTAACTGCCTAAACCTGTGCTAGGCATGCCCTCGTTCATGAAGCTGTGCTCTCGTCCCGGGGCTTGGAGGAGGCAGATTACATATTGGAGATGTCTAGGAGGAAAAGGGAACAGAATGAGGGAAAGGGTTTGACTTGGGGAAGGCTGATTGGCTGGGCAGGCAGGCACTTGCTCAGGGGCTGACGTTCACTGACAAACAGGAGCTGAGACTGATGGGACATTTGAGGAGAGGGTGTGGCCATCACAGACCCTGGGTAGTCAGTTGATAGATCCCGGAAACAGAAAGAAAGCTCCATGGTAACCATACATCTTTCGACCATCTCCAGGCCTAATTTACGTCCCACCGCCTTCTGCGACATTCTTTGACTGGTCTCAGGGGCCACAGTGTTTCCAGGCTAAGCCAGTTCTGTACTTCAAACTTCATGTGGAAAGTAGTGTATCACCTTGTATTGTCATTTATTTTCCCCACGATTTAATTTTTTAAATTTATTTACTTATTTGTGTGTGTGCGCGAGTGTACACTTGCCATGGCAAAGGCGTAGCATTCGAGGACAACTTTCAGGAGCCAGCACACTCATCTACCATTCGGGCCCTGAGGGCTGAAGTGGGCTGCCAGATTTGGAGGCAAGCACCCTTACCGACTGCACCCCTTGTCTTATTCCTTTTGGGTCCTGGAGAGCATCTCATATTATTGGTTTGCTCATCACAAAATCTTTGTGTGTGTAATCCACACCAGGTTCACAGGTTCCCGACCAGATGCACACGATGCATTTGAATAAAACAAATGGAGCTGCAATGTGCTTTGCGGTCACAGTCGCTGGACACCATGCAGCACTGTGGTGCCAGCCTCGCTGCTGGAAGTGTGGCTCGTTACACACTGTGGACGTTTTCCCAGAAGAGTGCAATTCTCTCTCTGCAGGGGAGTGCATGTAATCAAGGTCTTCATAGTAATGGATCCGGTCCATCTATGGAAGGACCAGCATGGCCTGCTTCCTCTCACTTGTCTGCACTGAACACTACAGATGCGTAAAGTCAAGTGTACACACATCATGAAAATAGAAACAAACTCTTTATGGAAATAAGGGGCTTAGTCGGGGTAAAAAAGAGCAGCAGGGTTTGGGTGCGAGCACCAATGTGCACGTCACACTTGTTTGTGTGAAAATGACCTTATCCAACCTCACATCATACAGCTAGAAACATGGAAGAAAACTGCACACCAGCAAATTCACACTTGTTTGTGTGAAAAAGACCTTATCCAACCTCGTATAATACAGCTAGAAACATGGAAGAAAACTGCACACCAGCAAATTCACACTTGTTTGTGTGAAAATGACCTTATCCAACCTCACATCATACAGCTAGAAACATGGAAGAAAACTGCACACCAGCAAATCCCTACGGTTTGATCCGTACTGTAGCATGGTTTTATTTTATTTTATTTTTAAAGATTTATTTATTTATTATGTATACAGTGTTCTTGGTATTCTGTCTGCAGGCCAGAAGAGGGCACCAAATCTCATTACAGATGGTTGTGAGCCACCATGCCGTTGCTGGGAATTGAACTCAGGATCTCTGGAAGAGCAGGCAGTGCTCTTTACGACTGAGCCATCTCTCCAGCCCCTGTAGCACAATTTTAAATGTCACCACAGTCCACAGCTGCCATTCTCTCAGCTCCAGAAAAACTCTCTGTGGAAAGGTTGCTGTATGATCAAGCTGTATTTCTTTGGTCACCTTAATTAGTTGTGGTCAGTAAACGAAAGAACCACAATGGAACACTCCAATACTATGCAATTTAGCATTCATTTTAATTTAGGTTTATGTCTATCCGATTTCTAGTGATATAGTTGGACAAAAGGAAGGGTTACTCAAACCTGGGTGACCTGGCCTTAGAACTATTAATTAATTATAGACCAAGTCCCACTAAGTTGCTTAGGCTGGCCTTGAACTTACTCTGTAGCTCAGGCACACTTTGAATTTTGAATCCTCCTGCTTCAGCTTCTTGAGTAGATAGGATTAAAGGCTTGTGCCCCTAGGCCTAACTCTTGGACATTTTCACATTTTCTTTTTTTGAGACAGAACCCATGTAGCCCAGGCTGGCCCCAAACTCACTGTGTAGTTGAGTGTGGCCTTGGATTTCAGATCTTCCTTTCTCTACCTCCCAAAGGCTGGCTTACAGGCACGAACCTCTTTGAGTCAAGTCTCGGGTTCATTTTCCCACATGGGAAAAAGCACCTGCTTCTCAAGGAGGCTGGGAATTCAGTGGTGGAATAGATTTTCACCACTGAAAATGGTGAACGGCTGGAAGAAGGCAAACTAGTGCCCACACAGACAGGCAGGCTGCCAGGAGGCTGCCTGGACCCCGCCCAGCTCCCCTTACATGATCTGCCAGGGCCGTACATCCCCTCATGTAACTGCCAGGATCTGTGTGATTACAGCCTCACCCCAGGCAAGGCGCTCTCCAAAATCCACTGGGTTCTCTGTGTGAAGCACACATTTCACCGTTCACATTCTCATTCAGGCCAAGGCACTCCGGCAACTCTTTGGACATGAAATTTCTCACCTGAAAAATAAGGGCTGACGCTCACAGACTTCTGAGGTCATTTTCATACAAAAGCCAAGTAGCTGACCAATACACACATGCACCCCTAACACACGTGCACACAGACAAACATACACGTGCACACACAAACACATGTACACACACAAACACACATGCACACACATACGGATGTGATTTTTGCATAATTCCGCTTGGATCATTTTTACGCTGTTGCTTTAAAAAGTGGAAATGAATCTCTATCCAAACAACATACATTTGGGAAACAACTTCATTACGGTTCAACGGAATTTCTTTATGCGTGCCAAAGGCACCAAGAAAGGCAACTTGAAAGTTCTTAGGAAATCACTTTGCTTTGAGTTTTTTTTTTTTTTTTAAGTAAAAAAGTATCTGAGTGATTTCTTAAGTGGTGAAATCCCCCCTTTGCCCTTTTACTAGGACTTTTAAAATAGCCTAAATGAAATCTTACTCAATGCTCTGCAAGAAAATACACCTTCAGGCTGAGAAGCAGCGTGAGTTTCATCCTAAAGAATTATTTTTGGGGGTGGGGTGGAGTTACAGGTGCCTAGAGACAGAGGCTTCTAATTAAATTGCCCTCTCGGCCAGAACTGCAGAACGTGCACTCCAGTCACCACAGCTGGCTTTAAATCTGGGGCGGAATGATAATTTTGAGAGTGCAGAGTGGCTTTTTTTTTTAAGTGTGGAGAGTTTCTGATGACTTTTCAAGCTCTGCAAAGTGTGTGTATTTGCTGAGGCACCGGGGGACTTTCAGTGACTGAATAAATAAGATTTGATAGTCTCAGGAAGTCTGAGGTTGTCCCCGAAGAACAGGAAGAGCGGGGGTTGTCTTTCTGGCTCAGATGATGAGAAGCCCAAGGCAAAGTGTGAGGAAGGAAGTGTGGGCAGTTTCCATCAGTCGATGGCTTTGCCCTTAGTCACCTCCACCCCACTTCGTTGGCAATAAAAGCTGCAGAAATGGAAGATGGAGGGAAAGGGGGGAGTTGTCATGGTTGATCTTTATTTATTTAAACACTCTTTAATATGTTTATTTATATCTGTGGTGAGTGTGGGCACGTGTGTGTATGTGCGTGCGTGCAGGGGTCGCGATGGGTGTAGAAGTCAAGGGACAATGTTCTCAGGAGTCCATTCTCTCCTTCCACAATATGGTCAACCTCATGTCATCAGGTTTTGCAGCAAGTGCTTTTACCTACTGAACCATCTGGTCAGCCTGTTTTTATTTTTGAGACATGATCTGACGTAGCCCAGGCTGACCGGGAACTTCCTATATAGCCAAGAAAGACACTGGAGTCCTGCATCCTCCCGTGGCTGCGAACATGGGGATTACAGTGCACCACTCTAAGCGGTGTGGTGGTGAATCTTGGCAGTCGACAGGACTGGGTGGAGAATGGTCTGGTGAGAAACGAAGTGCATCTCTCCTTTCTATTCCAGAGACAGTGGGCTCCTGAAGACTTTGACGTGATAAGACTTGGGGTGATGTGGAACTGTGAAAAGTGGGTTCAGATTGAGGGAAGAAATTCTCTTGGGTTGTGCCCTGGGGCCTCTATCTGACATCTTCCTGTTCCTTCTCTACTCTGCCTCCTGTCTGGCATGATGGTGAATGTCGCTGCCAGCCTGCCACATCAGCCCCCCATCACCCATCACTAATGGAAGCCTCCGGAACTGAGGGGAGTAAGATTCCCTCATTGTTCATGTCAGGGGTTTAATCAAGCAACAGGAAAGGCACCGACAGCACAGTGCAGCCATGATACTGCCTCAGCACAGTAGCTACCAAGCGGACGGAGCTGGTACCAGGCACAGAGGCCTTTCACTCATTGAATTATTCAGTAACATCCACTATGCTCAGCTATGTGCTGAGTGAGGGAGTATGAGGCAGAAGAGGTGGCTGGAGTCAGACCTTTGAGAAGCAAATGTCAGTGGATAAATATACAAGGACTATGTAATTTAAGGTTCAGTAAAAGTTGTGGTGATGTTGAGGTTTTCTGGGGGTCCAGCATACAGTGGCAACTGTGACTCAGGGCACTGACCTGTGAAAGAGAAGTTTGAACTGGAACTTGCAGGAAAGAACACACGGTAGGAGAGGTCCCATTGAGGAACCAGCCTGTGCTGGTCCCGAGGCCAGAATGACATTGGCTTTTTCAAAGGGCAAAAGAGGAAACCATTTGTCTAGAGCAATCGTTCCCAAAGTGTAACCCATAGGGTGGCAGGAGCCTACACAAAATGATTTCAAGCTTTCACGGGAGAATCGATGTTTAAAATCAGCACAAAAATCCTGGAAGGAAATAGCAAAGAAGGGAATTGCCTCCGCAGACCTAAGAGCACAGTGTAAAGATGACAGGAAATAAGGGTTATGTGAGCATCGGAAGAAGAATGGTCAGTGGAAAAGAGAACCTAGGAACAGTCTTCTATGTGAGAATTTAACTTACATTATACACCAAATGAGCAGTTCTGCTCAGTGGGAGGACAAATTACTCACAGAACAATACCAGTGTAACTGGCTGTCCAGCTAAAATAAAATAACCTTCTGCAAAAACACATCGCCCAGAGATTACAGTATTAAGTGTAAACAAAACAAATTATTACAGCAATATTGAGAAAAGTTCACAGATAACACAGAGACAAAGAAGGTTGTTTAAGACTGGAAAACATAGAGGCCATACAAAGATAAAGATGGCGTATTTATATGATCCCACAATACATACAACTATTATTTGAAAATTATGATAAAAAAAATTAAAGTCTATACCCCACCTGTATTAAATGCTATTATAAACAAATTCAAGTCACATGATAGATTTGGGGTTTAAAAAAGTTATAATTAAAATAACAAAAAAAATCATATAACACAGGAAGTGGCTTTAGAAGCTGGTGGCATGGCAGAAGAAAAGAGAAAAAGGGATGGCGTTTATAGAGCCATAAATCAGACAAATGTACAAAAGATGCTGTAGTTTGCCATAGTCATGTGAAGTAAGGACACATGACACCAGGTCCACCAAGTCCGCCAAAATAAAAACTTCCTACAATATATGCTGTGGTCAGAAACATGGTGTTTATGGCATTTGGGTTAAGATCTAGGCAGTATCTATTAAAATAGATATGTTTATGTAAAATAGACGTCAAAAAATAAACTGTGGCCTATGAGTACAATGGAAGGCCACTCAGCAATGACCAGAACTATTTTACACGCAACAGTATGATTGCTAATCTTCACTGTTAACTTGAACATCTATGCGATCAACTAGGAAGCTGTTCTCCCTGAGTCTCAATGGGATTGTCTTTATAGGTAGACTGAGGCAAGAAGACCCTCCTACTGTGGGTGGCACCATTCCCTGAGCTGGGATCGTGGGTCAGATAATAAGGAGAAAATGATCTGTGCACACTCACCATTGTCTGCTTCCTGACTGAGGATGCCACGTGATCAGCCTGAAGCTCCTATGCCATGGCTTCCCTGCCTTGATAGGTGGCCACCTCAAACTGTCAGCCAAAAGAAACTATTTCTCCCTTACTTTGCTGCCTTTGTCAGGGTGTTTGATCCCAGGAACAGAAAAAAGAACCAAGACAAGCATCTAAAACAATGTGACACTGACAAAATAATCCAGTCATAGCCAAGTCCTGGCTGTGTGGGATTCAATTTATATCATGTTCTAGAGCTGGGCGAATGAATCTACAACATCGGAACCTTCGATCAGTACCAGCGACTGCAGCTCTCTTGTCAGAAGTGGGGTCAAGTACAGCCGTATCCACAGAGAATGGGAGATTGAGTTGTGTTGAGGACCAGTGTACGCCACTGACAGACAGGGATTTAGTTGCTGGAATTTCTAGGTTATTATTCACCAGTAGAATTCAGAATAGTTTTTATGACACCATCCTGTTCTATGCAACACGAGTCCCCGGCCTTCATATCCGAGTGTGTGTATTGTTATACACATTAGTATGTCATGTCTATATCTCACTATGGAAATATAGAGAGAAATATAAAAACATACATATTGGATTTTTTTCAGGTTTTTTTTTTAAGTGTATTTCTTCAAATTTCTTTTTCTTTTTTTTTTCTTTTTGGTTTTTTGAGACAGGGTTTCTCTGTGACTTTGGAGCCTGTCCTGGAACTAGCTCTTGTAGACCAGGCTGGCCTTGAACTCACAGAGATCTGCCTGCCTCTGCCTCCCGAGTGCTGGGATTAAAGGCGTGCGCCACCACCGCCCGGCTTCTTCAAATTTCTTGATGCAGAATTTTGTCATACAGCCTAGGTTAGCTTTCACGTTCCGAGTCTTTTGCTTCAGCACCCCATCAGTGGAACTACAGGCATGTGCCATGTCCAGTTCGGGAATGCCAGCATGGGTTCCAAGACATGGGGACGAAAGCAAAAGAGGAGGAATGGGGCGTCCCACAGAGAGAAAAGGCTAGACTAAAGTAAACAAAGTGACACGGTGTGTTTGTGAGTCACAGAATCAAAATTTATGTTTAAAGGTGATTTCTGACAAAACAAAGCAACAAAAACCTGCTGTCCATCATCCTGCACTGCTTCAGCCTTGGTCCTGGGAGTAACAAGAACAGCAGAGCTCTGCACCCGGAGGGCAGTGTGTGTTCACTGGCCCCCTAAGGTGAACGGCAGTGCTGTGTTCACTGGCCCCTAAGGTGAACCTCATTTCTCTCAGTGTTACAGAGGAGCAGGAGCTGTGGACTATGGCTTCCCCAGGAGAACACAGTGGGGAAGTATGGACCCCAGGATTTAAAGCCAGGCAGCACAACTCTGCAAGCCACACACCCAACACCCTCTGAGAGCTGCAGCAGAGATGGCAGTGGTAACATTTAGGAGAGGTTCAAAACATTCAGGAAGCAAGAGGGAGAATCTGAAAACTATACAAATATTATTTGTAGTGGCATTTCATTTGTATTTTAATAAATAACACTTGCCTGAAGATCAGAGAGGAAAACAGCCCCACTGGTCAGCCTTACGAATCCGGCAGTGGTAACACACACCTTTAATCCCAGTAGCCACACTAGTTGCCATAGAAACCGGGCGGTGCATGCCTTTAATCCCAGTGGTACAAGCCTTTAATCCCAGCTCTAGAGAGCATTATAAAACAGGAGGAGACAGCTCTCAGTCTCAGTCTCATTCTGAGATTCCTGGAGGCAGGATCGCCATTTCAGACAGAGGTAGAGGTAAGAGCCAGTGCCTGGCTGCTTTGCTTTTCGAATCTTCAGGTTGAACCTCGATTTCTTTCTCTGAGCTTCTATTAATCCTTCAATTATTATGTTTTATATCCTTGCGGAACTGGAGAGATGGCTCAGCAGTTAAGAGCACTGGCAGTTTTTGTAGAGAGGCTCAGGATTTGGTTCCCAGCACCCATAGTGGCTCACAGCGGGCTGTGATTCCAGTTCTAGGGGATCTGACATGCTTCCGGCCTCCTAGGGCACTGCATGAATGTGCAGTGTGGTGTGTATACATACATGTAGGCACTCACACATACACATAAAAGTGAATGATTTTTTTTTTTAAATCTAGGCTTACCAGAAACCCTGGTATTAATAGAGAAAGACTCCTAGGAATTAGGGGATTGCTCACTTGGTAGACTGCTTGCCTACCATGCCTGAGGCCCTGGTTCCATCTCCAGCCCTGCAGAAAACTGCCCATAGAGGTGCACACCTATAATCCCAGCCCTCCGGAGGTGGAGGCAGGGGCATCAGAAATCCAAAATCATCTTTGACTACAAGTGGCTTTGAGTTCGGGCTGAACTATATGAGGCCTGACTCAAAACAACTCAAAACAGAACCCTATTCTTCTCTTGCCTCACTCCTGTCTCCAATTCCAGCCACCTTAGACCCTATCTTTATCGATTATTTTCATATTTGGTTCCCCACAGCTTCTGTGCATGAATTTTGGTTCCCAAAGCTTGCATTAAACTATTGCTTATCTCCATCAGGATACAGTGGTGCCTATAGTCCCAGCTTCCAAGGAGACGGAGGCGAGAATGGGTCTTCAGGCCTCACACGACCTTGTCTCCAAGTTAAATTAGGAAAGGGCTGGGGACATAGCTCAGCAGCAGTGTTCTTACCTAGCCTGTGTGAGACTCTGAGTTCAAACCCCACCCCATACTGATGAAAACATGTATTGCTTATCGCAGTTTCTGGGGATTTTGTTTTCAGACTGGAAACTTTGTCCCTGGTGGTTAGTATATATCACTTGTTTCGTGCTGATCTCTGGCCCATTTATCCTACACAGTGATGTCCTCAGGAAACCGAACAGAACCTGACATCTCTATACAGTGACGTCCTCGGGAAACCGAAGAGACCCTGACATCTCTGAGGCTCAGTTTTCTTATCCACGGAATGAGAACAACAACATTAAACTCTGTGCTGCTTCACAGGGCTGGGGTAAGAAACTATGAAGATGTGGATATGAAATTGCCTCTGCCATTTCTTTGTTCTTGTTGTTGGAACTGCTCTTGAATGGAAGTCTCACTTGTGCACGTAAGGCCCCTAGCCTTGTACACACTCCTCGAGCAAGCTTGGCTTCCCTACACCAACTTCTGGGAAACCCCCAAGAATCTGGTCTTTGTTTAGATGGCAGCAATTTCTTTAATCACACCCTCCACCCCAGCCTGAGCACGCGGCAGGAGGTGAGGTCTCTTGTGCCACAGCAGTGCTTCCTTGAACAGAAGCAGGATTCCTCCCCCTGACAACCAGGCATCCACAATCCGGTTACAGAGCTACTCTGGGGGATGGTAAAGTGGCTTGGTGGTTAAGAACACCTGGGCTTGGCTCCTAGCACCTACATGACAGCTCAAAACTTTTTGTAATTCCAGTTCCAGGGGATCTGATACCCTCTTCTGCTACTCGAATCCACAAGCTTGCTCTCTCTGTCTCTCTCTCTGTCTCTCTCTCTCTGTCTCTCTCTGTCTCTCTGTCTCTCTCTCTCTCTCTCTCTCTCTCTCTCTCTCTCTCTCTCTCACACACACACACACACACACACACACACACACACACACTTTGTAACAAATGGGAAATTCTTTGCCTGGGACACCCACACCCAGGCTTGGACCCATCACAGCCTCCCGGGCCGGTGCCACTGTCCATGTTCATGATAACCTCTCCAATGATGAAGAAGAGTTCACCAGGGTTCACAGAGGTCAGCACTGTTCTGCGTGTGTAAATCGCTGGGCTGGCCCTTCTCTGTTTTCCTGCCCGGTATCTGGAAACCTGCACTCATCTCTCTGGCCACTTCTCCCGTTCCTTCCATCTCCCTAGCTCTGCTCCTGCTGGGGTTGAGGTTGGGTGGGTCTTACACGCTCCATCTGAGCCGCCTCCTCCCTTCAATCCCCCTTTGTTTCAGGATGACATCGACACTTCAGTGCTTCCACCCTGGCTCTCTGGCCCCCCAAGCCTCCGAAAAGGAAGGCAGCTCTCTGACAGGCCCGCAGCAGGCTGCCGAGCCAGATTGCTGGGGGTGGTGCTGAGGTTAGCTGTGAGGAGGAGGTGGTGAGCATGTGGGCAGGCTGTGAAATGTGCTAAGTCTTCTATTATGGGGTCAGCCCACTTCGTGTGGTCACCCTCCACTCTACCAGTTCCAGGAACTGGAGACAGAAGTTGAGCTCTGATTTAACTCCATTCATTCTCTCATCATCTTTTCAACAGACGAGGCAAACAGTCATCCCTGTGAGATGCGGCCTGTTCACCTCTCTGGAGAAGATTCTAGAACACAAATGCATTCAGAAGCTGTTTAAGTTATTATTTTAACTAGGCAGAGAAGTGTTACGTTTGTGTCTGCTGCTTCTGTTAACAATGTGAAGAGGTGTTATGTTTGTTTATCTACATTTCTTTAATTATGTAAAGATGAGTTGCTGTTTCACCTTGCCTGCCTAAAGTGCCTGATTAGTCTAATAAAAATCTGAATGGCCAACAGCTGGGCAGGCAAGGGATAGTCAGGGTTGGTGGACAGAGAAAGTAAGTAGGAGAAATCCAGGCATGAGCCGGGCGATGGTGGTGCACGCCTTTAATCCCAGTACTCGGGAGGCAGAGGCAGGCGGATCTCTGTGAGTTCGAGACCAGCCTGGTCTACAGAGCTAGTTCCAGGACAGGCTCCAAAGCCACAGAGAAACCCTGTCTCGAAAAACCAAAAAAAAAAAAAAAAAAGAAAAAAAGAAAAGAAAAAACGAAATCCAGGCATGAGAGGAGGGAAGAAAGGAGGGAGAGAATGAGGGAGAAAAAGAGAGAGACGCCCAAGGCCAGCCAGGCAGCCACCCTTCAACAGACACAGAATGGGACACGCACACACATGACTCGTCAACAGACAGAGTGGGACACGCACACACACCACCCGTCAACAGACAGAGTGGGACATGCACACACACACCACCCGTCAACAGACAGAGTGGGACACGCACACACACCACCCGTCAACACACAGAGTGGGACACGCACACACACCACCCGTCAACACACAGAGTGGGACACACACACACACACCACCCGTCAACAGACAGAGTGGATCATGCAGAAGGAAAAGTAAAACGCCATGAGGTAAAATGAAGATGAAGAGGAGCAGGTTAAAGAAAAAAAGCTAGTCATAAATGGGCTGAAGCTAAAGTTGATCATGTCTAACCAATAATGTCTCCATGTCTTGATTTGGGAGCTGCTTGGTGACCCAGAAAAGCCGGAAGCTGCTGTGTGAGAACAGTGGCCAGCCCACCCTAGATGCAATATCCATGTGTCAGTCAATCCTGTCAGGAGACAAGCCTCAGGGTGTGTTGCTGAAGAGGTGTCCAGGATAGGTAAACGGAGGTGAGAAGACCCACCCAACATGTGGACAGCACCCGTCTGAGGGCTGGGGTCCTGGACTGAATAACTAATGAACTGGGACCGGCATTCACCTCTCTGTGTAGACGCAATGTGACCAGTGGCTTCACACTCCTCCACGCCATCCCTGTACCCTCAAGCAGAGTCCAGGTAAATCTTTCATCCCTTGCTTTTGTCGGGTGTTTTGTTACAGCAGCCGGGAAACAATCTAGTCCACTAGCCCAGCTTTGGAGTCCACTGATTGGCATCTCAGTTCCGCTGTGGTCTAAGCTGTGCAATGCTATGATAATGACATAAAATACAGCTCTCTGTGCCGCTGTTTCCTTATCAGAAGGGTGGGACAACAACCCTTAAGTAGTTGCTGTAGACAGTGAGGAACATGATGCTGATACCAGGCCCAGTACAAAGTCTTGCAGGCTGCTGACATCACTACGTTCCTCTTAGAAAGTTGAACTAAGGACAGTTTGAGTTAATGGACCACAGGCCCCTAGCATCATTTCAGGAAGTCTCTCTCATACATATCATACCATTTGTAGATAATTCACCCACTAACAACACCCAAAATTTCTGTATCCACTGTATACCTTCATCTCCCAAGTTCAAAGCCTTTCCATCCATTCTGTATTCGAGGCTTCTTTGATTAAGCCTTTGATTCTCCAAAGGTAATAGCAAACCATTTCAAAGTCACCCTAATTACACTTCCACAAGGTCCCGCTGCGCTAATTACTTTTCTATGCTATGATAAAACACCACAACCAAGGCAACTTACAGAAGAAGATGTTGATTTGGGATTGTGGTTCCAGAGGGTTGGTGTATGTGATACAGGAGAACAGAGGCAGCAGGATCAAGGAGCTGAGCGCTCACATCTTGAACCGTGTCTTAGTTAGGGTCTCCATGGCTGTGAAGAAACACCATGACCATGGCAACTGTTACAAATGGAAACATTTAATTGGGGTGGTTTACAGTTCCAGATGTGTTGCCCACTGTCGTCATGGTAGGTAGGACCATGGAGGCACGCAGGCAGACAAGGTGTTGGAGAAAGAACTGAGAGTTCTACATCTTGAAGGCAACAGGAAGCGAATTAAGATACTGGTTTGAGCATATATGAGACCTCAAATCCCTCCTCCACAGTGACACACTTCCTCCAACAAGGCCACACCCACTCCAACAAAGTCATGCTTCCTAATAGTGCCACTCCCTTTGAAGGCCATGTTCTTTCAGACTTCCACAAACCCCAAGAACAAAGCTACAAGTTTAACTTTAAACTCTCCACGGCACATTTCCTGTAGCGAATCCCTGCCTCCTAAGTCTCCCCAAGCAGTGCCACCAACTGGAGACCAAGTATTCAAATGTCTGACAGTAGAGGGGTCATTTCTCATTTAAATCACCACATCTGGACAGTTCACGATCTTCTAACCTCATAAATACTTTATTTGTCTCCAGGGTTTTTCTGATAACTCAGTTAGTGATGCTCTTAAGGAACCCCTCCCCCTCCCTTTGCCTCTGCTCCCCATCTCTGGTCCTCTTCAAACACCAGAGAAGTTTGACAGAAATGGGGAGATGCTAACACAGTTGCAACCTAAACTCTCCTTCAAGGCCAGCATCTGAGACCTGGGCTTGAAGCTCCCAGAGCTTGAGGGAGCAAGTATCTGGAATCTGTCCTGAAGCTGAAGGAGATAAGGGTCCCTGAGGACAAAGGACACTATAAAGAGAAGATGGTAGCAGGACACAGCAGTTTGGGACAAGGAATCTAGAGAGGCCTTAATCTGGCATATAAGTGGGGTGGTGGGAGGGGTCCCCAGTAAGTCAGGCCAAGGCCAGTGGATGTATGGATGCTAGGTCAGGCCCAGGCTTTTCTGTCATGTCCAGTAGGCTATGGGAGTTTCTGGAATATTTTAAAGCAAGGATAGAATGTTGAAGACAAGAGCAGTTTGACGGCTGGGAAAGGATCTCACAGTTATTGTCAGGTGCGGTGGCGTATGCCTGTGATCCCTGTATCAGGGCGGTTGAAGCAGCCATCTAGTGTGTGTGTGTGTCAGCGAGCACCGCATGCTTTCCTGCACTGCACATCTGTCTTCATGTGTAACTCTGAGTCTAGGGGGTAATAGAGGAAGAAAGAAAGCCACAAGGATTCTACACTGGGAATGTGGGCGAATGGTAAGGTCACTGCAGGAGAGGCACAGAGAGCAGGAAGGTTGTGGGCTCCCCTGGAGATGCCACAGAAGTGTCTGCCAAGTGAAGGTGTACCCTAGGCAGGTCGACACACAGATAGAAATAGTTCTTACGAGAGTCAAGGGACACAACACTCCCTGGGATAGAGACATCTTCCGAGGAAACCCAGGGAAACCACGGAAGACAAGAACTGTAAGCTGGGCAAATTGGTGGGCTCTAGATCCTAGGAAGGAGCCAGCAGCATCTTGGAACCCACATTCTTTGCCTGTCTCTGTCAAAGCCACATTTATCTTTGATCTACTTCTTTTATCTGCTTCACTGTCCCAGTTGTGTGCATCCCGTGTGCAGCTGTGTGCATCCCATGTGCAACTGTGTGCATCCCGTGTGCAGCTGTGTGCATCCCGTGTGCAGCTATGTGCATCCCGTGTGCAGCTGTGTGCATCCCATGTGCAGCTATGTGCATCCTGTGTGCAGCTGTGTGCATCCTGTGTGCAGCTGTGCACATCCCGTGTGCAGCTGTGTGCATCTCTAATCTCTCGTAGGTACTTGCTCCCTCCAGTGAGCTGTGGACCTTGCTGGGCTTCTGCCGCACTATGAGAGGTCATCACCCTCTCCAGCAGCCATCTACTCTCTTCCCACAAGATCCTAAGCCTGGAGAACTGGAACCATTCTCCCAGCCCAGCAGTGCCAGGTAACAGGCTGCTAGTGCATCAGTTGCTTGTAACTGACAGCATATGTAATACCCACTTGTACAGTTTGCATTTTTAAAAATACACCCGCACTCTTCAGCAGAAGCTCCTCTGCCCTTTTTAGCTTAGTCACAGCTTTGAGAATTCTTCCCACGACAGCCCCTCTCCCTGTCAGGCTGGCATTTGGTAACTCGGGCAGCCACAGATGAACCTCCTTTTCTGTTCACTTTGCTTTTTGAAAAATTCTCCTACTGGTCTCTGTCACTGTGATTTCCCCCAAGTCTCCTTACCCTGAGTTGTGAGAAGCCCCCTCCCCAGAGCTCACAGTGCACTGGGCTCTCCGTAGGAGCTCATCACCATCACGATGGCCAGGGCTTTTTTCTGCTCAGTGCCACATTTAGGCACGAAATGCTGTGGCTTTTTACCAGCAACTCCAATAGGAGGTATAGTAGGTGTTACAGTTATCACAGCACCATCCTGTGCTCCTTAAACAACTGAGCTTAACATGAGGTCCTGCGTTTCATCCACAGCACCACACAAACTGGGTATAGTGACTCACACTCGTAACCCTAGCCAAGAGGATCAGAAGTTCAAGGTTATCCTCTGCTATGAAGACTGAATACACAAAATCAAACCAAACCAAACCAACAAACAAGTAAAACCATACCAGTAGGTTCTATTTAGAAGCAGAAAGGCCAGACTAATGGTACACACCTGTGATCTCAATGCTTGGAAGGCAGAGACAGGAGGATTTCCACAACTGAGGCCAGCCTGTGCTACACAGTAGACAGACAAAAGCACCTCACTCCTGTACCTGTGCATCTGTGTCCCTGAGTGTGTATGCAGATGTGACAAGTACCTCACAGAGGTTGGGGTGACATCGCTGCAGCTGTCACTACTTCCCTTGCCCTGCAGGTGCCTTTCCTGTGCTCGGAACCCAGACCCTGCCTTGATTCACTGTGGACGACACGGAAAGGGTGTCTTGTGAGGGCAGAGGACCAACATGGAAACTAAAAGTCACCACGGCAACAGAAGCCAACGTTCTACAGCCTCATCTTTACCTATTGTCACATCTCTCACAGACAGTGCCAGAATCTGACTGTCACAGGGACAGTGATGACATTTATCCTCGAGATAAACAGGACCTTGCAGGCTTGTGGTGTGACAATATTCCATTAAATAAACAATGGTTTGGATTCTAATTTCATATATAAATCTTGATGTTTCACACACATGAGGGGGAGAGAGAGGAGACAGAGAGCTCACAGTAGAGTCTAGAAGAGAACATTTCCTTAAACCATCTTCCTAAGTTTGATTCCAAACTTGCATTTCTGCTTCAACTGGAATGAGACAGATGACGGATGGTACCACCTATGTGGAATACTAAGAAATTCAGAGATAGCTTCCCATTTTTCTAAATCACTTGGGAAAAAAAAACCATTCAGTTAAAGAAAAAGGCAGTACTATATTAGGAACTAGGCTGAGATTTGGTGACAAGCAGAGACCAAAGTGACCTACAAGGTCAGTTAAATAGCATGGGCTACCGGAAGGCAGCAGAGGTTTCTACTCGAAGAGAAGTTAGAGAAAGCCCTGTGGACTGTCTGCAGATCCGTGTTTGGGATCCTGTTCTGCTCGGCCTTGCTACTACAACACACGAGGAAAGGAAATGATTTGAAAATAAGAGTCAGGAGTGAGGGGAAGCTGAGTGTGTATGTATGTGGTCATGCGTGTGCATGTGCTCACACCTGTTTTATTTTTAGAAGTGTGTATTTTATTCAGCTTGGATTCTAAAGCACACTTTCAGACCAGTTGGCTTTAAACAAATTTATTTCTCATGATTCTGGAGGCCAGGAATTCCAAGATCAAGGTGCTGGCCACCTCAAGAGCTGGCAAGGGTTCGGTTCCTGGTGCACAGACAGCCACCTACTTGCTGTATATTCGGCACCCTCTGGTGGGTAAGCCTTACTGACTGGAGACCCCTGGGTGTGTCCAGGGGGTTAACTGAGGTCAGAAGACCCACACTGCATGTGGGTGTTGCACATCTGAGGGTTGAGGTCTCAGAGTGAAAAGAGGTGAATCCAGCATGTAGTGCTGACCTCCCTGACCACTGGTGAAGCGAGACCACTGCTCTCCCTCCAGACCGTATAGACTAGGACACACCTGCTACCACGCCTGCTCCACCATGCTAAACTCCACCTCCTTGAGCTGCCATAAACCTCTCTTAGCTTAAGTTGATTTCGTCGGGTATTTGTAACAGTGAAGTCCAAAGTAACTAATGCTGTCTCTTGATGCAAAAGCAGAGAAGAAAGATCTCGCGGCTAACCTGACCAGGTAACAATTCTAGGCCTTTATGGCTCTATTTGTCCTTAGCTATACGCCTAGAAGCCAGCTCTCCAAATACAACCACACTATAGCTTAAAGATGAAATATTTGAGGGTTGGGAGCACACAGACATGTGGATTGTCTAGCAGCTGTAAGCCAGGTTCAATAGCACTTAAGAGAAGAAGAGAATTTTGATATCAAACCCCCCATGAAGAATGAGGTAAG
The DNA here is from genome assembly GCF_018167655.1 of Microtus oregoni. Lineage (NCBI taxonomy): Eukaryota > Metazoa > Chordata > Mammalia > Rodentia > Cricetidae > Microtus > Microtus oregoni. The sequence continues at coordinate 37,579,970 of NW_024543070.1, read as the reverse complement.
ACAGTAGAGAGTCTGCCAAGCACAGCCATAACAAGGGACACGCTATGCCCAGCAACAGTGACACCATCCAGACACTGACCTGTTCTGTTACACAGCACTTAATTGTACCCACTTAACCTCTTTGTGCATGTACTTGTATGCATGTTCATATATGTGCATGTGTGTGTGTGAGCCAGTGGTCATCCTTCATTGTCTTCCTTAGTAACTCTTCACCTTGCTTCTGAGACAGGGCCTCTTACTATCCTGGAACTCTCCTCCTACTAGGCTAGACTGACTGTCCATCATCACTCATGTCCCTAGGATGGAAAGGAAACCTTAGAAAGCCAAGAAGGACCAAGAGGTCCAGGAAATGAAGGAATAAGGGGCAGGGGCTGTTGACTAACAGGGCAGCAGCAGCGAGGTTCAGAAGCAAAAGCCACGCTAACTAATGTGGCGCTCACTCTGTAGTCAAGGGTGACCCCAGCGCTTGCTTCTACCGCCAAATCCCTGGGACTGCAGGCAGTGCCAGCAGGGTGTAGTGTAAACATTTCTACAGTTTGAACCCAGGCTTTCCGAATATTAGGAGAGCACTCTACCAACTGAGCTGCACCCCAGCCCTGGAGCACAGAACATTTGTAAACCCCACTATGAGCTCTTGAAGAGTCACAAACAGATCCTACGTGTGGGCAGCCATACACACAAATCCATAATCCGAGGTTAGGAATTATTGTGTGCGAAGGGCTTTGTCCCCCAGTCAGCCGACAAGCACTGTGCCTTCTCCATAAGGACACTGAGTTAATGTGGAAACTTAGCAGAACGTAGCTTTTGTTTCAGTTGTTAAAAAATGTATATGTCTTATTCCTTAGTGGGGTAATTTAGAAATGTTCTTCCCAGGCATTTATAGTTTGCAGAAGAACTGTCAAAAATAACTGAAGTACATGAATATTGCAATTGTACAACCAAAGGAAAAGAAAAGAAATCTAGGAGCCCATTTTCAAAAGCAAAAACTGAATCTATGTCTGAAGTCTGAAATGCATTTAAATTGTATTATGCTTTATTTACTCGTGTCTTTAGGGGTGTGTGCACTCCTGTTTGCATGCGGGCAGTTTCTAAAGTTTAGAGAACTTGAGGGAGTTGATTCTTTCCACCCACCAGGTTCAGCCTGGCTGAACGCAGGCTATCAGGCTTGGTAGTGGCAGGCACCTTTACCCCATGCACCGTTTCTCTTGGCCCTAAAATATATTTTGACTAACACAGTATTTAAGGTGGAGGGATGATCATGGAAGACTCCTTAAGTAATTATGTAGAATAAACCAGCTCAGCTTCCTTCCTTCCTCCTTCTCTCTGTGTCTGTGTCTCTGTCTGTCTGTCTGTCTGTCTGTCTTTCTTTCTCAAAACAGACAGGGTTTCTTGGTATAGCTCTGGCTGTTCTGGAACTTGCTCTGTAGACCAGTTTGGCCTCGAACTCAGAGTAGTCCCTTGCTTCTGCCTCCCGAGTGCTGGAATACAAGGAGTGTGCCACCACCACCTGGCTTGGTTGTGCTTTTTTTTTTAAATTATTTGAACTTCAGCTAGAAATATTCATAGTTTCTCGTGCATTTAGATACAAAGACACATCAGAAGCAAAAGAATAGCATTTTTCAGTGATTTGCATAAACACAAATGTTTGATTGCAAGGGCTAAACATGAGGAGAAATAGCCCTGATTGCTTCAGGTGGAAGGTTGTAGAGCTTCGATCCCATCTCACATCCTCAGTTCTGACCCATCTACCAACAAGCATGACTGCCAGAGTACCCATGATTCCACCGGCTGTGAACTCTCATGGTTTTTCTTGCTCAGCAGTGACTGATGAACTGGGCAGAGGGTAGATCAAGATCTGGTTTTCCTTCAGAAAACCCTGTTTTTCATGCAGCTAGTGTGACTTACGAAACCTAGGAATAACTCGTCACTTCTTTCCTTCAGATCTCTGAAATATTTCAGCCACCTGAAAAGCAGACTTAATTCTGAAATTTTGGCTTTCTCTTAGAGACTGATGTGTCTAACCACTTTATTTGATGATAGCACAGGCTGCAGAGTCCAAACCCACGAAAGCTCAGCTCCTAGAACCAGCCTTGCCTCCCACACTTCAAGGGGTATTTGCTTTGTCAGTCTGTTTATTTTTGAGAGGGTTCTTGATAAAGGTAGCAAAGGCGCAGAATCTGCTTGCCTCCATGTCGCAAGGCCAGTGATCTACACCCCAGGTCAAGGAAGGGCTAAGTTAGCGCATGCTGCAGGTGGCTTGCTTCACCAGTGTGTGTTGCCAGAACACATGTGTAAGAGTTGTTTTACTAGATGTCCCTCAGAAATGATGGGAAGAACCTGTGGTGGAGTGTGCCTGCAGTGCCAAAACTGGAAAGGCAGAAGCAGGAGGATCAGGAGTTCAATCATCTTTGACTATGTAGCAAACAAAGAGACTCAGCAAGTCACCTGACTTTCCCTACTTCCTCGGGAGAACACCAGTGGCAAGTCTAGGAGTGGAATCTCTCAGGGAGTGGGGCCATCCTGGGTCTCTGCTAACAGTTTAGGTTTCTGAAAATACCTTAATGGCTATCAATGTCTAAAGACCCCTCATTAAAAATGTAAAGAGATTTTTTTTTAAATGTTGACGGGCTGTGTCATGTACAACTAGAACATAAGCCCATACCCTCTCGTCGTTGATTTCCTGTGTCTGTAAATCAAGGCCAGGCTCTCCAAGGACCCACGGTTAGAGCTTTACTCTGCAGTAGGAGCACCATTGGTTTGTCTTCTCGAGTCTGAGCATGAAACACAGCCAATGTATTTATGCTTCTTTTGAAATCCTCTTTTCCCCCTACCCCATGAAGTCTCTTGCATCCCAGGCAGGCTCAAGCTCCGCTACATAACCAAGGATGACCTTGAAGTTCTAATTCTACCTCCGCCTCCTGAGTGCTGGGATTACGGGACTGTGCCACCATCCCCGATTGATTGATGATGATGACCCAGGTCTCAGGGCAAGCACTTCCCCTACTGAACAACATCCTCAGGTCCTTGTGGTTTTTCTAGGTCAAGACATAACTATTTCCCCCATTTTACAGAGTTGCTGAGAAGAATTAGTGTCTCAAAAGTGCTTAATGAAGCTAGGAGTATGGTCAAAGTGTTAACAGCAGACTCAGGGCTCCAAGCAACTGGAAGACCAAGTTACCAGTACCCGACAAGACAGAACTACAAATTACTATTCAGTAACATGTAACACTTTTCCCTTCATGGTGGCTCATGAATACTTAAAACTGAGTTATCATCTTTATTTAATTCTTGATTTCTGATGAATCCCAAGTCATTTCAATGGAGCATGTGATAATATGGCTGATGCTGGGGGATAATAGCACTTTCCTCTGTTGATTTCATTAGGCATTCAGCACTCCCTCCAACCTCCCCCCTTCCACTTCTTCCCCCCATCCCACCCCAGTCCCAGATAATTCCGTTATCGGGAAATCACAGTCGTGGATGCTAACACAAGGATATGTCTCCTCCCTGGCCCACTGTCCAGAAGGAAATGGGCTACTTGGAGATGCAGATGCTTCGAGCTTGGAGCTGTCCCTCTGCGCCTCAGTTGTTCCCAGGGAGCAGCCAAGGCAGGTTTTAAAAGTTGGCTTAACCTAGCTTTTCTCAATGCCAGAAAGTAAAAAACCGGAGGCTTGGCAAGATCAGGAGTGTGCGTCACCGCCATCTGCTGGATGGAATGGGTATCGCACCAGCTCCTGAGTCGCTCAATAGTGCAACAAACTCCAGAACGGGGCGGGGTCAGAACAGGGTGGCTTGTTTGCCCTGTCTTCCAACACCAACTCTAATTGTCTGCATTGTTTGGTAACCCTACGAATCTGCACAGGATGAATTTCCTGTGAGCACGAAGCTGGGTTCGATCTGCCAGCACGTCTTACAATAGCTGTGGTGGCACACACCTGCCATCCCAGCACCGAGCAGGTGGGAGCCGGAGGCTAAGAAGTTCAAAGTTTTCATTAGCTGCACGCAAAGCTTAAGGCCAGCTTGAGCTACATGAAACCCTGTCTTTAAAAACACGAAACAAAACAAAAAGTAAAAGAGGGCTATCTTTTAAACAAAGTTCGTCTGTCCAAAATGATCGATCTATTTAATCAGACAATGCCGAAAACCATCAGGCCAGGGCATCTGGCAGAACATGGATTCTCTTGTCAGTAGCAGAAAGGGCTTCCAGGAAGGCAAAGTCAGCATCTGGCTTCTAAACTATTTATTGAGCATCAACGCTGTATGCCTCAAAGAACTGGGTATGGCCGTAAGTTCTGGCAATGTCAGTACTTGACGGCAGAAGAGGACGATCAGATAGATGTTCAGGGCCAACTATGAATAGTAACAAGGGAGGCCAGCCTGGGCTACGTGAGACCTGACTCAAGAAAAAGAAGAAGAAGAAACAAACAAATAAATAAACAAACAAAACGGGTTGCAGAGATGGCTAAGCTCTTAAGAGCATTTGCTGTCCTTGTTGAAAACCTGGATTTGGTTCCTAGCACCCATGTGAAGGTCCGTAACTACCTCCCACTCCAGTCCAGGGAATTTGACACCCTTTTTGGGCCTCAGAGCAACAAATCCCCACCTAGGGAAAATACATCCATTCACACACACACACACACACACACACACACACACACACACACAGAGAGAGAGAGAGAGAGAGAGAGACAGACAGACAGACAGACAGACAGAGACAGAGAAAGACAGAAAGAGGGAGAGAGAGAGACAGAGACAGAAATAAAACTTTGAAGGAAAATTAAAAGTAGAAGCTCAAAGGTTAGGCATAATGCTGTACGTTGCTGCTCTTCCAGAGGAAGAGTTGGTTTTTACCTCATGTTGGCCAGCTCACAACTACCTGTGTACATTAGCTCCACAGAGTAGGAAAAACTCTTCTGGCCTCTGTGGGCATATAGACACATTGACATACATAAATAAAACATAAATAAATACTTAAAACCAAACCCATTCTAACAAAAAGAGGTGAGGAAAATAAACACAGCCTCTACTCTTAGACTACACTTTCTTCTGATGGCCAGAACATGACAGGCATGTGTGCCACACTTGACTCTCAGAATGATCTTCAGCCCATTGCTGTCTTGTTTATAGCCAGCCCACGCTGTTACTCAGTCACACGGCAGCAAACCAGTTACTTTACAGTCTGAACACCAAGGCTTAGAAAAGAGAAGTTCGTCAAAACGATACAGTTAGAAACTGATCGAGGCAGGTGTGAATATGGGCATGGAGCAGGTAGGTTTGGGGGAGAATTGTTAATGCCCTGGACCAATGTAGTGTTTGATTCTTTCACACAGAGATACTTGGTCTCTGGTTTTATATACATTTTCTGTTCCATTAGCTACAGATTTCCAGCAAAGTGGGAAATCCAAATAAAAAGTGATGACGACAGCAGATGCTTAGGAAGGAAGTATCAGGAAGAATCTCACTGCCTCTAGAGAGCATCTGAAATCCTTCCAGCTCGCACACTCTCCAGTTCAGAAGGCATTGTCATAGTGGCAGCCTGTGGCGGCAGCAGGGGCCACTGTCAGTTCACTCTGAGTAGAAAAACAAACCCACATTTTGATTGATGTGGCGGAGTATGTGTGAGCGTATACTTTGCTCAGCAAGAGCTTTACAACTGGGATGTTCTGATGGCAGCAATCACAAACCACTTTGTTGTGTACTTAGATACAAGGGTTACGTAAGTTGGTGTGTACATGCGTGCTGGCATGTGGGAAAGCCAGGGGTTGTTATCAGGTGTCTACCTCAATGGCTCTCCATCTTATTTTTTGATAGAGACTCTTCCACTGGATCTGAAGCTGACTGTTTTGGCTAGATTGGCTGGCCAGTGAGCTCCCAGCATCTGCCTCCATACTCCTTCCCCACTGCTGGAATTATGGGTGAGAAGCCCCATACTAGGCTTTTATGTGGGTGCTGGGGACCCAAGCATAGGTCCTCATGTGTGTGCAGAAAACACCTTTACCCATTGAGCCATCTCTCCACCACCTCCAACCATTTCAATTCTTTGCTTTTTCTCTTATGAACGGCATAGCAGTGGGAGGAAAGTGGGGGCAGAGAATGAGTGGGAGCTGATGGCAGTGCAGGAACACTCTGCAGAGTGTCTATCAAAATGCTCAGAACCAGGTGGCAGAGGCAGAAGGGTCTCTGAGTTTATGGCTAACCAGATCTACAGAATTCCACATAGTGAAAGCCTCCATCTCAGAAACAAACAAACAAAAAACCTCTCATATTAGCCTGGATTGGAAAGCGAGCTAGGAATGTTCATGGAACAATAAAGAGATTAATGCTAAGGTTGGCTGTGGTAATGCATTATTACAAAATAATACATCCAAAGGGACCAAAGCTTTTGCTGGACCCCATAGTCAAAGTTAATAATATACTTTAAAGTCATGTAGGGCTTGAGATTGTTATCATATTGCATACTAAGCCTGTTCATTTAACCTGCCTTTAAAAGAACAATGTAAAAACCAACCTTACTTGCCTTGGATTTCCCATATAATCAACTTTTATAACCTAAGCTAATGCATAGCTGTAATCTTAAATTACGTACTCTTCCAAGTTCCAGACCCAAGTGTGTGTGTGTGTGTGTGTGTGTGTGTGTGTGTGTGTGTGTGTGATGGTAATGAATGCTGGAAACAGAAAACAGGCTGAAAGCAGCCTTATAAACGAGCACTCATCAAAAAGGCTGGGCAGTGTTGCTAGTCAGTGACTGTGAAACTCTGTTAAAGATTTTTATAAGGTACTCATTCCTTCCCCATGGGGCGCTTTCTGTCCTGTGAAGTAAACACAGAGCAAAGCCCTTTGTTAATAGAGGAACAGACACAGACATGCAAGGACGGACGGACGGATAAACAGACAGACAGACATACACACACACACACACACATTAGAGACATGGATGTACGGAGAGAGGGACAGAGAGACAGATAAGGCAGCATTCAGGTAGGCTTGGATTCAAGTTCATGAAACAGACAGGAATGACAGAAGGGAGAAAGGATTCAAATCTAGCCTCACTCTGGTTAAATTACACCAAAGGGAAGCTTAATAATTTCTTTCCTTTAGTTCACTACCAATACATTATTGGTGACTCTGAGTTTATCATTAATATTCTCCACCTGACACATCCGAGAGTGAGTTCACTGGGTTTACCACCACCCCAGACTTACACTACCTCCTATAAGCTTTGTAGTTAGTGTTATTCCAGGGGTTCAGTGAGGTGTGGTGGATTTGCTCCTCTTAACCACGGACATTCTGGGCACTCACGAAGCCAGGAAACAGCAGGATTCAAGTGTGCAGAGGGGAAAGCATCCAGAATTGGGCTGATTCCTGCAATAGTGCGTGCCTTGGGGTGTTTGATGCTGTGTATACTCTCAGCAACCACACAAGGGAGATTGGAAATGGAACTCCAGGTGATGTGGCCGAAAGGATGGATGTTTATCTAATCAAAGCTCACCCCCAAGACTTAGGGAATTCATTTGTGTATCAAACTCCCATGAAGAGAATGGTATTTGCATTATTTCCTGGAAATAACTGAAGCCTGAATTTTCTGGAAGTAGCCCCAGCCTGGAATTTTTTTGGAAGAAGTACAAGCAGAAAGAGACATACTATTATAAAAGATCTATGGCGGGTTTCTTCAATGAAAATTCTTTTCCTAATATATTTTGATATTGAAAGTAAGATCACTTAATGCCCAATTCTAAATTATTTAAAAATTAGCCAACAGTCAGTAGTAAGTGCTGTTTTGATAGTGAACCCCATACTGGACAAAACAATTTCCTAACAGGTCTCTATCTTTTAGGAATCTAGACATCAAGGAATACGTTTTGTAGAAATAAGAACAAATTGAAAGAAGGAACAAGACATCAGAAGTACCAAAATGTTCACTTATATAGAAATACGAAAGGCTGCATGAAGATCAGGCTAGCCAAGGATCAGTACAGCAAGTCTGAGATGCAGGGATCATTATAGTTTGAATTTAAAATGTTCCCCAACTGGTTGATGGCCTGGAGTTCTCCAGTGGATGAAGGTATTTTAGGGGGCTGTGGATTGTTTAGGAGGTGGGCTTAGGTGGTAGAAATGGGTCACTAGGAAGTCCCCAGTCACAATTTTTGTACTTCCTAGTTAGTCACCATGTACATAAATAGCCCCCGCAGGAGCCTGCAACCCCAGACTGAACCTCTCTCCCGAACCTTCCTCCCTACCATGTCTTTCTCATGAAACCCTCTGAAACCAAGAACCAAGAAGATCATTTCTTCTCCTAATTGCTTCTGTCTTGGATTTTTTTCCCCCAGCAACACAAATGTCACTGTGGTGGTAGGAATGGCCCCCACAGGCTCATAGCTTCCAATGCTCAGTCTTTAGGGAGTGGACCTTGACAGGAATTAGGATTGTGGCCTTGTTGAAGGAAGTATGCCCCTGGGGGTGGACCCAAGCCAGTCCCAGTGTCTGTCTCTCCCTGCCACCCCTGGATCCAGATGAAGAACTCTTAGCTACCTCTTCAGCACCATGTCTCCCGTGTGACTCGTGCTTCCCACCATGCTGATAATGGAGTAAACTTCTGAAAAAGTGAGTATGTCCCAATTAAATGTTTTCTTTTACAAGAGTCGCCAAAGTCATGGGGTCTCTTCACAGCGATAGAACACTGACCAAGACAGTCATCTATACAAAGGACAGATGCACAAAAATCTATCAAAGTAGGAGACAATGTAAGGGTTATTTGTATAGTTACAGGTCTTTCCTTCCTTCCTTCGTTTCTTTCTTTCTTATGACATGCAATGATTATATTATTTGTATGTAAATGCCTTTAAAAGGTGGAGATGAAATTAATTTTTTATAAATATATATTCACTTATTTTATTTATGTGTATATGTGCCTTGCCTGCTACAGTTATGTGCAACACATGCAATGCAGGAACTCACAGAAGCCAGACATCATAAGCCACTGTGAGCCAACATGTGGGTGCTGGAATCCAAACTCATGTCCTCTGCAAGAGCAGTAAGCAGTCTTAACCATTGAGCAATCTCTCCAGTCACTAAACAATTCATTTTTCTAGTAATTTAATACCTTAATATTTTTAAGTTACTAGTATAAATGTTTTATACGCAATAACATATTTTATACATTTACATGATATATTCTATTCACCCCATTTCCTTCCCTTGTCGCCCAGCTCCTGCCCGTGCCCCTCCTCTTCCCACCCACTCCTCCTACTTTCGTATTGCTTTCAGTGACCCAACGAATTGAATTAGATTTGCTTACAGGGGCACGGATGCAGAGTTATTTATAACACAGGCAGCTTGCCAGTCACTACACCACTGGTTTTATGAGATTCTTGACACAATGTGTGTTATAAGACACAGACTTGATTTTGTTCCAGCAGGTTAAAAACAAGACTCTCTCAAAGATGACTCCCAGCTTATCAGGAGCTAGTTACGCAGACCTCACAGGGCAGGTCATAAAGAAAAGAGGGGCTTGGAGGACAGGATGCGAAAGGCAGGCAGGTGGGGCCTGAAGGACTGCAGGCCCTGCACAGGACTGGGGAACAAACGGAGCAATTGAAGAATGACCAGACCAGATGCCTTGGCTGCCTCTGTGAATTCAGATGCCCTGGGTGTGAATGAGGCTTCTCATTACCAAAGCCCGCATCCTGAACACCATCATATACTTGATTAACGTGCCCTGTATTCACTAATTTTTCTACTGTATTGCTTAAGGAAGCAAAGGTTTGCTTGGGCTGACAATGTGAGGAGTGCAGTCCATCTCCAAGGGAAAGGCATGGAAGCCATGGCTATATGGTGACAGGCATATGCTGGTGGACTCCACACACCCTACATCATGTTTGGACTGATGCAGAGAGTGGGCAGGAAGCAGGGCCAGGATAGGAAGCTCGGAGCCCACCCTCGGTGGCCTACTTCCTTAAGTAAGGTTTTCCCCCCTAAAGGGTCCATAATCATCTAAACCTATAGCAGCAGCTGCCTTCTACTTGGAGGACCCTTCACAGCCAAGTCACAAGATGCCCGAAACCTTGACACTCAACACTTCTCCCTTCTTGGGGACCTGTAACCAACCTTTCCCTGGGTTCCACCCGTTTTCCTTCTAAGTGGATCTCAAATTCTTTCATCACGTTCTGTTATTGGCTACATCTGTTCTTGCCCAACCACTGTATTAAGCGATGTAAGGGTCATGAATCTCCCACCGTGGTCTGTCTAGTTATCTGCCTGTGCACTTCCAGAACTGTCCTTTCAATGCACACAGTACGCCATGCCTCTCCCATCTTTCTCACCCACCTATCCCTCGGTGAGGGTTAAAACCAGATTTCCATCCTGCAGCCCAGATCTTCCACCTACCTCTTCAACATTTAGATCTTAGAATCTAGAGCTTTCTTTGGAAATCTGACCCCAGTCCTGGCTCTTTCGCCCCTCTTTGGTTCATTCTACTGAAATTTCCCTTTTCTTCCAAAGCACTAATCTCTTATCAGTTGTTCAGTTATTCGGTGAATGTCTGTCTCTGTAATCAAGCAATCATGGCGCTGCATGCCGTTCCCACCATGGTGTCTCCAGCATCTAGCGGGGAGTTTCCTGTACAGTCAGCACTAAGAAATAATGGTTGAATGAACGGATGAGCTTAATGAGAACAAACTTCAGAATATGATTCTTAAAAGTTAACCTCATCTTCCTCTTCCCAGAGCTCTCAAACCAAACTCTTCAAAAGCAAAGCCTTAGTATAGTACATTTTTATGAATGAGAAGTAAGGGAGCTGCTGCTGTTACCAAGGAAGGGAAGGCCAATTGTTTCTCATGCCTTCATGGGGAAGCTCTCAAAACAAGCAAGCGCGCGCGCACACACACATATCCAAAAGATCGTATTCCCGTGATGCTTTATCTTCAGGATAAATGTTTTGTTTATTGGAAAATAATAAATAATAGCTGAAAAAAGTTCAGAAATACAGTTTAAAAAGCAACTTTCAAAAAGCCTTGTTTGAGTGACTCACCCGGGATGTAAAGGGGAGATCTGAGCAAATTTCAGGCTGCTGCAGCAATCGCATTGAGTTTAGAAAGACTAGAAAGCATTGCTAAACTCAAGAGCCAAACCAAAGTTTCATTTCAGAACACTCTCCAACAAATGCAACTTTCACTGTTTATGTTTGCATTTTAAAAGAAATTGCTTTGGGTAAATAATTTGGTGCAGGCAAGCCTAAAATGCAGGATTCAAAGCAAACTGAGCAACATTTTCACCAGTCAAGGGAAGTCTTTCTTAAATTAATCCTTTTCCAAATGCGTGGGCAGCATAAAACGGGCAGTAATTGATGAATACTCTCCCCCAAGTACGGAGAATAACCAGGAAGGCAAAATTACTTCTGAACCAGGCCTTCACTGAACACCCTTATTATACAAGGTCTGGCAAAGGATTACAAGCCAATAATTGTACAGCTAGAAGAGAGACCTCTAGTGTGTGCTCAGGGAGTCTATATTGTGCTTCAGGCATAATTAATAGAGCAAAAACTACTGCAGTCATTTTACATGCTGTGGTGGGAGATACCCCCCCCACACACACACACACAATCATTCGTACTTAATGCATCTAGAGATTTCGGCACTTTTGACTAGTCACTTATGTTCTCCTTACACACAAAAGTCCCATCCCGCCAAGTTCTCTCTGATCTTAAGTTATAAAGTTCCAGGGTCACCTTTGTCACCTCACTGGTAAACATTTAACCTACTGCTATTCTTACAGTGACCAGCAGCTCTTCTCAATCTGCATGAGCAGGACTCCTACACAGACAGCCCCTTCTCCGAAGCCACATGCCACCAAAATCTAAATAGGCATCTTGCCCATTATCCCCGAGACAAATGAACTCACAGCTACTTAAAATTCGCCTAGCCGGCTGGCTATTAACTCCCACAGCCTCCCATACAGGCAGGTGAATTTCTTGATTTAATGAATCATAAATGGTCCAGATTTAACGAATCATTCCACAACATCAGTCTCAGCCTTTAAAAAATCCTTTATTTTGGTTTTTTTCCACATTAAAAACATTTGAGATACACACAGAAAACGCTTCCCCCGGAACGCACACACAATAACACACGAAACAGGAGGTCTCTTAAGGAGTCTACTGCTGAGAAGGTAAAAGCATTTTGCTCATTTTTAATTTGCTAAAACAATCCAAGCATGCTTGGTACCCAGAGGGTATTCTCAAATAAACTTGTATCTCCGGCTGCCAGTTTAGTTGATTGAAAACAGAAGGCAAACGTTTCTTAAAGAATGAGTATGTTAAACCGTGTGTCTAAGTGCCACCAAGGGCGCGCGCGCGCGCACACACACACACTCACACACACAAACACACATACACACACACACACAGGAGGAGGTGGGCAAAGCAGCCAGTCTTATGGTCTAAACGGTAGTATAATATTTGTACCAAATTACTTCTGCCTACTGCGGTGTCTCTCTTAGCCAGGAAGCCAGAGCCAAGGGGTCCTGGACAGTTTCCGCGTGCGACTCTCCACGTACAAAGCCGACCGCCCCATCGAAACTTTGCTAACTTAGTCCTCTCCGGCCCAGCCGGAACCCGAAGCACAGACAGTGAAAACGTGTTTACACTGGAAAATCATTTCCACGACAGCCTGAATGTTGGAAAGCACAAAGGCAATCCCTATCGGCCCGCGATCGCTAGAAAGTTGTATGCCGGACGCCTGTGCCAGGCCGGCGTCCAGGCAAGGAGTCCCCGCACCACAGGTTCTCCCTACCCTTCTTGGACGTTCAGGGGCTCCACCTCACTTAGGAAGCAATTCACCACAACGTGCCACCCTCCCCTGTCTTTTTTCCAGGAGGTGAGGACTCTTATTTTCCAGCCAGGTCCCTCTTGGGGGCAGGAGAGGAAGCGCACTCCACAATTCCACCAAGAGGGGAGGCAGGCTGGGGGTGGGGAGGAAAGAGGTCAGAAAGGAGCCAAACTGACTCCCTTCCTCCTACCCCTGCGCCCCGAGTACCGGTTCAGACCGTGCACACCGGTGGCGACCAGGAAACTCTGTCCCTTTAAGTGAACAGTGGCCGCCAGAGGAGGAGGAGGAAGAGAAGGGAAGGACCGGGCTCTGGACTCCACGTTGCTGGCTCGGGGAGAGGAGGCGAACGCCAAAAGCCACCACCGTTACCTGCGGCGACCGCAGCCTTCTCCCCACCCCAGCGCCCCAGTCCGCGCCCGCCTCCCAAGGAGACTTCTTAATCCCAGCTCACTAACAAGGGAGGAGGTGGGGAGAAAGAAGAACCGGCGCTTTTTAAAAATAAATGAAACATTTGCACCCAGGGAGGGGGGGAGGGGAAATGGGAGGAGATGGAAAAGGGCTTTAAAGGCGCCCGAGTGGGCGGAGGCGACGAATCTGGATCAGCCCGGGTTGCACGCGGGCCGGCTCTCGGCACTAGCCGCGGCTCACAAAAGGGCTCGGCCGGGGAGAAAAGGGAAGGGAAAAATAAATAAATAAGCAAATAAATAAATAAATAAGGCGCCCCGGGGCCCGATCCGCTCAGCAGCCACAATGGCGTCTTTGAGCGAGTGTCCCGGGGGGCGCCGCCAAGGCTGGCTGGGAGCAGGGCGACGATCCCCACCCCCACGAGGTAGGCGCCGAGCCCCGAGCCCCGGGGCTCCCCGGGAAGAATGGACGCGCGGCACGCGGGAGCAGGGACGGGGGCGACGGGGGTTCGAGAGTCGTGGGGCTGCGCTCCCGAGACTCAGGACCCGGCCGTGGAAACCTCCCCTCTGCCCGCCCCAGCCCGGTCGGCGCTCCGGCTACCGACCCCGCGGAGCCCCCGACTCGGACTTCCGTGGCCACCGCCCGCGCCCGCTCGGCTCCCTTGGCCAGGAAGAAAACCGAGGAGCCGCAGCCGGTGCGAGCGGCTCCCAAGCCGCCGTCCGCGCCCGGCTGCGTGTGTGCGAGTGTGCCGCGCTCTCGCCCCATGCCTGGCACATGCGTAAAAGCGAGTTGCGCCCAAAGTCCCAGCCATACCCTCCTTAGCAAATAATAACAAACCCAAACCGTCAGATCTTACCTGAAACATTGAAGCACAAAGTCTCTCTCCAAGTCCCCTTTTCCTTTTCCTCTCCCCCCTTTTCCGATTTCTCTCCCAGCGATCTGCTCGCCTCGCCACACCAGAGAGAAATGCAATAGCTTGGCTAAGGTAGACAGAACAAAATACAGAGGAGAGTTGCTCCAGGGCTTTGAAACCCCTCAAGGCAAGGATCAGGATACAATTAACTCGCGCCTCTACCTCTAGTCCAAATCTCCAAAATAAAACTTAAATCAAATTAACCGATCACAGGGCTCACAGTTGATCTTCAAAAATAAAGACTTACATAGGCTATAGAGAAATATACATATAGAAAATTTCCCCAGATTTTTTTTTGTTGGAAAAACAGTCTCATTTCAGCCTCCAACTTGCTTTTTCCTCTCCTCTTGCACAGAAAAGCTGATTTTAATCGTTGTGATTAGTTTTGATGTAACGTGTCCGCAGGCGATTTCTACAAATGGATGGAGTGTTTCTTTGCCAAAAGAGGGAAATGCAGCAGATGATGATAATTACAAGAATTGTTGGTTGTTTCTTTCTATTTGTGTTTAGGGCTCTCGCTTCACTTTCTCGAGTTGACCTGACGTTACTGTTACAGGAAGGTCGCACAACTTGTTGATGAGGCTTGCCGCCCTGTCTGATCAAAGGCTAGGTGATAATTTGGCAATAGAACAGCGTGGTTTTGGTTCCTTTGGCGACATAAATATCCCAAATGACGTGGATAAAAATAAGCACATGGAGCCTGCTTTGCCCCAATCAAGTCTGAATCAGTGCCTGGGGGTGATACACAAACTCATTTCAAATGTTCAACCATGCAGAATTGTAAAGAGATTGAAGGAGTTACACTGCATTTTTTTTTTAGTGGCAAAATTAAAAGAAAACAAAACCTAACATACCTACCATTTAGGTTTATTTGTCAACCTTCCGAACATACCTCCTGTGTTCTCTCCTTGCCTCCCCCCACCTCCTCCCGTACCTTTGTAGGGAATTTGTATGAGTCCATTATTTGTTGGAGGCAAAGATAGGAATACAAACACATCTCCCGAGTTGCAGTTCTGACTTCTGACCATCTTCCACTCCATCTCTTCTTCCTCTCTAGGTCTTTGTTCAAAGACTTTTACTGAAGACTGTCTTTTATCTTAATTCTTTTCGGTTAGAGTGGGATATTCGATTGTAAACTCAAGGGTCACCTCCCATTAGTGTTAAATCTTTGCAGCAAGCATTTTGAAATGGTATGTTTTTGAGTTCTTCACAGTTCATTAATTCAAAGACTTTGCTGACACTTCATATAAAATACATAAACATGTGTATAAACACACACCAGAGAGAGACTACACACACATACACAGAGGAGGGAGGGAGACGGAGAGAGGAGGGCAGGGGGATGGTATGGTTGTACAGCCTATACTGCCAAGGATACAGAAACAGGAAACCCACACAGCAGCAGATATGCCTTGCAAATATTTGTAGCTGGCAGCCTTTTTCAGGAAGTGATTTTTACCCATCATTTTATCTCTTAAGGTGAGGAACTGCTTCAATGTCAGCAGAAAAAGAAAGGATTATGTTTTTTTTTTTAATAGGCCCCAACAAACCAGTCTGTAATGACTCAAGAGATTGATGCTATAATGAGAACCAGGAATGGTTTTCGGTTTTTATATGTAGTGTGAAAAGTGTGTTGGTATAGGCAATTGCTTTGAAAACATCATTCCTTTGGAAGAAGAAAACAAAAATATGTTTAGAATGCAACACAAAGAGACCCATAGTTTTTTTGCATATTGTCTTTGGTAAATATATTCTGTGAACTGAAATAAAATGTTTAAAGTCACTACAAAAAGCTAAATTCAACAGAATTAATGGTTCATTTTCCAAATGTTGTTAACATAGAGAAGTGAGGAGGAGGGGGCCTCAGCAGAAAAAAAGCCCAATCATTTGATATGGAAACTTACTGGAAATGCCTAGAATAGGGAGAGTTCAGATTTTCAAATAAAGCATACACATAAAGAGACATGAGTGGCTGGGATCCAGCCCGGAATATCACATTCGTTTATGTCTTACTTAATACCTTCTATGAACAGCCTGAAGGTAAACACACACATTTGTGTGGGGTATCTATGTATGTGTTTATGTGTGTATGTGCATATATGCAGATGCAATTTTATGTGTGTGTGTGTGTGTGTGTATAGGCCAGAGGTCAACATTTAGTGTTTTTCTTTTGTTTTAGATTTTTGAGACAGAATCTCTTACTGAAGTTCACGGATCCAGCTAGACTTACCGACCAGCAAGCCCCAAGAATGCGCCTACATCTGGCCTCTCAGCTCTGAGATCACACATGTATGCTGCTGCACTCCTTGCAGGGTAAGAGTTTTGGCTGAGCCAATCTCCCTGCCATTGTGCAATTTATTCGAGACTTTTGTGCCTCAAAGGAAGTCTCACAGTGGGGAGTTTTCCGCTTGTGCGGTCAATCACAATGCTACTCAACGAATTTCAACTTTTGGAGCATGTGGTAGCTTTAATTGTCAATTTATGGAACCTAGAATCTTCTAGGAAGAGCATCTCAATGACAAATTGTTTAGATGAGGTTGAACATGTCTATGGGTAATTAATTTGATAACATTAGTGAAGTGGGAAGACCAACACACGCGTGTGGCAGCATCTCATAGGCAGGGCGTCCTTAACTGTGCAGAGTAGAGACAGCAAGCCAAGCACAGGCTTTCTTCCCTCCCCCCTCCCTCCCTCCCTCCCCCCTTCCTCTCTCCTCCCTCCCTTCCTCCCTCCCTCCCCCCTTCCTCTCTCCTCCCTCCCTTCCTCCCTCCCTCCTTCCTTCCTTATTTCTTTCTTTCTCTGTGTTTGACTGTGGATGTGATTTGACTTCACACTTCAGGTTCCTGACGCTGTGACTTCCCTGTCCTGTGGTAGCCATACCTGGAACTGTCAGTGAAACCAACCCTTCAGCTGCTTTCGCAAGGCATTTTATCACAGTAACAGAAAAAGAAACTAAGGCACAGCATTTCAGAGTTTTGGAATCAGTGATTTTCAACCTGTTTGTTAAAGCCATGGCTTAGAGGGTATATTAATTAAGAAACAGAAACACTTCCCCCTGAGCTCTCAAACCCACGTGTCTTGTGGAGAACAATTTGCTGCTATCCTGGATGTTAGAGCTGGACGCTCCTTGGCGGGCTAGTATGTTGTTGTCACCATTTCGGAGATGAGGTGGGAAGCGGTTTCGCTTGTATTGGTTATTATCGTGTGTGTCTGTGCTGAATGAGCAGGGAAGCGGGTGTTTGGAAGTCAGAGGACAGTGGTGTGGAGCTGGTTCATATCTGCTCTGGGACTCAACTCAGGTCGGCAGGCTCAGGCAAGAACCTTTTACCTGCTGAGCCATTGTGCTGGTCCAAGGTCCTCACTTAAAAAGTCGGGTCATTAGCGGGGGCGGCGGTGGTGGCACACACCTTTAATCCCAGCACTCGGGATGTAGAGGCAGGCAGATCTCTGGGAGTTCGAGGCCAGCCTGGTTACAAGAGCTAGTGCCATGACAGGCTCCAAAGCTACAGAGAAACCCTGTCTCAAAAAACTTAAAAAAAAAAAAAGTCGGGTTATTGATATGTTGAAGTGGTCCAGCCTTGGACAGATCTCCAAATTTGTGGTAGTTCCAGTGGCAGGAAGTCTCCAGAAAATTCTCACTTCACTACCTTGAAAATGCATTTTGTTTTATGCAATACAAATAGATAAATAAACTTTAGGCCCTCTAAAGATGATGAACTTTAAATTTTAAATTTTAAAATTTAAGCATGAGAGTGCACCTGTAATTCAGCACTTGGGAGGTGGAGGAGGCAGATTACCAGTTCAAGTAATCCTAGGTTATTCAGGGAGTACTAGGCCAGCCTGGACTATAGAGCCTGCCTCCTAAAACAAACAAACAGGTTACTAATAAAACAGTATGAGAAGAGCCAGGCCCTGTCTTACCTCGAGGCCAATTTAAATTATATTTCCAATCACAAAATGACTTGAAAATACCTTTTTCAGCACTCTGAAAGCAGGGGCAGGTGGATCTCTGTAATTTCTAGGCTAACCTGGTCTGCATAAAGAGCTCTAGGACAGCCAGGGCTATATAAGAAAACCCTGTGTCAAAGAAAAGGAAAGGAAAGGAAAGAAGAAAGAGGGAGACAGCCAGGCGGTGGTGGCGCACGCCTTTAATCCCAGCACTTGGGAGGCAGAGGCAGGCATATCTCTGTGAGTTCGAGGCCAGCCTGGTCTAGAAGAACTAGTTCCAGGACAGGAACCAAAAAGCTACGGAGAAACCCTGTCTTGAAAATAAAAAAAAAAAAAAAGAAAGAAAGAAAGAAAGAAAGAGGGAGAGAAAAAAACCCAAAATACTTTTTTTTCTGTAATTCATACCATAAATGAACGTCAGCCTCTTTAGAGTTTGTGCAACACGTGTGTGAACATCGTATGTGTTTCAATTACAAATGAGAAGGGGAATGTATTCAGACTCTTCCTAAGCTCTTACTATCCACAAATAATTAAAAATCAGCAGTCTAAAAATCATTAGCAACAGCTAATGGTTACTGCTTTTTTTTTGTTGTTGTTTTGTTTTTTGAGACAGGGTTTCTCTGTGGTTTTGGAGCCTGTCCCTGGAACTAGCTCTTGTAGACCAGGCTGGTCGCGAACTCACAGAGATCCGCCTGCCTCTGCCTCCCGAGTGCTGGGATTAAAGGCGTGTGCCACCACCGCCTGGCTGGTTACTGCTTTTGTCAGCAACGAAACATCCAGGGTGGTGGTGCACACCTGTACTGCCAGTGCTCAAAAAGCCAAGGTCAGAAGACTAAAGAACTGCTGTGAGTGTGAGACCAGCCTGGACTGCCTCAAAACACAGAACAAAATTAAAAAAAAAAAAAATAGAAGGAAAAAAAAACCAAAGAGGACACAAACTCAGACTTTTCCACGACTATTCCAAGATTTTAGAGTCAAAATGAGTTCTACTAGTGTTGAAAAATCATAAAAAAAACAAAAACGAAAACAAAAAAAAACTAAAATGAAACAAAACAAAAAGCTATTTTGAATTGCAGCCAGAAACTTGGCTGAAAAAGTTGAGCATGTTGATGGTTGTGGGAGAGAAAATAAGATGTCCTTCTAGGAGTGTGTGCCTCCCTTCCCAGGGTCTCTGTGGGGCGAACCATTGGGTCGCAGCATAGTCGCTGAACCCTCAAATCACAAGTTCCCACAGAACGCTGCAGTTTTGTCCAGGGCAGCCCGAGGTGCCTTCTTGGTGGTGATTTGACAAGCTGTGGACATTAGCTGCCGAGATGAAATGTGAAATTGAAGAAGCCTCCAATGAAGCAGCCAGACACAGTCGGAACTCACTGAAGGTTCAGTTGAGTTTCATATTAAGAAATGCAAACAGACCTCAGAACTTGGCTTCAAGCTGCCTGCGCTGAGACCTCACTAGCTGGGGCTGCATGGCCAGCCTTTCTCACTGGCATGTTCTCTGGATGAAGAGCTTGCTCCAGCACCCTCCACCAGTGATGCCACGAGAGGTCCCGCCACACAGAAAGGGCAATTCTGCTGTTTTATTTTATCTCCGAGTCAGCTAGGGGTTAGGGGTTGGAAATCACCTGGATTTTATCAGCCAACCTGAAACTCCCTGTAATGCTGTGGAATGTGCATTTTTTTCTTTTTTCTTTTTCTTTTCTTTTTTTTTTTTTTTTTGGAGTTGAATAGAAGCATTAATGAACTGAGCAGAACGCTTTTGTGACTCCTGGAGTTTGGCCCCAGCCACCACCTGTTTATAATTAGCCTTTGCAAAGCATCATGGCTTTCCGCTTCTCCGGGGATGTTCTCCGCAGGTTGGTATTGCTTCTCTCTGACAAGGCGGCTCTTCTGCCACTTGTGTGCCCTGATGGGTCGTTTTCCACTGGCATGTGATTCTGACAGATACCAAGGCCTCCTACAGAGGCCCTTAAATCAATGCCATCTTTTGTCAGAGTTTCTTCTCTGACTTCCCAATGTGAACATTCATTATACAGCAATACAGATAATACAAGAAGAAATCACATGCAATTATGGTCTAACCACCAATTGTAGTAGTTGTATTTAGTGGGAAAACATACTTGATCACAAGAGAGAAGTGTAGTCAGTAAAGGTGTCACGCATCTGCAATCCCAGCACCTGGGGGGCTGAAGCAGGAGGCTTGCCTGGAGTTTGAGGTCAGCCTGCCTCTATAGCAAACCTTATGTGAAAACTAGAGTTTGTAATAGAGGAGGCTGGGGAGGGGGTGGCTCCTTGGGAGAGGACATAACTAAAATGTACAAGGCCTTGGATTTAATTCCCAGCACTGCAAAAAATAATGAAGTATTTACTTACTTATTTTTGAAACAGCGTTTCACTATGATTGCTGTAGGTTCTTTTTGTTTTTCTTGTTTTATTTTGTTTTTTTGGGTTTGTTTTTTTGTTGTTTTTGTTTTTTTGGAGGGTGGATGTGAAGGAAGCAGAGGTTGGGCATAGTGGTGCACATCTTTGCTCTCAACAGAGGCAGGTGGGTCTCTCTGAGTCTGATGCTAGCCTGGTCTATATAGTGAATTCTAGGACAGCCAAGGCTATATAGGGAGATCCTGTCTATATATGTGTGTGTGTGTGTGTGTGTGTGTGTGTGTAAATGTATATATAGATAGGTAGACAGAGATAGGTAGGTAGATAGATATTGTCTTTGTCTAGTTATTATAACATCTCCAGGTCATGACGATCTTTTATCTTTTTATATGAAACATAATGAGGAATGAATGGGAACCCTCATGAGGTAAATGCTAGCCAGGAGAGAATATACATGGTACTCATGGTGGCACATACCTGTAATTGTAGAACTCAGGAAGCTGAGGTGGGGGTTTGAGATCAACCTAGATCGTGTACTAAGACATAATCAATGATCAAAGAGCAGGGACGCAAGGGTGGAGAGTTGGGGGGCTGGGGGGAGAGGATCCCATTTTTATGATGCTGCCTCCTAGAGAGCACACTTCCTGTCTGTTCCTTTGAGCGCACTTCATTCTGACAAGACTGCCTCATGCACATAAAACAATTAATTAAGCATTTTGTATAACTGAGTGAGAAGCAAGACTTGGCTAGAATTCTTTCACAACTTCTTTCTTTGTAATTATTTGCTTTTGCCTTTCAGAAATTACAAAGCCCCTGAAAGAAAGAAAGAAAGAAAGAAAGAAAGAAGAGAGAGAAAGAAAGAAGGGAAGAAAGAAAGAAAGAGAAAGAAGAAAAGATAATACAGTTTTGTAAATAGGGGAAACTGAACTTTGGGACTGATTCCAATTTCTAAGGTGTCTCACCAATCTGTGTCCGGTTCACCTCCAGGTTTGTGATTTTCTTTCCCAGACTTCAGACCTTTTCATGTTCCGGTTGTGCCGGGTAAATCTGTTAGGGTACCGGTTTTCAAGTCATGCAGTGGCCGTTTTAAAAGAAACATTTTTAATAAGATAAGCATTTCATTAGATGCACATGCTTTCCCATTTCTGCGCTTCATAGGAACGGGGCAGGCATCCAAGCTACTTCCATTTGCCGGTAATTCTGCTCATGGACAGCTCATCCGGTTCAGAACTACTTAGCTTTGCTTGGCTGTTCCACTGAAGCTGGGCTGTTCATGAGAAGCCCCGCAATACAATTGTGGCCCCTCGGGGGACCATATACATTTATGTAAGTTATCTCCGCCTGCGCCCTGTGGTGTCAGAACCTCTCAGATTTGCTAACCATAAAAAATCTGCCTTAAGCATATTACTAACTTTAAAACCCTAATGATATGGATGTTATATTTCAATTTTTAAGAAACCTCTCTATGCTCCACCCCTGCAAAAAAAGATGTGTAAAACTTATCCAATGGAATGATGTTAAGGTTAAAAACACAATTTATTTAAAAGAATGGCAAATGTACTCCAGTTTAAAACATGCACATATGCACCCGCGTGAGCACACACACGCGCGCACATCCACACCCACACCCACACCCACACACACACAAGTGTGCGATCCTTCATGTACACACAGACTGTTTGGTCAAAATGTAATAATTAAATAAGTAATAAATCTCCAAACTGAAGTAAAATCACTAATGGAAGTAGGAATCTATGTAGTTTTCTTTACAGTTAAGAGGGAAAGAGAATTTCTATGGGACTAATGAGTCTAAGCCTGATTAGTTCAAGAGAGCACGGGGCAGCAGCCCTACGGGACTTTTAGAACGGGTCTAGCACAGTTGGTAAGAAGACCATTCACAGCAGCCCTAAGAAGCAACTGTGTGTGATGGCGGGACCCTCTACTGCTTATAGACTGTCTAGCTGTGAAAGGCAGATAGGAAATTCGAAAACACAGCCCTCAGCCTCTCCCTGCAAGGTTACTCTGTAATAATGGATTTTTTTAATTCGTTAAAATGGAAAAAATATGTTGTACCAAGCACGCTGCATTTCTTACTGGGAAAACACGAGTTGGCCTGCACATCTCTGGAACCTTCATGAGCAGCTCATACGAGAATGACAGGAACACATTAGCTTTTTTATTTTATTTTATTGTTTGGCTTCTGAAGATTTTGATAGACTATTGTCATAATTCTGTTACTTTCTGTGCATACTAGAACATTTCTATAATTCCAACTTTGGATATAGAGGCCAAGAGTCAAGAGTTCACGGTTATCCTTGGCTATACAGTAGGTTCAAGTCCAGGCTGAGAGCCTATCTCAAAAACAGGGCTGCAGTCGGGCGGTGGTGGCGCACACCTTTAATCCCAGCACTCGGGAAGCAGAGGCAGGCGGATCTCTGGGAGTTCGAGGCCAGCCTGGTCTACAAGAGCTAGTTCTGGGACAAGCACCAAAGTTCCAAGAAACCCTGTCTCGGAAAAAAAAAAAAAAACAGGGCTGCAGAGATGGTTCTGTGGTTAAGAGTACCTATTGCTCTTCTAGAGGACCTGAGTTTGGTTCCCAGCATCCATGTCTGTGGCTCATATGTCTGTAAACCAGCTCTAGAGAGGGAGATGTCCTCCTCTAGCCTCTGAAGGTAGCCATTAACTTGCGGCACACACTCACACAGATGCACATAAATTAAAATCATGAATCTTAAAAAAGAAAGAAAGAAAGAAATCCTCCAACCCAGTGTGTTTGTCATCCTAGTACTCAGGAGATGGAGGGAGGAGAATCAGGAATTCATGATCATTCTTGGCTATATAATAAGGTCTTGGCCAGCCTGAGCTACAAGAGGCCCTGTCTCTCCCAGCTATGCCTCCTCCCCCCAAAAATACAGAAAAGAAAGGAAGGGGAAAGTAAGAAATAAAAGAAGGGCAAAGGAAAGAAGAAGATCAAACAAACCCTAAAAGGACTGAGAAGGCTTCTAGGAAGAATCAAGTCTACGACAGAAAAATGTACCCCACCCCCTAAAAAAAATCTACCAAAAAAAAGTTAAGCGATACTTGTCAACTTAAGGGATAACCTATACTCAGTCAGCTGGCTTTTCTTCAGGGTTAGGGCACAAGGACCAGGGCTGAGTGGGATTGACTATACAGAACCACCACTCCCTTCGCTGGGATCTTGGGTGTCAAACTGCTTACCTCCGGAGAGACAGAGATGAAGGTGGCAGCACCCAGCAAGGCTTTAGAGATCGTGTTTACTCTCAGTGAGTCTCGACCCAGATCCCAGTCTGTATCTGAGCTGGCGTGTGTTTCATCTCGGCTGCCTCTGACATTCTTCACTCAGTTCTGCTTGTCTTGTGATCACAGCTCTCTTTGTTTATGATATTCTTTAATAGAGGGAGACTATGAGAAGTCATTAGCAGGTATCTTACCTCCAGGACTTTACTGTGCACTTCCCCCAGGGTTCTCATTCCCACTGTGTGGGAAATGAGTGAGAAGAAAAAGTGACTTTCACTAAGTCCCACAGCTTGAGGAAGAGGCATCCTAACTCCAAGAAGAGGGCTGCCCACACCGATATTTAGTCAGTCCTCACCCAGTCCCCTGGCTTTCCTGTCTCTCTCCTGCATCTTTGGCATTCCAGAGAGCAAACGGACTCTTATAGCAAGCATGCTTAAGTTAAGTCAATCAGCACAAGCTTTTGAATAACTCTACACCACACTACCCAGCAAGTAAGAGAGGGAAATCAAGTCAAGGAACAGTAGCTAGGAGAGTGAGACTCCTTTTTTGTTCTTTTTGGTTCCAAGAAGACTTGTCTAGTTGCCTCGCACCCATCTCTCTAGACAGAGCCTCTTTCTCTGGAATTGTTTGCTCTTCATGTAGCAAGAAACAGCGGGCCTTGGGAACCCCAATAAGACTTTGTCCTGTTCGGGAGCAGCAAAGTGGTAGCTTTGCCATGAAGGATGAGTAACAAGCTCTTCATGGTGGGATTGAGTTTTTGATCTTTGGAAGGAAGGGGGCAGGAAGGCAGGCAGGTCGAAGAGGAGCAGGAACATTCCCAGGGTAACCATGCTAATAAATTCCTGGGCAGTGCTGTGCTGGATCCCAAACCCTGTGGCTGGATGGAATCCCAGAGTCCAACGAGTGCCTGGGAACTGAATGAAGGGAGATAGGACTGGGCACACAGGTCTACATTCACTGGATGATCCATTCATCCTGGTTCTTCCTTCCTCCTTCCCTCCCTTCCTCCCTCTCATTTTCTCTTTTTTCTTTCCTTCCCTTCCTTTCCTCACTTCCCCTTTTTCCTTCCTACCATCTCTCCTTCCTCCCTCCTTCTCCATCCTCTCCCCTCTTCCTTCCTAGTCTCTTTACTCCTGCTCTTTTCCTCTTTGTCATTTCCTTTCACCTCCTCTTCACAACAAATAAAAGGAAGATGTTTCCCAACCGCAGTGAGGTCTAGAGGAAGATCTTTACAGCCTAATTAGTTGGCTCTTAATTTGTGAGGAGCTTAGCTGTGTATGTTTCCTAATTAGACTAGGAAGCCCTAATGGGACTGCAGCTACTGCCTCCCCCAGGCAAGCTGCGTTCACAAGGCACTGCCCAGTCCCAAGGAAAGTGCAGGCACTTTCCTTTGTAATTACACTCCCAAGCTCTTGCCTCAGTTCAACCTGCACTTTGTGCAAGAGGAAGGCGTTTCATTCTCTGCCTAGTTATATGTACTTCAGATGTTGAAAGCACTTGAAAGTCTGGCGAGGAGGGTGTCCAAGTTTATCCCTTTAAAAGCCGGAAGATTGTCTCAGCTTTCTCTGACCAGTCTGTCTTTCTGTGCAATCCCCTCTGAATTCCACACATAGCTTTACATTTCTTCCTGAAGAAGAAAAAGGAAATTGTTCCCACAAATGAAAACAAGCTCCATTATTTCTTAATGAATCTAAGATTCCCAAAGCTGAACTGGACCCTGCTCTGGGGAGTCAGGTAACTTGCCTCCGGCAGAGGCCACAATGCCATCCGTCAGGACAGGGGGAATAAGTCCCAGCGGCACACAAAGCCAATTGTATATTTTATATACAACAGGAAATATCTCTCTGCAGCCCCACGGGTGGTCTCACAGCCTAAAGCAACTGAATTGATTACCCGTGGCTTGTATATTCCAAATGTCCTTGATAGTTGACAAAGGACCATGTTGACATGGGACTCTCAGTGCTCATCTGTGGCCAGGCAGTCTAACAGTGAGAAATCGAAAGAAAGTTCAGGAAGAATCTGCATCCATGCCACTGACTTCCAATATAGAAAGTGAGCCTGTCGCACATTAGGCTCATGTTTCGTTTATGTCCTGTAGAGGAGCCAAGTTTCTCCTTTGCACGCAGGAACGACGTCACCCCAGAGCTGGGACAGAGACTGTAGCTTTCTATGCTTGCTGACGACATGGAGTCCCACTGCTCATAGATGGGATCTGGACCTTAGCACCTGATGTTAATAACAGGTCTCCAAGGGCTCTCCAGGCTTTGCCTCATCTTGCCCATCTCTTTGAGGTTAGCCCCCCCCCCCCCCCAGTGCCTCTTCTACTCTATAGCTTTTCCGACTTAACTTACTCACTGCCGTGGGCCTTTACAAAAGAGACCTTACCTGAATGCAAACTGTTCTTCCCCTTTCCCATCTAATTCCTCTCCAGCTTTTCGCTCAAACGCCTATTCCTTCCCCTTGGGGCCAGCCCAGGGCTCTCTAGTACAGTCAGCTGGTGTAGTTGGCTAGTCTTTTGCCTTTAAACTAGAAAAAAGCCAATGCCTATGAATTTTGGAGATTTGCTCATCCTCCACTTCCATAAGGTAAGAACAATGTCTGCCTTCTCTCAGAAGTGGCTCGAGCAGCTAACATAAAGCTCAGCAAAGCGCTGCTGCCCAATATGTGACATGAAGGAAGACGTTTACTGAATAGAAGAGAAAATGAATGGCGTAAGCAAAGGAGGCATCAAGAAAGCAGCTAGACGGGGCAGAAAAGACCAGGGCTGCTAAGGGTTTGAGGAGGGAAGACTGTGTGTCACTGCCAATTTTTGATGTCACGATTTGGCAGGACAGGGCTTTGTTTTCAGTTTCCAAAGCCCTGAGAATGAATCTTAAAACCTGAGGCCCCATTCAGAAGAGTAGGAGACAGAGACTGGGCTGTATATTTGTACACTGAGCTCACAGAACTGCTATAGATAAGAAGTGCCCACATCTGAGTATCACAGGTGGATGGGTGGATACTAAGTGTCACGGTGAATGGATGGATACTAAGTTGTCTAGCTGGGTGGTGCCACATACTTGGAAAACCAGTACCTGGAGATAATGGCATAAGAATAATCAGGTCATACTGGGCTCCACTGTTTTTTGTCTTATAAAGTACCCGAGAGCTGGTTCAGTGGGGAAGAGCGCTCGCTGTGCAAGCACAGGTGTGAACACCAGCATGTGGATGCCAGCACCTATATTAGGAGCTGGCATAGCCATTCATGTTTTTGTAACCCCAACACAAACGTGAACTGAGACTGGGGAGAGGTGGAGGCAGGAAAATTACTTGGAGATTGTTAAGGCCCAGCCCAGTTCCAGGTTTAGTAAGAGATCCTGTTTCAAAGGAATAAACAGATTGATAGAGCATTGCATCTCCATCCTCCTCTGCTGCCATATGTGCCCAGATGAGTGCTCTCACACCCAGAGCTGCACCCCTGCCTCATGTGCCCAGATGAGTGCTCTCACACCCAGAGCTGCAACCCTGCCTCATGTGCCCAGATGAGTGCTCTCACACCCAGAGCTGCACCCCTGCCTCATGTGCCCAGATGAGTGCTCTCACACCCAGAGTTGCACCCCTGCTTCATGTGCACAGATGAGTGCACTCACATGCACAGCTGCACCCCTGCTGCCCATGAATACACACGTTCTTTCACACAGGAAATAGTATCATTCAGCTTTAAAAAGGAAAAAAATATGACACATGATTTAGTATTTCTGCTTGCAAAGGCATTGTCGGGGCAGCTGGATGGTACCTGAAATGGGCTTTGGAGGAAGGTAGAGGGATGAGCCATTGTCCTACCTAGGATTGCTTTTAGTTTGTTTGTTTACTGTGCCCCTGACAACCTCCAATCCTTGGTTACTTCATTTGTGAAATAAGAAAAATGATGTTTGCTTCTCAAGATATTATAAAGATTAAACAAGATAAATTATATGGAATATATGTGTCTATTTAAATATTGAATAAAAGAAACAGAGAGAGAGAGAGACAGAGACAGAGAGACAGAGAGACAGAGAGAGGAGGCAGGTGTCGATCTATAATGAAAGATTGGCAAAATGACATAATGGTGTATCTCACTAAAAGTAAGTCTTAGAAAACAGCAAAAAGTGGCAAGAATGTAGGAAATCTATAACGCTTGCACCTATTTGGGGGATGTGAAAAGATGTAGTCATTTTTCACAGAAAACTGGGTAGTTCCTCAATGGATTAAGGATGGCATTAGCCCTGGAGAGATGGCTTAGTGGTTGATAGCGCTTGCTCTTGCAGAGGACCCAGGTTCAATTCCCAGCACCCACATGGTGACTCACAGCCATCTGTAGCCCCAGTTCCAAGAGACTGCTGATTCTGACTTTTGTGGGCCCCAGGTATGCATCTGATGCACATACACACAAAAGTTAGGAACAACAAAATGTCAAATTATTATCTGACACAACATTTGTGCATAAGGGAGATAAAGTTATGTGTACATATGAAACATACACTTCAATACTTACACAGCAATATTCTTAGCAGCTAAAAGGTGGGCTCACCAGCTGGTGAATGGACAAACAAAATGTGGCATATCTGCATAGGAGAGTATTATTTGCAGTAAAAACGAAGGCAATACTGATGCATATTATAATGGCTTTTGACTGTCAGTTTGACCGGACTTAGAATCACCTATGAGACACACCTCTAGGCGTGCTTGTGAGGACATTTCCAAATAGGTTGAATGGAGAGGAAGCTTCACCTGCAGACAGGAAAGCAGGTTGAGCAGCAGCATTCCCGCCTGGCTCTCTGCTTCCTGACTGCAGGTTTGACGTGATAGCTGCTCTCCCACTATACCATCCCAGCCATGATGAGCTGCACCCTCAAACCCTGAGCCAAACACTCCCTTCCTTCCCCACGCTGCTTTTGTCTGGTGCTCTGTCACAACAGTCAGGAAAATATCAAATCCACATGCTGAAACATGAGTGAGCTTTGAAAACTAAGAGAATGAAAGGAGCCCACCAGGAGCAGTGTCTATGATGTCACCTGTGCGAAAGGTCCCAGATAGGTGTGTGGTGGCTTCAGTGGGAATGGCTGCCAACAGCTCACCTGTTTGAAAGCTTGGTTATCAGGGAGTGGCACTACTTGAGAGAGCTTAGGAGGTGTGGTCTTATTGGAGTGGGTGTGGCCTCAGTGGAAGAAGTGAGTCTTTGGAGGTGGGCTTTGGGGTTTCAACCTAAGCCAAGCCCAGTGTCTCTCTTTTGCTGCTGCCTGTGGATATGTATCCAGAACTCTCAGCTACCATGTCTGCCTGTGTGCTGCCATGCTCCCCACGATGAGGATAATAGACTAAACCTCTGAAGCTGTAAGCAAGCCCTAATTAAAAGCTTTCTTTTATGAAAGTTGCCAAGATCATGATATAGACTAAGTGATATATACACTGACTAAGACAAGGTGAATCCTCCAGAGAGCAGAGGGCATGGCCAGAGGGCATGGGATGGGTAAAGGGAGGAAAGCATGGGCAAGTGGAGGAGTGTTGTTGGAACTAAGGCTGCTGTGGGGCTGCTGGATGGACATAGTCAGGGACTAATGATGGTGCTTACTCAATATTGCTAATGTATTAACTATCACATAGTTCAACACTTAAATGGGCAATAAAATATGAAAAATTTAATTTTAATTGTCAATTCTATTGACATGAGAAGCACCAGGGAGATTAGAAAAGCCTGCCTTTGTACACCTCTGGTGTATCTGTGAGTGTGTTTCCAGAGAGGTTCAACTGAGGAGAGACCTACCCTCAGTATGGGGATATCTCACATTCTAGTGACCCAAATAAAATCAAAGACATTAAGAAAAATGACCAGAGTGTAGGCTTTCTCCACCCCACCCTCTCTCTCTCTCTCATTGTGATTTGAGCATTCTGCTGTCGCCTGCGAGGTAAACTGAAACTTCTGGGTCTTTGAGTCAAATCCTTTCCCTTTTAAGCTGTTCTGTTGGGGACTTTGTCACAGCAAAGGGAAAGTTAAGTAACGCACAGTACAGAAAATAAATCTACACAAGAAACAAGTGAATTTTCCCAAATATATGGGGGACAAACAGACAGCTCCACAGTGAAAAGCATGTGCTGCTCTTGCAGAGGACCCAAGTTTGGTTCCTTACACCCACACTGGGCATCCCAACCACCCATTACTCTGGTTTCAGGGAATCCAACCTCTGTCCTTTTTGGACACCTGCGCACATGCCACAGATACACATAGAGACACAGAAACAGACAAATCAAAGGGAGTTTGCTTGCTGTTTTGATTGGCAGAGAGGGACAGGAAGCCAGAGTGGAGAAAAAGGAGGTTCTCAGATCTAACTATGTGCTCATATATTTGAGTGATGGAAGAGAACGGATGGACACTTATGGGATGGGATGAAGAACAAAAGCCAGGCATTTAAGAGGGAGCAGCTTGTCAAATCAAAGATAACCTAGAGGCAGCCAGCCCAAGGCCTCCCTGGGGTAGCAGAAAGCGCAGAGACAAATGCATGGATTGGGGAAAAGGAGTAAAAAATGGGACGTGGAGAACCTGTGGGGGGTTTGGCGCTAACGAGACCACAGTATTGGGTGCACAGCTCAGTGGTACAGTCCTTTGCCAATGGACACGTCTCTGTGTGTGTTTGTGTGTCTGATCTAGCTGGAGTCTGCTTTACCTGGCGTGCAGTGAATGCCAGTGTCTGGAGTAAAGGAGTCTTGGGGGCCTTACCCGGCAGGTGTGGAGCCAGGGATTCCAGGAGAGCCATTATGAGAGCTCACCACTATTTGAGTTGCTGCAAGAATCTGTAGAGAGACACCATCGTCCCTCACGGTGTGTTTTGCTCTCTGTGAAAATTGTCCTTGGGGTATGAAGAGCCTCATTTTTGGTAAAGAACAGACACAAATATGATATTTCATATCTTCTCTGCCATTCTCACCTTTCCCTGTAATTGGAAACGCTCGCCGCCAGTCTCACCTGTAGGATTCTGTCTTCAAATGCAGAAATCACTTCTGTTCCTGTTTCCCCTCTCCCCCACCCTTCAACTTCTTAGGATCTTATCTTTTCTTTTAATTAAGGATGGGGCAGGAGTAGGGAATATGAGGGAAAAAGACCTTCTCTTTGATCCGTTTCTGATAAAGTGTACAACGCCCAACATTGCCCTTACACACCACCTGCACTCTTCCTGCCTCCAATTCACACCCCCGTGTGTGCTCAGAGGCAGGCAGGCCCCCTCCACCACGGCTCTCCTGCTCCCGCTGCAGCTCCTCTGAGGACCTTTTGGCCCTTCAGCCTGCTATTAACCCTTTTCTTGGAGCTTGTGCCTTTTTCTCAAGCTCACAGTGATGGAGCTTCTCTTGAGAGTCAACTTCCACGATAACATCAAGCTTTGCTGCATGGGCTGGGGGCAGGGCGATGTCTTAGTTACTTCTCGCGGTGCTATGCCTGGATCTCGCGGTGCTTTGCCTGGATCTCGCCGTGCTATGCCTGGATACCTGGCATGCAGCAACACAAGGAAACAATATTCTTGTTGGTTTAAACAATGTTCTTGATGTTTAAACATCATTTAAAGACGGGTATAGTACATCATGGCAGGAAAGGCACTGCAACAAGAATGCAAAGAATCGCTAGGAAGCGGGCAGTCTACAGCATTACCCAGTGAGCCTCCTCATTCCTCCGCTGCCGAAAAGTTCCACATCCTTCCAAACAGCTGGGGACAAAGTGTTCAAACACATGAGCAGATGTGGGACTTACTCAACCCTGGCAAGGACCTAGTTGCCCTCTGCAGGTCTCACCCTCTGTCTCCTTCAGCTCTACAGGACTCTGCAGATTCCGCCCTCCATTGGTAGTATCCACAGGCGCTGTGTTAGAGCCTTTGTAAGTCATCCATCCCTGAGGGTGGAGATATGTATGGCTCAGTGATTAAGTGTACATGCTGCTCTTGGGTGTGGTTCCTGGTGCCCACACCATGCAGGTCACAATCGCCTGTGATTCCAGTTTCAGATCACAATCACACACACACACACACACACACACACACACACACCTAAAAGGAAGGAAGAAAAGAAGGAGGGAAGGAGGGAAGAAGGAAGAAAAGAAAGAAAAGGAAGAAAGAAAACATTCATCCATCATGTCCTTGGCAACCTCTAGTGGGCTTTACAAGGAAAGGCCCAGAGACTCTGCCATTCTAATCACTATCGATTTAACAGTTTCAGGGCTGAGCATGTAGCTCAGCGGTAGAGAGCTTGCCTAGCATGTGCAAGGCTGTTGGTTTGAGCCCCAAAGGTGCAAATAAAGCAGAAGCAACAGAAACGCCCCTCAGTTGTTACTCAGTAAAGAGGCATTTTTCCCTAAAGACTTTATTTCAGTCTCTTTGGGCATTTGGTTGAAACCCAGTGACTTAGATAAAATTCTTCTGGAGTTATTTTCACCTTTGAGATGCACGCAGCTTGGACTGGTCTTCAGAGTGCTTGTCCTTGGGTAACAAAAGCCACAGGTCACTCTGCAGGGATTTTCTCTCCCTCCCTTGTCCATCTCTCTTCCTCCTAGCTGGTCCTCCACAACTCAGCATCCAGACTGTGTTTCGTTTTTTTTTCAGACATTTGTATTATCACACATGGATCATGCAATGGATTTCACGATGACATTCCACACTCATGTGTACGGTGCATTTGATCACATACCCACATGGTTCAACCCCGTCCTCCTTTTCCTCATGATAATCCCCTTCTCTTTCCCTATGAGGTATCCTTCCACATCTATGCCTTTTTATGCCACTGCCTACACCGCAGAAGAAAATGTCTTTGCTTCTCCCAGCAGCTATTAAATGCCTATAGGTTCTGGGGGAAGGGCAGGGACTTACGAGCCCTTCTCCCCAGTTCATGATGAAATGCTGATGGGCTTCATCTTCTGTAGCTCTTAAGCATGTAATTAGAGCTGCTGAGCATTCCAGAGTGCGGTAGTCATGGCATACCTGGAGGGCTGTGTTCCGCAACACTCCACCCCTTCTCCTCACTCCAACATTCTTTCCACCTCCTCTTTCAGTGTTTTGTGAGACTCGGGCCAGGTGGTATCCACGTTCCCTTTAGCAGTGAGTATTTAACTGTTAGTTTTTAGTGTGTACACTCCCTCCTCTCTTGACTCTGGTCCATTTCACCTCGTTCAGAGAAAGAACCATTTTTTTTTCTTTCCAGGTGTGTTCCTCACTCTTTTTCATTCTGGAAGACACTCAACAACAAAGCAGCCTTAAGGTGTCTTGCCATCCTAGCATCTACTCAAACACACACACACACACACACACACACACACACACACACACACTCTTTAGGATTTCTCTGGAATTCTTAGGACCAGAGAATATTCTGGAAATTTGAGCTACAGTAGTTGTGAACATGGCCTGTATCTACAGCCTAAAGTTACTTATTCCTAACTAACACCCAACTTAACACCCAACTTTGGGCATTCTCCTCCAAAGTGGCCCCGTCCTAGACTTTAGAGGTTTGAGAATATGGTCTCTATCTCATTTATTCATTCATTGCTCATTCTTGCAGTTGCTTCTACAAATATCTGGAAAGGACCCAAGTAAGATTGTTAAATAAGAATTAGAAGAGGGCTGGCAATGTGACTTAATGGTAGAACACTTGATTAGCATGTGTGAGCCCTTCAATTTTATTCCCCAGAGTTAAAAATTAAAATTGAGTGATAAATGGTTTCAAGTTTGCAGCACAGGGGCACCACAGCTCTTGGGAACGGGTCAGGGTTACATATACTTCTCTATAGTCAAAGAATACCGGCTCTGCTTACTTTTCTCTTGGTAAGATCAATCCTGTATTAACCTGTGCTCAATCTTTAGCAGAGATGTCAGAAGAATCACTTAGGACTGGCCCTGTGTGTGAAATGTCTCTAAGAAGGAGAACCTCTCTCAATTAGTTTGCTCATGTGGCTGTAAGGCAGAGAAATTGGGCCAGCCTTTGCCCTGTGACAGCAGGCTCACAGAAGCTGCACACTCACTTTTGGGGTAAAAAGGGGACAAACTGTTGTGGGGGCTGCCTTTTTGCTTCAAAATACACATGAAACAACTTGTCCATCATGGCTTCTGCCCACTACATGGGTGTAAGGTGGACTGCGTCTCTTAACCTAAGAATTAAAGTTTCAACCTCTGAAGAGCCTTTTACTCTGGTCTCACTGGAAGTCTCT
Source organism: Microtus oregoni (assembly GCF_018167655.1). Lineage (NCBI taxonomy): Eukaryota > Metazoa > Chordata > Mammalia > Rodentia > Cricetidae > Microtus > Microtus oregoni. Next base: position 37,546,051 of record NW_024543070.1, on the reverse strand, counting down.
TCTCAGCTGTGAAGTGAGCAAGAGTGTCTGGGGATGTCGTTAGGGGCCAGAGATTGGCCTTGTGGACCTGGTAATAAAGTAGGAACAAGACGTCGTCAGTCCTAAGGCACAACAGTGTTTTATTTCTCTGTCAGCTTTCCGTCACTGTGACACAATGCATGCTGAGATAGTCATCTTAACATGGGGGAAGAGTTATTTTGGTTTATGGTTTTAGTCCATGGTCACTCAGCCCTATGGTCTTTGGGTCTGTGGTGAAACAGTGTGGCATGATGGGAAATGGTTTGTGGAAAAGTATTGTGAATACATCTCTACCAGGTATAACATGATCACCCGGTAAATATGTGTGTGTGTGTGTGTGTGTGTGTGTGTGTGTGTGTGTGTGTGTGTCAGGTGCCAGCAGAGGCCAGAAGTGGGTGCTGGATCCTTTGGAACTGGAATTACAGATGATTGCTAGTTTCCATGTGGGTGTTGGAAATTGAACCTAGGCCTTCTGGAGGAACAGCCTGGGTTTTTAACTGTTGAAACATTTCTCCAGTCCCTCATTTAATGGTGCCCAGATGTAGGGCTGATCTGCAAACCCCAAAAAACACAGAAAAAGTGACCAGATGTGATGAACCCACACACACACACACACACAAACTTCACCATATATGGATACGTGAGTATTGAGCGCTCAGAAATAGAGATCAAAATTTTAAAAATGTAGAAAAGCGAGACAAATGGCACCTAAACAGGGACCTGAAAACATCATGGAGGTCTGAGAAATGTCACTGCACACGGAGGATAAGCCTGTCCACTCACTTGAGCCATCGTGGCCAGCAGCAGCAAAACACCAGCTCAGCTGGAATCACCACGGGGAACCCGACCATGAGACAGATGTCATGAGGGACCACTGAGACTTTCCCTCCCGATAAAGCCATGTGAGTTGTGTCTTTATTCCTGTGCCTCCACGCTGGTCCAGAGAGATAGTTTATGTTGGGGTCTGGTTCAGAGAAATAATTTATGGTTCAGACTAGCACCGGACCCCTACACTCATTTAGATTTTTAAATTAGAAAAAGTAGGTTCTTGGAAACTGAATCCAAGGCCTCACGCATACTGACATAGTGCTCTGCCACTGAGCTGTGAAGATATGCAATTCCACTGGGATTTGTATTAGATACTTATTGCAAAACATTCTTTAGTTTGTTTGGGCATTGGTTTCTCTCATTTATATCTGATGTAAACACAAAAATATAAATCAATTGGCAACTGTACTCTGAGCTTGACTCTTATCCTTCTCCCACTTGGTCAAGTCCAAGTGTTCCTGTGTAGAGTTTAGAAATATCAGTGTGTGGATAGACCCACAGCTCTGTCTGCTAGGCACACGTGATTGTCCCTGGGGTGGGTGTTTCACAATGCTGGGTTTAATCTAGCTTCTCACTACCATAATTCTATTCTATTTTACTTTATTCTATTTGTGTTTTGCCTGCATGTATATCTATGTGAGGGTATTGGATCCTGGAGTTATAGTTATGTGCTGTCATATGGGTGCTGGGAATTGAAACCTAGGTCCTTTGGGAAAGTCATCAGTGCTCTTAACCACTGAGCTATCTCTCCAGCTCCAAGCACCCCAGTTCCAACATCTCTCATGCTCCCACATAGCCCTCTTACAAATCAGTTGAGAGCCTTGTTCAGTCCGTGTCGGCAAAACTCAAGGATTCAGGACTCCTGTGGAGCGCCCAGTCCGAAAGACTGAGACAAAGAAGTTCTGCCAGCTATGAGTGTGCGTCTTTTCCATTTCATTCCGTGGAGACTCAAGTGAAAGTAAAGTAAAGGAAAATCACAGAACCTCCTGGCTGTGGGGACTCTTAGGAAGGGACTGTGCTGGACTTCCTTCAATGAGTCTCTAGTTTTAGTATTCATAACACATCATGTGGCTGAAATGGCAGAAGATTGTCATAGTCTGATGTGGTTAAAAGGTTCCTGTTGGTGGCATGTAACGATTCACTGCTGGGTTGGTGGCATGTAACACCTCACTCCTGTGTTGGTGGCATGTAACACCTCACTTCTGTGTTGGTGGCATGTAACGGCTCACTCCTGTGCTGGTGGCATGTAACGATTCACTGCTGGGTTGGTGGCATGTAACACCTCACTCCTGTGCTGGTGGCATGTAATGGCTCACTGCTGGGTTGGTGGCATGTAACGGCTCACTGCTGTGCTGGTGGCATGTAATGGCTCACTCCTGTAATTCCTATACTATGAGGCCAAGACAGGAAGATTGCCATGAGTTGGTCCATAGTGAATTCCAGGTCACTCAGAAAGAGTGTAACACTGTTCAGAAAACCATACAAAGCAAGGAAATGGCTCAGCAAGTAAATGGGCTTGCCAGAGAAAGCCTGGCAACCAGAGCTCTCTCCCTGGATGCACGGAAGAAGCTGGATGGTATGATCTGTATTCCTATGGAGAAGTGGGAGGCAGAGGTAGGAGCTGCTAAAGGTCACTAGTCAGCAAGCCTGGAGTACCAGTGCCGGGACAGAGAGACCCAGCCCCAATAAGGGGAAAGCAGAATTGACTTCCATTCTCACACATGCCCACAATTACACTGTACACACACACACACACACACACACACACACACTCACACACACTCACACACACTCACACACTGAAGGCTTTTTGTTGTTTAGGGTTTTATTTCTTTTGTTTTCTAACCAATTGCATGTGTGTGTGTGCGTGTGTGTGTGTTGGCCTCTGTTCACATGTGGGCAGGCACATGTTGGTGTATGTAGGTACAAACACACCTGTGTACGCACACCTGTGGAGGTCAGTAGATAATTTTGGCTGTCGTCCTTCAGCGTTGTCTCTCATTGGCCTGGAGGCTAATTTGCCTGGCTTGGAAGCCCAGAAATCCACCTGTGTCTGAGTCTGCAGCAGCAGGATTAAAAGCACTCACCGCTATGCTCAGCTTTTTCACTGGGGGGCCGGGTATAGAACACATCGTGCTTGTAAGGCAAGCATTTTACAGACCGAGCTCCTCCCAGCCCTCACACCTCAATTTCAGAATTCCAGCTGAAGGGCAAATGCACCCTTCATAGTCCACAGGACAGCCTCACCTGCCTGTGCACCATGCCTGAAAATAGGTCTTTGTCCTTCCCATTACCCCATTTCCGGTTTTCTTTGAGCACTGGGTTGTTTATTTATTTTCTATTTTGGTTGCTAGGGACCAAGCTATTTGTCTTCTATTTGTTTCTCTAACTCTTTTTTGCAGTTTAACAAGTCAAATACAAAACTCAAGGGAGCTGATGAGCCTCGCTCTGGTCTTGTGCGCAGCATCTTATGTATTGATCAGCTATACTGCAATGGAATGCCGTGGAAAAACCCCCAAACCAAAAATCTCAGCTGCCTGAAGCTTTGAGTTTTCCAATTAGAATGAAGAGTTCCCCTGATATCCAGTAATGTTGGAGCTCTTAATATTGTTTAGCTCTTCCGGCTAACAGCAGCGCTCTCTGGTTTTGAAGGCCAGCGGATCACTCCATGTCAGCCAGGTGGCACATTGAAAGCCCTTGCACACCTCCTGATAAAATATTCTACCTAGGAAAACAAAAACTTAGGTTAAGCAGAAAGTGGTCATAATTGGGAACAAATGCTTCTTGCCCTTCTTGGAGGCTGTCGTCTCTTGGGCAGCCTATTTTGCATCCAAAGATACATCTGAAAGTCGAAATCCCTTGGAGCGAAATATTCTAAGCTGGCAGGAGAACTTGGAGCAGCGCAGCCGCCTGGAGCAGTGTTTTTATGAGGACGTCACTTTCTATTTCGAAGCTCCAGCACGCACCCTTGCTTTCTTATTGCTGAGAGCCATGCCACATCAACTTGCCTCCCTCTCGGCTTTTAATGTTTTTTTAATGGAGTCCAGTTTTCTGCCTAAGTTATGGTTAGCTTTCTGACAAACCATCAGATACCTAAGTAACCATAATGGAGGAATCCGGACGCAACAAGGGAAGGCAGGCATGGTGAACCATGATGCCTTTAAATACAACCATAGTCTAAGCATTCTCTCTCTTTCTCTCTTTCTCTCTCTCTCTCTCTCTCTCTCTCTCTCTCTCTCTCTCCCTTCCTTCCTTTCACTTGACCTTTGAGTTTGCCACAAAGGTGAAAAAGGCCTTGAGAAAACATTTTTTAAATGAATTAATGATACTAAGATTTTTCTTGTAAACCATGAACTAAACCGATCATTTCTGTATCTGCTTGCGCAGTGTTGCATTGGCAGCAGCGACTGCATGTTTACTGCATGTTTCGAGCCTAGAATTGCTCACACGGCAGTGGGGTTGGCTATCTAACGAAAAACCTGAACACTCTTTGGCAGGTTGTTAAGCAGAATTTAAGAAAACAACAGTAAATTAAAACAAATGGGGAGCTGTTGAAGATTCGGACTCACCGGGGACTTTCTTCTGATAAACGAGGGGCTGTGCACTCTTGAAGGTCAGCACTTTATACAGCTTTATCTCTACAATTTGGAAGACATTTGCAGAACATCCCATAATTAAATAAAGTCCTCAGCTGAGCCGTGATGCCTGGGGTGGTCCTGCTGGTACGTGAAAGAGGAATGCTGTGTGGAGATTAATATTTCTGCTTGGAGTGTATTCGTGTGTGTGTGTGTGTGTGTGTGTGTGTGTGTGTGTGTGAGAGAGAGAGAGAGAGAGAGAGAGGGAGAGGTTCAAAAATCTATGCAGTGATTTGAGTCAATCAACATTAAGTAATGATTAGTTTCAAATTCAATATCTCCACCTCCCCAGTGAGACCTTTCCATCCCCCACTATCCCTTCCTTCCGCCACCCGGTCCCCTTCTTTCACTAAAGGCTGCTGAGATGGTTGTCTCATTATCTGTTGGCTGGTTTATCAAACATCTGCCTAATAGAAAATGACCTTGAGGGCTCGGCTGCGGCCCAGTTGGGGGAGTGCTGGTCGAGCCTGAATGAAGCCCTGGGTTCGGTTCACAGTAGCAGGATCTAAAGCAGGATCTAAAGGGTGGCACAAGCCTTTAATCTCAGAATTCAGGAAGTAGAGGCAGGAGGATGGGGAGTTCTGGATTCCATGACTACACAGTGAGCTGGATGCCAGCCTGGACTATATGAGATAAATGTTTCAAAATTAAAAAAAAAAAAATAAAAATAAAAAATGGAAGAACTAAATGTGAGTGGAGGCTCTTCCTTACCTCCTTCAGCTTTGAGGTCCAGAGCCAGACCCAAGCAAGCACAGGGGATGAGGAGAAGGGATGAAGGATTGGCTACGGTGCTGTTGACAACAACCTTGCTTCACTCACGGAATGTTGGATGACTCAGTGCAGCCCATGCCATCCAGGAGCTAGGGGAAGGGGAGCAGACAGGTGTGGTGGAGATCTCAGGGATAATCTCACAGAGAGGGTTGACAGGGCCACTTTTTAGGCGCCGACAATCCTATCATCTTGAAATGCCCTGAAGAAAGTCATTTTTCCTAAGAAAATGGTGGGGAGCCGCATGGAAGTATTTTTTAATAATTAATGTTTTGATAAACATTTTGTCTGTTTTCTGTCAAGCCAACCTTGCCATCTTATGCACTAAAAAAAAATTGCTCTTACCAAACAAGCAGTTTGATTGGTGGTCTGAGATTTATTACACAGATTACTGCCTTAAACAGAAATAGATACTTCTCCGAGTTCATGGATTTTAAGGAAGGCCTGATTTGCTGTTTTCAGTTTAAGGCTTCATCCAAACCACCCAGAAGAGGCTTTTCTGTTTTTTATCAGATGTGATCTTATTCCTATCTTCTAAAGTGGAAATTTTCTTTTCCTTTTCTTCCCTCCCTCCCTCCCTCCTTTCTTTCTTCCCTCCCTCCTTTCCTTCCTCCCTCCCTCCCCTACTCCCTCCCTCTCAGAAGGGTAGGTATTATGGAACACAACTTTATTAAGTCCCTGAACAGTCAGTTGACTCACACACAGCCAAGGCAGAGTGGTCTCCGGGTGCACAGGTTAGCCTGAGGCTGTCGGGGGTACCTGTGTTTTACGTGAGAACTTATGATTAGCGTCTCATGTAGATAGTATGTTTTCAACTATGAAGTCTCAGGTCTTTAATTCACATTGTTCCTGGCTGTTTTCCCTTCATTCCCGTAATAAAGACAGTCACGTGGTGGCACATTGGCCTGGAGAATCCCCCTGCAAGTGCAGACTTCTCAATAAAACTATTTCTGTTTGTATTATAATTCCAGGCAAATCAAGCTTAAGGTTTATATTTTATGTGTATTCTGAAGCAGAAAGAGAAAAGAAGGAATCAAAGTCTTCCTATAGATTCTGTCTAGTGCTTCTGTTCAATGGGTTACCCAGGGAAGTCCATCAGAAGGATAAATATACACACACCACATAACACACACACACACACACACCACATACACCTCACCCTCACAGTCACACAGCACACACACAGACACCACAGCACACACACACACACACACACACACACACACACACTTTTCTGGCGCTACGTTGCATGCTAGACTGGCTGTACTACGGAGACACGCCCCAGACTACTGCACGTTTAACTAAGTGTAGGGCTGAAAAGGACACACTGATGCGGTGTGTTCTTTAGGTGGAGCTCGTTAATATGATGAGATCTGGTCAGGTTCAAGAACTCTTAAACAATGAGTTTAGGGACCAGGCACATTGACACACTTCTGTAGTCCCAGCGCTGAGTGTTTCTTGTGTCTTATGTGCTTCAATGAGGCCGAGGGGTTATGATGTCTGCACAACTGCATCATGAACTATGTATGAAAAGCCACAATGAAGTGCTTAAATGCAATAAAGTTACAGTCCAACCCTATGATGTCAGTGTGGTGAATGACAGCTTGCCAGGCCCTAGTTACTGACAGAAAATAAAATAGAATAAAAGCAATAATATAAGCCAACTTTTAGGAAGGGACACATAGACTGATCAAATTTTTTGGTTAAAAAAAAAAACCTTGTAAATTCCCTATAGTTGGATTCAAGTAGTCTGAAAAAAATTTTAAATGTGTAGAAAATGAAGCTATTGTATAGAAGTTGATGGAGCCCAGGTCTGAGGGTTCATGAGAGCCTTCTGGAACTTGTCATGGGGTGGTGGAACATCTCAGTCCTCTCAGAGGAGTGCCGAGAGGACAGGAATCTGGAGTAGGTGGAAGAGGAAGGGCGGTAACCCAGGGAGCAGGAACCTGGGCTCACCAAGGAGCCTCCTCGGTAAACTCGGAGCTGAGATTCCCGAAGAGTTCGCATGTGGTATTTCCCTGGTGCAATCATAGAACATCTTGACTCAATAAAGACAGCAGCTAAAGGAAAGGAAGAAAGAAACCCGCAGCAAGACAATAAAACGCTTCCTCCTCTCCCTCTGCAGCCTCGGGGCTTTTTCCTTTGAGTTTCAGAGACTCATCAATTTTTGCTTTTATGCTGGAAATGCCTGAAAACATTTGAAGCTCCACAGCTGCCCCTTGGGGTAGAAGATTTCCCAATGCGGTGGTGCCTCACAGCATGTCCCCAGAGACAGCCAGGGGCCACAAGGCCAGGAGCGAAGGACTCTCTCCGTTCTGGGGCTGGGGCCATGGGCCTCTCATCAGCCGACCTGGAAACAAAGACCAGAACCTCAAAGCCTGGGTCCCAACTCCTGACTGCAGGTCAAAGGCAAAATATTTAATCTCTAGGTCTTAGTGACAGCAGATCCTCCGGCCCTGCAATTTTGGTTCTGATGTGACCAGAAACCCTTGGTGATGGTCCTACTGCCCTCTACTTCTCTGCCTGACCATTTATTATTGTGTATCTTTTTGAGAGCTGTGGGAAACTTTCATAACCAGAGCCTAAGCCAGGCGAAAACTTGTTCTATTTGGAATTTGTAATGAAGGCAAAACAGGGCCTGGCTTCTCTGAAAGCCTCCTTTGCTGCCTGCAGAGCCCCAGGGCACAATCAGACCCGTGTGGAGGAGGCCTGGGAGCAGATTGGTTACCGAGAATAGGAGGGAACAATATTTGCCTCCCAAACACTAGGGCTGTTGTTTACCTTCCCAGCTGCAGGGAGGAGAGATAAATGCATAGTTCACATAGACCGTAAATGCCAATTATTTTTTTTTCATTTTTAATTTTCAGGATTTCCCCCCCCCCCATTTGTTAAACTACCCCCTACACAAAAGGTTAAGGAGAAGGTTTAGCATATTTGATTTCCTGCCCTGAGGAAAAAAATTCTTTATTTTTGAACTTTTGACCCCAAATAGTGCTGTTACTTTTGCGGAGATGAAAGTGTGAGTAAAAGTGGGTGCATTTTAAGGTGACTAGGTTGTGAAAGACCCATTGGTGGACATCGATGTAAGGGTGGCTGTATAGATGCAGACCTTTACCTCCTTTTGAGAAGTTCTCACAAATGATTGACTAGCTCAAACATCTTGGCTTGAGAGGAAGTCAGACCTCCCCACCCCAGAAGCCCATATGATATAGTTCTTAATTTTTATTTAAGTCAAAGGTTAATGGTGGGAGGGGCTGATCCCTCACCATTTCAGGAATTTCCAAAGCCTCTCATTTCACTGCTGACAGGAAGGTAGGAGAACTCAGACTTCATGCCCCAGGGCTTGAATAAAGAAAAAAAAATTACAACAACACTCACATCTGTTTAACCGGCTCACTTCCCAGAGTCTGCTCACAGTTAGATGGAAAAAACTATATCTTAGGAAAAACAAAGCTAGTCTAGCAGATAGTTGCCAAAAACACAATTCAGAGAAAGGTAATTATTGTCAGAAATGACCTAGGAATCTAAGGCCGACATGATTAAAAACCAAACTTAGAGAAGGGCTTTGTACTGCTTCCGCCCCTGCCCGGGTATCAGTGAGCAGCTGAAGGTGGCTGAAGAGCCAATTTCATGCATCTACTGTATGAGGAAATGAACTCAGCCAAGGGCAAAAATAAAATTATACAAATGTTATTATAGACTAGCCTGCTTCTGTCCTAGTTCCATTGAGATTTTAGTGCTGCGGGCCTTGCTCCGGGCAGTAGCCTTTCTGAATAAATCAACATTTGCTTACATCTAAATTATTAGGGGAGCATGTGACTTTGTTTATTGTATAAATTATACGCAAGGTTAAAGCATTAACTGCACAACTGGCTTTGTTCAGCCACCTCACCAGCTCTCCCCCAGATTACCTCTCCCCCAACTAGGAAATAAAGCAATCTCAAACAACTAATTTTGTTTTCCACACAAACCAAATAACAAACGCTGGAAAGCATTAGGATCTGAGGTTGTGGATAACAGCATTGTTTGAGGGAGGATGGAGAGAATCTGGATAGTCAGAGAAAAAAAACCCAAAAAGCCAGGGTCCCAGAAGTCACTCCCATGTACTGGATATGGTGCCTACATGGAGGGACGAGGTGAGCTGGTACCTAATCAGTTAAGTTGTTTAAGGCAACCAACCAAATGAGACAGTGTAATACAAAATCAAAGAAAGCCTTTTGGCTAGGATTTCAGTAGGTAGGGAATCCAAACAATAGTGCAACGTTGGGACCCAAACTTCTTAGTGCCATTATTGATCAGAGAGTTAGATGCAGAGCCTGGAAAATGTACCTGGAAAATGAGTGGTCTATTTAAAAGAAAATAATATTATTTGTTTATTTATTTATTGTCTCCGCACATCACTGTGAATGACTTCTCAGAGCCCATCCATCCACATGTTTAGAAAATAAGGTGGGATTTGGCAACCAGACAACGGACCTTCCCGGTATTGAGACAAACTAGGTGTCAGGTGTCTCACTAAGAGAAAAATCTAATTTAAGTAAACGTCAGTGTTTACTTAAAAGAGGTTATTGATATCATCATCACCATCACCACCACTGTTAAGTAAAAATAATAAGAAAGGCAGCTCCACCAGCGCAAGAAATCCAATTAGGTCAAATCTAACCAAATCAAAATGTCCATCGTTTTATTAAGAATGACGCTCTCAGCCGGGCGGTGGTGGCGCACACCTTTAATCCCAGCACTCGGGAGGCAGAGGCAGGCGGATCTCTGGGAGTTCGAGGCCAGCTTGGTCTACAAGAGCTAGTTCCGGGGCAGGCACGAAAGCTACAGAGAAATCCTGTCTCGAACTCCCACCCCCCCCCCCAAAAAAATGAATGACTCTCTCAGATGGCTTAGTGCATGGCAGGGAGACAGGACAGCAGGAAGCCTAAGCAGACCCGAAAACCACGTGTTTCTCCTCTGGGACCACACTTAAATACCTGTGGGAGTGGTCCTGACACCCCCCATTCCCCCACTCCCCCCACCCCCAAGAGTCAGGACCTGGCATGCTGGGATTCGGAGTCCAGAGCAATGCATCTCCGAGGCCAGGTTGGCTGGGATGGATGCCAGGGGCTGGAGGCTACGCTCCCAACTTAACAACCACTGTCATCACCACCACCATTATCATCTGCTATGCTTTGGATGGAACCTTGGGCTTCGTGAACCCTAGGTTCCACGCTAGGCAAACACTCTACCACTGAGGTAAGTCTCCAGCTCAGAAGGTAATTATTAGTTTTACAAAAGGTCTTTTAAAAAGTATATGTAAAAGATCATCCATTTTGACCTTTTCCATATTGTTTCAGTTAATGTTTAGCATTGATTTTAAATTTTGCTTAAAAAAATATATATATAAATGGATCGATCGTTTGCAGGAGTCACCCAGAGAGTGGAGCCTGGGAAGCAGCCTGGCTTGTGGAGTGCTGGGGATGGGACCCAGGTCTTCAATGCTAGGGAAGCCGTCTATCAACTCTGCTATGTCCTCAGTCCCAATTTACCAAGTATGTATTGCTTTTTTTTCATTGGCTCTTTGACCCTTTTGGGGGTCTACCACCCAGCACCCAAATAAATCACACAGGGAGTCTTATTATTACTTTATGAACACTTGGCCTTAGCTTGTTTCTGGCCAGCTTTTCTTAAATTATCCTTTTTACATTTTGCCTCTGGGTTTTTATCTTTACTATTTCTGAATATCTTTTACTTCTTACTCTGTGTAGCTGGGTGGCTGGCCCCTGATGTCCTCTCCTTTTCTTCTTTCTCCGCCCTCAGCTCTTTTCCTCCTCCTGTTTATTCTCTCTGCCTGGCAGCCCTGCTTAGCCTTTTATTTAATTTTATTTATTTATTTATTTATTTTGCTTTTTCGAGATAGGGTTTCTCTGTGGCTTTGGAGCCTGTCCTGGAACTAGCTCTGTAGACCAGGCTGGTCTCGAACTCACAGAGATCCACCTGCCTCTGTCTCCAGAGTGCTGGGATTAAAGGAGTGTGCCACCATCGCCCGGCTGCTTAGCCTTTCTTTGTCCAGCTTTCAAACTCTTTATTAGACCAAACAGTTGTTTTAGACAGGCAAAGTAGCACAGCTTCCCAGAGTTAAACAAGTACAACACAAAAGAATACACACATCTGTGCATCACTAACACAAATGCTCCAGAGCATAAACAAGTGCAACGCCATCGTAAAAGAATATTCTACAACATGTATAAGTAAACTGTGTTCCATCATCCTGTAAGAAATAGTCTGCACTCATTTTTATTTATTTTTTTATTGTTAAGTCTATATGTGTACATATGAGTGCAGTGCCCCAGGAGACCAGAGCTATTGGCTCCTTTGGAGCTAGAATTTTGGATAGTTGTGAACCTCCTTATGTGGTTACTGGGAACTTGCGAGAACAATATGTAACAGCAGCATGTCAAAGAGAGTTCAGAGGCAGCAAATCAGTTTCACAATTCACCCTCGTGTGATGCTTGGCAGAATATTGGGATTTGTCTGAGCTTGGTTTCCTTGTCTGTGACAGGAGAACAGCACATCAACACGCCAGGAGAGGGAGAGTACTAACAGGCAGGGGAGAAGATTGCTCCAAAGCAGACAAGGGTGGTCGTTCACAATTGACGTTGAATTTTTGATTCCATAACTAGACGAGAGAGAATGTTAAGCCTTAAACAGCCGGGTTTCTGTTGCTGTTGACAAAATATCAGGGAGTTTTAGGGTATGTAGTTAGGTGGCCCTTTTAATCAGAAAACTTTTTCAACCCCGGAGGCTACAAACCTCTTCGAGGGTTTCCCCAGGGAGGAGACAGAAAGACTCAGGGCAGGGGAAGCTGCTTGCAGAGCTGCCATCTGTACAGACTATGGTGCTGCTGTTTGTGTGCCGAAGACCTTCAGCACGAATGGGCACTTAACGCCTGCTCATTCTGTAGGACTAATAATAGCTACTACGAGGGACAGAAGATAGGAAGACAGGAGATACAGGCTGCACAGGGAGAGCAGACCAAGGAGAGAAGCAAAGCAGAATTGAGACCTGCCAGCTCCTCAACAAGACACCTTTGAATGCCAGCAGGGATATTCAAAAATTTCATTTTCTCCAACACTTTTATTACCATATATTGGACAAAATAATGGTGCCATTCATTGTGACATTTGCATAAAGCAAATATTGTACTTTGACCGTATTCATTCCTATCACCTTCTTTTGTTTCCACTTCCCTTAACATTCTCCTAGCCCCGAGGCGGTGGTGCACACCTTTAATCCCAGCACTAAGGAGGTAGAGGCAGATGGATCTCTGTGAGTTCAACTAGCCTGGTCTACAGAGCCAGCTCAAGGACAGCCAGGGCTTTACTGAGAAACCCTGTCTAGGAAAAACAAAGAAAAGCCCTACCCTCTTCTACTTTCATGTCTTTTTCTTCTCCACATGTGAGAGTAAGCAGGCTTCTTTCTGAGTTGACTTTCTCTTACATTCCCGTGTATCCATGGATGAGTACCTATGCTGATTTTATAACTTGGCTGTTGTGAACCATGTGGCACTAAACACTGGTGTGTGGCTCTCTGACAATTCCTTTGTTTGTGTACCAAGGAGTGGATCATATATCATTCCAGTTTTTTAAAATATTTATTTATTTATTATGCATACACCATTCTGTGTGTATGCCTGTAGGCCAGAAGAGGGCATAAGATCTCATTTCAGATGGTTGTGAGCCACCATGTGGTTGCTGGGAATTGAACTCAGGACTTTTGGAAGAGCAGGCAATGCTCTTAGCTGCTGAGCCATCTCTCCACCTTCCAGTTTTATTTTTGAGCAGCCTCTATAGTGATTTCCATATGACTGTGCTAATTTTCTCTCTCACTGACCATGCATAAAGGATCGCATCTTATCTGCCTCACCAGCATTTCCAGCATTTGCTTTCTTTTTCTCTTTTCTTTTTGTTGTTGTTGTTGTTTTTCAAGACAAGGTTTCTCTGTGTAGCTGTGGAGCCTGTCAACTCACTCTGTAGTCCATGCTGGCCTCGAACTCACGGAGATTCGTCAGCCTCTGCCTCCTGAGTGCTGGGATTAAAGGCGTGTGCCATTACCACCTGGCCCAGCATTTGCTTCTTTGATGTAGGCATTCTAACGGGACTGAAATGATGTTTACTCTTTGAACTCATTATATATTGTGGCTTTGACCTCCCCATGAGATGGAGAGCTGCAAAATAATTGCTCGCATTATGTGTGCCGTCTCTATTCTTAAAGAGTTTTCTACGTTGTGTGTGGAAGCTTTTTAATGTAATAAAATCCCCTTTGTCTATTTCATCATTTCCTGAACTATTAGACTTTTCCAAAAATTTCTTTCCTATACCCAACTCGTGAAGTATTTCCCTCATTTTAGTGGTTTCAGACTTCATTATAAAGTCTGTGATCCACTTTATGTTGCTTTTGTTACTAGGAAAGGAAAGGATGGAGTTTTATTGTTCTCCACATGGACAGCCAGTTTCTCTAGCACCATTTGTTGAAGCTGTTTTTGCTTCAATGTGTGCTTAAGCACTTTATCTTGTTGGAGGTTGCTTGTTAGTTTCCTGATCATTTAGACCCGAAATAATCACACAGAAACTATATTATTTAAATCACTGCATGGCCAATCACTTAAGTGCATTGCTAGCTAGCTCTTACATCTAGAATTAACCCATTTCCATTATTTTATATTTTACCACAAGGCTTGTGGCCTACTGGCAAGGTTTCCGCTGGCAGCTCATGTCTTTCCCCTCTGGTGGTTACATGGCATCCCCTTGACTCTGCCTACTTTCTCTCTATATGTATCTCTTCCAGCCTGGCTATATTCTGTTAAGCCATTGGCCGAAAGCAGCTTCTTTATTAACCAATAAAAGCAACACATGTACATATACAGAAAGACTTCTCACATTATTTTCCCTTTTCTGTTAAAAAGGAAGGTTTTTAACTTTAACATAATAAAATCACATACAACAAAACAGGGACCAAGCAAGAATTACAGTTACAACATTTATATCTACTTTATTTTTTATCATAACTAAGGAAAACTATAACAATCTATTCTTCAACTCTATCAAAGATTCCAGAAGGATATAATATTACCTAAGTAAATAGGAAGTACACTGTCAGCAACTTTCAAAACTCTAGAATTGGCAGAGACATCTCACTACCTGGACAGTCACCCAAAGTTCTTCTGTACCATTGCAGCATCCATCTACAGCCTACAGGCCCATAGTGTCTGGCAGACTGTTCCACAAAGCAGGGAATTTCAAAGACTGTTCCATCTATATTGGCAGTTTGTCAGTCACTTTTTTTCTGTGTCCTGCAGAATGTCTAGCAGACTCTTTCATGAAGAAGGAATCACAAAGGACAGTCTCACCTCCTTTAGGTAATTTCAGCGGTCATTTTTTTGGTGGGTCCTGCATGTCCAGTTTATGCAGCATAACATCAAACAGTTCAGGCAAGAGCAGTTTCTTGCCCAAATGGCTAACAAGCTCCAGTTGGACCTTCTTCCATGCCCATCTTCCTTTTGAAGTAATTGGTGCTGCCCGGAGCAGATGTGTCTCACTGTCATGAAATGTCTTAAACACTTAAAACATTTTAAATGTCATATTCTGAAGGTCTTTGAAAGATTTGAAAAATACCTATCTAACTGAAATATATCTTTTTTTTAAATGATTTTATTTATTATGTATACAACAGTCTGCCTCCCTGTATGCCTGTAGGCCAGAAGAGGGCGTCAGATCTCATTACAGATGGTTTTGAGCCACCATGTGGTTGCTGGGAATTGAACTCAGAACCTCTGGAAGAACAGTCAGTGCTCTTAACTGCTGAGCCATCCCTCCAGCCCTGAAATATATCTTTTGTTATTTTGAGACAGGGTTTCTCTGTAGCTTTGGAGCCTGTCCTGGAACTAGCTCTTGTAGACCAGGCTGACCTCGAACTCACAGAGATCTTCCTTTCTGCCCCTGAGTTCTGGGATTAAAGGCGTTCCACACCACCACCACCTGGCTTAGATTTAATTTTTAGTTGCACTTCCAGGAGCGGAGTTACATGTATTACAAAGTACTGGAATTTTGAATCTTGGAAAATAAAATTCCATATTGTGTCCCATGTCTACATACTAGACACAGGTCTCTAATATCCATTTGCTCTCTTTATGATGAGATGATTCCCCAAATTCTTTTCGAGAAACTCCCCTCTCCTTTTCTGAGAGTCAGTGGGGTTTAAACAGTTTCTCCAATTGATTATCTTAGACACTCAACAACAAACAAGTTCCCCTGCCTTTTTATCTTTGTTCTTTCCTCAGTGTGCAGTCAAACTGTGGTGTGATTGTTAGAATTCTGTTGTCTTACACCATGAGATGAGGGCTCATCTTCAGAAAGGTTGGAGTTGTTGTTACCGGACATTTTAGGGTCAGAGGCTGAACTCTGGCAGTCCCAATAAGCTAGGACTGGTTTACCCCAGTGGCTTAAGTCCACCCAATGTGTCAATTGGAGGGACAAAGAATACTGAAAAACAGAGAAGGGTGATTTGTTCAATGCGGTCACATTGGGAAGACTAGGGACAGATAACAGTAGTCAGGGGTACTGACCCACGGTTTGAGTTTCCAGAGAATGTGAGCACTATGACTAACTAAGTAGTCATAGTCAAGATGTGGGCTTGTCTCAGCTCATCATTGTCTCAGCTCCCTCTCTCCTCGAGGAGGTCTGGTAAAGATGCATGAAACTGTGTGAAATCTCTGTCCGACGGCCAGGATCATTTTCTGGCATCAAGCTTCAGCCTTCCCTTCTCCCAACATGAGATTTCTGGAGAGAGTTTTATTCATTGGAGATTATTACTTCAATAGTTTGATCATCTAAGGGAAGGACATAAATGTTTCTAGAATATCTCTCTTCCTGCCTGTCCCGTGTTCCCAGGCCTTCCGAGAACAAGCTATCTCACAGCGATAGTTTGATACGTCTGGTTCACATGCCTTCTTGCTTTTGGGACAGACCTCTCTCTTGCTGAAGTCACTGTTGTGTGTTTGTTAGCAGTGAACCTAATTCTCCCAATAATTCCTGATCCTTGGGAATGTTTTTTTAAGAGATATTCGATTAGTTCCTCAAGAACTTGCTATTGTGAAACAGAAAGCGAGGACTGTCGATGTATGCAAAGTCCACAGAATGTAAATCTACTCTTTGATACATGTAACATAAAGAATGGTCTCAACATTCCACTTAAACTCAACTCAAGGAGAAATGACTGACTTCGTCATGAGGACCAAACGCTGGGCCAAGGGGTCTTGTGATAATGAAGGCATAAATTCACTTTATTTGCTTGTCTTAAAAAATGTATTACTAAAGTTGACGGACTAGATGCACTGCATATGAGTACAAGTGAGGGGGTGAGTGCACATGGCATCTTTGTGTATGGAGTCAGATCTTAATCTTTTATTAGATATTTGAGTTGCAAATATCTTCTCCCATTCCCCACTGCCTTTTCATTTTGTTGATTGTTTCTTTTGCTGCACAGAGGCTTTTTAAAAATGTAATTTCACTTCATTCTTTTATTGCTTATGTTTAGCTTCATATCCAAGAAATTGTCACTGGAGCCCACATAAAGATTTTTCCTCTGCTTTCTTCTGGGACTTTTTAATTTCAGTCTTGTAGTTAACCTCTTAATTTCTCTTGACCTGATTTTTTAAAATTATGTTTGATAAGCTTGTCCAATTTTATTCTTTTTTATGTGGATACCCAAATTTTCCTAGCAGTATCTAGTGAAGAAATTGTTTCTCCCTGTTGTTTAGTCTCCCCATTGTTGACACTTGTCAATGAGCACTTGACCATCCATGCATGGTCTGAGTTCTCCACCCTGTGACAAGGGTCTATCTGTCTGCTTTTTATGTCAACCCCATACCATGCTGTTTTGATAATGGTAGCTTTGTGACAATTATCACCAGCAAGTGTGATGCCTCAATTTTGGTCTTTTGTGGCATTGTTTTCGAAGGGAGTATCGTTTTGAGACAAGATCTCAAGTAGCTCTGATCAGCCCTGAGCTCTTGGTCTTCTTGCTCTGTTTCCTAAGTTCTGGGATTCTAGATTCATCATACCTGGCTTCCGTTTTATTCTTGATAAAGGTGAAAATGTAATAGACAAATTTAAGTTTTTGTAACAAGTCAATTAAACAATGCATTGAAAGAGAAGATTCTGGGGTATTCTGTAGAGGAATGAGAACCAAGGGACAATGTGTATTGTTGCAGTCCATGTTGTTCAAGGCGATATGGATCTTACCTAAGGATGGCCCCCTCACAGTCGCCATGGTGCATACTCTATGAACGCTGATGCCAGTGGACCTCTTGGAACCCGATGGACTCAACTTCACTCATCTTAACAGAAGTATTTCATGTTGCCGGGTGAATAGGGAAGAAATCAAGTATTTTTCAGCTTTAAAATTGAGGCATTTTAAAAGTTCTGATGTGGTGGAGGATGATTTTGATCCCAGTATTTGTGAGGCAAAGGCAAATGGTTCTCTGTGAGTTCAAGGCAAAGCAAAAGCAAAAAGCCAAACCGGGAGTTGGAGAGATGGCTGAGCATGTAGGAGAGGACCCTAGTGCCGGTCCACCATTCACACTGGGAAGCTGTGACTCCAGCTCCTGGGGTCTCACACCTCTGACCTCCATAGGCATCTGCACTCATGTGCACATCCTGCACACCTATACACATAATGAAAACAAACTCTAAAGAAAGGTAAAAATGGGAAGGTAAAAATTAGTAAAGAGCTGGGCAGTGGTGGTATACGTCTTTACTTCTAGCACTTGGGAGGCAGAGGCAGGTCAATCTCTATGAGTTGAGGCCAGCTTGCTCTAAAAAGTAAGTTCTATCACAGACTCCAAAGTTACATAGAGAAACCCTGTCTTGAAAAACCAAAACCAAACCAAAACAAACAACAACAACCAAAACAATAAAAAACAAAAAGCAAAATAAAACCCCCAAATCAAAAACAACAAACAAAAAACAAAGATAAAATTAGGAAGCATAATGTATTATATAATGTCTGAATAATTTTGAATTAGTAATTTCCTAGTAGTAATAGTAGTAGTGAGAGTAGAAAATGGGATTAGGAACCAGCAAGATAGATCTGCAGGTGGAGGAGCTTGCCAAAAAAATTCTGGTCACCTGAATTCAATCTTCAGGACCCACATGTTAGAAGGAGATTCCTGTAAGCTGTCCTCTGTACACACACACACACACACACACACACACGCACGCACGCACGCACGCACGCACATGCACACACACTGCAAGTTAGGGGGAAGAATAATTTCTTCGCTTGGCAAATGTTCCTATTCCAACATGCGTAAAAATTCTCAGGAAGAAATATGTGTTCTGCCAAACATGGTGAATGCAGAGAAAGGGAAACAAGATAAGATAAATGGATCATTTGCTTCACCCTGAAATTTAGTGCCTTAAAACCACAGCCGTCCTCAGTGGCTTCAAATAGTGTAATTGCCAGTGTGGTCTGGCAGTTTAGGCTGGACTCAGCTGGGCAGTTTCGCTTTTATCTTTTCCATCATCTGTTGTAAACACTGGGTTTGACTAGGTAGGTTGACTTCTTAAGAATTAGAAACACCCAAGTTAACTAGAATAGTCACCATTCTGTGGGGGAGCAGAACCAATAGAAAGGGCACCCTATACATGGGGATTGACGAGACTGGCTTACGTGATCGGAGTGTATCCAGAAGTGACTGTCAGCACTCTGGAGAGGCTGAGAATCATCCATTAGCAGCCCAGTCCAGATGCTTCAGCAGTGTCGGCCTGGGGCTGAAGATCCGAAGGATGCCTGAGAGCTGCTGATCTTCTGCCCACACTGGAAGGTGGCCGAGAAGCTGGGTTCTGATGGCAGCGATAACACAGGGTAGACACACTCACCAGCAAGGAGAGTGCACAGGTAAGGAAGCAGCCCGGCTTTCCAGGGACCTCTGCCTGCGCTGCCTCCAGACAAGGCTGCCTGCTCTTGGGGGAGGGGCTAATCCTTTTAATTAATTCATCCTGGAAACACCTTCATAGGCTCACTCAGCCTTGGGTGTCTTAGTTGATTCCAGATCCAATCTAGTTGACAATCAACCTTAGTCCACAAACAGCCTAAGAATTAACCCTAGTGTAAGACTGCTTAGTCTTCAACTATTGATATAAGCAGGCTGCAGGGCTAGCCCTTCAGATGGGATGAACGGAAGCTATCAAAAGAAATAGAAAAGAAAGAAGTGTGGCCATGTTTCATTTAATCTACCATCATGGAAAAGATGCTGAGGGAGGAGGTATTCGATTTGTTGCTGAGCTAATGGAAAAAGGAGGAAGAATAAAATAAAAGGATACAGGCAAGGGAGAAAAGAGGGCATCACAGAGCGACGCATGCTTAAAATGTGATACAAATAGCAATAGGGAAGCCCAGAAGGCCCTTAAGCAAGACAGAAGTGTGGATGAAGCAGAGGGCACGTATAAGCATCCCGAGTTACGGGAGACTCGTAGCTGAGGGCCTACCAAGATAAGTAGAGCGTTTGTGTCTCTGGGTTTCTGAGTTAATGATGCCAGCAGTCTCTGGACTAGCCAAATTGTGGTGGATTTATTATTTACATTACAACTCCATTTAAAAATGAAAACTCAGGCTCCCGTCTCCAGTGCTTCAAAAATCCCATTGAACATGCTGTAGAATTTTATATCCAGTAACAGGATGCAATTTCCCTATCAAATACAATTGCTGTTTGTTTTCTGAGCTCTGTATTGTTATGGAAATTTCAGCTTATCAGCTGGAGTAGAGTTTAATGAAAGGAGAAGGCCAGAGCGTGTTTTCTGTTGTCTACCTAGTGTTCGGCTTCACTTTCTTTTTAATGCTATATTGCTTTATGCTAACAATACATCTTTTCAAATACCATGTAACTTGATTCATAGGAAGAAAGCAAAGAAAAAAAAAGATTCTCTGGTGGGAATGTGAGTGGACAGAGAGAACTCAACAAGGGAGTATCTTGGTGGGGCTTGGTTGCATCACTTTCTCCTGCCTGCTTGACGTTACATTGCTGAAAACAAGTTAGGGGTTGTTGTTTTGCCGATTTCCTCAGAGTATGTGTGACTTTGTTCCAAGAGACCATTTGACGGCAATGGCATTCACCGCGTATGTGCTGTGTAACGCTGGGAGCAAACCCACTTTCCAGGAGCAGTTTAGAGATGTCTTTTGACATTTCTTTTTTTAAAGATTTATTTATTTATTATGTATACAGTATTCTCAGTATTCTGCCTGCAGGCCAGAAGAGGGCACAGATCTCATTACAGATGGTTGTGAGCCACCATGTGGTTGCTGGGAATTGAACTCAGGACCTTTAGAAGAGCAGGTGATGCTCTTAACCACTGAGCCATCTCTCCAGCCCGCCTTTTGACATTTTTTCCCCTTTTCTTTTTAAAATGTACTGCAGTGTGACAACAGCAGGTACCCAAATCCTGTCAGGAAATAACGCAGTTTCTGAGCTTGGCTTCTGCCCTAACGAAGTTGCGGGGTGTATGTCACCAGCTTGGAGATGAGGTAATAGCTGCACGCTTGGAAAAAGATGCCAAGCTGGAGTCCAGAAGTTCCTCTTTTCTCTTGATGTTCTCCTGCTTTCCTCTCCCTTTTCTCGTTTTCATTTGTTGTCTCAAGCTTGCTGGGCTCTGGACTCTTCGGGCAAGAAAGCAGGCTCGGCTAGAAAAGCAAGGACAATACGTGTCAGAGAGTCTTTCTCTCCTTATAGGCAGGCTCAGAGAAGAGTTCATTTAGCCCCAAAACGCTAGAGAAATGGTTATTTTTGTCAAATAACATTTAAAGAATGGGTGCAGGGCTTTATTATAAAGCCACAGCGATGACGCTAGAGCCTAACCGGATGACCCTAGGTTGTACCTTGTCCCAGCTACACGTCAATCAGTGGTAGTTTAGTTGTGTCTCCTAAGACTGTGGCAAAACCCGAATTCATAATCTACCTGATGCATAGCGCTTGGCTCACAGTGATTGCTCAGCGTTGACGTCTCTCACTGGCATCATCAGCATCACTGAGATGGCTTAGCCTCCTTACATCCGTTTTCTTAGCCTGATATTTAAGGCCAGCTCCAGTACGCTGGCTGCTCATTCTCTATATATCGACAAGTAGGTGCTAAGCAGGCAGTAGGTCTTCAGTAAGTTCTGGAGAAATATGGGAGTGAATTAATCTATCAATCATACTGTAGCTGTGGCGGCCTCTGCGGTGTGTGTGTGTGTGTGTGTGTGTGTGTGTGTGTGTGCGCGCGCGCGTACGCGAGCGTTAAAGGAAGATTTTACCTATGAAAGCCGATAACTGCTTTTCATAACACACAAAAGCCTGGCCACTAAGAGCGCCTTTGTACCGAGGGTTTATTTATGTGTTCCTTTGAAAAATCCTAAGTGGACACCCAATAACAGGTGGAACTGCTTTAAGGCATGCTGGGCCTCATTGCATTATCTGTCTTACCTCTCCAGGCTGCCTTGGAGGTCCCCCTTGGAATCCAAGGCTCAGAAGGGCTCAAGGCGAAACAACTGCCCACAGGAATCATTAAAATGAATGCCTCCCCTCTTTGGCTGTTTTAATAATGCTTAAAAATAAAAAAGGGCAACATCCAAAGTCCAAACTAGATTTCGGCAGAAGATGCGTCCAGTAACTTCATAATACCAACCTGGCTGCCAGTTCGCCCTGGTTTGCAGGAAATCCTAGCATTATAAAGCAGGGAAGCTTGCGTGGAAACTCATTGACTCCTCTGTTTCCACACTCTAGTCTCTAACACCCTGCATCCCAAGGCATCCTGGGGGGTTGTCTTTTTGCTAATGATGCATCTTCTTAGTGCCCTCAATTACACGATCTCCTCTGGCTTTTAGTGACCCCTCTCCTCTCCTTGTTCAAATCCTGCATGTCTTTCAAGTCCTAAGACAAATTCTCCCTCTTCTAGCATTCGGTTCCCTACAAGTCTCTGCCTGATTTAGACCCACAGGGGCAGCATTTAATTGTTCCGTGTTCGCTTTGTCTTCCTAAATAGGTCACCACATCCTGGAGGGCAGAGACTGTGCTGTGGTCCTCCCTGTTTCTTATCAGAAAGGCTCCAAGTGATAGATACATAGTAGATGCTGATTAAATAAGTGTGGGTTGATTTCCTGCAAAGAGCTAACTGTAAACTAAAGTTAATGTGTGAAACAAATCAGTGTGTGTGTGTGCGCACGCATGCATACTTGTGTGTGGTGGTGGTGGTGGTGGTGGTGAAGACCTGAATCTCCCTTTGGGAACATCTCTTGTGGGGATGCAGGAAACTCCTCAAAGAGCCTTTTCAGCTGAAGTTCTGAGAATGCCTCTCTAGTGAGCCATCACGTGGGGGTGGTGTCAAGTGTTCTTTCCTGGATTCTGTGGTTGGCGTAGATCTTCCAGTGTCCAGAGAACAGGGCTTTGAGGGTACTGGGCTAGGTGATTTTTTTATTTTTTTTTATTTTTGAGACAGGGTTTCTCCGTAGCTTTTGGTTCCTGTCCTGGAACTAGCTCTTGTAGACCAGGCTGGCCTCGAACTCACGGAGATCCGCCTGCCTTTGCCTCCGGAGTGCTGGGATTAAAGGTGTGCGCCACCACCGCCCAGCGGTAGGTGATAAATTGAAGAATGTTGCGTTTGTGCGCTCAGGGAATTTGGGGACTTTCTGAGGACTGATCCCAGCCTCTCTGCACACTGGGCAAGAGTGTACCTCTGATTCCACACAGCCTCTCTGCACACTGGGCAAGTGTGTACCTCCGATTCCACGCAGCCTCTCTGCACACTGGGCAAGTGTGTGCCCCCGATTCCACGCAGCCTCTCTGTTCATTCACATCACACCCCTATATTAATGTTTACTATTGTCCCACAAGGCTCGGTGAAGAGAGATTTAACAAAGAGAGAGGAAATTGGGGAGCAGACTCTTTAGGGGTAACAGTTAGATGGGGGAGCTGCTAAGCAGAGGTGACAGGTGATTGAGAATCAGCCTGAGCCCCCATATCTCACCTTTTCATAGTTGACTAAATTTCGAGGGTCCTTCTTAGGGCAGAGACTGGATAGGGCTCCCCTGAGCAGTCTTCATATGATTAAAGCTTCAGGGCTCCAAGAGGAAGCAAAAGCAGGCAAGGACTCCCAGCAGGGCAGAGTAAATGGTGCAGGAGGAGAAGGCTACTTCCTCCATTTTCCAGAGCCAAGAATGAGTAGGTAGAAGTCTTTGTGCATCGACCCCCCACCCGCCATCCTCCCCACCCACACCCTCCTCCCCCTCCCCCCACCCCTGCCACACATTTGATGATGGCATAGCCAAGGCCACAACTGCAAGCGTTGGGATCACTGCTAGGATGCACATGTATCTGACAGCTCAGCAACCACCCTGTCACCAGGGAGCAGTATGCGCTGTCATTCAAAAATTTGAGGCAGGGGCCGACTGCCTTGCTTGAGTTATTTGAACAAAGATAGGATCATATAGTCATTCGGCTGAGCAGCAATTGGAGTGAAAAGGGAACAATTCTTAGGTCTACGGAAATCAATGGTTACCCCCTGCACTCCCATACAAACAGACTCAACTCTAGTCTTAGATCTGTGGAAATCAGTGGTTACCCCCATGTCCCCACACAAACAGAGTCAACTCTAGTCTTAGATCTGTGGTTACCCCCGTACCACCACCACACAAACAGAGTCAACTCTAGTCTTAGGAGATGCTGGTGAAAAAGCTGTGTACCTTGGCTGCCCATTGAGCATGAGTTACCTTGGAAGTAAAGATACTTCGGTTATTTATAAGAAGGGATTTGTAATGTATAAATGGTGTTTTCATCTCTATTCTGGTTCCAAAGTACTTCCCTTTGTAAAATTGTTTTTTTTAAAAAAATATTTATTTATTTATTTATTATGCATACAATATTCTGTCTGTGTGTCTGGCTGCAGCCAGAAGAGGGCATCATATCTCATTTCAGAAGGTTGTGAGCCACCATGTGGTTGCTGGGAATTGAACTCAGGACCTCTGGAAGAGCAGGCAATGCTCTTAGCTGCTGAGCCATCTCTCCAGTCCCTGTAAAATTGTTTTTTACAAAGTCTGTTCTCTAAATTTTTATTAGATTTTTGAGTGTGTGTGTGTGTGTGTGTGTGTGTGTGTGTGTGTGTGCTATTGCTGCTACTGTTTTACTCTTTGTTCTTTGAGGGGTTCACTACCCAGTTTCCAAATAAATCCCGCAGAGCTTTATATTTTCTTATGAATGCCTAGTCTTAGTTTGGCTTGTTTCTAGTCAGCTTTTCTTAACTTAAATTATCCTGTCTATCTTTTGCCTCTGGGCTTTTACCTTTTTCTATTTCTGTGTACCTTTTCCTTTCCTTCTTATTCTGTATGTGGCTGTGTGACTGGCCCCCAGCATCCTCCTCTCCTTTCCTCACTCCTCCATCTCTTCCCAGATTTCTTCTGTTTATTCTCTCTGCCAACTCAGTCTATTCTTTCTTCAGCTCTTCATTAGACCAATCGTGTGTTTTAGACAGGCACAGTAACACAGCTTCACAGAGTTAAACAAATGCAACATAAAAGAATGCAACACATCTTTGCATCATTAAACAAATGTTCACAGCATAAACAAATGTAACACATTTTCAACTAATATTCTATAACATATGTGTGTGTGAGTATGCACATGTTTGCATGTGTATTTGCATGTGCGTTTGCAGGTGCTTTTGCTACATGGAGTTCAGAGGATAACTTGAAGGAAGGAATTGTTTCCATGTGGTTCCTGAAGGCAGTTGTCAGTTTTGGCAGCAAATGCCTTTACCTGCTGAACGATTTTACGTGACCTGTAAAGTAACTATAATGACTGGTCATTGAGATGGCTTCCTGGGTAAAGGTGCTGACTGCCAAACTTAAATCCGCGTTTGATTCTCCAGAACCCACATGGTGAAAGGACAAACTACAACCTGCAGCTTGTCCTTTGACCTCACACATATGCTTTGGTACTTGTATGCCCCTCCACCACATAAATAAATGTTTAGAGAAGTATAATGACATGTATAAATAATTACATGCTTTTTAAAAATAAACAACTGTCTCTACTTTTATCTTTTGTCTTGGATTTTTGGTCTTCATTCCTGCTTAAACTTTTTCAAGATGGTTTCTGTGTTTCTTTTTGGGGGACAGCTTTATCTCTTGGAATGAATGTCAAGCAGAAGGTCTTAAATGTTCTGAAGCCATCAATGTTTTACAGGTATCCCTACGGAGATAATGACAGTTAGGATGCATTTCTGTGTGTGTGCGTGTGTGTGCATGTGTATGTGTGTGCATGTGTGTGTGTGCAGGTGTGTGTGCATGTGTGTGTGTATGTGCAGGTGTATGTGCGTGTATGTGTGTATACAGTTGTGTGTACATGTAGGTATGTGTGTGTGTGCAGGTGTGTGCATGTGTGTGTGTGCATGTGTGTGTACATGTGTGTGTGTGCATGTGCAGGTGTGTGCGCTTTTCTCCTGTGTCTGGGTGCACATGTCCACACGCATGTGGAGGACAGAGATCAATCGTGAGTATATTTCCTCAGGCGTCACCACCTTGCTTTTTGAGAGAAGGTCCCTCATTTTGACCCCAGACTTGCTGTTAAGGTAGGCTGGCTGGCCATGGAGCTCCTGGGATCTGCTGCTTTGTTTCCCCAGGAATCATGAGCATACACTGCCTCTCTGTTCTTTTCTTCATTGGTTCTGGGATTGAATTAAGGTCCTCACTCTAGCACAGCCAGTACATTACTGATGGGATGATCTCTCTAGCCAGTAAGACATGTTAAAAAGATATGTATATATTTTTTATTGTGTTTCTGGGGGCATATCAGTGCAGGTTCTGACAGGCCAGAGGTAGTAGATGCCCTGGAACTGGAGTTAGAGGTAGTTGTGAGCCACCAAACGTGGATGCTGGAAGTTGAACTTGCGTCCTCTAGAAGAGCAATAAGTACTCTTAACATTAACTTCTGAGCTCTGGGTCCAGATGTCCCTGCCCTTCACAACCTTTTGCCCAAGACATTTTTTTCTTAAATTTTTTATGGTTTATTTAACTTTATTTTATGTGCATTGGTGTGAAGGTGTCAGATCCCCTGGAACTGGATCTTCAGACAGTTGTGAGCTGCCATGTGGGTGCTGGGAATTGAACCCGGGTCCTCAGGAAGAGCAGTCAGTGCTCTTAACCGCTGAGCTATTTCTCCAGCCCCCTGCCCAAGACATTTTTGATGCAAAAAGACAACTGACATTTGGGTGACTGGAAATACAGTGAGCTGCTTTTCCTGGGTTCCCAGAAGATGCTCATAGCAGGGAATATGCTGGCAAAGTGTGTGGTTTTGTTTCACTCATGATTGGCAATTCAGCTATCCGTGCGGGCAACTCTCAAATGGTAGACACTCTGGCATATGACTTTCCCCCACTACCTGAGAAGAAAGAGGGCTGGGAAGAGTGGGATAAAACCCATTATGTGGTGAACAGATGGACGGTGGGGGTACAGGGGAGACCCCAGCCTCAGCCACACTCCCATATGATTTGGGATCTTGCAGACACTGCAGTGTGGTTTGTGGACCTCAAGACCATCTCTGAGGGTTGTGAGGCTTCAAACATTTAATACTGTGAGGTTGGGTTTTCTTCAGACACAATTAAAACAACATAATGAAGCAAATTGAATAGAGAAGCAGATATGAGAAGCTAAGTACCTTTTATTATGACAAATGTTAGAGAGGCTGAAAACAGGACACAGTGCTTGCTCCGCATCTACTTTTCCTTTATTTTGGGAGCAGTTTCTTGTGGTCATTACAAAACAAAAATGTCATTTATGTTACCTATGATTTTATGCTAGCATGTAGCAAATTCATGTTCTGATTAAAAGAGATGGCTGTATGAATGCTTTAAAATATTTTGTTTTAATTTACTATTGTCCTTGGAATAGGTAAATATAAGCAACAGAAACACTGGATCTTGAGGGTTCCTGCCAACTCAAAAGAGTGGAGAAGAGTGCCTAGGCTGAGTGTCTGGGATACTCTGCCCCAGAGGACAGAAGAGTCATGAAATATCCCTGAAGCTGTGATCCGTGGGGAAGGCAGCCCACTTCATGCTCAAGGTGAGTCTAGAAGGATCATTTGCACCAAACAAACAACATGGTTCTTCCTTCCTCCAGTTCCAGCGCCCAGGGGAAGCAGGCTGCAGGCTTACCAGGTAATTCTCTTCCTCTATCTCCCGTGTCTTTTGATCGAGTCTTTTTCTTCCTTATTGACTTGTCTGCAGTGACACAGGCACCTTTCTGTCTTCCTTCTTCCTGCAGGTGTCTAGGTGAAGGACTTCACGGTCCCCTGGACAATGTGAGCAGGGAGCCATGTATTTAGTGCAGACCTACAGTCCAGGGAAGAAAAATGAAGACCGTGGTTTGCTCTTTGTTTTTGACTGTCCCAGAATGAATGTAACTAAACAGTCAGAGTTTCCTGGGGATGTATGTGACTCAGTTGCTAGGCCATTTGCCTACGGTGCACAAAACCTTATTCTATCCTCAATGCTGCATAAACCCTAGTGGTGTATTCCTGTAATTCTAGCACTGGGGTGGGGTGGGAGACAGTAGGATCAAGTTCAAGGTTCTCCTTGATCTTGTAGCAACTTCAAGGCCATCCTGGTCTACAAGAGATCCTTCCTTGGAAAAAAAAAAAAACAGTACAAAACAAAACCCAAACAGTTAAGGTATTAACTCAGTCCTTAAAACGAGCAATTGCAGACTACTGCAATAAAAAATGCAAAGGAAAAGGACCTCATTAGAAATGTCTGCTTCTGGCCACTCACTTTCTTTTCTCCCTACACTTTGTAGCTAGGGGTTCTCCCTAGGCAAGCCCTGCAAGGGTAGAGCCTACCTTGAAGAAAGAGGCTTTCTTCTGCAGACACGTGTTCTTGC
Source organism: Microtus oregoni (assembly GCF_018167655.1). Classification (NCBI taxonomy): domain Eukaryota; kingdom Metazoa; phylum Chordata; class Mammalia; order Rodentia; family Cricetidae; genus Microtus; species Microtus oregoni. The sequence continues at coordinate 37,517,858 of NW_024543070.1, read as the reverse complement.
AAATCCCCAGTCCTTCCCTACAGCAGGCTACCCCATCCAGAAGAGCCTGTCATTGGGTAGACTCTGACAGTGGAGAGGCAGGAACTGGGACAGCAGCTTTTTTCCTGTCCCGATGGCACAGTAGCATCACGGCGGGTGTCCCAGAGTCCTCCCCATCTTCTGTTTCTTGCGTAGTTGACTTTCCTGCAGGCTAATTCTCGTCCACGCAGCAGGCTTCCTAGGGCAACATTTCTGCAGTTGAAGGGCCTCTCTTCTTACCCCAACCAGGCACAACTCTCTGGTGAGCCTCAGGGTCCTACACTTTCCATTTCTAGAGTGGTTAAAAAAGAATATTTTCTGTGGGGAGCAGGGGACAACACTCAATTCTTTTCTCACTCTGAATCAAGGTCTGAAGATAGATTGTGTGGGGTGACCACATCATTTGGGGACCCAAACTGAAACTTTTTGAGTGAGTAAAGCTCTAGAAAAGAATTTCCTCCCATATGATGAGGACACTGGGATTGCCTTTCCATTCCTCTCACAAGGTGCATGGCCTTTGTAGGGCAGTGTCTGGGTCCTGCTTCTGAATCAGTTTCCTCTTTATTTTCTGGCAAGAAGATCTAGAAAACTCTCACGCAAATTTCACTCCCCAAATCAAGACAGTAATTTACATCTATATGACTCATATCACATGTGGGACAGGGTTTCATATATTTCATATTTGTTATTTTATTCAATCATCAACATCTCTATGGTCTGTTTTATTCTCATTTTACATCAGCGAAAGCAAGAACACAGTGTGCATGTGTGTATGTGTCTATATGTATATGTGTGTGTATTTGTATGTATGTGTGTAAGTGTATATGTGTGTAAATATATGTGTATTTGTGTGTATATGTATGTAAATGTATATGTGTATTTGTGTGCATGTGTATATATGTGTGTATATATATGCGTGTGTGCATGTGTGTGTATGCATGTATGTGTGTGTATAACACTTGAGGTGTTGTTTTGTCTAAGGTTGCAGAGCTCATAGGCATCAGAGACAGGATCTAAATCTAGGAGACTCTGGGTGCTAGTTTGTGTAAATACTGATTTTTCCCCCCATCATCCTGCAGTCTTATGTCTTAGTTCAGCCAACATTTATCTAAAACTTTCTGTGTGGTGAGTAGTGACAACACCAAGTGATGGACACATGTCGCTCTTGCGGACACACCAGGAGTCATGACCAGACAGTTCCATCTATACTGGGAAAGCATCCGCAGGGTCTGCTGGAGGGAAGGCTGCTTATATCCCTACTTGCCAGTCAGGTTTATATTCAGTTCCTAAGTTATCCACCTGCATGTCCTCCATTCAAGTATCTCAGTCCTCAGCTCTCTGACTTTCTTATAAAATGTGTTGTCTATTGAACCTATAATTAAATCTTCCCATCAGAGGAGGTGAGTCCACTGTGATGTGCATCGTGAGTCTGCCTAAGAAATACCCTGAGTAGACAGTGGGAGTCAATTGTACGGAGCAGGTTGCTGGCCTCATTGCCTGCCATATGCTGTGACCTCCCTCACATTTGAGGCCGAGATAACTTTGCAGAGAAAAAAGAAGTAGAGTCTCCAGGGACACAATCTTTGCAATATACTCCCTCACGAGGTGTGGCATCTATGATCACTTATGCAATTTTGACCCCTTAGTAAGCTTTTCTCTAAGAATCACTGATGTTGAAACAGGCATTCCCAGAGAACAAGGAGAAGGGTTTAATCCTGGTGCGGTCACAGGGATTTTATTTTTTCATTGTTGGCATGAGCATCCCCATGAGACACAGAGTTCTTTGTTCAGCACATCAGGGTTGTGTACAGGCTAAGGAAAGGCTGATGAGGTATTCAGTGCTCTGAGCAGGGGTATGGGGGGGCGGTCCTCATGAGAAAGAAGGGTGCTGCCTTCTAGAAGGGGAAAGGACCATGGTGTGTGTGTGCATGCCTCAGGCATCAAAGAAGGACAATTATGAAATTGAGCAATGAGCCCAAGTGGCCCAGCACCCCCAGATGTTCACACTGATTTTTTTCTTTTTAGTTAAAAATTACTTTTATTTATGTGTATATGCCTGCATTTGCGAGGGGGTTTGTACACACGAGTGCGGGTGGCCCTGGAGGCCAGAAGAGTGTGTCAGATCCCCTGGAGCTGCAGTTACAAGTTTCTAAGAACCACTTGATATCGGTGCTGGGAACGAAACTGAGTTCCTCCACAGAAGCAGTAGGCTCTCCTAGCCTCAGAGCTCTCTCCAGCCTCGACATGGCTTTTAATGCTGTGACTTAGTCAGTGTGGGGCTTCCTGTGGAACAGGTATACATGCCTCCTGCATCTGGCACTCACCTTCTTTTGACTGTTTTGCATGAACAGTTGAAGGAAGCTAGATGGTAAAACTGTGCTTCCAAATAGACATATTCTCAAGAGCAGTTTTTCCTCCCAAATGAACAAATATCTAGTAGATTACTTTTGCAGAGGACCTGAGTTCGATTCCCAGCACCCACGTCAGGCACTTTACTACAGCCAGTCACTCTAAGCTCTTAGGGATTGCATTCTCTTCTGGACTCTATCAGGCACTGGGATGCTTTTTGGTCATTTGGTGGGTTATGTATGTTTTTCAACATTTGGGAGGGGGTTAATTACAAGTTGTTATTGGTCTTGGTCAGAAAGAAAAACTGAACAAAGTAGATTAGATTCAGGGATCTCTTTCTGAAAGAAAATGAGGGATATAGTATTAAGATGATGGGATAGTCTCAAATATTTTACATTAGTATGGATTCTCGCATATTCATACAAATTTAAGATTAGTTTTGTTATACTACATATATGTTTCTACTTTCATTGAAGGTATTGTACCTATGCAGCTCATTTAACAAAGTAATGCAAATGTCTAGTCCTTGAAAGTTATTATTGCAAACTATTTAGGATAATTAAGAATTATAGGTTAGTAGTTATCATCTAATAATCAAATTTATGGCCATGTTAGGTGTGTTTTCAAAGTCAAACAAAGACGTATTTTAGATAGACTGGTAGTCTTCAAACATTTCAGGGAAGACTTACAAAATATGGCATTTAAGATGTTTTAAGAACCAAAGGCTTTTCATGACAGGAAGACATGTCTGCTCCTGGCAGCATCAGTTTACTTCAATAGAGGATGATGGACCCCAAAGACCCTCCATATTGAGTTTGCTTTTATTGTGGCAAAGTTAGCCCCTGGGCAGAAACTGCCCTAGCCTTGACTACTGACAGTATGCTGTCCCAATTGGACAATCAGAACACAAAAGAAGGCAACTGTTGAGCTTTGCCAAAGTAGGGCAATCCTTCAAAAATTTCCTGTTTCACAAAAATATCTGTAAGACATTCAAGGCCTGTAGATTGAAGATAGATGTCCCAACCTTGCAGAGGAAACTTTGGTGACTGTCCAGGAAGCTCGATGCTCCTGTCATTTCTACAGTTTTGGAAGTTGTTTGCTCTGCACTTCCTGTTTAATGAGGCAATATTATATCCTTCTTGGGTCTTTGAAGGGGATTTAAAACTAGATAGTATACAGTTTTCCTTGTTTCCAAATTAAAAAAAAAATCTCATACATAAGAAATAAGTTTATAAAGTTGAGAAACATAAAAACTTAAGTTGTTTATCTAAGAAGATGGTTTTAAAAGATAGGATGAGGCCGGGCGGAGGTGGCGCATGCCTTTAATCCCAGCACTCGGGAGGCAGAGGCAGGTGGATCTCTGTGAGTTCGAGGCCAGCCTGGTCTAGAAGAGCTAGTTCCAGGATAGGAACCAAAAAGCTATGGAGAAACCCTGTCTCCAAAAAAATTAAAAAAAAAAGATAGGATGATAATACAAGTTATAATAGAAAATGGTTTGGACTCACTAAGGTAGGATAAACAACACAGTACTTTCTCCAAATTCATTAAATACATATGAACTAAACATAGTGAATGTAATTCTTACTTGAATTTTTTTCTTGACTCACTGAGATCTGCCTGCCTCTGCTTCCTGAGTACTGGGATTAAAGGTGTGTCATACCACTGCCTGGCTCCTTGAAAACTGTTCTTATTTTATATAGTTTTACTATGTTAGAGTTAAAACCTTTCCTTTTGTTTAGACAAAAGTGGTAATTGTTGTGGGATATTTCTACACTGTCTGAAGGTATGTTTCTGTGATTGGTGGAATAAAAACCTGAGCAGTCAACAGCTAGGCAGGAGGATAGGTGGGACTTCTGAGGAAAGGAAGAAGAGGAGGAGGAATCTAGGTGCACAGAAGATGTCAGGAGATGGGGAGAGGAAACAGAAGGTGAAAGATGGAAGAGAGGTAATGCCACGTGGTAGAATGCAGATTAAAATGGGTCAATTTAAGTTGTAAGAGATAGTTAGAAGCAAAATTAAGCTATAGTCGAGTTTTCATAATTAATAATAAGTCTTTATGTAATTATTTGTGAGCTGGTGATCCAAAGGAAAGTCTGGCAACACAGCCAAACTCACAAAATAGACAATATGTCTTCTGACCTAGCAGAGCCAGGTCCAAGCCTACCCAAGTGGTGGGGCAAACGTTTGCCACAGGCTCCCACTTTCTTCCTGTGCTGTTGAGAGCGGCTGGGAAGACGTTATGACTGAAATACTCATGATCACATAGATGAGAATTGCAGTTAGGCTTGGAAATGATTGTGAGTGTGAAGTTTGTATGTGTGTGTGAAAGAGAGGAAGAGACAGAAGGAGAGACATTGAGCATTTGATCATAGTCCTAAATCTTAGTAGATTTAATTTTAAAATTTATTTATAAAAACTTCAACATGGACATAGGACTGAAAGCTTATCATCTATGTGTTCATCCATCTGTCCATCTATAAATGTGTCTTTTTTGTTCTCTCTCTCTCTCTCTCTCTCTCTCTCTCTCTCTCTCTCTCTCTGTGTGTGTGTGTGTCTGTATGTATGAACTGGGAGCCTAGTAGACAGAATTCTACCACTAAGCTATATCCCTATCCCAAATCTATGTTTTTTGGGAATACATTTGAAAGTAAATTGAAGACACCATATTTGTAACCTTCAAACTGTTTTATAGTGCTTATATCTAACTAAATTTCAAGATTTCTTTTCATAACTTTGTCCGATGTGTAATTTATATGCAATGAGGTACATAGGTCTGGAGGGCATATTTGCTGACTTTTGATACATTTGGGGACCTGTGTAACCTGGAGTCTTAGGAAAAAAATTCTATTATAGACAACATTATTATGAAATAACAAGGTGGGAATGGTGACACACACTTTTAAGCTAAGCATCCAGGAGACTGAAGTAGGAGGAGTAGGAGTTTAAGGATACAGGAGACCCTGTCTCAGACACACAACACACTCTCCCAGGGACGAGCAATGCTCTCCCAGGGATGAGCAATGAGCACATTGCTTTAAGATCCGGGGCCTGTTTTTGTTTGTTTGATTGTTTGGGGAACACAGCTTCACTCTGTAGCCCAGGTTGTCCTGAAACTCCCCACAGGCTCAAGGTAGGCCTCAACGTTGGCTCCAGTGTTCAGAGCTGTAGCCACCATGCCCCACTCCAAACCGTCTTTCAGTCCCAATGACAATACATGTATGCTATTGTCTGTTTGTTCAAATTTAGCAATTCTGGTATGTTGCTAAGGAAGTGAGGTGGGATAGATGCCTCTCTAGTACAGATGACAATCGAGAGTCCCTAGATCTCACTTGAAAATGTGTCACATTGGCTACTGGGTCTTGTCTCGGCTGTCTAAGTACTGCTCTGATATTTCCTGGGTAACAGATGGAGGTGCTCCAGGCAGTACTGATGCTCAGGCAAATGCTCCCGCTGCACACAGTGAGCTCAGAGAGGCCTTCTTTGTGTGCCTGGGATCCTTAGCTCGTACCTTTCCACATTGCTCGACTTTGCATCTGGGTTACAAGAACTTTTGCCGTTTCTCTGCTTTTTCAGAGTTCTTACCCAGTATAAGGACCATAGCTCAAACGTTCAAAGAGGGAAATTCCCCATAAAATGCAGAATAAGCATATGGAGGACTTAGACCTCAGTTTTCTACCAGCACTGCTTTGGTGGCACCTTTGGTGATTCCTGCGGAGCTATATAAAAGGGCAGGCAGGGGCATGCTGAAAGGGCAGTGTGCAGAGCTGCTGAAGGGTTAACTCTTTCCCTTTGACGGCTTTGCGAGGCTCCGTTCCCTCTCTTGGGAAATACGACTGAACATATGAAAACATGCTTTGCTATACATTTTTGAAATTTCAATCCCAGCACTCGGGAGGCAGAGGCAGGCGGATCTCTGTGAGTTCGAGACCAGCCTGGTCTACAGAGTGAGTTCCAGGACAGGCTCCAAAACCACAGAGAAACCCTGTCTTGAAAAACCAAAAAAAAAAAAAAAACACCAAAACCCCCCCCCAAAAAAGAAATTTCAAACAGCTATTTGTTCATAATTAAAGAAGCATTTCTGAAGTTTTAAGGTAAAGATTCTTAATTCATTTTCTTTTAAGTATGTGGTTTTTGTTTTGTTTTTTTGAGACAGGGTTTCTCTGTAGCTTTGGAGCCTGTCCTGGAACTTGTTTTGTAGACCAGGCTGGCCTTGAACTCACAGAGATCCACCTGCCTCTGCCTCCTGAGTGCTGGGATTAAAGGTGTATGCCACCACCGCCTGGCAAGTATGTGTTATTTTAATACTTCCTGTTATTCTTTTGGTCTCTGGTCCCTTTAAGGGACAAGCCACGCCCACTCCCCCGCCATCTTGAATCTCTCTTACTGTCCTCTCGGCGTGTGTCTCTCTGTCCCTCTCTCCTTTATATTTTCTCTCTCTCTCTCTCTCTCTCTCTCTCTCTCTCTCTCTCTCTCTTTCCGTCTCTCTCTCTCCCTCTCCCTCTCCCTCTGTCTCTGTCTCTGTCTCTCTCTCCTCTTTTAAACCGCTGGGGATCTTACAGCTCCCAGAGCCCGCTGCCTGTCCCACCATGTGTCTGCCGCTGGGAATCTGCACCGCTCTGGCAACTGTCTCTGCCGGGCTAGCAGCTGCTCTGCGAGCCTGCCGGGGACACGCCAGGATTTTTAAAATCATAAAACTTCCTATATCCCTTCCAGTAGCTTCATGCTACTCTGAAATGTTCATGGAAACAGCTCTCTCTCTCTCTCTCTCTCTCTCTCTCTCTCTCTCTTTTTCTTCTATCCCTCCCTCCCCCTCTCTTCTCACTTTTCTTTCTTGCATTGTTGAGATAAGGTTTCATGAAATCCAAATTGGTCCCAAACTTGTTGTATAACTGAAGATGACCTCAAACTTTGTCAGAGTCTTACCTCTGCCTCCCAAGGCTGAGATTACAGACACACGCCACCCTTTCCAAGGTTTATACTGTGCAGGAGCTCGAACCCCTGGCTTTATGCATGCTAGGCAAGCACTCTACCAACTGAGCTATGTCCCCAGGCTCAGATCTCTCATATTTTCATAATTATGCTTTTGACTGTATCTGATGCAGTAGTAGCTCATGCCGATGCTTCCTAAATCTCACTGGGACATACTGGGCATGGTGGGGCTGATCTTGCCTTTGCTTTTGGATCCTCTTGGACAGACTGCATTGTAGCTGACACTCCCGTGCTTCCATTGTCCTATGCTGTTCACTTGTGTGTTATAATTGACTGGCTGCAGTAAAGAGAGAGGAGCAGAGACAGAGGTTTAAGGCATGCTTTGTCTGCAGGCTATAATAATTTTGGAACAGGAAGGAAGGCGCTGGGAGGGCTGAAAGGACTCGCTTTAGGGTAAATAGCCCAAATCTCAGTTCAAACCAGGTAAGGGCTGGAGAGATAGAATCCACAGATAAGGGTGTTTTCCCCTGGACTGCTATTAATGCCTTAAATGTGTGGGAGATTTCCCTGGGCTTTCATTTCCCGTGGTCCTTTCAAGACAGTGTCTTAGTTACAGAGGAAGCCTTTGAGTACAGACAGCCCTCAGTCCCCAAATTCTCTGGAGCCAGAAGGTTTCAAGCACAAAATTCTTGAGCAAACACAGCCCGTGCCTCCCGCCTGGATGTGCTGTTTGTCGCTAAGCAGAGAGCTTTACAGCTGCTGCTGAAGGTCAAACGAAGGTAGAGAAACCTCAACACAGCACGGAGCATCACCCAACTGCAAACTAATTGGGAAGGAAACGGTTTCAAACCGCCAGGCTGTGGCCTGATAACCGAAGCCTCATAGGGACAAAAGGGTCCTGTCGTTTTAAAGGGGTAGCTTTGCCTATTTCAACTGTGCAAACAAAAGAAACATAAACCCCTCACGAGCTGGGAGCTCCATTAGCAGATATTACATCCTAGCTTTCCTGCCCTCCTGTGTCACAAGCCCTGAACGAGTGCCATGTGTCCTCAGGCACTCGTTGGTTAATTTACTTATTCAAAGTAAGGCAACAACAACAGCACCAGAGAAACCCCAAACAAATTGAGCTCTGTGGCCCAAGCAGCATTAGGATGCGGGGCATAGTTTGGATAGGTGGGTTTGATCTGAAACTGTATGGATGTTAGGCTCCAGAGAAAGCTGAGGTGTTTATAACGGCCCTTCAGGGGATTAGAGAATACAAACATTGCTGAGAGTATCACCATACTGAGGAGGAAAGATGAGTTGTGCAAAGTTGTGTACTCTGCTGCCAAGGGACTGCCTTTTGGGACTGGCTTTAATCAATGTTCTAAGGAAGACCACTGGAAGAGGCCAATTTTTTCTATCATACAGATGTGGTGAGAATTATGTACTTAATGATATCCCTCTGAAGGGTTCTCAGGTCTCCAAAAGCAGCTTTGTACATATTCCTTCTATTTTACAACTGAATTGTAACGACTAGAATAAATACTTCAAACTAAATAAAACTGAAATATTGAATGAATGAATTAATTCTTTAAATTTTGAATTTTTTATATTGTTTTTATTGAGCTATATATTTTTCTCCTCTCCCCTCTCTTTCTCCCCACTCTCTTTTTACCCTCTCCCATAATCCACATGCTTCCAATTTGCTCAGGAGATATTGTCTTTTTCTATTTCCCATGCAGATTAGATCCATGTATGTCTCTCTTAGGGTTCTCTTTGTTGTCCAGATTCTCTTGGATTATGAATTGTAGACTGATTTTTCTTTGTTTTATGTCTATAAGCCACTTATGAGTAAGTACATATATTTGTCTTTCTGGGTCTGTGTTACCTCACTCAGTATGATGTTTTCTAGTTCCATCCATTTGCTCACAAATTTCAAGATGTCATTATCTTTTTCCACTGTGTAGTACTCCATTGTGTAAATGTACCACATCTTCTTTATCCATTGTTGGGCCGAGGAGTGTTTAGGATGTTTCCAGGTTTTATTTATGACAAATAATGCTGCTATGAACATAGTTGAACACATGTCCTTGTGGTATGATTGAGCATCTTTTGGGTATATACCCAAAAGTGATATTGCTGGGCCTTGAGGAAGGTTGTTTCCTAATTTTCTGAGAAATTGCCACACTGACTTCCAAAGTGGCTGTACCAGTTTGCACTCCCACCAGCGATGCAGGAGTGTTCCCTTTATCCCACATACTCTCCAGCATAGGCTGCAATCAGTATTTTTGATCTTAGTCATTCTTATAGGTGTAAGATGGAATCTCAGAGTTGTTTTGATTTGCATCTCTCTGATGGCAGACCAATCTCACTCATGAACATTGATGCAAATATACTCAATAAAATACTGAATTCAAGAACACATGAGAAAAATCTTCTACCATGACCAAATAGGCTTCATCCCAGAGATGCAGGGTTGGTTCAACATAGGAAAATCTACCAATGTAATCCACCATATAAACAAACTGAAAAAACAAAACAAAACAAACCACATGATCATTTCATTAGCTGCCAAAAAAGCCTTTGACAAAATACAACATCGTTTCATGATAAAGGTCTTGGAGAGAGCAGGGGTCCAAGGAACATACCTAAACATAACAAAGATAATATACAGAAAACCAACAACCAACATCAAAGTAAATGAAGAGAAACTCAAAGTGATCCCACTGAAATCAGGAACAAGACAAAGTTGTCCATTCTCCCTATACCTATTCAATATAGTTCTTGAGGTCCTAGCTAGAGCAGTAAGACAACAAAAGGAAATCAAGGGGATACAAATCGGAAAAGAAGAAATCGAACTCTATTTGCTAATAATATGATGGTTTACATAAGCAGCCCCAAAAATTATACCTAGGAACTTTTATTTTTTTTAAAGACCCTTTAACAAGCTTTGATGAATCCACTTCATAGCTGCCAAGCCGTCACATATGATCCACAAATAAGAATGGTAAGATGTGGAAAGACGAGGAAGTTTATTCATGCCACTGAAGAACTTGGGGTTCCTTAAACACACACATACACACACGTTTAACATATGTATATAGGTGTATGTGTGTACATCTATGAGTGTATGTGGTACACATGCCTGTGTATGTGTGCCTGTATCGGGAAAGCAGAGGAGGGTGTGGGGAGGCCTGCTCTATCATTCTACCTTAATCTTTTGAGACAGGCCATCCTGCTGACTGAACCAGGAGCTAAGATGGTAGCCACCAAGCCTCAGCGATTCTCCTGTCTCTGATGCCCTTGGGTGATGGATCTTGGTGTCAACTTGACTGTATCTGGAATGAGCTAAAACCCAAGAAGCTGGGAGGGATTTTCTTGATTGGGTCATTTGAGGGGGAATACCTACCCTAAACTTGGTATCTTCCTGTGGCAGCCCACAGAAAAGGTCATAGAGAAAGGCAGCTTTTGCTTTTTGCTCACTTGCCCTTTCTCTCATAGAACCTGTGTCTTTGGGATTCCAATGTGGACTGGAAACTGGCAGCTCTTTAGGACTTCTCTAGGACTCCAGCACCAGATTCGAACTGCTGAGACATTAAATCTCCTGGACTGAACAACTAACTACAGGATCCTTGATGACAGCCATCATTGGACTACTCTGACACCAGCCTATAAGCTCCTCTAATAAATTAATATATACACATACATATATGTGTGTGTACTTACATACATGTGTATATATACACACATACATACTTACATATATGCGTGTGCATTGTTCATTCTGTCCGTTCTATTCCTTTAGAGAACCCTGACTAATACACTCCCTCCATCCTACAGTTACAGGAATGTGTCGCCTTTTACATGGGTGCTGGGGATTTGAACTCCTGGTTTTCTGATCATTATAGGCATATACTGCTTATTCAAAGTGGCTTTCTAGGATGCTAACACTACCAACAGAAACATGTAGGGGTCTGGAGCTTGGCCTGAGTCACTACCATCTGTCCTCCAACCTCTCCAATCATACCACAGAGATGCTGCAGGGTTAGAGAAAATACCTTCAACATTCCAGACATTTATTGTCAAGAATCTCCGTTTGGTTTCCAATTCAAGTGAGGGAGGATACAGTGGAGATGCCGAGGCTGGGATGAGACAAGGTATAGTACCTGAGAAAATTCTGAAGGAACCGGACCTGATACAGGGGGAAGAAGGGTGCTTGAAAGTTCAGGGTCACCACTGTGAGTCAGTTAGGGGATTTTGATCTGTTACTGTGTTTAAAGGGACATCCAGGGCTCATGGAAGAAATTAAAGCAGCTAGAGTTGGGTAACAAGATGGAGGCTGTATGAAGTCACTGTTCACATGAAGGAGGGCACTTAGGATGCCAACATAAGGAGAATGACTCACTTGGTAAGTGGGAATCTAGTTCCTTATCAAAAGAACACAGTACTTGAGACTGGGCATATAGCTCCGCAGTAGGGAGGCTTCCTAACATGTGCAAGGCCCTAGGTTCAAACCTCAGTATTGGAAAACAAACAAAGCCAAAGCAGTAGCAAAAAGGAAGTGGGGCGCTGGGGAGAGAACCCAGTCAGTAAACTGCTGTGAGAGTATGAGGATCCTTATGCAACAAAGGAACAAGTTTCCAACCCTGGTGCTGGTGTGTATGGAGTGAGAGATAGGGGTTGGGGGATTGGGGAGCTGGTCATAACCCTAGGGTTCTTAGGTCCGTCGGCCTAACCAATCAGTGAGCTCCAGATTCTTTGAGAAACACTGTAACACTGTGTCTTAGTTACTTTTGTATTGCTGTGATATACCACCATGAATAAGGCAACTTATAAAACAAAACACTTAATTTGGGGCTTATGGTTTCAGAGGGTTAGGGTTCATTCTAGTGGAGCAAAGGAATAGCTGAGAGCTCACATCTTGATCCACAATCCACAAGGTAAAGAAAGACACAATCCACAAGGTAAAGAAAGAGCCGGCTGGTCTGGTTGCCTCCCTGTGTTGGGCAGGGCGCGCGCAAGGGTTCCGGAGGATTCTGGCGGTACCACTCACGATAAGCAGGGGTGTCTGGGTCTTCATGTCGCTCTTGGAATGTGGGTCGGGGAAGAAGAAACCGGCCGTTCAGGGTGCTGGTTTTCTTGACGGCCAGGACTGAGCTTAACCCAGAGGAGCGACCGCGTGAGGCACCAGGAGCCCACCCGGCGCTGGGCGGGCGGGTCCATTTTGCCAGGTCCACTTTCTTTTGGGGGTGAGCGGCCTGAGATCCAGAGACAATGGCTCTGACGGGATGGAGCCCGAAGGCGTCATCGAGAGTAACTGGAATGAGATTGTGGATAGTTTTGGTGACATGAATCCCTCAGAATCCCTCCTCCGTGGTATTTATGCCTATGGTTTTGAGAAGTCCTCTGCCATCCAGCAGCGAGCCATTCTTCCTTGTATCAAGGGTTATGATGTGATTGCTCAAGCCCAGTCTGGGACTGGGAAAACAGCTACATTTGTCATATCAATTTTGCAACAGATTGAGTTAGATCTAAAGGCCACTCAGGCTTTGGTTCTGGCACCCACTCGTGAGTTGGCTCAGCAGATACAAAAAGTGGTCATGGCATTAGGAGACTACATGGGTGCCTCTTGTCATGCCTGTATTGGGGGCACCAATGTGCGTGCTGAGGTGCAGAAGCTGCAGATGGAGGCCCCCCATATCATCGTGGGCACTCCTGGCCGGGTGTTTGATATGCTTAACCAGAGATACTTGTCGCCAAAATATATTAAGATGTTTGTACTGGATGAAGCAGATGAAATGCTAAGGCGTGGGTTCAAGGACCAGATCTATGATATATTCCAGAAGCTCAACAGTAACACACAGGTAGTTTTGTTGTCTGCTACAATGCCCTCTGATGTCCTTGAGGTGACCAAGAAGTTCATGAGAGACCCCATTCGGATTCTTGTTAAGAAGGAAGAGTTGACCCTGGAGGGTATCCGCCAATTCTACATCAATGTGGAACGGGAGGAGTGGAAGCTTGACACATTGTGTGACTTGTATGAAACCCTGACTATCATCCAGGCAGTAATCTTTATCAATACCAGAAGGAAGGTGGATTGGCTCACTGAGAAATGCATGCCTGGGATTTCACTGTTTCTGCCATGCATGGCGATATGGACCAAAAGGAACGAGATATGATTATGGGGGAGTTCCGGTCTGGTTCTAGCAGAGTATTAATTACCACTACTGACCTGTTGGCCAGAGGCATTGATGTGCAGCAGGTCTCCCTAGTCATCAATTACGACCTTCCCACAAACAGGGAAAACTACATCCACAGAATTGGCCGTGGCGGTCACTTTGGCCGTAAAGGTGTGGCCATTAACATAGTGACAGAAGAGGACAAGAGGACTCTTCGAGACATTGAGACATTCTACAACACTTCCATTGAAGAGATGCCCCTCAATGTTGCTGACCTCATTTGAGGGGCTGTCCTGCTACCTGGCCATAGCCAGGGTTCAATCCCTGGGGGGCTGAGGAACAGCTGGATGGGGGAGGGAAGGGAGCCAAGGGATGGACATCTTGTTTTTTGTTTTTTTGTTTTTTGTTTTTTTTTTCTCTCTTTGAATAAATGTCACTGTTTTGAGGCAAAAAGACACTGGGAATGGCACAGGTCTTTTGGAACCTCACAGCCCTCCCCCAGTGAATCACCATCTTCAACAAGGCCATACCTCCTAGTCTTTCCCAAACAGTTCTACTATCTGAACCAAGTATTCAAACTAACCTACGGGAGGAGGTGTGTCACTGGGGACGGTCTGTGAGGTTTCAGAAGCCCACGCCACCAGGTCCTCTCTCTCTCCCCCTTTCTCTCCAGTTTGTGGATGGGATGTAATATCTTAGCTATTGCTCTAGCACCATGCCTGCTGCCATGCTCCCTGCTATGATGATCGTGGACTCTAATACTCTTTCAACTGTAAACAAGCCCCCAATTAAATGCTTTCTTTAATAAGTTACCATGACCCTGGTGTCTCCTCACAGCAATATAACAGTGACTAAGGACCCTGAAAAGGTCACCTGATGTTGATCTTTGGCTGCCACACACGTGAACATGCAAACACACAGAAAGTATATGTAGGCATAGAAAATGTACCCGTCCACACGTGTAGAAAACAACCTGGGTTCTTCTCCAAGGACCAGGTTGAGAAGTTTTCCAGGTATCAAATCAAGAATAAGTTTTGTCAGGTGGTGGTGCACGCCTTTAATTCCAGCACCTGGAGGCAGAGGCAGGTGGATCTCTTGAGTTCAAGGCCAGCCTGGTCGGTAGAGAGGGTTCTAGGATAGCCAGGCTACACAGAGAAACCCTGTCTTGAGAACCAAAAGGGAAATAAAAAAGATCCAAAGTCTTCTCTAAGAACTAGAGCAGAATTCTCAGGAATAGTAAAAGAAGAAGAAGAAGGAGGAGGAGAAAAAGGAGGAGAAGGAGGAGGAGGAGAAGGAAGAGGAGGAGGAGAAGGAGGAGGAGGAGGAAGAGGAGAAAGAGGAGGAGGAGGAGAAGAAGGAGGAGGAGGAAAAGGAGAAGGAGGAGGAGAAGGAGGAGGAGGAGAAGGAAGAGGAGGAGGAGAAGGAGGAGGAGGAGGAAGAGGAGAAAGAGGAGGAGGAGAAGAAGGAGGAGGAGGAAAAGGAGAAGGAGGAGGAGAAGGAGGAGGAGGAGGAGGAAAAGGAGAAGAAGGAGGAGGAGAAGAAACAAAACTTTGAGTACAGCTTTGGAACTGCATGTTACTAAAGGAAAATGTTCAGGCCAAAAGCATCTCTTTAAAAACATTTATTTATTTATTTATTTATTTAACATCCCAGTCAATTTTCTCTCCCTCCTCTTCTCCCAGTCCCCTCACCCCTGCAAAGTCATCTTGAAATCTGGAGTAATGGAGTTGGTGGCATTTACCCAGGAGAAGATTGTTGAATCAAAGGGTCATACTCCTGTGTAGACTTCACATTCCAGTAAATTTCTGGTCAGTCCCCACTTTGCGATGAATGCCAGTTCCCCCCTCCCCCACCATCCCCAAACAATACTGATCTAAAGCTATTTTAAAACTCTAGAAACATTTGGGAACTTTCTTCAAAAGAGGCATGTACCAGACATTTCTCTAGCAGCGTTTGAAGCTCTAAGACAATGAGGGAATTACGTGGCTACAGCCAGCAAGTCCTTCTCCGCCTCCCTCCTCCCAGGTGTGGCTACAGGGAGTCCTTCTCCCCCTTCCTCCTCTCAGGTGTGGTTACAGCGAGTCCTTCTCCCCCTTCCTCCTCCAGGTGTGGCTACAGGGAGTCCTTCTCCCCCTTCCTCCTCTCAGGTGTGGTTACAGCGAGTCCTTCTCCCCCTTCCTCCTCCCAGGTGTGGCTACAGCGAATCCTTCTCCCCCTTCATCCTCCCAGGTGTGGTTACAGAGAGCCCTTCTCCCCCATTCCTCTTCCCAGATGAGGCCTTCTCCCCTCCCTCCTCCCAGGTGCCAGCTCTTCTGTACTCCAGGCTAGTCTCGTCCACTGTGCCTACTAACTAGTTAGGAAATCCAGGCATGGCCTTGGACTTTGGGTCTCAACCTCTACCTCCTGACTGGACTGCCTGTAGCTGTCAAGCCTACTTTAAGTGGTGCTGGAGATCAAACCCAGAGTTTTTTTTTTTAAAGATTTATTTATTTATTATGTATACAATATTCTGCCTCCATATATGCCCACACACCAGAGGAGGGCGCCAGATCTCATTACAGATGTGAGCCACCATGAGGTTGCTGGGAATTGAACTCAGGACCTCTGGAAGAGCAGCCAGTGCCCTTAACCACTGAGCCATCTCTCCAGCCCCCAAACCCAGAGTTTTTTGCATGATAGGCAAGCATCCTAACAATGTAGTTCATCTCCAACCACTAATTTTTTCTTAACATGTATAGTCGTCAGAGCACCTCCTGTAACTATATATTTATGCCCACTTTTAATAGAACTAGAAATCATCTAATACTGTCTTTTATTTGGGAGAGATGCATGTTTTACATTTTTGACTATTGTAGACAAAACCAGGCAAGCTTTATTTATTAAAATGCAATTGAAATGCCGCTACAGACTAAACCTAGACAAGGTATTTTTAAGACATAAACCTTCTCTGGGAGTTCATGTCTTTACAGTGCTCCTCAGTGGGAAAATGTAACCAATTTTGTGTTTTCTACAAATGGTTAGTAATAAAAAAATCCTTACAGTAACTTTCCATAGTTTTTTATATTTTTTTATGGATATGTGAAATGAAGCCAAGCAGAACCGGATTATCAAAAGGAGTTAGTTGGTCTGCATCCCTCCAATTCTGAGTCCCTGTAGTGCCCACCACCATATTTCTCTGAATCTGCACATGCTGTGTGATCCTCTGCCTCCTGTGCCCGCTGCAGAGCCACCCACCGCCAGCATCCACAGTGCACCCACGTCTTCACTGTGCCGTGGCAGCCTGGTTGCTGTGGAAGGGCTTTCGTGGACCCATGGATGGATAGCTTCCTTTATGTGTTCAGAAGAAAGCGGAAATCAGTCTGGCTGGCTATCCCTAATTCGAAGGCTTCTTTTAAAATGGAAAGTTGTTGTGGAATATTAGCTTATGATGTGCTACATTTGTTTATGTGGTGGAACATTTGTTTAATGATGCAAAAAATGTGTTGCATTCTTTTATGTTCCAATTGCTTAACTCTGTAAAGTTGTGTTACTTTGCCTGTCTGAAACATCTGATTCGTCTAATAAAGATCAGATGGGCCAATAGTTAGGCAGGAGAGAGAAATAGGCAAGGAGACTAGGCAGAGAGAATAAATAGGAGGAGAAATTTAGGACCAAGAGAGAAAGAGGGAGGAGAAAGAAAAGGGGAAGGAGAGGAGGATGCCAGGGGCCAGTCATCCAGCCACACAGCCAGCCATGGAGTAAGATATATAAAATAATAAAAAAAAGTAAAAAGCCCAGAGGCAAAACACAGAAGAGAAATGGGTTAATTTAAGTTAGAAAAGCTGGCTAGAAACAAGTCAAGCTCAGGCTGGATATTCTTACGGAAGAAAAAGACTCTGAAATTACCTGGCGCAAGTGAGAAGGAAACACGGAACACACAACAAACCTGCTTAGGAGTTTATTAGAGGGGGCATGTACAGCCCTGGGGAAGTCAGTGGAGAGAGAGAGAGAGAGAGAGAGAGAGAGAGAGAGAGAGAGAGCTGAAGATGGCGGCATACATAGATGATGCAACCATGCTGCACATGGGTCATGAGGGGTCCTTAAGATTCTCTGGGGCCAGCAGCACAGACATTAAGGGCCTCATTGAATAAATGGGACCTCCTGAGACTGAGAAGCTTCTGTAAAGCAAAGGACACTGTCACTAAGACAAAAAGGCAACCCACTGACTGGGAGAAGATCTTCACCAACCCTGCAACTGACAAAGGTCTGATCTCCAAAATATATAAAGAACTCAAGAAACTAGATCGTAAAAGGCTAATCAACCCAATTATAAAATGGGGCACTGAGCTGAACAGAGAATTCTCAACAGAAGAACTTCAAATGGCCAAAAGACACTTAAGGTCATACTCAACTTCCTTAGCGATCAGGGAAATGCAAATCAAGACAACTTTAAGATACCATCTTACACCTGTCAGAATGGCTAAAATCAAAAACACCAAGGATAGCCTTTGCTGGAGAGGTTGTGGAGAAAGGGGTACACTCATCCATTGCTGGTGGGAATGCAAACTTGTGCAACCACTTTGGAAAGCAGTGTGGCGGTTTCTCAGGAAATTCGGGATCAACCTACCCCTGGACCCAGCAATACCACTCTTGGGAATATACCCAAGAGAGGCCCTATCATACAACAAAAGTATATGCTCAACTATGTTCATAGCAGCATTGTTTGTAATAGCCAGAACCTGGAAACAACCTAGATGTCCTTCAATGGAAGAATGGATGAAGAAAGTGTGGAATATATACATATTAGAGTATTACTCAGCAGTAAAAAACAAGGACTTCTTGAATTTTGCATGCAAATGGATGGAAATAGAAAACACTATCCTGAGTGAGGTAAGCCAGACCCAAAAAGAGGAACATGGGATGTACTCACTCATACTTGGTTTCTAGCCATAAATAAAGGACATTGAGCTTATAATTCACGTTCCTAGAGAAGCTAAATAAGAAGGGGAATCCAAAGACAAAGATATAGGTATCCTCCTGAATATTAACCTTCATCAAGCGATGAAAGGAGACAGAGACAGAGACCCACATGGGAGCACTGGACAGAAATCTCAAGGTCCAAATCAGGAGCAGAAGGAGAGGGAGCATGAGCAAGGAACTCAGGACTGCGAGGGGTGCACCCACACACTGAGACAATGGGGATGTTCTATCGGGAATTCACCAAGGCCAGCTGGCCTGGGTCTGAAAAAGCATGGGATAAAACCAGACTTGCTGAACATAGCGGACAATGAGGACTACTGAGAACTCTAGAACAATGGCAATGGGTTTTTGTCCTACTGCACGTACTGGCTTTGGGGGAGCCTAGGCAGTTTGGATGCTCACCTTACTAGACCTGGATGGAGGTGGGAGGTCCTTGGACTTCCCACAGGTCAGGGAACCCTGATTGCTCTTCGAGCTGATGAAGGAGAGGGACTTGATCAGGGGAGGGGGAGGGAAATGGGAGGCAGTGGTGGGGAGGAGGCAGAAATCCTTAATAAATAAATAAATTAAAAAAAAGAAAGGAACAAAGAAAAAAAAAGATTCTCGGGGGAGATTAGGCCCTTCTGCCTGAGGGCTTGTCCACACATGCGTGGCCCTGGAACCCGGAAGTGTCAGCCATGTTGTGTGATTGAATCATTACACTCTATTTATTTGGGAGCCTGGTGACCAGTCCCCAATGACTACAGAAAGTGAAAAGTTTGTCTTGGAACATTTCCAAATCTTTTTAGAAGCTTCCAGGATGACAGGGAATGGGGGGTTGAAATGATACCTATTGAGAACACTGACAAAGGCAAGTCCTATTTTGAGGACCACTTGGAGGCTGACATTTGCTGAAAGTGCCTGGAGTATTGTGAGAGCTTTGCTGATCCGTGATTGGCAGCCCATCCAGGTGGATTTGTTGGTTACGTCAGAAGGGGCCTACTGGGGTCTGTGTGGTTAAGAAGAGTGGAACTAGCCTTTGAGATTCCCAGTTGGACATCAGCACCAGCTTTGACCTGTGGGAAGGCCGTGATTGTCAAACCACCTCCCCTCATGCCTGCTGATGCTCTGTTCTGGCTGAAATAGATGCCAAGACTGGCATGGGTCCAGGACTCTCAGCTGGAGTGGCCCAGGCCAGCTTCTGTCTGAATGAGTCAGTGTGACACAGGTGTCCTTCACTGTACACGTACCCACTGGGAGGAAGGTGTCAGCTAAAGGACTCAAACCAAGCTGTCTTTGAATCCAAGAGCAAATTCCCCCTTTGCATCTTCCCACTGCCATATGAGAACACGGTGACAAGGTCAGTTTTCTAATGGCATAGAAGTCTTTGTGCAAATGGACAAGCTTGGCAAATTTAGAGAAGTTTAAAATGCCCCACCCCTGCAAAGATGAGTCCGTTCTCCAGTTACTCACATCTGGATTGTGTTTTTCTTTTTTTAAAGATTTATTTATTGATTATGTATACAACATTCTGCCTCCATGTATGCCCGCATGCCAGAGGAGGGCGCCAGATCTCATTACAGATGGTTGTGAGCCACCATGTGGTTGCTGGGCAATGAACTCAGGACCTCTGGAAGAGCAGTCAGCGCTCTTAACCACTGAGCCATCTCTCTAGGCCCCTGGACTGTGTTCTTGAGTGTGTGAAGTTATCAAAGAACAGGATGCTAGTGTGCTTTGTGGTGGAGTTCAGCGTGTCCCTGAAAACCTCATCAAAGGGTGGGTGAGACAAGCGACATATGAACTAACTGCAGAGGAGACGTGACTTGTGTAAAAAACAGACACTTGGACCAGTCAGATGGCTCAGCAGTTAAGAGCACTGCCTGCTCTTCCAGAGGTCCTTAGTTCAACTCCCAACAACCACATGGTGGCTCACAACCATCTGTAGTGAGATCTGGTGCCCTCTTGAGGAAGAGACCTGGTCAGTCGTCCTTATTAACTTAGACCACAAAACCCAATATGGGCAAATTAAATGGAACTATGGAACTGCTATATAGGGGCTGCCCATGCCTGCTTCAGCTTTGCCAGGGCATACATATCAATTTTCAAATTCAGCTGATGTCTTCCCCAGGGGCTGAATTTTGGAACCAGCAGCGTCTCTTTACCAGGTGCAGTGTGATCACAGTCGAGTGTCCCATTTGTGGAGCGTGGAAGTCAGGGTGCTTCACAGAGAACAGTCATCAGGTCACAGCTGAGGAACCTGCCAGGGAAGACCCTTGAGAAGCCTCTCCACACAGCCAGCCACGGGGTGACACAAGGCTACTCACTTCTGAGTCTAGACTGTGGGTCTCTGGGAGAAGAGACGATTCAGTCAGTGTTCTTCATGTCGATCCCTAGCTGACATGGTTCGAACTCCTTGGAGATGTGTGTAAATGCCCTTTAGACACAGCAGGGAAAGCGGTGGCTCCTGCAAACCCAGCTTCTGTGAAACCTCTGTCAGCAGTATGTTTGCAGAGAACAGTAGACTAGGATTTTGTTTCTTCTAGGCTTTGACTTGCCAATGGTGTTAGCTTTCCAGCTTATTTTAAGGAGCCTTTTTCTTTGTGTTAGAATCAAAGTTTTTTTAAAACTTAAGTTTAATTTTTAAATTTTTTGAATTTAGTGTTATTTGTTTTTCAAGACAATGTTTCTCCTTGTAACAGTCTAGGTTGTCCCAGACTCACTTTGTAGACCAGGTTGGCCTTGAATTTGCAGAGACCTGTCTCCTGAGTGCTAGGATTAAAAGCATGCACTACCATGCTAGGCTAAATTAAAAACATTCTCTCTGTGTGCGCGTGGTGGGCATGCCAGCAAGAGTATAAAAGCCAGAAGACAACCTTTGGGAGTCAGTATTCTTCTTCCACTTGTGGGTCTCAGGACGCAATGAACTCGGGTCATTAGCTTTTGTGAAATCTACAAATGCGGGGCTGTGGAGATGGCTCTGTGGTTAAGAGCTCTGCCTGCTCTTCCAAAGGTCCTGAGTTCAATTCCCAGCATCCACATGGTGACTCACAACCATCTGTAATGCCATTTGGTGCCCTCTTCTGGCCTGCAGAAATACATGTGAGCAGAGCACTGTATACATAATAAATAAATAAAATTTATTTTAAAAAATCTACAAATGCCTTTTGCATTTAGCTTTAATATTTTTGTGAATATATATGTTGTTAAACAATGATTATTGTTATTGAAAGAGAAGAGAGGGCAAACTGCAAGGGACGTGCTTATTGTACTCTATGACGTTTCAACACGGGCACATCTGTCCAGCAGGGAGGACAGGTCCATGCACTGTGGGGCTGCTCTGTTCCTTAGAAGTTATCCCAGGGTCCTTGGAGCATCCAGACCCTACTGACACTTTCTCAGAGAGCCCTGGTTAGGAAGCCATGCTCTGATGGCCTGTGTGATGATCGTTCTCTCAACAACACTTTCCAGGCAAACTGGGTTTTATTAAACCCTGAACCATGAGGTGAGGACCAGCTTTACAAGCGAAGAGAGGGAGATTTACCTACCCTATAATTTCTTTCCTACCAATTTATCATGCCGCTAGGAATGACCAGTGTTCACACTAGATTTGACCAGCATTCACCACTGTTTCTTTGGTTTGAGGCTGGGTCCGGAAGGTCCCCATTAAAATGCAAATATGTTACTTAGAAGGAGCTATTCATCAATCCTTTCACACCTCAGCTAGGATTAGTTTATCGGATGGTGGGTATGGGTGTGTGGGGGTTAATAAGACCTCTAGGAATGGGAGACAGGACGCCTGTTCTGATTGGAAAGGGGGCAAAGACTGGTCTTTTCAGTGAGCCTTTTGCAGTAGTGCCTGGCTGGGCCTCTGCTATTGCTTTAAATGCTTTAGGTGTATTGCCATTGAGTTCAAGGCTGCATAACTGTTCACTTTGACTCTTCTCCATCAGTGTTTTCTGACTTTCCTAGAGAGACGACTCCTCCCTTGGAATTCTTTCAGTAGCTTCCATTTGTTAGTGAAATCTTTTTAGTGTATTCTTTTTTTTTTTTTTTTTTTTTTTTTTTTTTTTTTTTTTGGTTTTTCGAGACAGGGTTTCTCTGTGGCTTTGGAGCCTGTCCTGGAACTAGCTCTGTAGACCAGGCTGGTCTTGAACTCACAGAGATCCGCCTGCCTCTGCCTCCCGAGTGCTGGGATTAAAGGCGTGCACCACCATCGCCCGGCTTTTTTAGTGTATTCTTGTGGTGATTTTTTTTGTAATTTTAATGTTTATTAATTTTAAAATTAAAATACTTGCCCTTTCTCTGCCTCCGTCCAACCCCTTCAATGTCCCCCTACTCATTCTGTCTTAAACTGATGGCTTCTTTTTTATTTTTACTGTTATTGATGCTACATATGTGGATACAGACATACATAAATATAACCTGCTGAGCTTTTGATATCACTTGAGTGTATATGATTTCAGGACTGACCACTTTGTATTGGATAAGCTATTCTGGCACTCATTCCTGAGAGATGCTAATTCTCCCTCTCTTGGCAGTCATTAGTTCTCTGTCTAGGCTTGGGACCCAATAGATTTCTTCCTTCTACTTTAGCCTGCCTATTGGTGCTATTGTTCAGGTCTTGTTTAGGCAGCCATACTGTTGAGATTTGATGGATGTAGCTTCTACGAGATGTTTCTAGGAGACACAGTGTAATGGATTAAGTAAAAGTGCTGTAGATCCCCAAGGGGCTGAAGCAGCAGAAATGCTGCAGGTACCTAAGCAGTGGCAGTGGGCAGTGGGTCCTGAGAGCAGCCAGTCCTTTGCAGGGACAGCGTAGTTCCCCAAGTGACTGCAGCAGGCCATGAGTCCCAGGCAGGGAGCCACGTGGTGGGTGAGAGACCTCCATGGGGCAGTCAGTCCCATGAGGAGAGACAGACAGATGGGCATGCCATGAAACCATGCCACAAGTCTCTGAAGGAGGCTGGTCCCAGGCAGGGTGAGAGACGGAGACATGTCATGCAGAGTGAGGTTGGATATTTATTTAGTGGGTTATGGAAGGGAAAGGAAGAGGAGAAAGGGGGTAGAGCAGAGAGAGAGAGAGACAGAGAGAGAGAGACAGAGGGAGGGGGAGGGGATAAGTAGGGAGAGACAGAAGCTGCCTTTTCAGAGGGAGACAGAAAAGGAAGGGGCTCAGCCTGGAAGCTGAAGATCAGTTTGCCTCAGAAGACAGGGGAGGGAGTGAGCATGGCTTGTCTCTTAAAGGGACAGGAGAGATTATTACACACAGTCTCACAGCAAACTTCCTTTCTGCCCAGTACTCCCTGAGTCTTTGGTGCAGGTGTTGTGCTGTGGATATATTGTTGAGACTGGGCTCCACACTGCTCACTTCTGCATTATGACCTGTTATGGTTCCTATAATAGTCTCAATTTGCTCTAGAGAAGATTATTCCATGAGGGGTGAGAGCCACACTTACCTGTGCATGTAGGGATAAGTTTAGCATGCACAAGGAGTTATCCTGGTCTATTAATATAATAGGGGTAGGTTCTTTTCTGAGATCCATGACTTCGCTAACTCTGAGTAGCTGGTTAAGTTTCTGGTGCCAGTCATGATTTCCCTCCTACTGAGTGGGTCTTATGTCCAATTAGATAGTGGCTGGTTACTGCCACCATACAAGTGGCACTATTGCAGCTTTAGAGATATCCTGACATGCTGGTCTTTGATTGATTACCTCCCTCTGCACTTTACATGATACCTTCTGGTACCACAGAAGCTAATCATAGGAAGCTTTCAGACCAGATATAATTCAACTCAGCCAAATCCTGTGTCCAAAGCGTACAGTGTCTTTAGCAATAAGGATTATTACTTACCTAGAATTATATATATTATGTACACTCATGTGTGTCACACTCATATATTTAGTCTAACTAAGTTATGCTATTGGGCTGACAGTGTTCCCACATGATGAACCTCCACTGAAGTCACTGGACAGGGTAGTCCAAATAGCTCCTCACACAATATAGGCTATTACTGATGCCTTCTGTTGCCTCTCAGATGGTGAAGGTGAGTCCCTGTTGCTGAAGATAGTCTTCTGTTTGTATTCATCTCATTTGTCAATCTCTAAAAGAGTTCAGAACCTTTGAGAACAGAGTAGAACTTGGTGGGAGTACAGAGTAGTAGCTACTGTATGTGCAGCAATATCTTGGGTTCTGCAGTGAAGCTGGTACCTAGAGTCTTCTCTCTGCCTCTTTCCTTCTCCTCCATGAGTCCCTAGATTGGGTTCTGATCTCTCTCTCTCTCTCTCTCTGTCTATCTACTCCCTGGTCCTTTTTAAAAAAATATTTATTTATTTATTACCAATCCAGTATTCTCTCTGTGTGTATGCCTGTAGGCCAGAAGAGGGCACCAGACCTCATTACAGTTGGTTGTTAGCCACCATGTGGTTGCTGGAAATCGAAATCAGGTTCTTTGGAAGAGCAGGCAATGCTCTTAACCACAGAGCCATCTCTCCTGCCCTCCCTGGCCCTTTTTTGAAACAAGATTTCTGTAGTCCAGGCTCTTACAATTTCTATGATGGCCTGGACTGTCATCTGGGTACCCTGACCCTTTAAGAGACGAGCCTTACCCACTTCCAGTCTCTGTCTCTGTCTCTGTCTCTCTCTGTGTCTGGCCACTGAGACAAGCCTGCAGCCGAACACACACAGCAGAACACACACATAGCAGAACACACACACAGCAGGACTTCCGTCCCTCCCTCCGTTTCTCATCTCCCCTCTTCCTGCAAAGAAAGACACTCATCATTTGCTGGCACAGTCACCTGTGTACATCAGATCTCCTGGGTCTCAGGTCCACCACTGTCAGGAGAAAGTGTTGTCCCTTAGCAACAGCCCCACCAGAGCTGTGTGGAAGGGGAAAGTGGTAGATCTCTGAGGAAAGTCGACCAGTAAAAGATGCTCAGCAAATTCTGTAAATGTCTTCACACTTTATCTACTCAACTGAAATTTGTTTGTAATGATGGTGAAATGTTTCCAGGAGAGAGACCCAGCGCTAAAGAAGGAGATGCTGGGCTCTGGGGCATCAGGAGGGCACTGGTGGGGCATGGGAATGGCCATGAGTTCAGAGAGGGTGGGCAAGAAAAGTGACGCCAATCGAGAGAGCAACTTTCTCTCTCTCTTTTTCTGTTTTGTGTTTCTGCCTGTGTCCGACACTGATGGACACACAGTTATTTGGAGAACCTAATGACTATAAAAACAGCATGTTGTCCAGTGGTTTCCTTTTGTTGGGGAGCGACAGGCCACACTTTCTGGTTTTGATGAATCACCACAGAGAGCAGGAGGCTTTCTTTGGCTTTCCTGCTGGATCAGTTTCACAACCTCAAACTGTGCGTTGTAATTAGCAGTGCAGACCTCTGGAGAGTAAGTAGTCTCTTGGTCTGAGGGAAATATTGTACAGACCCAGTAAAGGATTTTCATAAGCTTCTCTGTTTCCCCTTGAGTGGGGTTTTGGTGACCGACCTGGGTGGGGATCGCTCGTTAGAAGACAGAGTCTGTGTTGGGCCTCTTTGTTAATAAGTTTAGGCCAAAGGATGGGTGGATTGCCTTTCAGGCTTATTTATTGATGCTCTGCCTTTTGGTCTAGCACCATAGGCTGACCCTGAGCTTGCCGTGATCTGCTCCTACACTCCTGAGTGCTGGGATTGCAGGTGTGCACCTCAGCACTCTGCTGGCTTCCCTCACCTTTGAATCAAGAATTCTAATAGTCAGCATCTAAGGACAGCCTTACCCCATGGAGTGGATGCTGTGACGGTGAGCACCGTGGGCAGAAGACGAAAATGAGTATTTGAGGCACAGAGCCTGTTTGCCTCAGCTTCCTCACAGCCAGGGTCTTGCTCTGTTGGAATCCACGAACCCTCCCGGATGAGTGAGGTTCCCTGTCCGTGCTCCAGTGGGACCAGAGAGAACGGAGCATGAATAGGTGTTCGTACAGATTTAGATATGTTGAGGGTTTGATTGCGTGTCTGTGCATGTGTATGCAGGTACATGTGTGTGTGTGTGTGTGTCGGTGTGAGAGAGAGTGTGTGTCCATGCATGTATTTATGTGAAGGCCAGAAAACAGCTTTGAGTATCATTCCTCAGAGGCTATCAGTTCAAGACAGTGTCTTTTATTGGCCACAAACTTACACAGTAAGCTAGACTGGCTGGCCAGGGAGCTCTAGGAACTGTCTGCTTTACTGACTGGGCTTCTCCGCAGAGCTAAGTGTGTGATCCTTACAGGCAGCTCTGCAGAATCAATGTGCCTGACTGAGAGAGCTGTGGTCAGGGTACAGGATAGAACTGGTCTCCACTGACTTGTGACTGGGATTAGAAAGTTCTGTATCCTCTGCTCACTTTTCTGCCAAATGACTGGAAGATTTACAGGTTTCTGCAAGGAAGCACCAGTTCTACGCTGTCGAGGCTGTGTGTGTATCTGGAGTGGTGGTGGCAGGGGTTCCTGTCTTCTGGGAGTATGACAGAGATAAGTGACAGAAGTTGCAGCTCTTTAGAGGGAGGCTTCTAGGCTGCAGTGGTCTGCCTTGGAAGTATTTGTTCAAGTGGTGCCAACTGGCATTCACATTCAGAGGCTGTCAACTCAAATTTTACTCTTATTGAAGACCAAGTAGGCAGTTATCGTTTTTTTTTTTTTTGAGAGGAGAAAATTGCTATGAATGAAGAAACTTTTCTCCCTATTCTTAATTTGAGGCAGAAAGTTTGGAGAGTTTAATCTGTTCAAAAGAATGCCAAAATTATCGCCCAAAGTCAAGGCGTGTGAAGGTAAGGATCCTCTACTCTGTGGTGCTGCATGCCTCCAATCTGCACTCAGTAGATGAGCAGGAAGATCAGGAACCTGAGGCCAGCCTGGGCTACTTGAGACTCTGGTTCAAAAATAATCAAAATGGATGAGAAAATGACAGGGCCGAGAGCTCAGAAGCAGCTGAGGAAAAGAGAGAGCAGGAGCTGAAGGGAACAGCCTCACCTTGTCCACACTCTGCACATGCCTGCCACCCTCACCCCTGCCTTAAGATGCTGTACATTATCCCTTAAATGTGTCCTGCCAGATTTATATGTCCGTACATCATTTGATGGAAATTTGACTCATTTCCTCGTCAGAGCTATTATATGTAATGCTATTATGGATATTCATACACACATTTCTATATAAAGGTTTTTTTTTTCCCCTTTGGACGCTTCTCCCAGGAGTGGGATCCTGGCTCATATGGTACTGGCACTTAACCTTTTGCAGAACTGCCTAACTCTTTTGTCCCTCCTCCCCTTTTTGTTTTGTTTTTCGAGACAGGGTTTCTCTGTAGCTTTGGAGCCTGTCCTGGAACTTGCTTTGTAGATAAAGTTGGCCTCGAACTCACAGAGACCCACCTGCCTCTGCCTCCCAATGCTGGGATTAAAGGTGTGCACCACCACCGCCCGACTCTTCTGTCTCTTTTTAACTAAAGTGCAGTTGGAAGGTGGAAACTGCTGTCTCACGGCTAGAAAGGATGGTGCTAGAATGCTGATTCCTTGTGTGACATTCCTTGTCCTCTTGCATTGTAGTCAACAGTGACCTGGAAACAATTTTGACAATAAAATCAGAGAGAACAGTATCTTACCATTTGCTGTCCAGGATCATGATCATGAGGACAGTGTTCCAAGAGATCTTAGGCAGAGCTCAGCAATGAGGAAGTGCTAGCTCAACAAGATAATTAATCCTTGGCTTTCTCCAAGTAGGGTATGTTCTTTCTACAGGTGCTTCATTTTTAAAAATAGTATGTGTACATGTGTGTGTCTGTGTGGGGTCATGTGCACATGCTAGTACAATTATCCATAGGTCCAGAGGAGGGTGCCAGGTCCTCTGGAGCTGGAGTCGCAGGCTGTTGGGAGCCCCAGTGTGGGTGCTGGTAACCAAACTGAGATTAGTATGCACTTTTTAGCAGCTGAGACATTTCTCTCTCTAGCCTTAAGGACCACATCTTAGACATCTTTGTTCTCTGTATCCCTGGCAACTGTCAAAAGGATCCTGACAAAAGCCCTTTAGTACCTGATTGACGAGTGAATTGATGAAGGAATGAGAGCAAAAATCCATGTGTGAGAAAATGTGCTAACAGGCGTTCAATAAATGATGGAGAATAGGAGGGATGAAGAAAAAGAAAAGAGCAGTCACCCAGCTAAGCACGGGGCATGCCTGCAATCCCAGAACACGGGAGGCCAAGGCAAGAAGACACGACACACACACACAAAAGATTCAAACTGCAGGAGAAACGCTCTGCTTTGAGAACGCTGCCAAGAGAACTATTTCCCCGGCGTTCGCAGACGCTGTATAGGATCAGGCACAGGGAACACATGTGCTGCTGCTGCTTCTTCTTCGGAACGGGCCGCTGCCTTTCTCTACCGAAGAGAATCAGTTACCCTTTCCATTGTCTTCCACAGTAATCACTTGGTGTTTTCCTGTCTGTCGTCCCTGGGAGCCGAGTCACGGGAGAACCCAAGCCTGTCTGTCCTGTCCAAAGGCTCTGTTGGCCGCCTTCTGCTCTGACATCCTGGCCCATGCTGAGCGGCTGGTCTGGACATGCCAGGGACAGCCTGGCACACAAGGAGATAAGACAGTTTGCTAACACAAATTGAATGATCCCAGCCTCAAGTCCCAATCAAAGGGATTTACTGTGGCTTTAAAAAGACATGAATGTTGACTGGTGAGAAGACACACGGAGGCTGACTGGAGCAGAAAGCCGGAACGAAACGTTAAACGAATGTGGCAGGCGCATGTCTAAATCTTAATCGGCCATGGACAATGAGATGAACCTTCAGCTTGTTGCCCCCTTTTAAGATTAGTGCAAGTTTTCATAAAAAAAATATTAGGTGCACCAAAGAGCTCTCCGGAACCTTGGCAAAGTATTTTTTTTGAATGGAACAATTTTCTCTGCTCCTTCCATTAAGATCAGACAAAGTGTGATTCTTCTCTTAATTCAGGCAGAAAACCTCTGTGGGAGTGGGGAGCGAGGAGCAGAGAGCCCGGCATTGCTGCAGATGGTCTGTCTGCATGGATGAGCCTCAAGATTTTGCCTCCTCATTTCTTGCCTGCAAAGAGGGGGCTCAGCTCACCATGAGATACGTAGCTTAGCATGGGGCCGGCATGCGCCATAGTCAAGTGGCCTGGAACATTCTGCTTAGGGAGCGATGGGGGTGTGGTGCATGGCCCCTGTGATGTAACCCCTCTAGGGCAATTCTGTTTCTTGAAGGAGAGAACTGGGGGCTGACAGGGAAACAAATCCCTTCTGCTCAAGGAGACCGTGTTCTCACTAATTAAGAGCGTGGGGTCTGCTGGAGAGGGCTGCTCAGGGGGTGACGAACGTCTTTTTGCTCGTTTCTGTACAATATGAAGATGGGTGTATTCTCGTATGTGACTTTATATGGTGCCCAGAAGTCAACCTGGGTGTCATTCCTCAAGAGCCATTCACTTATTTTATTTTTTTTAAATTGGGAACCTAGGCTGGTCGGCCAGGCAACACGGAGACGATTCTTCCTTCTCTTCCACAGTGCCGTGATTGTCCCAATGCCATCAGCATGTCCTGGCTTTTAAAAATCTCAGTTAGCTTTTTGAGATGGGTCCTGGGGATAAGGTCCTTGTGTCTGTACAGCAAGCATTTTACTGACTGAACCATTTCTCCAGCTCTTCCCTCCCCACCCCTTCTCCACTTGAGGGTCTCATGTGGCCCAGGTTGGCCTCAAACTCCATGTAGAGCCAAGGATGACTTTGAACTTCTGATCCCCCTGACTCTTCTTCTGCAGTGCTGGGCCTACCAGCATTTGCTAGCACATCCACTTTATGTGGTACTGAGGAAGAAGCCCAGGACTTCCTGGATGCTAGTTTAGTATTCTGCCAACTGACCGAGTATCGGATCCCTGGGAAACTCTTTCTCCTGTGACTCTGAAAGAGTTCTTGGTTGACCTTGGAGAAATCATTTCATCTTCCTGATGCCAGCCACAGCATGAGCCTCAGCTTACTCAGTCTGTGACATTGTCTCTTTGGAAAACTTAGGGGCTATCAATCAACTCTCCTGTGGCATCAGGGGCAAGGGGGAAGCCTAGACAGAGGACTTCTACCTCTCCTTCAAAGCAGTTTTCTTCTCTGTGTTTTTGCACTGTCGTTTACTCTGTGAGGAGTTTCCCCAAGAGAGGTCTTGTTTAAAAATGCTTGGAAACCCACTGGACTCTAGGTCTTTTGCTTTTAAATTAATTAAAATTTATTTTTTCCTGATATTAGAGATTGAACACAAGAACTTGCACAGGCTGAGGAAGCACTTTGCTTCCTATATCTCTAGCTTTTAAGGAATATTTTCTTTTGGGAATGGGTTTTGCTAAGACAGGATTTGAATTTGAAATCTTTCTACCCCAGCTTCCTGGGTAGATGGACCTACACCATCAGACCTGTTGGACTGATTGACTGAGCCGAGGTCTCATAAGTTCCAGGCTTGTTTGTAGCTGAGGATGACCTTGAGCCTTGACTCTTCTGTGCTGGGATTTTGGGCCATATTTTGCCATCATGCCAGATCTACATGACACATACTAGGCAGACAATCTGCCAGCTAGTCTACAGTCCCAGGCCCATGTAGCCCAGGCTGGCCCTGATCCCCAGATCCTTCTACTTCTACTTGTTAGAATACAGACATGTACCCTCTCTGAACTCCTTTCTCACGTTTAGATTTATGCTACCAAAGCCTCTGACAGTTCCCCACTCTCTGGCATTTTTTTCTTTGAGAAATGAGATTCTTCCCTCTCCAGAAAATGGGAAAGATTCAACTCTTGCCATTTTGTTAGGAGCTCCACACATTTTGATGGTCTCATTTTGAAACAGGTGCACCTGTGTCTGACTCACATGGCCCACCCAGGAAGTCATTCTTCCTAGAAGAAGACGTTCTCTCCCCAAACAGGCCTCTACTTGGGTGAAGTATGTTGCTTGATTTTCCATAGGCTTGCTTAGGAAGATGTGTGTGTGTGTGTGTGTGTGTGTGTGTGTGTGTGTGTGTGAGAGAGAGAGAGAGAGAGAGAGAGAGAGAGAGATCCACACCCGGAACTGGTTGCTGGGAAGCTATGCTAACGAAGTGACCATCTGCATAGATAATTACAAGTGGTCTCTCCTGACTGATCTCCGTGTGCTGACACAGACTGAGAGGAGGTGCCCCCTTGGCGGTTGCTGCAGCCTGGGGTGGAGAGGCCAGAGAGGAGATCATGTGTCTCCCTTCACTCCGAGGCACACAACCTGCTGAGTGGACAGGTGCTGGCAGCGTGGTGTCCATGGGCGATGAAGCCTGCCTGTCCTGCAAGCTGACATCTATATCTGTGTCTATCTGGATTTTAAAACTGACATGACATAAGGAATGTCACTTCCTATTACTGCACGTTCACGTGTGTCTCTGTCATGGCCACAGCTGTCCTCGTACCCCAGCTTAACGGCACACACCACTGCAATGGGGTTGAAGCGACAACTACCCACACTGCCTTTGTCTGCTTGTTGTGTTGCCGCCATCCAGTATTTTCTGGAAAGATGGAGTGGTTGTCTGAGTGTTTGATAATTTTGGCAAAGTCCAACCTTACGTTTGTTAATTAAATAAGTTGGCATTTAGACCTGATAGTCACAGACTCTGGTCACAGCACATCTTATTTGTCGACTTTAAGTAGATGCTGCTGCTTCGGAAGCCGCTTGTTAGATTGGTGTGGCTGTAGCTTGGGTCTGCACATGCTCCTTAGTATCAGCTCTGAGAGGTTTCTGCTTCTGCTTCTGCCTCTTTGCCAATTCTTTCTCCTCTGGCACTCCCTCCTGTTCTAAGAAAATCTCTGGCCAGACAGTGTCAGGCCCCACTGGGCAGACAGCAGAAAGCCCTTGGCCAGGCAGGCAAGAGAAACTCGTGCAATTAGGAGTAGAGAACCTCTTTCTGTTTGCTGAGGGAAGCTAAAATCTCCCGGAGGTGAGCCAGTGTTTTACAGCTGAGACATGATGACAGACATATTTCCAATTGTGTTTTAAAGCAGATTTTAAGGGAAGGGCTTCTGTATGTATTAGACCAGAGGGTTTTTTTTGTCTTTAGATAAAGAATATTTAATATTTAAAAGGAATATCAAACAAATATAAAGTCTTGCCTTATTTGTTTTTTTCAGACATTTTATGATTTATTGGTGGATTCAAATAAACTTTCTTCAGTTCTGTTTGATATTTCTCTTAAAATTAAAAAATATTATTTTCCCTCTGTGGATGATTAGCCTGCATATATGTCTCTGTGTCATCTGCAAACAGTGCCTGCAGAGGCCAGAAGAAGGTACTGGATAAACTGGAACTGGAGTTTCAGATAGTTGTTATCGGTCATGTCGGTGCTGGGAACTGAACCTTTGGAAGAGCACTCAGTGCTCTTAACCACTGAGCTCTAGCTCCTGATAATTCTTTTTATAAAATGGAAGAAAACTGTTGTATATCACCATCTGTCATCTCTGATCACTGACATCTTTATCAAAAGCTTCACTAGTGTAATCTCTCTCTCTCCCTTCCTTCCTCCCTCCCTCCCTTCCTCCCTCTCCTTCCCTCCCTCCTTCCTTCCATTGCTTTCTTCCTGTCTTTTAGAGACAGGGTTTCTCTGTAACTTTAGGGCCTGTCCTAGAACTCACTTTGTAGACAAGGCTGACCTTGAACTCACGTAGATCTCTCCCACTCTCTCCCAAGTACTAGGATTAAAGGTGTGCACCACCATCTCCTGGCAATATTTCTTTTTAGGTAAATCTATGTCATTGTTTTCTGGAAGAATACATACATATACAGAGAAGAATAATTTACTAAAGAAAATGTTACATACTCAATGAGACTACTTGTGTTTGCTTTCACAGTCTAAAGAACACATCGATGTGTGTGCATGTGTGTGTGCGTGTGAGCATGCACGTGTGTGTTGCTGAGGATAGAACTCAGGTCTCACGTGTGTTAGGCAAACTTTCTAGCACTGAACTGTACAATATGCCCCTCACAATGTTTTTGTTTGCTTTCTAGTTATATAGCTCTTTTATACTATTTCTTATTTGGTTCTTACAACAAAATTAAAGGAAGACTTTTTTATAATTTTTAGATCAGGAATGTAGCTCTGGAAGATACAAAAATGTAGGTTAAACAATTTTTTTTTTTTACTGTTCCAGGCCTTTGCAAACAATAGAAAATTAATGTAGACTTTGTAGTATTTGCTTCTTAGATATTTTGGAAGAAGTCATCATTGGATTCTTTTTGAAATGTTTTCAAGGAGTTCTCTTTCTTTATAAAAAACTATTTTAAATAATTATTTCTCTTATTCTTGATATTATTATAGAATTACATAATTTCCTCCTTCCCGTGCCTTCCTCCAAGCCCTCCCATATACCTCTCCTTCCTTTCTTTCCAGTTCATGATTTCTTTTTTTCATTGGTGTTATTACATATATGTAGATACATAGACATACATGCACACACACACATACATACAGCCTGCTCAGCCTGTACAATGTTACATGTATGTATGTTCTCAGACTTGACATTTGGTATTGGATAACCAGTTGGTGTGCTCTTCCTGGGGAAGATTTCTTTCGTTCTTGGATTTCTTAGTAGCCTATGTAGCGTTGAGGACTTGTGGCATTTTTCCTATGCATTTTAGCGTGTCTATTGCTGCTGTTCCCCTGTTCAGCTCATGTTTGGGCAGTCCTGTTGGTGAGACTTTATGGGTTTAGCTTCTGACGTTCCTACAACTCACCACAAACTCCCTGACCCTCGGCTCTCTCCCTCTTTCTGCCTCCTCTTCCCAAGGGTCCTGTAGTCTTAGATGTGTTGTTTGGCCCTGTGTTCCTTTTGCTTGGTTCTGTCTTTTCTAATGATTTCCATCTGCGACAAAGAGAAGTTTCTCAAGGAGTTCTGTTCGTGTGAAAGTTTTATTCCGTAGTCTAAGTTCATTTATCATGTAAAGGGTAGCTTAGGCTATACAGTTCTCTTGAATGAACTTTAGTATTTTAATATTTTAAGAATCTCTTAAATGTTACTGTTTTTCTGTTCTACACAAGCTACATATTTATTAGCATCAACTTCATAGTATTTATCCTTTTTGTGGAAGCTGTAGGAACTGAAATGTGGTGTAGTCCTGTTTCCTTTAGTGATCATGAGAACCTGTGTCTGCTCCCCTGTCTTTCTCAGCTGTCTGTTAGAGGTTTGACAGTTTTGCTTGTATTAACTTTTGTGTTTTTATTTTCATTGCTACACACAGACATAGACATAGAGCAGTCTTTCCATTTGATCTTCATGCTTATGATTGCTCTAGGTACATGCAGAAAGAACGTGAGCTCTGCTATTGTGGAGTGGGATCTCTAATGAATGTCACCATAACTAAGTTTAGTAACAGTGCTGCTCAAATGCCCTCTAACTGCATTTTCTGTCTCGTTGCCCTGTCAATCACTGAGAAGATGGTCAGCCTCTCCTTCTGCACTGAGGATTTGTCCTTCTTTCCTTTTAATTTTGTCAATCTGATTTTGTACATTTTGAAGCTCTATTTTCAGCATATAAATTTGAAATTGTTGTGTCTTGTAGATGAATTGACTCCTTTATTTTAAAATGTTTCTCAGGTAATAATCTGTGTTCTAAAGTCTACCTTGTCTGATCCAGCAGTTTTTTCTTTTATTAGTAATTTTATAAGCATAATTTTCTGGCCCCTTACTTTTAACTTATCAATATATATTTATCCTAAGGTGTTTTTTTTTTGTAGACAGCAAATATTTTTAGATCTTTCTCTTTCCTTTTTTTTTCTTCAGTCCATTCAGTCTGAGACTCTCTGTTTTTTAACTGACGTAAATACTTATTAATATGTTCCATGTAATTATCTGCCCTGGTGAAATTTAAACCTTTCATTTTTTATCTGTTTTCCACTTGCCCCATTTATTCTCCATTCTTTTTATCTCTGGTTCCTGTCTACTTTTGGAATAGTTTGTTCTTGTATTCCATTTCATCCTTACTTTTCACTCATTAGTTACACCTTCCTGTATTTATTTATTTTTGAAGCAGGGTTTTACTGTGTAGCCTGGGCTATCTGAAGCTCACTCTGCAGACCAGGCTGACCTCAAACTCAGAGATCTGCCTACTTCTGCCTCCTGAGTGCTGGGATCAAAGGTGTGAGTCACCACTGCCCAGCCTGAGATTTTATTTTTTTAAAATCAAACCTTGCCGGGAATTTTACATTGTTCCTTGCTGTACTCTTTTGTTAAAAAAAAAAAAATTATTTTGCCAGGTGTTCTGGCTCACATCTTTAATCCCAGAACTCTGGAGGCAGAGGCAGATAGATTTGATCTTTGAGTTTGAGGCCAGCCTAGTAGGCATAGTGAGTTCCAGGACAGCCAGAACTAGATAGTGAAATCCTTACTCAAAAAATTATTTTTAATTATGTATTTTGTGGGGGGGGTGTTGTGGGAGGGGGCTGCTCATTGATCCTGGCCACCCAGAACCTAAATAATCACACAGTAACTGTATTAATTAAATCACTGCTTGGCCCATTAGCTGTAGCTTCTTATTGGCTAATTCTTTTATTTATTTATTTTCTTATTATGTATACAGTATTCTGTCTGTCTGTATGCTTGCTGACCAGAAGAGGGCACCAGATCTCATTACAGATGGTTGTGAGCCACCATGTGATTGCTGGGAATTGAACTTAGGACCTCTGGAAGTGCTCTTAACCTCTGAACCATCTCTCCAGCACCTTATTGGCTAATTCTTACTTATTAATTTAACCCATATCCATTAATCTGTGTATTGCCACATGGCAGTGGCTTACCGACAATGTTTCTGCATGTCTGACTCTGATGGCTCCACGGTGTCTCTCTGACTCCACCCTTCTTCCTCCCAGCATACAACCTAGCTTTCTCCGCCTAGTTCTGTTCTTCCCTGCCATAGGCTCAAAGCAGTTCTTTATTCATTAACCAATAAAAGCAATACCAGGGCTGTGTGTACATGAGTGCCCTTTCTCTTGGAGGCCAGAGTCATTGGAGTCCTTGGGACTGGAGTTACAGGCAGCTGTAAGCCACCCGATGTGGGTGCTAGGAGCTGAATTTGGGTTCCCTAAAAGAACATCATATGCTCATAACTGCTGAGCCATCTCTCCATTCTCTGGATTTTGTTGTGGTTTTTAAAAGTACCATTTTTGTCCTGGTGCATGGTTTATTTGAATCAATGTTTTTGTTGCTGTTTTTTTTTTTAAGGCAGGTACTTTACCATGTTACTTTGCCTCCATCTTACAGTGTCTCTTCATTATTTGCCTTTAAGTTATTTTAGTAACAGTGACGCTCCAATTCAATCTCATTATTAAAAGATTTTATATACACATATACACTTTATATACATCCTACCCACCATTCTGCATTACACAATCTTTTCGGTTTGTCTATTGGCACAGATATCCTATGTGAACTTTGAAAATAATTTGATATATTTTTCTCTGGCTATTCTTTTTCTTCCAGAAATTTCTTTTGCTGCACATGTAGTTCAGGACTCCTTCAAAATCTTTAGGAGACTTTCCTACAAAGATCTGGAATTATCTCCCTGGACACTGGTCCTCTGCTGCTCCATGGACACCTGACCTCTGCTGCTCCTGTGGTGTTTTTTTTTTTTTTTGACTTCTTGGGTTCTTATAGCTTCCTCAACTTGGCAGGCCTGGCTGCATCTGTATCTATTCTTCTTTCTTGCATAGAGACCTAAAAACTCCCCATCTGTTGCCAATGCCTGTCCTCTTAGTAATCACAGCTGCACATGACCTTCATCTTAGTGCCTGAAGGCAATTAATTCATACTTCGTGCCGGTTGTTTCGTAAGAGGAAGATAGACAGAGTTTCTGTTAGTCTTCTGTGAGCAGGAGTCTTGTCTTATATGTTATTTTATCTTATAAATGGCATTTTTAGTGGGATAATAGCAAGTTCAAAGGAAACTTAAAAGTAAAATTTTTGTGTATTGGTGTGCACAGTGCATGGAGGCAAGATGAAAGATGAGACTATATCCCCGGGAGCTGCTTCTTCCTCAGGTACCATCCACTTCTACCTCTTTTTGCCATTTGTTTTTTATTTACTCACTGGCCTGGAATCTGCCAAGTAGGCTAGCATGGGCTGGCCAGTGAGCCCTAGGAGTTTACCTGTCCCTGCCTCCCTACCCCAGTGCTGGGATCACAATCTCTAGAGACCCTAGCAGGCCTTTCCTCCTGTGGATTCTGGGGATTGAACTACGTCAAGGGAAGCACTTTCCTGATTAAGCCACCTACTAGTCCTTACAGGTAATTTAAATAATAGTTAAAGAAAAGCCTTTCTTCTCTCTGCCTTTAAAGAGAGCCTTCTTTGTACATCATTTGCCTTCTAGAACTCCAGGACATTTTGCACTTGGTTATATTGACAAGTGGACTGTAAATAAGAAAGCTGGATTGCATTTAGGCACAGCGACTTCTGCATGGCGATGTGCCATTTGTCTTGATGAGCAACCCAAACCACAGCATAGGCGGCCATTTCTGAGGCCCTTCAGAGATGGCCATTTCTTTGGTTTGTACAGAAAGTTGGCTAGATACTGTTTATTTGTTAGAAGAACAAGGGTGAGCAATTTTCACTGAGCCTTGCTAAGGACTCTCTCTGAAGACCCCTCTGTTGAAACTCTTGAGTGACAAGCAACACTGGCAATATCAAAGAAGTTCAGGAAATGAACTTCTCCAAGGCACACATCAAAGAGCCCCCAAAGGCGAAGGGAAGTGCATGTGTCCCCTTGAGCAGGACAAGTCGAAGCAGTCAGCCACAAATATCCTATGAAAAGCTCATGTTTTGTATTTAAGAACTATGAGTAAACTCATGAATTTAACCCTGTGTGTTGCATATTTTGAAAGGATGTACTCTTCATATTCAGTGGCCTGGTTTACCAGAATAGTGTGTTATTTCTTTACCCCTACAAAATTACTTAATTGTGAGAGTGAGAACTGGGGTCTTATTTTACTGCCTAGGCTGAATCAGTCTCCTGAGTATTTGAGACCCTAGGCACATGTCACCAGATTCAGCTTTAGCCTAATTTTCAAAGATTTCTTTTATGTGTCTGTGTCTGAAAGCATGTGTGTGTGCTATGTGTGTATATTCGGTGCCTGTGAGACCAGAAGACAGTGTCAGAAACTGTGTAACTGAAGCTAGAGTCCTGTTTTTCTTTTCAACTGTCGGCTTCCATTCTTACAACAGTAGAGCAATAGAACAGGATCATACAGTTTGAAGAGGTGGAGATTTTCTAGAGACATGTGTGCCTTTCTCTTTAGCTTTCAGACTACTGAAACAATGGGACCAGGGAGTGAGAGTTTTTTGAGGAATCTCATGCTTGGGGAAACAAAAGCATGGAAGCTTCGGGTCCAGCCTGAGGAAGAACTTTTCTAACAGGAAGAAACTGTACAAGGCTCTGACAGTTAGATGACCACCTTATCTAGGTGACTGAAGAAGATACAATGATAGAGGGACAATGGTCAGGGCCACACCTTGACTGGACTTAGTTATCCAAACCTGAACCTTGCTTCATGTTAGTATCCTACTGTGGGACAATGGTCTTATACCCTCGAAAGATTTGTCACTTGTATTGGTTTAATAAAATGCTGATTGGTCAGTAGCCAGGCAGGAAGTATAGGCAGGGCAACCAAAATAGGGGAATTCTAAAAAGAGGAAAGAGTCAGTCTGTAGTCATGACTCAGATGCAGAGGAAGCAAGATGAGAATGTCTCATAGATAAAAGGTACCAAGCCATGTGGCTAACACAGACAAGAATTATGGGTTAATTTAAGATGGAAGAGTAAGTTAATAAGAAGCCCAAGCAAATAGGCCAGGCAGTGTTGTAATTAATATAGTTTCTGTGTAGTTATTTTGGGTCTGGGCAGCCGGGAAATGAACAAGAAACCTCTGACAACAAATGGCACCCAATATGGAGCAACTAATCTACATAAAATTTGAGAGAGCTTGGGAAGTAATTCTCGACAGAAAAGAAAAGAATTAAGCATGACTTCTTGACAGCAGCATTTTCTCAGGTGGGCTCTGTTTGCTAGAAGCAAGCATGTCTCATTTAAGACAGGTTTCCTGACTCAGCTTTAGCTGCAAAAACCTTGCCGCTCGTTTAAGAGGTCCTGCCACCAAACACTTAAATGGTGTTGATGAATAGCTGACAGCATGCTTCTTGGTGGTGGCAGGGACCCTGAAACTCCATACAGTTGTGGCAATAAACATGGCTCACAGCAGTACCTCCACCATGAATCTATACCCTCAAAAATCTAAGGAATGGGGTAGATCTAGCTGTCAAAACCATGGCTTTATTTCTAGCTATATCACTTAACAAATTAAAGACTCATGTGGTCAGAAAGAAATATATGCAGTAAAGATAGATTCAGAAAAAAAAACCCTCTAAACAGCTTTCAGTGTGTTAAAGAAATATATGTAGGCTTGGGGGAGAAAAGAAAAAGGATAAAGTCCTTAAAAACAAAAAAGAAAGAGAATAGTTGGGTTTGGTGGCACACATCTTTAATCCCAGCACTTGGGAGGCAGAGGCAGGTGGATCCCTATGAGTTCAAGGACAGCCTGGTCTACAGAGTGAGTTCCAGGACAGTCAAATACACAGAGAAACCCTGTCTCAAAAAACAAAAAAATTTAAAATAAATGTAAAATAATTAGAGTTTAAAATAAAGCCATGTTGAAGGCGTAAGTCACAAACAATGCCACACCAATTTGGGGTTATGATTATTAGGGTGGTATTTATTTAAAGGGGAAAAAACTTACAGATCACTGTCCCAGGCAACAGCCCTCTACGCAACCAGGAAAGGAGTCTAGTCGCCGGCGGAGCAGGAAGTGAAGAGAGAGAGGAGAGGGAAGTGGCCGCTTTTGTAAAGGGAGAGAAACCACGCCCCAATGGGCTGGTACCTCAGCGGTGATAGGCTGGAGGAGTGGGAGGACCTCCCGCAACACCATGTAAAGATAGAAAATACACAAAGAATCTGGATACTGCGTGTTATTGTGTTCTCTTTGAATTGTTTGACTGTTGAGGAAGGAGCAACAGCTGCTAAAAAGGCATTAGATTATAAATGCTTTTGGAGTAATCCAACATATATATCTTGAAAATGCTTTGACTTCAACTTTTAAGTCAAAAGATATGTTATTTTGGATAAGAGGTTTTGCTTCTGTTTCCACAGTAAATGAAAGGCTGTGGGATTTATTCTCAGTTCAGAAAAATCAGATTTAATCAAGAAAGATCCCCTGAAAAATCTCCAAGGAGTGGATGGCCCAGGTGATCCAACATTTCAGAAGACCTCTGTTGTAGTTTCCTCTGAGTTCTACATCCCGAATAGCCTCAAGACTGCTGACTGAAATGATCAATCCTCATAGAATATTCCAGTCAGAACTTGACCATGCTCTTAAATTCTCTTTGAATCCCCATAAGATTATCAGTGCCCCCATCAGTAAGAAGTAGCCCAGAAAACTATGCCCACATTCCTAAAAAAATGGATTATGGATGTTTGCCTTGTTTAGAGTGTTGGTTACAAGTTGTTATAAATAATGGTCAGAAAAAAAAGCTAAACAAAGGAGATTAGATTCAGAGTTCTTGTTTTGGAAAAAAAAAGGGGGGAAGTACTGTGGGGCAATGTCCTTGTACCTGTAAAGGTTTGTCACTTGTATTGTTTTAATAAAATGCTGATTGGTCAGTAACCAGGCAGGAAGTATAGTTGGGGCAATCAGAATAGGAGAATTCTGCGAAGAGGAAAGAATCAGTCTGTAGTCATCACCCAGACACAGAGGAAGCAAGATGAGAATGCCTTACTGATAAAAGGTACCAAATCATGTGGCTAACACAGATAAGAATTATGGGCTAATTTAAGATGTAAGAGCTAGTTAATAAGAAGCCTGAGCAAATAGGTCAATCGGTGAATTGGTGTTGTAATTAATACAGTTTCTGTGCAGTTATTTTGGGTCTGGGCAGCTGAGAAACAAACAAGGAACCTCTGACAACAGTGTCCCAAAGTTGGACTGAGGATCGGGAGGCACCAGATCTCTTTGTCCCTCTTCCCAGTCTGGCCACAGTAATAATCTTCTTCCCTTATTTTTTGGCTATCTATTGCTTGTGTCTTTAATTCCTCTTAAAGATGGGTCACAGAGTCTAGCATATTAGGGCTGCCGGCACCCAGACTCTGACCCTGACAGATTTAGTACTGCCTTTTTCTCAATGTCTTTTGCAGGCTCCTAATACAGTGATGGCAATAGAAGATGTACCAGGCTTTTGGGAACTTAGAAGTTGAGCCAAGTTAGGCAAGAAATGAGTTTTCTTAAAAGCCATCAGGGACTAATAACAGCTTTCTCTCCTTGAGTCCTGCTTTACACAAATCTACTGGTCAGTCCCTCCTCAGTTACACAGGGTGGTTGAAGGAGGAAGAGGGTTGGGCACTGGGTAAGTACTTAGGGCTGTAGGCCCTACTCGCCTCAGGCAGAGGAAGGAGGCAAACTTATTTCTGTCAGTTGTGACAGTGTTTGTGTGGGAGAGGAGGCTGGAGTCAATGCT
Organism: Microtus oregoni; assembly: GCF_018167655.1. NCBI lineage: Eukaryota > Metazoa > Chordata > Mammalia > Rodentia > Cricetidae > Microtus > Microtus oregoni. Next base: position 37,475,885 of record NW_024543070.1, on the reverse strand, counting down.
TTCAATTTACTAATGGAAAACAGACATGGAGGGGTTAAGTAATTAGTCCATGGTGACTTGGGCAGAGTGGAGGGAAGGAGGGAGGCCAAGAGGGTGGCTCAGCTCATTCCACTGCTCTTACCATTGTGCTTCCTGGGTGGTCCAACAGCTCCAGAAAGTGACATCTGTCCCTTGAAAAAGTACAGCTTTGTCTTTCTAATGGCATGCATCTTATGAAGTGGATAAAAGCAACCCAAGATGCTTGGTCAAATCTAAGAAGGAGGAAAAATGAAGTTAATCCTTAGAGCACAGACCGTGTTAGCAGAAGCCCCTTCAGTGTTCACGAGTCCTTGCTCTCCTTAAATCGCCTCCTTGTCCAGGGAACTCTAAAAGGTGCATAGCACAGAAAAGTGAACAGGTAATGCCTGTGCAGCAACTAGTCAGAATTCTACACGGAACGGAGGGAGATCTGTGTTTATGCAGCTTGCATGCATTCTCTCTCTCTCTCTTTCCTTTTAATATTTATTTTCAAAAATTGTATGTGCATATGTGTATCTGTATTTAGGAATGTACACAGGCATGCAAGTGCTTGATACCAGAATGAGGCACTGGGCTCCCTAGAGTAGAAGCAGGCATCTGTGAGCTGTCTAACATGGTAGGTGCTGGAAACCCCATGCCAGTATTCTGAAAGGACAGTATGTGATCTTAACCATTCATTTGATGTGGGAGTGATTTCTTATTAATAAAGAAACTGCCTAGACCCATTTGATAGGCCAACCCTTAGGTAGGCGGAGTAAACAGAACGGAATGCTGGGAGAAAGAAGCTGAGTCAGGGAGTCGCCATGATTCTCCCACTCCAGACAGACGCAGGTTAAGATCATTCCTGGTAAGCCAGCTCGTGGGCTACACAGATTAATAGAAATGGGTTAGATCAATATGTAAAAGCTAGCCAATAAGAAACCGAAACTAATGGGTCAGGCAGTGTTTAAAAGAATACAGTTTCCGTGTAATTATTTCGGGTAAAGCTAGCTGGGTGGCGGGACACAGCCCGCCGCTCCATAACACAACAGAGTGGCGCCCGACGTGATGGACTAAATCCACTTAAAAACCTGAGAAGGCTTAAAAATAAGGGAGAGAGACTTTAACACAGATTTTTGCTGTTTGTTGGTGGTGTGCTGTAGAGAGATTTCCTGATTCGGCAACAGCAGCAAAAAAAAAAAAAAGCTGCGTCATTTTAAAGTGCGGCTTCTTGGGACTGTGCCCCCAGTACAAACTCTGGCTTTAAAGCATTTCAATGGATTTTATGGGACTGGATGTTTATGTTCCCGCTTGGGATCGGAAGGAGAGTGCTCTCAGCGCTCCCCGCCTGCACCTGGACAGATGGCAGAATCAGGCTTAGGCAGGCGGAAGAGCATGGTGAAAGAGACGTGTTTTCAGACTGCGCAGTGCTCTGCGTGTCAGATTTGGTTGTAACTTGGATAAAAAGAGTTTCTGTGCTACATGCTCAGTCTCAAAATTAAACTACTGAGTGCGGCTCCAATGAGGACTTGCTGTGTGCCTGGAACTGTGCACAGCTCAGGGGCACCAAATGGATCTGAGGCAGGAGCGGCTGCTCCTTGCTGAACTGTGCTGGTTGGCAGGAACTACCGTAATTACCATAATAACAGCACAGTTAAGGTTTAGACTGGGCAGGACACAGGTGGTACCGTATTACCTGTACATGGTGCAACTTAAGTTTTTAAGAAGTGCTTAACATTTTAAGAAATGCTCCTGGATAGTAAAAATATTACAGATTCACAATAAAACAGATTCAGACATAACAGACCTCAGTGGATCACAGCGTTGGATGAATGTACATAGGCTTGAGAGAGAGAAGAATAAGAATATAGAGAATAAAGCAAATGTCTTAAAAAAAAGGGTAAAGTCTTTAAAGAGACAGAGTACAGATAGTTAAGAGATTAAAAGAAATAAAGAAAAATAAGCCACGTAAAAATGGAAAATTCACAGAGAGTCTGGATTATGTACATTGTGTTTTCTTTAAAATTTTTGACTGTAAAGGAGCTAAGTACAGACAGACATTTCATTACATGGGCTGCCAAGCTAAACCATAATGGATATAAAGGTATTACGATTTCAAAATTTGGGTCTAAGGATATGATACTTTGGAAAGGGTCTTCTTTTGTTTTCACAGAGGACCAGACCCTATGGATTTCTTCTATCCCAATTTGGTATGATAGACCACGACCTCCCGAAAAGTTGCTGTAAACATCTTCAAAAAATTACTTCACTCAACTGGCAACTGAGATAAACCTAGCACACAGGTTACACCCTAAATGATCTGATTAACAGCGCCCCCATTCAGCAGGAAGCAGTTTGGAGAGAAAAAACTGCGCCCATGTTCCCAAAATATTGTTTGTAAATGTTCTTTTACATTTAAAGGGGGAAATGATATAGGTATGAGTAATTTGCATTGGTGTGGATTTTACAGTCAATTTTGTTATATGTATTTCTGATCTTGATTAAGGTATTGTGATTGTGTAGTTCATTTAAAAATGTAATGTATAATTAAGAACTATAGGTTAATGGTTAATCATCAATAATAGTCAAGCTTGTAGTCATGTTAGTTAGATTTTCTAAATATATAGAGATACATTTCAGTTAGAGAGACATTCTTCATATCTTTCAAAGACTGCAGGATATGGCATTTAATGTTTTAATAACTTAGGACTTTTCATGACAATGAGACATATCTGCTCCTGATGGCACCAATCTACTTCGAGAGGAAGATGGGCATCGAAGAGGATCCTTATGGAGTTGGATAGCCATTTGGGCAAGAAACTGCTCTTGCCTGGACTGTTGCATAAAATGGACACAGAGAACCCGCAGAGAGAGGACTGCTAAACTTGCCTAAAGGTGAGACGGTCTTTTGGGGTTCATGACTCATGAAAGAGTCTGCGAGACATTCTGCAGGACACAGCAGATAGTGACTAAACTGTCTTTGGAATTTCCTGCTTCATGGAAATGTCTGCTGGATACTATGGGCCTGAAGGCTGAAGATGGATGCCCCAACCATACAAAAGAACTTTGGGTGACTGTCCAGGCAGCAAGATGTCTCTGTCATTTCTAGAGTTTTCTTATTTCTTGTTTACTTAGGTAGTATTATATCCTTCTGGAGTCTTTGATGGAGTTGAAAAATGAATAGATAGTTATAGTTTTCCTTAGTTATGATAAAAGATAAAATAGATATAAATATTGTAACTGTAATTCTTGCTTGATAACTGTTTTGCTATATGTAATTTTACTATGTTAAAGTTAAAGCCTTTCTTTTTTGTTTAAACAGAAAAAGGGGAAATGATGTGGGAGTGATTTCTTATTAATAAAGAAACTGCCTAGACCCATTTGATAGGCCAACCCTTAGGTAGGCGGAGTAAACAGAACGGAATGCTGGGAGAAAGAAGCTGAGTCAGGGAGTCGCCATGATTCTCCCACTCCAGACAGACGCAGGTTAAGATCATTCCTGGTAAGCCAGCTCGTGGGCTACACAGATTAATAGAAATGGGTTAGATCAATATGTAAAAGCTAGCCAATAAGAAACCGAAACTAATGGGTCAGGCAGTGTTTAAAAGAATACAGTTTCCGTGTAATTATTTCGGGTAAAGCTAGCTGGGTGGCGGGACACAGCCCGCCGCTCCATAACACAACATTCATTTCTCCACTCATTTTATTTGTTTGTTTGCTTTTTTTTTTGCTTACTTAATCACTCATCGATAGGGCCTCATGTAGCCTAGGCTGGCTTTGAACTCACTATGTGCTGAGGATAACTAAAATTTGATCTTCCTGTCTCTATTGTTGGAGTGCTAGGATCATGGCCTGAGACACCATGTCTGGTTTGATTTGGTGCTGGGGAGAGAACTCAGGCTTCATATGTGCTAAGTGGGCACGCTGTGTCCTAAGGCCATCTCAGCACTTTAAAGATTAACTGCAGAAGATGACACAGGGCTCATATGTGAGCACATCCCCTTTCTGTGTAGAGAAGCCTGAGTCTTAGACACCAAGAAGCCTGCTGTCTGATAGTTTGTGGCTTGAACAAAAACAACCAAAAAAAAAAAAACCCCAAAACCCAACCTGTGTTACTCATTGAAAGTCACTGTATGAGATAAATTCAAAGAATAGTCTTTGATTCAGATTTTGCATGTGTGTGTCACACATACACATGAGAATCTATAGACAGTCAAGGAAAATTCCTCTTAATTCTTCAAGGATCAAAATACCTGGAAAACAGTAGCACGGGAAAAATTGTGTTGGTTTCTTTAAATGGGAAGTCTTATTTTTTTCTCATTTATTAGCTTCTTGTAAGATAAAGATGTTTTATTGCTAAGCCAGTCCAAACTAGCAAACAGAAATTAAATACAGGTTAGCAACATAATCTCAGTACTCAAGGAGGCAGGTTTCTCTCAGATCCAGAGAGTGTGGCTTGAGCTGGTTTTGTTTTGTTTTTTGTTTTGTAAGGCTGAAGCTATATTCTGATTGTTTTGAAAATTTCCCTGATTTATCAGGGCCCCCCCCATTGTTTATTTTTATTATTTTTAAGTTGTGTGTGCTGTATGTAATTATAGATGTCCTCTGAGGCTAGCAGCGGAGTCAGACCCTCTGAAGCTGGAGTTACAGGTGGTTATGAGCCACATGACATAGGTGCTTGGAACTGAACACCTGCTTTAACCTCCAAGCCTTCTCTCCAGCCCCGAACCACTCTCTTACTGTAGTAAAGGGTTAGGGCCATCATGCTCTGGGGATGAACTGTCCAGTTCAAAAGTCACTAACCACCCACCCCGTGTTTACTAGCTTCTGAATGTGGTGCACCAGGTTGGGAACAGGGCTGTAGATCTTTCTGTGTGGTGTTCACGGAGCTTTGCCCAAGAGCATCATATGTCTGTAATCCCAGGGTATGGAGGTAGAGGTAGGAAGATCACCCTTTCCAGGTCTGTCTGGGCCTCATAATGAGACCCTGACTTAAAAGAAAAGAAAAAAAGAGAAGGAGAAAAACCGAAGAGCAGGGTTTGTGCCAGCACAGTAATCAGAGGACTAAGCTAAAAATGGGTATGAGTGGATTCTGAGTCTGGCCTCAGGATGGGGTGTTAGCGGATGTGGTAAACACCTCACCTCTGTGATCCCTTTGGTATATTTCTGGGTTTTTATCTTTAAGTTAACACTGTCTAATAGAAATATAATATGGAGTATAGACGTAATTTATAATTTTTATATAGAAATAAGTAGGTTAAAGAGAAAGAAAACGAATCAGGTGAAATTAATATTAATAAGACACTTGATTTATTCTACCATATGCAAAGTGACATTTAAAAGTGTAATCGGTATTAGAGAGGCCGAGACTTTGTTTTATACTAAATCTTTGAAATCCGGTGCCTGCTTCTGGCTGTCAGCACATCTCAAGCTGCATCACTAACTTTGCAAATGTCCGAAGTGTCTTGTAGCCAACACCACAGCACAGAATAGAACAGACGTTTTTGGCTTTAAATTAGAATCTAGAATAAAGTGTGATTAGCTTATAGATATGTTCATGTTTATTACAGATTGTATTAAATGGAAATACAGATTTCTGAGAATCTTATAAACCTAGATGAATGTCTTTAGTATCTAATTGGAAATAAAAGAGTATTAGTTATGTATCATCCCCCAAATATCCCAGGACCTGGGATAGTTGGTTTTTATTGTGTATGTTATCCCATTAAAGCTTCAAAAATAACAATAGACATGCTAATACAGAAAGGGAATCTCACAGGGTTCCACTCCAAGCAAAGAACCACAGATGACTCATGACTGTTGAGAGAGGGAGAGTTAGCTTCTCCCAGGAGTGAGACTTCTAAGTGCTTAGCCAATACAAAATGGTCATCTCTGAAATCATATACACACAAGGGATTCGGTGAGCTGTGTGTATGCATTTACGCATGAATGTGTGTGTCACTTAGTTATTGTTTTTTCACTCTGATGAAACACAATTGCCAAGCTAAGAGCTTCTTTCTTGATCCGAAGGCAGAAAGCAGTGAGAGTATGGCTAGGTCTGCATAGGTTGAAACTCAAAGCCCAGTGACACAACTCCTCTAGCAAGGCCACACCTCCTAGTCGTTCCTAAACAGTCTGCCAACTGGGAAACAAGCATTCAAACACACACACACACACACACACACACACACACACACGAGAATCATTTTCACTACAACACACACGAGAATCATTTTCAACACACACACACACACACACACACACACACACACACACTAATTAAAGAAGAAGGCCACCAATTTGAGAGGGAGAGAGGTCAAGAGTGGGCATGAGAGAGGCTGGAAGTAAGAAAGGGAAGAGGGAAATTGATGTAACTAAATTGAATTAAAATTTAAAAAAAGGGAAAAAACCTCCTTGAGGGTTATTGGTCCTACTTGATCAATAACCCACAATGCTGAGCTACAGAGGAGTAGGCACCCAGTCAAAGCAGCACAGTGACCAGGCAGTGCGTGGTGGGCGGGGTCCCAGCTAAGCCCTTGCTGTCTGGCTCACTGGGATGCTTCACTATCTCAGATCTTTACTCATCCTAAACCCAAGTAGGCTTTAACCATGGGTCTGACTATAAATCTCCCTAAAACTAGTGAAGAAACTGAGCATATCATTTTCCTTTATAATTTTTATCTCATTAGTTTTATGGCCTTTGATGTACCTGGAACAAAATCTAAAGAAAACCAAAGGCACTTACTAATAAGTAAATCTACAGATGCACAGGCCAGAAATGCATATGATTCGTAGGTAGGAACCAGTTCCAGTAGTTTACAGGACGGTACCACCGTTAGGTAGTATTGGCTAAGTTTGCTGCTCATTTGTCCCTGTCTTCCTGGTCTCTAATAAATTCACTTTCTTGCTGGATACTTGTGAGTTCCTTGGTTGCTGACTCTCTTAACTTTAAAATAACACAGAGAACAGAAAACAGTTCTGGAATTTAACCCTGGTTCATTTACCAAGGCTCTGGCTTGCTTTTCCAAATAGTTTGGTCTCTTGCACACTCATTAGGGTCATTTTCCTATTTGGAAAAACCCAGGCAAGGAAAGTAGCGTGGTGGGTGGCTCTGTGGAGGAAACACAGTGGGTGAGAACTGCTAGCCTTTGAAGGATGAGAAGAGAGCAGAACTGTGAGAGGAAAAGCTACACACAGAACATACTCGAAATAACACACAACGAGTACCAGGCCACTCTGCTTCAGAAGTCTGGGTCCTCTAACTGATGAGCAAATGCACCACAATTACTTCAAGATCTCCAAGAGACGCATGTGCTATAGACCCATAACCTCACTACGTAAGGTTTTTACTAATTTAGGGAGCAATTCACTTGAAATAATTTCTTTGATATTTTCGTAAGATTTAATGGATACAACTATTTCAAGTCTCCCTGGTTACATCTGGAGACTACATGTGAAGAAATACAAACCATTTTTTTTCCTGGTTTTGGAGTCTCTTTTGGTGTACCACATTGGTGAATTCGGATTCTTTATTTCCAGAGACATGATGGAATCCATTCTAGAAACGTCCCATCATGGATGACTGAAGCAACACCAAGGGTCGCTGGTGTGATTTCTGTAGCATTGAACTCAGAGGTCAGACAGCGAAGATCCTTGCTGCGGCTTACTGTGCTTGGATGTATCTCCAACCTTATACATCAAAAACTGAGTGCCCAATCCATATCTGATAACACTTAGTGGTCAGATCTTTGGGAATTAGTCAGGTCTCTATGAGAGTATCAGGATGGGAACTCCACAGCGAAGCTGGTGGCTTTCTTAGAAGAGTGAAACAGAGTTGAACTGGCAGAGCTCTGTTCTCCTCACCAAATGGTGATCTCCACCATAGCACAATGTGGCAAGAATGACCCCATCCGATGCCAATCAGATGTGGGCTTCATGCCTACAGAAAGGAGAGCTAAATAAACCTCTTTACAAATGACCCAGAATGAGAAATTCAGTTTCTGCAACAACAACAACAACAACAAAAAGAGACTAAAACACACACAGTTTGAAGACTGTTTTAAATACTGGGAAGAAAGATGAAAGTCCAGCTCAGTTTTCTGATCCATGGAGGATGGGCAGGAAGAGGCTCTAGGACGCTACACTCGTCTGAACGTGACAGCTGCCTTCATGTTGTGAACCCTCCTGGCCTTGCAAGGCTTTCATAGGGAAAGATAAAAATCAAGGAAAAGTGACCCCTGATTCAAACCAAATTGCTCTGGCATTTTGGTGTGCAGATGGAGCTTTCTCTTCTCAGCGGTGATTGTTCGTCACATGGGCTGGGCTAGATTGATTGTCAAATTTGGGGAAGAGAAAGAATTTTCCTCTGGGGTATACTGGCAATTATTTTTCAGTTGTTTTTGCCCTGCCCTGGAGCATGAAGCCAATATCATTTTTAGGATCAGGTGAGTTTATCCAACATGATCAATTTCCTGTGATTGTCTGCTCTTGTCACTGGGGGGAGGGAGAGCAACTCTCCTTGATCACTTTGACACTAAAAGCTGTCACCTTGAAATTGACCAGGACATAAAACTCTGAGCCCCCAATGACAGGAAGATCAAGAGACCAATCCGCAGTGGAGAGAGTGGGGGAGCACAAAGCAGGTCGCCCCTCACTCCTGCCCTTTCAGCTCCCACTAATGAGGTACCGTGCAGGGTAACTGGTGTCAGGTCATAACACATCAGCTTCTCCAGGGCTCTGGCAGGGCCTGAGGAGTAATGTAACGTGACAGGCACAGTGGAGAATAAAGAGTCGCATCCCCCTGCTGAGTGTTGCCCGCTCAAAACCACAGGTGGTGGAGAAGGCCTTGGTCACAGAGAGGAGGAGCAATGGGCTTCCTGGCCACCTGCACAGGGAGCCATATTTGATGGTTTCTTAGCTTCGCTGGGTACTTGGCACAGGGAGTGGAGTTATTCCCTCACTAGCTTGTGTATGGGAGGGCTGGAAGGGTCGGCTCATACGTGTGCTCATACGTGCACGTAGAAGTCAGAAAGTATCCTTGGGTGCTATTGGTCAATATAGCCATCCATTATGTTTTATTTTTAACTGTTTGCGAAGGGTTAGGAGGTGTGGCCTTGTTGAAGGAGGTGTGTAATTGGGAGTGGGCTTTGAGGTTTCTAAAGTCCATGCCTTCCCCAGCCTCTCTCTCTCTTTATGTGACACTGGGGACTCAGGAGTCAGAGCTCTCCTTCCACCATATTGTCTCAGAATCAAACTCGGGTCATCATCTTGAGAAGCAAGCACTTTATAAACTGAGCTATATCTCCCCAGCCCGCCCCTGCCCCCGGTTCAAACACCACTTTATCTGCTTCCTCCAGCTTCCTTTTTGCTAATTTTCTGTCATCTGGCTACTTCTGCTGACTGGTGCCTTCCCTTTCCTTCCCAGTTTAAGGCAAATCAAACACTGCATTGAGGTGTCTTAGGAGCCGTCTAGCCTTTGTGTCCTTCAAAGTCACACTCACAGGGCCCTTCTGCACAGATGGCCAGTCTGGCCATTTTAAGACTTGTTCTTTATTTTTTAGTGTGTGTGTGCATGCACGTGCACATGAGTGCAGGTATCTATGGCAATCAGAAGGGGGTATCAGATCCCTTGGAGCTGGAGTTACCTAATATGGGTGCTGGGACCTGAACTTGGGTCCTCTACAAGAGCAACACATCCTCTTACCCACTGAGCCATTTCTGTAGCTCATGGACAGTCTTTTCAAATGCAAGGCAATTTAAATGACCAATCCTTGGTCATCTGTTACTTCCCTAAGAGTCTCCCAAACATCTTGGTTGCATCTGTAAGGTGTTACATGTTTTAGCATATGAAATGTATGTTACCCTGTAATCATCCTGGCAGAAATGAAGGTATTCTAAGAGTGTCACTGCCTTGGCTGTCAGTGAAAGGGACTGGAATGTCCCCAGGGATCCCATGCAAAAGGGAAGGAAAAGACTGGTCTGGCACCAGCCAGAGGGGAAACCCACCTCTCAGAAATACATTCTACACAGTTCTGACAGTCATTAGGCCACTTTGCAGGGCAGACTGGTGCTAAAGCAAAGATGGTGGTGGAGGGGAGCTGTATCTGGATTGGGATGACTTAGCTTTGTATACCCCTAAGCCTTTATTTAAGCCTAAATTCCACCATTAGATGGAGATGGAAGTAATGTTGGGAATGCAGTTCCTAGACCTCTTTAGCTGCTCATCTTTGCCAAGTGACCACAGTGAATGAGTTGCCTTTCTCTGCTTTCACTATTGCTTTGAACTGACCTACTGGGGATAGTGGGTGAGCTACTTGTTAGGACTTCCAGAGACCTAACCACGCCGGGTACAGTACCATCCCATGATTCAGTCCCTGCCAGTCATACCGGTTTCCCTTTTGCCCTCGAAATACATCTAAATGATGTTTTCCTATCAGCTTAGTGGTTACACATGACTCTACTGATACTTTAATTATTGTCTGCCATCCCTTGGCCCCTCAGTCAGTGCCCCACCAGCCACTCAGGGAGTTGCCTGGCAGGGCTTCTGATTCCACGGCCCTGTCTCTGTAGTGGCCACAATATGTAGGTTTAAATTAAGTCTCTATTGCTCACAAGTCAAAGGCTGGGGTGAAACCTTGCTAGCTCGGAGAGGCTGAGTAGCAGTTAGCTGACCTTGATTTTTGGCCAGACACCACCAGAGACAAGTCTCTTCCCTTATTCCAAAACCAAGAGGAAGCTCAAACTCCAGTCCCTGCCCTTTCCTGTACATCTTCTTTATCCAAATTGCTGGCTTCTCTATGACCAGATTCTGTCAACTAGTAACTGGCTCTGCCCCCTGATTCAAGGCATAACTTTGTTGGGTAGTCTTGAGAGTGTCAGCATGCTATCAACATATCCCACAACATCGAAACCTATTATTATTATTATTATGTCACAATGAAGGAGGGTTGAGTATAATGGAGGATAAGAGGCAGGCTCACAGTTGTGTTGAGAATTATTGAACATCTGGAGTTATTAATAGCATCGCCGGGCGGTGGTGGCGCACGCCTTTAATCCCAGCACTTGGGAGGCAGAGGCAGGCGGATCTCTGTGAGTTCGAGACCAGCCTGGTCTGCAAGAGATAGGGCAGGCTCCAAAACCACAGAGAAACCCTGTCTCGAAAAACCAAAAAAAAAAAAAAAACAACAACAACAAAAAAATAATAGCATCATGTACTGGTGTTTGGAAAATGGAAGTCCTCAGAGCCCATGCTGTTAGCTATTTCTATAGAGAACGTGAATGCCTCATGGCAGTAGGAAGAAAGAGAAAGAGAAGGAGGCAAGGAGGATACCATTGAAAACTGCTCTTTTTCTTTTTTAAATGTACTATCTTCATTTTTAAAGATTTAATTATTTTTCATTAAAATTAAATGTGCATTATAGTAATATCAATATCAAGAAGGCTGAAGCAGGAGGATGGTGAGTTCATATGACAAGACCCTGTCTCAAAAAAAGCAAGCAATAGTAACAAAAATAAAATAATAAAAATTATATATTAAATTGATAAATGTGGCATTTGATATATTACAGGAAAATTAAATCAACTGAATTGACATATCTATCATTTCCTTTGCATGCTTTCATGTTGAGAACATTAAAAAATTGAATTTTAGTAAATTGAAAATGTGGTGAGTTGAAAGACAGTTGCGTCCGTAGGCTCACAGGGAGTACTACTTGAGGATATATGGCTTTGTTGGTGCAGGTGTGGCTTTGTTAGAGGAAGTGTGTCACTGGGGGTGGGCTTTGAGGTTTCAAATGCTCAAGCCAGGCCCAGTGCCTTTCTTTCTGTTCATGCTGTCTGAGGATCTGATGTAGAGCTATAATCTACTTCTCCAGTACCATGTCTGTCTGCATGCCACCATGCTATCTGTCACGGTAATAATGGACTAAACCTCTGAAACTGCAAACCAGGCCCAATTAAATGCTTCCTTATAAGAGTAGCCATAGTCATTGTGTTTCTTCACAGCAATAAAAGCCTTAACTAAGAAAGGAATCTAAAACACATTATTGTTGTTGTTATGATTATTTGGTACAAGATCTTTCTATATATCCCAAAGTCATATGGAACTCACTTTGTCGACCCAACTATCTTCAAATATACAGTAATCCTTTTTTCTCAGCCTCCCAAACTCTGGGACATATGACTGTAGTACAGGCAACTGTAGAAGGAGCTGCGGGCTGCATTCCTACCACCCAGCTCCCGGCCACCTGGCTAGCTTATGCCCCAAAATAACAACACACAAACTGTATTCTTATAAACACTGCTTGACCCATTTTTATTAATGTGTGCAGCACCACGAGGTGGTGACTTACCAGAAAGATTCTAGCCTACGTCCATCTTGGGCTGGGGCTTCATCATGTCTGACCCAGAGAGGAGAAGCATGGCGTCTGCCTCACTTCCTCCCAGCATTCTGTTCTGTCTACTCCACCCACCTATGTTCTGACCTATCAGGCCAAGCAGTTTCTTTATTAATTAACCCATGAAACGACACCTACATCAGGCAACTGTGAACCAGCTCTATAAAAATATTTAATGCATATACTACATAAAGCAATTATTAACAGGAGTGACTTAGCAAACTATGGCCACAGAGCATGTGATATAATTTATCTTATATGAGGGTGACTATTAATTGCTACTTATTTTACATTCATTTGTTTTTGCACTGTCTCAAGGGTGGGGGGAATAAAGTTTAATTATATAAAGTTTATTATATATAATGTACAAACATATATACATCTATGCAAACACACATATAAACTTTATTCTTCTCATCTTTGGGACAGTGCATATATATGTTCTAATATGTAATATGCATTACATATTATATAATATATTACATATTAGAGTCACACTTTAGCCAATTGGAAAGCAATACATAAAGAATATTTACAAAGAAAACCAAGAGTATTCGGGGCACTCTGCCTCTAATCATAACTTATTTGTTGCTAAAGTTTATTCAAAAATATCAGAGTATTCCATCGGTTCTTATCAGATCTTGCAAGTGCTCACTGATGCAGGCAGCCTTGGTCAGCAGTGTGACTAGAATAAATGATTACACTGAAATCTGGAAATATGAGGAGTCCTTTGGAAGGAAACATAAAGAAATTACCTGTCTGCCTGGTTTGTGGAGGTCACATTCATTCCTCCTCAGGCATAAGACCCTAAAGTGCATGCCAAATTTCAGCATAGTGTATTGCTCACATGTCCCTAAAAGGTGTTCCAGCCCTATCCCAGTGCATGGAACCAGCATGGGAGAGCTTGACATGGCTCCTTTTGCAAAGCCTGCGTTCAGGAGCCTCTGACATGAACTTGAGCATGCAGTTGGTTACAGGTCTTGAGCCTGGACAGCTGGGACTTCTCAAACAGTGTGGGTTGTATGCCAGGAAGTGATGTAGCTTGGACCAGTTTCCTGCCTTTGCTCATTGCTACAGATTTTCCATTTTAGCTATCTCAGAAAAATTCTTCAGAGGCTGTGGAGATGGTTCAGTGGGTAAAGTGATGCACTAGCATAGGAGTCTGAATTCTGATTCTCAGGACCCACATAAAGCTGGATCCCACAGCATGCGTCTGCAATCTTAGCGCCTTCCAGCTGGATGCCACAGTGTGCAACTGTAATCTTAGTGCCCGTCAAGCAGGATGAAGGGCAGAGCCAGGAGATTCTCCAGGATCAGATAGCCTGGCTTGTGTAGTAGCAAACATACAAAGAGCCTATCAGAAGGTGGAAGGTGAAGACTGATACTCAAGGTTGTCCTCATAAGTGTGCATATGTGCTGTAGCACACAAGTGCCCATTCATATCCAAACACATGTGTGCACACACAGATTTTAAGATTCATCTTTTTAGGGCTATCTTGTTACCAGTATATTTATTTTTTATTTATTATTGATTTTATTGAGCTATACATTTTTCTCTGCCCCCTCCCATACTTTCTCCTTCCCTTCAACCATCTCCCATGGTCCCTGTGCTCCCAATTTCCTCAGGAGATCTTGTCTTTTTCTACTTCCCATGTAGATTAGATCCTTGTATGTCTCTTTTAGAGTTTTCATTGTTGTCTAGGTTCTCTGGGATTGTGAATTGTAAGCTGGTTTTCTTTGTTTTATATATAAAAGCCACTTATGAGTGAGTACATGTGATAAGTGCCTTTCTGAGTCTGGGTTACCTCACTCAATATGATGTTTTCTAGATCCATCCATTTGCCCGCACATTTCAAGATGTCATTATTTAAATTTGGTGTGTGGTACTCCATTGTGTAAAAGTACCACAATTTCCTTATCCATTCTTTGGTCAAGAGTCATTTAGATAGTTTCCAGGTTCTGGCTATGACAAACAATGCTGCTATGAACATAGTTGAGCATATATCCTTCTGGTATGATTGAGCATCTTTTGGGTATATAACCAAAACTGGTATTGCTGGGTCTTAAGGAAGGTTGTTTCCTAATTTTCTGAGAAATTGCCATACTGATATCCAAAGTGGCTGTACCAGTTTGTACTCCCACCACCAATGGAGGAGTGTTCCCTTTACCCCATATCCTCTCCAGCATAAGCTGCCATCAGTGTTTTTTATTTTGGCCATTCTTACAGGTGTAAGATGGAATCTCAGAGTTGTTTTGATTTGCATTTCTCTGATGTTCACTAAGGATGTTGAACATTTCCTGAAGTGTCTTTCATTTTAGATTCCTCTGTTGAGTTATCTGTTTAGGCCTATATCCCATTTTTTATTGGATAATTTGTTCTTTTGATGACCAAATTCTCCAGTTATTTGTATATTTTGGAAATCAGCCCTCTGTCTGATGTGGGGTTGGTGAAGATCTTTTCCCATTCGGTAGACTGTCGTTTTGTCTTGATGACCATGTTCTTTGCTTTACATATGCTTTTCAGTTTCCGGAGGCCCATTTTTCAGTTGTTTCTCTCAGTGTCTGTGCTACTGGGGTTATATTTAGGAAGTGGTCTCCTGTGACAATGTGTTCAAGTGTACTTTCCACTTTCTCTTTTATGAAGTTCAGTGTGGTTGGTTTTATGTTGAAGTTTTTGATTATTTGGACTTGATTTTGTGCATGGTGATAGACCCCCATCCAATCCTCAGAGAGGGTAAGGCACATTGCCTTGTGCAAGGTCCAAGGCCCTCTTTACTATATCTAGGATCAGCAAGATATGCATTCAAAGAGAATAGGATTCCAAAAAGCCAGCGCATACAATAGGGATGAATCCTGGTGCCACTGCTAGTGGCCTCTCAGTCTGTCCCAGCAATTCAACCACATTCAGAGGAACTATTTTGGACCTATGCTTGTTCCTTCCCAGTCCGATTGAAGTTGGTGAGCTGCTATTAGCTCAGGTAAACTGTTTCAGTGGGTGAACCCACCATGGTCTTGACCTCTTTGTTCATATCCTCTTTCCTTCCACTCTTCAACTGGACTTTGGGAGCTCAGTCTAGTGCTCCAATGTGGGTCTCTGCCTTTATTTCCATTAGTTCTTGGGTGAAGGTCCTATGGTGATATTTAAGATAGTCATCAGTCTGACTACAGGGCAAGTCAAGATCAAGCCTCTCTCTTCTATTGCTTAGGGTCTTAGCCGGGGTAATTCTTGTGGATTCTTGAGAATTTCTCTAGAGCCAGGTTTCTCCTAACCCTATAATGGCTCCCTCAATCAAGATATCTCTTTCCTTGCTCTCATCTCTGCCCTTCTTCTATCTCGAATATCCCATTCCCCAAAGTTCTCCGCAAGCCTTCCCTTCTCCCTTCCTCTTTTCCTTCTTTCTCCCCTCTTTCACTACCCTCATGCTATCAAGTTTGTCAGGTGATCTTGTCTGTTTTGAATTTCCAGATGAAACTATACATGTTCACCTTATTACTTAGCTTCTTTAGGATCATGTACTATAGCCTCAATGTCCTTTGTTTATAGCTAGGATCTGCTTATGGGTGAATACATACCATATTCGTCTTTTTCGGTCTGGGTTACTTCACTCAGGATAGTGTTTTCTAATTCAATGGAATGCAAAATTCAAGATGTCATTTTTTTTAACCACTGAGTAGTACTCTAATGTGTAAATGTGCCACACTTTCTTTATCCATTTTTTTTTTAGTTGATCTTGTATCCTGCCACATCACTGAAGGTATTGATCAGCTGTAGTAGTTCTCTGGTAGAGTTTTTGAGGTCACTTATATATGTTGTCTGCAAATAATGAAAGTTTGACTTCTTCCTTTCCAATTTGGATCCCCTTAATCTCCTTTTGTTGTCTTATTGCTATTGGTAAAACATCAAAAACTATGTTGAAGAAATATGGAGAGAGTGGACAACCTTGTCTTGTTCCTGGTCTTAGTGGAATCACTTTGAGTTTCTCTCCATTTAATTTGATTTTGGCTGTTGGCTTGCTGTATAATGCTTTTATTATATTTAGATATGTTTCTTATATCCCTGATGTCTCTAAGACCTTTATCATGAAAGGGTATTAGATTTTGTCAAGTGCTTTTATAGTTTTGGTAGAATTCTGCACTAAATCTTTCCAGCCCTGGGCTTTTTTTGGCTGGGAGGTTTTTGATCACAGCTTCTATTTCCCTGTAATTTATAGGTCTATTTAAATGCTCACCTGGTCTTGATTTAATTTTGGCATATGGTATTTTAATATGGTATCTATCTAAAAATTTTCCATTTCTTTTATATTTTCCAATTTTGTGGAGTACAGGTTTTTGTAGTATGACCTAATGATTCTTTGAATTTCCTCAGTGTCTGTTGTTATGCCCTCTGTTTCATTTCTGATTTTGTTAATTTGTATGTTCTTTCTCTGCCTTTTGATTAGTTTGGATCAGAGTTTGTCTATCTTGTTGATTTTCTCAAAGAACCAGCTCTTCATTTCATTGATTCTTTGTATTGTTTTTGTTATTTCTATTTTGTTGATTTCAACTCTGAATATTATTATTTCCTTTCTTCTATTCCTCCTGAGTGAGTCTGCTTCTTTTTGTTCTAGAGTTTTCAGGTTTTCTGTTAAGTCACTAATGTGAGCTTTCTCCATTTTCTTTATGTGTGCTATGCACTTTCCTCTTAGCACTGCTTTCATAGTGTCTCATAGGTTTGGGTATGTTTTGCCTTCATTTTTGTTGAATTCAAGGAAGTTTTTAATTTCTTTCTTTATTTCTTGACTCAGGGGTGGTTTAGTAGTTCACTGTTCAATTTTTATGAGTTTGTGGGCTTTCTGAGAGTAGTATTGTTGTTAAATCCTAACTTTAAGCCATGGTGATCCAATAAGACACAGGGGTCACTCCAATTTTTTTTGTATCTGTGGAGGTTTGTTGTTACCGAGGATGTGATCAGTTTTAGAGAAGGTTCCACGAGGTGCTGAGAAGAAGGTATATTCCTTCCTATTTGGGTGGAATGTTCTATAGATATCTGTTAAATACATTTAATTTGCTAGTTAAATACATTTGCTAGTTCTCTTATTTCTCTGTTAAATTTCTTTCTGGTTGACCTGTCCATTGATGAGAGTGGAGTGTTGAAATCTCCTACTTTTAGTGTGTGGGATTTGATGTGCGATTTAAGTTTTAATAATGTTTATTATACATATGTAGGTGCTCTTGTATCAGGGGCATAGATGTTCAGAATTGAGACTATATCTTAATGGATTGTTCCTGTTATGAGTATAAAGTGCCTTTCTTCATCTTTTCTGACTGATTTTAGTTTGAAATCAATTTTGTTAGATATTAGGATAGCTACATCTGCTTGTTTCTTAGGTCCATTTGATTGGAAAACCTTTTCCTAACACTTTATTCTGAGGTAGTGTCTTTCTTTGAGGTTGAGGTGTGTTTCTTGTATACAGCAGAATGTTGGATCCTGTTTTCATATCCATTCTTATAGCCTATGTCTTTTTATAGGTGAATTGAGTCCATTGGTATTTAGTGATATTGTGACCAGTGATTGTTAATTTCAGTTATTTTTTGGTAATAGTGTTAGTGTGTTTCCCTTCATTGGGTTATGCTGGTGGGGGGAATATCAGATGCCTGTGTTTTTGTGGGTGCAGTTAGCTTCCTTAGGTTGGGGTTGTCCTTCTTGTACTTTCTGTAGGGCTGGGTTTGTGCATATATATTGTTTAATTTTGTTTTTGTCATGTATCTTGTTTTCTCCATCAATGGTGATTGAAAGCTTTGCTGGGTATAGTGCCTGGGCTTGCATGCATGGTCTCTTAGTGTCTGCAGCACATCTATCCAGGACCTTCTGGCTTTCATGGTTTCTATTGAGAAGTCAGGTGTAATTCTGATAGGTTTACCTTTATATGTTCCTTGATTTTTTTCCTTTGCAGCTTTCAATATTCTTTCTTCATTCTTCTGTGATTTTGTTGAACATATTTTTTGGGCCTTTGAGTTGGAGTTTATCTCCCTCTTCTACCCCTATTATTCTTATGTTTGGTCTTTCCATGATGTCTTGGATTTCCTGGATGTTTTGTGTTAAGAATTTGTTGTATTTAATGTTTTCTTAGACCAGTGAGTTTTTGTCCTGACTTCCTTCAGTGAGGAACAGCAATGCTCCAGTGTGAGCCTAATAAACCTTTCCTCCCCAACTTGACTTTTGGTCATTGTGTTTTGTCACATCAATAGAAACCCTTACTAAGCTGGGTTCCTAGCAAGCTTTCTTTCAAATTTATAGCTTCTTTTTCTTTAGTTGCTGCTGCACATGTGAATGTGTGTGTGTGTGTGTGTGTGTGTGTGTGTGTGTGTGTATGTCTCTAAATAAATAAATAAATACAATCTGCACAATCTGAAAAATGTTATTTGTACACATACCTTTTAAGGGGTGGTCATTTGGTATTGGGTAACCATTGTGATTTTCCTGGGTGAAGACCATTTCTCCCACTTTTGGCTGCTCCTGGTTGTCTGTAATTCTTTGGTTAGGGTTGAGTCCTTAGGAGTTTTCACCTGCCCATGGTATTTTCCTTGTTAATGTCATGTTTAGCCACATTGGTGAGAGATGTCATGGATGTAGCTTCTGCCCTTTCTAGGAGACACAATCTCACAGCAAAATCTCTGTTTCTCTGGCTCCTACATTCTTCCTGGCCCATCTTCTGTAATGACCCTGAGACTTAGGTGTAGGAGTTGTATTTTAGATGTATTGTTGGGATTGGGCTCCATAACTCCGCATTTTGACAAGTTGTGTGTTATTATTTTGACCATACTTGGGATTGAACCTGGGCCTCTACATACTAGTCAGATGGTCTACCAAACTGAACTACATTTCCAGCTTGGCCATTCCAACTCTAGTGTAGAAAGCCTCAATCTGGATTCTGGGTCTGTTTTGGAATATTATTTTAACTATGTGAATATGTTTTACATTTGTTTATATTGTAAAATATTACTTTAACTATGTAAAGGTGTGTCACATTTGCTTATGCTGCATTTATTTAATTTTATAAACATGTGTCGTTATTTTACTTTGCCTGCCTAAGGCATCTGATTGGTCTAATAAAAAGTTGAATGGCCAATAGCTAGGCAGTAGAGGGATAGATGGGCTGGCAGGAAGAGAGAGTAAGTAGGATAAGGAGTCTAGACTTGAGAGGAGAACAAGAGGGAAAGAGAGGAAGATGCCCATGGCCAGTCAGTCAGGCAGTCACCAGCTGGCCAGACATGGAGTAGGACATACAGAATGAAAGAAAGGCAAAAGCCCCAAGGGAATATGTAAATGAAAAGAAACAGGTTAATTTAAGTTATACGAGCTAGTGGGACAAGCATAAGCTAAGGCTGAGCATTCATTAATAATAATAAATCTCTGTGTCATGATTTGGGAACTGGTTGGTGGCCCAAAAGAAAGCCTGCTACATGGGTTTCTGGGCCAGATTTCTCCTCTGGTCTCTGATCAAGATTTCCTTTAGCCTAGTTCAGAGTATGAACCCTGGCCTGATGCTAAAACTTGGCAGCTGTCCACAGACCTCCTGGCTGCTAGATTGATGTACCTCTTGGCTCCTGTGATGGGCATCCAGATCCCTGCACTGGCTGCAGGTCAATGCACCATGGGCAGCCATGGCCTTAGCTAAGATATTGGCATGGAAAACCTCTTCTTCATGAACTCAGTTACTCATACTTCAGATACAAATGTTGTCCAAAGACATTTAGATGGCAATTTGATAGTACATAGGTCAAGTAAGAAAAATGTAGGGACTTCATGGTTCCAGCCCTTGTAAGCTTGGCGACCTTTGTGAAGCTATTTAACCTTTCTATGTTTGAGAGGCCTCACCTGGAAAATGAAAATAGCCGTGGTATTCATGTCTGAGGATGGCAGTGGGGATTATGTGAGCTAATCCCTAGGACCAGAGTAGTATCTGGTACACCGGAAATGTTCACTAATGTCAGCTATTACTGCTGTCCGTGCTCTTATTAGTTGAACGGATTAGACGATGGATCAGTTTTCCTTTGACTATTTGGCATCTGCTCAGAGCAGCGGGATGTCTATGCTGGAGATTTTGGAGACGAGCACAGATTAGCAGTGCTGAGATTCACTCAGGTGAGAACTGAGGATAGCGGTAGATCTGGCAGCACAAGAGACATCTGCAGCCTTCACACGAGCAGCGCTGGTGGAAAGGAGGAACTGGAAGGCCAACCTCAGTGAGGACCTAGAAAGAGTGTGCTGGGGCTTGCTGACTTCTATAAAACAAGAGTGCTCTAGTTGCTGGTGTCCTGGGTTCCAGGTAGCAAGGTTCATCCCCTCTAGCCACCGAGTGCCTGGATCCCTATAGGCACAGATCTTATCAACACAGGCTGCATCACCAAGGTATAAGCTTATAGCGCCTTCCTCCTTCCTTCTTTTTTCTCCTAGGTTGTTCCTTCCACTTGGTTCAGACCCATCCACATCAAGAGTGCCTGGCACTGATACCCACACAGACATCCTTCCAGAAATCGTTGCTAACTCCGAGCATCCCAGCAGATGTTGATCAGTCTAGCGCTCATAGGGAGGGATTAGTGCCATCCACGTTTCACCCTTCTTTTTCCAGCAGCAAGCAGGGCTTTGATTAGGTTTTCATCCCATACCTGGTAAGGTCCTTGATGGAAAAGCTCTAGGGGGTAGGGATTCTTGAGCCTCGAACCTCAAATGAGGAACTATTGACAATTGATGTCACCTGGGGATGGCAGGTGACTCATCTTTAGTTTCCTACTCAGGTATGGTCTCTGGAAGGTCAATTGTTTCCAGCTGAGGGCTCCATGGGGCTAAGGGCAGCATAAATTGGAATCAATGGGTTATTTGAAAAAAAGGACAGGAAGTTGGGAGGAAGTGGGAGATGAGGGGCAGATCTGGGAGAAGTTAGTAAAAGAAGTAGGAAGTGAAAATTAAAATGCATTGTATGAAATTCTCAAAGACTTAATAAAAACATTCTATTAAAAATCAAATGCCCCCTTATTCTTTGAAACATGGTAGAGTTAATACAGGAGACTGGTTACCAAGAAGTTCAAAGGTTGTTGAAAGAAAACATGGCCCAACAAAGAAAAGACAGATCACTCATGGCAGAGAGCAGTGACCACACCAGGGGCTGGGGGACAAATGGAGTTGCCAGAGCCCAAGAAATCAGAGGAGTCCCAAAGGAGACTTGAGGAACATTAAAATGTAAGCAGCTCCTAAAGGCTCCATGAGAAACAGAAAACGTTGCATGGTTTTAGTGAATCCCAAGTGCTGGTCACACAGTTTTTAAAAAAAATTAAAAATGTTTTGTTTTTATTGTTGATTATGTGTATCTGAGTATGGGTTTGTGCTCATGAGTGCAGTGCCCAGAGTTCAGAAAGGGTGATGGATCTCCTGGAGCTGCCAGATGTGGGTGCTGGAACTAGACTCATGGTCCTCAGAGGAGCAGCTCCATGCTTTTAACACTGCACTGTCACTCCAGCCCCTGGACATATTTTATAATTACTAGATATAGAAATGAGACGACTTTCTCGGGTAGTCAAAGCAAAATCTTGACTGATCTACATTTTGTTCTTCTAACTTGGAGTTTAGTTTCCATTCAGGTTTGAAACCAAAATGTTAGCTTAGAAATGAAGCCAGTGACGCTTGAGCCTTGGATTATCCCTTCCAAAGGGAAGCCGCGGGCCTTGCAGCTTAGCCAGTAGCTGGAACTTCTTTCCGTGGGGCTGTTTTTGGAATCACCTTAGCAGACCCGTAGGATAACATCTGACTCAGCAGTCATTAAACACTAATTTTTCTTTTCTTCTGCCTATGCCTGTGTTTAGAGAAATCTCTAGAGGGTGAGACTAGGAAGGAACTTTGGGGAAAAAATTATGCCATACATTTCATTCTGTTTTTAAAAATTATTTTTTAAATATTAGTTTTTGTTCTGTGTATATTTTGCCTGCATATATACATATATGTGCAGTGCCCGTGGAAGTCAGAATAGAATGTTGAATCCCTCCCTTGAAACGGGAGTTGCAGAAAGTTGTGAGCCACTGTATGGGTGCTGGGACTCAACCCAGGTCCTCTGAAGAGCAGTAGCAAGTGCTCTAATGACTGAGCCAGCTCCCAACCCCTGTATTCCACTGTTTTTAGACTAAGAGGACATCATTTGATGGAGGAAGGTCATTGGCTAATAAAGGAACTGCCTTGGCCCATTTTATTGGTTGGAAGATAGGTGGGAGGAGTAGGCAGAACAGGACGCTGGGAGGAAGAGGAAGTGAGCTCAGTCTCGACAGCTCTCCTCTCGGGAGCAGACACCTGAGAGAGACGCCATGCCCTGCTCCCGGGATGAAGCTCAGACCCAGGATGGACATAGGCTAGAATCTTCCTGGTAAGCGCACCTTGGGGTGCCATACACAGATGATTAGAAATGGGCTAAATTAATATGTGAGAATTAGCCTAGAAGAGAATGGGCTAAGCAGTGTTTAAATGAATACAGTTTGTGTGTTGTTATTTCGGGCATAAGCTAGCCAGGCAGCCAGGGTGCTGGGAACGCAGCCCTGCCGCTCCTATTACTACAATCATTCCTGTATTTTGGGGGTCTTGATGTAGGAAGTCACTGCTAGAGGGAGGAGGACATTTTGACTAGAACAAAACTTAGAATCTATTTGTTTGGTTTATTAAAAAATATAACCATGCCTGAGGGTCTCAGGGTGGACATACAAAATATTCCAACAAGAGTCAGCCCAGCTAAGAAACCAAAGTATGTGAATAGCACAAAATAGAACAACAGCACCAAAACCAAAAACAAACAAACAAGAACCCAAACTGAAATTTAGCCCCCAAGACCACCTGAAATGGACTGCAGCCTAACTGGACAAGTAGTCTAGTTCTGCATCTTCAAGATCAACATGCTGGTGGGCTGGTGAACCAGGAGTGGAGTCGTCAGACAGGACTGGATTTCTGAGAGTCAAAGCTTTTGTCCCACTACCATGACTTACTGTATTTTAAAGGGCAAGGACCACCTTGTACCTATATGTACCTCAGAAACAAAGCAACAAGACAAAGTACCCATAACTTTGCCAGCATTCTTTGGGGATGTGCTGGGGTGAAAAAGCACCTTTAAAAATATTGTACAATTTGGCCAATTAATGCGAGCAGTTCACTGATACTGAAATTAATGCATTGGCCAGATTTCTATTACTATAATTATATTTCTATGTTCGGGCCTTATTAAGAGAAGAGGCTTACTAACTCACAGTTATGAAAGCTGAAGTCTAAGATTGGGCCACACCATTTATTTGGTTTCTGGTGAGGACTTCCTTGCCAGGATCCCATCATGGAGGTGGCATCACAATGGGAACATGTGTGTGTGAGAGAGATGAAATAGAGAGACAAGAACTCAGAGCTCAGGATGGGCTGATAACGACCTCCCTCTGGCCATACTGGAGACCAGGCTCATCATGTAACATGTCCCTTGGGGGACACACTTAAACCATACGCAAGTCATAAGAAGCATCCTGCAAAGACTCAGTTGAACTGAGGCTGTTCTGAGTGAATGTTCACTTACTGAAGGGAGAAGAGGGAGCATTTGCTCTTGGGATATCATGGGAAGTGGAAGGCAGGATGAGACTGGGTGTGAGACATTGTCAAGGATGAGAACATGGGCACCGGGAAACTTGGGAGGAAGTCACATTTACTTGACGATTTTGTAAATTGCAAAATGGAAGGCCCTTCCAAAGAACCTCTCAGGGCCTTTGCAGGATCAGTTGTGGTGGGGGCAATGTTTTGGAAGCTGCAGCCTCACCAGAGAGTTAACATCTGCTAACCTTCGCTACCTGAAATAGAAGGGAAATTAGAAGCAGAGATGGGCTGACCTGTGGTAGAGCAGAGACATTTCTAACAGCATCCTTGCTGATGCTGATGTTGAAGCGATCCTGAAGCTGACTGTCTTGGTTAGGGTTTCTGTTGCTGTGAAGAGACACCATGACCACACTCTTATAAAGGAAAACATTTTATTGGGGCTGGCTTACAGCTTAGAGATTTAGTCCATTGTCATGGAGAGAAGCATGGTGGCACACAGGCAGACATGGTGCTGGAGATGTAGCTGAGAGTTCTCTATCTGGATCTGCACCATACCGACACAGATTCATACTGATCCTGCCAGTCCCATCATTTAATTTTGGTGCCACTGACTGAGGGAGATTCACAAGGCAGTTAGTTTTAAGCAGAGAGTATTGCTGAGGAAGGCAAAGCATAGACTTTTCTTCAGAAAAAAGTGTGTACTAGGAATGGGTCAGTGGGTAAAGGCAGCTTCCTTTAAACTTGATGGCTTGAATTCAGTCCCCTGGATGTACATGGCAGAACGTGAGAACCAGCTCCTGCAAGCTGTCTTTTGACCTCCACACAGTGCTGTGGCATGCACCTCCCCCCAGTAAGTATAATTAAAATGGAGCAAGAGAAAGCAGAGAAACGGCTTAATCATTGGAAGCACATACTGGTCTTGTAGAACACTTGAACTGGTTCTCAGCACCCACACTAGACTGCTCAGAACTGCCTGTAACTGCAGATCCAACGGACTCTGGTGCTTCTGGTCTCCACAGACATCTGTGCTCACATGCAATACCCTCAAGCACATAATCAGAAAAAAATTAAAGCTAAAAACAAAAGGGTCAAAACAAAACAAACAAACAAACAAACAAACAGAAAACTACTACTACCAAAAATCCCAAACCAGAGTGAATGCTGTTCATTAACACTTCCATGTTTTATAATAACATATTAGGTTCTGCACATATTTGGTAGTATATAAAGTACATAAATTATAAACACTGTTGTAATGACTAAGGCAGCCCTGTGGAGTATGTAGAAAATATTCTCAAATATAAGGAATGCTGACAGATTTATAAAGGCCAAACTCTTTTGGTTCTGTTTGAAATGGTCTGTAACCACCTTATATGGCACACCACAACATTTTGAGTATTTTATTATAAAATTCATTGCTTTCTTTTATCACTAGTTATCTGTATTAATGTGTAAGCAGTGAGTTGCTTGAAGTCAGGATCCATTCAAACCTTTTTATGTTCCCAGTTTCTGGCCCATCATAGAGGCTCAAGTGAGCAAACTGAAGCCCTGGACAAACAGACCAATAGCAGCCTGGGGTTTGACAGTCATATTGTGGCATCTCAGGTCTCCCCTCTCGTGGAAAGAAGTAAGAACGTAAGTGAAGAGCTCGTTAGGTGCTGTCGGAAGTGGCCCTCCACAGATGCACAGCTCTGGGGTATCATTGTCACCCTAAAACTTGTTAACTTTACTTTCTATTCTTCAGCATTTTCATGTTTGGTTGATTCAGTATCCCAGTTTAGTTAGATCACAGACTAATCCCTCTTCTTCATCTGTCCATCTTCAGCATGAGAAACAGTCTTCTTTTGGAAAGAAGTGAGGTCAGATTTGTCTTGTGGATGTGCGTGTCACACAGCGCCCTACAAGCAGACCATCAGACTGAGCCAGGGAACCGTGCTGAGCAGAGGAGGTGGGAGTCCAATAAGGAACAAGGAAGTGGATGGATGAACAGCAAAAGTTCTCAGGTTGCACGTGAAGCTGCAGAAAGGACAGGGAGGTTCAGGCACTGTATACTTTGGAGTCTGGGCAGGCTGGCGTGCAGGGTTAACATGACTTAAGTGTGATGAATGGAGCTGGAAGCCTTTTCTTCTTCCTTCTTTCTTGGTGGTGAGGTAAGGGATGGTAGGAATAGAGAATAAGCAGAGGAAGAGAAGACACGGGGAGAGGAGGGCAGGTAGGAGAGAACCTTTGCAAGCCTTTGACGTTGGGGGTGCTGGGATTGTAGCATTTGAGAATGTTAGGGCTAACTGTTTTGAAGGATAAACTAAGTTTGGATGCCCAGGACAATTTAACTGACTGTTGGGACCTCAGGGAAAAAAATGGGAACAGTTAAAGGTAACTGGAAAAAGATAGCTATGACAGGGATTCTGGGATCACTGGAGAAGAAAGTTGTAATGGTGTAGGTGGCAGGGGTATCAGCACATCCTCTGCAGCAGCTCTGAGGCTCAGAGGGACTAACTGTCACCTGGGTCAGTCACTAGGAGACATTGCTGTCCATAAAGAAGAACAGAGTTACAACACTTGCAGTAAAATGGGTGCAACCTAAGAAAAACATCATGTTATGTGGGGAGCTTGAGGAATATGCTCAACACACAGTATATACTTAGAGGAGAACTCAGAAACAACAAAGAAAATAGTTTCATAAATGTGAATGTGTCAGTTTAAATAAAGGAAAACTCCCATCCGGCCCCTTCTGTTTTTCAGCATAGCCAGGGCTGTGCATATGCTCAGTGTGCAGTCTGACATCAGATACACCATGTGTGTACTCCAGGCCTACCCCCAGCCTGAGTGTGCAGTCTGACATCAGGTGTACTCCAGGCGTACCCCCAGCCTGAGTGTGCAGTCTGACATCAGGTGTACTCCAGGTGTACCCCCAGCCTGAGTGTGCAGTCTGACATCAGGTGTACTCCAGGTGTACCCCCAGCCTGAGTGTGCAGTCTGACATCAGGTGTACTCCAGGCATACGCCCAGCCTGAGTGTGCAGTCTGACATCAGGTGTACTCTGGGTGTACCCCCAGCCTGAGCGTGCAGGCTGACATCAGGTGTACTCTGGGTGTACCCCCAGCCTGACCGTGCAGTCTGACATCAGATACACTACATGTGTACTCCAGGTGTACCCCAGCCTGAGCGTGCAGTCTGACATCAGGTGTACTCTGGGTGTACCCCAAGCCTGAGCATGTAGTCTGACATCAGGAGTACTCCAGGTGTACCCCCAGCCTGAGTGTGCAGTCTGACATCAGGTGTACTCCAGGTGTACCCCCAGCCTGAGCATGTAGTCTGACATCAGGAGTACTCCAGGTGTACCCCCAGCCTGAGCGTGCAGTCTGACATCAGGTATATTCCGGGTGTACCCCAAGCCTGAACGTGCAGTCTGACATCAGGTGTACACCCAGCCTGAACGTGCGGTCTGACATCCAGGTACACTCTTAGTTTCCCCCATTTTTCCACACCAGCTAGATGATGATGTCCACCTTGCAAAAGGAAAAAGCTGTTTATATGCCCCAATTCAAGAATTTGGTTCTAACTGTTGGGATCCTGAATTTACGAAATAGCTAATGTGCATCAGTTTAAAATCAGCCATTTGGTTATCGTCTGGGATAATATATTTCAATCTTGAAAACTGGACAGGCAATGATCTACTGGGTAGACACTTGCTGCCAAATCTAGTGGTTTGAGTTCCTTTACTAAGACTCACATAGTTGAAGGAGAGATCTGACTCCTGTAAGCTGTCCTTTGACCTTCACGCTGGCATGCCAGGGCACATGGGCTCAACAAACACACACTGAATAAAAGAAAGAAAAAAATAAAAAAAAAGAGCATTTGGAACCTCACAGTCTTGCTCTGAGAACCTGGCATAAGGAATTCGATGGTACCTGACCCCCTTGGGGAGCCTCTGAGACTATCACTTCATTCATTTAAGGGTCAAACTTTCAGAAGAAGTCAACCTTGTTTAGAAAGAAACCACAATACCAGGAAGAATGGGAAATAGACAGAAATTTGGCACCCAACATGCGACATCTGCTGGCAGAGGCTGCTGTGCTGTGAGACAAGGTGCCAACCTGCTCTGCAGGTAGAACTGGTGAGAATTTCTGTGGGTCTCATGGTCATGAGACTTTGTTTCTGTCTGCAAAGATGCCCCAAAGAGTTGTCATTTCCCATCTTCGTGGCACTTTTGCCCTTTTAAAGCTTACTTTGCACAAGTGGCAACCAGAGAGGTCTCTGTTCAATGCGTGACAGAATTCCTGGAACCGCCTCCAAGGGCCACTGGTACCGAGACGGAAACTGTGGTAACTGACCCTTCTTCAGATAGTCTAGGAGATGCCACTGGGCAAACTTGCCTCATTCCAGACCAGGTTCAATTCTAAGAGCATTCTTCCTCTGCTAGGGGTCAGAGACAGTGGTTTGCAGAAGTGGGAAGAGGTCCCTCTTACATGATCTTTGTACAGTTGGAAGTATCCACACATTGCATGGTTAAAAAGAGTTGTATCAACCAACCAAACAACCAACCAACCAACCAACCAACCAACCAACCAACCAAGCAGTCAACTAACCAACCTGCCAACTAAACAAACAAAGCAGAATGTAGTTCTTGCCCTGGGGAGATAACTGTGCGAATGATGTAATTCAGGAGCTGAATTCTGAAGGTTGTCCATACCTCCAGCATTCCTCAGTACATCACTCTGTTTTGACTGCTGTCCTTTGTTGTCGTGTCAGCTAAGAAGGCTGACTATGGTTCTTTTATTAAAAACTGCCTAGCATCTTCTGCCCTTTCTCCTTGTCCGGTGAATGTCACCACAGTGTTTGGTGAGGGCCTTGTAAACATGTACTCTGCTTCAAGCCAAAGTTACTTAAACAAGTTAACTTTCTGTGTGTCTGCTTAGGAAGCCTCAGGCTGATCACCAACAATAGGAGAAACATCTATGAGACACACACACAAAGCTAAAAGACTTCTTCTTGCTTCCGGGAACTGTTACTTTTAGGGTAATTATCCTGGTAGCAATGATGACAGGGACAGTAACTTGAGTGTTGATTTAGAGACAATAGAATTGTGTCCTTGACAATCTGAGTCCTGTAAGTGCCTTCCACAGTGGATAAAACAGGGAGCCGGGTACAGCTGTTTCTGGCTAATTAGTGAGCTGAATCCTCTCCTAAGCAGACGACGACAAGCTGTCTCTACCACAATGAAAGGATGCGAAGTTCTAAGACAATTTTCTTACACTTGGGCAATGCACCTGCTCATTTAGAAGATAAAAATGATTCCAGCTCTGCACCATTGACTGAAATTATTTTCAGCTATTTTATTGCCCAACTTCATATATAGAGCTGTGTATGAGAAAAGGAATGAGTGTTTTTAAGGTGAGTGGGCTTGCAAACATGCCCGTTAGATTTCAAAATTTGTTAATTATGTAGTTGAAATATATATATATGTATATATATATATATACACACACACACACACACACACATATATATACATATAAACACACACATATATTGTTGGCTTGATTTACCAACTTTAGACACAAGTATATTTATTAGCTTTCTAGGGCTCTCACAACTCAAGTATCTAAGAACAATAGAAAGTTATTGTCATGCAGATCTGGAAGTCAGAAGTGTGACATCAAGGTGGTGGCAGGGTCACAATCCTCCTGTAGAACTAGGGCAGGTGGCTTTCTTGCCTCTGCCTTTCAGATAGTTCAGGGTATTCCTGGGCTCGTGAACTGCTACTGCTGCCTGTGGTGATATTTTGCTTGTGATCTAACAAAATAAGGTTGCCTGAAAATCAGAGTGTGGACCTAGCCACGTGTTAACCATAGAAGTCAGGCAGTGGTGGCACATACCTTTAAACCCAGTAGAGGCAGATAGGTCTTTGTGAGTTCAAGGCCACCGTGGGCTACACAAAATTAATCCAGTCTAAAAGAGAAAGAGAGCCAAGTGGTAGTGGCTCACACCTTTAATCCCAGTACTTGAGAGTCACACACCTTTAATCCAAGCACTAGGAAGGTGGAGACAGAAAGGGATATGGTTGTGCAGAGAGAGGAATAAAAGGACAGAGGAGATGGGAGCTGAAGGCATTTAGTCTGAGGACTCATAGAGACAGGATCTTGCCCCCTTTGGTCAGAGGATTTGGTAGAGGTAAGAACCAGTGGCTGGCTGCTCTGCTTCTCTGATATTTCAGCTTTTACCCCCTTACTTGGAGTTTTTATTAAGACCAACTAAAATTCATGCTACAGCTGCCTCCTTGTCTTATGGTTTTCTGCATGTGTTCTTGTGCTTTTCAAAGTACTTGCTAGGGCTGGGGAGGTACCTAAGTTAGTAAAGTGCTTGCCTTGCAAGATGGAGGACTGGACTTTGATTCTAAGAACTCAAATAAGAAGAAACTGTGTAGTGGTTTATGCTTATAGTTCCTGTGCTGGGGAGAGATGGATCTCTGGCCTGGCCTACTCGGAGAGTTTCAGCCCAGTGAGAGACTCTGCCTCAAAAAAAAAAAACAGTTGGGTGACACCTGAGGAACAACATCCAAGAGACAACATTTGGGGTCGTCCTTTGCACATGGACACATACACACATACGCGCACACACACATGCACACACACACGCAGACACAGATACAGATACACTCACACACACGGACATGGACACCTGCTAGCCAAGTGAGGTGGTGCACATCTATAATCTCATTATTTAGGGAGCTTAGACAGGAGGGGTCTGAGTTGGAAGCCAACTTTGGCCTTCATAAAAGAAGGCCACCACAAAACAAGCAAGCAAGCAGGCAAATGAACACACACACACACACACACAAGAAACAATGCTTAGGTCGGGTGTGGTGATGTTCTCCTTTAATCCCAGGACCCAGGCAGCAGAGAGGCAGGAGGATCATTGTGAGTTCAAGACTATGTATCTACATAATGAGTTCCAGGATAGCCAAAACTAATAGAGAGACCCTGTCTCAAACAAACAAAAAAATAAAGAAACAATGACAACCAAAGCAATGCTTGTCATCAAATTTATGGCTAACTGAGAAAATACAAAATATCAACTGAAGAACTTACATTACTCTTGTAAAAATCCTTACCACAAAAGAAATGATGGTCCTCACAGCAGGCTAGAGGGCATCAGGCTGGGTGTAGAGACATTTTTATAGGGCAGCCATTGAACCCACTGATCACACTAAGGTTCCTCTGTTTGTGAGTTTTCAACTCTTCACACCTCTGTCAACTTTGATGTGTTTGGAGCAATGCCATTAGTTAACTACAGGTTTAAAAATTCCCCCTTTGCTATAGCTTTTATTACTGTGTCTATTCCTCTCAACTTTTTGTTTTTTTGGTTTGGGATCCAGTTGTGTCCATTGATACATCCTAGCTTTCTCAGGTTGGTATTGATGTGGCTAGTACTGACTACTGTTTGGGATCTAGTTGTGTACATAGATACATCCTGGCTTTTTAGGTTGGTATTGCTATGTCTAGTATTGTCAGTCGTTATCTTTCAGAGAACAGTTTGTAATTTGACTGAAATATTTTACAAATACATTGGACAAAATCAAGTCATTAATCGAGAATATTTGCAATAAACCTCATGAATATTGCTGAACAAGATTAATCAGTTATCAATATATTTAACATTTGCTTCCCTTAATTCTTTAAAAAGATTCCTTTCTTTTGTTTGGTTTTCCTTGTAGGTACATCTTCAAATAATTCCAAAGACAGCCTCACCTCACCTTATGTATTCTATTTATACATAAATAATTCATTTTATTTACTTTTAAAAGATTTATTATTTATGCCTCCACCATGTGTCCTGTGAACATGTGCTCAGGTACTCAGGCCAGAAGAGGGTGACCAATCTCCTGAAACTGGAGGTACAGGAGCCTGTGAGCCACTCCACATGGGTGCTGTGAATCACACTGTGGCCCTCTGGAAGGACAGTGGGACTTGAACTGGTGAGCCGTTCTTCAGAGTCACGCTCTTGTTAACAGAATACCACTCTTTCACTTGAGCAACAAACGTCCCTTGATCTCACACGGTATCTGGTATGAAACTTGTTCCCGTGAGTTTTCTTGTGCTTTCTTTTGCTTGGTAATTTGAATCAGGCTCTAAGCAAGGGCCATGCATGATGGAGGAAGGTCATTGGCTAATAAAGGCACTGCCCTGGCCCATTTTATTGGTTAGAGGATAGGTGGGAGGAGTAAACAGGACAGAACGCTGGGAGGAAGAGGAAGTGAGGTCAGAGACTCCACAGCTCTCTCGGGAGCAGACGCCTCAGCAGAGACGCCATGCCCTGCTCCCTGGCAGACACACGTGATGAAGCTCGGACCCAGGATGGACTAGGCTAGAATCTCCCCGGTAAGCACACCTTGGGGTGCTACACACAGATGATTAGGAATGGGTTAAATTAATATGTGAGAATTAGCCTAGAAGAGAAAGGGCCAAGCAGTGATTAAAAGAATACAGTTTGTGTGTTGTTATTTCGGAGCATAAGCTAGCCATGTGGGCGGCCGGGTGTGGGGGACGCAGCCCTGCCGCCCCTATTACTACATATGGCGCCCACGTGGACAACTGAATCTACAGAAAGCCTGAAAAAGCTTGGGAAAGAGTAAAGCATGTTTTCTTGATAGTGACAATTTCTCGGATCTACTCTGCTTGCTAGAGGCAAGCAAGCGCCTCATCTGAGAGAGGCTTCCTGACTCAGCTTTAGCTGCAAAACCCTGCAGCTCATTAAGAGTTCCTGCCACGAAACACTTAAACGGTGTTGACGAAAAGCTGAACACATGCTTTTCGGTTTTCAGCCGTAGCAGGAAAAAAGCTGTGCCGTTTGAAAATGCCAGCTTTCTGGGCTGTCCTGCCAGGGCAAACTCTGACTATTTGAGGCAGGAGGGCCGGCTACCGAGAGAGGACTTGAGTGTTGTCTGTTGTAGCTCACTTGCTGGCAGGGACCTTGAAATGCCATACAGTTGTTGCAGTAAACATGGCTACAGCCTGTATATCCGCCATGAGGCTGGAAAGCTAAGGAATGGACTGGATCTAGCTGGCAAAGCCACGCCTTTAGTCCTACTGAGATTGCTTGGTAAATTAAAGATTCATGTGGTCAGAAAAAGAGAGATTCAAAGTACAGTAAAGAGAGATTCAAAGACAGAGAAAATTTCTGAATGGTTTAAAGTGTGTTAAAAATATATGCAGACTAAAAGTTGAAGTTCTTAAAGTAAAAAACAAAAAAAGGAAGAGAGTTGTTGTGTGTGGTAGCACACGCCTTTAATCCCAGTGCCTAGAAGGCAGAGACTAACAGATCTCTGTGAGTTCAAGGTGTAGTAGCAAACACCTTTAATCCCGAATGCCTGGGAGGCAGAGACAGGCGGATCTCTGAGAGTTCAAAGACAGCCTGGTCTACAGAGTTACTTCAGGTCAAAGATACAGAGAACCTGTCTCAAAAAACAAAGAGTTAAAAGTAAAAATAAACAAAATAGAGGTTAAAACAAAGCAGCACAAAGATGGAAAATACACAGAGAATTTTGATACTGTATGCTATTATGCTCTCTTTAAATTATTTAAATGCTGAGGAAGGAGCAACAGATGCTAAAAGATATTTATTTATAAATGCTGCTGAACTAATCCAACATACATATTGTGAAAATGCCTTGACTTTAAAATTTGGATCTAAGGACATGATACTTTGGAAAGGAGTTTCTTATTTTGTTTTCACAGAGGATGAGACGCTGTTCATTTCTTCTATTCCGGTTTGGTATGATGGACCACGCCCTCCTGAAGGGTTGGTGTGAACACCTTCAGAAAATTGCTTCGCTCCACTGCCAACTGAGATGAAGCTAGCACACAGGTTATACCGTGAAAGACCTAATTAACGACGCCCCCATTCAGCAGGAAGCAGTTTGGAGAGAAAAAACTGCGCCCATGTTCCCAAATATGGTTTATAAACGTTCTTTATATTTAAAGGGGGATATGATATAGATATGAATAATTTACATTAGTATAGATTTTGCTTTATTGATAGAGATTTAAGGTCAATTTTGTTATATATATAAGTGCTTCTGATTTTGATTAAGGTATTGTGATTGTGTAGTTCATTTAAATATGTACTGTATAATTAAGAAATATAGGTTGTTAATGGATAATCATCGATAATAATAAAGCTTGTAGTCATGTTAGATTTTCTAGATATATAGAGATATATTTTAGATAGACATTCTTCATGTCTTTCAAAGATTACAGAATAGGACATTTAATGTTTTAATAACTGAGGACTTTTCATGACAATGAGACACTCTGCTCCTGGCAGCACCAATCTACTTCAAGAGGAAGATGGGCATCGAAGAGGCTCGTTATGGAGTTTGATAGCCATTTGGGCAAGAAACTGCTCTTGCCTG
Source organism: Microtus oregoni (assembly GCF_018167655.1). Lineage (NCBI taxonomy): Eukaryota > Metazoa > Chordata > Mammalia > Rodentia > Cricetidae > Microtus > Microtus oregoni. Next base: position 37,441,495 of record NW_024543070.1, on the reverse strand, counting down.
GACTACTGCATAAACTGGACACAGAGAACCCACAGAGAGAGGACTACTGAACTTGCCTAAGGTGAGATGATCTTTCGGGGTTCCTGATTCATTTTGAAAGAGTCTGCGAGACATTCTGCAGGACACAACAGATAGTGACTGAACTGACTTTGAATTTTCCTGCTTTATGGAGATGTCTGCTGGATACCATGGGCCTGAAGGCTGAAGATGGATGCCCCAATGGTACAGAAGAACTTTGGGTGACTGTCCAGGCAGCGAGATGTCTTTGTCATTTCTAGAGTTTGAAGTTTCTTAGTTTTTGTTTACTTAGGTAATATATCTTTCTGGAGTCTTTGATGGAGTTAAGAATAGTTAGTTATAGTTATAGTTTTCCTTAGTTATGATAAAGATTATTGTAACTTTTACTTGATAACTGTTTTGTTATATGTAATTTTGCTATGTTAAAGCCTTTTTTTTTTTTGTTTAAACCGAAAAAGGGGAAATGATGGAGGAAGGTCATTGGCTAATAAAGGCACTGCCCTGGCCCATTTTATTGGTTAGAGGATAGGTGGGAGGAGTAAACAGGACAGAACGCTGGGAGGAAGAGGAAGTGAGGTCAGAGACTCCACAGCTCTCTCGGGAGCAGACGCCTCAGCAGAGACGCCATGCCCTGCTCCCTGGCAGACACACGTGATGAAGCTCGGACCCAGGATGGACTAGGCTAGAATCTCCCCGGTAAGCACACCTTGGGGTGCTACACACAGATGATTAGGAATGGGTTAAATTAATATGTGAGAATTAGCCTAGAAGAGAAAGGGCCAAGCAGTGATTAAAAGAATACAGTTTGTGTGTTGTTATTTCGGAGCATAAGCTAGCCATGTGGGCGGCCGGGTGTGGGGGACGCAGCCCTGCCGCCCCTATTACTTCACATGCATGTGGTTTGCTTGTCACGTTTCTTAAGTCTGCTTTAACATAGTGTCCCCCTTTCTCCTTTCATGCTCTTAAGTTTTGAAAAACACGTCATATCCCTGTAAAATGTTCCACAGTTTGCATTTGAAAATTTGTGATTTTCTTTGGATAACATTTATTTATCTTGTTCTACAATCTTTTGTTTCCATGAATGAAATGTGTCCGATCTGAGAATTTTTATTTTCCCTGCTGGGTTTGATCCATTTCTATTGGCTCAAATTACTAACATATAAAGAATATTCCCTACCGTTTCATTTTGTGTAAACTGCTTGCCTTCTATTTGTTTTTTCAAACTACTGCTCCTACTTAGAAGAATTTCTCCTTTTATGGAGGAATGGTTTAGAAACACAGTGACTGTGATTGTTACTATCACCTGCCACTCCTCAACTAGGAGGTGGGCTCTGGCGCACCTGTCAGGGGTTGTCTAGATAAAGGTTAGCCTCTGAGGCTGTCCATGGGTGAGTTGTCTTGATTGATTTAATTAACTGATGGAGGAGAGTCTGTTTCAGTTGTGGGTGGGATCATTCCCTGAGCAGGAGATTCTGCAATGTCTAAAACAGAGAGGCAAGCTGAACACAAGTGTGAGCTAAGCCATTGCTCTTGCTCTCTGCTGTGAATTGTGGCTATCACGAGACGAGTTCTATTAAAATTCTGCTGCTGTGATTTCCCTGCCACTATGGTCTGACGTTAGGCCCCTTGAAACTGAAAAGTTAGATGAAAAGTTGCCATGTGGGTGCTGGAAACCAAACCAGGTCCTCTGTAAAAGCAGGAGGGGAAGTAGCTGCTGGTTACGTGGCATGGACCAGGAGACAGACCAGTCTAGACCCATGAGGCTCTATCATCCTTGTGGTTCTATGCCATCCACGAGACCCCAGGTACAGATAGATGTTTCTACAGTCTCCCAGAATAGTGCCACCAGCTAGAAGCCCAGTTTCTAGTATAAACGCATGATCTTGGGGGAACATTTTACATTTAAACCATGACGTTCTGTGCTGACCCTCATAGGCTTACAATTTTGTAATGCAAAATGCATTCAGTCCAACTTCAAAAGTCTCCATAGTTTCACAGTTCCAAAGATGTGTAAAGTCCAAAGTTCAAAGTCACCTCTGAGACCCAAGGCAATTTCTAAACTGTGAGTGGCCTAAAACAAACAAACAAAAAAAGTGAGTTGTATTCTTTCCAAATACAGTAACAGAGTAAACATTCCCATTTGGACATAGGGAAGTGGGGCTGCACACCCAAACACCACAGAAAGCAACAGGTGAACACCGAGTCCATGAGTGGCTGGCCTGAGTGTGGGGCTCATGGTGGCATCGTCTAGGCTCTGACACGAGGGTAGCTCTGTTCTTACAGTTCTGCCACCTGAGTGTGAGCGATCTCTTTCAGGCCAGCTCCACTCTGTGCCTGACTGCAGCTTTCTTCAGTAAGCACTTCACAGTGCTGAACTCTCCAACATCCCAGGGTCCTACCTCAGTCCTGCCACTGTTAGTCCCTCCAGTCAAGAATAAGACCACTACCACAGTTTAAAGACAAATTGGAAGCAATCTTTAATTAGATACTGCTCGGTTAATTAACTTGTGGGCCAGGACCACCTCTGAGTTTCCAGAAAATGGCCTTGAGTCACGTATGCAAGGGTATTTTCATCAGGTCCAATCAGGGACAAGCACACATCCTGATGCATTTCACGCATACGTATTTCCAACCTATATCCAATCAGGGAACCTCCTGCCCACACGCGATGTGTAGATAGGTCAAACACACTTATTTCGGGGAGTGAAAACATGGGTCTCATTATCTCCCATAAACAACAGCCTCCAGCATTTCAGGAACTATGCATCTTTGGGCAAGGGACTTATAGATCAGAGGCAGTTTTGTTTCATGGATCTCTTAGGCATAAGTAATTAAAACTTAAGATTTAACTTTGGCTCTCAACACCACCACTGCCCCACACAATAGCTCTGCTATCTTGAGATTTCCTCTACCTCCCCCACAATAAAAATCTGTCCTTTTTTTAATTTAGCTTTACCCAAAATTTCAGGATGTGGCTAGACCGGTGTCACATGCCTTTTCGGAGTGTAATATAAATAGCCCGTAGCCCACTTCCCAAAGGAGTGCCCAGTCGAAAATCTCAGTACACTTGCCATCTGGTTCTATTGGCATTGTGGTCTTCGTTCTCCCCCATCAACACCTACGAAGTTCTGTTTTGCCACACATTCTGGGACTTCTCTAACCTACAGCTCCAAACTTTTCTACATTTTTTTTTTTTGCAAGCCATTCCATTCCAGAGGCACAAGGACTGACTGCGTGGTTAGGTCAACACCGCAATGGCCTCAGTACTGATTTTCTGTATGAAGCTCTGTTGAGTCGCTGTTACCAGCACCTGACAGAAACAACTCTAAGAAGGAAGGGATTCTTTTGGCTTGTGTTTGAAGAGATACTGTCTGCCTGGGCACTGAAAACTTGGGAATGGCTGGCTCACAGAAATGCAGGTGTGCGGAATCTGGTTTTGATAAGCAGAGAAACTGAGCATAGGTATGAGAATCTTCTGGTCTTGCCCCAAACATTTCTATATTTCTACATCTGCCAACTGGGACCCATGTTTGGAAGTTTCCATAATCCTCCAAAATAATACCACCAGCAAGTATTCAAATGCATGAGCCTATGGTGTGTGTGTGTGTGTGTGTGTGTGTATTTTCACATTTAAATCATAACCTCAGGGAATATCTAGCATGCTTGTGCTAATATTTGTTATGATTGGCAAAATAGAAACATATGATTAAGAATAAATAATCCTTGATGAAATCTGTGTCGTCCCAGTATGCTTGGGTGAGTTGATTGACACTGCTTTTAGAAAACAGGATCCCTTGTTTAGTCCCCAGTTCAGTTTTAGAAAAAAATTCTCAGCTGGGCGATGGTGGCACACGCCTTTAATCCCAGCACTCGGGAGGCAGAGGCAGGCGGATCTCTGTGAGTTCGTGACCAGCCTGGTCTACAAGAGCTAGTTCCAGGACAGGTTCCAAAACCACAGAGAAACCCTGTCTCAAAAAACAAAAAAAAAAATAAATAGAAAAAAATTCTCTTCTTCAAATACATCTCAGATGCCTAATCATCTATTCTTTGGGAGGAGGAGATGACAACTACACATATTCTATTAGTCAGGTCCTTCAGGGAGACAGAACCAGTATGATGTTTGTATGTACATGTATGTACATACACATACACATCTGCTCCTGGCAACACCAAGCTACTTCAAGAGGAAATTGGGCATCGAAGAGGCTCCTTATGGAGTTTGCTAGCCATTTGGGCAAGAAATTGCTTTTGCTTGGACTGCTTGATGAACTGGACATGCAGGATCCACAGAAAAATGACTGCTAAAGTTGCCTACAGTCCTTCAGGGTTCCTGCTTCATAAAAGAGTCTACAAGATATTCTGCAGGATACAGAAGAAAGTGACTGAAAAGTCTGCTGGATACTATGGACCTGTAGGCTGAAGATGGATGCCCCAATGATACAGAAAAACTTCGGGTGACTGTCCAGGCAGTGAGATGTCTTTGTCATTTCCAGAGTCTGGGAAGTTGTTTACAATGCACTTCTTATTTACTTGGGTAATATTATATAATTCTGGAGTCTTTGATGGGATTAAAGAATTTTTAGTTATAGTTTTCCTTAGTTATGAAAAAAGATAAAGTAGATATAAATATTGTAACTGCAATTCTTGCTTGATATCTGTTTTATGTAATTTTACTATGTTAAAGTTAAAACCTTCCTTTTTATTTAAACAGAAAAGGGTAGTGATATGGGATGCCCTTCTGTATGCTACAAATATCATTGGTTAATTAAAACACTGCTTTGGGCCTATAGTAGAGTTATAGGGGAACAGAGCTAGGTGGGGAAAACTAAACGGAATGCTGGGAGAAAGAGGGCAGAGTCAGAGAGAAGCCATGTAGCCCCACCAAAAATAGATGCCGAAACTTTTTCTGGTAAGCCATAGCCACAAGTGATATGCAGATTAACAGAAATGGGTTAAATTAATATGTAAGAGTTAGCCAATAAGAAGCTAGAGCTAATGGGCCAAGCAGTGATTTAATTAATACAGTTTCTGTGTGATTATTTTAGGAGTCTGAGCAGCTGAAAAACAAACAAGCAGCCCTATTACAACAACCAAAACCTTCAGCTGACAGAATAATTCTCCATGATACTGGGTTATTTTCATTACTCAAAGTTCTGTGATCTATTTGTTAATCTCATTAAAATACTTTTCTAGAAACAGGCAAATAATTTTTGAGCACATTTAAAAAATACTATTCTTTTAAATATATTTATATATTCAAATATATTTATACTATATAATTGATCATATCTATTCACCACCATCTCTCGCCAACACTGCCATTGCCCTCACCCATTTCTTCTGCCAATTTCATGCCCTCTCTATTTTGTATTGTTGTTTATAATTCCCCGAGTTCAATGACTGTTGCCATGTGCCCATGGGTGTGTGGCCATCTATTGGGGTTTGTGCAGTCCACCAGCAAATATTTTTGAAGGTTTTGTAGACCCAACTTAACACATAAAAATATTCATCATAGTGTCAGCACGACTTTTGTCTGTTGCTTGCCGAGCCATGCGCTTTCCTTTCTTGTCTCCTTGAGTGCCTCTAGGGAGTTACTGCAATGTCTGGCACAGCTCCTAAAATTCAGGGTTTTCAATACATGCTTACTATTTAATGAATTAATAGTAAAAAAGGAAGCAAGGACGAAAACTAAACTACATTTCACGTATCTGACTCCAAGGAAATATAGGTTTCCTGAATTCCTTTGAAAAAAAAAATTAGTTTGCTGGCACATGCCTTTAATCTCAGGGATGCAGAGGCAGGCAGATCTTTGAGGCCAGCATGGTCTACACAATGAGTTTCAGGACCACTAGGGCTACACAGAAAACCCAGTCTTGGAAAACCCAAATGAATATGAAAAGCCTAAGAATAAGAGTATAGAAATGTAGATTCCAGAAGTAAGGATGTAGAAATAAAGAAAGTTGTAAGCCCAGGAGAATAAGAACAGACTGTCAGCAGCTTTCTCAGCAGCTCAAGGATTAACTATTATCAGTGGGTTTCTTTGCTTTACAACCCATAGCTCTGTCTGTAAGGCTGAAGTGTCCCTCTGCAAACCGAGGGTCAGCTTTTAGATACCCCCCCCCCCCAGGCAATCATGACCAGCAATTGATGTGAGCTGAGTTAACTTTAAATGGTGGGATGTACCTGACTTCTTGCTTGCATATTTTCCCATACGCTTCTGTGCTAAGTGAAACTGGCAGTGTCAGGAGAATGCAGAGCTTTGGTAAACACCATCAGAAAGCGCCAGAGAGAAACAGTGGGCTAAATACAAACACTAGCTGACTAAAAAGGCTGTTAATGGAAATTGCAAAGAAGGGCAATTTGTATCTGAGTTTTACCTTGAAATTTTAAAAATTCCTTTGTTCATGCCTAATGCGCGGGCTTTTTGTTATAAAAAGGGAGAGTTCAGAAACCATCTTTTGCCACAACCTTACAAGCCCATCTCTGGCTGTAGTCTCAGCTAGCTGATAAACTTTCTGTGCCCCATGAAGATATATTGTTTTAACTTTTTATTTTTTCCTCGAATAAAGTTTGCTTCTGGTTTAATAGACTTTGGTGGTCTGTCTCTCGTCTTTGCATGGCTCTGTAGATCCCCGTAGAACCAACAAATAAATAAACAAAAAATAAAAATTAGTAATTTACAATGTTTGTGATCACAAAACCTACACTTGTTTCAATTCAGATGCTTGTGATGAGATGCAGCCAAACATTGCTAAGTGGATTATTACACTTTGTACAGGCCATCAGAAGTTATCTGTGAGCTGGGTGGTGGTGGTGAACGCCTTTAATCCTAGCACTTGGGAGGCAGAGACAAGTGGATCTCTGTGAGTTCTAGGCCACCCTGGTCCGGATCTCTGTGAGTTCTAGGCCAGCCTGGTCCACAGAACAAGGTACAGAACAGGCTCCAAAGCTACACAGAAAAACCCTGTCTCGAAAAACCAAAATCCAACAACAACAAAAAAGAAGGTATCTGTGAATCCCCCATCCCCCACCCACCAACCTCTTTCTTCCCTTTACTTCATGCTCTCCTTCCTTCCTTCTTTCCTTCCTTCCTTCCTTCCTTCCTTCCTTCCTTTCTTCCTTTATTTAGAGATAAAGTCTCTACTTATAGCCCAGGCTGTCCTTGAACTCAGATCTTTCTGCTTCTGTCTCCCTAGGCAGGGCTTACAAGTGTGTAACACTATGTGCAGCCTAGTGATAAGATATATTTATGTTGTTCAGCAAACTCTTAATCTCTTCTTCATGGAGAAATATTGGAAATATTGGCACATGATTATTTATAGTTCTGAGATCTCTAAAATAATTTAGATATTAATGAGAGACTGTGTGTGTATAGGAAATAAAGAGACTGGGAGGGGGAGAAGAAGAGCAAGAGGAAAGAAAGAAAGAAAAGGAGAGAAAGAAAATGGAGGAGCAGAAGGAGAAAGAGGAGGAGGAAGAAAGCGAAAGAGGAGAAAGGAGAGGAAAGAAACAATGATAGTCACAATGAGCAGGGGCTTGGTGTTCCATCTCAAATGCTCATACTTTTTAGATATATGGATAGCAAATTAAATTATTTCAAATAAACCTCAGTTCTTAAGAGTTGTGTGCTCATAATTCCTCTTTTTCTGAGGTGAGGTCTCACGTGCTCAATAATTATACTGCCTCACCTGGCAGAGCGACTCTGGCTACACATCTGTGTCTGCACTGGCTTAGTTATTCTTTGCTCTCTTACTAGAATGTCCAGCTGCTAACTGTGGCCTGGATTATGTGCCCTCTGACTCATACACTCAAGTCCTAACCGGAGTGCCTTAGAATGAGATTGCATTGTATTTAGATATAATGCCATTAAAGAGGTGATTAGATAAAAATGGGGTCATTCAGGTGTGCCTTGACCCAATATGGCATGTACCTTTAAAAGAACAGGAGATGGTTCAGGTTTCATTGGGTAAAGGCAACTGACTTTGAATCTAGGGATGAAAAGAGAAGATTGATTTCCATAAGTTATACTCTGACCTGCATGTGAACCATAGTATAAGTGAGACACACACGCACACGCACACGCACACGCGCACGCACACGCACACACACACACACACACACACACACACACACAGTGTGTAAAAAAAGAAGTGGAATGCAGATACATGCCAATGGAAAATGGAGGGATAAGGTGGAGAGGAAGCTGAGGAGAGAAGCTTTAGATAAAACCAACACTCTTTGGTGCCTTAGTCTTGACCCTCCACTGTTCAAACACAGGGGAAAACCTTTCTGCTGCTCCAGCTACCTAGTCTGTTGACCTTTGTTATGGCTTCAAGAGTCACAGAAATCCAACATGGAGTCTTCCCATCTGTTACTGTCAGTCAGATTCGTCTTTATTTCATGCCTTTGGCCGGCTGACTTGCTCCTTACCTGAGTTCTCTGGGTAGCGCTCCCTGATGCTGCCTCTCTGGGCAGTGCATGAAAGCAGCTTCAGACATTCCCTTGCCACCACAGATGGGTGAAGTATTTTAAAACACCTAAGCAGTTCCTGGTACCACTCTGAGTTCGATGGACTTCAGCACTGAAGACAGGAGAGTCCTGGTCCATTCTGCTGGATGCTTCTGCTGTGGTGGAGAGTACCCAGGAACATCAGTGTGTGGGTCACATTCCCCAAGAGCCAACAGCTGTGCTCACTGTGTGTAAATTAGGCCCAATCTTTGTAGTTACTAAAATATGTATAGGTATATTTATAGTGTGGGATTGTCCGAGAATTTTACTTCTAGAAACCAAAAGAAAACAGCCCACCAAGGGGATGTGTTTTATCTTTGATCATGTTTATTATGAATTTTTATTATCATTAGTAATTTAATGTGAGCCATAACAGGCTTTCTTTCTTCTTGCTCTATGAACGCCATTTTACACTGTAGACAACACGCTAAAAAGCATGATTGTGTTTTATGGATGAATACTCTTGTTTCTTTTTATTAGATTCAGAAAAGTAAATTCTTTTTATTAGATCAGAAAGTAAATTCTTTCTCATCAAACATTAAGAAACAATCTGTCCTAGTTAGCTTTAACTGTAAACTTGCTGCAGCAGAGTCACCTGGGAAAGGAGTCCCAGAGAGGGGTTGAAATGGTGGCTGATTGGTGTAGGAGGACCCAGCCCACTGTGGGCGGCACCATTCCCTGGAAAGGTGGTCTTGGGCTGTATAAAAAAGCTAGGTAAGCATGAACCTATGTACCAGCCTCCATTGTTTCTTCTTCAAGTGTGTGTGTGTGTGTGTGTGTGTGTGTGTGTGTGTGTGTGTGAGAGAGAGAGAGAGAGAGAGAGAGAGAGAGAGAGAGACAGACAGAGACAGAGAGTTCCTGCCCTGTTTACCCTCAGTGATAGACTATGACCTGAAAGTTAAGCAAAATACTCCTCTCAAGTTTTTTTTGGTCAGAGTGTTTTTATCACAGTGATAAAAACATTAACTAGAATCCACATATATATGTACACACACACATACACACACACACACACACACATTTGGCTTTCAAGACAGGGTTTCTCTGTGTAGTTCTGCTGTCCTGGAACCACTCTGTAGATGAGACTGGCCTCAAACGCAGATTCACCTACCTTTGGCTCCTGAGTGCTGAGACTAAAGACATGTACCATCACGCCTGGTTTATAACCCATATTTTAAATGGCCAGATAGATTAACAGAAAGTGTAAGGTAGTCACTTCTGGAATTCTTCTACATAGACCTAAGTATATTTTTGTCATGTTCTTCAACATCCTGGCTTCTCCCAGAGTTCAGTGGGAAAGCATCTCTTCCTATCCTTGATCAAACAGCTTAATCTCCCTCCTACAGTGTTCAGTTATTCTGGCTTTGAAAGGTCTGAGGACATTGTATTAAAGAAACCACAAACGGGCTAGCATTATTATAAGGTGCGCAGCCTCAAATCCCATGTGCAGTTTAGATCTCAATTTATCCTAACCCCTGGGCATGTCTATATTTTCTATAAACAAATTGGAATTATTTCTCCTTTTGATCTGGATATACTAAAAAAGAAATCTCTCATTTGGAGATAAACAGCTTCCTTCCTTTCTTTCTTTCCTTCATACTTTCTTTCTTTTTGATATAATAAATGACTTGGTAGCCCACCCCCATTCTCATGTAAATTCCCTCTCCTTTCTCCTTAGCACAGGGAAGAACTGCCCCCAGTCTCTTTTCAGGTTCTCTCTCCAGACAGCTTCCTTTAGGTAAAGACAGTGAAGAGAAAATCAGAGCTGAAGCGGAGGAGGTCTGCCTCAGTGAACCTCTCATTTGGAGTTCAGCAAGCATACAGTCCTCCTTTGCTCTCTCTCATCTCCACTTTTGAGACTTGCCAGGCACATCCTGGCTGGAGTGTGTGCTTAGCAAGCATTTCTCTTCCTTTTCCTGGGTTTCAAAATTTGTTTATGTCTTATTATTTCTTTCATCCAAGGTGAACCTGGACCACGAGGCAGCGTTCATGAAACAGTTGTCTGGCTTGCAGAGAGGAATTGCCTCACATTTGTGCAGGCTCATATTCTTCACTCAGAGCACAAAGGTTGCTGCTGAGTAAGCCATCTTTTTTCCTTGGATACCGCAAAGAGAGGATTCGGGGATGTTTACCCCAAGCTTTGTGACACAGAAGACTCCATGGATGAGACACCCCAGGGAAGTGGTTCTGACGGAAAGAAGTTAGACTCTTTTCCCCCTCAACTTTATAATAAGGCACTTCCTCTAGCCTGTCAGGAAGCATGCGCACTGTAGATGAAAAGCTGCAAAGCACAAAAGGCGGACCGCTTAGCTCAACAGAATTCACTGTACAGGTCAAGGAAACGCCAGCCTTAACAGATGTCTTTGACTGTGCCCCGAGGGTCAATAAATTAGTTTTGTTGAACCAGGAAGAGGAAGGAATTTCAGAACTTCAGGTCTCCAAGTGGAAATGGCCCTCAGGACAAGTCTAAACTAGGGAAACGGCCCTGGAGAGTCTCCAAGTCTGCTGGCCCAGTCTCCTGTAAGTCATTTCTGGGCCCCCTGAAGATGTTTGTTTAACTCTGCCTCTACAACTGCTGTGGTGTCAAAGGGAGTTAATCATTAGCAAGTGTGAACCCTGTTGGTGGAGCACACTTTGATTGCACCTCTCTGTTCTGGTAGAAGTTTAAGCATTTGTCAGATTTGTTTTGTTTTGTTTTGTTTTAAGGAACACTTATGGAAAGTGGAATAGAATTGGTAGAGTTTAGGGAGCAGTTAATTCACTTCTTAGCTTTAAACATTGCAATGCTCATTGTGTTCTTCAAGGAGTGGGGTGTCCTCTCCAGGGGGATGCTCCCTTGTGGACTGCCCCAGAGTAGTCTGCTCCTTTACAGTCGTTTGTTTAGGGTGACTCATCGCCAGAAATCTCAACTGCAGAAATGACCTGAAGATTTAGACCTCAACATCTCTACCCCCCAGCTCACCCCCCCCCCCCCCACTGTCAGAGCCACCAAATACTGCTGGGAAAATAAAATGGACTGAGTTAAGTTGCAGAGCTTCCTATCCTTCTTGGGCTGAGAATCACAACCAACTCTTCTCTGGATCAGGAGCCCTGGGAATGGCACTGGAGTATAAAGTAACATTTCAGTCGCTGTGAAAGAGTCTTCCTAACACACCATCAAGAATTCAGCAGCCATCATGGTTGGTGCCACAGGCTTGTAATCCCAGCTACTTGACAGAATAAGACAAATTCAAGGTCAGTCTTACAGACAGTGAGATCACGTCTCAAAAAATGTAAGTAAAGTGAAAATGATGGGGGCGTTGAGAAGGCTGTAGATAAAGCTAGCTCAGGAGGAGAGTACCTGCGGGATAGTGTATCAGGTTCTAGGTTCAATTCTCAGAAACCCATGCTGCATGCATGCACGCACGGGCGCGCACGCGCGCACACACACACAGTCATCCAAGAGGTGCTCTAGTTTGAGAATGTCAAGGAGGCTCCTGTACAAGTTCTTTATAGCAGCAGCTGCATCCAAGACTCTGACATGTCTCTGACAATCAGAACACTTTGCCCTGGGTATTTGGAGGTTTTCCCATGAAGGGCCATGTATACACTGTTATGGTTTTCATCTCTTTAAGAGACAAGTCATGCCCACTCCCAGCGACCCCTGGCCCCCTCCTACCCCGCCATCTAGATTCTCACTGTCCCTCTTGGCATGCGTTCATGTCTCTCTCTCAGGCCCTTTTCTGTCTCTCTCCACTTCTTCTCTTTCTTCCTCTTTCCTCTAAGTAATAAATATCCAATTCTATTCTGTACGATGTGCCTGCCCATGTGCCTTCTACCCTCTGCCTATTCACGCCCACCTTGCTGGGACTAGCCCGACCGCCACGCACCAGCCCACCAGGGATCAGCCACTGCTCCGGGGTCTGGCAGCCATCTCTGCCTGGGACTAGCTGCTCTGCAGGCCTGCTGAGGATCTTGCAGCATTTTTAAAACACACTTTGTCTTTTTCCTCACTGCAGCTCATTCACCTTGTTGAACAACCTTGACAGGACAGAACTATCAAATCCCAAGTCCTAAGATCTCCAATTACCTCTCTCTTCCCCTTTGTAATTTATCTCCCAGACTTCTTTTGTTAGCATTCATATCCTCAGCCTCAGTCAATATGTTCACATTTACTACTTTAAAATGGAAATGGAAGTAGGATTGTAGCTCAGTGATAGAGTGTTTCCTAGAACTGGAAAGAGACGTGCAATTGATCCCTATACTCCCCTTTCTGCAAGAGCAGTGTGTCCAGTTCTGATGCATCAAACCCAGCACTAGAATGCAGCCTGCAATCTGCTTCCAAAGACTTTGTGTTCATTCTTACTCAGTTCCAGCGTCTCCCCAAACTGCAACACAGAGCGTCACATGTCTGGACTTTCACACCTTTCGGCTCCTTTACACTCTTCTATCTGGGACACCCTTTGCTCATGGCCAGGGACTGACTTCTCCTTAGCAGTTCTTAGGATGCTGGTCATTACTCTCACTCTCCATGTCTTCTTTTTGGAGTGAAATGCTCCTTTTCTGGACACCCCAAGCACCTATCTATTGTATGATAAAATATTTAGCCTGCTGTATCAGAAGCATGTCCTGGTGCCCGGCTCCTTTCACAGAATATATGCATCAGTGGCAGGTGGAGCCATCTTATTTAAGTTCGGTATCCTAATCCTTGACACGCTGATATCCAGTAATAGAGTGGTGTGTTAAAGTGCCCAGAGCTGGTGGGCTAGGCAATTGTTAGTGTCTGTGTTTGTGCAGTAACCTTGATCTTAAATGCCTTGTTCAGTGTTGTGGCTTGAATGGGATGTCCTCCACAAGTCTCCAGCATTTGAATACTTGCTCCTTGGTTGGTGGCACTTTAGGGGAGGATTAGCTGGTGTGGCCTTAATGGAGGAAGTATGCCACTGGGGGTGAGCTTTTAAAGGACCCATACCATCTCCAGATAGATCTCTCAGCTTCCTGTTTGTGGTTTGAAGTGTGAGTTCTCAGCTGTTACTCCAGCTGACCATGTCTGCCTACCACCTGCTACCACCATTCCTCTATCAAGTCTAACCCTGTGGAACAATCTGCCCGAAATAAACTGTCTTTATGGTGTTGCCCAGGCCACAGCAATAGGAAAGTAACTAAGCCACTGAGCATGGAGGTACACAGCTGCGATCCAGTGCTCAGGAGGGCTGAAACAGGAGGGTAAAATTAAAAGTGGGACTGGGCTACATATAAAATAAAACAATAAGGTAAATAAAATAGAATACAGGCAGCCTTGCTTGGCTCAGCTGTAAAACACATGGCTCAGGCAGGGTGGGGTCACTGCTGTTGCTCACCTGGAGGTAGGATCTGGTTGACGATGCTGTCTTCATGGAGGAGGAACATGGGAGTCTTCTTGGGGGAACTTTTTGAAACCCCCTTTCTGGGTTTTGACCTAACTGGTTTATAGTAGGCTGGATATCAGGACTGAAACAATTTCTAGAGGGATATTGATGCTCACTAAGTTTGGGATCCATTTTTTTTTTAACTGGACCCCTCATCAAAGGTAAATAGGAACTCTTAAAGCCTTTGCTTGTATGCATTTCTGATAAGCTTTGCAAAGTCTCCTCTTCCAATGAAGTTGCTATATTCTCCAGTACAGGGACTAAGTGCACTTACAGCATCAGAAGAGAACCCCTCTATTCTGCAAGAGGTGAGAGCCACTTCCCAGGAAGAAGAATATACCTGGATTTTGACTTAGAATTTAACAAACATCACCTTCACTATATTTTTTGAGTGTACTTGAAATCAATGCTTTTGGGGAAAAGGATGTTTTATTTGGAAGATTGTTTAGTAGTGAAGAAAGAGGAGAGATGGACAAAATGGTAAGAAGAAACCAGCAGGCACTCACTGTAGGAGGCTAACAGTTGGCTATAACAGGCTTTGGCTACCTGGGAGGAAACCCTCTTGGGGTCAGTAGAGCATGTGCATTGGTAACTTTCCTTTGAGCCAATCTGGAGCCTGGAGACTGGTGACGCCATAACATCAGATGGCTGGATCCAATGAAGAGCGACAACACAGCGTTTCAGATGCTGCTGCCCCCTGGGTCCTGGGAGGGGTATAAAGGGCTGCCTAACACCCTCAATAAACAATTCTGCTCTACCACTTGTGTGACTCCCAGAGTCTGCACTGTTAACTTTGTGTTGTCTTAGCCTCATCCCCAGGGTGTGGTAGCTGGAGGCAAGCAACAGCTGGCGCCAGCGCGGGGCTCCCAGACCCATGCTGGCAATGGGCTTAGGCCTCCGTGACTGAGGGTCTTGTTTTTGTTTGCTTCAATCATTTTGTGGGCCCTGATTTTCGCCCTTTTGCAGATGGTCCTGGCGGTTTCACTTTGTTCCTCTAGCTGATAGTCACCTGCTGCCTCTCCTCTCCTCTCACTACGCAGTTTAGTGTCTCTCTTTGGTGTTTTCTTGGTTGCTCCTTAATGTTCCATGATGTTTGCCCCTTGAGAGGTAAGCGAGGGGGCCCCTCTTCCATTTGCCGTATCTGTCTTGTCTGTGGTTAGGGAGGAATACCTCTGACTCTCTGAACCCCAGGAGGTGGAACCCAAGTGTAGCTCCCATCTGCCGCTTCTCATCCAGAGATACTGTGTGGGCATTCGGCTATGGCCTACACACTTCCTCTCTTTGTCTGAGACTCCGCCTCTGTTACATCCTTTCTCTGCTTTATTATTAGGGAAGTTACAGTGCCCTCCTTCCGGTGGAGAATGGGCCATCTACCTTCCCATATTAAGGAGCCTCAAATAAGAGTGCTAATGACCTGGAGGCCTACCTCGTATGTATCTGCCCCTCTTCTTCTTTCTGCTAACCAACATTTCTGTCTCCAGTAGTAACCTAAATTGTTCCGAGACTGCTTGCTGTTTGGCGGCCTGCTGCTTTGGCTCCATCTTGGTGTGTGAGCCTTCTGCTATTGGGTACGTGTTGTCAGTGCCACTCACTTTCATGCTGAAACCATCATGGCATAGACCAAATCGCAAACACTGGCTGGCTTGGGTCAAGTGTAATTTTGGTTTAACTACCGTCGGGGCCACTATGATGGCTGTTTCTCTGACACTATCAGCCACTACTGTGGAAATGCTCGACAAGGTGGTTTCATGGTCCACGGAGGCTTTATAGGTTCAAGAACTTCTTATGGTTCATGATATGATGCTATTGGTATGCAATTCCCACAGCTTGCTCGATACATTAAAGGCTCCTGGTTGGACAAATTTCTAAAGTATTCAGTCCTACTCCATAAACAGATTTCAACTTCTCCTTGAGCCAATTGGGAGCTTGCCATGGAGCCTGGAGGCTGATGAAACCATAACATCAGATGGCCAGATCCAATGAAGAGCGACAACACAGTCTTCCAGATGCTGCTGCCCCTGGGTCCTGGGAGGGGGTATAAAGGACTGCCTAACACCCTCAATAAACGAGTCTGCTCTGCCACTTGTGTGACTCCCAGAGTCTGCACTGTTAACTTTGTGCGGTCTTAGTCCCACCCCCAGGGTGTGGTAGCTGGAGGCAAGTGACAGTTTATGACATTTAATAAGAACATTGCTAAACCAGATCTAGGTTCCACCTGGAGACAGAATTAAGTCCTGGGGAACTGCTTTCCCCCATGCTTCCTGCTATTGAGCTGTACTTTTGGTATGATGGAGCAAAGGGACAGCTGGAATTTACAATGCAATTGAACATTTTTTTTTTATTCTGGAGAAGTTTGGAAGTGGAAAGAAAGGTAGTTATGGCTTTCCCTCCTCTCAGTTGGATTGTTCTTTTGAGGCTAATGATCAACCGCAGCCGTGATTCCTCCCTTACTTCTGACAGAAGTCTTAGTGGTGTGTCATGACTTGGGTCAGGAGGAGGAGAAGCAGATGCTCCCTCTGGCCTTTTGTCTTACGGAAATAGGGACAGTGTGGCTCATTTGAACTTAGTCAGCTGTACACCTTGCCTTTTCTAGCCATTGTAGAGCACTGAAAGAAGCAAACGAAATGGAGAGACTAGCTTTCAAATATCAATTTCAGAGACGTGCTGTACTCTGGGTAGTTTGAATTTTTCGTTTACAGAAGGTACAGCAAGACCATCTGGAAATATAAGTGCACCTCTTTATTTGTGTCTTTTGTGTGTGTTTTAAAAGATTTACTGGTTTATTTTATGCATGCGTGTATGTGCCTACTGAGTTTGTGTGTATTACATGCCTTCAGATGCTGCGGAGCCTGGAAGAAGGCGACTGATACCCTAGAGAGGGAGTTCTAGACAACTGTGAGTTGCCCAGAGTGCATGCTGGGAACCAGACCCTGGTCCTAAGAAAGGGCAGTGGGTGCTCTAACCATTGAGCAATAGCTCAATGTTTACCTGCAGCTCCTGGTTTTTTTGTTTTATTTTTGAGATAGAATTCCCAGGATCGAGGAGGGGTTTTTATCCTTTGATGACTTGGGAAGGTGTCTTGACTCTGGCCATTTTCTTGTTTACTACAGTCACCCCATTCTCTCTATTGTGGTTGATGCTTTCTGTGCTGATATATGGAGAGTGCTCTCTTTGAGCGATGTGGCTAGATAGTGTCTTGTCAACTGCTTGTCTGAGCACTACTCAGTGTTTTTGCCCCTTCCTCCATCCCTCTATTTTTCCCTTGCTGGCTTCTTTCCAGGTGAGAACATATATAGTAAAATTACAAATCTTCTCCTTTCAAAACCATAAAGCAGCAGGATTACTTTATTTTCCCCGTGATATAATTTGGATCTGGAATGTGCCCTAAAGGCCCTGGTTGGAGAGACTTGTCTCCAGGACAGTGCTGTTGGGTGTCTGTGGAAATATGGAAAGACACGTTGGGAACTCGGTCCATTCCTCTTCCTGGTCTTCATTCAATGAACAGTTCTCTTCTATTCTGTACTCACCACCATTATAGCTGTGTCACCAAAAGTCCAAAAGCAGTGTATCCATTTGACCATGGCTGGGACATGTAACCATGAACCCAAACAGCCCTTCTCCCTTTACAAATGATCACCTCAAGTATTAAACTATTTCTTCCATGATTTTTTCATTAAAACAATCTCTCTCTCTCTCTCTCTCTCTCTCTCTCTCTCTCTCTCTCTCCGCAGTTTGGGGTCTGGATTCTGGATCCTGATGGACCTGTCTTTTGTTCTAATTCTAGCTGAAAGACATTGTCTTCCCTGGGCCCTTGCTACTTAACTCAGTGCTTCAGCACAGCCATATTGCTTATCCAAAAAATCAATGACAAATTCAACCCCCCTCAAACAAAACAAACAAACAAAAAACAACCGAAGCCCAATCCCCCAAAACAAACCAAAAAGACCAAAACACAAAAACCACCAACCAAACAAACCATGATTATAGGGAATGCAAAGCCTTATGACTCCCTCATAGAAAAGTGGGGGAACCCATCAGTCATGTGATGACTGCCTCCAGGGGTAGCTAGGGACCCATCTCTCATCTAGATGATCACCATTATGACTAAACCTCAGCCTTGGCCCCTCCTTTCTTGAATGGTAGAAGCGGGTAAATTTAGGGGTGATGCAGGAGAGCAGAGACCAAATACACTGCATCAAGGTTAACACACAAAAGAAGCAGCATCATGATAAGGTCTGGAAGCCTTTCTGAACCTGGGCTTCATACAATGAACAGCACATGCTCAAGAAAAACCTATACCATACAACGTTAGGAGATGGGTACTGTGTAAATGACCTATAAAAAAAGGGTCATGGGACTTGTGGTCCAGTACTTTGATAGCACATTTCTTTTCCTGGTTGCCAGCTTACACCATTCTTAGGAGTGATCCACTTCTTAAATAAATTGTTTCTACTTCTATTTATAACCATGTGAGCCTGGTTCAAGGTCTTGTCCTGGGACTTATGAATGCCATACGTCTACAGGTGCTCCTGGGACTTAATTACCTTTCTTTCCATTGTGGCAAAATTTCTGGTGAAAAGCAACTTCTGAGAAGAAAGGCTTACTGGGGGCAGGGTTTGAGAATACAGGTATGGCAGATAGGGGTGGTGGCTGGAGTGATTGGGAGCTGTGGAAGCAGGAGCATGATCCTGCTGGCTTTCTCTGGGTAGATCGGGAAATGGAAAGAGGGAAATGCTGCTGCTCATCTGCTTTTCTCCTTTATTATTATTTTGTATTCAGTTCAGGACCCCACTCATGGGATCGTGCCACCTAAATTCAGAATGGGATGAATATAAATAAGATCCCAAACTTAAGTCAAACTCTTTTTCTCAGTACTATTTGTTTTTGATATCTAGATATTTCCCTTTCTCTGCTTCCTGACTGTAGACGCAAAGTGACTGGACATGTTCCACCCCTGCTTCCATACCTTTCCCGCCACAGGGCTGTATTCCTTCGAACTGTGAGCCAAAGCAAGTTCTATTTCCTTGTAGTGGCTCAAATGAGAAATGACCCTCATCCTCTCATGTATTTGAACATTTGGTCTCTGTTGGTGGTGCTGTTTGGGGGATGTTATGGAGGTGTGACCTTGCTGGAGAAAGTCCATCACTGGGGGTGGATGTTGGGAGTTCATAGCTTCACCATATGCCCAGTTTATTCTTTCTGTTTTGTAATTGCTATCGTAGATGTCATCTCTCAGCTTTCTGCTCTGTCCCCTTGCTTCTGTGCCTTTCCACCATTTGAATGCTTCCACTGGAACCATAAGTCTAAATAGACTTTTTCTTCTATAATTTGCTATTATTGGGCATGGCCTTTTATCACAGCAACCTAAAAGCAACCGATACATCCTCATACGTTGCTTTCTGCCAGTCATTTGGTTACGGCAGTGAGGAAAGTAGATAATTCAGTGGAGGATTGAAGTTTGAAGCGTGGGCCGACTGTAGTTCTCAGGGATGGTGCACGGAGCACACGGGGCAGGAAGGTGCTGTTTAGTGCAGATATTGAACCTCCAAGCAGACTAGGTCGTTTAACAGAGTCCTGTTTGGGGAGTGGTAGAGTGAATGTGAGACTTTAAAGCCAGCAGACAGAGATCTTTTGGCAGGGAAGACTTGGAGTAGGTAAAGGAGGCGGGTTTTAGGTAGAGCCTCAGGAAGTTCCTGTGTCACTGGTGGCCATACTGTTTTTATTTTCTGCTGCAGTGACAGTAGGCATGGGTACAGAGATAACATTTAAGAAGCACAAGCTATTGTGAGCAATCACAAATACAGAAAGGGGAAATTCTGTTTGGGAGCAGATGGACTACAGAAGAGGCCACACTCAGGGATGCCAGTTAAAAGTAGGATGTAAGTTACTGCGAGAACTGTGATGTTGCTTTCTGATCTCAGGCTGCACTGCTGATAGGGGCCAATCGTATCTCCAATGAGTCTTGGTCTTGAATACAAGCAGTGCTGGGAACCATACCTTATAATCCTTGGCGTGCCAGAGGGAGACCAGATACATCCTGGGACTTTGGGAGAATTAGTCTCGGACAAGATTCTCCTGTTCTCAGTAAGCTAATGCTCTGGTGGAGTGAGGAGGGAGGTTGTATTGAGGTGTATCAACAGGACAGTCCTGGGAAGGAAGAAGGTTTGTAGCTGGGCAATGAAGTGAGAATGGCATGCCAGGAAGTGACTTGATGGCAGGGTAGGTGGAGACAGTTTTCATATGTAGATGGACCACAGAAAGCTCCTCTGAGGAGCAGAGATCTGAAGGACAAGGAAAGGTAAATAAAGGAAGATCCATGAGGCAGCACTAGAGGAGAGGTGGGTGATGGAAATCCCTGCAGAGGGAGCAGCCTTGAGAATGCAGGTGAGAGGGTGTGAAGAGATGAGGCCAGACAGGTAGACAGGCCTGATGTTGATGCTATAGCTAAGATGTACAAAATGACCCTGGCTATTTATTTTTTTACATATTTACTTTTCTCACTCTTATTAGTTCTTTGAGAATTTCATAACATATATTTAATCATATTTTCCCCTCACCCAATTTTCCCCTCCTTCTTTACCCACTTAACTCCCCCACAAACAAAATTTGTACTGTCCAAGCCAACAGCCAACATCAAACTAAATGGAGAGAAACTCCTAGTGATTCCACTGAAACCAGGAACAAGACAAGGTTGTCCACTCTCTACATATCTATTTAATATAGGTCTTGAGGTCCTAGCTAGAGCAATAAGACACCAAAAGGAGATCAAGGGGATACAAACCACAAAAGAAGAAGTCAAACATTCAGTATCTGCTGATGATATGATAGTTTACATAAGCAACCCCAAAAATTCTACCAAGGAACATCTACAACTTATACACACTTTCAGTAATGTAGCAGGATACAAGATTAATCCAAAAACTCACTAGCTCTGCTGTACAGAGATGATAAATGGGCTGAGTAAAAAATCAGAGAGGCATCAATCTTCACAATAGCCACAAAAAACATAAAATATTTGAGTAACTCTAATCAAACAAGTAGAAGATTTGTATGACATGAACTATAAGTCTTTGAAGAAATTGAAGAAGACACTAGAAAGTGGATAGATCTTCCATGATCTTGGGTAGGTAAAATTAACATAGTAAAAATGGCAATCTTACCAAAAGCAATCTACAGATTCAATGCCATGCCTATCAAAATCCTAGCAAAATTCTTCACAGACCTTGAAAAAATGGTACTCAACTTCATATGGAAAAGCAAAAAAGCCAGGATAACCAAAATAATCCCATACCATAAAAGAACTTCTGGAAGCATCACAATCTCTGACTTCAACTCTACTACAGAGCTACAGTACTGAAAACAGCCTGGTATTGGCATAAAAACAGACAGGAAGACCAATGGAACCAAATCGAGAACCCAGATATTAATCCACACACTTTAGAAATCTGATTTTTGACAAAGAAGCAAAAAATATCAAATACAAAAAAGAAAGCATATTTAATAAATGGCGATGGCATAACTGGATATCAACATGTAGAAGAGTGAAAATAGATTCATATCTATCACTATGCACAAAACTCAGGTCCAAATGGATCAAAGACACCAACATAATGTTGACCACACTGAACCTCATAGAGGAGAAGTGGAAAGTACACTTGAACGCATTAGCACAAGAGACCACTTCCTAAATATAACCCCAGCGGCACAGACACTGAGAGAAACAATTAATAAATGGGACCTCTTAAAACTGAAAGTCTTCTGTAAAGCAAAAGACATGGCCAATAAGACAAAACAACAGCCTGCAGAATGAGAAAAGATCTTCACTAATCCCACATTAGACAGAGGTCTGATCTCCAAAATAAACAAAGAACTCAAGAAATTGGTCATCAAAAGAACACATAATCTAATAAAAAAATGGAGTGCAGACTTAAAGAACTTTCAATAGAGGAATCCAAAATGGCTGAAAAACACTTAAAGAAATGTTCAACATCTTTAGTCATCAGAGAAATGCAAATCGAAACAACTCTGAGATTCCATCTTACACCTGTAAGAATGGCCATGATCAAAAACACTGATGACAACTTATGCTGGAGAGGTTATGGGGTAAAGGGGTAAAGGGATTGCGTTGCTGGTGGGAATGCAAGCTGGTACAGCCCCTTTGGATGTCAGTGTGGCAATTTCTCAGAAAATTAGGAAACAACCTTCCTTAAAACCCAGTAATACCACTTTTAGGTATATATCCAAAGGATGCTCAATAGTGCCACAAGGACATGTGCTCAATTATGTTCATAGCAGCTTTGTTTGTCATAGCCAGAAAGTGGAAACAACCTAAATGCCCCTTGACTGAAGAATGGATAAGGAAAATGTACTTTTACATAATGGAGTACTATATGGCAGAAAAAAATAACTGCATCCTGAATTTTGCAGGCAGATGGATGGAGCTAGGAAACATCATTTTGAGTGAGGTAACCCAGACACAGAAAGACAATTATCACATGTACTCACTCCTAAGTGGTTTTTAAACATAAAACAAAGAAAACCAGCCCACAAATCACAATCCCAGAGAACCTAGACAACAATGAGGACCCTAAGAGAGACATACATAGATATAATCTACATGGGAAATAGAAAAGACAAGATCTCCTGAGTAAATTGTGAGCATGAGGACCTTGGGAGAGGGTTGAAGATAGGAGATAGTTGAAGAGGAGAGATAGGGAAGGAAGCAGAGAAAAATATAGTGCTCAATAAAAATAAAAGAAATTGTGTTGCCCATATACTATTTTATTATATTATATTTTACTTTTTGTATTGATAATATAATTACATTATTTCCCTTTTCCTTCTTGCCCCCCAACCCTTTCTATGTACCACACTTCCTTCATGTCCTCTTTTACTTTAAATGTTGATATATATATATATATATATATTTATTTATCAACTATAAATGAATATAAATTTATTAACTATAAATACAACCTGCTCATATATGATTAATGTGTGGCCTTCTACTGGAGTGTAGTCAATCTACTGGGCAGGGATCACACACACACTTAAAGAAAACTGACTCTCTCTCCCAGCAGCAGTCAATTGGCAACAGTTCCTCCGCTGGGGTGAAACTTTGCCACCATCTCCACTCTCCGCGATGGCACCCTGTCTGGCCTCAACTAGTGCAGGTCTGCGCATGCTTGCACCACTCTCGCAAGCCCACACGGGCAGCTATCTTATTTCTTTCCTGAAAATACCACCACCTTGCAGTCACCCACTGACCCTGGCTCATGAACTCTTTCTGCCCCTCTTCTGCAATGGTCCCTGAACCTTTGCAGGGGTGTGATAAAGATGTCCCATTCAGGACAGAGCATTCTGTAGCCTCCAATTCTTTGCCCCAAAGAGAACATGTGTCTCTATGCTAATCACCACCTGCAGTGAAAAGAAGTTCCGCTGAGGAAGGTTAAGTGATGGGCTGATCCATTTGTGTCATCATAAGCCATTCGGAGTTGGTTTAATCCTCGGCCTGTGTAGCAGAGAAGCAGTTGTATGTTCTCCTCTTGGGCCCATGAGCTCTTGAGACACACGTTCTTGTCCCTGATAACTGTGGGTGACGATGTGTTTTTCTTTGGGGGGTGGGGATCACTTAAATACCCTGGGGAGTGGTCCTGATCTCTCCCTGAGGGTGGAGTCAGGACCTTGCCTTCTGGGATTTGGAATCCAGACAAGGCCTGGGGGCTGGGATAAGTGCGAGGGGGAGGGGCCTATGCTCCCAACTTGACAATCTGGTCATGCACAACTACTTCACAGGCTGTGCACATGCCTGCTTCTGCTGCTAATGGCTATATTTAACTAGAACACAAGCATGCCTCTCTCTGTCTCTCTTTGCACTTTGGGGCACAGAGAATCGTCTTCTACCTGAGAAGGGACCCTGGGAGTCCTCTGGGCACACCATATGGGGTTAATTTTTACTGAGTTATTAATCCCCAAGCATTTACTGATTCTGAAAACTTTGGGACTAAAACATGCTATTACTGATTTAAAATAATCCCACATACATTCACTCAAAAATTCCTATTGTGTCCTTACTCTGCTTGTTTTAGTAGGAAGACACTGGTCTAGGTACCTAAGAACTTATTCCCAAGTTCTCCTGCAATGAAAGCTACCCAGAACACAGTGGTTAAAAGAAATGAACACAAAAGGAAGGTTTGAAAGGGATAAGGGTGGTTTCTTCACAGCAGCAACGGGTTGCCTTATTTTCTTCCTCCCCGTGTGCCCTTGACCTTACTGTCTTGCTCTTAACCAGTCCAAGAGAAGGCAGCCCCTCCTGTCTTCTAGCTAAACCATACAGAACTTTTGTATGTTCTCCCCCGCATCCTAGTTGATTCATTCTGGGAGGCTTATTTATTCCTTGACTAGAGTCTTGCTTGCAGCTGGCAGATCAGGAGAGAGGAGAGGAAGGAATTACCTTGGATGGCAGGAGCAGAGAATTAATGAAGGAAAGGCCCCCGGGCTTTGCCAATGGGGCATCTGGGAAGCAGATCTGTGGGCATGCTCATTGTTAAACTAGGTCCCAAATGGTATATTGTAGTGACTCTCCCTGATGGTGAAATGTGGAAAGTAGCCATTGTCAGAGAACGTCAGTGCTGGCTGCTGGTGGATCTAAGGATCCACACACCCTATACTGGGTATTTTGAAAGCGAGTGATCAATTTCTAGGCAGCATTCAGATTTTCAAGTCTTAGATTGCTCCATGTGAGATTATTAATTGATACCATTATGGAGATGTTCTAATGCCTGTGTTTCCCACTAGGATCATGAAAAGGACTCTCCCTAATATGAAATTGGATATTAAAAGCAGTCTCTTACCCGTGTGTCCTAAAGCGATCAGTGACATCCATGATTAATTAGTCTATGGGTGATTCCCGGAATGCTAATTGTCATTCTGTGCTACAAAACCATAACCTGGGATTTTTCTTTTTTGTCTTTTGCCCATATGGGCCTGATTTGCTCCACATGTTTGACATAGATCACATGCTCAGAAATCAGTCGTGCCAAATAGTTTATATTTGGGTAATGCTAAATGGCAATGCAAAGTCATTAAAGGGTGCAAAGAAAAAATTAAATGCATACCATGATACTGTATGTTGAACAGGATGAGCTGTAAGAGCCCAGGCTGTGGGGTTAAACTGATCTCAGTGAGAGCTCAGTTTCTCACTTAGGGGCAGAGTGTCTTGCCTTGTCTTGTCAACAAGCCTGTTTCCTCTTCTGTAATACTGGAATGACAATGATTACCTCATAAGGTTCTTGCACAGGATTTATGAGATGATTTATGGAAAAGGTTTGTGACAGTTCCCTGCACAGGAGAGCCATGATGAATACTATCTATCGCGAATGGTGTTCATGATCTTGCTGTAGCTTGAGGAAGTGATTTAGAGTCTCCCTCCCATTTTTATGTGCACTTATGTGCTTAGTTGGCAGGCTTGCTGAGTTCATATAAGACTCAGAAAACACCATCTCTCGCGGGTATTTGTCATTGCCCGCGTGTCCATTGGCTACAAGTCTTCTGTGTTGTCTTCGGAGGTAGAGGCTGTGTTTCATATCTCCCTGTCATTTTCACCACGACTTAAGGGTTTTTTTGCATTCTGTGGTCACTCAGTGATAATGACGAACAAACAGTAGTGTGTGGTGGAAGACAATGGGGATGGAAGATTTGGCATTCATATGCATAAGGAGACTCTACATTTTAGGAGGAAAGAGCACATTTTAATTTATAACTCTAAACTTCACACCTCATACTGAACATCCAGACTGTAATGTTACAGTGACATTATGATGAATGGACAGGCGTGCTTTGTAACTAGGGTGACATGACCCCTAGTGACTTTATAGAAATGTTTGCGGTCAGAAGTTATCATTGCCCTCACTTACAGATCATCACTCTCACTTACAGATTAAAATAAAACCTTCCAAATACTGGTTCCTTAACTTTTTGATAAAAATATCACAAAATGTATTATATATGTTAGTTACTTGTACCATTGATATGATGAAATACCCTGAAAAAAAAAAAGAAGGGTTTGTCTCACAGTTCCCAGGTATAGCCCACTCTGGTTGGAAGGCATGGTGGGAGGAGTGGGAGGAAGCTGGTCACACTGTAACCACAGTCAGGAAGCAGAGAGATGGATGCTCGACTCACATTCTCCTCTTTATTTAGTCCAGGACCCCGCTATGGGATGGTGCCACCCACAGTTAGGGTAGACCTTCCTACCTCAGTCACCGTAACTGGATGGTTCCTCACAGGCACAACCACAGAATTGTCTCCTGGATTGTTCTAGATCGTGTCAAGCTGACTGATAATACTAACCATCACACTACGTGCTTTATAAAGTGAGAGCTGCCACGGGCCTGCAGCTTCTCCCTGTGAAACTATGGGAAGTGAGCAGAGCCAGCACAGGAGAGACAATGTGGGCCACAGGCAGAAGGACAAAGGATTGAACCTGCCTTGAGGCAGTTTGAGCTAACATCAGGATACCATGTGCCCCAGATACAGGTCATGGCTCTAGAGGAGTGATTCTCCACCTGTGGATGGGAGGGATGAGTGACCCTTTCACAAGGGTCGCCTAAGACTATCAGAAAACACAGTTGTTTACATTGTGAGTCATAACAGTAGCAAAATTACAGTTATGAAGTAGCAGCAAAAAAAATTTTGTGGTTGGGGTCACCACAACATGAGGGACTATGTCGTAGGGTTGCAGCATTAGGAAGGCTGAGAACCCCTGCTCTAGGGGATCTAGTATTTGCCTTGCTTTACACCCCTTCCTCTTTTCTATTAGCCCCTCCTCCCTTTAGTGATGGGAATTTGTGCTCCATGATATTGCATCTTGGAAGTATGAAAATTTCTCTTTGATTTTCCTTTAGTTTTACAAAGGATTGTAGGTAAATCTGTCCCAAATCTTAGCAGAGATTTTGAGCTTTGATTTTTCAAATAACACATTGGAACTGTTATTAAGTCTGTGGGGACTCAGAAAAGGATTGAATACATTCCAGGACATGTACTTTAAAGAGGTATGTTTAGTTGTCTCTTGGATTCATTTTATCCCCTTCCAGTTACCCTCCCTTAATTTCTCCTCCTACCTCCATTTGATATTCTTTTTCTTTGATTATATTTGTTACATCATATACATGCATGTGTATGTGTAAATATGTGTATCTGTCTGTCTGTCTGTCTATGAACCCTGAGTCTGTTTTTATTGTTTGTGTGTACATGGTTTCAAGCCTGACCACTCTGCACTGTTCATCCTTGGAAGAAGCAAAAATTCTCTTTCTCCCAGCAGCCAATAGTAGCCTGCAGTTGTTTGTCTAAGGGGACCCTGAGAAATCGCCCCTGGTCAGGGGCAGTTCAGTGGTTAATCCTGATGGCAGGCTTGGCTGGAGATTCATGAGGCTCACATCATTGAAGCGGAGGAAATAAAAGGAGACAAGAAGAAAGTCAGCCAGTTCAGCGTTCCCTTTTGTCTGTTTCCCTCAGTCACGCTCTTCCCGGCACAGTGGACAGAAGCCTCAGAAACCGTGAACTCAGATAACCACTCTGACCCTTACTGTCTTTTGTTCGGGCATCTTTGATTAACAGAAGTCCAGCTAACACAAAGAAGCCTTTTAAATGACAGTGGAGACTTATTGTGAGCTTTCTGGTGTGACTGCCAGGGCTACTCTCTTCACAGAAGGATTGGACTGAGCACCATCTTGTTGCAGGACATTTTTGCCTCCTGCTTTTTTTGTTATTGTTGTTTTTTCATGCATCACTGTGAACAACTCCCTGCGTTGGGGCCTTGGTGCTCATGACATGACACCTGACAGCTTTGCAGATTCCCTTCTCTTCTAGTCTTTCATTTGGGGAAATAATAGAGAAGGGCCATTTCTACTTCTTAAAAAGAGACTAGGGGGGCTGGAGAGGTGGCTCAGTGGTTCAATTCCCAGCAACCACATGGTGAGTTCAATTCCCAGCAACCACATGGTGTCTCACAATCATCTGTAAAGAGGTCTGGCACCCTCTTCTGGCCTTCAGGCATACAGACAGAATATTGTATACATAATAAATAAATAAAAAAAAATAAAAAGAGACTAGGGATTGCCTGCCTGGGTTAGATTTGCTTAAAAGAGGAAAATGGGAAAGACGAGACAAGTCTCAAGTCAGCCACATGGATGTTTGATTTACGTGCACTCTGGTAGTGCAGCTTCTTCCACTCTGCCTGATGCTAGGCTGCTTGTCGAATGGGTGTGGACTTCCATGTTCACAGCGGGAGGGCTCTGAGGTACTGTGTGTGCTTGGAGTGTGTTTGCCAACCCAGCGCTGCTAAAAGATCCTGGAATTGGCGTCTTTCTTTTTTAGCAACCTGTAGGGCAGGGTTCCCTGAGGTATCAAGCCACAGGAAGCAGTGATTTTGGCTCCCAGGCTACACTCTGCCTCCCAGGGAGAGTGGACAGCAGAGGACTGTCATTGTCCCCTGTTAGTGGCAGTGCAGAGATAAAACAGAAGCACCCCCTTTCTTTTCTTCCTGTTTTGTTTACTCAGAATCTGCTTCGGCTTTCAGTGTCTTAGTGATGTAGTCCTAGCAAAGTGGTGGTGGTGGGGAAAGGCACAAAATTAGCAGCAAAGGATAATGATGAGTCATTTCCTGGTTCACTCACTTGGAGGTGTTCAGCTTCTAAAGTGAATTTTATTTGAGAAACACACACTATGTAACTTTTGCTATTGCCTGCCACACTATAACACATTTAGCCAAGGTGAGACCTGTGATGCTTTCTTCCCCCGTCTCCCATGTTCATTTTGGTAGCTCTTAGTGAGCTTGCTGTCATTGCAATAAAGCACACAGATAATAAAGCTACAAGGACCAAAGGTTTGTTTGGCTCACAGAGAGTTCAGCCGATGGTCATGGTCCTAGTTGTCATTGGTCTTTGACTTTTGGGTTGTAGTGGGGGAAAACTTTCATCTCCTGGAGGTGAGAAAACAGAGAGCAGGACATGACAAGTCCCAGCATCTCCTTTAAGACCATACTCCCAGGAGCATCTTCCCACTAGACTTGCCTCTTAAAGGTTCTCCCACCTCTAGATAATGCTGCGCTGATGACAGACCTCTGTATGTGGACCTTAGGGAGCCATTCAGACACAAGATTATAGCAGGGCCCTATGTGAGAGGCAAGGGAGGCCCTCAGTAAAGGGTTATGTACCCATCTTCCCACAGCCAGTCTTTGAGAATAAAGCATAGCACTGGGTCCAGCACAGCTGGAAGATGCGGAGGTTGAATGAATAAATGATTGAAGAAACTTCATTGTAGCCAGAACTGTTCACTGGCCATCAGCCTCTCATGTCCATTCCATTACGCAGATGGGGAGACTGAATCAGTGGCAATTAGATGTCTCCACAGGCTCAGTCAGCAACAAGACCAGACTGTTTCCAGGCTCTGCGCTGAAAGTGCCTGTGCTAGCTTTATGTGGTTGCTGACCCATTCGCGCTGGTGGGCACTTTGATAAATCATTCCAATTAGAAGCAGATGTTACCGTGCTACACAAAGGGACACATCCCCAGGTCCTGAAATAGGGGGACTGCTCTTTATGACTTCCTGTTTGTGTGTGGTCAGTGTTGGTCCCACCTAACAGATGAACAAATAAACAGACAATAGCAAAGCTAGTTTTGGTGTTTCAGGAACTGAGTATGTTGTCGCAGATATTCCTCGTACATCACAGCCAGTCCTGGGTGGGAGATGGGCATGAAAAGTAAGAGGTTGTGTAACCGCACAGAATAACCAGTTACCACTCACATGACAGTGGGGGGCTGGGAATTTTGATCTGGGAGGCAGCAATTGAAACAACCTTCCTCACTCCATGATGCCTGGCAGAAACCATTGTAGCCTGGGGACCTCAACTTGCACAAAGAGGCATTCCCAGGTAATGTCTCCCCTATTTAGTAGACATACAAGTTATATTTTCTCATAATCACTTCCATTTGACAATAAAGCCAATATGTGTAAATTCTGCCTGTGTTGGGGAGGACATATAAAAGTGTAAGGGTTATGTTCAACCCTCTTGTAGCTTTCTTGTTAATGCCTTTGCTTCTGTGTGAGAGTGGGGTGGGTATATGCACACCCCTTGCCCAGATTAGATGGCCTATACATTTTGCTGCTGTCTACAACATTTTTCTACTTTAGGATATTTTGTGAGGAGTCTGTGAGATGGCTCATAGGGTAAAGTGCTTGCTGAGTAAACATGACCTGAGTCCCATCCCTGGACCCATGTTAAGGTGGAAGGACAGGATTGACTTCACAGAGCTGTCCTCTGGTCTCCACAGACACATGTAATATGCACCTTCACATACAATAATAATAATACATTTTGTGAGGATTTGTCCATGTAATTAAATAATCTAAGCATTTAAACATTTTAAAATTATGTTTATGTCTGTCTGTGAGTGTATGTTATGTGTGAATGCAGATGCCTTTGGAGTCTAGAATTGGTTGTTGGATCTCCTGCAGTGAGAGTTACAGGTGGTTTTAAGCTCCCTAGTGTGGGATGTGGGTGCTGGGAATTGTCTCAGGTTTTCTGCAAGAGCAATAGGGGCTCCTAGCTGTCGAGTCATATCCACAGCCCCCTAGTCAGTGCTCTAAAGGTAGTCATTGTCTGCTGTGTAGATGTGCCATGTTTATATAACCGTTTCCTCATGGTAAAGTTTGAACAGTTTTGACTTTTATGGTTCATATACAGATGGATAGCACAGCATCTTCTTTTTTATCTGTAAACTTCCTTTTGAAATGCATTTCTTTTGAGCAATAAAGTATTTTCAGTTCTTAATTGTTCAGATCACTCTTTCCCTCTGAGATCCTGGATTTAGAGCAAGCATGAAGAAACAAGATAATGATGCAAGATGGAGCATGTTAGTGTTAACTAAACTGCAGAAGCGTGTCTTTGTTTACTTCCCTCCCTTGCATTCACAAGGACTGTAAGGCATCCTGTGAGCCTAGGGCTCAATAGGAAGGGTGATGTGGGATCCCCCCTGTATGTTATGAATATGTTTTATTACCATTGGTTATTTTGGCCCATGGCTTAGTAGAGTAAAACCAGGTGGGAAATCTGAACAGAGATAAGAAGAGAAAGTAGGCAGAGTCAAAGAAAAGCCATGTAGCTGCAGAAGGAGTCAGTTGCCCTGGAACCTTACAGGTAAACCTTGAGGTAAAACATAAAATAATAGGAATGGTTTAATTTAAGACGTAAGAGTTATTTAATAAGAAACCTGAGCTAATAGGCCAAGCAGTGTTGTAATTAATTTAGTTTCTGTGTAATTATTTGCATTTGGGCAGCTGGGAAACAAATGATCTGTCTCCTCCTACATAAGGGAATGACAGTTCCTACTTAATTAATTTAAAAAATTATCCTTTACATTGTGTGTGTGTGTGTGTGTGTGTGTGTGTGTGTGCCCGGGGGGGCAATTTACAGGAATGAATTCTGTCCTCCTGCCATATGCATTCTGGGATTAAACTCAGGAGGTCTGACTGGGTGGCAAGCTCTTGCTAGTTTAACTATTTATTTACTTTAGGTTCTCACTTTAATACACAGCTCTCAGAGCCTAGAGGCAGTGTCTCTCAGGTTAGGAGAACAGAGAAGTAGCCACCAGAGACTGCCTGGCTGACAGAAAAGGCTAAGCTGATGGTTGGTGAGCTGATGTGGTTTAGGAAGTACTGTATCTTGGGGTGTGTATGTGTGCACGCATTCCATGGCTGGCCAAGGGAATGCGGGTGAGAGGAAGAGGGCTGGTCTTTTGTGTGTTTGGGACAGCTTCCATGCTTCAATTGCCATTCTACCCATGAAAACAATCACATACAAATTCCCATTCTGCAGAATCCAAAGCTTATTTAAAGTCCCATGAAATTCATTCTTGCACACAGATGTTGTATAATGTCACAAGCCTTTGTCCCATTTATCCACGTGCATTCACCAAATGGCAATCTTAACACCAGATGAGCAAACAAAGCAGTATCTGCTACCAGAGGTTCCCATCCTCTACTGTGTCCTCAGGATGGTGGTCTCTTACAGTCAGGCTAACTCCTTATTGGAAATGTCTGATGGACAGGCAAAGTTGGACTAGGCTTTGTCATGATTTGATCCACTAACAGAAAGTCATGGAGACAACCTGGATCCTAGGGTTCTATCTGGACAGGCAGATGTCTCTAACTGTAATGGTTCACTCTTGGATCTGACTTCTAAATACTTGGCTTTTCCAGGTTCTTCTTTGTAAGAATAAGCAGGCTTTCTCACTGGTCCACCCAAATCCCTTGTTACAATGGGACCTTTTCTTGTTAACTTTTAACTCTTAAGATTCTCTCTCAGTTCCTAATCTACAACAGAGCAACTGATTTTCTAAAATATGATAACATGATGCTATTATACTTGGGGGCAGAAATGTTTTGGAAGGGCCATGGTTTGTAACCACTACAAAGAAAAATCCATCATTATCTATAGGCCTGGGATTAGCTTAAATAACATGCAGCTAAGATTCTGACATTCGAACAGTTAGAATGTTCCATACGGATATTGTAATTAAAGTTTTAATTCCTACTTAGTATTTGGAAAAAGCTGGTGGGGGGGGGTTGGGAGATGGGAGTGGAGAGGGACAAATTATTTACTGAAGGCTATACAACCATAGATGAAGTCTAACAATCTTATTCTTTACCAATTGGTGCCATTTTCTTTTAAGTTACTTATATATATATTTTTTTTTCTTTGTCTGGTACTTAATATTGAACTTAAGATCTCTTACTTACTAAGCATAGGTCCTAGCAACCCCCTCCTAAGCTGGGCCCTTAGTCCCTCTCACTTGTATTTTCTAAAGAGAATATTTAGTGAACATCAATATGTGATTAATTCATTGGGTATTCTCCTACCTTTTCATTTAATAATGAGAAAACTGAGGTCCAATGGGTTAAGAGGTCTGCCACTTGTTGGATCAAGAGTTTAGCCCAAGTCCCAGGGATGCAGTCTGTGGAATCGTAGGGTGCCCTACTCTCTCCCAGAGCCTGCTTCGTTCAAAATACTCTCATTTCCTCAAGACCAATCAATGTCTGTTTGCAATGGATTTTTAGAGTTGAGAAGGTCTTGGGAGTGGAAATAATTTGGAGTTGGATAGGAAAGGAAGCAAAGAACTAAGGGAAAACTGGGCAGGGGGGAGAGAAAGGAGAATTTATTCCCTTGCCTAATTTTCAGATGATGTTCAATCTTTTTTTTTCTTTCAGTCAAATTCAGAGCATGCCCCATTTATTTTTGAACCAGGCTGCCATATCTTCTCTCTTAGTGATTCACGTTTTAATAATGTTTGCTTAAGACCACAAGATACTTCTTGCCTAGTATTTTAAAACTGTAAGCCAAAGGGTCTGGGAGCTCTCCCTGGGAAGAGTGGGGGAGGGGAAACAAGACTCTCCTAAAGGACAGAAAGACAGTTTCAAGAGCCCTGACATAGGAGAAGATTCAAAGAAGTAGGACACCCTGGAGGGCTTTTGGCATATAGCAAGGTTGAGCTAGATCCCAAACGAAGCAAAATCAAAGCAGCCTGGCCTAATATCAGAGATGGGAGTCTGCCTGGAGCTGACAGTGCCCAAGCCACAGCAGGGCTTAATGACAGCAAAGGAAATGAAGACATTCCTCAGTCCTCCTTCCCCTCCTCCCTCACCCCGCCCCCAAGATGCTAAACTAGGTAGGAGAAGCACACGTGCCTGCAGATAGCTCTGTCTGCAGACTGTCTGTGCCCTGCCAGAAGCCCGTGCTTTAAGCGTACCCTCTAGAGCTGAGGTGATAGTCATGTTTCTTTAATCACACTAACATGGGGACTCGAAGAACTCCCCAGAACTCCTCCCTGAGACTACTAGCCTATTTGGCAAGTTCAAGACCAATGAGAGACTTTTGTCTCAAAAATCCAGATGGATGGTGTCTGAGGAATGACAGTTGGGGTTGATTTCTGATCTCTACATGTGTGTGCATATGCACATGTATGCCTTTCTCTCCCAAGTGCACCCACTTGTACATGCATAGAGGTGTGCTTAAATGAACACATATAAACATGCTAAATCCTCTAACAAAACCCTAAAGGAAGACTGTTCCCTGTCAGAACATGAATATGTGCCTTCTGGAACTGAGGAAGCCAACAATGTGAGGTTTGGCTAGGAATGTCCCAAAATATTTCTGGATATCCGTGAGAGAACAATTTCATGTAATAGAAGTTCTTGCCAGCCAATGCTGAAGGGAACACAGAATGCCTTGTGGTTCAGATTGTTCTAGAAGAGGTGACCAAGGTTATAGATGGGAATTTGCATTCTTCAGGCAGACCAGATATTGGCTCCTCTGCAGAAGTCTGTTCCCTTGTGGGGAGTTACATCTTTATTTCCTTGATATGCCTTTTGAAGTCCAGTTTGCCCCGAGCTTTGTTAGCTAAGGCAGTTTGTGAAAACAACTGAACAGGGACCAAAGCTTTATCTCAGTGGTAGAATACTTGCTTGTCACAAATGGAGCCTTGAGCTTGATTGTCAACACCACAAAACCAACAAGTGAACCAAAACACCAATACCAAATAGAAAATAAACTAAAGGAAAGTAAGAATATTAAGAAAACACACAATGGCATAGCATGCATTCAGAAGTTCAGTTCATATGTACACACACACACACATACATCATCTTATCCAAGACCACAGTTCAACAATGAACGTCTTAATACCCTTTTAAGATGTCCCTTACAGGATAGGAACCAAAAAGCTACGGAGAAACCCTGTCTCGAAAAATCAAAAAACAAACAAACAAAAAAAAAACAAAAAAAAACAAACAAAGATGTCCCTTACATTAAGAAATCACTTTACCTATGACTAATGACAATTTGAAATTATTATTTGTATAAACCATTAGTGATTCTTAGTTTGGGAAGCACCAGGGCCCCCATACATAGAGATTTTGACTTACTTGCTGTAGTGGTCTGAATAAAATTGGCCTTCCTAGGCCCATACAGACTGACACTATCAGGAGGTGAGGCCTTGTTGGAGGAAGTATGTCAATGATGGATGGGCTTTGAAGTTTCAGATGATTACGTCAGGCCCAGTGTCTCTCCCTGCTACCTGCAGGCCCAGATGTAGAACTCACAGCTAACTCTCCAGCACCGTCTCTGTCTGCATGCCGTCATGTTTCCCACCATGATGATCGTGGACTAAACTTTAATCTGTAAGCCAGGCCCAACTGAATGTTTCCTTTATTAAAGTTGCCTTGGTCATGGTGTCTCTGCACAGCAATAAATGAGCCCCTATCACCTATGGGAAAGCGTTGTCTACAATTCTTACCTGTTTTATGTAGCATCCCTGCCTTGTGAGGGGTGACAGCAAGATGGAGCAATGCGACTTGGCAGGTAAACCAGGTTGTCTACTTTGATGTTGTATTTTGAGTGGATTTCTTGTGCATTTTGCTGTTGTGCTTTTTAGATTCAAGAACCCCTTTTGACCTATTGAATTTGCAGAGCATGTTTCCAGGAGTGGTGTGGTGTTCTTGTGGTCCTGTACTACTGGCATGGTAATCCTGTAGCTTAGCAGACTAGACTAGTCTCTGGCTATGACCTCAGTAGGACCCCCCCCCCCCCGCCCGTCAGGAGACACAAACCTGAGAGAGCACACTGGCATATTTCCATCCACCTGTAAAGTTAAGGGGGCGGAAAACCCTTCATCAATGTTTGGATGGGTTTCACCGTCTCTGAGAGAATCCCACTGGTCATTAATTAGTTAGTCTTCTTGCATTTCTGTAATTAGGTTGTGCTTTCTGCTTTTTCCATGTGGAATAATTTTGGTAGCTTGACCAGAATTACCTAGTTAAGTTTGTACCAGTGAGTTCTTAGGTTCTAAATATAGCATGCCTACTTAGCATTGCTGCCTGTGGTACCAGCGGGTGGAAATGCTTTTTGCATTAAGGACAGAAACAAAACCTTTGTTAGATCTAAAGCATTGTTACCTGACTCATTCGTAATATTTTAAGCATCTGAATAATAAGCCATAATACAACACAGTACTGCCATGTTTTAACATTCTGTGGCTGGGCATGGCGGCATATACTTATAGTGACTGCATACAGGAAGTACAGGCAAAGGGACCAAGGCCAGCAGGAGCAACATAGGGAGGTCCTCTATCAAAGCAAACATAACAAAATTTAAAATTCACAGTGTATGCGAGGTGCTGGAAGTGTAGCTCCGTGCTAGCAAGCTTACCTAGTATGTGCAAAGCTCTGGATTAGATTCTTAATGCAGCAAACCAAACACACACAGAGAAAGAAGAAAGGAAAGAAAATAAGAACTCACAAGCATATGTGTGGCTGGGGAGGTGGCTCAGGTGTCAAATGCCTGTGTACTGTGTAAATTTCTGTCCTCAGCCTGTGTAAGAGGCCGAGTGTGGTGATCCTGCCTGTAACTCCAGGGCTGGAGGTGGAGACAGCAGGTGCCTGAGGCTCACTGACTAGTTAGTCTAATCAGTTTTTGTGCACTGTATCAGTGAGAGAAGTTGACTCATAAGTAAGGTGGGAGGGCTGGAGAGATGACTCAGAGGTTGAGTGTGAAAGGACCTGACTTTGGTGCCCATCACCTACACTGGGTAGCTGCCAACTGTGTGTGACGCCACATCCAGGGGGAACTGTCTTTGATCTTTGGTGACACCTGTACTCATGTGCATGTAATCCCTTACACACAATAACAGCAAACTCTTTCTGGAAGTAAGGTGAAGAAGTGACTGAAGAAAGCATTCTAATGTCAGACCATTGGCTTCCACACCTGCACACACACATGAACACGTTCATGCGCCACATACACATGGACACACACACACAATTTAAAGAGATGTGTTGCTGATGAATATAATATTTATACTTGTCTTACTAGAATTTCTAAGCAGATAACAATATATTTTTATGTTATATAGACTCTATATTAGTCTGACAAAAGTCAGCCAACATGTCCAAAAGTCAGATGTCCAAAAGTAACATGCATATTTCAATTTGCACATTTTTGTCAAGGAAAGTAGTGTTTAATTTTGTTTTTAACTTAAGAATAGTTACATAATTCCTTGTTCAAAGAATGCCTGTAGTTGGTGTGTGTGTGTGTGTGTGTGTGTGTCTGTGTGTCTGTTTGTCTGTGTTACGATGGTAGGGCACTGGCATAGCATGCAGTACAGCTCCCTACTGTAAAAGCCAACTTGTACTATGGAAACTTCTTCTCCCTTGTTTCCCAGGGATCCTGATTTCCCCTCCTTAATACATGTGGTGCTGTCGTATGGGCTGAGTGTTCTTGTACAGAGAACTTTCCTTTGCTGCATCTCACCAGAACTGGTGAGGGAACTAGGCCGTTTGCACCGAAGGCAATGGATAAGTTAATCAGTGGAAAGTGAGGAAGGGAAGTGTTATCATTTCCTAATGAGAGTCGCAGTAACAATTATGGTCAAGTCACTGCCAAATCAATGCCAGTGTCAGCACTGGCCCGAGCAAAATGTTTCCTCCAGGGATGATGGAGGAACCCGGTTTTTGCTGGTGCCACGTTTCTCTTTCACACCCCTAGTGAGCTCCGAGAATGAGATTGAGTTGGGTCTCCTTACCTTTGACATCCCTGTTTCTTGCGACCAGCCCCTTGTTTATTTTGGAGACCAACATTCTTTAGCTGCTCCCTTCCATCTTGCACAGAGCAGGTTGGGTTCACCGGAGCTGCAGCAGCCCCAGGTTGAAGCCACTGTGCTGAAAAAACTTGGAGCACTTTCTCCTGAGATGTGGGGCGACCCAGGGCTGAGGCGGCTCCCCTGCTGCGTTATGTTTGCCTCCTCCTTTCCCAGCGGGAGAGAAAAGAGCAAGTTGGGGTGAGGAAGCAGTTTTTTAGCCTCTGCTGCATGTCAAATAGGCCTCCTATTGTTTTGTTTACCCTATTGGCTAATTTTAAGATTTTAGTTCCAGGGGGGTTTGCCAGGTGGCAAATATTCTAGGTGACTCAGAAAGCAACAGCATAGAAGGGAGAAACAGCGCCGGGCTCCGGTTGGACTACTGCAACCTTGACTTTTATTCTCTATCATCTCTTCACTCTTTGATATCCTTATTTTCAAAAAGACCAGAAGAATTCCTGAAACGGGCTGCGCCGGACAGGTTGGGGCTAAGAAAGCAGTTTCCCTAGCAACCGTAGCCGTACAAAGGGCTGGCGAATCTTCCTTGTCTTATTTTTCATTTCTTATTCTTTTCTTTCTTTTCTCCCCAGCTCTGGAAAGGAGGTCAGGTGCTCTGTGCTAAGTTCACACTGTGTGGGTTTTTTTTTTTTTTTTTTGCTCGAGGTACCTTCTGCATCAGCACCGGGAAGGCGGATCCCTGTGCACCTCCCCAGTTGCTGTTGTTTATTTTAGTTAGAAATGAGCACACACCCAGCCACACTTTGCAGTGGGCTCTCCAATGAAAATAGAATATTGCATTTGTGCAGAGTTCAAAACTGAAGGCGTAAAAGCCAAGGACGGCATCAGCCACACACTGCCCTGCAGGTTGAGGGTTTTTAACGGGAGCTCGCTTGACTTCAAAGGCATATCAGAATATTTTTGGTAATGGAATATGGAATCTTACTTTTAAAAAAAAGACTCAGATTAGTCCTCTACTAATTCGATTCCTTTTATAAAATTATATGCAAGCTTTAAAATTGAAGTTTATGGTTAATTTCAAGTTTCAAATTCAATTTGACAATATTTATTGCAACTCTGAGTCCCTAGGAACTGCAGGGGATAAGCAGATGTGGTAGACGGTCTTTGCCCTCGAGGAGTTTCGAATTTAGTCCTGGGAATAAGACAAATATAGTGTAATTACAACCAAAAGGGAGAAAGTGATAAATGGCGGCGGGCGGCGGTTATCGACCCTGACTGGAGATTGGAATCACCTGGAGAGCTATGAAAAACGCCAGCGCTGGACTTCTCCCCCGGGGTTCCGATTTAATTGGTCTGGGATAAAGACCAGGCATTGGGGTTTTAGAAAAGCTTTCCGGGTGACTCAGTGTGTAGCCAAGGTTAAGAACCTCTGGCAAGTGTCTCTGAGAACATTCAAGAGGCTAAGGTTGGTTGGATTTAGAAAAGGTTTCTTGTCAGGTAGTATTTAGGAAAGAGGCCTGGACAAGCGGGTATGAGGTGCCAAGCAGCAGGGGATTTTGGGAATAAAAGAACGTAATGGAGGTACAGGGTGAGTAGAAATAAGCCAAAGAGGTGGGAACCAGGAGGGAGGCTTTAGGGAACAGTGAGAGCGTTGGGCAGACTATCAGTGCCAGCGTGGAGTGGGAGGAAACTGGAAGGTGAGGAAGCCCTGAGTTGGAGGTGGGTAGGGCTTGGCCCCTGTTGGGCTCATCTGTGTTTTAACTGCTGTACTAGGGATCCGTGGGTTGCAATGGAGAAAAATCAAGCAGAGAGAAGTTAAGAAAATATTTCTTTTTGGAGACAAAGTCTTATGTAGTAGCTGAGGCTTGGCTTAAACTTGTTATGTAGCGCAGGATGACTTTGAACATCTCATGATCCCAAAACTTCTGCTTTATAAACATCACAGTCGTGTGCTACCATACCCAGTTTCTGCAGTGCTGTCTGGAGTGCTGTCAACCAAACCCAGGGCTTTCTGCATTCTTACTGAGGACATGCCCAGGGTCAAGAAAAACTTATCAGTGAGAAGAAGGGATGAGTTCAATGTTTGGCAACTTGTTCATAATTTGATTAAATTTTGTTTCTAGTTGAGGAAACCCTAGAGGGAATTGACCTAAGAGAGAGAGGCAGGATGAGCTAATGGATTGACAGGGTTCCAAGATCAGAGAGATGTTCAGGTGGGGACACACAGCAGCTACAGAAAAACAGCCCTGCTGCTGAGGACAGAGGGCAGGGAGTAACTAATGTTTGTTTGCTTATTATTTATCGAGACAGGGTTTCTTTGTGTAGTCCTGGTTGAACTGGAACTCGCTTTGTACACCAGGCTGGGCTTGAACTCAGAGATCAAACTGTGTTATGATTAAAGGCCACCATGTCTGTCCCAAGAGTAAATAATTTCAATAAAGCATAGAGATTTATGGGTGAGGGGTTGGAAAGACGGCTCATTCATTTTGAGAACTTGTTACTAGGCCTTATAAAGGACCCAGGTTTGGGTCCTAGCACTCACGTGGTGGTTTACCAACCTCTGTAACTCCCGTCCCAGAGGACTTCTGATCTCCACATGCACCAGATAGGCATAGGCTACACACACATACATTAAGGGAAAACATTCATAATCATAAACATAAAATAAATTAAAACTATTTTTTTTAAAAAAGATGAGGGCAAGAAAATAATATGGGAAGATAAGGAGAAAATTCTGTTGAGAGAAAAGAATTTAAAGCTAAAAGAAGAGGCAAACCTAGCCTTAAGGAGCTAGAGGATCTCCTCATTGAGAGGCACAGAAAGGGCTTTTCAATGAGAAGGTGTCATCATCACAAGAGTGCCAGCGTGTTGTCTGTCAGGGAGAAGTGGAAGTCCTTGGCTGTGTGGCTCGTCTGCAGCACGGGCGTCACTGAGGACCTGTTGTGTGAGTGGTGGGAGGCAGACCTTGTGTCAAGATCGAGTGGCTGTGAAGCAGTAGTCACAAATAGCATAAAATGCCTCGGGGTAACGCTAACCAAACAAGTGGAAGACCTGTACGACAAGAACTTTAAAACTTTGAAGAAAGAAATTGAAGAAGACACCAGAAAATTCAAAGATCTACCATGCTTTTGGGTAGATAGAATTAACATTGTAGAAATAGCAATCTTACCAAAAGCAATCTACAGATTCAATGCAATGCCCATCTTTTGAAGAGGTTTCTAAAGTGACAACATAGCTTCTCTTTGATGTGGGATGTCCTTGTCCTTCTGTATGAGGCGCATATGCATTGCTTTTATTGGTTGATGAATAAAGGTGTTTTGTCCAATGGCCAGGCAGAATATAGCTAGGTGGGAAATCCAAACAAAGATGTGGAATGAAGGAGGAAAGTGGAGTAAAGGATCCACCATGTAACTGTTGAAGGACTAACATGCCAGGGCATTACTGGTAAGCCACAGCCATGTGGTGATACAGACTGATAGAAATGAGTTAGCCAGTAAGAAGCCTGAGCTATTGGCCAAACGAGTGTAATTGATATTGAATCTCTGAGTGGTTATTCAATTAGTAGCTGTGGGGACCCGCAAACAGGAAGAAACTGGTCCCGGGGACCAGAGGGACAGAGGAAAAAACCTTCAGTTACATTTCTCGTCCTCTCATTAGTCCTAATAGAAGACTCGACTGTTTTTAGGAGATTCCCTGATTTAAATGGTCTAGTACATGCCAATACTTTCTCTGCTCAGGGAATTCTCTTCTTGAGAGGGGCCAGTCTG
Organism: Microtus oregoni; assembly: GCF_018167655.1. Classification (NCBI taxonomy): domain Eukaryota; kingdom Metazoa; phylum Chordata; class Mammalia; order Rodentia; family Cricetidae; genus Microtus; species Microtus oregoni. The sequence continues at coordinate 37,400,170 of NW_024543070.1, read as the reverse complement.
CTCTGTGCTTGTGAAAACACCATGTCCTTCAATGGTGAAATGAGTGACATCTGTGCCATGGGGCAATCAGCTGCCTGCTACTTCTAGCAGATCCTTTGTGTCCAAGGCTCAGAACGCTCATATTTTAATCTTCTCAGTGAGGGACTATGCTATGTGTTTTCAATATGGCGGAACATTGTGGTAGCTGCAAGTGAGTCCTTGAATGGACTCTCCTTTAATAGGTTTCTCTTTGAACTTCTTTTCGTGCCAAGCACAGAGTACAGTCCTTTCCCACAAAATAAGAACATTTTTGCTTTGCATTTTTGTGATACATGTGCATGTGCACATGTGTGTTTGCATTTAAATAAGTATGTATACATGTTTGATGTGTGTGTAGCTGGGAGTGTACATGAGTGAGGAAGCCATGATACTTAGAGTTGTCAATTTGACAGATTGTAGAACCTCATGGGAAGTGGGCGTCCAATGACACCTGTGGAAGATGATGCTGATTTCATTCAGTGGGGTGGGAAGACTGGCTTCCTGTGGGTGGCACCCTTCCCTGACTGGAGCTCGTGACTGTATAAGCAAAGAATACGACCTCACTTAGTAGCATCAGTGTTTGTTACTCTCTGTGCTGATTGTGGGTATAATGTGATCAACTGCTTTAGACGCATGACTGCCCATCATGACGAACTGTACTCTTGACCTATGAGCCAAAATAAACCCTTTTGGGTTGGGAGAGATGACTCAGAGGTTAAGAGCACTGGTTGTTTTTCCAGAAGACCTGGGTTCAATTCCCGGCAAACACATGGCAGCTTACAATTGCCTGTAACTCCACCTGCAGTGGATTTGACACACTCACAAGACATATATATTGGCAAGATATAAATGCACCTAAAATAAAAATGCATAAATCATTTTTTTTAAATATTTATTTATTTATTATGTATACAATATTCTGTCTATGTGTATGCCTGCAGGCCAGAAGAGGGCACAAGATCCCATTACAGATGGTTGTGAGCCACCATGTGGTTGCTGGGAATTGAACTCAGGACCTTTGGAAGAGCAGGCAATGCTCTTAACCTCTGAGCCATCTCTCCAGCCCCCGCATAAATCATTTTTAAAAAAGAAATAATATTAAAAATAAAAACCAAAACAAATAAGAACAAACAAACAAAAAACCCTTTCTTTTTTGCTTTTGTCAGGAGTTTCTCTTAATCACAGCATCAGGAACAGAAAGCAAGACACTTGAGCCCCCTCCCCAGCCCAAACATCTTTTAATAATTTCTAGTTCCATGAAGTGTGTTGGAATTCTGCAGCACATACTTGTGATAATCTGTCAAATTCAGGTCTAGACAAGTATTGGAAGCACTCTTTTTTAGAACTGATAGTACAAAAAAACAAAGAAAGCAGAGTGAACAGTGCAGTGTTTTGTGCTTAACTTTTTCTCTGTGTTCTTCAGAGTCCTGATGACATCTGGATGAGTGTTTTCAGTTGTCACTTTTGTCCCTCAGGGAATTAATGTTGTTATTTTTGTCCATAATGACTAAGATATACAAATGAGGTACATAAGATTTTTTTAAGCACCTACCACAGTTTTCAGGATTTACTTCTGAGTCCTCTTACATAAGTTTGAAGACAATGTGATTTGAGGTAAGATCAAACTATAGACATCACTCTCTGCATTGTAACAAATACCATCCTCGAATCTAGCTCAGTGCTGCGTGTTGGCAGGCTGTTCATGTGGGTGTCACTTGACCGTGTTGGTTCTATGGGTCATACTTAGGCCCTGGGTGCCAGGTGCATCTGTAACTGATTCCTTGTCGCTTCTTTGCAGCTACTCTGTCAATCTACTTAATGATTGTTCCTCTCGGCTCTTTTAGCAAGGCATTTATGTCCATTACTGGTAGAAGGTTTATGTATAAATAACACTTGGCATGTTTTCCAGGTGTTGTGCTGACACTGAGTAGAGCTGGTGGTATTTTCTCTGTAATTTACTGGAAGACAAATTCATAGGAGCAAAGACAATACAAAGTATTGTGTGTTTTGTATGTTCTGCCCCCTTTTTAAAGCTTAACTTTCTCTACAGTTTTGAGGAAAAGACTGCTCAGTGGTGGCAGGTATCCAGACGGGTTACAGGAGAGGGTGAGATGAGAGAGAGAGAGAGAGAGAGAGAGAGAGAGGTGTCAACAGAAGATGTGTAGGATGTGTAACCGTGTGCAAGAGGAAAGGTGAATGAGTTTGAAAAGCAAAAGGTTTTAGATTTTTGGAAATAGTAACAAAATCTCCTTGAGTCTCTCTCTATTGATCTTCCTGTCCCTGATTTAGTGGAAGACTCATAGGCTTTGGGGGTGAGGCATGCAGAATCTTCCCCTGTTGATGCAGATGGGGTCTGGAGGGGCCTTTTACAAATTCTATTTCCAGTGCCATCTTTTTTTTTTTTTCTACAAAGCGTTTTCTTCAAAGGTGGACTCTCTCCCTCTCTAGGTTTCTGCAAAACATTTAGTGTTTTTGTTCACCATGTCTGTTGTCCCATCTGAGTCTTCCTACCATCCTCTGAAGGAACATTCCCAGAGGAGGAGGGGCAAGTGGGTGTCATCTGGGCAGTCCTTGATGAGTACTGTGGGTACTTCCAGAGGCTGGAGTTCAGGTACAAGGATGAGAACCCGAGTGGCCCAGGGAGAAAGCAGGCATGCTTTGAAAGCTACTGTTCTTGCATCTTCAAGAGCAGCTTTGCTACGGACAACCCTGAGGAAGCAGCTGGCCCTAGGTTGTGACAAGGGTGGGGGGCTGTTCTCCTCAGGGAGGGCACAGCTGTGCACCTTTGCCGGGACATTTTGAAAAGGGAATCTTTACAGTGACCTCAGTATTTGTGGACAGAACCAGGTGCTGAGGAAGAAAGTGATTCTGTCAGGCCACTGGAAATATTTAGTTTCCAAATACCAAGGTCAGGGGAGGAAGAGGGCTTAAGGGACAAAGCCATCTCTGTTGTTAAGACACATAGGTCAGGGCTTGAGTTGTATCTTGCATTTTAAGAACCATGACTATCCCTTTCTCGAGATAAAGCCCCCCCTCCCCCCCGAGTTAGCAGACAATAGTCTCTCACTTTCCTGTGGAATTCGAATTCCCCTCAACTGCGTCCATCTGTGGTCCTTCACTAGCGAGTGGAACTGTATATCTCATTCACTCCTGAGCTCAATTCAGTATCTGCTGTGAAAGACTTGATGACCCAAGTTTATCAGAGACTCATAGGACTTGGATTAACAGACTCTCAGAGTTAGATGAATGTTTCTGACGAAGTCAAATCCAAAGAGTAGCACAGAAGGCTTGGGAATAATCCTAATTCTTCCCTGTGTGATTCTGCATCCCCATACAACACAGTATATTTACAGTATACATACCATACCATATTTATACATATAGTAATATAACATTATAACTGTATAGTATATGTATATCTATGTGTATGTGACTGTGTCTCATGGAGAACATTTATCATGCAGGTATAAATCCAGTCCCCTGCATGAGAAAAGAGGAATCAGTAATAGTTATGCTGACTGTCATATTCTTCCCCCCAAAGAAAGTGGTGAAAGTAACGGCTTTGCAAAAGGGACTCTGTGTGTGTGTGTGTGTGTGTGTGTGTGTGCGTGTGTTCATTGTAAGGGGGAGAGCGACACACATTATCTGTGGTGTTAACCATCGCTGACAGGACTGGTGGGCCCATCTGCTATCTGTGCTGTTAACCATCACTGCATGCTCGCACTGTTTCCTGCCATGGTGGGCCGTAGCCTCTAGCTGTGAGGTGGGATTGTTTCTTCCTTCCTTGAGGAGTGGCTTGTCAGGTGTTGGGACACAGCAACCAGAGAAACAAACAGTGTGTGATCTGTCCATCCGAGTCCTCTTTTATAGTTCACCAAGAAGTAAAATGAAGAGTTTGAGCAGCCATTAAAATCCCATTGGGCACTTTATTGTGATTTCTTTAATTTCACAAAACTTCATGAGTCCATTCCTATCAGTATGTATATTCACACATATTCCAAATCTTTAAGAACAGTAGTTTGAAAAGCTGTTAATGTTGTGGTTCTCTTCATCACTTATTTTTCTGAAATATAGTAAGATATGCCATAAACGCAGCCCCAATCCGTGGCAGTGGCTCTCCCACCTCGAGCATAGTAGTTTCCACTTCCGCCCCACAGTTCTCTGTCAAGTCATTTCAAAAGCTCAAACATGAAGTCCACTGCACACACAAGGTTTGTGAGTTTACAGAATGCAAATAAATAGAAATATTCCCATAAAGACTCTCAATCTTCTGGTGTCAAGAGCAATGTTGCTCTTCTTATAGTTGAAATGATTTTGGCCCGATCAAAGCTGTGTATAATTTTAAAATTTTATTCTATCAGTTGAGTGAAAACCCAAATGCCTTTAGCTGGACTAATTTTTCCATTATCAGATCCACTGGTCCCAACCAAAGTGTTAAAGACACTTCTCCACATTCTTCTGAGAACCGTTTATTTGTTTACCTGTTTGATGTGATGAGGTGATGCTTCCTTCAAAGGCACACTGTCTATCCTGGCTAGAATATGAATCCCATTCTTATGCTCTGAGCAATAACTAAAAAGCAAGAAAGACCAAATGTATTCATTGGGCTTTTGAACCATATAAAATGTATCTCTTTTACCCTCTAATGAACATAGAAATATACCTGGCTTTCTGGGTCCTCCTGTGTCTGCCTCTGTGTGGTCTCTTGAGAAACATTATTAGCTAATGTACAGTGTGCTCTAGGGTGACCTGTTTCTTCTGAGACCCCCCTTTCTATTTTTAAGACGTCAGGTGACAGGGCCTAGAAAATCCATCCAGTCTGATTTCTGACCTCCATACATCCTAGAGTCCACTGCCTTTAGAAACTCCATTTTGTATTAACCACCCCCTCACCTCTTCACAGGCGCCCTCTCTTGCCCCTCCTCCAGACAATCTGTCAGACAGTCACTGATTTTTCTTTGCTGGCAAGGCACTGTTACCAGTAATTGCAGAAACCATTAATAAAGTGGGTGGGAGGGGACGGGGGGAGGCAAGTGAGACACAAAGGGAATGAGCACTGTACACAGCCCACGGGCTTTTCCCTCCCGCACATACGATTCACTGTTGCTCCCCACCTCACATGGGAAAATGTTGTCCTGCTGAAAAGACACCTTGAAGGCAGCTCTGCCTCTGAGATACCACACATGCATATTAATAACACACTCTTTGTAGCGCCTAGAGTTGTTTTTAATGAAGCCAGCTGAAATGTACCAGCAAGCGTCTCATCTTTGGAGTGCTGTGGATGATCTGAGAGGGTGGCATGGTGTGGCTTCTGCCGTCAAAGAGACATGACAGGGGCACAGTCAGGACGTCGTTCTAACAGAATCAGAACAGGAAGGAAGATGGAATGGGTCGCTCTTATGGGAGGATTGCGTCTTTCGGAGAGCTTCGGCTTGGGAGATGGCCACAGAGGCCAGTGAGAGACTAGAGAGAAGGCAGCCTAGGGGAGAGAAGGCAGATAACTGTTCCCTGAAGGACAATTGAAGAGATGTGATGACTCTTTTGAACTCTGCGTTGTTTTCTCCACGTCAGCTGTTGTGCTTCCATTTTCCTTTGCTAAATAATTTGTTTGAGGAGAACAGACCATCTCTATTTAGGACCAAATTCTAGGAGCTTGCGATATTCCACTTCCCCATTTTCTATTTACTGTGTCTCACGCTCTGCCTCAAAGGAACAACTCATGATTTGGGGCTGAACACTGGGCAAAGGTGGGTGCTTGATCCTCACCTGCTTTCCTTCAGACTTGCACAAGGGAAGGCGTGCTCTTTCAGGAGACCTGGGATGCTCAGTCAGAATACGGTGCTAAGGAGAGAGTCCCTGGGTCTCCCAGTTTAACTTTGTGTGGAGGAAATCCCCTTCTACTTAGGAAGTGGAATAGCACGAGCTGCCCAACACAAAGCCATCAGTGTCTCTGGGAACTAAAATATTCCAGGGCCCAATTATTCCTGTGCTTGCTCTACTTGGCTTTCTGTTGTGGGACGAGAGAACGTGTGACCTCTCAGAGCTTTATGTTGGAGTCTTCTAGATTTCCATCCTTGGATGCCTACACAGGGAGGCCAGGTATAGCTGTATGCTTTCATCAATGACTGAGAATTAAAACACAGCATCTTTCTATTTAGAGTCACTCACCTCTGATCCCTGGCTTTGTTTCTAGCATGGACTTCCTCATCCTCCATATTACTGTTGCAATCAAGTTACCTTAGCGTCAACTTTACTATTTTTTTTCTCTATTTCTTGTTCTTCTGATGTGACTTCTGCCTGGAGCGCTCTTCATTAATTCCGTCTTTCAGAGTTCTCCATTCCATGGCGCAGTTACAACGTTATCAGTTCCATGAAAACTTTCTGCTTTCGCTGATGGAAATGAATGCTGTCTCCTCTGAGTTCTGTCTCTAGATCACTGGACGGCTCCATCATTGTTTGAATCACCATTGAATGAAACATTACACAATCCAGGGAAGTGATCAGCATGCCAGGCAGGCAAGTGCTGCAGGGGGATTACAGTTAGCAAGCCCACAGCCCAGCAGCAAAGCGGTTTATTCTTGTTATTGAGTACTGTGTGCTGTATATACTTGCTGGGAGTGAAATGTGGCTGACTGCACTAGCACCACCAGAGATGTGTGGATACTGTGCTGTGTTTGAACCAGAATGTTACTTAAAGTTCATGCATTTCAGGCTTGCTCTCCAGCCTGTGGCACAAACGGGAGACAATAGGACTTTCTGGGTGTTCTTCTGGTTACTGGGAGAGTGTCCTGGAAGGAGATTGTGGGCATCTAGTTCATTCCTTTTTTTTGTGTGTGTGGTGGCTATGAGGTCGGTTCTACCTGTCTTCTGTAGCATGTTGTTTCACACGGGCTCCAAGGCTGTGAAGCCACAGTCAAGAATGGACACCCTCAGCAGGTTAGCCGGGTGTTTTCTTAGGTATTCACTGAAGTCATAAGAATCCAGCTAAGACATACCGTGCTGCAGGGTACAGTTGTGTGATCACCATGGCCCGGGACTCTTCCAGGCCTTTACCAGGTCATGTGACCACCATTGTCTATGTGTACTGCGACAGGCTGACCTGCTGTTATCCGTTCGAGACTGTTCCTGGCTTTGCCTCTTCTAGGGCCTGTCGGGGATGTTTACATATAGCCCCAGTCATTTATCCCTTCAGCGCATGCTTATCGAGTACTTAAATGTGCCAACCACGTGGTAGACGGGATGTTGAATATGAATGTGTACTTCCTCCTGGAACTACATGAGGTTATGTTAGCACATCTGACTAATGTCCAGCCTTCAGTGATTGCACATGGAAATCCAATTTGGTGCCACTGGGCGGCCAGAGGCTCTTCTCCAGATGTTAATCCCCAATCTTCATTTGTTTTACCATTTCAGTCTATTTCTACTTATTCCACCAAATAGTTATCTATTGCTGCATTAGCATCTAAACTTCCTGGCTTACAAAAATAATCACCGTTTCCATAGGGATTTGAGAGCAGGTTAACTAAGTGGTTCTGTTTCTTACGAGACTGTTGTCAGAGTTGCTCATGATGAAGGGTCACACGAATTCTTGGCTGGGCCAGCAGAGCCCCCTCTAGATGACACTGCTTCTTCTCATATGAGACAAAGCCGACTTCTCCCTAGAGAAGGGAGGTGTAAGAGGCAGCAGGTGGGCCTGTGGGGCATGACCTGTCCCCCGGAAACATGTGCTGTCGTTCTGAATCCTGTGGGTTAGAAGCCACTCACTGAGCCCAGCTCATATCCAAGAAGTTGGGAATAAAGCTCCACCTCCAAAGTGAGAATATCTAAGAATCCTCCGGAGTGAAGCATGTTAAAGAGGGTCAAAGGTCCCCAGCATAGGACTCTCCATGGCTCCTTGCATTGTGGATTGCTCTGGCTTCTCTTTGGCTCTGAATCCCTTAGCCTGTGGCGATAGCACATGAAAGCCAGAAGGTGCATCCTCTTCTCCAAACCTTGCTTTTGAAAATAATGCACCACACCCATCCTCATCATATTTTAGATGATATGCAGCCACCTTGGTATTCACTGGGTGCCTGAAAAATGTAGTCTCCAGCAACATTTTGCAGTCTGACTTTATACCCAGTGTTAGCTCCTTCTGGAAGGGGGGTATTGTGCTCTTCTCTGTGTCTTCCATTTTGTAGGTAACAAGGCCTTATGTATCATGTGAGCACTTTAATTATTCAGTAAATAGGACTATGAATGGCAGGATAGAAGTATCATTTTATATATAAATATATATATATATATTATATTAAAAAGACAAATGTAGGCCGGCTTCCTAACTAACATACACTCCGACTTTGATACTCAGATTCTATTTCCACCTCTGCATTAGCCCATGAGTCTGTACTCAGAACTACTTGGGCCTGATGATTCTCTTGTTCTTTCTTATTAATTATTTGTCTTCTCTCCTCTGAACTTCCTTGAAATGGCACACTGTGAAAGGACTAGTTATTTACTAGAGAATATCACATAAAGGCAAGAGTGTTCAAAGATTCTCTGCATCATTACACAAACAACTCAAATAAGATGCTGTCAGATGCTCAAGTGATGGGATCGCAGGGTGGTAGAGATACAAAGTCGATTGTCATAGCAACCAGAAGACCTTCAACTTAGAATGCAGTTAGTTCTAAGAGCTTTAAGCAATAAAGAAATGGCTAACTTTATAAAGTTGTGATTTAAACACAGAGACTTTTCTTTAAGTTTTCTAAGTGAATGCCATTTAGAATCAGTATAATGTGGGAAAATGGCAAGCCAGAGTGTTAGTGCAGCCTTGCCGTATGGCTAGTAATAACAGCAATCCATTTGCACGGTATTGTAAGCATTATGCTTTGTATTTTAGAAAAATATTGTGGTTTATTTGGGAATTATTCTAGAGGTATATGCTTAGTGCAGAAAAATTGGAAGTTGTAGAAAGTGTGAGAAGAAATTAACAATAATCCACCAAGAGAGAAACAATTAAAGACATTTTTTATACAAATACACAGGGTCCCTGACTAACAATAATTCAGTGTACCATTTCTTCCGCTTTAGTGTGGTAGAATATGAAGAGCATTCAGTAGAAACTGGACTTCGTTTTTTTTATGTTTTGCTCTCATCTCAGGCTCTGGCTATGTCCTAGAGACTTGTTTGGTAATGCTGGCAGTGGCAAGCCTAGGTCCTCAGCAACTCCAGAATCAAGAAGGGGAGGCAGCCTACACTGGACTGTTGCTGAATGCGGGTGTTTGCATGGCTTGATGTGTGAACTGAAGTTTCTCCTTCCCAACTTTCAGTTTGTGGTAGGTTTACAGAGAGTTAACCACATAAGAAGTCAAGGAACATTTGGAGTTCAGTCACATGCTTGTAAATCAAACTGACATTTTTGTGTATTAGTCTCATTTAGTGTGGTGACCTTTTACCCATTATTTTATGGGCATTTCCCTATAACCTCACTGTTGTTCAAAGCATTTTTTCTATTATTATATACTTGTATATACTTTAGATATATCTAGAAATGTTATGATTTATGTAATATTGACTTCTTGATTGATTTTACATGTTTGATATGATTTAATAACCAACTACCTGTCATGCAAAGTCTTTAATTGATAAAATAAAATTTAATGATCTCTGCAATTTTTGATTGTTACCATTTTTTTTGTAAATAATTGTTATGCACTATTTGGAAGACAACTATGTGTTTACTTAGTTGAGAAAATGTGTCCTTGGGTAGTCCAGGCTGGCCCTGACTATACATGTGACCCTTGAGACTGAAGATTGCAGTGATGTGACCCTTTGCCGAGCTCACGGTGACAACTGATTTTTTCTGCTTTTCTGAGATCACTCTTGTTCTCGGCCCAGGCTGGCCTAAAAAACATCCTCCTGCCTCAGTCTTCAAACTGCTGATAATACAGAAATGTGCCACCTTGCCTGGTACCATAGTTCAATATAGATATATTTATTAAGGTGATCATCTATAATTGAGCAAATTAACATAGCTGATCATTTATGAAAACTGTTTTTTCTTTTCTGGTAAGAGCATGTAAAATCCGCTCTCTCAGTAGGTGTCAGTTCAAGGCACACTATTGCTCCCTACAATAGCCAGTCTGGAAATGGGCTCTCTGACTTTCCCCACCCTGGACCATCTTTCATCCCTTTGATCTGCATCTTCCTGCTTCTACACCTAGCCCCACCCCTGCCCTTTGAAACCACAATCCTACTCTTAGATTATATATGTTAATTTACTTTCTAAAAAGAATTATCTGGAAGATTTATTAACTTTGGTACAAGTATGTGGAATAGACTCAACTTCAGCACATATGTTACAGAGTTTCCTAACTGCTTTCTGCTTATGATGCTTTTTGCCCTAGAGATTTTTATGTGACTTTAAGCATCTAAAGAATCTAAGTATGCTGAGAACAAATCATAAAAATTTATCTTAAAACAATTCTTTATTGTGTATGTAATTTTAACTCTCATCAAAGATTTTTGAAAGTCCGCATACTAGTGAGATGGTTGTTAATTGTTTTTACAAAACAAGAAACTTGGCAGAAACTGCAGGACAAAGGTCATCTTCATCGGTTTTCAGGTTGATCTGTATTTGATATTTTGGTTTTCTGGTGACCTATGCTTAAATAAATATATAGTATAAAGTAATAGAAGTAAGTTTAGGGCCAAGTCAGAAACATGAAAATTCTGTCTTAATCTCAAACCAAGATACACCTAAAAAGCCAGACGGTGGTGGCGCACGCCTTTAATCCCAACACTCGGGAAGCAGAGGTAGGCAGATTTCCATGAGTTCGAGGCCAGCCTGGTCTACAAGAGCTAGTTCCAGGACAGGTTCCAAAAGCTACAGAGAAACCCTGTCTCAAAAACCCAAAATAAATAAATAACTAAAAATAAAAGATAAAAAATACCCTTAAGAATTTTTGACGGAGTTCAAGTCTGCCACTCAAACATGAATGTTTAAAAAGCTAACATCCTAGTAACACAATTCAAAGATAGTCTCATTTGATACTTACATGTTGCAGAAAGATGTTAGGAAAATATTGAAAGTCTTTGTTTACCATAATTCGAACATTGTATTTCGATGAGAGCCACCGACTTCATATGCACACACGATGGTCTTGAATCTGAGCCAGCGTTCCAGGCAGCGTTCATTGACATTTTGTACTGGGATGCATAGTGCAAGCTGAGCCTGCTGTGTGTTCAGAACGGACGCTGGAGTAAGTCCCATGATGCATCGTGGGCCAGGCTTGCCAGGAGCACCTCGGGTCCACTACACATTATTTTCATTCATTTTGATGATTGTGTATTCAGAAACTGCTGTTTCCAGGTGTCTCATGATGGCCCCCATTGGGCAGCGATCCACAGTTTAAGAAGTGGGCTTAGAAATGGTTTTTAAATGATAAATTCATAATATTATAAAACCTTCATGAAGGGGGCGGGAGTTGCAGTTCCTTGTTCAGCCGTTTGTGTAGTTTACAGCTGCTGTGTTTCCCAAAGATGTGTGGCCCGCTGTTTAAAATATAAGACCTAGTGGGAGGGAGTTAGGGTCATTTGGGGCATGCTCTGGAATGGGGTATCAAGACTCGACCTCCTCTCCTCTCTCTGATTCCTCTCGCTCCCATGAGATGAACAGGTTTCCTTTGTCCTCATGCTCTGCCTGCTGCACCGTGCTTTCACAAGTCAAGACAGTGGGGCTACCTGGCCGTAGGCTGAACCCCTGAAACTGTGAACCCAAATAAGATTTTTCCTCTCTAAGCTTATTATCTCAAAAACTTTGTCAGGGTAGCAGAAAAGTAGCCCAGCCTCTGATAAAGTCATTGTTGCCTGCTGGTGTCTTTGACCTCTCGGCCTAAACGGCATCAGAGGTGATGACGCCTTCCACACAACAGCCCTGAGTTCTGTGGGGTCACTTGATGGAGTCAGGAAAGCAGATGGATCTGCGACACTGAGTCCAGTCTGAGGATCCCCTGCCGGCCTGTTCGCTGGAGATACAAGCAAAGGTCTTAAGACCCTCTTGTAACAACTGCTTCTCAAGATACTCCTTCCCAGAAGTTTAGTAGCATGGAAGGCTGATCTTGTGAGGAATGTGGCTAATTCTCAGTTATTATTAAAAGGTTTGTGGGAATTAACTTCTTCTTATCATTATTTTTAACACAAAATGATTTTTTATTGTGTCAGTAGGTGCCGTCGCTTTCATCTAAAAAGCCTCCAGGGAAGGACCGTGATGCTGGCTGGCTTTCCTTTTACTTTCAAGATGAGCGAGAGAATAGGGATGCAGCACACAGTCTGAATAAAGACAACAGAATCCTTCTAATGATCTATCTTAATAGAGGGAAAATAGAGCAGGTCTTACAGAACTAGCGAGGAGGCAGGCCTGTGCTTCTAACTCTGTGATGTTTCAAGAAAATCACTTTTTTTCTATCAGCCTCTTATAACCCTGGAGATCTAGGACCACACGGAGGTCACTTGAGGGTGTTTCTCAGGTACCGTTAGAGTCCATCACTCATAACACTTTTTGGAATCCCCACAGTAGGCTTAAAGGACGTCTAGTGAATATGTAAATCAGCTCCATTTGAAAGGAACTGTTTCAATACTGACTATCTAATTTGAAGGCCTGGAGTGTGGAAAAAATACTGATGTCTAGGTCCTGTCTAGGATAACCAACATGAGAATGTCTGGTGTGGGAATAGGCCAGGGTCTTTTAGGTGACTAGAAAGGTGGGGGTCTCCCAGATGGAGATGCGAAGTGGTCTGAGGCAGTAGTAGTCTCCAGACTTTCTCGCCTCATGGGCTGGCTTTTCTACATCCCCCTAGACATTCCCCTGTAATCGCCATTCCCCATTCTCCATTATGAAAGCCTTCTCCTGACCAAATTATAATAGTGAGTCCACCAAAGACAGAAGCATTCTGATATCTAAGCTGAAAAACAACCGAGTGTTGGAAGAAGAGATAATTCCAAGCTAAGTCAAAGAAGCAACCTTTGAAGTGGTTGCCAACCCTGAAGCCCAGATCTGCAGATGAGATGGCAAGGCAAACCTTGGCCGTTGTATTCAGAAGGCAGGAAAATGAACCCTTGTGTGGAGGAGCCACAACTGTGGGGTGCTGGTTGTACTCAACAGGCCCTTGAGCACCTCCCTCAATATACAACAGCCTTGGCAGCCTAGCACTTTCTGGAAAGCAAGTAACAAATGGGTGTGCCCTAGCTCACAGCTGCACACAGAACTCATTCAAGAGAACCACACAGCCCATCCCACTTGACTTATTTATTGGCAACACCATTTATTATTTTCACCAAAGGCATACTTTTTTTTTAAATGTTTTTTTCCTTGTTCCTCAGGATTTTCCTAAGGATGCTAATGGGACCAGTGTGTGAGGTCACTATGCACCGTGGACTTCTTTGTGTGATTTGCTTAGGTTATAAGACACCCGGCTCTAAACACTGACCAGCTGTAATCTGGGCATTTAACTTTTACCAGTGTGGTAATAGAGAGAAAGGGTAAAAACCTAACTCCTAACCATTAATTGGCAGATTTTGTGCCCTTATGATCACCATTTTGGAGTCAGGAGATGGTATAGCAGAGCTGTTTGTCACAATGTCTGATGAGGAATTTGCCTCCCAGGACCCAAATGGTGGAAGGAGAGAATCAACACTAATTGTACACACACGCACACACACACACACGCACACACATACACACATATGCACATGCACACACACATACACACATACACACATATGCACATGCACACACACATACACACATATGCACATGCACACACACATGCACACACACATACACACATATGCACATGCACACACACATACACACATATGCACATGCACACACACATATACACATATGCACACACACACACTCTGCAGTTTCAGCTCACCATCCTATTTCTATGAGGCATCATATGCACTAAGGTTACACTTGTTGCTAAACCATTAAATAGGACATCAATAATGAAAAGTTAAAAAAAAGAAGCACGTATCTGTTCACAGCTTCCTGGTGATGATCTCTTCCTGAGAACCCCTCCAGCACTCTCTTATTCACTTAATGGTTTTGTGGTATGTGTACTCACTATGGGCATGCAAGTGCCCAAATCTACCAGAGGTTATGTTGGGCATGTGAGCATTCACACACCCATGTATCTAACTTAAAACTGAACATGAGGGTCGCTCGTGAACAAATCATTGGCATTTGGGGCTAGGGAGTTGCCACTTCATGGTAGAATCCATGCTTAGAGTGTGTGAGGCCTTCTGCTCAGTAACCTGAACCAAGAAAGAGAGAGGAAAGGGGGATAAAATAAAATGAAGGAACAAGCAAGGGCAGAAACCTCCCCCGTTTACACCTGTCAGGAGGAGGAACTTGAGTGTGGAGAGCACCATGGACCTCCTGACGCATCTGGAGATGTCTGTGAGACCAGGCAGCACTGCAGTCTAGGACTTTTCCTTTGTACTGGCTTCTCAGTATCCCTACCCCACTCCCCCCCCCCCCCCCCCCGTGCCCAGTTAGTTTTATCCTGGCTATGAATGTGGTGTCGACTCAGTCTGTGATGTCAGAGCTGAATGAAGCAGGTGTATGCTTTAGGGCACATCGCTCAAAAGCAGGTCTTCAAAGTCCTGTGCGTAAAATGAAAATGGAATGTGTCCCGAGGAACCAGTGGTGCGGATAATGTGTGTCTTCGGAAAGGACCGTTAGCTTTAACAGGTTTGCACTGAAAACGCTGTGCGGGACCACCACTTAACAGTAAGAGTCCAGAACTGATGGGGGGTAAAGGTGCAGGAAATTGAGCCTGAAATTCTCTGATTTGAAGAAATGCCGTAATTCGGCTGACACCTTCCCAGATTTTACAGCCATTAAGTCTTGTAACACATCTGTACATGTTTTTAGCTGTCGTTACATCTAGTTGGTGGTTAATCTGAATTTTAATTTTTAAAGCCTACTCAAGATCTTCATTATAGCAATGAAAAACTCCAGGCAAGGCTACTGCTCAGAGCTGCTAATGAAGCAATTTAGAGTCTTTATCTTCTCATTTCTAGTGAAGAGGGAAAGTCATAATTTTGAAAAGTGCCACTAGCCACTTGTGTCATGAGCTGGCCATTATCTGTGGCCTGGGTAGAAGCAATGCCAACAAGGGAGAGATTCTTGACCTCTCCCACCAGTTGTTAAGACTGCAAAGGTCACTGTGAAGGAGCCTGCAGGAGGCTTCTTTGTGCACCCCGAATGCTCCGTGTCTTAGCATTTGGTCTTCAACTCCAAAGACTGCTCATTCAAACTCTATTATCCTCCTGGGCTTTCTGAGCTGCCTACCTCCCACTGCTTCATCTCCTCCTCCAGGCCGTGGGACTTTCCATTTGTGGCTCCAATGTGTGCATCTACCCTACATTGAATTTGGGCTGCAGTCTCTACTTTTCTCTATTGAGTACATTTTTGGTAAGATGAGAGAATGCATCTAATGGGTTGATGGCCTTTGCAGCAAATGTTTTTCTATTCCTGTCTTCCAACGTTTGGGCAAAAAGCACAGAAGATTAGTTAAAAGATGAAATCATGGTAATTACCAGGATTTTTGTATGGCTAATGTAATACTTTCCCTTTAATCATGTCCCATAATGTGTAACCTTGACTTTTCCAGGTCACACTGGCTGGAGGGACAGATCACAAAGTACAGTTAACAATGTGGCAAGATGGTCTCTGGCCCCAGGTCCTCTGCTAGTAGAGTCTAAGGGTGCAAGCTCTGCATCTCCCAGCTCCTCTTGATGGATGCAGGTGACCCAGATTCTTCCTGGAGGCCATCAGGGCTTCTTTTTCACCTGGTATCTTTTACTCTGGTTTCTCAGAGGCATCTGTGTTGTCTCCGTTGGTCCTGCCCCTCCCGTTGGCACTGACATCCTACAGCTGAAGATGTCCTTGCTAACTTCTGCCCCTGGACTTCTGGT
Source organism: Microtus oregoni (assembly GCF_018167655.1). Lineage (NCBI taxonomy): Eukaryota > Metazoa > Chordata > Mammalia > Rodentia > Cricetidae > Microtus > Microtus oregoni. The sequence continues at coordinate 37,384,183 of NW_024543070.1, read as the reverse complement.
TATATATAATATAATATATATATATATATATATATATATATATATATATATATATATATATATTTCTTCTTCTCATCTTGGATGCTGGAACACACTTTCTGGATGCCAAATTGGAGGAGGCTTTAGGGGAAGTAACAATGATGAGACCCTAAAAGATGATCCTTGCCACCTCCAGGAAATCCTGACTCCAAACTAAAGCCCAGGACCCTTGGATCCTCTTCTTTCTCCTGGTACATGGCTGCGCCAGTTATTGGCTTTTCCCACTTTATAAGTAGTGTGACCCTGGCTAAGCTAGGTAACCTTTCTGGATTTCCTCACAGCAACACAGGGTCTTCCTAGGGTTGCTGTGAGGGGTTGCATGGTTTAAGGCATGCAATAGATCGATAATACCTCATAGCAAGTTCCTAAGCAATGCCAACAATTCCAACTCCAGCTCGTATAATATTTGAACTGACCACTTCATTCTTTTTTTTTCAGCACAAAACAGAACTTTATTTTTTAATGTCAGTTAAGTAAATGCATCTTGAACATATTTTCTCTTTTGCCTTCAAACACACAAATTTATCACAGTCTAGTGGGTATTTTACTGATAAATATACTAATTGTAGGTTCTACTTTCTTTCTTTCTTTTTTTTTTTTAGGGTGAATCTAAATCTTTTTTTTTTATTGAAAAAAAATTTCTACCTCCTCCAGCCTCCCATTTCCCTCCCCCTCCTCTCACTCCTCTCCCCCTACCCCCACTCCTCTCCCCCTCCCTCTCCAGTCTGAAGAGCAGTCAGGGTTCCCTGCCCTGTGGAAAGTCCAAAGTCCTCCCCCATCCATCCTGGTCTAGAAAGGTGAACATCCAAACTGGCTAGGCTCCCACAAAGCCAGAACATGAAGTAGGATCAAAACCCAGTGCCATTGTCCTTGGCTTCTCAGCAGCCCTCATTGTTCACCATATTCAGAGAGCGTGGTTTTATACCATGCTTTTTCAGTCACAGTCCAGCTGGCCTTGGTGAGCTCCCAATAGATCAGCCCCACTGTCTCCGTGGGTCGGTGCACCCCTGTGGTCCTGACTTCTTTGTTCATGTTCTCCCTCCTTCTGCTCCTCATTGGGACATTGGGAACTCAGTCCGGTGCTCCAGTGTGGGTCTCTGTCTCTATCTCGATCCATTGCCAGATGAAGGTTCTATGGTGATATGCAAGATATTCATCAGTATGGCTATAGGATAGGGTCATTTCAGGTTCCCTATCCTCAGCTGCCACAGGAACTAACTGGGGACATTGCCCTGGGCACCTGGGTGCACCTCTAGGTCCAAGTCTCTTGCCAACCCTAAGATGGCTCCCTTAATTAAGATATGTGCTTCCCTGCTCCCCTATCCAACCTTCCTTTATCCCAATCATCCCGTTTCCCCAAGCTCCCCCATCCTCCCCTTCTCACTTTTCTCTCCCCATCTCCTCTTACCCCCCTCCCACCCAACCCCCAAGATCCCAATTTTTTGCCTGGCAATCTTGTCTACTTCCCATAACCAGGAGGATAGCTATATGTTTTTCTTTGGGTTCACCTTCTTATTTAGCTTCTTTAGGATATCAAATTATAGACTCAATGACCTTTATGTATGGCTAGAAACCAATTATGAGTCAGTACATCCCATGTTCATCTTTTTGGGTCTGGGTTACCTCACTCAGTATAGTGTTTTCTATTTCCATCCATTTGCATGCAAAATTCGAGAAGTCCTTGTTTTTTACTGCTGAGTAGTACTCTAATGTGTATATATTCCACACTTTCTTCATCCATTCTTCCATTGAAGGACATCTAGGTTTTTTCCAGGTTCTGGCTATTACAAATAATGCTGCTATGAACATAGTTGAACAAATGCCCTTGTCATATGATCAGGCATCTCTTGGGTATATTCCCAAGAGTGGTATTGCTGGGTCCAGGGGTAGGTTGATCCTGAATTTCCTGAGAAACCACCACACTGCTTTCCAAAGTGGTTGCACAAGTTTGCATTCCCACCAGCAATGGATGAGGGTACCCCTTCCACCACAACCTCTCCAGCAAAGGCTATCATTGGTGTTTTTGATTTTAGCCAATCTGACAGGTGTAAGATGATATCTCAAAGTTGTTTTGATTTGCATTTCCCTGATCGCTAAGGAGGTTGAGCATGACCTTAAGTGTCTTTTGGCCATTTGAACTTCTTCTGTTGAGAATTCTCTGTTCAGATCAGTGCCCCATTTTATAATTGGGTTGATTAGCATTTTAAAGTCTTGAGTTCTTTATTTATTTTGGAGATCAGACCTTTGTCAATTGCGGGGTTGGTGAAGATCTTCTCCCAGTCAGTGGGTTGCCTTTTTGTCTTAACGACAGTGTCCTTTGCTTTACAGAAGCTTCTCAGTTTCAGTAGGTCCCATTTATTCGATATTGCCCTTAATGTCTGTGCTGCTGGGGTTATACCTAAAAAGCGATCTCCTGTGCCCATCTGTTTTAGGGTACTTCCCACTTTCTCTTCTATCAGGTTCAGTGTGTTCATATTGATATTGAGATCTTTGATCCATTTGGACTTGAGTTTTGTGCATGGTGATAGATATGGGTCTATTTTCATTCTTCTGCAGGTTGACATCCAGTTGTGCCAGCACCATTTGTTGAAGATGCTTTCTCTTTTCCATTGTATACTTTTAGCTCCTTTATCGAAAATCAGGTGTTCATTGGTTTGTGGGTTAAAGTCAGGGTCTTCTATTCAATTCCATTGGTCGACTTCTCTGTTTTTATGCCAATACCAAGCTGTTTTCAATACTGTAGCTCTGTAGTAGAGTTTGAAGTCTGGGATGGTAATGCCTCCAGAAGTTCCTTCATTGTATAAGATTTTTTTGGCTATCCTGGGTTTTTTGTTTTTCCATATAAAGTTGATTATTGTCTTCTCCATATCTGTAAAGAATTTTGATGGGAGTTTGATGGGGATTGCATTGAATCGATAAATTGCCTTTGGTAGAATTGCCATTTTTACTATGTTGATCCTCCCAATCCAAGAGCAAGGGAGATCCTTCCATTTTCTGGTATCCTCTTCAATTTCTTTCTTCAATGCCTTAAAGTTCTTGTCAAATAGACCTTTCACTTCCTTGGTTAGAGTTACCCCAAGATATTTTATGCTGTTTGTGGCTATCGTGAAAGGTGATGTTTCTCTAATTTCCCTCTCTGCTTCCATATCCTTTGTGTATAGGAGGGCGACTGATTTTTTGGAGTTGATCTTGTATCCGGCCACATTACTAAAGGTGTTTATCAGCTGTAAAAGTTCTTTGGTGGAGTTTTGGGGTCGCTTATATACACTATCATATCATCTACAAATAACGAAAGTTTAACTTCTGCCTTTCCAATTAAATCCCCTTGATCCCCTTATGTTGTCTTATTGCTATTGCTAGAACTTCAAGCATTATATTGAAGAGGTATGGCGAGAGTGGACAGCCTTGTCGTGTTCCTGATTTTAGTGGGATGGCTTTGAGTTTCTCTCCATTTAGATTGATGTTAGCTGTCGGTTTGCTCTAAATAGCTTTTATTATATTTAGGTATGACCCTTTTTTTTGTTTGTTTGTTTGTTTGTTTTTTTTTAATAATTTTTTTTATTAAGAAAAGAAGAAAAAAAACATAAACAAAAAACAAGTTTCCACCTCCTCCCAGCCTCCCATTTCCCTCCCCCTCCTCCCACCCTTCTCCCCCTCCTCCCACCCTTCTACCCCTCCCCCCACTCCTCTCCCCCTCCCTCTCCAGTCCACAGAGCAGTCCAGGTTCCCTGCCCTGTGGTAAGTCCTAGGTCCTCCCCCCTCCGTCCATATCTAGGAAGGTGAACATCCAAACTGGCTAGGCTTCCACAAAGCCAGCACATTAAGTAGGATCAAAACCCCGTGCCATTGTCCTTGGCGTCTCATTAGCCCTCATTGTTCGCCATGTTCAGAGAGTCCGGTTTTATCCCATGCTTTTTCGGTCACAGTCCAGCTGGCCTTGGTGAGCTCCCAGTAGATCAGCTCCACTGTCTCAGTGGGTGGGTGCACGCCTCGTGGTCCCGACTTCTTTGCTCATGTTCTCCCTCCTTCTGCTCCTCATTGGGACCTTGGGAGCTCAGTCCAGTGCTCCAGTGTGGGTCTCTGTCTCTGTCTCCATCCATCACCAGATGAAGGTTCTATGATGATATGCAAGATATTCGTCAGTATTGCTCTCGGATAGGGTCATTTCAGGTTCCCAATCCTCAGCTACCCAAGGAACTAACTGGGAACCTCATGTTGGGCACTTGGGAGCCCCTCTAGGGTCAAATCTCTTGCTCACCCTAAAGTGGTTCCCTTAACTAAGAATTGTGGTTCCGTGCTCCCCTATCCACCTTTCCTTTATCCCAATTCTCCTGATTCCCCAAATCCCCCCTCCTTCCCTTCTACCTTTTCTCTCCCCATCTCCCCTTACCCCCATCCCACCCCACCCCCAAGATCCTAATTTTCTCCCCGGCAATTGGGTCTACTTCCCTTAGCCAAGAGGATAACTATATGTTTTTCCTTGGGTTCACCTTCTTACTTAGCTTCTTTAGGTTCACCTATTGTAGACTCCGTGGCCCTAATTTATGGCTAGAAACCAATTATGAGCGAGTACATCCCATGTTCATCTTTTTGGGTCTGGGACACCTCACTCAGGATAGTGTTTTCTATTTCCATCCATTTGCCTGCAAAATTCGAGAAGTCATTGTTTTTTACCGCAGCGTAGTACTCTAGCGTGTATATATTCCATACTTTCTTCATCCATTCTTCCATTGAAGGGCATCTAGGTTGTTTCCAGGTTCTGGCTATTACAAATAATACTGCTATGAACATAGTTGAACAAATGCTTTTGTCATATGATAGAGCATCTCTTGGGTATATTCCCAGGAGTGGTATTGCTGGGTCCAGGGGTAAGTTGATCCCGAATTTCCTGAGAAACCGAAACACTGACTTCCACAGTGGTTGCACAAGATGTCATTCCCACCAGCAATGGATGAGGGTACCCGTTCCTCCACAGCCTCTCCAGCAAAGGTTATCCTTGGTGTTTTTGACTTTAGCCATTCTGACAGGTGTAAGATGATATCTCAAAGTTGTTTTGATTTGCATTTCCCTGATTGCTAAGGAAGTTGAGCACGACTTTAAGTGACCCTTTTATCCCTAATCTCTCCAAGACTTTTATCATAAAGGGATGTTGAATTTTGTAAGAAGCTTTTTCAACATCTAATGAAATGATCATATGTTTTTTTTTCTTTCAGTTTATTTATATGATGGATTACACTGATAGATTTTTGTATGTTGAACCAGCCCTGCATGTCTGGGATGAAGCCTACTTGATCATAATGGATAATTCTCATGTGTTCTTGGATACGGTTTGCCAGTATTTAGTTGAGGATTTTTGGGTCGATGTTCATGAGTGAGATTGGCCTGTAATTCTCTTTCTTGGTTGAGTCTTTGTGTGGTTTTGGTATCAGAGTGACTGTAGCTTCATAAAAGGAATTTGGCAATGACTCTTCTGTTTCTATATTATGAAATACATTAAGGAGTATAGGTATTAGGTCTTCTTGGAAGTTCTGGTAGAATTCTGCATTGAAACCATCTGGTCCTGGGCTTTTTTTGGTAGAGAGGTTTTTGATAACAGCTTCTAATTCTTCGCGACTAACAGGTCTATTTAGATTGTTCACCTGGTCCTGGTTTAACTTTGGTATATGGTATTTATCTAACTAAGTGTCCATTTCTTTTACATTTTCCAGTTTTGTGGCATACAGGCTTTTGTAGTAAGATCTAATAATTCTCTGAATTTCCTCTGTGTCTGTGGTTATGTCCCCCTTTTCATTTCTGATCTTATTAATTTGCATATTCCCTTTTTTGCCGTTTGATTAGTTTGGATAGAGGTTTATCAATCTTGTTGATTTTCTCCAGGAACCAGCTTTTTGTTTCATTGATTCTTTGGATTGTTTTCTGAGTTTCTATTTTGTTGATTTCCACCCTCAGTTTGATTATTTCCAGTCTTCTACTCCTCCTAGGTGAGTCTGCTTCTTTTTTTTCTAGAGCTTTCAGGTGGGCTGTTAAGTCTCCAATATGTGCTTTTTCTGTTTTCTTTAAGTGGGCACTTAGTGCTATGAACTTTCCTCTTAGGACTGTTTTCATAGTGTCCCATAAGTTTGAGTAGGTTGTTTCTTTATTTTCATTGAATTCAAGGAAGACTTTAATTTCTTTCTTTATTTCTTCCTTGATCCAGGTGTGGTTCAGTAGTTGACTGCTCAGTTTCCATGAGTTTTAGGCTTTCTGGGGGTAGCATGGTTGTTGAATTCTAACTTTGATCCATGGTGATCTGATAAGACACAGGAGGTTACGAATATTTTTTTGTAACTGTAGAAGTTTGCTTTCTTACCGAGTATATGGTCAATTTTTGAGAAGGTTCCATGAGCTGCAGAGAAGAAGGTATATTCTTTCCTATTTGGGTGATATGTTCTATAGATGTCTGTTAAGTCCATTTGATTCATTACCTCTATGAATTCTCTTATTTCTCTGTTAGGTTTCTGTCTGATTGACCTGTCCATTGGTGAGAGAGGAGTGTTGAAGTCTCCTACTATTAGTGTGTGCGGTTTGATGGCAGCCTTGAGTTTTAGTAATGTTTCTTTTATGTACGTGGGTGCTTTTATTTTAGGGGCATAGATATTCAGGATTGAGACTTCATCCTGATGAATTGTTCCTGTTGTGAATATAAAATGTCCCTCTCCATCTCTTCTGATTGATTTAAGTCTGAAGTCAACTTTGTTAGAAATTAGTATGGCCACACATGCTTGTTTCTTAGGTCCATTTGCTTGATAAACCTTTTCCCAACCCTTTACTCTGAGTAGGTGCCTGTCTTTGTGGTTGAGGTGTGTTTCCTGTAAACAGCAGAATGTTGGATCCTGTTTTCGTATCCAATCTCTTAGCCTGTGCCTTTTAATAGGTGAGTTGAGTCCATTGACATTAAGTGATGTTAATGACCAGTGGTTGTTAACTCCGGTCACTTTTTTAGTAGTAGAGTTTGTGTGTTTCCCTTCTTTGAGTTGCGCTGGTGAAGGGTCTCTAGATGTATGAGTTATTGTGGTCATTGTTGGACTCCTTGGTTAGTGATTTTCCTTCTAATACTTTCTGTAAGGCTGGATTTGTGGCTACGTATTGTTTAAATTTGTTTTTATCCTGGAAAATTTTGTTTTCTCCATTTATAGTGAATGAAAGCTTGGCTGGGTATAGTAGTCTGTGCTTGCATCCATGTTCTCTTCGTTTCTGAAGTACAACTATCCAGGACCTTCTGGCTTTCATGGTTTCCATAGAGAAGTCAGGTGTATGTCTGATAGGTTTACCTTTATAAATAACTTGATCTTTTTCCTTTGCAGCTCTTAATATTCTTTCTTTATTCTGTATGATTATTATATGGGGAGGAGTTTTTTTTTTTTTGGTCCAGTCTATTCGGTGTTCTGTATGCTTCTTGAACCTTCAAAGGAATATCTTTCTTTAGGTTGGGAAAGTTTTTTTCTATAATTTTAGTAAATATATTTTCTGGACCGTTGAGCTGTACTTCTTCTCCTTCTTCTATCCCAATTATTCTTAGGTTTGATCTTTTTAATGTGTCCCAGATTTCCTGAATGTTTTGTGTTGAGAATTTTTGGTTTTGCTGTTTTCTTTGATCAGTGTGTTTATTTTCTCTATGGTATCTTCAATGTCTGACATTCTTTCTTCTATCTCTTGTAATCTGTTGGTAGTACTTGTCTCTGTAGTTCCTGTTCGTTTACCCAGATTTTCCATCTCCATCCTTCCCTCGGTTTGTGTTTTCTTCATTACTTCCATTTCATTCTTCAAGTCTTGAACCACTTCCCTTACCTGTTTGATTGCTTTTTCTTGTTTCTCTTGGTTTTCTTGGGTATCTTTGAGGGATTTATTAATTTCCTCTACCATTTTGTTTGTAATCTCTAATTGTTTATGGCAGTTTTTCACCTCCTGTTTAATGTCTTCTATTATTTTCATATAATTAACTTTTGAGTTGATTTCTTCTAATTCTTCTGGAGTAGGGTGTACAATTCTTCTTATTTCGGGATCCCTAGATTCTGGTGATGTCATGTTGCCTTTCAGGTTGTTGGAGGAATTCTTGTATTGGCACCTTCCCATCTCTTCCTTCAAATGGAGCCAGGAGAGGCCTGGTGTCTTGGTCCAGTCTTTGCTGTGACTGACTCTCTGGGTGTATCTCTTCAGTGTAGAAGCAGGAACCATCCCGTCCAGATGGAACTCCTCAGCACCAAAACATGGACGCCTTGTAGTCCAATGACCCACAGACAAAAGGGGGAACTTGGAGGGCAGGGCGGGGAAGAGTAGAACACAGGTGACCCTGCCGCACAAGCTGAAGGTGTGTGTGCTCCCTTTTGGGGGTTTTTGAGGCCTGCCCAGTAGGCAGGCCCTCATTGCTCTGGGTGGGTAGCCTTAGTGTAGGAGCAGAAAACTGTTCCTGAGCAAAGGACCTTGCAGAAAACGCAGGCTTGGGGGTGGGGGTCGTGCGTAAGAAAGACAGCCCTGCAGAAGGAGCTGGGGGAGGGGGGTTTGTGCTCTCTTCCGGGACAATCTGCCCCTGGATAGCACACACTCACCCGTCCAGATGGAACTCCTCCCGACCACTTCATTCTTATTTTTTCTAAAGAGCCAATGGAGACTTCATGCTCAGCTTTTCTGGTATTTGGTTCTATCTAGTGCACTAGAATTCTAGAGGAGTGTGGGCAGCCTTGAGCTGGTTTCTCTTTTCTATAATCAGTTAAAAAAGTTCCTCGAGGGGCTGGGGAGATGGATCAGCGAGTGCAGTGCAGACTGTGAAAGCATGAGACCGGTTTGGATCACAGCCTCCACACAAAAGGTTGGGCATAGTGGTGTGTGCTCACAATTCTACTGCTGGGAGGCAGAGACCAGAGGAGCCCCTGGGCTTGATGGCTTTCTGTCTGTCCAACTGAGAGTTATACATTCAGTGAGGCCCTGTCTCAATAGATAAAGTAGATTAGACAGAGGAAGACATATGGCATCATCCTGTGGCCCCTACATGCACAGATATGGTCACATACATCTGTACACACATGTATATACACACGGGTACACACACACAAAGTTCCTTGGAGCAGCTAAGGGGGTGGGCCACTCTGTCTGTCAAGTGCTTGTGGCACAGGCATGAGGACTTGAGTTTAGATGCTCAGTGCCCACGTCCAAAGTTGAGCACTGTGTCAAGTGCCTGCAACTCCAGTGCTGGGATGGAGAGTATGAGATGGCATCAGCTGGACTCCTGGGGTTTGCTGGCCACTCAGGCTCCAATAGGTGAGCTCCAGGTTCAATGACAGATTTGTCCCCGCAAATAAAGTGGAGAGTAATTGAGGAAGATACCCAATGTCAACCTCTGGCCCATGCATGCATGCTTGTGTGCACATGTCCACACATGTACAGCACACATCACACACAGCCTTCTTTTAAACACATCACAAAGCTAATGGTAGGAAAGTGGTCTCCTAATCTGCCTTCTGCTTGCTGATCTGGTTAGATGTTCATGGGCTTTTTTATGTTTAACCTCAGTCTTATTTTCTTTTTCTTGTTATCCGTGAGTAGGGAGACCACTTTCTTCTCTTCTCAGCTCTATGGGATGGGATAAAATTAGAGCTACTGTTGGCTCCAAGGTGACCCCCGGTTGTCCTACGGTGTGAAACTATCAAACTCTCCTGGCTCTGTGATTGGTCCAGTGATGGATCTTTAAACCGCCAGGGACCAAAAAGACCTAAGGAGACCTGTGCTGTGGTTTCTGAAAAATAAAAATTTCTCTCCAAATGCTCTTGGATGAGTCCTCTTATCTTTTTGGAGGAGGTAGCTTGAGGATGTGTATTCCAGAATGGTCTAACTTTAGATGACACTCAGCACAGGGAGAGGCAGAACTCTGCCGCTCAGAATGTCTTTCCAATTGCTGACTCTAACTTCACGGCAGTTCCCTTTAGGCTTTTGGCTACAACTAACAAATGCCCTTCATTTAATCTGTCTCAGCTGATTTCTTTCCATCATGTGTAGCATAAAGGGTTCCCACTGAAGCTGTGTATTATAGTTAGAACCTTGTAATCCTGTGCCAGTAAGCGGAACTCCTGGTTTTTAGGCTACAGTTCAAAACTAGTATTTCTCATTTGGAGTTGCATATCTAAAATATCTAAATCTTCCAAAGCTTGACATCCTTATGTGTGACCTCCCTTGACATGCAAATGGAGGGTGGAGTCATGTGTTAAACTGTTTTCCAGACAGGGGTCCAGTCCATCAGTTAGGAAATGACCTTGCTTGTACTTCACCAAGGTACAAGAAACACAGGGTGTGGCACCTAGCTTGCTTAAGAAGTGGACTTTCCTGGTTAAACTTGAATTTCTGATTAATTGAAAGTTAATTAGAGATTCCACCCCCACCACCATTTCCTCCCCTTAGAAAACCTTTGTAAAATGTATGACTGTGCTCTTCTCAGTAATTACAATATAGTGAGCATAATTGCGTTTTTGATTATTAAGAATTTTAAAGGGCCTGAGGGTTACAGTCAGACTCTAAATTCTTATTGTACAATATTTTACTTGGAAAAATTATAGAAAATTGATGGCAGGACATCTAGAAATTTATTTCCTAAAATCCTTAACATCTATTAGTTTTCATTATCTTTTGAGTTTTTTCTTAATTGATTTTTATGCAAAAAGTTAATCAAAATTTTGGCTAGCCAGATTCTGGTTAAAGAGCTTTGGCCATTATAAAAGTAAATCACTTAAATAAACATTGACATTAATAATTGCACAGTAAGATAGTTAAATGGCATGTTTTCAACCATGTTAGCTGTTTTGATAAACTTACCTTACACTGGGTAATTAAAATGACTTTTACTATTGTGTGTGATGTGTGGGTGTGTAGATGTGGATACACACATGTTGTGGCACACACGTGAAAGTCAGAGGACCACTCGCAGGAGTCATTTCTCTCTTTCCCCCACATGGGTTCCAGGGATTGCATCCAGGTGATCAGGTTTAGAGGCAAATGCCTTTACCCACTGGGCCATCTCATCACCCCAAACTGGCTAATTTATAAATAGGAATAGACCACTTCTTTAACTTTGGGGGACATGGCCAAGGCACTAGCAAGTTTATTGCATTGTGAAGGCTTAGAAGGCATCAGAATGATTCATTCTGAATTGTCACATGGTGGAAAAGACCCATAAACCTCTTTTATAGGGGTGCTGGTCTTGTGTATTACAGTTTGAATGTTCATTCGCATCCACAGACTCAGGGCTTTGAACATTTGGCACATGGGGCTGGTTGGTGGAGGCAGGCTTCTGGGGCAGGTCTTGATAGTTACAATCCCTGCCTATGTTTCCAGTCTTTACTCTCAGCTTTCCGGTCACCTATGGTGAGAGAAACAGCAGCTGCAGGTTCATACTTTTGTGGGTGAATCACCTTGCCTGACATACCTTTTCTGCTGTGATGTGCTAAAACTCTCTGAAATAGAGAGTCAAATAAATATCTCTTGCCTTAAGCTGTTTCTGTCAGGTAACTGGTCACAACTATGCCAGAATAACCAAAACATGGTCCTACCTCTTGGTACTACCATTAAGGGGATTAGATTTCTGTATGAATTTTGAGAAGACACAAATATTCAGACCATTGTATAGGGAAAAACTGGTGTTAGGTATGAGGGAAAAAATGGGATAAAAGGCATTAGGACCTTCAGTGAGGATGTCATATAGGGTTAAGCTTGCTTGTGTAAGCCTGAGGGTGACTGACATTCAAGGAGCAAGGTGGATGTCAAGGCTGGGCATCAACATGTAAGAATTACAGTTCACTCTCATCATATCTCTTTCTTAGAGAGATGGTCCAACATTTTGTGATTATCACGTGTCTTTGGCTAATGATGTGTTACGTAGGAGGTGAGGCAGAGGGGCATGACAGGCAAGTGCACAGTGTTGTAGACAGGCTCATCTTTAAGTTCATCCTTTTGCCAGTATTTTAATATGCTGTGGGAGACTGGGACATTTGGGGAACAGAGACATTAGTTCCTCTGTGCCAGCCAGAGGCATGAGATTAATAGCTGAGTCAAGGATCAGTGCAGAATCCCATACTTTATATAGTAACACAAGAAAGGGAAAACCGCACACATTAGTGTGTGGCCAATATGAGAGAGAGAATTGCTATTCATTCTAGGAGGATATAAAGAGACCTCATTTGTGTCTAGGAAGCCAACAAAACCAGGTTGCGGAGAATGGAATTCATTGGTTATGAATCACTTGATGGGCAAGACTCTTGATCTTGCAGCCTCCTTCCTACACTACCTCCTTTCAGTCATTAAGAGACCCTCTTCTGGGTAGTTTGGACACTAACATTGGAAAACAAACCTCTGTCTCTGTCTCTCTCTGTCTTTCTGTCTCTCTCTGTCTCCCTGTCTCTCTCTGTCTCTCTCTCTTTCTCTCTCTCTCGTGTGTATGTGTGTGTGTGTGTGTGTGTTTTTCCCAGCCTAGCTAGTCCTTTGCAAAGGCCATCCTTCATGAGAGTGATGTTGTTATTGACCTACTGTCTGCAGGGCATGTACATTGAGCTGTATTTATTGTAGTGATGATGAATTAAGCTTGATTTAGTAAAACTCTCCCAAGTCTCCCGTGTGAGTGTGGCTTTGCGTTTGTGGGGAGGTCATGAGGTTTCTAGGAAGACAATGTTCTTCCTGAAGGACTGATGGAAGCTGTTAGGCCAGGGATATGGTTCACTTCATGAAAAGCCAATTCTTTATTTTCTTTAAAAAGTTGTCTTTAAAGCCCCATTACTCTGCATTGGTACTGTTTTATACTCATCTTAGCTATGGACACAGTTGCTGCCAATCCAGCTCTAACTAGGCTGAGTGTGTCACGGTTGAGTTTGAAGGAGCTCAAGTTTCCCAGGGTTTGGAACTCTGCAAAAAAGAAGACAGAAACAACTCTAATGTAAGACAGTGAAAAATTCCACAGGAAAAGTGTGAATGTTTTACTAAGAATCACACAGGGAAAAGATTTCATCCAACAAGAACGATGCCTAGGCGCATGCGGCAGGGATAGTCTGGTAGCCTGGAGTCTGACTTGGCACATGAATGCATCCCTCTTCCAGCTATGTGCCTGGCAGCCCGAGGCCTTTCCCTGCATGTGCGTTGCACGCTCAACCCACTCCTACATTACCTAGCACCACGTTAGCCACTCAGGCCCTGTCCCTGGTGTCAGGCTGTACACAAGTCCACCTCTGAACACTGGGATGAGCTTCTTCCCTTAATAACTATCAAATTCAGATTCTCTCCAACCCGCTTCTCCTTATGACTGGAAAGCATATGAGAACAGAAAGTCCAGCCCGCACTGAACTAGTTCTGGATCCGTGTGCAATAAGTAAACTGTCCTCAAAGAGAACTTTCAGGAAAAGTCTCTTATTCACTATCTTATGCCTATACACAATTGAGTACATTATTAAATTCAGATGCATTATGGGAAGGGGCATACAGAGCAAAAAAGAGGTTATGTAATTTAATCTGTCAATCAAAAGGACAACTACCTAAACTATACCGCTACTAATCATACTTCTTATGAACCGCATAAGTGAACCTCAGGAGCTTCCAGGGTCCTCGAGTCTCCTCACTGATGTGCAGACTGTCAATTTGGACAGTGTATTTTTTTTTCTAATGTGTACTACCGCATTGTTCTAGATGAAAGGTTCCTTGCTTCTTTGTAATCTCTGTGCATCTTTATTTCTGTTCTTTTCAAAAATTAATTAATCAATTATTTTGTATGCTTGTGTTAATAATCAATTGATTTTTTTTGTGTTTGTTTGTGTCAAGGCCTATGTGTAAACATCGAGGAGAGCTTGAGGGAAGTTGGTTCTCTCCTTCCACCATGTGGACCCTGAGGTCAAGCTCAGGCTGTCAGGCTTGGGGCATGGCAGCAGGTGCCTCTGCTGACTAAGCCAGCCTGTTGGCTCTATTTCATTTTGAATTAAGACTCCAAGAGTATGGGAACCTATTGATCTGACCCTGTTCACTAATGACAGATTGAAGGAACTTGAGTCATACCCTGAGGGGAGCAGAGATGGCAGTATTTTAGGAAGAGGGAACTGAGGCTGGAGAGTGCAGCTTTATAGCCACCCCCACAAGGCTGAAGTGAGGAAGGAAGGTGCATGAGGCAGGCCAGGGAGGAGGTACGATAGGTAAGGTAGTAAGGTGCACGGGCCAGGGAGGAGGTACAGTAGGGAAGGTAGTAAGGTACACGGGCCAGGGAGGAGGTACGGTGGGGAAGGTAGTAAGGTGCAAGGGCCAGGGAGGAGGTACGGTAGGTAAGACTGGAGGTGGAGACTGGGGCTCAATTGGGAATGAACTATGGCTGACAGCAGAGGACGTGGGGAAACGAATCAGTAAAATCAGGAGCTGGTGTGGCAATAGTCTAAGAAATACAGAAGACATTCTGAAACTAGGAAGGAACGGGAGGCATCAATGAAGGAGAACTTTAATGGTTGATTTTGACAGTTGATTGTTTTGATTGAGAAGTGACTAAAAGATTAGTTTAACGCACTTCCGAGTATCTCTGTGAGATTTCTCAGAGAATGATGGTGGCACCATTCCATACACTGGAGGCCGGGATGACTAGGAAAGAGCGAACGAGAAAGAAAGCAAGTGCAGTCATTCTCTCTCTCTCTCTCTCTCTCTCTCTCTCTCTCTCTCTCTCTGTTGCTGCTGCTGCTCTCACCACCACAAGTGCATGGTGATGGTGATCCTTCATCCCATAAGTTCATCTCTTACATGTTCTCTCATGGTGACAGACATCACGTGTGTGTCCAGCATGTGGGGCCAGGGCACACTAGAGCTTAGTGTCCATCAGCTGCACCAGCCATTCAGCAGAGAGATGAAAAACTATGGCTGTGGAAATCAGTAGCTGGGAACTGAGCCATGGACATGGTCGACCAGGAGGCCCCCAGGGAGGCACAGTGACTCTGGAGTTAAATGAGCTTAGTGGTGTGAGGAAGCAAAGAAGGAAAACAAGACCGCCCTTTCATTTTAAATATGTTAAATTTGAGTGTCTGTATGCTCAACATGCAGCTAAAACTGTTCCTTGAAGGCTGGGATTATGCCCTAGTCACCTGTGTAGCCTCAGCAAATGGCAAAGCAAAGATTCAGTTGTTTATTCGTACAACTATTATTTCTTAATTAATTATTTCATTTAGTGTGTATATGTGTGTTTGTGTGTGTTCACATGTATGTATGTGAGCATAGGCACATCAATGTATCTGCACACATGTAGGGCCATAACAACAGACTTTTAAGGAGTCTATTCTCTCCTGCCACCTTGTGGGACCCTGGAATCAAATTCGGGTTGTCAGGCCTGAGGTGCATGCCAGCACCTCTACCCAGCATAATTCAGCCAATAATGATTAATCTGTCACTTATACCACACATGGGGCTTGGCATCAAGTAGACTCTATGGATTCCCACGATGAGAACACCCAACTGACTTTTGTATGACTGTCAGTTTAATGGGGATTGTCGAATGGTAGAAATGTGTAACAGGAAGAGGAAATCTAGGAATCTCTACCTGCAGCGATGAGCCATGGGGCACAATGGGCATCTACCTTGCTTTCTTCTGGGTTCCTTAATCTAGAAAATATTATCTGTAGTCATTTTCCAGAAGATGGAGAGAAATAGAATAGATAAATTGGGTTTGTCACTTATATATTTTGTCTTAGTTACCTTTCTATTGCTGCGATAGATATCATAACCAAGACAACATATAAAAACATGTTTAATTTGAGCTTATAGTTGCAGAGGCTTAGAGTCCATGATGGTGGAGAAAGGGCCTGGCAGTAGGAACAGTTGAGAGCGTACATCTTGATCCACCAGTCACAGGCAGAGAGAGGGAACACAAGAATAGAATAGCTCCAGTCTTTTGAAACTTCAAAGCACATTTCAGAAACACAACTCTTCCAATAAGGCCAAACCTTCCAATGCTTCCCAAAGAGTTCCACCAACTGGGAACCTATGGAGCCATTTTCATTTAAATGGCTGCATATTTATATCTAAAACATAACCCTGTACTTCATATTTTCCTTGTTTTTCCTCATTTACACACAGTGGGGGAAGAGAGAATGGGCAGGGAGAGGGAGACAGAGAGGGAAAAGAAGTGGGAGAGAGAGAGAGGGCAGGCTACGAAACATCAGAGCATGTTGCTTTGTGTCTTGTCGTTCCCTGTCTCCGGTGACTACTTCCCTTTCCAGCAAGGCTCCACCTCCTAAAGATTCCATGACCTCCCCAAGCAGTGCCACCACCTGGGGACAAAGTGCTCAAATACTTGATGAGTCTATGGAAGGCATTTTATATTCAAATCACAGAAGATTGACAGTCTTCAAGATGTCAGGCTATCTGTCCTAGATGATTGCAAGAAAGTAAAGATAGCTTCAGTGGTTCATTTCCTCTTTGTGTTTGGGATTGTATGTGGAGAGAGACCTACTGCAGGGCTAATAACGGTGGTCAGGGTCCTTCCCCAAAGTAGGCGCCAAGGGAAGAAGTGAAGTAAAAGATAGAAAGAGCTCTTTTCCATCTGAGAATTCATTTTCAAGGGGTCTTTGCCTGGATGTTGATGGTGTTGGGTAGCATTGTGCGTTAAAGTGGGCTTCAATCAGAATGCTGGGTTGGAAAAATTTTAATGTAAATTATAAATACTTGTGTTATAAATACTTGTGGGAAACATTTACTCGTTGGGCTTCTACTCGCTCGTATGTGGAATAGATAAGACTCAGAGTTGCTTCATTTTTTTCACATGCTAAATAATTTGCCCAGCTAATGTTCTGCTTCCCTGTGGAATGTATGCTGCATAGAAACAGTGTTTTGATTTGCTTCCTTATTGCTGTGATCAAAACTCTAAGAGCAACTTTAGGGAGGAAAAGATTCATCTGGCTTAACTTCTAGGTCACAGCCCATCACTGAAGGAAGTCAGAGCAGGCCCTTACTCATGTAGGAGCTTGAAGCAGAAACCCTGGAGGAGTTCTTCCTGCTGGCTCAAAGTCTAGCTGTGTATACAGCATAGTGGGATGGGCCCTCCTATATCAACTATCAATGAAGATAATCCCCTTCAGACATTTCCACAGGCCAGTGTGATCCTGGTAATCCCTCAGTTGTGACTCCCTCCTCAGGTTACCCTGGGATACATCAACTTGACAGTCAGAGCTATCTAAGTCATTTTTTTTTTTATGTATCACATTCATTAGATGTGATACATATAGATGCGGTTACTATAGAGGTCATACCAAAACATAGGGAGAAAAGAAGAAAAACTGGGGCTGAGGCAGAAGTTTGGAGGAGACATAAAAGTGCTGGGAAGTCAAAACAAGAAGGGATTTGAGAACCCTGGTAGTGAGGCTGGCACTATGGAGAGATGGTGGAGAGGAACTCCAAAACCAAGTCTACTAGTGCTTTTGTGGTCACAATGCCATTGGTGGTGACTGGAAAATCTGGCAGTAATTAGGGAATTAAAAACATGGAAAGACACAGGGGCAAAGTGAAAGCTGCTAGCTCTAGGAGTTTAACGCAGAGAAAGGCAGGCTGAAACTCGGCCTTGTTGGTAAGAGTATCGAGGGAAGAGCTCTAGTCCTGTCGCCGTGGCTGTTATTTTGAGGGCACGCTGTGCTGCCCATGTTCATCTTGACATTGCTATCCTGCTGCCTCAGCCTCCCAAGGGCTCAGATTATAGGTCTGTGCTGCTGTACCCAGGCTAAGACTACAGAAGGAAGGTTCCAGAGAGAGGGAGAGATGGAAAATGTGAAAAGGATCTCAGGCAAAGAGGAGAGCTGTGAAGGAAATGTCTGGCAGAATGCTAGTGAAGGGGAAACCAAGTGAAGGAGAGATATTTCAGAAAATGTGTAGTGGTATTTCATTTGTATTTTAATAAATACAACCTGCCTTAAGATTAGAGACTAAAACGGCCCCACTGATCAGTCTTAGACATCAGGCAGTGATAACACACACCTTTAATCCCAGTAGCCATAGAAACTGGGCGGTGCACACCTTTAATCCCAGCCATAGAGAGAATATAAAACAGGAGGAGACAGCTCTCAGTCTCAGTCTCATTCTGAGATTCCTGGAGACAGGTTCACCATTTCAGACTGAGGCTGGGCTAAGAGCCACTGTCTGGCTGCTTTGCTTTGCGAATCTTCATGTTGAACCCCAATTTCTCTTTTTTAAGTTTGTATTAGTCATGCTTCAAAAGTGGGCCATCAGGGAAGCTGAAATGGAAGTCATCTTTGAACCCAGGGAGGTAAGTGCTGGTCTGGCTGTGGTTTTCTCAGGACTTGAGGAGAATGGGAATGAGATGTAAGAGCTAAAAATAGAAACACAGTAGAAGTCAGTAGAGACATGAAAGGCTTCCCAGTGGACCCAGGTGAGATAGGCTTAAATGCCAAGGACGTGTTATAGATCACATCTATGGGCAGATCCAAGGGTAGGGGGCTTTGTTACTCAGTGTTGCTCACTGTTCAAAACATGGATCAAGACCAGAATGGCAACCAGATGTGGTGGCACACAGCTGCAATCCCAGCACTCAAGGAGACTTTGGCAAGAGGATCATACATACATCATCATCGTAGGCTGCGTGTTGAGATTCTGCATAAAGAAGCCACAAAGCAAACACAGCCCAGGATGTCCGACTGAAATAATGTAAGGTTGAAAATTAGAAGGGAGGGAATAGAGGTAGGTACATGGGCCCTCGAACACTAGGGTGCTGATGAGAAAATCAACGAGTAGTTAGAGACTCAGTGAGGAGGAAAAAGCAGGGAAGTGAACCCCAAAGACAAAAGCCAGATTCAGATGCAGTAGGAGAGGATGGTGGGAGGAGGGAGGTTCTATTCAGAAAAGTTATGTGGAAGTAATGAAATTGAATGTTTTAAAGAATTAGCCCAATACAACATACATGGTTTGTTCCTTTGGACATACAAGAGTTTGGACTGTGTCTGATCGATATTAATTCGTGATCAGTGTGGAAAAGGGTTAAGGCAGCATTTCTTCAGGTCCAGGTTTAGCGATGAGAAGGAGGAGACACACTCTTGTCTCCACCAGCTTTTCTGAAGTTACTCTTTGGAAAGAGAGTCTAAGCTGGATTCTCATGAAGTTTACTTTTGGACAGATACTAAGACATCGTGCATCACAACGGTGTCCATGCTAAGCTGTGGTGTTTCTGTTCTCTTTGGCTGCACAAGGATTATAAAAGGTGACTTCAGCAGGACACAGGATGAACCCTTATCAGTGTATCCTGAGCCCTGAGTCCATCAACTCTGAATACACTAGGTGGTTGCTATTAGTTCCAGTAATCTTCACATCATCCAGTCTTGTTTGTATCAGCATGTGAGGAAGTGGTCCAGGCAATGTGCCTCCTTGGACTTCGGTTAAAAATAATATCACAGATGCTTGTTCTGCCTATAACTAAAACCCATCAATATGAAAAAGTAGCAGCCACAATTCTCAAGGTGGTGATACAGGCTCTGTCCAGCAGCCATTAGGTGGTGCTGCCTACCCAACATTCTGTCCTCTGTGAGGCCACCCACCTGAGCTCTGCTGCCTTTAGTGCTGGTTACATGAGAATATCCTCCAATTCCCATACAAAAGGTGGCCGAGGTTGAGAATTCTGTTATCTCTGTGAAACTTATCAAGTCTCTTTTCTTTTTCAAGAGCAGCCAAGAAATGCCAAAGGGAAGCCAGTGTCTGGGAACTGCTAAAACAGTCACTGCTGTTTGAAGAGCACCTTCTATTTTACAAAGAATTCTCACAGGTCAGAGTTGCTGGAAGAGAGTAGGTAAGCCCCCAGGATTTTGATTGATTGAATAAATGACATGCTGCATGTAGATAAAGTCAGCCAATCCTCCGTGATGTTGCATCAGGCTTTACTACGAAGTTCTCTGTGAGAAAGCCACAAGGCTATTGATAAACGGGACATAGTGTATTTTGGGTGCTTTGTATCCCCCTTCAAGACATTGTAGAATTTGCCTTGTTGGCAGCATTTTAGGTTAGAACATACTCTCTGTGTGTCTGTTACATGTGCACATGTGTATATAGGTTTATTGGTAGAGGTCTGTAGAGGATATTGGGTGTCCCATTCTACCATTCTCTGCTTTATTTTCCTGGGATGGGGGTTTCCCACTGAATCCGGAGATAAGTTTCAGGGGTCTTCCTATCTCAGTCCAAAGTGCCAGGGTCACAGGTGCACATGGCCATGCCCAGCTTTGGAAAGTGGATGCTGAGGATTGGAACTCAGGTCCTCTTGCTTGTACAGCAAGCTCTCTTACTGCCAGAGTCAGCTCTCCAGCCTGAGAGCCTATTATTATTTTTATTTTAATTAAGAACTTAAATTTGTATGTGTACATGTACAAGTGCAGGGGCATGTGTGTGACAGCACACGGTGAAGGGGGACAGCTTCAGGTGTTGGTCTTGGCCTTCTTGTTTGTGACAGGAACTCTTTGTTGCCTGCTACTGTGTGTGCTAGGCTAGCTGGCCCAGGAACTTCTGGCAAACCTGCTGTTGTGGTTGCCTCCTATGTTACCAGAGCTTTAAGTGGGCTCTGCAGTATGAACTCAGGTTTCCTGATGCTCGTGGACAAATACTTTACCCACTGAACCTCCTTCCTTAACGGCATCTTGGTCTTTCTAAATATAAATATATAGAGAAAGTATATTTATGTTTTTATTTTTCATTTTAAATTAATTGTTAAGTTGACAAAAAAGTTATGCATTTCACTGTGGCCTTTTCATGATGTGTGACATTATATACTCTTATTGTTTATCCCTCTCCCAAGTTGCCCTCCTGCCTTCCTCACTCTCCTTCTTCCTGCTGGTCTCCCCACCCCCCAGTAGGACCCTTTCTGTTCTCGTGTCACATATATTCCCTCATCTCCTCTTTACACACACACACACACACACACACACACACACACACACTCACAATCTGGATTCTACATTGGAGAGAAAACATACAATATCCATCTTTCTGGCTTATCTTGCATAACATGATGCTCTCTGGTTCAATCCATCTTTTTCTGAAAGTGTCATATTTCATTTTTTTTCTGGCTGAATAAAATTCCATTCCTTATGTGTACCCCATATTTTAAAATCCATCTGTGGACAGACATCCAGTGAGTCTATAACTTGACTGTTGTGGGAGGTGCAGCAGTAAGCAGAGCTGTGCACACATTTCTCTCTTATGCAGATGCAAGTCCCTGGGTTAGTACCCGAGAGTGGTAGAGCTGGGCCCTACGGTAGTTCTGGTTTTAGCTTTTGTGAGGGACCTCTCTACTGGCTTCCATAATGGCTGCCCCCATTTACATTCCTCCAGCACTGTGTGAGGACTTGTCTTTCCTCTGCATCTTGGCCAGCACCTGCTGTCATTTGTTTCCTTGATAATTGCCCCCCCCCCTTCTTTTTGGTTTTTCGAGACAGGGTTTCTTTTGACTGGAGTGAGACGAAATCACTATTAATTTGCTATTCTCTGATACTTTAGCATTTTTTTTCCAGTGAAAAACGTTAAAATAGGAATCACGTTAAATACTTTAAGTGGCTCTTACATATTTCATTTAAGCTTAAAACTCACAATTATACTTAGCCTTACAAAGTAGTTCAAGACCTCACTGTTGAGTGTGTCCCTCAGGGATGCTCTTCATTGGCTCTGCTCACACAGGACATCAGGCAGCATCCCTTACGGTGCCCAGTCTCAGAGTCTGGAGTGGAAAGGGTATAAGGAGCATACAGAATGATGCTAGATTGCTGTGCTCCTGGCTTCCTGACTGCTGCCTCCCCAGTCCTTCCACTAGCTTCTTTGCTTGGATGGAGTTTTAGGTGACTTGTCTGCATGCTTTTTTTCTGATAGGATTTTTATAAAGAGTAATTTTTATTCCCTATTTGTCTACGACTTGTTTTTTTACAAATTACTTTTTATTTATATCCATGTGTGCCTCTGTGAGTTTGTACACATGTGTGTGATTCCTGTGGAAGCCAGAAGAGGGCACTGGATTTCCTGGAGCTGGAGTTACAGGCAGCTGGGAGTCACTGAATTTGGTACGGGGACCAAATTGAGATCCTCTGCAAGAGGAGCAGACTCTCTTAATCTCTAAGTCATTTCTACAGACATGATATAAATTGTCTTTAAATGTATCGGCGTAAATAAATGCAATGCAGATACTAAAGAATATTTACACTTTAATGATAAACTTACAGAACCGAAGTTCCCTTGTGGCACAGGAGGTAGGAAGAAAAGGGCCGGAGCCACCTCCCGCACGCCCATTTATCTGTGGGCATTCGCCCGAGGCAAACCCCGCCCCCTCAAGGGGCTGTCTTAATCCTACATTTAAATACTATTTAACTCTATTATACAATAAGTGTACATGCAGTGTCTTTGGATTTAGATACAGGGCTGTCTGCCTTTTGCTAAGTGCACAGTGTAGAGACCAGTAGATGTGTGTGTGAATGGGGGGCCTACTTAGGAGAGTTTACAATTACCACACAGAAACACAGTGCTTCGGGATGCATCTTGTCTTTAAACAAACTCAGTTTAAAGTTCTTTAAAATTTCATTTTGTCACAGGAATTCAGGTAGTAAAGGTGTTAAATAAATCAATGCAATTTGCTTATTCAAATAAGTTTGAGTGCATAGTATATCAAATTGTGTAACTCCTTCAAACTTTTCCCCTTTTTCATATATATATATATGAAAATATATATTTTATATATATAGATATATCAGGAATATCTATATTCAGTCACAACAGTTGAAGAACTCTCTGTGCAGTTTAATGTTGGAAATCAATACTGTATGTTTCTGAGCGAATGGGAGAGTGGAAATGAAGACTCTCATTGCTCCAGGTGGATTGGTAAGTGCTGCTGCCGCCGGCCTGCAGTCAGTCACAGGACCTGCAGTCACTCTGTGCTTTCATTGCTTCGAATATTTTGCAGCTCAGGGCTACTGCTTGTTCCGACTAATGATAGGGCCAACCTTGACTGGGAGCCCTCTGAACCTTCCAGGGTAGGGGTGGGGTGTACACTCTGTGCTTGCCCAGTGCTTGCTATTAGCCTTCCTAGTAGACAGAATAGAAATCTTAATGAAAGAACAGAGTGCTGAGATCTCACTGTGTGCTTCTAACTCCTAAAATGTGAAGATTGCATTTGATTTTCAGGTCATCCCGAGCTCTCTCTACAGCTCTGCTTGCTCCCTTTCTTTTTGTCTGGGCACCAGAGCCTCACGACACAGCTTTTATTCAAGAGAAAACATCTTAGAATTCAAATCACTAGCTCCCGCTTCATGTCGGTCTGTTTGTTTGGGATACCATGTCCTCTGAGTGATTACTTTCAGTGGAATCAAAGGGGACTCCAGGACCCAGCACTTAGGTAACGCCACGTGTGCTTCATACCACTTTATGATTCTTCTTGCAATTGGTGGTGTTAGGCGAAGTGAATCTTTAGAGATGAAAAGGCCTGAGGTCTTTGTTCTAGACTGTTTGCAGAATTCTAAATTAGCAGCAGGAAGGCACTCCGTGGAAATGGCCACTTAGAGAAACATTAGACGCAGTTTGCAGCCAGGTCTGTGATCTAAGAAGACCTCTGCATGGAAGCAGTGGCTAGTCCTTGTCAGGTGACCCAATGTGCGAAAGTGGCTGGGAGGGAGGGTCACTCAGGGTTGTCAACTTGATTGGGTTTAGAACTATCCAAGAGACACACCTTTGGATCTGTAAGAGTGTCTCCAGGAAGGACTGACTGAGGGGAGAAAAGCCCAGATATGAGCAGGTCTGAGGAAAAAGCAGCTTTGTATGCTACACAACTTTGCTGATTGTGGCTCTCCTGCTGTTGCTGGTACCATGCTTCTCTGCCATCAGAACCCATTCTCTCAGGCTGCTGACATGGTCTGAAGACCACAGGTTCTCTAAGAATCCTCCAGACTTTCAGCGCTGGATTGGGACGGCTGAGGCCCCAGCCGCATGAAGTGAGCAGCACCAGGCGCACAGTCACTTCTGGGTTACTAATCTACGTTATGGAATCTCCTAAGACCTGTTTTGTGATCCATATTCATTCCATTGGTTCTGTTTCTCTAGAGAACCCTGACTAGTGCAGTCCTTTGTCCTCAGAGGGGTTTAAACCCATCTGGGGGTAATTCTTAAGGCAGAGTTGTCTCTTTGGAAACTTCTAGGACGTAGTCTATGAAGGCTGTCACACCTCTGGCCTTCACTGGCCTCCCTCAAGTGCCACCCTTCTGGACCAGCATTTTGCTTATACTTGAAATGATGGATATTTTCAGCATCTCCCTTACTCTTTGTGGGGGAACAACTTCCCATGTCCCACTGTTCACCTGTAATGAGAGCACTGAGCTCTCACCCACAGGACAGCAGCCAGCTGGCTTCTTCTGAATCCTCCCCAAAGTCCGAGTAGTTTTCTCACGTTTGTTCTACAAAGGGCAACCAGAAGTTTAGGGAGATGAAGTTCCATAACTGCTAAGTCGTAAAGCTGGGTTTTAAATACTGTTCTGCCTGTCCCTCTACACCCCTGATGGTGCTCTCTGAGGTCCACATGAAGTATTATTCATCTCTATTTGCTTCGATGAGAGAAGCACATAATATTCTGTCCAGCGTCCCAACTTGTGGATAAGGAGAGTAACTAGAGAAATACACAATTTAGGTTAAATTACTGTGTTATTAATAGATCAGCATGCACACTGCAAAGCAGTGACCTCATTTTTGCCATATATGAGAAAAAGTCGGTAGCTGGGTCTCCTAAATGGGAGGGAGGATGGAGACTGGTCTGTGCTAATGGCACCAGCCCAGCTGCCAGCTCCCCTGTCACCCAGATGCCAAGCTCCGCATCCTTGTAGCAAGATATATGTGGGCAAGCTACTACCATCTGGTGAGGTCATTGCCTGGTGACATTGAGGGGAACACCTAGCCTAGCAGCGGCTGGCCATCTCTGAGATGCAAGCTTTCTGGAGCCTGCTTTGTGCTGCTTCCTTCCCTTCATGCTTCAGGGGTGGACTATGCAGCAAGAGTGGTTTTCTGAGTTTGTTGATGTGTGGACTAACAGGATGGATGATTGCACATGTAACTGCATGACATAGCGATGAAAGCTTTGAAACAAAAACCATACCGTATGGACAGTCAAAAAGCCATCCAGATGGACTTTCTGACTACTTTCTACGCCAGCCTTCCCTTTTCATTCTTGGAGAATCACCAGAGAGATTTTTACAAGCCTTTGATTAGAAGCAAGGGGCTCAGAAAGTTGCTATATTGTGTCTTAGAGAACGGTGTGTGCCACTATTAAACGTGAGCGACTCTGCACAGCGGTGAAGACGGAAAAGAAGGACCACGCTGGAACGCTTTCACTTTGCTGTGTGTATTCCTTTCAGCGCAGTTGCTCAGATTCCCTCCTAAAAGGATGTTGGGGCTGCTGTTTCTCAGAGACACAACCTAGAGGCAATCCTCTGCTCCTCACCCCAGCTCTGCCGCCCACCTTGCAAGCCGTTTGTGCTCACTCTGTTGTGCATATCACACATGATTGCTACTTATCTGAATCATATTTAGGATGCAATACAGCATGCCCATCCTCTCCAGGAACACCATATTCCATTGTAAAAGATTTCCTATGCCTTTCACCCCCTCTACTCACAGTTTCCATAGCAACGCTTGCTCTGGTGCTGTTGCTATCATGGAGGCTATTTCTTCTGATCACTATTGTTGCTTCTTGTCATCAACATCATTTTGTCTGTCAGTTAGTCATATCCTGAGCCTAAACATCTGGCCTTTGGGGAATGTCTTTTCAAAATAATTGAAGAGCAAAAATAAGGGAAAAGGGCATAATTATCAACAGATTATTAGTAATTACTATACATCAGGTTCATTTATCCCCCTTTAATTTTTTTTTACAAAGTCATTGTAATCCTTTCTGAACAAGTTTGTATGATATCAAGGTATCCATTGTTGCTTTGATAATCATTATTATTATTTTTTAAAGATCACCTTCACCCCAGCCCTGTGTTGGTGGGAAGAGGAGAATTACATAGCTAAAGTTTCTGAATATTATTAAGTAAAAGTTTCCTGGCTGTTGAGGACTGAGTTGAATAGAATGCTGTATCTCCTGCCTCTGTCACATGGCTGCCAACCTTCGGAGCTTCCTTGCTTGGAGTGGCATGGAAGCTGGGCTGCTCAGGACACCATGTGTCATTAGATCGATTTAAATCTAGCTCTCTGGTTACCCGAACCCACAAACCTCAGTTTAATCTCTGTGGCTTTTCTCAATTTGTCTAGCCTGGTGCTTGTCTCCAAAAGGACTTGAGGATTTGATGGGACCCACGGAGGGTTTCCATTATAGGGACCAGCCTTCCCCCAACAAACTATTTGTACCATTTTCACTGCCTTTCTTTGCCTCTTACTCCTACTTTTCTTGGAGATTCTTTCAATCACATTCTCTCCTCTCCTCCTTTGTTCTAGCAGCAGTACGGAGAGAATTCTGTTTGCACATTTGGTTTCTGTCTGTACTTAGTTCTGTTCATAGCACCTTCAATTGTTCACACAAACTATTTCTCAGAGGCCACAGAAACAGAACCCAATGCCAATTCATTTTTCTGGCACTGTGAAAGCTTGCTTTCCATCACTGTCCCAACTTTTCCCTCACTGCATCCCAGTCACCCCAATACAGTCTCAATGCCTCCAGCTTCCCCCACCTCCCATCCTCTTCTCCTCCCTTCAAAAATGGGTAGGCCTCCCATGGGCATCTACAAAACATGATATATTGAGTTGAGGTGGGACCAAGCCCCTACCCCTGCATCAAGACTGGCAAGGCAAACCAGCATGAGGAATGGTTCCCAAAAGCCATCTCAAGTATCCAGACAGTTCCTGATCCCACTGCTAGGATCCCTTACAAACAGACCGAGCTATGCAACTGTCACGCATGTGCTGAAGACCTAGGTCAGTCACATGCAGGCTCCCTAGCTGTTGGTTCAGAGTCCGTGAGCTCCTAGGAGTTCAGATCAGCTGTCTCCATGGGTTCCCCTGTCATGAGCTTCACCGCCCCCCTCTGCCTTGTACAGTCCCCTCCTCCCTTTCTTCAGCAGGATTCTCGGAGCTCAGCCCAGTACTTGCCTGTGGATCTCTGCATTTGTTTCCATCAGTTACTGGATGAAGGTTCTCTGATGACAGAGCAGTCACCAATCTCATTACAGGGGAAGGCCAGTTCATGCACTCTCTCCACTACTGAGAGGATTCTTAACTGGGGTCAGCCTTGTGGATTCCTGGGAGTTTCCCTGGCACCAGGGAAATGCCCTCTGCTCCATCAAGACATCTCATTCCTTACTCTTCCCCTCCATCCCACTCCCAGCCCACCTGACCGAATCCCTCATTCCCTCATGTTCCCATATACACTCCCCCTGCCCCAGTTTGTCCATGGGATCTCTTCTATTTCTCCTTCCCAGGAATATCCATGCATCTGTCTTTGGAGCCTCCTTGTTACCTAGCCTCTCTGGGGCTGTGAATTGCAGCCTGGTTATCCTATACTTTACTCCTAATAACTACTTATGAATGAGTACATACAATGTTTGTCTTTCTGAATCTAGGTTAGCTCACTCAGAATGATTTTTCTAATTTCATCCATTTGTCTGCAAATTTTATGTTGTTATTGGTTTTTACAGCTGGGCAATACTCCATTTTGTAAATGTACCACATTTTCTCTAACCATTCTTTGGTTGAGGGGCACCTAGATTGTTTCCAGGTTCTTGCTGTTACAAATAATGCTGCTATGAACATAGTTGAGCAAGTATCCTTGTGGTATGATTGAGCATCTTTTGGGTACATACCCCAGATTGGTATAGCTGTGTCTTGAGGTAGATTTTTTTCAGTTTTCTGTAAAACCACCACATTGATTCCCAAAGTGTCCTATAAAGTTTGCATTCCCACCAGTAGTAGAGATGTGTTCCCCTTACTCTACATTTTCTCCAGCATAAGCTATCATTAGTGTTTTTGATCTTAGCTACTCTGAAAGCTAAAAGATGGTATCTCAGGTTGTTTTGATTTGCTTTTCCATGATTGCTAAGGATGTTGAATAATTCTTTAAGTATATTTTGGCCACTTGAGATTCTTCTGTTGAGAATTCCCTGTTTAAATCTGTACCCCATTTTTAAAAATTAGATTATTTGGTATTTTGATGTCTAGTTTCTTGAGTTCTTTATATATTTTGGAGATCAACCTTCTGTCAGATGTGGGATGGGTGAATATCTTTTCCCATTCTGTAGGTCGTCGTTTTGGAGGACTGAATTTTAATGAAACTAAATTTTAAATAATAAACTTTACAGGATGTTATTTTATTGATTGACATACCTTGTGGTTGAGGAAAATTTAGCTTAATGGTTTTCACTCAGGAACATCAGGGCTGTGGGTAAATAAAGAGCAAGTACCATTCCTGGTTTGATGGAGCGTTGACCTTGGGCATCTGTGACCACTGATGAAGGTATTAATACAATGTGAAAGTCTGAAGGTGGGCCTTTGTCAGTAGACCACCTGTGTTAGGTGACAGCTGCTGCTTCTTGGAGAGGATCATGGGTATTATTCCTCTATGTGCCTTTATTTTTTAGCCTGTAGAGAGACAGTCTGTCTTGCTATGCTGTTATAAGAATTAAATCATTGATCATACAAAGAAAGTTCCTGATCCATAATAAGCATTCAATATATTGTAGCTATCTAGTCATAAATATCGATAGGCTAAATTATGGAATTTAGCACAAAATTAAAATAGCAATTCTTCAAAAGTTGTCACACTTAGGGCTTAGCACTCAACAGTCACTTATTGTAGTGCCTTGAGCAGTTGTGAGTCTACATTAACTGCTGGCCACGTTAAAAAGAGTATTCTTTGCCTGGCATTGAGAGAATCGCCAATCTATGGGTATTATAACTTCTTTGACATCAAAAGAGATTAAATATAAACACTACATTTTCTCTTTTGACTTGATATCAGAAACATTAGTTCTAAGACAGTATCTCATCTTTGACTGTACATAGGCAGTTATCATTATGCCCATATCATTTGCTATTTCTTATCTTAGTTTCTGTGTGTATCTTCTATTTTTCCAAACATCCAAATCCATTTCAAATCCTTTTGAGAGACAGGGGCGGCAAAAAATGGCAAATTTTTAAAGTCTATAACAATGGGTTAGGAAAAAAGATACAGGAAGTGATATTTACTTCAGGCAAATTTTATGTTATCCAAAATCTTCTTTTCTAATCCTTCATGGATGTCTTCACAGAACGACTCAATTCAGTATTACTGTGGGGATGATTCAGTAAAGAGATTCTGATATCATATGTTACAAATACTTGCAACTGAAAATTGTAAACCTATTGCAGGAAGCATTTCAGAAGTCTGAATTATTTTCTATCCTTCACATGATAGAATTCTAGAAGAATACAATTTGTTCACTTTTTACACTGCATTTGACTTGAACAATAAAAAGAGGCCTAACCAGCTTAATTGCATATTAGTTTCAGTTTTTCCTTGGAAATGAGGGGAGAGGGTGTTGTGTTTCCAGACTTATGAATTTCAGGCATCCCCCTCATTTGGATATGTTATTTGACTCCTAGTAGAATAGAAACTGAAACATTTTAAGTAAAAAATATGGAGCTTGCATCAAACATTTTTAGAAAAGAGATTTTCAGGCCTTCCAGTCACAGTTGTTTCTGATCATCTTTCTGCTGCACTTAGGCCTGCACTTGGCACTTGAATTGATAAGCAGAGAAATAACTGATGGAAGGGACTCTCTGTCCTGAGCTCTGAAAGACTTCTCCCCATTCCCTCTGCCTTGCTAAAAACCATTAGGTTACATTTTAAAGCTAGCTACCAAGGTCTATTTCCTTATTTGGCTACTTCTTCCTCCTGAGGCTGATTACCAAGGTCCAGCTATCAAAGTATTGAAGTTCAGTAACCAAATTTCCCCTTTCTGATCACACAGTTAACATGCCCAATTAAAATTAAACACCTCACTTAACATGGGTTTCCCCTCGTACCTTTATAAGTTGCCATTTTCCTATGGGTCCTGTCTGTCTCCTCTTTATCCAGAGGCATTCCTCTGTTCCTTTGGGACAAATATACTTGTCCCCTTTCTTTTGTTTCCTCCTTTTTCTCCTTCATCCTCTGTCTCCTGTCTTAGTCTCTTATTTCCTACAGTCTGTCTCTCTGGGGCAAATAAATCTCCTTTGTGTTGCAAACTTGGTCTTGGGGGGGGGTGTCCTAGCTGATATGATCTCTTACAAGCAAAAAAGTCAAGCTCTAAATGAAAGTGATCATTGTGTGTCTAGTAAAACTAAATGAATGAAAAAGAACTAACATATTATCATGAAAATTCAATGCACTAGAGAAAAAGAACTATAAAAATCTGTAGGGAAGGATAGGAGAGTAGGAATACACTTGCATCAGTTTCTTTATTTGCTATAAACCAGAAGTCATTAAAAATTTTATAATCAGCAAGACTAAAAATTGTCAGTGTAAACAAAAGCAAAAATAAGAAAAGGAAAGAGAGGGATAAAGGGCAGAAGGCCCCAAGAGGATGCAGGTATGTGCTTGTGCGTGCTGGAAAGAAAGAAGAAGGGACTGTAGATATTCTTACTGGTGTTCAACTCAGTAGATAAATACCTAAAACTAACACTAGCAAAATCAACACATAGCAGCACAAGCTGTTGTTTAGAGACAGAAGTATTACCAAAATAGTTATTAGAATACGTGGAAATGATTGACTCCAAGGAAAGAGGGGAAAAGGGTAACCTTAGCATATTGTCTTTGGTAGCACAAAGTTATTAGAACTATTAAAATAAGCTTGGTATTTAACCCATTTTCCCCACTGTGGTTGAGGATCAAATTAGAACTTTTTGGGAGCAAGCATGTGCTAAGCATGGTGGTCCCCCAGCTGAATTGTCTACAGTTTTCATCAGTTGACATGGAAAGTGCAGGAACTGTCTTAACAGAGAACTTCAGGCAGAAGAAATGGGGCATGTGAAGATAGGAACAGGGAAGAGGAGAGAGCCGAGACACAGAGAAAACTTTCACCATTGAACCAAGTTCAAAGTGAAGGTGGGGGCTGGAGAGATGACAAGACCCTTAAGAGCATTTCCTGCTTTTATAGAAGACTCAGCTTTAGTTCCCAGGACCTGTGTTGGCGGTTTACTATCATTTGGGACTCCAGTCCCAAGAATTTTGTGGCCCTTCTGTGGCTTCCACAGACATGTATGCACATGGTAGTTTGAATAGGTGTAGCCCCATAGGCTCAGGTGTTTGAATGCTTGTCCTATAGGGAGTAGCACAATTAGGAGGTGTGGCCTTGTTGAAGTAGGTGTGACTTTGTTGGAGGAAATGTGTTACTGTGGAGGTGGACTTTGAGGTCTTACATGCTCAAGCTAGGCCCAATACCCTGTCTCTTCTGCTACTTGCAGGTCAAGATGAAGAACTCTCAGCTCCTTCTCTAGCACCATGTCTGCCTGCACACTGCCATGCTTCCCACCATGATGATAATGGACTAAACCTCTGAAACTGTAAGCCAGTCTCAATTAAATGCTTTTCTTAATAAGAGTTGCTATGGTCTTGGTGTATCTTCACACCAATAGAAACCTTAACAAAGACAGAAGTAGGTACCAGGGACTGGGGTATTGTTGTCATAGGCCTGGCCATGTTTTTGTTTGAAGGAATATGGACCTTGGTACTGTGGTAGAAAAGCAATTGAATGCTTTAAAAATGCTGCTTAATGGGCCATCCTAGTAGGAGCATGGAAGACAGCAGTACTAAGTGTGATTCAATGAACCCTGGAATTTTAGTATGCTGCCTAGAGATCATTCTTGTGATATTTTGGTGAAGAGTGTGGCTACATTTGCCCTTGTCCAAAAAGTCTGCTTGAGTCTAAATTGAAGCATTTTGGATTAATTACATTGATAGAGAAAATAAGCCAGCATAGTATAGACTTTGTCATGTGTATATTAGTGTTAATGTTAATGAATATTTATAACGAATGCTGAGCAAGGAAAAATACAAGATGGATATAGTACAATTCGAGGAGAAAAAGAATACCAGGAAGTGGAATGAAGCTAAATTCTATATTCAAGGAGATAAACAGATTAAAAAGTGAAATAAAGGGAGTGGTTACCTCAGAGTAAGCTCCCACCCAGCTAAGTTTCTAATTTGTGAAAGGAACTAAAGAAAAGTTTAGAATTGGGTGTGGTGGCCCACACCTTTAATCCCAGTACTCAGAAGGGAGAGGCTGGTGGTTCTCTGAGCTTGAAGTCAGTATGGTCTACAAAGCAAATACCAGAATAGTCAAACTTAGGCAGTGAAAGAAACCTTCAAAAACAGAGAGGTGATGAAGGTGTAATTGAATGAGGGGCTATATTCCAGTCCCAGCAAGCAGCAGAATGTGGCAACTTTGGCCATGTGGTTCTGGCTTTAGAGTCAAGGATAAAGGAAGGGGCTTGTGAATCTTCCTCTAAGACTAAGGAAAGTTGCTGAGGAAAGGCATGTGTCAGGAGTGTCCCTGAATGGAGACCTAGAGAGGCCACTGTGCGAAGTGTGTGTGTGTGTGTGTGTGTGTGTGTGTGTGTGTAGGGACCACTCTAACCTGACTACATAAGCCTAATGAAGCTTGACTCCTTGTGATGAAGACCTATCTTTCTACAAAACAAATAATTCTTTCTGCAAAGAGATACACATATGGAAGTTGGATAGAACCAAACCTTGAAAAATGTATCTATTTTTAATTTAGTTGCTTTAATATGGGGTCTTGCTTATTGTATCCTGATACAATAAGCTGATAATCTTGGCTGCCACAACCTCTTGGGTGCTGGGATTAGAGATGTGAGCCATTGTATCTGGACTGTATTTTTACTTTTAGAAGATTCTGGCTGTAGTGTAAAAGATTAGTGGGAAACAAGACTGAAGGAGGTAAACCAGTTGGAGGGCCATGACCCCAGCACTACTGACATACAGAGCCAAATCTGTAGGGGGGCAGGGGAGCGCTGTTCTCTGCACTGTAGGATGTTTAGACCATTCATGGCATCGCCCCACTAGATTCAAGGATCTCATTTCTGGTGGTGATGAGCCCAAAAGGATCTACATGACTGCTTATTTCCTGGAAGGTAAAGGTAAAGTCACTTCTGTCTGATAATTTCGTTCTCTCTCTCTCTCTCTCTCTCTCTCTCTCTCTCTCTCTCTCGTGTGTGTACAATTCTCTATTTACTAGCTTGAACCAAACAGAGACAGTATGGGAAGGCAATAGGGGGCTTAAGAGACTTTCCTTCCATATGGCAAATGATTGAATGGATAAGAGCTAAGAGTTGGAGACTTTACATATAATGTCAAGTTTGTCTGAAAAATCAGAGATTTTGTATCCAAGTACTCAGACACCATAAATCTGCTGAAGCAAGTTTGTCCAGTGTGGCTCAGACTCCCCATAGCCGTCTTGACTTCTCACATTGCTTGTCTGCCTGTTCCTGTGCACATCGAAGCCTAAGGCCCCTGCTTTGGCTTCTGCCCCTTCTGCCCCATATGTATCCCTTATGCTTTCTGATAGAAATATGTAAGTCAGACCTCTTAGATTTATATAAACTGATCCTCTTTCTTCATCCTTTATGGAAAGAAACAGAAAACACAAGCACACAAAATGCATAGATATTCTCAAATCCTACACTCTGCTTGGATTTTGTTGCCAGTTTTCTGAATATCTTGGCTGCTATGATTAGAATTCACTTGTACAGGGGCTGGAGAGATAACTCAATTGGTAAAACACAGCCATGCACATGTGAGAACCTGAGACCAACACTCAGAATCCAGCTGAGAAAAGTCCTGAATGGTGGCATGTGCCTGTGGTCCCAGCACTGCAGAAGATGACTCTAGTGATCCCTGGGCTCACTGGCCAGCCAGCCTACCTGCATGTGCAAGTTTCAGGCCAGTGAGAAACTATATTTCACAAACCAAGATGGACAACCTCTGGGGAGCAATCGCAGCCTTATTTCTGGTCTGCATTCCTACACCACACACACACACACACACACACACACACACACACTCCTATACCACACACCATATAAACACACACACACTCCTAAACTGCACACCACATACACATAGTCTCATACCACAAACATACACATATACCACATACGCACATCATACATCCCTCTTACCCCTTCACACTAGATGCATACATACACACTCCTATACTACCCCTCACATACCACCCCCCACAACACACTCCCATACCACACATACCACATTGTGACTCACCACACAAATCACACACACCACACCTACTTACCACACACACACACACACACACACGCACACACACAGAGATACGCACTTACTGCACACACCAGAAAGAAAGAATAGGTCACTCTTCCTGTTCTTGGGTAAAGCTCTGCCCTGTTCTGCAGTGTTCTCCAAGCATTAAGGCAACAAAGTGAAGCAGGTGCTTCCCTCTCTGCTTTTGTGCATGATAAGCCCATCAGTCTGGGTCTGGTTACAATTTTGTGAAGCAATCAAGAGTTCAGGCAATTAGGAAGTCTTCCAATATAAAATAATTCAATAGAATTTATTCCCACTCATGCCTGTCTGCATTTAAAGGGGGAAAAAAGCACTAATGGCCTTTCATGTTAATGAATCTGAAATGTGCTTTAAATGAGCTTTACCTGTACTATTAGTAAGTAAAGGATAGAGTTCTGAGGTTGCTCAAATAACAGAAACCGTGGCATGTCTCTGAGAGGATGAAATGGGCTCGAGTAACACCATACAGGAGACATGTGAACGGGGTAATGGGGAGACCTAACAATTACTTTCAGGTTGAGCTGAGGTGGAGAAAATCAGAATTACAATACTCTTGTGATTAAACTTTGATGAGATGAAAATGTCATCATTGTTTGATAAGGATTTAATAGAGTTCAAAGACTATGAATGAATTAGTCACAATGCACCAACACCACAGGGCTGAATAATCTCCGTCAGTGTTTCTTGACTTTCCTTTATTGCAGGCCACTGGAGAAATCTCAGCCCTCTCCTTCCCTGGTTTGATTGTTTCCATATTATCAGCTCTCTGGGAACCATAAGATCAACTCAAGTCCTTTGTGATAAGCTTTGACATTGAAATCTTGGAATAGCTTTCCAAGAAACATGGGCGAAGATTTAGGCTCATACTCTTGTTTTATTATTAATTTGCAAGTATTTTATTTTGAATGATGTGTGTATATGTGTTTATTCACATGAGTGCAGTGCTCTCTGAGGCCAGAAGAGGGCATCAGGTTCACTGGAGCTGTAGTTGACAGAAGCTTGTGAGTCACCAGCACCGATTGGGCTCTGTTCTATAAAACAGTATGGCTCCAACCACAGAGCTATCTCTCTAGCCCCTTATTCATACTTTTAAAGAAACAATTTTTAGAAATTTCCTAAGAGAAATGCAGAAATCTTCTCTTCTCCCAACATTTCGTGTTGAACATCAGGATGCCAAAATTCTTTTCTCATCCTTCAGGAAGACCTTCCCTTTTATCTTACGGTTTTGCAAGTTAAAGTTAGAACTTTAGTCTGTTCCAGATGCTACACAGATCAGTTCTTTCTGGGGCATTAATGGTAACACAGAACAACACAACTTAATGATGCTGACTTAGCACAGGGACCATTTTGAGGGAGAGAGAGAGAGAAAGAGAGAGAGAGAGAAAGAGAGAGAGAGAGAGAGAGAGAGAGAGAGAAAGACAAAGACAGAGAGACAGAGACAGACAGAGACATAGGTAGACAGAGCAATACAGAGAGACACAGAGACAGATAGATGGACAGACAGGCAAACACAGAGACAGACAGAAAGATACACACAGACAGACAGACACACACACGGAGACAGACAGAGAGATACAGAGAGACACAGAGATAGACCCACATAGAGAAAGAGACTGAGTGACAAAGACTGAGAGATACACACAGAGAGATACACAGAGACAGACACATACAAAGGAAGAAAAAGAGAGAGAGAGAGAGAAGAGTGTGCAGTCTGTGTGTTTGCATGCATTGGTCAGAGGACAATCTTGAGTACCATTTTTCAGGCATCTTCCACTTTTGATTTGACACACAGCCCCTCATTGGTCTGGGACTTCCAGGAAGCTAGGCTAGTTGGCCAGTGAGCTTCCAAGATTCATCCATCTTTGTCTCCCATTTGCTATTGCTAGGGTTACCTCATATGCCGGTGCACCTGGATATTTTTTATATGGACTCTGAGAGGATTTAATTCTTGCTTGCAAGGCAAACATTTTTTTGGCTGAATTGTCTCCCCTAATTCCTTCTTAGAACAAAAATTCCAGACAAGGCTGCCCTAGGTAGCTCAGACTGTCCTGGAACTTGCCATCCTCTTGGGTCAGCCTGCTAGTTACAGAGAGTATAGTCCTGTGTCACCATGCCAGGCTGGGTGCATATGGACTTTTCTCTGTGTAGAGACAATGGCAGTTTTAGCAATGCTTGTGGTGAGAGGGATGTAGAAGAGCTTCTAACCCTGTTCCTCACTTTTATTGTGGAGGCACTGATGCTCTTCCCCTTCCTTCCCATCTCCTGAAACCATTTCCCACACTCATTGCCAGCGAGTATTCAAAGACTCATTTCCTTGTGGGTTTTTTTTTTTTGTCTTCTGCCATTCTGCATTTGCCTACCGTCTTGTAATTTGGAAATACAACAATAATAGGTACATTCAGTCTTATGCACAAACCGTTTTCTTCTTACGGAACGAGATAACATTGGCAGTAGGCATTATAATGCCAATTATTTTATGAAGCTGTCGCCACTGTGGTAGTGTTACAATTTGACTCATTCAAAAATATCTTTAACATTTCCAAAAGTTGTCTTTTAACTCTATAGTCTCTTCCAGACAAAGTGATCATACAGAAGTTTGGATTGTTTCCAAATACTATTTACAAATGTCCTTCTTAATATTTTATTTACATATATATTTAATAGATAAAATCAAAATTTTCTGTGGGTCTCTGGATAAAGAGCTGCTGTTTTTGAGCAAAAGTGTGGATGAAGCATTGTGGGAGAAGTCTTTGGCTTACTCTTGCGCACCAAAGAAAGTCCTGGCTTCTCTAAGTCTCCTGTAAAAAACACTTTGTAAGTTTAGCTAGCTTATCTGTGTGGAATTTGCTCTTGAAGCTTTAATCTTCCTCCGAAGGCGATAGTGAGTGATTAGGTCGGGCACAACTGAAATGTTCCAGTATATTGTAATCTCAATTGATATAAAAATCAAAGGCATGAAAAATATAGACAATGAAAGTTGGAGTTACTGGAACCAGAATGTTCCTCAGCTAATAGTCTTCAGAGGGCAGTGGCCTGGAGCAGGGAAGTGCAGACAACTGCTTGGGTTAAAATCTCCCTTCTGTCCCCTGGTAGTTCTGTGACTGAACACTTTGATTGACTTTCTTAAACTTCAGTTTCTCCTTGTATCTGCTTAATGCAACAGCTACCCTGTAAGGTTTCTATAAGGGTGGGGAATTGGGGAAGTCACATATTGAGTGCACAGTGAGTGCTCAACCACTATTGTTATGGAGCTATAGAAGCATTTAACAGTAGCTATAATTAATTCCCACCTTTAGCCACATCAGGACCTACCAATCTCTATCTTAAATAGTGATTTTGATGATATTTTCTCAAAGAAAAAAACTCAATTTTCTAAATTTTCCAAAGTATAAGTAAATCCTCTATAGCAGCAGCTTATTCCTTTGTGCAAAACCTTCTCTAAGATCCATAATTTTCCTGATTATCAGTATTAATTTATTGCTCTACGGTTATATGGTAAAATAAGGGCTCCCCTTGCACTACTTGCATACATGATACCTACACACATTCATGCACACATATGTGTGTGTGCATGTCGTTGAAGGCTATATAGCTGTTGAGAGACTGGGTTGGTGTGATTATGAGAGATCTGTAGTAGGTGCAGGAGAATCACGCAGATGGTTGGAATTGAGAACCAGGTTCCAGATTTGGATTTTCCGCTATGTGTAGTATGAGGTAATTTGTTTATTTCCTGAAACACTAGTTTTCTTTATCTTTGGAGATTAAAATGATAGTGATGCTTACCTTATAATGAGTCCTGAGATAAAATGATTAAAAATTATATATAACTATATAGTTATATATATAACTATAACTATATAACTATTATATATAACTATAACCACATGTTTTTATAGTTGCTAATTATTCTAGATTTTTTTCTTTGTCTTCCTTTGCCTTGGACAATACTTTCACAAACTTGTACTCTTCTGTGATAAGTGGTCCCTTGCAAGAGGTAAAGAGTGTAGGCTAAGATTTCCCTTTCTTCACATAGATGCCTTTAGATCATAGTGTTTCTTCTCTTCATCCACACATGCATCTATGCATGCATCCATCCATGCATGTGTGTATCTGGTCACCCATTCCTCTTATATTTCATGAGCACTAGCCATTTTCGATGTCCATGATACATAAAAATACTATTAACATGGATATCATGGTTTTTCAGAGACCAGAACATATGAATGTGTAAGAACACAATTCAGCTTTTTAAGTCTCTTGTGTCTTCTTAAAACCCAGACAACAACCTCTATCATCTTCATAGCCCTCCTATATACAAATGATAAACAGGTTGATAAAGAAATTGGAGAATCAGCACCGTTTAAATAGCCTCAAATAATAGAAAATATCTTGGTGTAACTCTAGCTAAGTAAGTGAAAGACCTGTATGACAAGAACTTCAAATCTTTGAAGAAAGAAATTGGGGAAGAGATCAAAAAAAAAAAAAAGATCTTCCATGCTCGTGGGTTGATAGGATCAACATAGTAAAATTGGCTATCTTATCAACGGCATTCTATAGATTCATTGCAATCCCCATTAAAATACACAATTCTTTACAGACCTTGAAAGAATAATACTCAACTTCATATGGAAAAACAAAAAATCCAGAATAGCTCAAATAATCCTGTATAATAGAAGAACTTCAGGAGGTATCACCATCCCTGATTTCAAGTTATTACTATAGAGCTATAGTAATAAAAACCATATGGTATTGGCAGAAAAACAAATAAGTAGATCAGTGGAATTGAATCAAAGACCCCGATGTAAATCCACACACCTATGGATTTCTGATTTTAGACAAAATGCCAAAATTATACAATAGGAAAAAGAAAACATCTTCAATAAATTGTACAGGTCTAACTGGACGTCAGCATGAAGAAGAATGCAAATTGATCTATATTTACCACCCTGCACAAAACTCAAGTCCAAGTGGATCAAAGACCTCAACAAAAATCCAGTTACACTGAACCTGGTAGAAGAGAAAGTGGGAAATAACATCAAATATATTGATATTATTCTCTGAAGAAAACACCAATAGCATAGGCACTGAGAAAGAGAATTAATAAATGGGACCTCATGAAATTGAAAAGTTTCTGTAAGGCAAAGGACATTGTCAGTAGGTCAAAATGGCAGCCTACAGAATGGGAAGAGATCTTCACCAACCCCACATTTGACAGAGAGCTTATTTCCAAAATATATAAAGAACCCACGAACTAGATATGAACAAGCCAAATAATCCAATTAAAAGTGTGGTACAGATCTAAACAGAATTTTCAACAAAAGAATCTCAAATGGTAGAGAAACACTTAAGGAGATCTTCAATATCCTTAGCCATCAGGGATATAGAAATCAAAATGACTCTGAGATTCCATCTTACACCTCCCAGAATGGCTAAGATCAAAACCACAATTGACAGCTCATGCTGGAGAGGATTTGGAGCAAGGGGAATCCTCCTCCATTGTCAGTAGGAGTGTAACTTGTATAGTCACTTTGGAAGTCAGTGTGGCAGTTCTTCAGAAATCTGGAAATCACCTTACCACAAAACCCGGCTATATCACTCTTGGGTATATATCCAAAGGATGCTCAATCATACCACAAGAACACTTGCTCAACTATGTTCATAGCAGCATTATTCATAATAGCCAGAGCCTGGAAACAACCTAGCTGTCTCTCAACTGAAGAATGGTTAAAGACAATGTGGTATATTTCGACAATGAGTATTAAAAAGGAATGACACCATGAAATTTGTAGGCAAATGAATGGAACTATAAAAAGAATCATCCTAGGGAGGTAACCCAGACTAAGAAAGACGAACACAGTATGTACTCACTTATAAGTGGATATTAGATGTAAAATAAAGGATAGCTATGCAACAGTCCACAGACTCAGAGAGGTTACATAACAAGGAAGGTTCACTGGGGACACCCAGATCTCCCTGGGAAGAAAAAATAAAAATTTCATGACTGGATTGAGGTCAGATAGGGATAGGAACATTAGTAATCAGATGGGGGAAGACATGGAGGGGTGAAGTGCTTAGGGGATTGCTGGGGGTGTATTTCAGTTTGGGTGGATGCTGACATAGGGGGATCTCCTAAGAGTGTATAGGGAGGACCCCAGCTTAGACTCCTTGCAATAGTATATTAGTAGCCTGAACTGGCTGTCACCTGTAACCAGATTGATGCCTGGCCCAATTTTCATCAGAGGGGTGTTACCCAGCAGCTGATGGAGGCAGATGCAGATCCACAGTTAAACATTAGGCCAAGCTTGGGGAATCCTGCTGTAGAGAGAGAGAGAGGAGGGATTGTAGGAGCCAGAGGGGTCGAGGACATCCCAAGAAAACCCACAGAAATCAACTAACCTTGGCTCATAGGAGCTCACAGAGACTGACCCGACAACCAGGGAGACTGCATAGGACTGACCTAGACCCTCTGCACATGTTACAATTGTGTA
Source organism: Microtus oregoni (assembly GCF_018167655.1). Lineage (NCBI taxonomy): Eukaryota > Metazoa > Chordata > Mammalia > Rodentia > Cricetidae > Microtus > Microtus oregoni. Next base: position 37,343,329 of record NW_024543070.1, on the reverse strand, counting down.
GCTTGGCTCTCTTGTGGTATTCCTAATAGACGGAACAGGGGCTGTCTCTGACTCTTTTACTAGCTTTTGGGATATTACTCCCCATACTGGGCTGCCTTGTCCAGCCTTAATACGTGGCGAGTTGCTTTGTCTTACTATAACTTGATATGCTATGTTTTGTTTACACTCATGGGAGTCCTGACCATTCCTGGATGCAGACAGAAGAGGAAAGGTTTGGGGAGTGGAAGGGACGATAAGGGATGGGGGAAGACCAGGATGAGAGGATAGCAGAGGCCGTGGTTAGGATTTAAAATAAACAAAACAACAAAAAAACAAAGACAAGGAAGAAGTGTGAAAATTAAAAAAAATGTTAAGAATTAGTTCAGGTGACATACATATTTGGAAATTTCCCAAACCAAATAATCATCAAAAAGTAGACATTTCTACCTTAAGCTTTCCATGCTTGTTAAAATACTTTGCTTGCTGAAGTGTTCAACTGAACTAAATCTCATCTAACATCTGGCCATTGCACAAACACAGCAGCAATGAAAACATGTCTCATTGCCTCCGCATTGGGTATACATTTTAGAAATCCAATTAGTGTTGCATACTCTGTGTGAATTTTTCTTTTCTTGTGTTTGAACTAATTTTGAGCTCCTACTTGGAATTATAAGAATTCAAATATTTAGTGCACACATCTCAGCAGCACAAAGCAACCATGATAAAGAACAAAGCTTTGTGGCATTTTCTCATGTTTCTAAGACACTCTTTAATTGCTTTGTCTTTGCAGTGAGCCCCCATCCAGTGGGTGTCAAGCCTCTTGCAGCACAGGGATGAGAGTGGGGAAAGAGAAACATACAGGATAAATAAGACACATTAATAGCCACTAAGGAGTTTAGAATCTAGTGGAGGAGACAGGCACCTAAACAAACCGTTTCACCATAATATGACAGATGCTTTGAGGGATACATATTCATCTCTCTACTAAGGATCATGATTCCCCCAACCTTGCAAGGAAGGTCTATAACTGCTAAAAATTGGGAAGTCCTTTAAACCAAGAATGGGGGTGGGGCAAATAAGAACTTACTGAGCCTATGTTATCCATCTGGGTGGACAGGAGCAGCCAAACACTCTGAAGGTAGACCATCTATGCAGCAGTGCCAGTCAGGTGTTGGAGTTTAGACTCACTCTGATGATAGCTGTTAACCCTATTGTCTATTTTGTAGATGTGGACATTATGAAAGAAGCCTAAGAAAACCCAATCTTCACTGTTTGCAGTCAGGGACAACTGAAGTATAAATTATACAGGCTTTCAGAAAATACAAATGAACTTATGGCATCTGCCACCATTTGGTGTAGATTATAATCAGATATCAACGGCCCCATGCATTTTAATGGAAGTACAAATACTGCAACTGAATTTTAAAACATTATCAAATATACAGTTTACTTTAAAAAACATTACGGATTTATTTGTGCAAGTCTAGTAATATTAGATATGCCACTAGCTCCTATGGTGCAATGGTTAACACTCTGGACTCTGAATCCAGAGGATCTGAGTTCATATCTTGGTGGAACCTGTTCCTTGAAGAAGAGAACTGGTCAGTCATCCTTCTCAACTCAGACCATGAAACCCAGTATAAACGGGCTGCCCGTGCATGCTTCAGCAGTGGCGGGGCATGTTTCACTTCACCTTCAGTAACATGACATGCAACATAAGACATGGAGCCCAGTCACGCTGCTAGACTTTTAATAGACTTTTTCAAATATTAGACATTACAGTTTAAATCTCTCTAGCATTAACTTTAATGTTGGAATAACATTTCAGTTAATAAATTATTATGAATATAACCATACATTTATTTTATCTTCTTTAGTTCATCATGAGTTACAAGTTTATTGTGATTTGGGTCATAAAATGACAAATAATTGTTTATATGTTTCCATAAATTGTGTGTTTGCCTAATCAACCCTGAAAAGGCTCTAGGAATACATTACAATAGGACATACAACTTAGGTTTATTTTTTAGCTCTTTATTGTTTACTTAAAAGGGTAACTGTGTAACTGCTCTTAAATATAGTGTTCACGGCATTGTTCTAGAACATGTTGGTTGTGTATTTTCAAAGGTATGGAAAATTATTTGCAAAAAGTGAGTATTCACAGTTTTTGATTTTTGAGGTTAAAGTCTAACATTTATTTCTGAGAATTACAATTTTCAAAGGTTTGTGTTATTAGGGTTTTCTGAAAAGCAATGAAGTTTAGACATGAGCTCAGAAAATTTGAGGTAAAGAAAGTGAGTTTTGTTATTAATATAGCAACCACCCTTTCCTAATAATTTCCACTCTTTGAGTTTACTGGGGGAAGATGTTACTACTTTCAGGTTGCAAATGTTCCAAATTTACATATCTTGTAGTCTCATCATAAGAACTATTTGTAGTTTTTTTTACTAAGTTGTCTATTCAGTTGCCAAAGAGACAGTGTCTCTGTCACATTTGTGACATCTGGGGAAGGTGTCGGCGAGTTGCAGCAAAGGGCCATGCAAGGATTAGTGCCAGCATTTTGATCTGTTATGCAGTTTTGGAATTTTGCTCCCACAATGAGGTTAGATCAGTACACACATTGCCTGGATTCATCTAGAAGAGTTGTGCTTTTTGGAATTGACCTCTAGTAAATCAGTTTATTTATATCATGCACGTTTTCCAGAGATTTCTAATCTCCTTATGAAATCTTTAACTAAGAGAAGCTCTGGCCAGCGGTGTCCATGAGCTGTGGTAGGACACCCCTCCAATGTTTGAAGAAAAGGATTTATGAATGGCGTCACATGACAGAAATAATTAAAATTACCAGTGGTTTAGGTTCCAGAAAAGACTTCTTAGCAGTGTAAAAAGTTAGGAGTTTTGGAAGAAAATGAAAACACACATTGAAAATCTGAGCCCTACATTTTTTAAAAATCCCCCAAATCTTAAAGGAAACGATTCCCTTCTTTACTGTTTTGACAGACTATGCACATTTTCATTGTATGGACCACCTTGAAATTTGGGGCGTGTCTGTTCTCTTCCCGAGGGAACACAGCTGGCATTGTTCCGTGGCTCGTATGAATCTTTTATGTCTTTCCGGTTTCTCGGTTCTGATCTCTGCGCTGTTTCAGTCACGGGTTGTCTCTTGGGAACAGCACTGTGCTGTTCAGCAGTACGCACTTCATTAATAAGAAGGGATTAAAGGAAAAAGCCCTGATCTCCTAATACACTGGATAATTTGGTGCCACCCACAAGGCAATAGACCCCTGCTGCAAAGATGTCATTAGAAAGGTACAATTTCATTACTTTTTTACTGGCAGAGCCTTGAGTGAAATACAAGACATATTGTCTTCTATGCAAAGATGAAGAGTGCTGGAGCCCTTCCCCTCTGTTCTTAAACACTAGATTGTAAGAACACGCTCTTTGTTTTCACGTCCATGTTGCTTTCCCTTGATGCTACGAGAAATTATACTTTTATTAAATATTGAGCAAAATTAAAAATTAGAAAAGATTATTGATAATCTTAAATGAGAGTCATATATTCTTATCGAATAACATGCTTGATTTGATTACCTACTGTGTGCCTGGCACTATGCCAGTTGCTAAAAATCAAAGCACAAAGCTAGAATTCACTGCTTTTCAGTCCCTACCATGTTGAACGCGGTCACTGGACATGAGTGTTAAAGGCGTCTGCACGAAGTAAGCTGCACGGCACACAGAAACAGCCACAGGCCAGGGTTTTGAAAGGGGGACCAGACATCTGCTCAGCTATCCTGCCAACGAAGTTGACATGTTTGTTGATGGTTGATACCACCTCCTGAACTGAAGTACCCTGACCTTTAAGCCTATGTAGCATATCGTGAAGATACTTGAAATAATGCGCATGACCCACCTTTGGGAGGTTTATGCCCTGGTTCTGTGAGTGCCACTCAGTTATGGAGGAACTTCTGTTTCTGGTGTAGTATATTTGACGCCCCACAAAGGGAGCTTGTGCTTCCAGCATCTACCGTAGAGGATGCCGGTGGCACTGAGAGGCATCCGCTAGGGTCGTGGCTGTCTGGGAAGTTGCACATCAGTTTCCTAGCACCGAAGAGAATCAGCTTTAATAGTGGTCCTTTATCTCGCTGCCACAGACACAAAACTGCCATTAACAATGAGAAGTCACACAGTTGGAATTGTGCTTGGGAGAAGAAAGCCCTCGATTATCAGCCATTTGCTAGCTGGCTAGTCCTCACAGAAATGGATCTTCTCTCTCCCACTACTAACTTTTGTTAAGAGAAACTGACATTTGCAGTGCATTGTCCAAGGTAAGTGCTAGACTAGATAGTTATAATGGAAGAAACTGGGGTTTCCATAGTGTTCTATTGGCAGAAGGCAAAACAGTATGGGAAGACCAAACAATTTTAACAGATAAACCAGGCAGTGGGGTAAATACTTTAAAAACACTTAGTTCTATGTGCGCTAGGAAAAATGGGTCACATGTTACACTTGAAACAGACTGTCTCCTCACCTTTTAATTAGACAACCGTGTTGTGCCTTCTCTGCCACATATTTTGGCTCATGCTAAGTATTAATACACTCACAGTGAAGCTCATCAGCAGATGTCGAGGGAAGAGAGGCGGCGTTAGAAGTTGGGATGGGCAGGACCAGTTTACACCTTCTAGAATAAGCAGGGCTTAGATACCAACAGAGAGTCAGGACACAGCTAGTAAAGATCTTGTCAAAAATGTCTCAGCTAATGCTTCATTATAGATAACAGCATGACAGACAAATTCCCCAGTTTTTCCAATAAATTTTAAAAAGTAAATGAAGCAGTTAAAAGCTCAGGTGGTTAGCTTGTGTGGCGCACTTCAGAACGAGCACTGAAAACAGATCAGTCATTTGCTAACAGGGATACAGACTCCCCCTTCCTCTGCCATCAGATTCCATGGGTCTGTCTATCCTGAACCTCAGTGGATGTCCCATGTATATATTCCATTAGATGGAGCTAACACATGGACACAAAATAATATTCTTTCCAAATTTCATAATTTTAGCCCTATAGTTTCTTGGGAGTTGAGGAGGAAGAAGGATTATAATGAACTTAGATTGGGATCTGCCGGTCAGATATTTGTCATATAAATACTAATGGCATATCAGCAATGACCCCGGCTACTGTTTTCCTCCGAGGTAGTTATAAATAAGGGATGGATCATGAAAGAACTTACTACATTTCTTCGTTTGAATGAGTAAGGCACTGTAACATACTACATTTTGTCATTGTTAAGTCATGCCAGTGAAGTCAATATTCAGGTGAGGATTGACAATACCAGCTTCCTCATAGAGGCACCCACATGCTCTGTAAGGCAAGACTTGGCCGAATCTTTGTATGCATTTTCTGTTGTTATTAACGAAGGGAACTTTGGGGGATATTTAAACAAATATTTCCTTTTTTTAACATTTCATATTCATTATAGGTTTCTTCTTCCCCCCATTGATAATAGTAAACTATGTGTTGTTCAAACTGAGTAATACGACATGAAACAAGGAACCTCGGGTGGCTCATTTATAACAAATCTGTTTCCTTGATGGGTGGCAGGACATCTGAGGTCAACTCTAGGGAGTCTCTCCTGCTTTCAGTGCTGTCTTCTAGTCATACCGAAGACAATACCTCTCCAGACGGGTCTTTCCCCTTCTTCTCTTCCCCGCGGTCAATGTCAATGACGTGCACCAGCCCGGGTTTCAGAATCAGGTCCTCCGTCTCCACTTGACTCCTGTTGTCCTCCACCTCCATGTAGCTTCCTTTGGCCTGCTGTGCAGCTTTGCTGAAGGCTTCCTTAAGGCGCCGTTTGAGCTCCACGTCAGGGCAGAAGACATACTCGTAAAGGGCACCCGCGAGCACAGCGCCTATTATTGGTCCAACCCAGTATATCTGGAGAAAAATGGGAGAGGAGAGGCAATAAATAGAGGAGGGTGAAAAGTGGTCTCACTGGACAGCTTGTGAGTACACAGTTTAACAGACTTAATCAAGTCAGCAACTGCATCATACACACACACACACACACACACACACGATGGATCTGAAAATAAATGCTAAAATATACCAAGTCTACATCAAAGATCCATAAATTATTAAAGAGCATTTGAACATAAAATAAGAAAGAATAATGTCTTCTATCTTCTTTATTTTAATATTATATTTTAAATGTTCTGATTATTATTAATATTATTAGAGACAAGGTCTAGCTTAGGCTGTTTTTAAGACTCATTGCATAACTCAGGATAGCCTTGAACTCACATTCCTCCACTGTCAGCATCATGAGTGTTTAAAATATTGGTGGGTACCATCACATCAGGCTTATCAACTTTATGATAAACCTTAACATGAAATAACTCTGCTCTGGTGGCCCCACAACTTAAGCAGACTCTACTGGTAATTCCTTCAAATAAAAAGAAAAAAAGAAGTTTTTGCTGCATGTTTCTCTTATGTATTCTGCAGTAGCCTCTTACCTTGATTGTCTGTATAATCATGCATTTTTATCATTTAAAGTGTTTGCTACTCAGTATACATAATGAATACAGCTCACTCCTCGCTACTTAGCAGTGTGAGTGCTTAGATAAGGGATAGTTTCCACTTAGAGGCAAGGTCTCTTATACCCACGTAGCTGAGGCTGATGGCCTTGAACAGCTGAACCCGCAGTGTCTTCCTCTGGAGTGCTGGGATTACAGGCATGTGCTACCAAGCCCAGTGTGTGGTCATGCTGGGTAAGCACTTCACCAATTAGATTATACCACCAGTGACTTCTGTGTTTTACTTTCTATATCTGCAAAGCAGGGCTATAATATATATATATATATATATATATATATATATATATATATTTCCCACGGCTGTGACGACTAAATGGAATGCCACTTAGCAGTTTTGTGCTCATGAAAATTGTTAGGTTTCTACTTCTTAGACAATTTAAAACTGCGTGCAACCAACTTGGCTGTTAATTAGTTTCTCTTTAAAGTTTGATGCCTTTGCATCTTTCTCACTGGAGAGTGTTTCCCCTCCGCGTAGTGCTGCGGTGTAGATATGTTCATGTGGTGACTAGACTAGGGTTAGTCAGTGGTTCTATGGAGGTCAGTAAACAGCATGTTTGATCACTCAGTAATGCACCTAGAATGAGCCAGCTCTCATCTGGTTAGGCTGGGACGTGTGCTGTAGAGTACATGCACTCTGGAGAGTGTTAGGCGTTCATCCAATAGAGTCATTTGGGACCACGCCCCAGTTTACTGAGCACTCTAACGGACTGTATAGAGCACTTTTCTCTTCTCATTAATAACCTTTGATACAGATATTATTAAAATATACATTCTTATGCATTGGAAAGTTGACAGTTGGAGATGTTACAAGCTTACTTAAGATAGCATACTTAAGTGATTGAGTTGAGCTGTCTAGTTTACTTGTCTTTAGAACACCCTTTTACCAACTTACTGTTTGTTCTCTTATCTGAAAAGAATTACTATGTCTTGCTTAAAACACCATCTGGAAATTAACTGTACTTGGTATCTTTACTGTACAGCCTAAAGGAGAGCCAGGCTTCCCACCGAAGCTGAGCACATGTCCTTAACAGGGAAGTAGCTGGAGAGTCGCTGGACCAGCCAAGCTCCTTATCTTGAACATGAAAGAGCCCAAAGGAGAGTTTATCTTTCCTGTGCCCTTTCAAAGGAGAAACGAGAGCCCTCCTCTAAATGCCTTTGCTCTCTGTTCCCTTGGTAAGATCTCATTAGATCGGTGCAACTTCACAGGTCTCAAGTCCCACAAGGAGAACAGCCTCAGCAAACAATCACTACCCTTTCCATAACACTCCGGAGGAGACAGCAGGCTCTGTGTCCTCAAAGATAAATCTGGGTGACAAATTGCTATTCCCACACAGAGTTCTGTAACTTTAAAGTACTTTTTGATTTTTATGAATAATTTTATTGATGAAAACAGAAAAACACATAAACTACATAAAAGTGTTTTTAAAAACTTCCTAAATTGACATTATATTACCTAATTAAAACTCACCCATTTATTGTACAATCAATAAACTTATTGTTAAAATTTTCCACTCTGGGGATAGGGAAATTGCCCAATGGGTAAAGTGACTCCATGCAAGTGTGAGGATGTAAATTCCAGTCCTTGAGACCCACATAAAATCCAGACACCATAGTGCATGGCTGTAATTGCTGTGTTCCTACAGGAAGATAGTATACAGCAAGCAGAGGTAAGAGAATCCCCAGGGCGAGCTGGCCTGGTGATCAATGGTGAACTAGAGACCCTGTTGTGAACAAAATAAAAAATGGGAACTGATACCCAAGGTTGTCCTCTGATATCCAGATACCCTGGCATGTGTGTGTCTATACTTACACATATGAGCACACACACACACACACACACACACACACACACACACTCCTCAACATACATCACACACATAAAGTAAATTCTATTTTTGTTAATGTAGTAAGTCCTCTCAGAAATATCAGTGGCAAAACTACCAGTCCAAAGAATGACTTTGGGGATCAAGATTTTGCATGTCTGTGCCCAAATTATGTCTCAACAACTTAGTACACGTTTTGTATAAAGGAGTTTATACAGTCATGGTATGATATTTTCCTTCTTTGCTGGGCCATGTCATCCTTGAGTAGCTGTTCCCAAAGCCACTGTAGCCACATGCATAAGATCAAAGCACAAACAACAGATTGTTACAGTCATAATTTTAAAAATGTGAAATCACATTCACAATATGTGAATGGCAGTAAAAGTTAAGTCTCTTTTCAAGCTTGCATATATATGTTTTATTCTTGTAGTTTGTAGGTTATTTAAGTTAATGAGTGGCATAGACAATTGTCTGTGATTTAAAGGATATAAATTCTCTTGTTGATAGAAACAATTGAAACAGTAATGATTATGTCTCTCACTACCCCCGGCCCAGATTGACAGGAAGGTTCGTCCTGAGATTAAAAAGTGCACCTTCCTGGCACTCATTTGTTTTTCTGGCTACAGCTGTGGTGACAGGGGCATAAACATCTGCATCATTTATTTGGTACCAACCACAGTTCACTAATTTCCAGCCCCTGTGCTATGAATTATGCTCTGCTTATGCAAACTAGGATCTTAAATACCTTTGTCATAGGCGGTACTTTAAAGTAGTTCTTTCTCTCTTTTTAAAACAATAACGTTGCTTTCTGTTGTTGCTAGGAAGCCTTTCTTTCAATGATTTTAACACTAATATTCAGCACACATTTATCATTTAAATTTATTCTACAAAGGAAACCCTATGTACAAGCATTCTGCTGCTATCTGTCAGATACATGTCCAGACTAATGCTTCAAGAAAACCCAACTCTCAGTGAAAACCTAGAACAGAAGGCTATGAGGTCTTTTGTAGCAGGATTCTACTGGACTGTTTTACTCCCTGTGACAGATGCAATAATAACTAGAGAGTTGGGTGGCTGGGGGAGGGGAAGCAACAGAAACTAGTGCACTAATTTAGCCCAAACTAAAAAAAGAGAGAGTCTTGTGGACGATTGTTCCTAACTTCAGTAAGATGGGACTTATCAATTTAGTAGTTACCCAGTGGTTTTCCCAGTTTCCCATGATAACGGCAGGTCCAAAAGATCGGGCTGGGTTCATGCTGGCCCCGGTATAATTGATCTGCGGAGAAAAAGAACAAAACCTCAGACATTTTGGAAATAGAACTGTTAACAGGGGCCATTTGCTGTAACTTGACGCTGTCTCTTCAGAGGAGCACTGACATTTAGCCACTTTGTAGTTGTCATGGTCCCTTCACATCGACAGATATGGCTGGATCTGAATGAGCTCTATATTGTATGGCACAAGCAGTATGGTACATGGGTATGTCCAGCTAGTTGGCAGACTGTTTAACATGTATCTATTAAAATGGTAACACTGAAATAAATAACACTCTTGAAATAATGCAAATGTTGCAGTGGTTTTGTACTGGCCAGGTCACTGGTTACTGGTAAAAGCTGCAGAGGGATGGATGGTCACAGGAAACAGTACAATGTTCCCAGCTGCTTAATACTAAAAACAACCAAAGAGAGATTCAACTGCAAACAGCATCTTCAGGCCTGCTTCAGGGTGAGGCTAAATGAGACGATCAATTATTCAAATGGACTTAAAACTTACTGCAAACAAATGTCCAATTGCGACGGAGAGTCCAATTGCTAAAGCTATTGAACCGGTGACATCAGTCCGTTTGGAATCACAGCTGGCGAAAATAGTGAACACCAACTGGAATGTGATTATCAACTCCACCAGGAGTCCGTGGCCAGCAGTAAGGTTTCCATGAACCTGGAGAGAGAGAGAAAGATACTCCATCAGAACTGAATCAAGAGTCTAGTTCTAAGCAATGCAACGGTTTGAAGGGTGTATTTTTTTTTGGCATGGGAAGTGATGGTTAACTTGAGTCTTCTACCAACCCCAGGTTGAAATTTCCATCCTTTCACCTCCTAGAATGAAGGAATTAATTTACACTCATTTTCGACCATTGTAGATAATTACTTTTACAGTGACTGAGTTTTTACTGAATGTTGTATTTAGCAACAAAGCAAAATGTGTTACTGTTGCACTTAGAGTGTAAAGGATTTTCTTCAGAGATTTATAATATCACGAGGCAATTATTAGACCCATAGATTAGGTTTAGATTAGCTCCTGGGTATCTCAACTAAAACACGAGTTTAAAGTCAGACTGGTGCCGAGCTACCCAGTAATCCTGCCCACTCACGAAGAGCAAGGTGAAGATCAATGACTGTGGGTTCCCCCACCTTTAGTTTTGAGACAGGGGTTTCTCTGTGTATCCCCAGCTGTCAGAACTTACTTTGTAGATCAGAATGGATTTAAACTCGGAGATCTGACTGCTTCTGCCTACTGAGTGCTGAGATTAAAGGCCTATCACTTTACACAGATCATCTAAAGTCCCCGACATTAAAAGCAACAAATTCTTGCCCCTGCTAAGAAACAAATAATTGTAAGGCCTTATGATAAAAATACAGTCAAGCCAGTCACGCTGATTTACACCTGTAATCCCAGCACATAGAGGGCCCAGACGGGAGGATTGCTGCAAATTCAAGGCCAGCCTGAGCTAGAGAATGAATGTGAGAGCCTGCCTCAAGAAAAAAAAAAAAAACCAAAAACCAAAAACATACTCATGTCGTTACGTCTTTACTGTGGTGGGAGAGAAACAAAGCATGCTGAGATCTTTTAATCATGTTTAAGTCACTAAACAGTAAACAATGATGTCCTCTCAATGCCTTTCCTCTGTCTAGACTGGGTTTCACTGTTTGATCCAGGGTGGTCTTGACTCCTGATCCTCCTGCCTTAACCTTCCAAGGGCTGGGATTATAGGCAACCCTCATGCCTGGCTCTTCTGCGTGTATTTTAAAAACTACTATAATAAGTTTCCACTTTTTTTTTTAATGACGATTTTCTATATAGTCCAGACTGGCTTTATACTCGATACATAGATGAGGACAACCTCAAACCTCTGGTTCTGCCTTTACTTCCCATGTGTTGGTATTGTAGATGTACGCCACTGTACCCCAGGACCTACATGCCAGGCAAGCTGTCCACCAACTGAGCTACATCCCTCGCTCCTTGAACAGGCTGTGTTTTGTTTGTCTCTCACGGCCCTGAGCCAGCTTGGAGCATAGTTTGTAAGCATCCTGGTATCCTAACATGAGACACACATGAGAGTTCTTACCGTGGTAACTCCCAAGCCTCCCACAACGTTGGGAGGTGTGACCAGGTAGAGGATTCCGGCTCCAATGATGGCCCCCAGGCACTGTGCAGCAATGTAGAAGACCGACTTGGCAATACTGATCTTCCTTGTGCATACCATGGCCACTGTCACAGCGGGATTGATGTGGCCACCACTGATGTGGCCAAAGCACTGCACCATGGTAGCAATGCTAAGTCCAAAGCAAAGGGAGATGAGGACCATGTCCACAGGTAAGGGGTTCTCTGACCCACCCCAGTTGATGGTGGATCCCAGGCTGAGCAAGACGAAGATAAGCATGGCGAGAAATTCTGCTGCGACCGCCTTCCAGAAAGCTTGAGTCCAGACCCCTTTGAAAGCCACCATGATCCTCTCTCTACTGCAAGAATGTCCACACTTACTGGAAAGAGGAACACAATAAGAATCAGAAGCCACCAACCTAACTTAGCTTTCCAGCCAGAAGGGGCATTGGTCAGGCCTTCAGTCTTGCAGGCTGGGGATGGGTTGTTGAACATCCTTTGCAAACCAAGACAGAATGCTTCTGGAAGTCTCCCTAGTTAGTAGCCAAGAAGTTGCTCTTCTGATCTCCTTCTAGTTCCTGTTCACTGGGCTGCAACCCCAGCTGACCCTAGAAAGGTCACTGTCTCAACCAAGTTCCTTAAGAGTTTAAGAATAAAATACATTTTACTGGGAGTTAGTTCCCTTAGGCAAGCTTTAAAGCATATACTTTCCCTGTGTCTTTTGTTTTGAACAGAAAGCACTTGAAGTGGAGGGAGTTTGCTAGAGAGATGACTCAGCATTTAAGAATACTAGCTGTTCTTCCAGAGGACCTCTGTTGGTTCCCAGCACCCACACAGTGGCACTCTACCACGGGTGATTCCACTTCCGGAGGCCCCAGAGCCCTTTCCAATCATCTATGGGCACTGCACCCAGGTGGTGCACAGTCACACCTGCAGGCAACCACTCATCACACACATAAATAACTCAATTGAAGAAGGGGGTAGAGCGTTCAGTCTTAGACTGATTTCCCAGCGCCTGTTATGCATCTCTGCAGCATCTGCTGCCCACTGCAAGAGAATGCTCCTATGACCAAGGATGAGGGCATCCAGAGATTAGGGGTGTGGGAATATGGGGAGAGTTCGATAAGATGACGACGTGGGTGGATGTGATCCTATTTTATTATGTATACATTTCTGAAGAATAAAGAAAATACCGAAGAAGGAAAAACATACCGTACAAAGGCAGATCGTTTCCAGTTTGGCATCTTGTAGCTTCACAAAGGCATTTTGAAAATGGATTTATAGAGCCCTATACCCACTCCTTCCCTCAAGAGCGTGTGGATTTGGAGCTGGGACTGTGCAACTGTCTTTTGGGAAGGTAAAGTCGTGGAGGGCTTCCTATACTGGTGTGGGCCCTGGGGACAGGCAGGGACTCAGCTGGTACAGGGGCACTCCCTGCTGTTGCCCTGGGCAAGAAGGTGAAAAACTGCAGGTGGCAGTGGCTTGGGAGCCAGTGGGGCCCCAGCCCTTGGGCAGATCTGGGCTTGTAGCACTGGGACGTGACAATCTCAGTCCCCAGTGGGGAGCCTGAGAGACTCTGGAAGGGCAGGCTGTGGGCACTCCAGGCTGGTGCCAGGCTCCCAGTTGGACCGACAGAAGTAGCTGTCAGAGGGGTCAGGTACCAGAGAGGGGAGCCTCAAAAGGGTTTGAGAAGCAGAATAGTGCCTCCTATGGCTCGATTGTCCCTCAACTGTTACTGGGACAGCTGTCCTAAACACCTCCAAATCCGGGAGCCTGGAGTATGTAAGCCAGCCCCCATGCAGTCTACCCGCCCTGAGGGTACAGAGCTTGCTTGCGAATTTAGCAAGAAAGAGGGGGCGTGTCAAGAAACAGTGCGGAGGCTCTGTGAGGGGGGCTAAGGTGCTTTTTGTTGAGGACTTCTCTCCCACGGGCTAGAGAAGCATTATCGGCATCCTCTTGAGGAGCTTGTGGAGGTGCGGAGGGGAGCAGGAGGTGAGGAAGCAGCTGGGAATGAGGCCAGGAAATGAGAGACGCCAAAGCAGCCTTTGGGAAGGGAGTCACTTGCTCTTGCCATGCCCCTTCCTTACCGTCTTTAGATCTTCCGAGTTGAAAAGGGTGGGGTTGGAGGACACCCACGCAACTGCTTATTTTGACCAGAAATTGGAAGGGCAGTCACCCCAGTCACCTCCTTACCAAGGCCATTCATTTTTGTCTCTCATAAGACAGATCGGCAGCGTTTAGCATAGTAGACTATGTAGAGGGCTGGCTGGAAAACCAAGGGCTCAAGAATCGCATAACCTCCCACACATATTGTGAGGTTCTTATCTTTTGAACATCACTTATTGGTCTAGGGAGCCTAGGTTCTGTATTGGTAGTAAGAAAGCCCCGGATGGCACAGACTGCGGAAGGCTTTCTTCACCTTTAAGACTTCTCCTTTGCTATTTGTTTGACTATGGGGCTTTCCTTCTGACTTGAAAAGGGAACACAAGGTGTGTTCACGCTCACCCACCCAAGGGGGCAGCCAGCTCTACCCCAGATTGTCCCCTGCCCAAGTGAGGTCCTCTAAGTAAATCATGCAATTATAAAGACCACAGCTGGGACAATGCATGATGTGTGTCTTAGGGGAGATAACAGAGAGGTAAAAACAACAGCTGGAATGGGGCAGAGAGGGTGCCCTGGGGGAGGCGTGGGAAAGGTCCCCAAGAGGAAAAGCTCTGAGAACTCACATTGAAACGGGAGTGAGGAGAGTCACTTCCGAACTCACCAGCAGCCCAGGTTGCAGCCAGGTGGCAGAGAGGCTATTACAGGCGCTGTCCTCTCCAGCCCTACCACACAGAGGAAAGAGACCAAGCAGGAAGTAAAGGGAGCTGGGTGGGCAGGGAGCAGGGCACCCAGGGGAGGCGGTCCTGGAAATGGCCAGCCTCTCCCTTTAACACCCCTTTGTCACCTCTCCCTGCTCATTTGCACACCTGTCCCCCTCTCCAGAGACCTAAGCTCTTTAAACTTCAAATTTTCATCAGAGAAATTGAAGAAGAACAAAACAGCCAAGCCTGTGAACAGTAACTAGAAACCTTAAAATGGTTTTAGCTCCTTCTTTTTCTTAAAACCCACAAAAAATTTGATCCCCCAAAGCAGCCTCATCTAGCTGTGAACCTCAAAACTTCTAGCATCTATGTATCTCTCTGCCTTTGTGGGAATCTCCCCAGCATTGCCCATGGCTGCACCATCACCATCAACGTGGCCTGATGTGTTTACATTCACAGGAAATGGACCAACATTATTTGTTCTTGCTGTTTTGATTTTTTTCCCCCCAGAACAAAGGGGGATTTGTTGATATGATCCGGGTGCAGTGAACCAGACACGTTCCACCCTAGCTGAATACACTGTCTCATCCACTTCTGAACAGTTCCCGGGTGAGTAATTTTTCTAATGAAAATTATTACAGAGTAATTTCCCATGCTAAAAAGCATCCCCTTTCTTCTCCTTTCCCTCTGCTTCTCTTGTGCCTAAACTTAGTCCCCAGGCTTCAAAGAACCCCCAACCTGTCCCGTTGTCGCTGCCTAGACTCTGTCTGAGAAGACACGGATATCTGCAATGAAAGAGTTTCATCTTGTAGCACGCAGCATTGTTTCCTTAAAGCAAAGCAGAACTTACCCCCACCGCCTCGCTGCAGCTCTGTCACTCATGCCGTCCCTGGCCAGAGTGCAGCTCTCATTGCCTGCCCCTGGGCTCCAGTGAACTGGGAGTCAGATTACGGGCACTTGTCTGATTGGGTTTTTGGAGTGTAGGGGTGGAAAGATTCTGCACCATGTGGCAATCGCTAAGTTATATTTGAACTAGAAATCGTCTCTGTACCTGATCACTGGAGACACAGGCATTTCAGGGATGCAAAGCACTTGCTGACATATGTCTTTTGCTACTAATCTTTCCAAGTGAAGACTTCCCTGAGTGTTTATTTGAATTAATCTGATCACGAATAATTGGGGAGGATTTGTCTTGTAGCTTTCTTATTGAAACTGAACAACTAATAGAAAACAGGTTTGTATGACCCAGCAATTCGGATGAATTGGGAGTTAGACATTTTCTTTCGAGTGGCAAACAGCCAGTCAATTCTATTTGAAATGTGTACGAAGATAATCATAACAAACAGCTGTAACTCCACTTACAGTGTCCACTTCCTGAGTTCGATAATAATAATGATTATTATACCAATTTCTCTGGATGAAGCAGCAGATTTTAAAAACACAGAGGTTAGAGAGGGACAGAATTATTAGGAACAGTAGAAAAAATTTAGTATTTGGAAACCTGGGAACAGGGCTGACGCTATACTTTGCTGTTCAAATTGATTGCAGGACCCAGTGCTCAGAAATTACTCAGATTGTAAGATTGTCACAGCAGGGCACTGAGCAGAGTGTGGGCCCCCTTTACACGCATAGCTGCATGGTTGGTCATGAAAGTGTCCCCACCTGGCATGCTGCAGAGGGCGTAGGAAACACCTACATGCCGATCAAATCATCTTTATGATTTTTTCCTTAGATAGACCCCAGGTGCGTAGAGAAGGAGTAATCTTAACCCCTAGTTTCTGAGTGTGTCTTGATAATTGATCAATGATGTCTAATCATTATAATGATTATCAGGAATACATTGCTCAATTCAGAAATTAAAACTGTGATAAATACCTGTGGACTTCTCTGATTTCTTCATTTTAGATTGTGTGTGTGTGTGTGTGTGTGTATCTCTATTTTTTTTTTTTAGTATTCAGTATGATAAGAAAGATATTTAGAAGTGAAAGACTCTTGCACTTTTACATTTTTTTGCCTAGGTGTCTGACTTGCTCGCTTGAGACAAGGCAACATGTACAAAGCTCTCAGCCCTCCTTGCGAAAGGGATTAAAGTTTTGAATGGGAATTCCAAAGGAACACTGTAATACTTTTTCCTCAGTAATCCTCAGGTAACAGCGTTTGTATGGACTTCCTTCACGGTGCTGTCGTTCTGTGATTATTGTGAAACCTTTAACGACATTCTTGCTGAAGTCAGAATATTCTGGTGAGAGGGGAGGGAGAGTTTGCAAGAAATCACAAAGTCCCTTGGAAGCATTTCATACAGACTCTTGAGATTTACTGTTTAGATTTCAAAAAAGCTGTGCATTTCCCCCACTAACTAAAACCCTTGACTTTCTGGGCAGATGACTAAGTGTGAGAAAATGGAGCCAGGGTACCTGAACTCAAGTAGTTCTGAAGGGTTTCATGCTCTGTGAAAACATCTTGCACTGAGATCCAAGACTTCACAGGGCCAAGTATTTCTTGGGGCTGTGGGTGCTGGGACGACTGTGGGTTCCCTGGATTCATCTGTATGCCCTGCGTGGCCTTTGCAGTTCCCGTTGCCACCTCACAAACTGCCAGAAAAACTTGGTTGCCAGGGTTTCCCTTTTCTGGCTGGCTAATGTGTTGACGGTCCAGTTCCTAGGGGGCAAGTGTTCTCGTCAAGGGAGGAGCCACCCTATTTGGCACCGCCCGTTATACTCATTGGTACTCTGCATAGTGGCCTAAGACAGAACAGGGAGGGGTTAACTCTTTACCCACCGGAAGTAGTTTTTGTTGGGCATGATTATCCCATTTGTAGTTGAGTTGGCTTTTCTCATCTTCCCACACGTATCAGGTTAGTGCAACAAGAAGCTACTTGGTTGGATATAGACGGACATTTCCTGTGGGCCTGCCTGTGGACATAGGTGCAGAGACAGCGTAGGAAGAAAGCTTCAAGTAAAGGTAGTAAGGCAGGAGGAGGTAGGAAATTTAGTCCAGGTAACAATAGCTTCTAAACTCAGTCATTTGCATCTGGGTTAGATGCAAAGGACAGTAGGAATTAATTTGTTTTCTCACATTGGGTAATAATAGCTTAAGTCTTTTAAAGTGCCCTAACATGAGGCTTCGGCAATGGCTCGGTTGGTAAAGTGTTTGCCATGGAAGCCTGAGGACATGAATTTGATCCTCAGTACCCACATAAAAGGCAGCAGAGTGACACATGCTTACAATTCAAGTACTGTGGAGTTGGGGGTAGGAGGGGCCCTGGGACTTTCTGACTGACCAGTCCACCTGTATCGTTGAGCTCCTGCTTCAATGGAAGACCAGTCTCAAAGAAGGTGGAGGGCAACTGAAAGACACCTATGTTGACATTTGACTTGAAGACACAACCACACGCTCACACATGTGCACACACACACACTCATATATACACACACACTCATACATACTCACACACATACATATACATGCGCACACATACTCATACATACACACACACTCACACATATGCACACACATACCTACACATGCACACACACATACGTACATGTTCTCACATACACACACTCATATATATGTATTCACACACACATTCATACACACCCCCACACACCCATATGAGTGAAGTAACTTTGTAATTAAATCTTAAGCTTTTTAGTCTACAGGCTATGTTCTCTTTGGGGACAGCATATCCACATGGCACACCATGTTAAAATTGGCCTTCCATGTCAGACCACCTTCTGCAGTTTTTGTTGAAGAGCCTTGTGATGTCAGGTTAATAACACACAAGGAAAATTTTACAAAGCAAAAGGAACTCAGCAAAGCCTGGCCAACAGACACACCGTGCTTCTGAGCTGTTAACCTGCTTCCACACTGCTTTCCTTCGGTGCTGATGACTATGCGTGATATCTTTGAGAGCTCTGGGTTCTTCCTCTTCTCTCACCCACAGAAATTTAATATTTCTCTATGTGTTCAGACTAAAGACTAAGACAAAAGTGTGTGCGTGTGTGTGTGCGTACATAGCGATGTCTCAGTACTGGTTAAGAGGTGTCTGCAACCTGGTAAATAAGACTCAATCTCATCTAATAATCTTGTTTCTGTTTTACAAATCTCGGCATTGTGAGTCCCCCACCCCCAGAGTTCTTATGTATCAGTATATTCATTAGAAACAAACAAACAAACAAACACACAAACCAAACAGCAGCAGCTTCTTCTTTTTTTTTTTTAGTTTTTCGAGACAGGGTTTCTCTGTAGCTTTGGAGCCTGTCCTGGCACTAGCTCTTGTAGACCAGGCTGGCCTCGAACTCACAGAGATCCGCCTGCCTCTGCCTCCCGAGTGCTGGGATTAAAGGCGTGCGCCACCACCGCCCGGCCAGCAGCAGCTTCTATAGCCACTAAAGCCACCACAGCGAAAGGACCAGCGAAGCTTCATGCTCTCATCAGGCATTGCCTTATGGTCATAATTCAGGGTAATTTCCAGCATTTCTTCCCTCTCACAGAGCCAGATAAAAACAGTGAGGACTACTGAGAACTCAAGAACAATCGCAGTGGGTTTTTGATCCTACTGCACGTACTGGCTTTGGGGGAGCCTAGGCAGTTTGGATGCTCACCTTACTAGACCTGGATAGAGGTGGGCGGTCCTTGGGCTTCCCACAGGTCAGGGAACCCTGATTGCTCTTCAAGCAGATGAGGGAGGGAGACTTGATCGGGGGAGGGGGAGGGAAATGGGAAGCGGTTGCGGGGAGGAGGCAGAAATCCTTAATAAATAAATAAATTAAAAAAAAAACAGTGATTCAGCAGCAGCAAGGGTTGGATTGCTTAACTCAGCTTGCTGAAGTAGAGGTGAGTAAACTTGGTTCCCAGCGAGTGCAGAGTCTTTTCAACATTAATCTCCTCTTGCCCCCATGCCTTGTGGATGGGCTGGGGTTTTCTAGTTGGTAGGACAAGTGTGTTTTCCTTGATTCGGACCTTAAACCACTGCCTTTGCTGCAGAGCTGTGCTCTGCTGACATTTAAGGCAGGAATTCCCTGGGAAAATAGTCAAGAGATTCTTTTGGTGTGACTGGCGGACCTCCAAAGGGTCTAGGGTTCCCCTGTCCAGGCAAGTGGGGAGAGAGAAAGGGAGGGAGGGAAAGAGAAACAGAAGGACTTTATTGAGTGACCGTGTTTCATCTGCAATTGTACAAAAAAGCAGAAATGTGGTTGGGTGACTGGATGCTTTTCTTGCTCCTTATCTCCTCCGCAGCTAATATGACAGTCCAAAGTGTGGCTAGGGCTTTAGGACCAGTGTAGACACAGCAGGGAAAAATTGGGTTGCTGGGAAGTCAAGAACTTGGGATCTACTGAGCTGGACCAGGTTAAAAAACTAGCTAATCTCTGGGATGAAGCCTATTTGATCATAATGGATAATTTTTCTAATGTGTTCTTGGATTCTGTTTGCCAGTATTTTATTGAGAATTTTTGCGTCGATATTCATGAGTGAGATAGGCCTGTAATTTTCTTTCTTGGTTGGGTCTTTGTGTGGTTTTGGTATCAGGGTAACTGTAGCTTCATAAAAGGAATTTGGCAATGACTCTTCTGTTTCTATATTGTGAAATACATTAAGGAGTATAGGTATTAGGTCTTCTTGGAAGTTCTGGTAGAATTCTGCATTGAAACCATCTGGTCCTGGGCTTTTTTTGGAAGGTAGATTTTTGATAACGGTTTCTAGTTCTTCGCGACTAACAGGTCTATTTAGATCGTTCACCTGGTTTTGGTTTAGCTTTGGTATGTGGCACTTATCTAAAAACATGTCCATTTCTTTTGCATTTTAACGGACAATGAGGACTACTGAGAACTCAAGAACAATGGCACTGGGTTTCTGATCCTACTGCACGTACTGGCTTTGTGGGAGCCTAGGCAGTTTGGATGCTCAACTTACTAGACCTGGATGGAGGTGGGGGGTTCCTTGGACTTCCCACAGGACAGGGAACCCTGATTGCTTTTCGGGCTGGGGGGGGGACTTAATTAGGGGAGGGGGAGGGAAATGGGAGGCGGTGGCTGGGAAGAGACAGAAATCTTTAATAAATAAATAAATTAAAAAAAAACTAGCTAATCATTCAAATGCAGCTTGGAGTAGAGATTGTTCCAAATTTGAATTAATTAGACTGTATTGTGGTGGTCACTATCACTGGTAGTGGTCACTACAGAGCAGCTCAGAATCCTTGTGGACCAACAGAGGTACTCTCAGTTTCATGAGTAGGGCCTGAGCTGTGGAGACAGCTCCCAGCAAAGCGGTACTTGTGCAAGCAGAGGGCCTGAGTTTGGATCCCAACACTTATGTAAAATCCGGGCTTGGCAGTGCGTCTGGTTAGGAGGGGCAGGAGGAGCCCAGGGTTTGCTCATAGCCAGTCTGGCTAATTAGTGAACTGCAAGTTTAGTGAGAATCCTTATCTCAAAAGAAAACAAGGTAGAGAACTGTTGTGGAAGTCCCCCATGCTGGTCTCTGGTCTCTATGTGCACACATGCATACACCCCACTCCAGCATGCTCCCCAACTCCTGCAGTGTGGAAGTCCCCCATGCTGGTCTCTGGTCTCTATGTGCACACACACAGATACACCCCACATAAGCATGTCCCCCACCCCCCGCAGTGTGGAAGCCCCCCATGTCGGTCTCTGGCTTCTACGTGCAGACACACACACATACACCCCACATAAGCATGTCTCCCCTACAGTACACAAGTTTTAAATTCTGTGCTCAGCAGGGTATGGCAGGCTGAGCAGGTAAAAATAATAATTTTAGATTCTTTTTAAAGCTTTTACAATAATTCTAGGATCAGAATGTTTTCCAATGGAGAAGTAGCTAGTGACTACTACAGACTGGCTCCTCAAAGTAACTGATCTGCAGGAGTCAAGCCATGAAGAATATCCTTGGATGAGCTTGATGAACTGGGTGCGGGACTTCCTTCCTTGCTCTGCTCTGCACTTCCTTTTCCCCCACTGCTGCAATTAAAAGGCATATTTGCAGAAACTCACCAGGTTCCAGCAGTGTCATGTCCTTTGTGTCCTTTCCGGTGGCTTCGTCTTCCCACGTGTTTGTGTATTTTGTTGCACAGTGGCCCGTGTTCCTATTGTAGAGACCTCATGCTGCCATACCTTGCGAGCCCCTAACTTGGTCTTAAAGGTGACCCCTTTCCCAGCATCTGTCAAATGACTCTTTGATTTGTCTTTAAATGCATCTAGGCAGTTACCTCTTCCTTGAAGCATTCCCATCGGGGTGGTTAAAGTATGACTGGGTCGCCAGTTGGTTGTGCTGTTTGGGGACTTTAGGAGGTGAGGCCTTGCTAGATCAAGAATGTCACTGAAGGTGGGCTTCGAGGCCTCACCCCCCTTCTTGTTCACTCTGTCTTTTGTGCTAGTAGCTGAAATGTGAGCTCCCAGCTTCCTGCCTGAGTGCCATGCCTGTGGCTTGCTACCATGCTTCCCTGTTACAATGGACTCTTATCCCTCTGATACAATAAGCTCAAATAAACTTTTTCTCACATATTGCCTTGATTGGTGTGTTTAATCACAGGGACAGAAATGTAACTAATACACCAAACCAGTTATCCCTAAGTCATTTAAAAAAGTCCTCACATCCCGCCCCCAGCTTACCTAGGGGATCTTATCTAATTCCTCTTCCCTAGGTGATCCATTTCTCCCTCTTCCTTGTTACCTAGCTTCTCTGGAGCTGTGGATTGCAGTCTTTGTTTCCTTTGCTTTATATCTAATATCCACTTCTGAGTGAGTACATACCGTGCTTGTCTTTCTGAGTGTGGGTTACCTCACTCAGGATGTTTTTTTTTTTTCTAGTTCCATTCATTTGCCTACAAATTTCATGATGCAGTAAAGGGGAGGGGATGGGAGATGAGAACATGAGGAGTGGGATGCTCAGGGGATGAAGTGGGAGAGCAATAAAAGAGAGATCTTGATAAGGAGAATCATTATGGGGTTAGGTAGAACCTGGTGCTAGGGAAATTTCCAAGAATCCACAACAGCGACCCCAGCTAAGACGCCTAGCAATAGTGGAGAGGGAGCCCAAACTGGCCTTCCTCTGTAGTCAGATTGGCTATATAGGAGCTTGGACTATCTGTGAGGTACCTAATAGTAGGACCAGGATCAGTTCCTGGTGCATAAGGTAGTTTATGGAGCCCATTCCCTATGGTGGGATGCCATGTGTAGCCTTAACACAGGGGGGAAGGGCTTGGTCCTGCCCCAACTTAATGTGCTAGACTTTGTTAACTCCCATGGAAGCCCTTATCCCTTGGGAAGAGTGGATGGGGGTGGGTTAGGGGTAGGTGGAGGGGCACGAGAGGGAGAGTGGGTGGGAAGAACTGTGGATAGAATATAAAATGAAATTTAAAAAATAAAAAAAAATCGTCACACAAAATTGGGGAGATGGGTAGTGTCTTGCTGTGAATCCATGTGGACTGGAGCTCCATTCCTTCCTCTTATGCAAACAGCCAGGCATGGGACACGCACTTGTTGAAATAGTCTTTCTGATTCTCTGAGTAGCACATGATAATGACTTTTATAAACTAGGAGGGCATGTAGTTGCTATTGATCACATATTTTAAATTTCTGTTATTTATATCTACTAGGGGTTGAACTCAGTGCCTCGAGCATGCTTAGCATGTACTTCACTATGGAGCTACATCCCCAGCCCTTAATGCTTTATGTATGTATGTATTTTTTTATGTTTTTACATCCTAATCAGTTTCCCCTCCATCCCCTCTTCCCAGTTCTTCCCCTTGCTCCCACTTCTCAGTTCTCCCTCCCTTCCCCCTCCCCATCCATCTACTCCTCCACTGTTTCTCTTCAGATTCAGGCAGGCCTCCCATGGATATCAGCCAGTCATGGTATATCAAGTTGCAGTGAGCCTAGGCACCCCCTGTTTTTGAAGCAATCCAATAGGAGGAATGGACCCAAGAGCAGGCAAGAGTCAAAGACAGCCCCTGCTCCCACTCTTAGGAGTCTCGTACGAAGAACAAATTACATAGCTGTAACATATAGATCAGTCCCATACAGGATCCCTGGCTTTTGGTTCAGTCTCCACGAGCCCCTATGAACCCAGGTTAGTTGATTCTGTGGGTTTTCTTGTGGTGCCCTTGACACCACTAGATCCTACAATTCTTCCTCCCCCTCTTGTGCAGGATTCTCTGAGCTCTGCCTAGCATTTGGATGTGGGTCTCTGTGTCTGTTTTCATCAGTTGCTGGGTGAAGCCTCTCTGATGACAGTTGGGCTAGGCGCAAATCTATGCGAATAGCAGTATATCATTAAGAATTGTTTGACTATTTTTGCCATTAGTGTTTGGTATTATTCTAGGTCTCTGGGGGGTATCCTGCCTCTGGATCCTGGTCCTCAGGGGTGAGCTTTCTCTCAGGGTATGGGTCTCCAGATGTGTCCGTCATTGGCTGGCCTTTCCCATAATTTCTACTCCATCTTTATCCCAGCACAGCTTGTAGGCCAGGCAAATTGTAGGTCTAAGGGCTTCTGGCTGGGTTGGTGTACCAATCCTTCCTCTGGAAGTCTTGTCTGATTGCAGGAAATGGGCAGTTCTGGCGCCATATTGCCCATTGTTAGGAGTCTTAGCTAGGGTCACTCTCAAAGATTTCTGGGAGTTTCTATTTCACTATGTTTCTAGCTCTAGGGATGCCCCCAATTCCAGTTGTTTCTCCCATTCTCTCTCTGTCCATCCTCCCACAACCTGATACCTCCTGTACCTATCCCATCCCCCCTTCCAGGCCCCTCTTCACTGGCAATGTCCATTCTATAAATCCCCTTCACAGTGAGATTTACTCAGCACCTGCCTTGAACTCTGTTTGTTAATCTTTTCTAGGTCTGTGGGGTTGTAGCATGGGTCTCCTTTGCTTTATGCCTAATATTCACTTATGAATGAGTACACACCACGTTTGTCTTCAGGGTCTCGTTTTCTCAGTCAGGATGATCTTTTCTAGTTTTATCCATTTGCTAGTAAATTTCCTGATGTCATTGTTTTAGCAGCTGAACAATGCTCCATTATGTCAATGTACCAAATTTTCTTTATCTGTTCTACAGTTGACGGACTTCTAGGTTGTTTCCAGTTTCTGGCTATTATGAATAAAGCTGCTGTGAACACAGTTGTGAAAATGTCCTTGTAACATGGTGGAGCATCCTTTGGGTATAAGCCCAGGAGTGGTATACCTGGGTCTTGAGGTAGAGAAATTCCCAATTTTCTGAGGAACTACCATATTGATCTGCAAAGTGCCTGTACAAGTCCACACTCCCACCAGAAATAGAGGAGTATTCCTAACCAACATGAACTGTCACTTGTGTTTTTGATCTTAGCCATTTTGAGAGGTGTAAGATGGAATCTCAATGTCATTTTGCTTTACATTTCCCCTGATGGCTAAGGATGTTGAACATTCCTTAAGTGTTTCTTGGCCATTTGAGATTCCTCTGCTGCGAATTCTCTGTTTAGAGCTGTACCCTATTTTTTAAATTGACTTATTGGCTTTGTTGATGTCTAGTTTCTTGAATTGATTATATATTTTGGACATCAGCCCCCTGTCAGATGTGGGCTCGATGAAGATCTTTTCCCATTCTGTAGGCTGTTGCTTTGTCCTTTTGACGATGTCTTTGGCCTTAGAGAAGTCTTTCAGTTTCATGAGGTCTCATTTGTTAATTTTCAATCTTAGTGCCTGTGCTATTGGTGTTCTATTCAGGAAGTTGTCTTCTGTGCCAATACATTCAAAGCTATTCCCCACTTTCACTTCTAACAAGTTCAGTATATCTGGATTTTAAGTTGAGTTCTTTGATCCACTCTAGTTGAGTTTGTTCAGGATGATATAATATGGATGAATTCGCATTCTTCTATATGCTGACATCCCTTTAGATCAGCAACATTTGTTGAAGATGTTTTGTTTTTTCCGGTGTATAGTTTTGGCTTCTTTGTCAAACATTGTTTTCATAGTTGTATAGATTTACATATAGGTCTTTGATTTGATCCCGTTGATCAACCTGTCTACTTTTATACCAATACCATGTGGTTTTTATAACTATTATTCTGTAGTAGAGCTCGAAATCAGGGATGGTGATACCTCTGAAAGTTCTTTTATTGCACAGAATTGATTTAGCTATGTGGGTTTTTGATTTTCCATATGAAAATCATTGTTCTTTCAAGGTCTGAAAATAATTGTGATAGAATGTTGATGGAGATTACATTGAATCTGTAGATTGCTTTTGGTAATATGCTCATTTTTACTATGTTAATCCTGCTGATCCGTGAGCATGGGAGACCTTTCTGTCTTCTGATATCATCTCCAATTTCTTTCTTTAAAGACTTGAAGTTCTTGTCAAACAGGTCTCTTACTTGGTTAGTTAGAGTTACCTCAAGATATTTTATATTATATTATGATATTATATTATATTATTTGTGACTATTGTGAAGGGTGTCATTTCCCTGATTTCTTTTTTATCTATTTATAATTTGTATATAGGAGAACTACTGATCTTTTTTTTTTTCTTTTTGAGTTAATTTTACATCCAGTCACTTTGCTGAAGGTGTTTATCAGTTCCCTGGTAGAATTTTTGGGACATTTATATATACTATAATATCACCTGCAAATAGTAACACATTGACTTTTTTCTTTCTAACCTGTATCCCTGTGATTTTCTTTAGTTGTCTTATTGCTCTAGCTAGGACCTCAAGTACTATATTGAATAGATATGGAGAGAGTGAACAGCCTTGTCTTGTTTCTGATTTTAGTGGGGTTGCTTTAAGTTTCTTTCCATTTAATTTAATGTTAGCTATCAGCTTGCTATGTATTGCTTTTATTATGATTAGGTATGTACCTTGTAACCATGATCTCTCCAATACTTTTATTATGAAGGGGTGCTGGATTTTGACAAAGTATTTTTAAGCAACTAGTGAAATGACCATGAGTGTGTGTGTTATTTTTTCTCTCAGTTTGTTTATATGGTGGATTTCATTGATATGTTTTTTTTTTATATGTTGAACCAACCTGCACCTCTGAAATGAAGCCTACTTGATCGTGGTGGATGATCTTTTTTATGTACTCTTGGATTTGATTTGTGAGTATTTTATTGAGTGTTTTTGCATCAGTGTTCATGAGGGAACTTGATCTGTAATACTCTTTATTGAGTCTTCATGTGATTTAGGTGTAAGGGTGACTGTGGCCTCATAAAAAAGATGTCAGTGATTCTTCTGTTTTTATTTTGTGGAATAATTTAAGGAGCATTGGTATTAGCTCTTCTTTGAAAGTAGAATTCTGTGTTAAAATCTTCTGGCCCTGGGCTTTTTTTGCTTGGTAGTCTTTAAATGGCTGCCTCTATTTCCTTGGGGGTTATAGGTGTATTTAAACTTTTTACCTTATCTTGATTTAATTTTGTTAAGTATTCAATCAAGAAAATTCTTCATTTTTTTAGATTTTTCAATTTTAAGAAGTATAGATTTTGAAGTATGACTTAAAGATTCTTTAGATTTCCTTAGTGTCTGTTATTATGAACCTCTTATTATTTCTGATTTTGTTAATTTGGATATTCTCTACCTGCATTTTGGTTATTTTGGATAAGGTTTTTTTGTTTTGTTTTGTTTTGCTGTTGTTGATTTTCTCAAATAACCAACTCTTTGTTTTGTTGTTGTTTTTGTATTGTTCTCTGTTTCAGTTTGGTTGATTTAAGCCCCGAGTTTGATTATTTTCTGTCATCTTCTCCTCTTGGGTGTGTTTGCTTCTTTTTGTTCTAGAGCTTTCAGGTGTGCTGTTAAGTCTCTGGTATGAGAATTCTCTAATTTCTTTATGCAGGCACTTAGTGCTATGAGGTTTTTTCTTAGCACCAGTTTCACCTTGTTTCATAAGTTGGGTATGTTGTGCATTCATTTTTACTGAATTCTCAGAAGTCTTTAATTTCTTTCTTATTTCTTCCTTGACTAAGTGGTAAGTCAGTAGAGAGTTGTTCAGTTTCTGTGAGTTTGAAGGCTTTCTGCTGTTTCTGTTGTTGTTGAAAACAAGCTTTAATCCATGGTGGTCTGATAGGATATGGGGGTTTGGGTATTAAAATGTTCTTGTATCTGTTGATTCTGGCTTTGTGGCTGAGTATATGGTCAATTTTGGAGACGATTTCATGCAGTACTGAGAAGAAGGTGTAGTCTCCGGTGAAACATTCTGTAGCTATCTTTTAGGTTCATTTGAGTCATAATGCCTGTTAGCTCTGTTATTTCTGCTTAGTTTCTGTCTGAATGGCCTACACATTGTTAAGAGTTGGGTGTTGAAGTCTGCCACTATCATTGTGTGGAGTTCAATGTGTTATTTAAGCTTTAGTAATTTTTTTAAATATAAATATGGGTGCCCTTGAGTTTGGGATATGCATATTCAGAATTGAAACACCATCCTGGTGGATTTTTCCTTTAAGGAGTATGCAGTGTTCTTCTACATCTCTCTTTTTTTTATCCATCTATGTTTTTATTGGTATCTATTAATTATACATAGGTTATATCCAAACTCCAGTCCTTGAGTGCTTTTAATCCCAGCACTTGGTAGGCAGAGTCAGGAAGATCTCAGTAAGTTTGAGGCCAGCCTGGACTACACAGCAAGTTTCAGGACAGACAGGGCTACACAGAGAAACCCTATCTCGAAAAACAAAGCAAAACAAAAAACAAACTCCAGGGCTGGAGAGATGGCTCAGAGGTTAAGAGCACTGACTGCTCTTTCGGAGGTCCTGAGTTCAATTCCCAACAACCACATGGTGGTTCACAACCATCTGTAATGAGATCTGCAGGCAGAACACTGTATACATAATAAATAAATCTTCTACATTTCTTTTGATTAACTAGTTTGAAGTCTATCTTGTTAGATGTTAGGATAGCTACATCAGCTTGCTTCATCGTTTTCCAACACTTTACTCTGAGGTAATGTCTATTTTTGATGTTGAGGTGTGTTTCTTGTATCCAGCATAAGGACAGATCCTGTTTTCATATCCATTCTGTTAACCTATGTCTTTTTTTTTTTTGGAGTTGAAGAAAGACCATTTTATTATTATAAAAGATACATTAAATATGAAACTTTAGACTCACAAAGATAGAATACATGATGGAATATTTTTCTTAATTTGCCAAATGTAAATGGACTAAATATTATAACTATAATTCTTGCTTGATAATTGTTTTGTTATATGTAATCTTGTTATTGGGCGGTCCTTGGACTTCCCACAGGTCAGGGAACCCTGACTGCTCTTCAAGCGGATGAGGGAGGGGGACTTGATAGGGGGAGGGGGAGGGAAATGGGAGGCGGTGACGGGGAGGAGGCAGAAATCCTTAATAAATAAATAAATTTTAAAAAAAGAAAGGTTTTAACTTTGATATAACCCATGTCTTTTTATTGATGAACTGAGCCCATTAATATTGAGAGACATTGATGACCACTGATTTATTAATTCCTGTTATTATTATTATTATGTTGTTGTTGGAGAGTATTGTGTTTCCCTTTTTTTGGATTTGGCCAATGTGAGATTATCTATTGCCTATATTTTTATGGGTGTAGTTAACTTCATTTGGTTTGAGTTTTCCTTCTAATACCTTCCGCAGGGCTGGATTTGTGGATAGATATTGTTTATTTGACGTTGTCATGAAACATCTTGTTTTACCTATCTATGGTGATTGAAAGTTTTGTTGGGTATATTAGTTTGAGTTGTCATCCATAGTATCATAGAGGCTGCAAGACATCTGTCCAGGATCTGCTGGCTTTTTGAGTCTCCGTTGAGAAGTTGAATGTAATTCTGATAGCTCTGCTTTTATCTGTTACTTGGCACTTTTTCCTTGCAACTCTTAATATTCTTTCTTTTTTCTGTATGTTTAGTGTTTTGATTATTTTGTGACACAGGAGCTTTCTTTTCTGACCCAATCTATTTGGTGTTCTGTGCTTCTGGTACCTTAATAGACATGTCCTGCTTTAATTTAGGGAACTTTTCCTCTATGATTTTGTTGAATGTATTTTATAGGCATTTGTGCTGCAGTACTTCCCCTTCTTCTATTCCTCTTATTCTTTGGTTTGGTCTTTTCATAGTGTTCCAGATTTCCTGGATCCTTTGTGTTAGGAATTTATTGGATTTGACATTTTCTTTGACTGATGAATCTACTTCCTTTATTATATATTTAAGGCCTGCTATTCTGTCTTCCATCTCTTGTAATCTGTTGGTGACGCTTGTGTCTGTCGATCCTGTTCTCTTACCCAGATTTTCCATTTCCAGAATTCCCTCAGTTTGTTGTTTCGTTTTTGCTTCTATTTCAGTTTTTCTTGGCCTTTTATCTGCAATAATTGTTTTTATTGAACTATATATTTTTTTTCACTTTCTTCCCATCCTCTCCCCTCCCTTTATACCCTCTCCCATGGTCCCCATGCTCCCAGGTTACGCAGGAGATTTTGTATTTTTCTACTTCCCATGTAGATTAGATCTATGTATGTCTTCCTTAGGGTTCTCTTTGTTGTCTTGTTTTTTTGGCATTGTGAATTATAGGTTAGTTTTCTTTGCTTTATGTCTAAAATCCACTTATGAGTGAGTACATATGATATTTGTCTTTCGGGGTCTGGCTTACCTCACTTAATATGTTTTCTAGATACATCCATTTGGCAGCAAACTTTAAGAAGTCATTATTTTTGATGCTGTGTAGTACTCCATTGTGTAAATGTACCATATTTTCCTTATTCATTCTTCAGTTGAAGGACATTTAGGTTGTTTACAGGTTTTGGCTGTGACAATAATGCTGCTATGAACATAATTGAGCACATGTCCTTGTGGTATGATTGATCATGATTTGGGTATATACCCAAAAGTGGTATTGCTGAGACTTGATGTAGATTGTTTCCTAATTTTCTGAGAAATCATCATACTGATATCCAAAGTGCTGTACCAGTTTGCACTCCCACCAGCAATGCAGGAGTGTTCCCTTTACCCCACATTCTGGAAACAGAATAAGTTGTCATCAGTGTTTTTGACCTTGGCCATTCTTACAGGTGTAAGATGGAATCTCAGAGTTGTTTTGATTTGCATTTCTGTGATGGCTAAGGATGTTGAGCATTTTCTTAAGTGTCTTTCAGCCATTTTAGATTCCTCTGTCAATAGTTCTCTGTTTAAGTCTGTACCTCAGTTTTCATTGGATTACTTGTTATTTTGATGACCAATTTCTTGAGTGCTTTGTGTATTTTGAAGATCAGCCCTCTGTCTGATGTGGGGTTGTTTTCCCATTCTGTAGGCTGTCATTTGGTCTTATTGACTCTGTCCTTTGCTTTACAAAAACTCAGTCAGTTTCAGGAGGTTCCATTTATTGTTTCTCTCAGTGTCTGTGCTATTGGTGTGATATTTAGGAAGTGGTGTTCTGTGCCAATGTATTCAATTGTACTTCCAACATTTTCTCTTCTATGAAATTCAGTGTCGTTGGATTTATGTTGAGTTTTTTATTTATTACGACCTGATTTTGTGCATGGCGATAGACATGGATGTATTTTCATTTTTTTACATGTTGATAGCCAGGTATGTTGGCACCATTTGTTGAAGATGCTTTCTTTTTTCCATTTTCTAATTTTTGCTTCCTTGTCAAAAGTCAGGTGTTCATAGGTGTGTGGATTGTTATCTGGGTCTTCTATTCAGTTCCATTGGTTCTCATGTCTATTTTTATGTCAATACCAGGCTGTTTTCAGTACTGTAGCTCTGTAATAGCATTTGAAGTCAGGGATTGTGATGCCTCCAGAAGTTCCTTTATTTTACAAGTTGTTTTGGCTATCCTGGGTTTTCTGCTTTTTCATATGTAGTTGAGTATTGTTCTTTCAAGGTCTGTGGGGAATTGTGCTGGGATTTTGATGGGCATTGCATTAAATGTGTAAATTGCTTTTGATAAGATTGCCATTTTTACTATGTTAATTCTACCTTCCCAAGAGCATGGGAGATCTTTCCATTTTCTGGTGTCTTTTCAATTTCTTTCTTCAAAGATTTAAAGCTCTTGTCATACAGGTCTTCCACTTGTTCGGTTAGAGTTACTCTAAGATATTTTATGTTGTTTGTAACTATTGTGAAGGGTGATGTTTCTTTGGTTTCTTTCTCAGTCTGTTTATCATCTGTGTACAGGAGGGTTCTACTGATTTTTTTAGTTAATCTTGTATCCTGCTACAATACCAAAATTGTTTATGAGTTCCTTGGTAGAATTTTTGGAGTAGCTTATGTAAACTATCATATCATCAGCAAATAGTGAGAGTTTGATATCTTCTTTTCTGATTTTTATCCCCTTGATCTCCTTTTGTTGTCTTATTGCTCTAGTTAGAACCTCAAGTACTATATTGAATAGGTATGGAGAGAGTGGACAACCTTGTCTTGCTCCTGATTCAGTTAGATCGCTTTGAGTTTCTCTCCATTTAGTTTGATGTTAATTGTTGGCTTGCTGTATATTGCCTTTATTATGTTTAGATATGTTTTGTATCCCTGCTCACTCCAATACCTTTTATCATGAAGAGATGTTGTATTTTATCAAAGGCTTTATCAGCATCTAATGAGATAATCATGTGACTTTTTCAGTTTGTTTATATGGTGGATTACATTGACAGATTTTCATATGTTAAACCATCTCTGCATCTCTGTGATGAAGCCAACTTGATCATGGTGGATGATTTTTCTGAGGTGTTCTTGGATTCTATTTGCAAGTTTTTTATTGAATATTTTTGCATCAGTATTCATGAGTGAGATTTGTCTGTAATTCTCTTTCTTAGTAATCTCTTTCTGTGGTTTGGGTATCAGGGTAATTGTAGCTTCATAAAAAGAGTTTGTTCCTTCTGTTTCTATTCTGTGGAGCAATTTGAGGAGTATTAGTGTTAGTTCTTCTTTGAAAATCTTATATAATTCTGCACTGAAACCATCTAGCCCTAGGCACTTTTGGTTGGCAGACTTTTGATGACTATATATTCCTTTACATTTGGATGGAATGTTTTATAGATATCTGTTAAGTCCATTTAAGTCACAACATATGTTGGCTTCCTTATTTCTCTTTGTTAATTTTCTGTCTGATAGACTGTCCACTGAGAGTGGGATGTTGAAGTCTCCCACTATTAATGTGTATGGAGTAATGTATAATTTAAGCTTTTGTAGTGTTTCTTTTACATAGGAGGGTGCACTTGTATTTGGGGCATAAATGTTCAGTATTGAGATTTCTTTTTTTAATTTTTTTCTTATTTATTTATTTATTTATTAAAGCTTTCTGCCTCCTCCCTGCCACTGCCTCCCATTTCCCTCCCCCTTCCCCAATCAAGTCCCCCTCCCTTGGTCAGCCCAAAGAGCAGACCCGGTTGTCTGCCCTGTGGGAAGTCCAAGGACCACCCACCTTTATCCAGGTCTACTAAGGTGAGCATCCATACTGCCTAGGCTCCCACAAAGCCAGTACATGCAGTAGGATCAAAAACCCATTGCCATTGTTTTTGAGTTCTCAGTAGTCGTCATTGTCCACTATGTTCAGCGAGTCCGGTTTTGTCCCATGTTTTATCAGACACAGTCCAGCTGGCCTTGGTGAGTTCCCAATAGAACATCCCCATTGTCTCAGTGTGTGGGTGCACCCCTCGACGGTCCTGAGTTCCTTGCTCATGCTCTCTCTCCTTCTGCTCCTGATTTGGACCTGGAGATTTCTGTCCGGTGCTCCAATGTGGGTCTCTGTCTCAGTCTCCTTTCCTCACCTGATGAAGGTTAATATTCAGGAGGATGCCTATATGTTCTCCTTCTTATTTAGCTTCTCTAGGATCACAAATTATAGGCTCAATGTCCTTTATTTATGACTAGAAACAAAATATGAGTGAGTACATCCCATGTTCCTTTTTTTGGGTCTGGCTTACCTCAGTCAGGATAGTGTTTTCTATTTCCATCCATTTAAATACAAAATTCAAGAAGTCATTATTTTTTACTGCTGAGTAGTACTCTAATATGTATATATTCCATACTTTCTTCATACATTCTTCCATTGAAGGACATCTAGATTGTTTCCAGGTTCTGGCAATTACAAACAATGCTACTATGAACATAGTTGAGCTTATACGTTTGTTGTATGATTGGGCATCTCTTGGGTATATTCCCAAGAGTGGTATTGCTGGGTCCAGGGGTAGGTTGATCCCGAATTATCTGAGAAACCGAAACAATGATATCCACAGTGGTTGCACAAGTTTGCATTCCCACCAGCAATGGATGAGTGTACCCCTTTCTCCACAACCTCTCCAGCAAAGGCTATCATTGGTGTTTTTTATTTTAGCCATTCTGACAGGTGTAAGATGGTATCTTAAAGTTGTTTTGATTTGCAATTCCCTGATCGCTAAGGAAGTTGAGCATGACCTTAAGTGTCTTTTGGCCATTTGAACTTCTTCTGTTGAGAATTCTCTGTTCAGCTCAGTGCCTCATTTTATAATTGGGTTAATTAGCATTTAAAAGTCTAGTTTCTTGAGTTCTTTATATATTTTGGAGATCAGACCTTTGTCAGTTGCGGGGTTGGTGAAGATCTTCTCCCAGTCAGTGGGTTGCCTTTTTGTCTTAGTGACAGTGTCTTTGCTTCACAGAAGCCTCTCAGTCTCAGGAGGTCCCATTTATTCAATGAGGCCCTTAATGTCTGTGCTGCTGGGGTTATACATAGGAAGTGGTCTCATGTGCCCATGTGTTGTAGAGTACTTCCCACTTTCTTTTCTATCAGATTCAGTGTTTAGGACTGATATTGAGGTATTTAATCCATTTGGACTTGAGTTTTGTGCTTGGTGATAGATATGGATCTATTTTCATTCTTCTACAGATTGACATCCAGTTTTGCCAGCACAATTTGTTGAAGATGCTCTCTTTTTTCCATTGTATACTTTTAGCTCCTTTATTGAAAATCAGGTGTTCATTGGTTTGTGGGTTAAAGTCAGGGTCTTCTATTCAATTCCATTGGTCGACTTCTCTGTTTTTATGCCAATACCAAGCTGTTTTCAATACTGTAGCTCTGTAATAAAGTTTGAAGTCAGGGATGGTAATGCCTCCAGAAGTTCCTTTATTGTATAAGATTGTTGTGGCTATCCTGGGTTTTTTGTTTTTCCATATAAAGTTGATTATTGTCTTCTCAAGATCAGTGAAGAATTTTGATGGGATTTTGATGGGGATTGCATTGAATCTGTAGATTGCTTTTGGTAGAATTGCCATTTTTACTATGTTGATCCTTCCAATCCAAGAGCAAGGGAGATCCTTCCATTTTCTTGTGTCCTCTTCAATTTCTTTCTTTTCTTTCTTTCTTTCTTTCTTTCTTTTCTTTCTTCTTTTTTTTTTTTTGCTTTTTTGAGACAGGGTTTCTCTGTGGCTTTGGAGCCTGTCCTGGAACTAGCTCTGTAGACCAGGCTGGTCTCGAACTCACAGAGATCCACCTGCCTCTGCCTCCCGAGTGCTGGGATTAAAGGCATGCACCACCATCACCTGTCTTCAATTTCTTTCTTCAAAGACTTAAAGTTCTTGTCAAATAGATCTTTCACTTCCTTAGTTAGAGTTAACCCAAGATATTTTATGCTATTTGTTGCTATTGTGAAAGGTGATGCTTCTCTGATTTCCCTCTCTGCTTCCTTATCCTTAGTGTATAAGAAGGCAACTGAATTTTTGGAGTTGATCTTGTATCCTGCCACATTACTAAAGGTGTTTATCAGCTGTAGTTCTTTGGTTGAGTTTTTGGGTTCCTTATGTATACTTTCATATCATCTGCAAATAACAAAAGCTTAACTTCTTCCTTTCCAATACGAATTCCCTTGATCCCCTTAAGTTGTCTTATTGCTATTGCTAGAACTTCAAGCACTATATTGAAGAGGTATGGAGAGAGTGGACATCCTTGTCGTGTTCCTGATTTTAGTGAGATGTCTTTGCGTTTTTCCCCATTAAATTTAATGTTAGCTGTCGGTTTGCTGTAAATAGCGTTTATTATATTTAGGTATAACCCTTGTATCCCTAATCTCTCCAAGACCTTTATCATAAAGGGGTGTTGAATTTTGTCGAATGCTTTTTCAGCATTTAATGAAATGATCATATGGTTTTTTTCTTTCAGTTTATTTATATGGTGGATTACATTGAAAGATTTGCGAATGTTGAACCAGCCCTGCATCTCTGGGATGAAGCCTACTTGATCATAATGGATAATTTTTCTAATGTGTTTTTGGATTCGGTTTGCCAGTATTTTATTGAGAATTTTTGAGTCCATATTCATGAGTGAGATAGGCCTGTAATTCTCTTTCTTGGTTGGGTCTTTGTGTGGTTTTGGTATCAGGGTAACTGTACCTTCATAAAAAGAATTTGGCAATGACTCTTCTGTTTCTATATTGTGAAATACATTAAGGAGTACAGGTATTAGGTCTTCTTGGAAGTTCTGGTAGTATTCTGCATTGAAACCATCTGGTCCTGGGCTTTTTTTGGAAGGGAGATTTTTGATAACAGTTTCTAATTCTTTGCGACTAACAGGTCTATTTAGATCATTCACCTGGTCTTGGTTTAGCTTTGGTATATGGTACTTATAAAAAAATGCATACAAATGGATGGAAATAGAAAACACTATCCTGAGTGAGGTAAGCCAGACCCAAAAAGAGGAACATGGGATGTACTCACTCATATTTGGTTTCTAGCCATAAATAAAGGACATTGAGCCTATAATTCATGTTCCTAGAGAAGCTAAATAAGGTGAATCCAAAGACAAACACATAGGCATCCTCAGGAATATTAACCTTCATCAGGCGATGAAAGGAGACAGAGACAGAGACCCACACGGGAGCACCGGACAGAAATCTCAAGGTCCAAATCAGGAGCAGAAGGAGACGGAGCACGAGCAAGGA
This sequence comes from Microtus oregoni, assembly GCF_018167655.1. Lineage (NCBI taxonomy): Eukaryota > Metazoa > Chordata > Mammalia > Rodentia > Cricetidae > Microtus > Microtus oregoni. Next base: position 37,306,896 of record NW_024543070.1, on the reverse strand, counting down.
ACTCAGGACCACGAGGGGTGCACCCACACACTAAGACAATGGGGATGTTCTATTGGGATCTCACCAAGGCCAGCTGGCCTAGGTCTGAAAAAGCATGGGATAAATCCGGACTAGCTGAACATAGCGGACAATGAGGAATACTGAGAATTCAAGAACAATTGCAGTGGGTTTTTGATCCTACTGCACGTACTGGCTTTGTGGGAGCCTAGGCAGTTTGAATGCTCACCTTACGAGACCTGGATAGAGGTGGGCAGTCCTTGGGCTTCCCACAGGTCAGGGAACCCTGATTGCTCTTCGAGCAGATGAGGGGGGGGGACTTGATCGGGGGAGGGAGAGGGAAATGGGAAGCGGTTGTGGGGACGAGGCAGAAATCCTTAATAAATAAATAAATTAAAAAAAAATGTCCATTTCCAGTTTTGTGGCATACAGGCTTTTGTAGTAAGATCTAATTATTCTCTGTTTTTCCTCTGTGTCTGTGGTTATGTCCCCTTTTCATTTCTGATCTTATTTATTTGCATGTTCTCTCCCTGTCATTTAATTAGTTTGGAAAGGGGTTTGTCGAACTTGTTGATTTTCTTCAAGAACCAACTTTTTGTTTCATTGATTATTTGGACTGTTTTCTGTGTTTCTATTTGTTGATTTCTGCCCTTAGTTTGATTATTTTCAGTCTTCTACTCCTCCTGGGCATGTCTGCTTCTTTTTTTCTGGAGCTTTCAGGTGTGCTGTTAAGTCCCCAATGTATGCATTCTCTGTTTTCTTTAATTGGGCACTTAGTGCTATGAACTTTCCTCTTCGCACTGCTTTCATCGTGTCCCATAGGTTTGAGTATGTTGTCTCTTTATTTTCATTAAATTCAAGGAAGACTTTAATTTCTTCCTTGACCCAGGTGTGGTTCAGTAGTTGACTGTTCAGTTTCCATGAGATTGTCGGCTTTCTGGGGGTAGCATTGTTGTTGGCTTCTAACTTTATTCCGTGGTGATCTGATAAGACACAGGTGGACACTGATATTTTTTTGTATCTGTGGAGGTTTCCTTTGTTTCCGAGTATGTGGTCAATTTTTGAGAAGGTTCCATGAGCTGCAGAGAAGAAGGTATATTCTTTCCTATTTGGGTGGAGTGTTCTATAGCTGTCTGTTAAGTCCATTTGCTTCATTACCTCCAGTAGTTCTCTTCTCTGTTAGGTTTCTGTCTGATTGACCTGTCCATTGGTGAGAGAGGTGTGCTGACGTCTCCTACTACTAGTACGTGTGGTTTGATGTCTGCCTTGAGTTCTAGTAATATTTCTTTTACATACGTGGGTGCTTTTATAATAGGGGCATAGATATTCAGGATTGAGACATCATCCTGATGAATTGTTCCTGTTATGAGTATAAAGTGTCCATCTCTATCTCTTCTGATTGATTTTCGTTTGAAGTCAGTTTTGTTAGAAATTAGTATGGCCACACCTGCTTTTTTCTTAGGATCATTTGCTTGAAAGACCATTTCCCAACCCTTTACTGTGAGTAGATGCCTGTCTTTGTGGTTGAGATGTGTTTCTTGCAAACAGCAGAATGCTAGATCCTGGTTTTGTATCCAATCTCTTAGCCTGTGCCTTTTTATAGGTGAATTGAGACCATTAATATTAAGTGATATTAATGACCAGTGGTTGTTTACTCTGGTTATTCTTATTGTTTTTGGTAGTAGAGTTTGTGTGTCTTCCGTCTTTGAGTTGTGCTGGTGAAGGTGAGTTATTGTAGGCAGTGTTGGCAATGTTGGATTCCTTGGATTGTGATTTTCCTTATATTAATTTCTGTAGGGCTGGATTTATTGCTACGTATTGTTTAAATTTGTTCTTATCCTGGAATGTCTCGTTTTCTCCATTGATAGTGAACGATAGCTTGGCTGGATATAGTTGATTGGGTTTGCATCCATGGTCTCTTAGTTTCTTCAGTACTTCTATCCAGGACCTTCTGGCTTTCATTGTTTCCATAGTGAAGTCAGGTGTAAGTCTGATCAGTTTACCTTTATAAGTTACTTGTCCTTTTTCCTTTGCAGCTCTTAATATTTTTTCTTTAACCTACATATTTTGTGTTTTGATTATTATATGGCGAGGGGATGTTTTTTTTTTTTTTGATCCAGTCTGTTTGGTGTTCTGTATGCTTCTTGAATATTCAAAGGAATATCTTTCTTTATGTTGGGAAAATTTTCTTCCATAATTTTGTTAAAAATATTTTCTGGGCTGTTGAGCTGGGACTCTTCTCCTTCTTCTATTCCTATTATTCTTAGGTTTGGTCTTTTTATTGTGTCCCATATTTCCTGAGTGTTTTGTGATGAGAATTTGTTGGCTTTGCTGTTTTCTTTGATCAGTGCGTTTATTTTCTCTGTGGTGTCCTCAGAATCTGAGATTCTTTCTTCTGTCTCTTGTATTTAATTGATTATGCGTGTTTCTGTAGACTCTGCTCATTGACCTAGATTTTCCTTATCCAGCTGGTCCTCAATTTGTGTTTTCTTCCTTGCTTCCATTTCAGTTTTCAATTCTTGAACTGTTTCCATTACCTGTTTGATCATTTTTTTCTTGTTTTCCCAGGGTATCATCTACGTATTTACTCACTTCTTCAAACTTTTTGTTATACTTCTCATCCATTTCTATAAGGATGTTTTTTACATGTTGTTTTAGGGACTTTATTGCTTTCATAAAGTCAATTTTTTTCCACTTCTTCTGTGTTAGGGTGTTCAAGTCCTTCTGTTGTAAGATCATTGGGTTCTGGTGTTTTCATGTTGTTTTTCAGATTGTTGGGTGAATTCTTGCCTTGGTTCCTGCCCATCTCCTCCTATCGATGCTATCTAATGGGTCTTTTAAAACCGGATCAGGTTTTCCTGCTGGCCAGGGGCTTCGCTTACAAAATGCCCTCGCTCTGTTTCTTGGCTCCTGCCACAGCCAAGATTCCTCTCACCACTCAGAAGGGTCTTCAGGACCAGGACCAGGCTCCCCGTTCACCAGGGACCTCGCCAACAAAAGGCCTACCTCTCTGCAGGCCAGCCACCAAAACAGAGAAACTCCCGCTGCCCTCTGCCCTGAGTTCCCGACCCCGTGCCCAAGCATGCTAAACTGGGTGATCTTTCAGCCCCGCGGAAGGGAGGGAGAGTGAAGTAGACCCCTGGGCACAAGCTGGGATGGGCCATGGAGAGAGAGGTTTCAGCAGAGGAGGAACAGCCCCAGCAGAGGGTACCAGCCCTCGCAGACTAACTGGGAGGCCAAGGGGATTTGGGAATGCCCCCGATCTGTTTCCTGTGTCCCGCCATGGGCTAAGAACACTCTCCCCACTCAGGAGGGTCTTCAGGGACAGGACCAGGCTCCCCGTTCACCAGTGGACCTTGCCACTAAAAGCCTACCACACTCCAGGCCAGGCCCCCAAAAACCTACTTGATTTAATTGTAGTGGGGCAATCTGCTCTCAGTGTGGTGTGCTGTCCTCCGCCACTTGTGTCTGCAGAATTGAGATTTCTTGTTGATGATTTTTTCCTGTGACTACAATGAAATGTCCTTCTTTGTCTCTTTTGATTGATTTTAGTTTTAAGTCTATTTTGTTAGATATTAGGATAGCTACACCAGCTTGTTTCTTAGGTCCATTTGATTGAAAATTTTTTTCCCAACCCTTTAGGTGATGTCTGCCTTTGAGCTTGAGTTGTGTTTCTTGTATGCAGCAGAAGGATGGATTTTGATTTTTTTATCCAGTCTATTAGCCTATGTCTTTTTATAGGTGAGGTGTGTCCATTTATATTAAGTGGTATTAATACCAGTGATTGCTAGTTCTTGTTATTTTAACTTTTTTGTTGGTGATGTTATTTTGTGTGTTTTTCCCTCCTCTGGGATTTGCTGCTAAGAGATCATCTATTGTCTGTGTTTTTGTGGGTTGTAGCCAACTTCCTTGGGCTGGAGTTTTCCTTCCAGTACTTTGTGACTAGATATTGGTTAAAAATTTTTCTGTCATGGAATATCTTGTTTTTTCCTTCTATGGTGACTGAAAATTTAACTGGGTATAATAATCTGAGCTGGTATCTGTGGTCTCTTAATATCTGCGTACCACTTGACCAGGACCTTCTTGCATTCATTGTTTCCATTGAGAAGTCAGGTGTAATTCTAATAGGTTTGTCTTTATATGTTACTTGGTCTTTTCTCTTTGCAGCTCTTAATATTCATTCTTTATTCTGTATGTTTAGTGTTTTGATTATTATGTGGCTAGGGGAGGTTTTGTTTGTTTGTTTGTTGATCCAGTCTATTTGGTGTTCTGTAAGCTTCTTGTATCTTCATAGGCATATCATTCTTTAGGCTGGGAAAGTTTTCCTCTATGATTTTGTTGAATATATTTTTTTTTGTGCTTTTGAATTGGACTTCTCCTTCTTCTATCCCTATTATTCTGAGATTTGGTCTTTTTAGAGTGTCACATATTTCCTGGATATTTTGTTTTAAGCTTTTGTTAGATTTAATGTTTTCTTTGACCAATGAGTCTGTTTCCTCTATTGAATCTTCAGTGTTTGTGGTTCCTGATTGTTTTCTCATATTTTCACTTTCCAGAATTCCCTCGGCTTGTGTATTCTATATTGGCTCTATTTTGGTTTTCAAGTCTTGTTTCTTTCATTTGTTTGATTACTTTTTCATGGTTTTCTTTAAGAGATTTGTTGATTTCTTCCAATTTTTTTTTGTCTTTTTTTCCATTTCTTTTAGGGAATTTTTCATTTCCTCTTTAAGGGCCTCAAACATACTTCTAAAGTTATTTTTTAGGTCATTTTCTTCTGCTTCATCTGTATGTGGGTGTTCAAGTCTTGCTGTTGTAGAACCACTAGTTTTTGTTGGTGTCATGTTACTCTTTGTGGTATTGAGTGTGTTCTTACCTTGCCTACCCACCTTTTCATTTGATTGGTGTAGTTGGGGCTGTGCCACTGGTGATCAACCCTCCAGGTTCCAGTGGATCCAAGGCTCAGATGTTTGCTACTTGTTTTCCAGTTAGGGTCATGGTTCCTGTCACCCTGGAGGTCACTCAGTGTTCCTGGAGGTCACTTGATGCTCCCAGGTGTCATTCTGCAATCCCAGAGGTTGTTCGGGCTTACCCCCATCAGAGCTCACCTGCTTGGGGCTGCTCCCACTGAGGTTGCTGCCTTGGGCCTACTTTGGCAGAAGTCACTAGGCCTGCTCTAGCAAAGGTCACTGGCTCGGGTTTGATCCCTTGGAGGTCTCTGACTCATACCCTGTCCTGCAGAGGTCTCTGACTTGGGCCTGTTCCCCTGGTGGTCACTCCCTTGTACCTGCTCCTGTAGAGGTTGCTGCCTCAGGCCTGTGCTAGCATAGGTTAATGGCTCAGACCTTCTCCTGCAGAGGTCCCTGGCTTGGGCTCAGTCTTCACAGGTCTCTGGTTCATGCCTGTTCCCTCTGTGGTCACTCCCTTGTACCTGCTCTGTGGAGGTCACTTGTCCAAGCCTGTTCTCATAGATGTTCCTGACTTGGGTCTGTCTTTTCCTAGATTTCTTTAAGGGAATTTTTCATTTCTTCTTCCAGGACCTGTATCATCTTCATAAAGTTATTTTTAAGATCCTTTTTTTGTACTTTGGCTGTGTCGGAATGTTTAGGTCTTCCTGTTGTAGAATAGCTGGGCTCTGGTGATGCAATATCTGGGTGTTGTTATCTTTACATTGGTGTTTTGGTGTTTGGGTTTGGGATGATTAGTTTTAGCCCATGATTACTGAGTTCGTCTTTGTTAGATAAGTGGTTTGTTCCTTGCTTTTGATCTCCTCTTTAGTTTTCTTTGTGGCCTGGATTTCTGGTGAATGGCATGATCTCTGGTCTAATTGGTAGTCTGTCCAAGTTGGGAGATTGCATTTGGTGGTTAGCTTAACCTTTGATGCTTCAAGGGGTCTCTGTTCTTCTAATTGGTGTGGACTACACCTGAGCAGCTGGAGTCTCATCAAAGTGGTGTGGCTTGCCCCTGCTCTGACTGGTGTGGCTCGTGCCTGAGTAGCAGAAGTTCCTAGGGTTGGAGACAGGGTTCAGCAGCAACGCAGTGATGAGATGAGATGGCCTGTACTATGGAAAGAGTCTTGCGACATAAAACCTAGGGGTGAATGGAGCAGTTTTGCCATCAGGTGGGTACTCACTGGTTCTGTGGGTATGGTCTGCCCCTGGGTGGAGGAAATCCACTGGGGTTAGGGGCTGGGCTCAGCAATGGGGCCAGCAATGAGCTGGGATGGTGCAGACCTGGGGAAGGGTCCTGGGGAACAGAATTCAGTGAGGGTGGCATTGCTAACAGGCAGGCCACTCACTGTTCCTGACCGTTGTGGCCCACAGCTGAGTGGTGGAAGTCTACTGGGGTTGGGTCCTGGTCAGCATTAGGGGTGGGGCATAGGGAATGGGGTGGCTGGGTGGTGTTGGGTGGGAGGGGTAAGGGGCTAGGACCGCATGAGCAGGGGAAAGGGCCCCAGTAACCAGAATCCAGGGAGAGGTGTAATTGCACTGGCAGGCAGGTCCCTTACCAGTTCTAACTGGTATGTACTGACCCTGATTAGTGGAAGTCTGCAAGGATAATGGGTAGGACCCAGCAGTGGGGCTAGTGATGTTATTTATTTTTCAATGAGAAGTTATTACACAGAATGAATGAATGAACTCAGCAGTGTCCTGGCTCTGAGAGCTGACTAACGACTGTCACATGTAGCTTGTTTTCATTAATTGTTGGGAAAACACATTGAGAGGGTTGGTATCTGACTGTCTAGACACCTCAGCACTTTGCCTCAGCTGAGAACATTAGACTCAACTGCAGACCAACATGAGAATGCAGTTCAAATGTTTCAATATACGTTCAGTCATTTGTCACAATTACATAGTAAAGGATTTGAGCTGGCCCCTAGAGTTTGGGTTTGAGTATGGGAACAACACCACCGAATTTATTCACTTCTATTAAGGAAGCTAAACACAAAGATTTTTTTTATTGTTTCAGGATTTATTCCCGTGGAATAAGTCAGCCAATCATCATATGCTTTTTTTGAAACAGAGAACAAATCCAACTCTATTCAAACATTTTCTGTGGGAAACTGTCTGATCCATGTAGCTAATATAAAATGGTAAGCTTAATAATCATGCAAAGTTCTAGAGTTAGATTTAAGGTTAAATACAAAAACTGAATTAAAAATTGTTTATTACAAAAACTCACCTTCTGGACTAAGCAACTAATCAAGTGTTTAAAATTATTTCATAACGTTAAGACATAAATCAGTCCAAAGTTTTAGTTTGTGTTACCTTGTCAGAATAACACAGTTGTTAATATGCTGGGAGTGGGCAGAAATGATTTAGAGCTAGCAATGTGCTTGTGTAGGATTCAGACTTGCTCGGGATTATTATTCAGCTCCCTCAGCAGGTGAGAAGCACAAGGTTGTCCCCTGTTCCGTGATGCAGAAACCCTACTCTCTGTGGCTTTGCTTTCCTCTGTTTCAGTAACTTAAGATCATCCATAGCCAAGAATGTTAAATGTGAAATTTCAGGGGTGACTCATATGTTTTAAACTGTGTTCCATTTTGAGTGGGGTGATGAAATCACTTTGGAGTATGAGGCCAGGCTGACCTTGTGCTCAGAGAGAGCCACCTGCTTCTTGCTCCTGACTGCTGGGATCAAAGGTGTGCACCGCTACACCTGGCTCTCCTTCTGTTCCTGATTCCACCCTTTGCTGTCTCCGTAGCATAAGTCTTTTTATTACTCCTTTCAGTTTTTACTATACTATACTTCGACTACACTTATTATATATATCATTAACTAAAATTATATCATTTTCCAATCCCCCTTACTCTTTGTAAACCCTGCCATATACCTTTTTGCTCTCATTCAAATTCATGGCCTCTATTTTATTAATTGTTGTTTCATGCATATATATTCATATATATATATATATATATATATATATATATATATATATATATATTCCTACCTAGAACCTGTTCAGCCTGTATAATGATGCTTGTACGCATGTTTCTAGGGCTGACCATTTGGTATTGGGAACCAGTTTGGGTAGCACCATTCTTTAATCCAGATCCTCTGAGGTTTTTTCCTAATATGCCTTTTCACCTGAGAAGTGTTTGCCTGAACCCAACATAAATCTAACAGTTTCTGATAACAAATCCCAAATTTTAAAATAATATTGACATGTATGCTAATATTTAATGATATTATATGTCAAAACTAATAGCAGATATAATTTATTAGAAGTAATAAAATTTGAGGTGCTTATCTACTTTTACATAAAGAAATAAATCTTGGCTAATACCTGACACTGCAGGGTCAGTGCATCTTCAGGGTCTCCAGAGGGGGTCAGTGTTTTTATTCTGTGGTCCTTAATGCTGAGAGCTCAGTGCCACATAAATTAGTGGTATAAGATGACAGACATATGTTGAAAGACATTTCAGAAATCGTGAAAAATTCTGTCCTAATCCTAAATCAAAATGCATTTATTTAATAAATTTTTTTTAAGACAAGGATTTTTTGTGCAACAGTCCTAGTTGTTCTGGAACTACCTCTAGTAGACCAGGCTAGCCTTGAACTCTTGGAGATCTGCCTGCCTCTGGAGTGCTGGGATTAAAGATGTTCACTACCACTGCCCAGCTCATTTAATGATTTTTTTTAAAATGAAACTCAAATTAATAATTCAAATACAAACTTTCAGAATTAAACATTTTAACACAATACAATTTAAAGGCAAATTATTTTGATATTTATTTGCTGAGGAAAATATTGACAGTTATTTTCCAATAATTATGCCATTGAATTACTCCAAGAGCATAAAACATTGTACACGCAGCAAAACCACCAATCATGACACATAATAGTTCTACATGTGAGCCAAGGGTTTTTGACAATATATCCTGGTGTTGTGTGGTGTGACAGAATGCACAGGACAAAGAGCTCATGCATTGCCCAATGCAATACAGGCTACCTCAGAAAATACCTCAGATTCATTTCCTGTCCGGTTTTGATTTTTTTTTGTTATTGGACATTCAGAAACAAATTATAGCTACAAAATTTTTTCATGACCCCCCCCATTGGGTCTGCAGCTCACAATGTTCTTTCCTTCCTTCCTCTCTCCCTCCTCTCCCTCCTTCTCCCCCATCCCTTCCCTCCCCTCCCTCCTCTCTCCCTTTCCTCCCCCTCCCTCTTCTCCCCCTCCTCCTCCTCCCTCCCCTCCTTCTTCTCCCTCTCCTCCCTCCCTTCCTTCCTTCCTTCCTTCCTTCCTTCCTTCCTTCGAGACAGGGTATCTTTGACTGTCCTGGAACTCACTCTATAGACCAGGCTGGCCTTGAAGTCACAATGATTACAGCTCACAGTTTAAGAAGACATCCTTAAACTTTCTCATTCATTTATCCTCAAGAGCTCTTTACAGTGCAAAGCTGCAGAATATTGCCATGAGCTTTCTTGCAAGTTGTATGTATAGAGACTATTTAGCTGGGGGGCTGCACCCCAGCTCCTGGCATAAGCTTCCTCCCCTGTGAGTTGCCTCAGTCCAAACTCTACCTCCAAGAAAGCCCACCAAATGCCAAATGGTGACCCTTCCCCAGGGAAGGTCAAAACTACTCCCACAGGCTATTTAAACTGCTCCCCCAATGAACATGTGGTCCCTTGGGTTACCCATGGTCTCCCATGTTTTCCTTGGGCCACCCAGGAATATTGTCATCCACCACCATTTTGAAAGACCCCAGCTTAGCTGCTGTAATGCCATTTTGCAAGGCTTTCACACAAACAAGTATAAGTTCAAGATAAAGTCAGTACTCCTAGGCTGCCAAACAGGATATCTATGGTCAGACATCAGGCCTAGGAGGGGAATGAAAAGTTCTGGGAAAAACTACATGTGCCCTAGATAGAGCCAAGTCAGCTATTATCATATCTGCATGTCCCCGAGGAGCTTGTCCCCAAGTGAACCCATCGCCTCATCCGAACTGACCAATGGAATCCCTGTAACCATGCATGCTTCTGCTGCCCATTTCCATATAAAAGACCCCCTGCCCAGCCTGAGGGCGCACAAGTCTTCCAAAGAGACTCTGACACCCACAGGTACCTGTGCATCGCTCAATAAATAACCTCTTGCCGTTGCAGCCAGTGGTCTCAACTGTTCCTTGGGTTCAGGGGTCTCCTCCTGAGGGAAGGACCACTCTGAGGGTCTTTCAATCTATTAAACCTGGGTATCTTTTAATTTGGTCTGATTTGGTCTGATTGGGGTTATTTGCATAGGCGGAGAGGTTCGTTTAAGAAAATACTTAACATTTGGAGGTCCTACTTGGTGGGCTGTTGTTCCCACAGGCCCAGGGCCACATGTTGGAAAATGCCCTTCTCATGCATTCTCTCTGTCAGGCTAAGATCGGCTTTGTCTGGGTGAGCTCCCCTTTTTGAGAACATGCCGCTAGGTCGGGGGCCCATCTGCGTTTATGTTTGTTGATTTTCAGGCTGTCCTGTTGGAGACATGGGCCGCGCCAGGTGTCTGATTAGGTGGTATTGAGTGGGTAGAGATGTCTCCCACTCATTTCTCACAACCCCCCGCCCCCAGTTTTTGACTCAAGAGCCCTGTTCCAATGGACACTTTGTGACAGGCTTGAGTCCCAAGATTTGGCATAGACTTCTAAATGGGCTCTTGAGATTCAAAGCCAGATCTCCAAACATCCTTGGGCTGCCTTCTATAAAAATCCTTTTAAATTGGGGCTATCTAACACCTAACAAAAGCCCATGATTTCTGGATGTGTGCTCCCACTCCCACTCTCATTCCCCACCCCTCTCCCCACTTCTCCATCTGCTTATCTCTCACTGTTCTCTACAATGGATCCGTATCTGCCCCCCCATCCTTTCACTCTAGAACTGTGTAGGTTTCCTTCTTTGTTTTGGTTCCTTCTTGCAGCATCTGCTAATCTGGTCCTTAATGGGACCACCTCTGCATTTCCCTGGCTTCTGCTGTTGCCTTCACTGGGATTTTTAAGTTGGTCAGCTGACACAGGTTCCTAAAAGAGTTTTATTTGTCTGTCTGTTAAAATCATGTTGCCACAGTACACTTGACTTATATCTGTGAGTATGTGTGATTGTTACCACAGTATACTTGTTGTATGTCTGTGTGAGTACGTGTGTTTGTTTACACAGTATGTTTGTTTCATGTATGTGGAAGTATGTGTGATTGTTTCCACACTACACTTGTGTTATGTCTGTGTGAGTATTTGGGTGTGTTTCTACAGCATGCTTGTCTTATTTCTCTGTGTGTATGTGTGCATGTGTTAAGATCTGTAAAACTTATAACTATAGATTACAACAGTTCTGGAAACATACAAATATGTAGGTAACCTCTATTTTGACCCCACCACCATTTTGGGTAAGTGTACCCACATGTGCTAGTATTCTTTGACTTATTGAAATATTCTTTTTAATCATTTTTTTATTATTTAATTAAAAATTTCTACCTCCTCCCCTCCTCCCATTTCCCTCCCCCTCCCCCCTCCTCCTTCCTCTCCAGTCCAAAGAGCAGTCAGGGTTCCCTGCCCTGTGGGAAGTCCAAGGTCCTCCCCGCTCCATCCAGGTCTAGGAAGGCGAGCATCCAAACAGCCTAGGCTCCCACAAAGCCAGTACATGCAGTAGGATCAAAACCCAGTGCCATTGTCCTTGGCTTCTCAGTCAGCCCTTCTTGTCAGCCACATTCAGGGAGTCTGGTTTGATCACATGCTCCATCATCCAGCTGGCCTTGGTGAGTTCCCATTAGATCAGCCCCACCGTCTCAGTGGGCAGGCACACCCCTCGCAGTCCTAACTTCCTTGCTCATGTTCTCCCTCCTTCTGCTCCTCATTTGGACCTTGGGAGCTCAGTCCAGTGTTCCAACGTGGGTCTCTGTTTCTAGCTTCATCCATCACCAGATGAAGTTTCTATGGTGATATGCAAGATGTTCATTAGTATTAACTAGCATTGTTAAGATATAACTAATTGGGTAAAATACATGTCTATAACAGGTAATGGTACCCAATTCTCAAGTGCCTTTACAGATCTGAGAGTATGACATTTAACAAAAGAGATTCTGACAGAGACATGCCAGATCTTGCAGCATTCTATTGCTCCTCCAAAAAGATGCATGGTTACAAAAGACCTTCCATCTTGAGCCTTGCCTTTGGGTATGGCAAAGGCATCCGCACAGCAAAAAGCCGCCTTCTACTCTTCAGCTTCCTGGATGCTACACCTGGAAAATCGATCTTCTCATCCTGCCAAGACAGGTAGACTAAATCTTCCCCCCACAGGAAAGTCTTTGGGCCTCTTGTACTCAGCAGCTAATGGCAAGCATTGCTTCTAGGCTGGTGTCCTCTAAGGACTAAGGAGAGATTTGGGCTTGCCTATGTAGCTAAAAAAGCTGTCTCATTTCTGCTCAGTTATCCCCCTTAGATCTGTCTGATGGCATTTGATGACTTAAGGTACTGGTAGCTCTTCATTTGTTAAGTTTCTGCTAAAAATGCAGCAGGTGTGCCTCTTTAACAGGCTGCATGGTCCAGGACTAACAGGTTTCAAGTGTATCTTTAAAATCCAGAGTTCTCAATTCCCTTTAATTACCTTCTAAAATGTTCATGTTCCAGTTGTCTTACAGAGACCTGCAAGTTCCCGAAAAAGTTCTGTTGCTCTATCAAAAAATCTGGTCTGGTAAAAACTAACAGTCTCTAGAGCCTATTTTAACCCCACCCATTTTCAAGCATATTTTACAGGTCACTCCTGCTGTCTGGGCCAAGTCCAACTTACAAAGAGCCTTTCAGACAACGCCAACACCTGCGCCAGCTCCTGGGACTTCACCATTGGTACCAACTCTCCTGGCTCAAGGACACCTACCAAGTACAATCTGGTGTTATCTACTCTTGTGTCCCACTTACACACCTGGGCCTCACCTGTACAACCAGGGCATTTCTCCTTCCCATTCTTTCTGGCAGTTAGTGGTTCTTCCCATGACTAGCCCCATTCATAGGGCCAATAATAATATATTTTTTATCCTAGCCGCCTGCCTTCTCAAGTCCCTCAAGGAACAGCTGCCTGAGGTCCCCAGGATAATAGTAAACCGAATGCTGCTCTAGCCACACCTCTCGCTGAGTGTGAGCCCACCAACTCCCTCTTCTATGTCGACCCACGCCTGTAGTAAGTAGCTAGACTTGAACCGGTGTCCCTTTATCCAAGGAAAGTCTGGAATGTTTGGTGGGAAGTGTCACCTCAGCTCCCTGGCACCCTTTTATACAAAGGTTGGAATATTTAGCTGAGGGCTTCACCCCAGCTCCTGGCATAAGCCCCCCTCCCCTGGGCGTTGCCTCAGTACAAACTCCACCTCCAAGAAAGCCCATCAAACAGTAACCCCTCCCCAGGGAAGGTCAAGACCACTCCCACAGGCTATTTAAACTGGCCTCTAGAGAATGAACACTTAGTCTTTGGGTTACCCGTGGTCTCCCATGTTTTCCTGGGGCCACTAAGGAGTATTGTCATCCATTGACATCTTAATAGATGATAGCCTGAGTATCTTTTAATTTGGTCTGATCAGTCGGATTGGGATTATTTGTGTCAGCAGAGAGGTTTGTTTAAGAAAATACTAAATAGAGACCATATTAGGAACTGAAACAGATAATTTTAAAGTTTAACTAGCATTAATAACAATAATAACCGAGTATACAGTAGCTACATTTTAATTTGAAAAACTTTTGAGATGAAGTCTTGTTATGTAAATAATCCTGACTGCCTTCACAGTGCTTGTGTAGACTAGGCTGGTCTCGAATCTACAGTAGCTCCTCCTGCTCCTGCCTCTGTAGTACTGGGATTACAGGCGTGACCCACCATGCCTGACTTAGGTTATATTTTTAAATAAAAAGACTTTTCCAGTTAAAGCCAACTAGTGAAGAGTCAGTCACTGGTTTACTTGTGTACATGTCTATCCACACATGGCTTTATAGAGACACATGGCTTTTGTCCCCACTTGTGCCTGTCGTCTGTCTGACAGGGTCATTTGGGGAAGTATGGTAAGAAGTCCTGCCTCATATTTGGATACATCTGGGAAGGGGGTGCTCTTAGTATCTGCACAGATAATTGTGATCACTGCCCTCTGAGCCAAACTGAACAACAGTTTCTTAAATGTCATTTGAATTGCATGATGTTTTGATGAATTTTTCAGACCTGGGCCCTTTAAGATCATCTTTTGCATTTTGAACTCCTCTTCCTCAAAAGCACGGTGTCAACTGCACGATCTGTCATCTGGAAAGTGCTCGCACTTGCCAAAGCACTGGGACATTTGTTTTACAATATCAGAACACCATATTCATTAAACACTGACATTAATCACATCAAGAAAGCATTTAATATTGAGAGTGTTGTCAACTCATGGAGGGCAGACAAATTATAATTTTTCAAAATTATGATTTTTGCTTGAAAGCTCAAATATTATTAATGGGAACAATGCTGTCAAGTTTTCATGGAGTGAAAGGCTCATTTTGTTTATTTCCAAGATAATGTTTTTCAAGCATTGAATTTGAATAATCGTGGTCTGCCACCTGTTCTTTAAAGTCTAAATGGTATTCCTTGAAGAAGGGGATTTGAATTAAGCCACTGAGGCACAGGTGTTTCTTATATACCTCCTAATTTGCCATATGGGTTGTTAAATGATGTGGACTCATGGGTTAGGAATGAATAAAATTAACACCTTTTGTCGCTCATTAGGGGCATTATAAGTGGAGCTGGCATTGACTTTATGGTGTATGGTGGTGAAGGAGATAGTTTTATGCCTCTGTTTTTATTTATTTATTTATTTACTTTGCTTTTTCAAGACAGGGTTTCTCTGTGTAACAGCCCTAGCTGTCCTGGAACTAGCTCTTGTAGACCAGGCTGTGTCACAGAGATCCACTTGCCTCTGCCTCCTGAGTGCTGGGATTAAAGACATGAGCCACCACCGCCTAGTTTGGTGCCTCTGTTTTAATGTGTGCCAAGGTGCCAGCAGTTTGACCAACCGTTGTTTTTATACAGGTGAAACTCAAGTAACGGACAGCCAGGGAAGTTACATCTCACTGTCGTTATGAAAGAGGTTTCACTTTCTGGCTTCCACAGAAAGGTCTCAAGGGCTCAGAGGGGTGTACAGACTATTTGCCCAGGGACCAGAATGATGACTCAGCTAAGAGCACTTGTTGCTTTTGCAGAGAGCCAAGTTTGGTTCCCAAAGTCACATGACTGTTTACAGCCACCCATCACTCATCTCAGGGGATCCAGCCCTAGGTCTTCTGCAGGCACTGGGCACATGTGGTGCATATACATACATGCAGCAAAACACTAATACTCAGAAAATACAATTTTAAAAAAGTGATACTTTTATAACTTAAAATTTAGTGTTTAGGAAGTCCATTTATCTAGGCATGGACAAGTCACATGTGTCCCCACACCCTGAGTTTCCCTTGCTGGAGAATGGGAGACTTGGATCTTTTGGCTTCTGAGAATTGCCCCAAAGCCTGTGTCTAAGGAGCCCTATAAAGCAGACTGGGATGATGACATGAAGGAATTATTAAATGGCTGCTACCGTTTCATTTCTCCTCTTTCACCCACTGACTCTTAATTATATTTTGGTACTGAATTTAGCCTCTGTACCTCCTTGGAGGCATTTCCTGACCTTCCTTAGTCAACTTTCCTCCCTATGCTTCACACTCATGGAGTTTAAAAGCCATGCATTGCAGTTACCTGCTTGCATTTCTTCATTAAATTATGATATAATGATATAAAGATGATGCTATTTTTCCTTTATACCCCCAAATCTAGTATAGGGCCTGGCACATTGCTATTCTTTAATGTCTAATGAATAAATAAAGAAGGTAAGTTTACATGAGTAGGACTTTCCTGAGGAATATATTTGAAAGAGGCTAACAGGGAATATAGTCAAAAAGTTTGAAGATTTTAGGATTATTTTCCGAGAAATCATAACTGATTTAGTCATGCCAGGACAGAACCTTGGAGAACGGGGAAAGAAGAACCAGTGGAAACACTCAGACCTACCAGTGAAAGGTGTACTCTGTGTGTGTGTGTGTGTGTGTGTGTGTGTGTGTGTGTGTGTGTGAAACGGCATGGAAAACAAAGAGAGTTTTGGATCCCTAGGCTACAGCTGGGGTATATTATTAAAGGACATAAAGGATAAAGAAATGATATGTAATTTTGCAATCATGAAAACTTTAAGTGGTATTTGGAAGATCTTTTACAGTTGAATATGAAGGGAAATATCAGGAAGTGAGGAACAGATGGGTAGAGCAGAAGTGGGGCTGAGGACAAAGACAGGTTATGTGGTTCAGAGTTCCTCAGTGAGCTGTGCACATGAGAGGCACCTGCAGAGCAGGGGCAACCAGGACTTCCTGGGCATCTTCTCCAAGGCTTCAGGTTCCAGGGGGTCTAGGATTGTGTACTTATTTAAAGCTTTATGTACGTCAAATCTTCTGCAAAAACTCTAGCATACACCCATCCTTTCATTAATTCAGCTGGTCTAGTCATGAAGAATATAACGTGAAAGCCACTGTTCTAGACTCCGCTGAGTGGCTTCCAGATGTGGATGTCAAGGCCACAATCCTGAATGCGACTTTGGAAACAAGTCTAAAAGATGCTGTAAAGGAGGGAACCTTCATCTTCGAGACAGGGTTTCTCTGTAGCTTTGGTGTCTGTCCTGGAACTAGCTCTTGTAGACCAGGCTGGCCTCGAACTCCCAGATATCCGCCTGCCTCTGACTCCTGAGTGGAGGGATTAAAGGCGTGCACCACCACCACCCTGAGGAGAGGGACATCACCACATACCAGCTCTGCTAACACCTCCATCATGAACTTCTTCCCTTCAGTGCCATCCGTAGCAGATGTCGGCCATGTAAGTCACCGTGTCTGATACCTTCAAGTTCAGCCTAAGCTGACTAAAAATAAAACAGTTTGCTTCCAGGATTCCAGAATCTTCCTAAATGAGAGGAACTTAGTAAGCCAGTGAGAGAATGGGGCCAGGACTCTTACCAGACAAGTACAAATGAGGGAGCTGGATCTGGACCGCATGATGGCTGGGATTATAGAGGGAAGGTCAGTCTCCGAGAGAACTACATCTTAGCTTTTTCTATATTTCTTCCTTTGCTCTTCCTAATGCCTCCATGAGACAAGGAGATAGGGGAAATTGGTTTGATAGGGGTCAGGTCTGTGTAATCCAGAAGCAGATGTCTTGGGACAAGAGAGTATATATTTCCTAACAATGCAGCCTTACTGTCTCCATCTCTATGCCGTCCACATTAGTTTTTCTGTATCTAAGTCATGTGCTTCATATATAAGTGATATATACATACACACATATTGTTTTGGTTAGCAGCAACCTACCTATGTGATAGTGGCCCCATAGATTATAACAGAGCTGAAAAAGGTTGCTAGCAACTTCAAATCATAGCATTGTGACGCAAGTGCATCGCCAGGGTGCTCATGGTGATGCTGGCATAAGTGAATATCCCCTTTGTCCAGTTGTTTGCAAGAATATCTCACAGCACAAAACATCTGATAGTTGTAATAAAGACTACATTGCTGGCTTGTGTGTTTACTGTGCTTTTTCTCATTATTCCTATTATAATATGCCGAGGTAGCTGAGAGCATCCTTTCTTTCTCCAATCTTTTGGTTACATTAAGAGGTTGTTGGAACACAGTTCATGAACGAAGCTGTGTGAGGGGATTTCTGGGACCTTGTGAGAAAACTCCACATAAACAAGACAAGTGTCTGTAACCCCTGTTCCTCCATAACATGGGTTGTTCTTGGAGCATGCTTCTGTGTCCTCCCCAAGTGGAGGAATAGGAGTGAGTACTTCAGAGTACTTATCACAACTGACCGTTATTTGTTTTGTGTCTCTAGGGGAAAACATGCTTTTCTCCTCATGTAGTTTGTCCTTGTGATTATACAATATGTAATTATACTTTACTCATGTGACTCTTCTTGCCTCTCAGAGAATTAATTGTCTGATGTTCTGAGTAAAGTTGGCTATCGCATGAAACTTTAGTCCCCCTCATTTTTAGATCTCACTCTCCCAGGTTCACACTGCCAACTAGAGCAGCAACAGTGGTCACATCTAGTGATTGTCCTGTATTGTTGAGTGAGCTCTGTGTTGTTCACAGAGCGATGGCATCACTAATTGACACATTGTTTAGATGTGTCACTGTCTTTAGATAACATTTAACTGTATACACACACGCACACACACAGAGCTTAGATTTCACTTAGCATCATTCTGTCTAACAATATTGCATAGTTGATTTGCTAGCTATCTTTTTATAATGCGTATTTGATTCAATATGCAATCTTCAGAAAAGTGCATTCCATGTACTACCTAACCCATATTTTCATACCATCAGTGACCTTTACGTTACTTCCATTATGAGGAATGAGGCTGTTTGGAGAAAGGAGATAAGTAGCAAAGAGACCATGCAGGAGGAAATGATTTCTGTTAAGATGCAGATAAGGATATATGTATACCTCATTGGAGATTGCTTTCAAATGGTCAGCAAAGCAAGTGACTTTTGATACAACACACAGAAACTATTGTAGGATGAATACTTTCATAAATCAAGATTTCACATATTTTTATAATTTATTTTTTAAAAGAAAACAATCTGTTTCATTTTACATATGAATCCCAGTTCCCCCTCCCTCTCCTCCTCCAATTCTTTCCACCTAACCCTCTCTCCACCCCCTATTCAGTCCTCAGAGAGGGTAAGGCACATTGCTTTGGGGAAGGTCCAAGGCCCTCCCTACTATATCTACACTGAGGAAGGTATACATCTAAAAGGAAGAGGTTCTCAATAATCCAGTATAAGCTGTAGGAATAAATCCTGGTGCCACTGCCGGTGGCCTTGCCATCTGTGCCAGCCATACAACTGTCACCCACATTCAGAGGGACTAGTTTGGACCTATGCTGGTTCCTTTCCTGTCCAGCTGGAGTTGGTGAGCTTCCATTAGCACAGGTAAACTGTTTCAGTGGGTGTCCCCATCATGGTCTTGACCTCTTTGCTCACATTCTCATTCCTCGCACTCTTCAACTGGACTTCGGGAGCTCAGTCCAGTGCTCCACTGCGGTCTCTGCTTCTGTTTTCATCAGTTGTTGGATGAAGGTTCTATGGTGATATTTAAGATAATTTATCAATCTAACTACAGGGCAAGGTCAGTTTTGACACCCTCTGCTTTATTGCTTAGGCTCTTAGCAGAGTTAATCCTTGTGGATACCTGGGAATTCCTCTAGTGCCAGGGTTTCTTGCTAGCTCCATCATGACTCCCTCAGTATCTCTTTTCTTGCTCTCATCTCTGTCCTTCCTCCATCTCGATTTTCCTATTCCCTCAAATTCTCCTCTACCTCCCCTTCTTCCCTCCTCTTCCCCTTAAAATCCTCCCTTCTCCTCCACCCCCATGCTCCCAGTTTTGTCAGGCAATCCTGTTTATTCTCCATTTCCAGGTGGATCTTGTTAGAGCTCTCCATGTTACTTAGCTTCACTAGGATCATGAACTATAGGCTTGATATTCTTTGCTTTACAGCTAGTATCCACTTATGAGTGAGTACATACCATGTTCATCTTTCAGGGTCTGGGTCACCTCACTCAGGATTTTTTTTTCTAATTCCATCCATTTACATACAAATTTCAAGATGTCATTTTTTCCCCCAGCTAATTAACACTCCAATGTGTAAATGTGCCACATTTTCTTTATCCATTCTTTGGTTTAGGGGCATCTAGGTTGTTTCCAGGTTCTGGCTATTACAAGTAATGCTGCTATGAACATAGTTGAACAAATAAATGTCCTTGTAGTATGATTGAGCAGGTATATACCCAAGAGTGGTATTGCTGGGTCCTGAGTAAGGTTGATTCCCAATTTTCTGAAAAACTGCCATACCGATTTCCAGAGTAGTTGTACAAGTTTGTATCCCTACCAGCAATGAAGGAGTCTTCCCTTTACTCCACATCCTCTCTGGCATAAGCTGTTATTGGTGTTTTTGATCTTAGCCATTCTGATTGGTGTAAGATAGAATCTCAGAATTGTTTTGATTTGCATTTCCCTGATGTTAAGGATGTCGAACATCTCCTTAAGTGTCTTTTGGCCATTTGAGATTCTTCTGTTGAGAATTCTCTGTTTAGTTCTGTACCCCATTTTTAAATTGTGTTATTTGGAATTTTGATGTCTAATTCTTGAGTTCTTTATATATTTTGGAGATCAGTCCTCTGATGTGGTGTTAGTAAAGATCTTTTCCCATTCAGTAAGCTGCCTTTTTGTCTTATTGACTGTGTCCTTTGCTTTACAGAAGCTTCTCAGGTTCAAGAGGTCCAATTTATTTATTGTTGCTCTTAGTGTCTGTGCTACTGGGGTTATATTTAGGAAGTGGTCTCCTGTGCCCATGCTTTGAAGGCTACTTCCTACCTTTTCTTCTATCAGGTTCAGAGTGATCAGGTTTATATTGAGGTCTTTAATCCATTTGGATTTGTGTTTTGTGCATGGTGGTAGATATGAATCTATTTTCATTCTTGTACATGTTCACGTTCAGTTATGACAGCACCATTTGTTAAAGATGCTTTTTTATCCATTGGATAATTTGAGCTTCTTTGTCAAAAATCAAGTGTTCATAGTTGTGTGGATTAATATCCAGGTCTTTGATTTGATTCCATTGGTCAACCTGTCTGTTTTTATGCCAATACCAAGCTGTTTTCAATATTGAAGCTCTATAATAGAGCTTGATATCAGAGATGGTGATGCCTCCAGAAGTTCCTTTATTATACAGGATTGTTTTGGTTTTCCTGGCTCTGAACCCATTGGATGATGAAGTCAATATTTAAGGGATCACCCTGTCACCTGCTCCAGTCACTGTCCCATCCATGTGTCTGCCTTCTCTGGAAATGCCCCACAGAAACACCCATGGGTGACTTTGTCAATATAAACATCTCTTACTCCAATCAGCTTGACAACTAACACCAAGCATTATGATCATTACCAATATAATCAATCATATCAAACATAATTAACATAGCAGTGCTTGACATGGCAGGAATGTCTAATAAGACAACAGCTCTTTGGCTATCAGGCTACTGAAACACTGGACCTCAAGGAACTAGGACTTCTCTAGGAGTCTTATGCTGGGAGAAAGAAAAGCCTGGAGTCCAGAGACTGGACAAAGGAATCCTGTCTCCTGTGAAGGGATTTCATAGTCTGATAACTTGTCAGATCGCCTAGCAGGAGAGACTGGAGACTAGACAATGATGAATCAAGATGGATGGGTTCGCTTGTTTTTTGTATTGTTTGTTTGTTTTTTGTTTGTTTTTCAAGATAGGGTTTCTCTGTAGCTTTGGAGTCTGTCATGGAACTAGCTCTTGTAGACAAGGCTGGCCTCGAACTCGACTAGATCTGCCTGTCTCTGCCTCCCAGGTGCTGGGATTAAAGGCATGCACCACCACCGCCCGCCTGGGTTTGCTTGGTTTTATGCATTGAGCCAAAGATGGTCTTGGGGCAGCTGTTACTGGACCTTTTCCTTCTTTCCCCTGTAGCCTCATGGAATAAATCTCTTTCCCCTGTGCACCTACCACTTGTCTATGTAATTGATCTGTGGGAGATGGAAGGTCAAGCCTGTCATCTTAGGGCTGCTGGGCCCAGGCCCTGAGGGTAACAACTCTGTAAACCAACCAAAAGCACATAGACCAATGGGACGGAATAGGCAGCCCCAAACAAATCCACACACGTAAGCCAACCTTGGTGCTGCAAACATAGCCTAGCACATACTATAGGGCAGGCCAGTCTCCTCACACACAGCAGGGCAGGCCAGTCTCCTCACACAGTAGGACAGGCCAGTCTCCTCACACACAGCAGGACAGTCTCCTCACACACAGCAGGGCAGGCCAGTCTCCTCACACACAGCAGGACAGTCTCCTCACACACAGCAGGCCAGTCTCCTCACACACAGCAGGGCAGGCCAGTCTCCTCACACACAGTAAGACAGTCTCCTCACACACAGCAGGCCAGTTCCTCACACACAGCAGGGCAGGCCAGTCTCCTCACACACAGTAGGACAGTCTCCTCACACACAGCAGGGCAGGCCAGTCTCCTCACACACAGCAGGACAGTCTCCTCACACACAGCAGGACAGTCTCCTCACACACAGCAGGCCAGTCTCCTCACACACAGCAGGGCAGGCCAGTCTCCTCACACACAGCAGGACAGTCTCCTCACACACAGCAGGACAGGTCAGTCTCCTCACACACAGTAGGACAGGCCAGTCTCCTCACACACAGCAGGACAGTCTCCTCACACACAGTAGGACAGTCTCCTCACACACAGCAGGACAGTCTCCTCACACACAGTAAGACAGTCTCCTCACACACAGCAGGCCAGTCTCCTCACACACAGCAGGGCAGGCCAGTCTCCTCACACACAGTAGGACAGTCTCCTCACACACAGCAGGGCAGGCCAGTCTCCTCACACACAGCAGGACAGTCTCCTCACACACAGCAGGACAGTCTCCTCACACACAGCAGGACAGTCTCCTCACACACAGTAGGACAGTCTCCTCACACACAGTAGGACATTCTCCTCACACACAGCAGGCCAGTCTCCTCACACACAGCAGGGCAGGCCAGTCTCCTCACACACAGCAGGGCAGGCCAGTCTCCTCACACACAGCAGGGCAGTCTCCTCACACAGCAGGGCAGTCTCCTCACACACAGTAGGACAGTCTCCTCACACACAGTAGGACAGTCTCCTCACACACAGTAGGCCAGTCTCCTCACACACAGCAAGACAGTCTCCTCACACACAGTAGGCCAGTCTCCTCACACACAGTAGGGCAGGCCAGTCTCCTCACACACAGTAGGGCAGGCCAGTCTCCTCACACACAGTAGGACAGGCCAGTCTCCTCACACACAGCAGGGCAGGCCAGTCTCCTCACACAGTAGGACAGTCTCCTCACACAGTAGGACAGTCTCCTCACACAGTAGGACAGGCCAGTCTCCTCACACAGCAGGGCAGGCCAGTCTCCTCACACAGTAGGACAGGCCAGTCTCCTCACACAGTAGGACAGGCCAGTCTCCTCACACAGCAGGGCAGGCCAGTCTCCTCACACAGTAGGGCAGGCCAGTCTCCTCACACAGTAGGGCAGTCCAGTCTCCTCACACAGCAGGGCAGGCCAGTCTCCTCACACATAGCAGGACAGGCCAGTCTCCTCACACAGTAGGACAGGCCAGTCTCCTCACACACAGCAGGACAGGCCGGTCTCCATAGGAAGTGTCAGGAAAACAGGGTCTTCACAAGCATAAGATTGAGATTCTCCTACCTCTTAACACCTTAAAACACAAACCTCGAGATGGCTTTCAGACTTAAAATGTGAGACTCAGGAGTGCAGAAGACAGCACAGGAGAATTTCCATGATGCTGCTCTGGGAAGATGCCTTTGAATAAGACTCCAAAACACAAACAATAAAAACAAAAATAGACAAAACCAAAAGCAAAACAAAGCAAAAAGGACGAACAACCTTTTATATAACTAAGAAAATTATTCATAGAGTGAAGTATCCATCTCTAGGATGGGAGAAATACTTTTAACCTGATGCATCTGATAAGAGATGAGTGTTGCAAATACATAAGAAGTGAGCAATTCAAACAACTCAATCATGAGAAAATAACTCAGTCAGAGAATGGACAAAGGATCCGAACACAGACATTCTTAAAAATACTCGAATAGGACTGGAGAGGGAGGGGGAAGGAGATGGGGGAGGGGGGCGGAGGAGGGGGAGGGGAGGAGGTGGAAATTTTTACGTAAAAATAAATAGATAAATAAATCCTCGAATAAATGGTCATATTGCTACTAATCACGGAGGTGCAAATTAAAACTGCAGTGACACACCAGTTCTCACTGATGACAATGGCCACGGTGAAAGAAAACCAGTGTGTGAATGCGAGCTGCTCAGATGACAGCTTTTTCCTGTTAGTCCGGCTTCCCACTATGCGGGTTCTGGAGATCAAACTCTGGTCACCGGCTTGGTGGCAGCTGGAGGAAACGCCTCAGTAGGGGCGGGCATTGAGAGTTCGTGGCCTTGTTCCACTGCCAGCTCACTCTCAGCTTCCTGATGTGGAGGAAGGTGTGTCTCTCGACCTCTCACACCTCCTCTGGCATTGCGCACTCTGGGGTTATAATCCACAATAAATGCTTCAAAGGCAGGCTTTGATCCTGGTGCTTTGGTCACAGCAGCTGGCAAGTGGCCAACACAATCCACAAGTGGAAAGTGAGAATAGTTCAACCTGAAAAATGAGAGAAGATTCTGTCATTTGAGGACACCCTGGCACACAGAGATAAAAGGCATGTGATCTCAATTCTGTGTGGAGTCTGAGGAGGAATCGCTGAAGCTGAGATGTCTCAGCAGGTGAATGTACTCGCTGTCAAACCTGACACCCCGAGTTCAATCCCCAGGATCCCCAGGGTGAAAGAGAGAACCAGTTCCTGAAAGTTGTCCGCTCAGCTCCACTCTGCCACGGTAACCATTACCCTGCTCTGTCCCTGGCATGTGTGCACGCACACACACACACGCATACACACACACACATACACATGCTTATACACACATGCACGCACACATGCACAGACACACTCACTAATAAAATATAATCAAAAGGCTAGATATATGGAAGTGTGAAGTGAGCGGTGGCCTGAGGAGGCTGCGTGGTAGGAGAATTGGGAAGACAGTAGGAAAAGCCACAATATTCTAGTTAGTTGAAGAGATTTATTGTACATCATGGTGAAGAAAACAAATAATATATTAATATAATATGTGCTTGAATATTGCTAGGAGTAGATTTTTAAATATTAAGGTAATGGATGACTTAAATTCATTGCCATTCCACAATGGACATATATTTCAAAGTATCATGTAAATTTCGTGTGTTTGTGTGATTGTGTGTGTATTTTACTTTTGGGTCAGTTAAACTCTATAAATTATGGGGCTAAATATGGTGGTACATGCCTATAAAGCCTAGCACTTATGAGGAGGATAAGTTCAAGGTCAGCCATGGGTACAAAGTTGGTTTAAAGCAATCTGGGATGCAAAATGGGCTTAAGGCCAGTTTGGGCTACAGAGTGAATCTGAGTTCACCTCTGCTTCATATAAAACCCTGTCTCGCACGTACTGGCTTTGGGGGAGCCTAGGCAGTTTGGATGCTCACCTTAGGAGACCTGGATAGAGGTGGGCGGTCCTTGGGCTTCCCACAGGTCAGGGAACCCTGATTGCTCTTCGAGCAGATGAGGGAGGGGGACTTGATCGGGGGAGGGGGAGGGAAATGGGAAGCGGTTGCGGGGAGGAGGCAGAAATCCTTAATAAATAAATAAATTAAAAAAAAAAAACAAAAAACAAAACCCTGTCTCAAAATAGCAAAAACAAATAAAATAAACAAGGAAGATGTTGAGATTCCTACTTCATTCCTGCGTTTTACTTCCAGTTGCTGCGAGGTGAGCAGCTTTCTCCACCACTTACTCCTTCTGTGGTTTAACTTACCACAAGCCCAAAGCAGTGGGTCAATTGATCATGGATTGAAGGTTTCAGGACTGTGAGCCTTGATAAATCTTTCTTCTCTTTGATTGGCTATTTTCTACCACCACGGTGACAAAAGCTGCCCAACAAAGTGGCCTACAACAATCCTCTCTCATGGTCATTAGGAAATGCTTTTATTTATTTTGGAATATTTTAGAGATGACCTTGTTTGGAAATAAGGTTATATAATAAAAGTGCCCTACATCTTCCTATCTTTAGGGATGTGAGATTATCTTTAACATTTAGTCTTTTTTTGTTTTAGTTATGCTACCTTCTGAAGATAATAAGTGAAGGAATGGAGGGAGAGAGAGAGAGATACAGAATGAGACAGAGACAGAGACACAGAGAAAGACACACACACAGAGTTAGTTTCTGTTATCTTTATTTAAAATTCAAAAATAGGTTTTTGAGCAAAAGAATTTGTTCCCCTGGGTTATAGTTGACTGCTGTGAATGTCTGTGAGATTAATTCCACTATCAGCAGAGAAGACCGAGTAGGAAGAGGAAGAGGAGGAAGAAGAGGAAATAGAAAAGGGAAACAGGAGAAGCAAGAGGACAAGGAAAAGGAAGGAGGAGGTGGAGGAAGAGGAGGAACGGGATGTCTCAGTCCAGAATGAGATAGTCTTTTGTTCGGTTAGGAGCTGGTGACAAGGCCACACCAGAGCAGCAGCAGTCTACTGTCCTTTCCAGACCTTAACACGGAGACGTGTTTATAGAACCTGCGATCTCAGCTCACCTGGCGTGTTTGTGTGTGGAACACTTCCTCATCCAGATGTCCCTGAAGTTGGTTGCCGTGCAGGTGGGGTCTCCCATAGAGCTGACTGTTCATGCACTGTGAAACTCTCTTTCAATTACTGAAATCAATTTCCCCCATGCCTCAAAGCAGGGTCCACTCTGAAGCCTGTGAAAGCAATTTTTCATTTGATTTCTTTGCAAACCGACACATGACTGTTTACTCTCTAGTGGAAAGGTTGCTTTTATAGTGTGCTACCAAAGGTTCCTTATCCTTCACTCTCCCCCTTTGTCTCTTGTAAGGTGGATTCTGGGACCGTCTTAATGCTTTGGGGTCCTGCACAAGAACCCCTAAATCATGAAGTGTGTGACACAGTGAAAATGATAGTATTAATCATCATCATAATCATTATTTTATTGTTTTCTCTCAGAATCTTATTCTTTAGTTATTCCTGGCTTCGAACTTACTATGTAGTCCGGGCAGAGCTTATACTGTTAGCAATCCTCCTGTCTCAGACTCCCGAGTTCTAGGATTATAGATACAAGATTACAGTCATGCATACTCCCTTCCCAGTTTGTGGTGGTGGGGACCAAATCCAGCGCTTTGTGAAATTCAGACAAGCACTCTACTACCGAGCTCAGTGTCTAGCCCCACATTAATCCTTTAAGTGGGAGACACCCGTCCCCACCCCTTCTACCCCCTCCAATACTCACC
The DNA here is from genome assembly GCF_018167655.1 of Microtus oregoni. Taxonomy (NCBI): domain Eukaryota; kingdom Metazoa; phylum Chordata; class Mammalia; order Rodentia; family Cricetidae; genus Microtus; species Microtus oregoni. The sequence continues at coordinate 37,279,884 of NW_024543070.1, read as the reverse complement.
TTGAACTGGTTGTACTAACTGCTTTGTCAGTCTGCTCACTTTGAAGCTTCTAAGTAGTAGGCACATTGCTTTGAAAAAAAATGTTCATTTTTTAACAACATATATTGGTTGTTAAATAATAAATAAATAAATAATTAAATAAGACTCAAAGGCTTATTTCTCAATGTAATTTTTATAGATTAATGCTATTCTTTCTATAATATCTCATCTATTAGAGAAAGGAGTTCTTCTTGTGACGAACACTAAATCTCTGGATTTATCAGAAAACATTAACCTTGATGATTGATACCCTCCATATGTTCTTCATTGCCCTTATTTGTAATTATCATGTTAATGTGAGGGATGGTGTGTGTGTGTGTGTGTGTGTGTGTGTGTGTGTATGTATGTGTGTGTATATATGTATGTGTGTGTGTGTTGCATGTATGGGGAATATATTTGCAATACAATGGAGATCTATTTTGCTCTATAGTTAGTTTCTAAGCAAGGATTGCACTACAAATGGCAATTTTATAACTTTTCCAATTGTTTAGTTTACTATCATTTACAAATCTGTATCTAGGAACCTTAAACTGCGGTCTCATATTGACACTGAGATGAACCTATTTCCTAGAACCTCGAAAACCATGTAACAGGGCCAGGCCCATGGCTAAGTGGACAACTGAATATGCAGCACTCTAGCTCAGTCTCCAGGTCTGCCAGATAGACATAGGGCAGATGCTTAGAGGCGTACCTTTGTCTCCCCATTGAGGAGAGTGGAGAGTTGCTGGGAACAGATGACTCTGGGGACTCAGTCTTAGAGGTGTAGGTCTTGGCCCCTGTGTCTGCCCAAGCGAGAAGGCATGCCGATAGACAAGCAGTTCCCAAAGCTGCTGCCCTGGCTCTCAGGGATACTGCGGGCCATCTGTATAGTCATTCAGGCATGAGCTGTGCAGCCAAGATTGTGCCTGAGCCCTCATGGTGTCTGGGTGTGAACTGTAGGTATTGGCTGGTTAATAGCCAGGAATTGCTTCCTATTTTGATCCGTGCTTTCATTTTCTTTTTCCACATAAAAGAAGTAATTTGTTGTGGACCCAAATACCAATGATAGTGACAGGAGAGTACAGATCCAGGCTACCCCAGACACTATGGTCCAACATGGTAACAGTTTCATGAAGTTCTTATTGTAACAGAATGACGGGTATTCTAAATCATGGCTCTTGATCCTGATCTCTGTTATTGGCCTCAGATACTATCTGATGACATTCTTAACTGTTGAGTTGGTAGGAGGAGGGGTCTGTTTAAACATTCCAAAAAGATTTATCTGATACTCATAAGGATGCTATGTCACACACAGAGGTGGGAGGACCAAAGACCATCCAAGATAAATTTGTCTCCCGACCTGTAAGATTCTAGCTCTACAGTCAGTTGGCTTGTCGAATGTTTAGCATAGGTGTAGTTTTTCTTTTTCTGGAACTTAGTTTCACACGGAGGTAGTATCAAGCATCTATAAGGAAAGCCTGAATACAATATTTTCCTTTCTGAGAACTTTGCTTCACACTGATATAGTATCAAGCATCTACAAGCAGGGCTGATTAGGAAAGCCAGAATACAATGCTTCTGGCAAGAAAATGTTGTGCCCCACATGTTCTCTGCCCCATAGGGCTTAGCTAGGGCCTGTGCACAGCCTGGGTGAGCCAGGCCTTCTTGAGTTCCGGCTGAGGAACCTCCTGGTAGTGTTTGGGGTTTGAGGAACCCCACAACTATGGGTAACAAACATATGGTTTGAGACCTGATCAGGATTTGTTTTTCCTTGGAGATCTTGCAACTATTCTTTTTCTGAAAAAGTATTTTAATTTAACTTCTTTATTGATTCTTTGGGAGTTTCATATCATGCACCCCAATTCAGCTTACCTCCTGGTCTCCCCATATCTTCCCCTTACCTCTGTAGTGCCTCCCCCCACCAAGAAAACGAAACAAAGCAAGTAAGCAAGCAGACCCACAAGATCAAATTTAATAAAACAACAACAGAAAAACTCTTCGCTCCTCCTTTCCTGCCTCTCCAACACTTCTTCATTCGTCCTAATAGCACTGGGGGCCTCTGCGTGTCATGTAGTACATACCCTTTTGCCTTATCGACTTTACTAACAAATATTCATTACAATGAGGCACTGGTCAGGTTCAAGACCTCTGGTTTCTGGTCTACCACCATGACTGGATCCTTACCGGAACTCCTCTGGGATATCCTGTTGTCACCTGAGTCATAGAGATGCTGTGGGTATGGTTCTACAGGACTAGTCTCTTCATAAGCATCTGCAGGTCCTAGGTGGGGTATATGTTAGGGTGGGACAAACCAAGGCTAGGCTGTGGGTCCTGGGTGGTAGCCAAGCTGGTCAGTCTGGGTCACTGGGGCCGCCTGCCTCAGGTGAGGGGGTGGAGTCGTCTCTTCTGTGCCATGCCTTCAGGGTTGGAGGTTCACCCTTACCTGTGGTGAGTAGTGGGCTGGCTATCTCTCCTAGGTGCTTGGGTCAGCTCTCCTGTGAGGAGAGAGTTGTAGTATCCAACGAGAAGCATGGCTAGCTTTCCCAGGGCCGGAGAAGGGTGGCTTCTTTGGCTCAGCATGGCCCTCTGATTTCATCTCACATGGTTCCAAAGGCTCCTGAGGTGACACGGGCCACAGATATCAACACAGACCCCACCTGTAACTGGACCACAGGCCCAAACAGGACCCTTGGTAGCAGCTTGGGCAACATCATAGCTCTGGGTGGACGTACTAGCCACTCAGGTTGGTATGATTGTGGCTGCCAGACACCACCAAGGCCTCAAGTTGTGTTTCCAAACCTGGGCTTCTGTGCGACCTTTGGTGGCAATACGGGACTTGAACTTTGGCACAGACCCCAGTCTCAGTAGGACCATGGACCCAGACATGGTCATTGGCAGCAGGCAGGTCTGGATGTCACCATTGTCCCAGGTGGCAGAGCAGGCCACTCAGATTGGTACAGGCCCCAAGAGACACCAACATGGCCCTTGCTCTCTGTTGTCTGCATGGCCTTCAATGGTAACAGAACCCGAGAACATCAACATAGACCCTGACTACAGTAGGACCACAGACCAGATATGGCCCTCAGCTGCAGCCTGGGACGTCACCATGACGGAGGAGCAGACAGACCTGCATGCATCCTGATTGTCAGGCACCAACCTAGACTCAGGTGGCTGACCTGACCCTGGGCATCCTCATGGCCCTCAGTGGCAACAGAAACCATGTACATCAATATATCAGTTAGGACCCTGGCTGCTATAGGGCCATGAACTCAGACATGGGCCTTGGCAGCAGCCTGGGCACTGTAGGACTAGAGACCCAGCAAGGCCCCTGGTAGCAGCCTAGCCCTGAATTCACCATGGCCCCAGGAAGCAAGCAAACCTCCACCGTCAGCCTCCTCCAGTCGCTCTCACCTGGCTCCAGGAGGCAAGCAGGCCACCAGCATCAGTCGGTGTCTCACCATCTTTGTTTCTTCTTTTCTGCCCTTTCCACAGCGCATAAACCATTCTGCCTCTCTTCCTCTCCCGTTTCTCCCCCATACATTTGCTCATCACAATGGGACCCACCTGCCCAGAGGCACAAGGGGCTGGGATGTCTTCCTGCTGGCCAGGGCCTTGAGGACTGCTGCTGGCTACTCCCATTTGGGTTTAAAAATGCTAAGCTTTTCAAGAAAACCACTGTGAGGTGTATATTTAGGGCCCAAGGCTCGCAGAACCTTAAGACTGCATAGCTATGACTCAGAGTCAGTGAGATTTGGGCACCAACTAGTCAGTTTCCTTACTTTCAGAGGATAAAACAGCAGGATGGAAGTTTCTTCTTCCATGGGAAATGGCTTAGTCAGTAAAGTGCTTGTTGCAAGTGTCAGGGACCTGAGTTTGAATACCCAGCACGAACTAAGTGTGGTGTTCTGTCACCCAGGATTGGGGGTTCTGGGTGGGTGACAAAGGAGAATCCTTGGGACTTGCTGTTCAGTCACTCTAGCTGAGTCTGCAAGCACCAGGTTCAGTGGAAGATGCTTTAGAAAGAGGGAGTTGTGTAAGAAAATATCATGTAAGATAAACCTCAGGCCTTTACATATACCCGTATACACACAAATGAATGCACACACAGAAATGCACATACAAAAAAGCTTATTGTTAAATATAGGATTTTGCTTTTACCTTGTTACTATGTTTAAGTTCTCTGTTTTTATGATTTGGGGGTTGTACGTGGTTCCCTGCATCAAAGCACTGTGAGCATTTGGCAAAGGGCAGCCCATTCCTTCTTAGTTTTCTCTTGTTCTTTTTCCGCGTGCTTTAGGTCCTTTCTGCCTTCCTCCCAGTGAGATCTTTTTTTTTTTTTTTTGATTTTTTGAGACAGGGTTTCTCTGTGGTTTTGGAGCCTGTCCTGGAACTAGCTCTTGTAGACCAGGCTGGTCTCGAACTCACAAAGATCCGCCTGCCTCTGACTCCCGAGTGCTGGGATTAAAGGCGTGCGCCACCACCGCCCAGCGACCTCCCAGTGAGATCTCATCTGCTGCTGTGGTGTGTATTTGCTCTGTTGCCCTTCCGCAGGCTAGATAGGCGAGCTTCTCCTGAAGCCACTATTATTCCATAACTGTCTACTGTGTTTAATCTATGAAAATAAAATGCAGGCTAGACATGATTCTATCCCTGGAGGTGAGTGTGTATGAGACAATGGGGAGAGAGAACCCTTTACAACATTATCATGTGATGATGTCATGGAATCAAAAGCACCCATGAAAACCATATATAAAGAAGATATAATGGAGTTGTTTCTAGCTAAGGTTAGAATCTAGTGATGTAGTAATTGAACCCTTGGCAGTTACTTCCTGCCGGATCCTGTTGAGGAAATGATAACAGAAAAGACAGGTGGCTTCATTTACACTAAAGTTAGAGCAAGGAACGTGTATACTCAGTGACGCAAGTGGAACCAGAGGTGAACGTCTTTGAGCGGTCAGGATACCGCGGTAGAGAGACCAGGACAGTCCCATATCCTCCTCACCACATTCAAGTGGCCATCCTGCAGGGCATGAAGCTGGTCACTGCAAGCTGCTTTCTGGCCTGTGCGAGTCCACCCTCAGGACTGAGAAGAGGGTGCGTGTCAGGAAGCTACATCCCACTTGGAGAGAAGGCGTAACAAAAGAAGGTTTTTAGGTTTACTGGTCACCACTCCAAATTTGGAAAGAAAAATTTCCTCTTTTGTTTAGTGTTCAAGTTGGGATTTTGCCCTGCAGGAGACAGTCAGGGGCTGACTGGACTTGAATGTCACTGAAAAGGGAGAACACAAACCAGCCACCAACAGAACCAGAGTGCCAGGTTTCCTGGAAACATCACCCAAACCCAAAAATTTCTCAGAATTTCCAGAGGCGCCAGAGGGGTGTTTGCATTTCAATGTGCACTCTGTGAAAGGGTCTGAAAAAGGCCTCTCATCTTTGCTTTCTCACTGATGGCCAGAACCATTGCTGTGAAGAGACAGGGCCCTGGCAGCAGCTTTGGGAAGAGCCAGGAAAAGGGACCACTGGGAAATTTCGATTGTCTAGTCCTTGGCTACGGAGCTGAGACAAAGGGATCAGGCCACGGCAGCAAATAGAAAGTAAAGCCCTTCTAGTTTTACAACAAAAGCACCCAATGTCTGAAGCTACCTTGCATTAGTCTGGTTTAGAAATAAAGATGGAACTTTCTAGGTTTAAAGAAATGTAATTACACCATTGCAATAACATAATGATTCTCTCACCCCTATATACAGACTCACCCTGAGTATCCAATCTTTTCATATGCGGCAAGTATCCTGTCAATTCAATAGCATGGAGATTAACATGCTTGGAAGATTGTCTTGGAGAAACATATTTAATGTTATTTCTAGTTAAGGTTTGGAAATATTTTAGGTTGATGAATGGTTAAGAGTCAAAAGTAGAAATATTTGGAATACTAGACAAAATACTTGGTCTATTAAACCTTAAAATTTAGGTCTGCCTTGGGAGGTACACTGAAACAATTTTTGTTATAGGATACCCATTGTTTTCTTTAAAGTTACTGGTTTGATACCTAAATAGCATTTCAGATTGAACACACTCAATGAACCCCAAAGTGTGAATATCTGCCTTCCTTTTCTTCCTGGCTCATTCAAGTCACTCACCTCCCCACACTGTCATCACCACCCTGGCTTTCCACAGCTCCGAAAGAGAACTGAGGGAGAATTAAATCCTCCATCATGGTATTTCACTAGGAGAAAACCAGAATTCCATGGGAGAAATGACTTGCCTAAAAGTAGACGTAGGTTGGCGGTGGACAGGTTCCCACCTTGCGATCTCAACTCTCTCAAAGCCATAGCAGCCTTCCCAGTGTTCCTCTTACAGCTCCTGTGTACTCCCGACAAAGACATTGTCTGTAGACGGTGCCTGGCACATGCCGTTTTCTTTTCTTATCCAGAATCTCCCAGTGTGCATGGAGAGGTGGCTCAGTGGTTAAAAGCCCCTGCTTTTGCAGAGGACTGGGTTTGTTTCAGCACCCACATGATGGGTCATAATTATCTAACTTTGATTTTGGGGGAATCTGGTATCATCTTCTGGCACGCATGTCTTCCCAGGGCACACATGTGGTACATATACTAACATACAGTCAGGCAAAACACTTGCACACATAAAAATAAATAAAATGTACCTTTAAAAAAATAAGCTCCTAGAAAATCTCTATGGGCCGCCACCTGACCTCAATTCTGCATCAATTTCTTAATCAATCCTTCAATCTGCGGCTCTTATCCTATATCCACTCACATTCCTGCCAGTATGCAATAGCTTCTGCCGCAGCAGCCACTCTGAGCTTCCTTTGAAGCACACCGTTGCCTGTATTATATTACTTTCTCTCCATCTTTAAAGATCTTTCCTAGTCTTTCGCAGGAACTCAATTCAGGCTTTAAACGGAACTTAAATGTCATTTCCTTAGCATATTACTCTTGAACTTCTCCATGCATGGATGTTGTTCTCGTTCCTTTAAATTGATTTAAAATTAATTTAAAGCTTTCTTTCATGTCATTGTGTGAAATTATCATAGTTGGAGCTTTTAGAATTTGTATTCTTCTTCCTATGGTGTACGTATTCCACAGAGGGTATTTTTATATGCCCTTCTCCTGTACAGTCTGCATGTAACAAGGACTAAATTATCTTTTTGAAAATGTAAAAATCAGAATAATAGTAGATATTATGCTTGATAGAGTATAAGTATCTATTTTCTTTTCATAGCAATTTTATTGATTGTTTGAGAAGTTCACATGATGAACCCTAATTACACACACTTCCCAGTCCTTCCAGGCCCATCCCTCACCCAATCACACTCTCTTCCCAGTCCTCCCAGGCCCATCCCTCACCCAATCACACTCACTTTCCAGTCCTCCAAGGTTCATTTCCTCACCTTTGTGACCTTTCCTCACCAAAAACAAAAAGCAGAAAAACAAACACAAACCCGATTTTATTGCTCATATACTCATTAGGGCATGGTCAACGTCCCCATGGCCAGCCCCTTAAAAAAAACTGAGTCCTTTCCAACCCACATGCCTGCCAGAAGATATCAATTATGGAGAGTATCCTTATTACATTTTTAAAGAGTTCTCGTCAATGGCTTTCTGTATAGGCTATTACATTTTGGGGAGTGGGGTGGAGTAGGGGTGGGAGCTGTCATATAGGCCTTCTATATCCCTCTTAGCTGTGAGTCTATAGTCATCAATACCATGGCAAAAGTAGCTTTCTCGCCCTTTTCAGTTAGTGGGAGCTTGGATCATGGACTTTCACAACATCTTCAGCATCAACCCATGCCATAGCCCTCAGCATGGTCTCCAGTAGCAGTGTATACCATGGATAACACATGCCATAGCCCTCAGCATGGTCTCCAGTAGCAGTATAGACCATGGACAACACATGCCATGGCCCTCAGCATGGTCTCCTGAAACAGTCCTGTGCTGCAGCATGGGCCACAGACATCGACATGGCGTCAGGTGGCAGCATAGACAATGGACATCTGTACGGTGTAAAGTGTCAGCAAGGGCCATGGACATCAGCACAGCCCCTGGCTGCAGTAGGACCACAGGCCCAGACATAGCCTTCAGCAGCAGCATGGACCACGGACCTTAACATGGCCTCTGGTGGCATCATAGGTCATGGACATCAATATGGCTCCTGGCTATAGTAGAACCATGGCCCTTGGTGACTGCATGGACCACAGAAGCTCAGACAGGTCACTCACATCAATATGTCCTCTGACTGCAGACCTATGGATATCAGCATGGATTTAGGTGGCAGAACCAGTGGGGGACATGGGCTTGACTTTCAGTACTAACATGGGCCCTGGACTGATGTGGGAGGGTCTTCTGTTTTGAGTTGATTTCATTGGTTAATAAAGAAACTGCCTTGGCCCTTTGATAGGACAGAAAATTAGGTAGGCAGAGTAAACAAAACATAATGCTGTGAGGAAGTGAGGCAATCACCATGCCTCTCCTCTTTGGTCAGATGTGATGGAGCCAGCCGCCAGGTCAGACATGCTGAATCTTTCCCGGTAAGACACCACCTCGTGGTGCTATACAGATTATTAGAAATGGGTTAAGTAAGATATGAGAGTTAGCCAAGAAGAGGCTAGATATAGTGTTTATATGAATACAGCTTGTGTGTTGTTATTTCGGGTGTAAAGCTAACCATGCGGAAGCTGGGCAGGATGAAAAACAGGCCTGCCTGCTGCTCACTACACTGGACATCAACATAGTCTAGCTGTTGGAGGACCCCAGCCATCTACATGGACGTTGGACTTCAACACAGCCTGGTACAGTGGACCACAGATAGCAAAGTGGCTTCTGGGACTAGCACAGGGCATGGAAATTTTTTGATGAGGACCAATACAGAAAATGAATCATTGTTCATGTTGGAAGTCCTGTCCTTGCTCAGAAGCACATGATTGTGTGGTGGCTGCATGTTTGGGGCCTGAGTCTGCATAAGTTTCAGGCTGCTGTCTTCCACCCTGTGGGCCGTGCTCAGCAATGACATTCCCTGCCCACCACAGCCTTCTTGCACATCAGTCACTGCCATTGCATCCCGAGTTCTGCCTCTCTCTACCAAGCACCCACTGCTCCAATCCTCCATCTTTTCCACTTCTCATCCTACATTTGTTTGTCGCAGTGGCATTGGAAACTGCAGTGTGTCACACACACACACACACACACACTATATATATATATATATATATATATATATATATATATATATATATATCTCCAAACATCTTTACCTGCATATATTCATTGTGAGGAATTGTTGGTCTGGTTCAAAGTTTCTCGTTTCTGAAGTACCATAAATACTGGACCACTGCCAAGACTCATCTCAGATATCCTGCTGTTGCCCAGAGTCAGGGTGATGTTTCAACGAGGCAGGGCATCTGGGGACAGGCTTAGTGTGAGCCCCTGGCTGCCACAAACCTCCCTGCCGTTGATGTCTGCTGCCCGGAGGCTCACCATTCTGGAACTTTATATTTGTAACGTATGGGCAGGTGTCCCTCACTCTCCGTCATCAAGCAGGACATCCAGCACAAGGTAGCCCAGGTGACTCCATGCTGGGAGCCAGCAGGTCCTATTTAGTACTGATCTGTTTCTGCAGGAGCCAGGAGCCTGTCACCAGTGCCTGCAGCCCCAAGGTTCACCGTCAGGCATGACCTTTATGCTTGCAGCCTAAGAAAGCACCATCTTTCTTTCCCATTCATGGGTCTACTTTTTAAAAGTGTCTTCCCATAAGACTTTCCCTTCCCTTTCTTCTTAGTTGTACCCAAGCTATTTTGAGCTCCGCAGACTCCTTTTCTGCTGCTGCATTACTCTTTGGAGCCTCCCCGGGTCGCTCAGACTCCTTGGAGCTCTGAGGTGGGTGCCGATGGCTGCTGCTATTTTTGTTTTCTCCCACTATCTATTTTTCTGAGTTGGTGTCATGAAATTACTTGGAAAATGTATTATTTATTTTTGGAACGATCATCATAAAATTCAATGTAAGTTAATAATTTTAGGTGATATGAAAAACAGCATTATCACTTTAAGGATGAATTTGAAGTAGTTTGGCAGACTGGTTGTCTTGTGTCTTCTCTGTTAACCTACCCATGTCACTGGCTAAGTGTCTGTGTCACTCCATGCGGAGGGACACCAGCATCTCAGACATGGTTGCTTGGACCAGCCAAGCTGATGGCAACGAGAGACCGAGCAGGTTCTAATTTACTGTTGGCTACTTCTTTACCACATGTCTACTGCATCACTCTGTCTTTAACGGTTGTGAGAAAGCAGCCAAGGAAAGGGATTCACAAGGGGAAAGGTTCACTTTGGCTCACGCTTTAGAAACTTCAATTCATGCTCAGTTATTGTTGTGCTTGTGACAAGGGAGTTCACTATTGCTAGGGGTGTGTGGTTGAACAAACCTGCTAACCTTGCAGTGGTGGCGGAGAGGGAGAGGACAAGGGGAAGGGAAGGAGAGGGTACTAGCTCATTGCTCATTATCTCTTTCTTCAAAGCCATGTCCCCAGTGGCCCAGTTTCCTTCTACTAGGCACCACAATCACTCAGTAGCTCCCAGGATGGAGACCATGCCAGCACATGAGCATTTGGGGAACATTTATATCACTTTTGGGTATATACCCAAAGGAGGCTCAATTGTGCCATAAAAACATGTGTTCAACTACGTTCATAGCAGCTATGTTTGTCATAGCCAGAAACTGGAAACAACCTAAATGCCCTTCAACCAAAGAATGGATAAGGAAAATGTGGCACATTTACACAATAGAGTACTATATAGCAGAAAAAAATAATGACATCTTGGATTTTGCAGGCAAATGGATGGAACTGGAAAACATCATTTTGAGTGAGGTAACCCAGACCCAGAAAGACACTTATCACATGTACTTACTCATAAGTGGTTTTTAAACATAAAGCAAAGAAAACCAGCCCCGCAAATCACAATTCCAGAGAACTTAGACAACAATGAGGACCCTAAGAGAGACATACATGGATCTAATCTACATGGGAAATAGAAAAAGGCAAGATCTTCTGAGTAAATTGGGAGCATGGTAACCTTGGGAGTGGGTTGAAGAGGAGGGGAGGGGTAGAGAGGGGAGCAGAGAAAAAAGTAGAGCTCAATAAAATTCAATAAATAATAAAGGACAAAATGATGAAAACTAAAATGTTCGTGTTTTCCCTCAACTTCAAACCCTGATTTCCTCAGGGTCACTCCAGAAACAAAAGCAGTTGCCACACACAGGGTGTTTAATCAGCTTCCTCAATAGTTATAGGCAGGTCCCCCAAATAAATCTCCCCCTCCATTTTTTTTTTTTTTTTTTGGTTTCAGCCCTAACACTCTACTCTTTGTTCAAATACTGAGTGAGGCTACAGTGGGCTCTCTGATTAGCCACTGAAACATTAGTAACTATTACCCTGACAAGGCAGCCACTGGTAGCTCATCACCACCCATGGTAAATGCTGAATTTTCTTCTGTAATCAAGTACCCAGAGAAAACACGGCTTTATGTGGCTAAGTCTTTGCCTCTGTTTTTTTTTTTTTTAGAAGTATCACAGATGATGGAGTATGCTGGAAGTCCTGGAAAAGGTGATGGATCCAATGCTTTGCATTCCCAGCTTAAGAACTACAAATGAAAAACAGGAGTCTCGATGAATGCTAGCTAGTCTTCCCCTCAAGCCAAACTAGACAGGATCAGACCAGAAGAGACCAAACCAAAGCAAACCGACAAAGCAGGCAACAAGCTCTTCACATAGTTTAGTCACAGGGCTAAGATTTCAGGAAACTACACCCAAAGTCTAATTCTGTGAGTGAGTTACATAATAACCAACTTCCAAATCATGAGATATTCTGTGTGAAGTGGAGACTTTAGTTGGGAACTGGAGACATGCGAAGAGTTGGGCCAGAAAGATATAGGCACATTATAAATTTGAAGATCTTAACATATATTACCCTAACCTGCTGAGACTCCTGCCCGTAAATATAGCCCCTGGGCCCCATGTGGACAGGCTGTTCTCTTATCTCTAGATCTGCTACTGAGCATGGTTCCAAGAACAGGAGATCAGTGGTGGCGAGATGGCTCACTGGGCAAACGTGCTTGCTGCTCAAGTCTCACAGACAACCTGAGTTTAACCCCAGGATCCATGTGAAGGTGGACTGAAGAAATGGTTCCACAGTGGTCCTCGACTTCCGTGGCTGTGGCACGTACCCCCACACCAGGCAAATACATACTCAATAATAACAACTAGAATTTGTAAAGTATAAAGACTACCAAGTTTGATCCTGCTGACAAGGTTCAGTAGTACGAGCTCTAGTGGAAATGTCACTCCCTTTCATACTGGAGTGACCCCCTTGGACAGTTTGCCATAGGTGGCCAGGGAGTACTGCTGCTAAGAGAATGGTGTCCTGTTGCAGCAGGGTCAGGGTGTGTGTGTGTGGGGGGGGGATGGGCTGTGTTTTCTCCTCACAACGGGTCCTCAGCAACTAGATCTGTATTGGTGAACAGTTCACGTTCCCAAGAACATATATACCCCGATTTCTGTCACCGTAGCTACTGTCTCTGTAAGTCCGTCAAGGGAGCAGCCAGTCCATTGACACCTCCAGTCTTCCTCAAGTGTGCTCTCTGGTCTCTGGCTTCCTGAAGTCTAAGCTGCCGAACTTGGAGGCTCAAGGGACAAGTGGGTACCAGTTCCTCCTGGAGTCAGAGCTCACCTTACCAGCTCTTAATTTATTCTTATTCCTACCCATTTTATGTGTAGCTTTCCTTCCCAGCTGCATGTCCCATCTGGCAGCAGACATAAGACACGGCTGTTTGTAATCTTCTCATAAGACCCATTCAACTGTGCAAAAATAAAATTCCTTCAAAAAGCCCTCTCACTGGTATAAGTTCAAAGCCCACAATGACTTTCTGAGGTTTTTTTAGTGTCTTCTGGGTAAAAATTTCTCCTGGAGAAACTATGAAATCCAACCTAACAAAGCCTAAGTTTCCAGGGTACAAAAACACATGCTTTTTAGTTGTACACTGTGAGCAATAGAAAGAGGGAAGTACCTTCTACCTGGAGCCCTGAACCACAGATGTTGGAGACACAGCACTGCCAGTCATTGTGTTATTCCAGCTCATAACTGGTAGGAGGCTGGTAACAGACCCTCCTCCATGCTGTTGTGTCCTTTATTAGCCACTTCTAAGTCCAGCAATGCCGAATATCTTCAGTGCTATTGAACTCCATCGTTCTACATACATTCTGAACTTTTTTGTCATGAAACCATCTCTTGGAGGCAGTGCTGGATGGCAGGGTTGTGTGTGGTGATGACGGGACAGTAGATTGGACAAAGGGAAACTCTATGTGGAGCAGACACAAATTCCTAGCAGGACCACGTGATGATTTGTCTAGGTTCAGGGCAAGTGCAATCAACTGGTACAATATTGATGCCTGGTTCTTATTGCAAACAAGTAGGGTGTTTTGTAGTCAAAGGAGCTAGATCTGCCTGATGGTCAGCTTTCTCTCACGACAACAAAACACCCAAAGCAAGAAATTCTCTAAGAACCAAAGTTCATGTTGGTCATGGTTCTGGAGGGTTCGGTCTAAGATCAAGCAATCCCATTTTTCCGGGTCTCTGGTGTGGGGCAGGAGTATGTGGTAGAAAAACTGATGACTACATGAGCTAAGAAGACAAGGAAGTCTGAGAAGCTGGGGTCCCACAACGATCTTCACAAGTATATCTCCAGTAACACAATAGCCTTCCAATTGCTTCTCGGCCTTTTGACTAAGATCAAGCGAAGAGCCTTCCAGCAAGTCCCTTTCCTCACCCCTTTAGAGCTATCCCGGGAAGCAAGGCTTTACCACAGACCTTTAGGTCATGCCTTGGCACCCACAGCGATCTGTTTGGAGAAGAGGAGCATAACGTGTCTGGCCTGTCCATTGCCCCCACCTTGCTAACATGGCCACTCTACTTAACAGACTCATTGCAGCAGTATTAGGGAGGCATGTCTGAGAAGCTGCTCTGTCCATGTGACTGTCGAGGGAGTTGATGCTCCTAAGATATAAGCTGTGCATTGAGCCCTTTGTTATAAGTTCATTCACACACTTTCCCCCCACACCTTCTTTTCCTTCGTTATCCAAGCTCAGTTTTAAGTGGTCTGTTTTTCTTAAACCAAGGCCAAGCCATTGGTTGTCATCAGGGACCTTCATGTATGCACCTTCCGGATCCCTTTTCTCCCTGTGCAGTAGATGGCTGGATAGACTTTCGACCTTCTGTGGTGTCTACTACAAAGTTCTATCACTTTCTTTTAGAATGACTCCTGCAAGCCTATAGGTATTTGTTTCTCTAAGACCTTAACTCACCTGTGAATTAGGCCTAAGTAATTTCCTACTTCCTTGATTGTTCATAGGGAAGCACCCTTCAAACCAAATGGAAAGGCATTCACGCAAAAGAAGCAGATGACATGGGAATGCAGGTCACTTGTTAGCTGTCTACTTATGTGCTATAAAATCCCTGCGACACCTAGATCGGATTCTAAATATAATGTTCTTGTTGTGCACTGTGCACACTGACCTTATGATTGTGTGGTACAGGAACCCCTAAAGATACAGGTGCTTGATACCCTATGTTCAGATGCGTTTTTTATTTTAATTTTTGCTATTTATTTTTAACTTTTGTTGACTGTTTGTGGATTTCGCATCATGCAATTTGATCCCACTTCTCTCCCATCCCTCACATCTGCCCCTTCCCTTGCAACACCCCCAAAACAAAACCAAATTTATAAGAAAAACAAAAAAAACAATATAAAACTAAGAAATAAAACAAACAAACAGACAAAAAAAGAGAGAGAGTAGAATCTTGTTCTGGAACCTGCAGTGTGGCTCATTGTGTCACACAGAACCTTTAGTCCGTTAATCTTTACTTGCAAGTGTTCATCACCCCAAGTCAGTAGTCTGACTTGAGGCCTCTGGTTTCTGCTGCACCACCGATAATGGGCTCTTGCTAAGGCTCCTCGTGAATACTCTGTTGTCCTGTGTTGTGAAGATCCTGCTGTTTTGGATCTGTAGGATGTTGGGGTGGGCTACCTCATAGCCCTGGTTCTGGGCCTGGGTGGTAGCTGGATTCATTACCCTGCCAGCTTTCTCTCTTGGTCACTGCTTGGGCAGGCTCTCCAGCACTGCCTTCACTAGCTTACCCAATTTAGCCTGCGGCCAGTTCTGCTCTCAGGGACTCAGATCTGGTCACTCACATTCATATCACCAGAGCCAAGTCTACTATTTTGTGAGGTGCAGGGCACTCTCTCCCCATTGTTGTAGCGGGCTTATGGTGAGGGAGTCAGCTCTCCTGCTTTTAAGCCCTAAGGCCTGGCTCACTTGCACCCCTGAAAACAGGGTCAGCTCTACTGTGCTCTCCAGGTGGGGTAGAGGGCCCGCTCTCCTGTGTGCTGCAGCTGGCAAGGGGCAGGGCTAGTTCTCTCACTCTCCTGACCTCAGAGCCAGGCCTCTCCCCTGATTCAGGTGGCAAGGGGCAAAGAGGGGAGGGCATCATTTTCTCACTCATGCCTCAGCACTGTTGATGAGGAAGGGGCAGGGTCAGCTTGTTGCTCTCATGTCTTCAGGGCTGTGGGACCCTGACACCAGGACATTCTTAAGCTATTATATTTATTACTTTTCTCTTTGCTGGGACACAGACCACCTAATAAAAGCAACTTGAAGATAAGAGGGATTATTTTGAGGGTATAGTTTATCATAGTGGGGCGTCATGGCTGCAGGGTTTCGGAAACATCTGGCCACACTGCATCTGCAGACAGGACGCAGACTGCAATGGATGCTGGTGCTCAGCTTGCTCTCTCCTTTTTATTCAGTTCAGGACAGCTCAGGGGATGATGGCATTCACATTGCGGGGGTCTCCCAAACTCAATCCAGTCTAGAAGCTGTCACAGAGATGCCCAGGGCTTTCTTTCCAAGGTGACTGTAAATCTTGCCAAGTTGATCATCAATAGTAATCATTGCAGATACTAAAAACTATGTCTTTTAAATGGAGGGTGGTCCAGCACTGCTGAAGACAAGGCTCAGTGCTAGAACTCGGGAAATATGTGCTTCAGCTCTCTTGATGGGACTTCCCAGAAATCTTGTGATGGACATATCGTTCACACCAGCTGAGTGCTCATGTATGGATAAATTTTTTTTGATTCTTTACAGCTACTTTATTTTTTCTTTTTAAAATTTCACACATTTTGTACTTTCACAGTTTTGAAATATTTATCTACTTGTTCATAAGAACATATATTTAACAATATAAAATTCTCCCAAAATTAAATAAATGAAAATTTTATAATAATTACAGTAATAGATGCTTATTATTAAAAGTGATAACAAGAGAAGCATAATTTTGGAAGCAAAAGTCTTTTAAAGTCCAGTTTTTTCAGCAGAGATGACATGTTTGTACATATTCTATTAAAATATCATTTTAATTTAATTTGTGTGTATTACTAAAAATTGAACCTAGGTCTTCATATACACTATACCCTATTCTACTATTGAGTTATAGCCCCAGTTAATTATTATAAAACTATGAACAAATATCTACAATTAGAGGGTATTGGCTTAATGAGTAGATAAATTTTCTCATAAATTTTTATTTTAAAAATTGTTTTTGTATGGTATGTATTAGTCATACTCTTTTTTTATTATTTATTTATTTATTAAAGATTTCTGCCTCCTCCCTGCCACCGGTTTCTAGCCATAAATAAAGGACATTGAGCCTATAATTCATGATCCTAGAGAAGCTAAATAAGAAGGTGAACCCAAAGAAAAATATATAGTCATCCTCTTGAATATTAACCTTCATCAGGCGATGAAAGGAGACAGAGACAGAGTCCCACATTGGAGCACCGGATGAAATGCCAAGGTCCAAATCAGGAGCAGAAGGAGAGAGAGCAACTCAGGACCACGAGGGGTGCACCCACACACTGAGACAATGGGGATGTTCTATCAGGAACTCACCAAGGCCAGCTGGCCTGGGTCTGAAAAAGCGTGGGATAAAACCGGACTCGCTGAACATAGCAGACAATGAGGACTGCTGAGAAGTCAAGAACAATGGCACTGGGTTTTGATCCTACTGCACCATACTGGCTTTGTGGGAGCCTAGGCAGTTTGGATGCTCACCTTACAAGACCTGGAAGGAGGTGGGAGGTCCTTGGACTTCCCACAGGGCAGGGAACCCTGACTGCTCTTCGGGCTGATGAGGGAGGGGGAGGGAAATGGGAGGCGGTGGCGGGGAGGAGACAGAAATCTTTAATAAATAAATAAATAAGTATGGATCAATTTTTATCCAAGAGACAGTATGTTCAAGGCCTGGTCACCAGGCAGTACTTGTGGTGAGCATCTTAAGAGGTGGAGTTTAGTGGGAGGGAGTTAGGTCCTGGGGGTGTGCTATTGGTGTATCGGAGGAGGCGGAGGAGGCGCTGTGATCCTGCAGGGCTCCTGCTCTTTCTCTTGCTTCCCCCGTAGCCACGTAGCCACGAGGGGCCACTCACTCTACCACGTGTCTCCATCTCACCCTGCTTTGCTCCAGGTGCAAAAGGAAAGAATGAGCGACTTCAGATGGCATCTTGCTAAACCGTGAGTCACATAAACCGTCCCTGATGTCAACTTAACCATTTTAGGCACTGTCCTAGTGTGGTAGAAAGGTGACTAATACATGTGAAGTGCAAGCTTACATTGTAGCTTGGATTGAACAAAGGCTTGTGAGTTAACATGAACTAAACAGTATTTGTTCCCTCCAAAATCTAGGAAGGCGCTCTCAGGTCTGCACTGCTTTCTCGTTTGGCAGAGATAACAACTTGTCATTTACCAAGAAGGAATGCTTTAGTCCTCCCAGGATACGGGTGTATCCTAAAACCTCTGATGTGGTAGACTCCTCAATTTTCATGCCATTTATCTCTCATTTTGCTGTATTCTTTATATTCCCAGGGTATCTGTGGAACTTGTCATTTCCTGTGACACAGGGCAAATTAACTTGATGCTGTCAATATTGTCAGCCAATGTGGTGGCTTTCTGAATGTTAAGAAAATTAAGGTCCCTATGGACCCTACTACAGCAAAGGGCAACAGAGTGTACACTGCCCTGGAGCAAGAAAGTGAATATTCTAGCTCTTCTGTGTCTGTGTGATTTGAGGAGGACCTTTCCTGTTGAAGGAGAAATCTTGCAGACAGGTGACACCGGCTGTATGGATTTCTTGTGCAAACTCACCTTGTATGAGCAGATGTGATTTGGCAGGTCACAGTAGCTATTGACTAAGGATGCCACGAGGAACATAATAGCCCAGGAATTAAACGAAGCCTTTGAGGAAGAACCTAAAACTTCTGCACATGACATCGCTTCTGAGTTAGCATCTGGGATAAGATCTGAGTCAGGTTCAAGGCATTCCATGTGTGCTTTCCCACCATATGGCTCCCACATCACGTCTAATGAGGACAATATAGAAAGCCTTGGCCTCTTCTAAGTATATTTATCTTAATTATAAGCTTAAATGTAGAGGACATAAGAGAGTCAGTTTGTGAACTCTTTGAACCCACTGAGAAACCGATTTTGGCATGGGATTTTACTTTCATGTTAGGCTCCCCTCAAACGTATATACATAGCATCAGGAGGGTCCTGATGGTGCTTTGGGTTTATCAATGCCAGTTCAGACTTTCTACCTTACAGAAAATCTGGGTATTTTAAAATAGTTCAGTTCCATTAGCTATGGTGGCAAACCTCTATTTGAGAGATTGGGTGGGATATTTGGTACCTATTACTATAATTGCTAGATAGAGTCCTGCTCAAGGAGATATGATCTTCTCTTCAAGGAAAAGGCATTGTATGTAAACAACATCAGTCAGGGACACTGTTGAATGAATGGTTGTTTCTTTTCTACCTATGCAGGTGAGGTCACCATCTGCTCTCTCACTCCCAAGGTTTGGAAATGTTCAGCTGGTCAGCTATCAGTTATCTCACTCCTAGATACAAATGATTGATTAGCCATTGTTATATATCCCCGAAGGCCCACTCCTGCCTTTTGGCTCATTATGGTAGTCACATTATCCCAGTCAGAGAAAGCCAAGTGCACACCTGGTTTCTACTGTTCTGGAATCCAATATTTCTACTAACACAAAAGGCTCAGAGAAAGGAGTGTTCTTGACTCATCCTGGTAACTATAGCATGGTACTAGGCTCTTGGATTTTACATTGCAAGCTTATTCTAAAGTCCATCATATTTTGAGACTTTCAGAAGGCCACCATCATATGTAAGTTTTAAGAGAAAATCTCAGCCATGAGGATCAGGTTCAGCAATCCTTGCTGGAACTTGATTCTTGAGCGTCATTGCTATCATCACAGTAACGAAGTGTGTGTTATTGTATTTTCCATTGTATGTTTTTTCCATTTCATTTAACTCCTTTGAAATTTTCTTTCACATATGATTCTTGCTGATACATATGAGCAAGACCCCACAGTTCTTGAGGCAGGCTATCTTATCACGTTATCTTTTCCTGGGCTATGCTGATACTTGTCTTTTAACTGAAGGATATTTCTACCGTATGATATTTGTGTGTGTGTGTGTGTGTGTGTGTGTGTGTGTGTGTGTGGGGTGAGGTCACATGTGTCATAGCATATGTGTATAATGCAGAGGACAACCGTGGGTGCTGGTCCTCACCTTCAAGCTTGTTGGAAACAGGGTCTCTGGGTTGGTTTTCACTGTTCTGCCAAGATATCTGGCTCACAAGCTTCCAAAGATTCTCTTGTCTCTGCCTCCCATATAGGACCTGGATTACTAATGTTGTGCATCTTTTTGATATGGGTTTTCAGGATTTGAACTTAGGACCTCACACTTGCACAGCAAAAGTTTTCATCTAATGGGCCACATCTCCAGTCCAAACTAGAGATTCTAAAGGAAAACAAGCATCTTATGAATCATCTCCCTCTATTTTGGGGGTTGTTTCCAAGGAAGGCAAAGCTGCTTTTGGGGAATAGCTGCTTTTGCTGGGTTAATACTTAAGATTCTCAGACGTTTTGAGCTAAGGGTTCCACATTCCAGGTTTCAGGGTCCTACTCTCTTTTGATCTTGGCTTTGACCTTGGCATAGAGCAGCTCTATTGATACTGGTGCATTCAGCTCTGTCATGATAAGTTTGATTAGGGCCCTGAATTTTCAGCATAATCTTTTCTGTCACTTTAGGAGTTAGGAATTATTTGAAAGCTGTCACAAGCTCTCTGACTTTAGCAGTGTACTGTGCATCAGAAGTAGGCTGTGCTGGCTCGGGAAATGCAGCCTACAAGTATCCTTTGAAAGAGCAAGGGAGGGTGAGAAATGAATGCGAGGCCAGCCAGCCAGCCAAACAGATACAACAGGCCTGGTGGGACTGGGAAAGGGTACAGCAGTGGCTTCTGGGAATCTGTTCAGCTGCTGCCAGGACAGCCCCCGGGTGCTGGCTCTGCCCCTATGGTTCACTGCACAGAGGGGACCCTGAGTAGTGGACAGATTTTGATGACTAATGGAAAATTTTGCTCAGTGTTCTGCCTCTTCTGCCAGAGCTCCTGTGTGGGAAGAAGTTAGGGGAGACCCATTAACAAGACTAAATGGCAGAAGGCACCACACATGAGTACACAATGACACATGGTCGGGTTAGGTGGATGGAAATATATTTTATAAATATTAAAGAATCTCTTTCATTAGTAGAGAGCTATGAAAATGTTGTCTATTATCATAAATATAGATTACTAGTCATTAAAGCTTGATTGAGTTTTGTGGAATGGGATGCATTGAAATTTAGCAGATCATATAGGCAAAGAAATATGCCCAAATCCCCAGGCAGTAAATATTTAGAAGACCACAGAAAACGTGATTGATACCTGTTCTGGAAACATTGTAGACACAAATATGACATATCAGGAATTCATCAGATGGGGCTATTGGACTAGGTGGAACATTGACCAGTACTGTAGGCTAAGAATGTAATTCTTGGGACCTTTCAATTTTGAAAATTGATTCCTGTTAGTGTTTTTGGTAGGCATATAGGACACTTTTCAATTCCGTCCAGTGTTTCCTCCTTTAGGACAAATCTATAGCCGCTGTCTGTGAGGTAGTTTCAAAGGATTTAGTCTTACAATTTGACAGGAGAAGTCCTGTGTAATCTTTTGCTTAGCATGTGCAGTGTCTGAGCAAAGAAGAAGAAACCAAAGCTCTTTTCATTTCTCAGTCAACATGTTCTACCAAGTGTTGGCTACATACTCAGTGCTGAGGAAAAGAATTAAAATGTGACTTTTCAGGACACCAAGAACCCATCCATCCTTGAGCGGGAAAAGTAATTAGAAAAGCAATTCTGATTGACTTAGCCTGATTTGGAGGTTGTGCAAGTTTCCTCCAAACAATGATGAAACAGTTTTACTGACTAATAGTGTTTCAGACTCAAAAAGATTACAGGACAGGGAAAAGCAAGGCTTATTTGAGGAGATAAATGTTTAGTTAGGTCAAGACATAAAAATAATGGAAAGAGAAGAGCTGAAGTTGACTGTGGTAATAGAGTTTTAGTTCATTAGTTCATTTAGTTCATTCTATGTTTACTTATGTTATTTTTAAATATTATCTTACTAAAAAGTCAATACTTCAAAGTATTATATTCATCTAGACATGTTTATTAAGGTTTACTGCTCAACAAGTAACTTGGAAACTAACCAAAAAGATATGACGTATTTTTTATTGTGATAATACAATCCGGGTGAGCCTTAGGAAAGATCCAGTGCTTGGAGCACAAATATGTGTCCTTGTATCATTTCTTCCAAAATGTTTAACGAAGTCTGTTTGGGTTACAAAGAGGAACAAGTCTCATACTTTGACTTCAAAGAGTTAATTCTACTGAGGGAGCAAGGGACATTGAAGCAATGAGAATCTAGTGCAACAGAGCTAGAGCCATGCAGATTGGAATGAAGTGTCAGGAACAGCAACAGCCTATAGAACCCTTAGCAAACACTCATATGCATTTCCTATATCTATTTTATGCAGTAAGCATCATTACCTTTACCTTTGAGGTAACAAAAACTATCACTCAAAGAAGCCAAATCAATTACAGGATTTGCAAGTTGAAGGTGCATAATTCAAACACAGTTGTTACTGAGGACAAGTGCCAAGTGCTTGACCACCATAGTAGAGTGTACCCCTTCCTCATAACACACGGATGCCCAGAGTGAGGCAATTATCTAATCCAAGGCAGAGGTGGGGAACAACACTTTCTTCAGCTGTGTTTAGGGATGACGACTATTGGGAAGGCAAATGGAGGTTTCTCGAAGGCTCCTGTAGAGGAATTGTATGAGTAAACAATGCCAGGGTATCCTGACCAGCCTGGGTTGCTGAAAGTAAGCTGAGGAGCAGGATGGATTGGCAAGTGCTGTATCTAAAGAGGGCATAGGTTCACAGAGGAGGGAACTTTCTCCAGAGAGGCTCCACATCCCCAAAGTTCCAGAATTTCCCAAACAGCTCTGACCGTTCAAATAACTGACCTGTGGAGGACACTTCACATTCAAACCATGAAAGAGCCAGTGGTGTGTCTTCATCGAAGTGACAGGTTGGGAACCATGGTCAGAGTCATCAACAGATGAGTCTGAGGAGGTGGCTTGACCAGTAAGAGCACTGGCTGCACAGACATGATGACCTCAGGTCAATGTTCCATCACCTACATAAAAATCCTGGCATGGCAATGCCTATAAGCCCAACATGTTGGGGAATAGGAGGGGCAGAGACAGGATGGTTGCTGTGGCTTGTAGTCTAGCTCCAGGTTCAGAGAGAGAGCCTCTCTCAAGCAAGTAAGGTGATATGTGGTAGAGCAGGAGACCCAGCATCCTTTTCTGATCTCTACCATGTGCATAGGTGCATACACATAGACGCGCATGCATCAAAACAGTTTCAACTTACATGCAGGCCATAAAAATGGCTTGGGATGATCAGCCTGAGGGTGGCATTGAAGCAAGGAGACTGGCAGAGGTACCCCCTCACCAGGCAGCGTGGGTATGTGATCTGACAGGTGTCACTGGTGTGGGATGTGTGGTATCATATTTTGGTAGTCATGAGAAAGTCCTTAAAGAAGGAAGAGAAAACAATACTATGAAAATTGCATTTGACGCTAGGGAAATGGCGAGAGGTGTGTTGGAGAAGTGTTCCGGTTCGGCTTGGCTGGATAGTAGTGGAGTTGGTGCAGTTGATTGAGCCGGGAAAAGATTGCAGTTTTGTGAGTCTTGAGACCAGGCAATAAGATGTTTAACAAGATGCTTGTGGTGGAAGCTTAGTGATGCTGTAAACTGTTTTTTTTCAGCACGTGTAGAGTGGATTAGAGGAGAGAAATCTAAATGTAATGTAATACTACTTAGCCTTAGAGAGGCAGGACATTCTGACTCACCATGCATAGATGGACCTTGTGGACGTTAAATGAAGCAAAATAGGCCAGAGAGAAGGAGAAGTGCTGTATCCATCTCCTTACGTGAGAATCTACTTAAAGTAAACAAATTCGTGAGCGTAGAAAGAATGATGGTTGCCAGGGGTACGCGGAGGGGAAAAAGCAGAGCTGTTTAAGGGTAGAGCCTTCAGTTTTGAAGATAAATGGCTTTTGGTGGCGTTCGTAGTAGCTACTGTTCTCATTGCTGTGAGCAGCTCCCCATAAGAAACTGTGTAAAGGAGTCAGAGTTTATTTCAGCTGACCATTTAGGAGAACAGCGATCCAGTCCATTTCGGTGGGGAAGGCATGGCTACTGAGCCTGAGTTGCTAATCACTGTGTGTCTGTGTCAGGAAACAGAGCAGAGAGTGGAGCCTGGCTATAACCCCTATGGCCTACGCCCAGTGATCTGCATCTTCCCGGAAGTCTCCACCTCCAGCCTCCCCAGAGACACCACCAGCATTCTCACATGGAAGCTGGTGAGGGACAGTCACATTTAGACCACAGTGGCGCTACAGTATTTTAAAGTTCCCCAAAGACTTAAAGCTCAAGATTTTTAGGCCCCAGCTCAGTGCTATCAGACGTAATAGGAGCTTGAGGGGTTGAGACCTTGTAGGAATCCTTGTCATTAGAGGCTTGCCATGAGTCCCCTCAAACACGAGTCACCAGTCACAGATGGAAACCGAGCCCAAATACTCTTCCCTTTTTGTATCTGCCTACTTCAACTGTTTGTTCCAGTACCGTGAAGCTGAAACACACCATGGAGTTGGGGCAGTGTACAGCTGGAGTCTATTTAATGCCACTGAATTGTGCACTTAAAGATGATGGGCTAGGGGCTAGAGAGATGCTCAGTGGCTAAGGGTACATGCTGCTCTTTCAGAACACCCACGTTGGGTAGCTCACAACTACCCATGACTCCAGGTCTAGGGGATCTGATGCTGTTTTTTAGCTTCTCTTTTTTTTCCTGGCTTTTCTGCATTCATGTTCGCATACCCACAGGCAGATAGACACATATAACATAGTCACAATTAAGATAAATTAAAAAGAAAGAGGTTAAGGCTGGGGTCACGGAGTTAACGGTAAGTAAAATGCTTGTCTTGTAACAGAAAAAAACCTGAATTTGATCCTCTAGATCTACATTGGGATACATGGGGAGCCGGGAATGGTGCACACTTGTAATTCCAGACTGGGGTGGCAGACTGAAGCTGATGGCAGACTCGCTAGCCATCTAGCCTGGGCTAACAGATGAGCTCTGAGCCAATAAGAGACCAGAAAACCACAACAATACAAGGTGGGCAGCATTGAGCTCTGGCTTCCACATGCGCATTCATCCGTGTGTGTGCACGTGCATCTATCCACACGCGTGTGTACTCACATACAAAGGAGGGAGAGAAAAGGAAACCAGATGTATTCTCAGAGGCTTTTTCTCTCCAACAGTCCAGGTGAAAGTTTGTGTTGTGGAACTGTAATCGGAGCCACAGGAAAACACTGTACTTGTGTGTCAGTCAGAACGGGCCCGGTGTGGCTTAGGTCAGATGGTTCAATCAAAAGGTGAGGGAGAAGAACCTTTAATGAAGTCCAAGAAAAAGTATGGTTTCTGTCATTTAAGTTAAATTGCAAAATATTTCCCGGGGCGCTCACTCTCAAACTAATAACCCAAATAGCAAATATTTTCCATTTTCCATCATCTTAGGTCAATTTGAAAACAGCTTTCTATTTTTTATTGGAGAAACTCAGCTTGTCTTTGCTGTGTTGAGTGTGCGGCTGAGTTGCCAAGCCCCTAAAAGGCCCATTTGTCTTCTGTGCTTCTAACAAGGGAAGTTTCCATTTTCCCATTTTATCCCGAAAGCTCTCAGAAAGTTTGGGCCATCCACTTGATGTCCCATAACTCTCTTCATCATTTCAGCTCCAGTTCCTGCACTTGGCAGACATCCGGCACCAACCTTCTGCTTCCGAAGTGCTCAGTGTCCCAGGGGATTTTGGTACCAAGACTTGAAGACCTGCCTCTGAGTTGGGAGACTTTCAACTTTTCAGCAAAGAGACAAAATGCAAAGGCTCGTCTTTATTATCATTAATAATTGACCAGGGCTTACAAAAAATAATCACACAACACTCTATACACATCACACCACACACACATAAACACACACCCGACCCACACCACACCACACACACACCACACACTCAATCCACACCATATACACACACACATAAACAAACACACTCATACCACACACACACATTAACAAACACACATACCATACACATACACACACACACCGTGTATACCACATCACACACACCCAACTCATACCACTCCACACACACATACCACACACCTGACCCACACCACACCACACACACACACACCACACACACACCCACACCACACACACACCCATGTACACCACATCACACATACTCATGTACACCACATCACATACACCTGACCCACACCACACCACACACACATAAACACACACACACATACCACACACCCGACCCACATCACACCACACACACACACACCCATGTACACCACATCACACATACTCATGTACACCACATCACATACACCTGACCCACACCACACCACACACACATAAACACACACACACATACCACACACACACACACACACACCACATTGACCTTCAGAATTTGATACTTGTAAGAATCATTCCAGGAAACAGCTTATTGATTTCCAACTGGGTGTCATAATGACCCTGATTCAGGGAATCTTGCATAGGATCTTAAATTTTCTTTTTAAAGAAAAACATAAGTTAATAAATTTAACAAGTGTTTAGTTTCCCTAAAGACTAGTCGACCTAATAAAATTATCAATTTGAGTTGATAGATGTTTTAGCATTCAAGTGTATTTCTTTGCATTTTTCTAAACTTTGGAAACACTTTAAGTAAACAAATGAATGAAATGAGGTAATATGTAGTCTGCCATGAGTCTCCTGCCGTGTGGGGCCAAGTCTGTTTTTGTTTTCTCCAGCTCGCTAAGTGGAGAGGTTGGAAGTAAAGTAACAAAAAATAGTGGAATGTTCCTAGGAATTGCTGAGGTCAGCAGAATGACGCCAGATCTCAGGGACAGGAAGTTCACCAGCTGGGTTTTCAGAGTCAGCAGGAAAGCTGATCATTTTCAGAGCAGAGAAAAGGTGAACAGAGGTTTGTGAAGACAAGTTGTAGAAAAACAGTCTGAAGGATGGGGAGATGGCTGGAGATTAAGTACACAGACTTCCCAACACTCACGTTGGGTAGCTTACAACCACCTAAGACTTCATCTGCAGGGGATCTGATGTTCTCTTCTGACATTTGTATGTAACATGCACATACATCCAGTGGTGGTTTAAAAGAAAATGGCCACCAGAGAGATTGGCACTATTATGAGGTGTGGTCTTGTTGGAGAAAGTGTGGAGGCGGGCTTTGAGGTTTCTTTTATGTTCAAGCCATATCCAGTGAGAGTTCACTTCCTGTTGCCTTTGGATCAAGATGTAGAATTCTCCAGCACCACCTCTGCCTGCACACTACCCTACTCACAGCTGCCATGCCCTTGCTATGATGATAATGGACTGAACCTCTGAAACTGTAAACGAGCCCCTCAATTAAATGTTTACCTTTATAAGAGTTGTTGGGGTTATAGTGTTGCTTCATAGCAAGAGAAACCCTTCTAAGACACACATGCACACACACACACACACACACACACACACACACACACGAATAATGAAGTAGAAAAACAGCTGGGGTGGACCAGTAGAAGGCAGTGCCTGTTTCCTAGGACCTAAGATTCTAAGGGTATTAACAATGCCCAGCTTCTGCTAAGGGAATTGCAAAGACATGCTGTCTTCAGGGGCACCCAGTGGCTAAGACAGAAATATGGCAAAGAAATTTATTGTACTTGCCCCAACATCTCTGTGGTTGGTCCCAAGAGACTTTTTCACATGTTGGGAATTGGTCTGGACAGCCCACTGGGTGTGGCACTAAAGACTGAGCAGCATCCAAGGGTGGATGCAGATGCTCAGCAGACAGCAGCATTACACAATAGAAATACCACCAAGAAGACCGTATAAATAGCATCATGCTCAGTCAGCAACCACTTCTCCTTTGCAAGCATGGTGGGTGAAGAGAGAGCAGATGCTGAAAAGTGAGGTATTGAGGGGCCAGGCAGGTGGAGGGATCTCCAGCCAGCTTCGCCTGTCTCAATTATTTTAAAATGAATTTGGTATAGCAAATCTGTTGTTGATGAAAAGGTTCCAGTGTTAAAATGTTGGCAAGTAACAAATATTAAGTCGAATGCATTGTAGGCCAAGCCAAATATATCTGTTTCTAAATCCGGCCTGTGGGCTGCTGTGTGTGGTCTTTGGCTGGCTCTGGGATAGTTATTAAGCCTCTGACACTCAGGTTTCTCATTTATAAAATGGTGGGTAGAGTAGAACAAAATCTCACTGAAGAATCAGGCATGCTGTTCATGCCGTTGAACACATGTGCGTAAGATGTTTCTCTAGTGTCCGCTACCTAGAAGAACTCCATGAATGGCTCCTCTACGGGCTGAAATTGGTTTTGTTTGAATTTTTCTTCCAAATGTAATAAAAGTGCATCATACTAGAAATGCAATTGAGTGAAAGACCACTATATTTACATCTCTCTTGTAGCAACTTAAAGATGAGGGAAGTAACGCTTGAGACGACAGAGGGAGTCACCTTTACTTAGTGAAAAATAGATGAAAGGGTCCACTTCTCGCCATGATCTTTCCCACACAGGAGTCGCAAGGCCAGCATGGGAACATTTGCTTGTGTGGGGTGACAGAGTCTGTTTATATACTACTTTAACTTTGGGTATTATGGGGTGGAAGGAGGTATTAGGGTTGGGGTAGACAAAGAAAATCATGGACATTGACAAGTGCTCAACATATTTGATTTTACGATGAGCATTAGGTATAGCACAAGTACCAACCAGCATACCCGGTGGAAACGTTTTCTGTTCTCATTTTCTGCTGGCTTCCTCACCGTTTCACACTTCCCTCAGGCTATTTCCGTCAGGATCACATAGCTATCCATAGCCTTCACTCTCCCTTTCCTCTCTGCTGATAAAGTAAAAGTGACCTGCTTTCTGCTGGCACGGAGGATTCTCTCTATTTAAGAATTCAGCAGAGAAATGGCAGCAAGTTCCTTTCAGGCTCACATGCCAGCTCCCATAGAGCCCAGAATGGTTATAGACAATCACCAGAGGGTTCCCACTTTCTAAAATTCTGCATGAGTGTTGCACACATGGTCTCATGTGTGAGATTGACCTTGACTGAAATTTTCACTCACTATTTTCTATCTACTGAGAAAGAATTGGTTGTTGAACAGAACTAGTCTTAGCCAGCCTGCCTGTCCTGGGCATCCCCTGTCTCCAGCCCCTAAGTTCTGGGATTACAAGTAGGCCACCAAGCTTGCTATTATGTAGGTGCTAAGGATATGAATTCTGGTCCTAATGCATGTGTGGTAGGTGCTTCAGCCTCTGAACCATCTCTCTGGATCCAGCTCATGGTTTTTAAACACTTGTGGTTCTCCGAAGGTTAAATGAGATTTCTTTACAATGATTAGAATTTCCCTGCTGGTCCTTGTCACAATTTTTAAAACCTTGATGCTGTGTAACATTACCAATGAGGTTAACTTTTAAGTTGGGCTAGTGTAACTCATTCATGTAATTAGCTTAAAGAGCCCAAACCCCAAGATCTCGCCTTTTAGATACTCTGGCTTAATTCTCCCCTCTAGATTCACCAGTCTTTCAAGTGCCTGGAAACCATAAGTCAATATATACAGTAAGAGAAACACCATTGACCTCAGCACCGGCACTGAAGCATTTGTTACAGTGGTTGGCTATGCCCTGCTCTGCTAGGCACAGAGAAGAGCGAATCAAATGCACGTACCTCTCTTCCACGTGAAAGGTCACATTCCATAGGTTTTGGAAAAGCTAAGATACATTCCAATGATAACGGATTTACAACTTCTAAAAATAAATTTATTTACTTTTATACCTGTATGTAGGTGTGTGTGCTTTGTGTGTATGAAGTTCATAAGGAGGAAGAAAGCAGATGTTGGCTCTCCTGGAACTGTAGATACATAGTTGTGAGCTGCCATGTGTGTGCTGGGACCCAAATCCAGGTCCTCTACAAGAGCAACAAGCACTCCTAGCTGCTGGGCCATCCAGCTGGCCTTAATAACAGAACTTGCATACCCATAAACTGTAGAACAAGTAACAAGAAAGCAGATAATAAAGGGGGGAAAGGGAGAGTGGTTGGATTAACTCAAAAAAGAGCTGATGTATGTCACTTGAAGTAAGACTGATTTTGCCTTTTCCCAAAAATCTGATTGTCTATGAAGAGATGACATTTTAAAATGATCTAAGAAATTGCTTGGAGAGTTCTGGTGACAGTAATGTATAGTTGTCATGTGTATAGCCACATAGAGAGGCGAGTATTATGAATAGTGATGAGCCTTGAGCTGAGGCTTAGCGATGGGAAGAGAGGGAAGGATTCCATGGATTGGAATAGATTGGTATGGAAGGGCAGGATCTTGGGGAAAAAGTCAGGCCAGCGAGTGACTTGGCAGTTCTGAGAACTGAGTGATGTGGGGCTACATTCAGCTGAACCCCCTAATTCGACTCTTTTCAGGCTCTGTGTGTCCCAGGGTGAAGCTTTCGTGGTCCAGCTCAGTGTAAAACACAAACACCCTTCTTTTCTACAATCTTCTGAGTCCAGGTTTACGTGGTGCTTAGATGATTCTGGAGGTGAACTCAGACAAAGAAGCATTGCCTCATTTCCTACAGGACCCTTGGAGGTTTCAGGGTGCTTCTCTCAGAGCCTCAGCCATCTGCAGCATTATAACGTGCGGCAGTGTGAAAATGGCTCTCATAGGCTTAAAGGGAGTGGCACTACTGGAAGGTGTGACCTCCTTGGAGGAAGTGTGTCACTGGGGGTGGGCTTTGAGGGTTCAGATGCTCTAGCCAGGCCCGGTGTCACTCTCTCTTCCTGCTGTCTGATGATCCAGAGCTCTCCAGCACCAGGTCTGTCTGCACCCATCGTGCTTCCTACCCTGACCATAATGGACTAAATGTCTGAATGTTAAGCCATCTCTAATCAAATAGTTTCCTTATAAGAGTTGCTGTGGTAATGATGTCACTTCACAGCAATAGAAAGCCCAACTAAGATATAATGTATACTATATTGTAACTTGTCATGTACTGTTTGCGTTCACCGAGAAGCAGGCTCTGGAAGTGGTGTTTCCCCCAGTTTCAAATCCAAGTGTATTTTTCTCATAGTGCCCTCCAAAGACCCTTTGCTGGGATGAGCTGCCCACTGCCCACTCTATGCGAAGCAAGAAAGAGAACTGCAAACAATCCTAAAGTAAACATTTTGCCTTTGAGAACAGGACAAAAGGTTTACTGTTCCAATAGATGTTACCATTGCTTATCCATCTATGTTACAAATACACCTGCACTGGGAATGAGAGGCCAAAAGGTCAGCTGTGCAGAGAAAGCTCAACCTGGATCTTCAGCTGACTGCTTCAGGTTCCCCACTGAAGTTCTAGGGAATGCTGTATGCACCCAGTTTGATGGTGTTAGTTCTATACATTGTTGTTGTTGTTATTGTTTTTGTTGCCCACCCGGCAGGACGTCTACTCTGACCAGACTCTCTTAGTCAAGTTTTCCTATTAGGCTAGACTTGCTCCATGGACTCTTTTACTCTTTCAAAAACACTATGATTCCTGAGAAAGTTTCTTTAAAAATGTGTGGCAGAGGCTAAATACTCATTTCATCCTAAATCATGGAACCAATCAGATTAATTCTGCAGTAATAAAAGGATGAGCTGACCTGAAATGCAGTAACTAGCTGGCTAAATACATGACCATATATATTTATATCCGAAATATTCTCTTCCGGGTGTGGTGGCACACGCCTTTATTCCAAGCACTCGGGAGGAGAGGAGGCAGATCCTTGTGAGTTTGAGGCCAGCCTGGTCTATAGAGTGAGTCAGAACAAAGAGTATTTCATAGTGAGATCCTGTCTCAAAAAATACTTTAAAGATTATACTATGTGTTTTTCATTTTTAGTTATTCTGCATGTCAAAGAAGGAAAAAGTGAAAATTTCAGTCTACAAATACATTGTTAGTAGGGCTCACTGTCTCTCTACCGATTACTGGTTGCGACTCCTCTGACAACTCACCTAAGCCCAGCTGGCTTCCAGTTCTCTTATTATATGTGGGAAGGAAGCGGCTGCTTACACTAGCACTGAAGCTGGATTGCCTGGAGGGATTAAACAGATGACTATACGGAAAGTTTTTAAGAGTGCCCGATGCACACTAAATATTGAAACATGTTCTGTATGATAATGATATCGTTAATAATTATAATTGAAGAGGAATTCTCCTTAAGGTAGGATTAAGCTGAATTTGCTTTGGTCTACAGTTCCCAGGTGGGCAAAGTCTACTGATTAGTACTTTCTGAAGTAGTAGAACACGTTGGGGATGCTGCCTGGAAGTAAGGCTTCTGCTACTCCACATGCCAGGCAGGCCCAGGGCTGAAGATGCCCCAAGACACCAAATGCAAGGACACAGCAGGGCGATGCTTACTGCCACCCAGCCCATGTGTCCCCAGTTCTGATAATGCCTCCAGATATGCACCAAAGCTTTCAAAATTCCATGTATCTGTTTATTTATAGCTCTTTGATAAATACTATTCATTTTAAAAGATATAGAATAAGTTCTCACAAAATTCAAGATGTTTCCCTCCTTCTAATTATGAAGGGCAGCCAAGTAGTCCTTGAATTGCTGGGGAATATTTTATAGATTGTGACGTTAAGGGAAGATAGCTTGTGACCACGTTTCCATCGACTTAATGGGTATTTCCAAACACACATAAGGAAATCAGAAAGTTGGGTGTTTTGTACATATACATCCTGTAAAAGGGTGTGGCAGTATCTGGGCGCAATCACATCAATCATGCCTATGCATAGGTAGTTTCCAGTTAAATAAACTGTGGCTTTAGAATCATTGTCAACTTGTTGTCTCATATGAATTCAGGACAGGAATAGCAGAATAGCCTACACCAAGCTACTCTCCAGTATTAAAGCAAATAGATTCTTGCTGGTTTCTCAGAGGAAACATCTCGTGCACATTGGCATTAATATGGGAAAGTTGAACATCTGCAAGGTTGAGTCTGGATTAGTTCCCTTGTCTTTACATTCATGAAATTATGTTTGCCCGGGGCTGCACCCACATGGCTTTATGTACACAAGCTGATACTTGAATGTGAACTTGAGGTGGCTCACAAAGAAGGACAGTTCAAGGAAGATGAGTGAAGCAGACTCAAATAGAATGACAGATCTAGGATAGTGATTGGCTTTGTTGGCTCTGAATAAAGTCATCTAAAGGAGCAGATATATAGTAGGTTGTTGTTCAGTGAGAAAAGTCAAAGCTGGGCTGTAGAATGCACAGCTGTGTACAGTGTCAGCCTCAGAGTCTGATTGAGAAAGGAGTGAAGAGTGATCTTTAGTAATATAGGCAGAAAGAGTCAGAAAAGGGCTAAGTGGAACTGTCACCTCTAGGTATGCTCCACACTCCCCAGGGATGCCTGAAGGCACAGGAAGTACCTACATCTATATAGGTTACTGGTTTCCTATTTATGAATACATGTCTATGATAAAATTGAATTTATAAATCAGACCTAGTAAGAGATTAAGAATAACTAATAAAAAGAGAACACTCATGACACCATACTATAATAAAATTCATGGCAATGTGTTATCACCCACCCCTTTCTTGAAACACCTTGTTGGAATGCACCGCCTTCTCCCATAATAATGTGGAGTGATGCATACTTGCCCAGTGAGATGAGGTGAGGTCAGTGACACAGGCATTGTGAGGTCACATTAGATCACTACATGAAGGCACTTTAACACAAACACTGTAATCCCATGAAAGCCGATCTGATAACCCAATGGCTACCATGGGTAGGTAGCATATACAACATGGATGCACTGGTTAAAGCGCTCACCGAGATTGCATGTTAAATAGAGAGGAAGTGAGAAATCTCACCTTAGGATCTGTACAATTTAAAATTTGCAAGTTGTTTATTTCTGGAAGTTTACATTTAAGATTTTCACACTGTGGTTGAAGAAGGTAGGTAGCCTGGACTCCGAAGCCTGAAACCACAGGTAGGGTGACCTCATCTCCCAGCCAAAGTCATGGAGTGATGGGGAGAGCATGGTGGGTCATCCTTCTCTCACTCCCCACCAGTGGAGGATTTGTGGAGGCTTAAACATGGTGCACAAATACGTCCCCCGGTGTATGAGAAATACTAATATGAGAGAGTATTTTTATTTTTCTTTCCAGAGCTATGAAAGTGGGGTGTGGTTAAAAATATATTTTTGTTGTTATCATTGTTTATTTCTTCTGTTTAGGAATGCTGCCTTTGCAACAGCTGCTGTCTAAAATGAGCTTTGAGTGGTGTGAGAATAAATGTTCAGGTCTCTGAAGTGTTTATCTTTTCTCTCTCCAGAAAAAGATAATTTCAAGGTCTCCAAGTTACTAGGAATTCACTCTACCCAGCACAGAAACACTTTAATTTATATAATTTAGATTACTCGGCTTAAGTGTACGGTCTAGAGGCACAAAGAAATGGGGTGGAAAGCAGGCGACGGTTGATGTGCGGAGTTTAATGCTGCTGCTGCTGCTGCTGGTGTGCCCACTACAGTTCACCCACTCCTGGGAGATGCAGAGGAGATAGGGCGGTGTGTGCACACAGTGAGGCAATTTATGAATACTCAGCCATGAAATGGAAAATCAAAATGAGACACGTATGACTACAAGCATCTCGGTCTATTAATATTCAAATATTAAGACCTAGCTTTCTTAGCAAGACAGCTGGGTATTTACTGATCAAAAACGATAGCTTAGGAAGAGAAACATGGTTAAGAAACATTTCCACAGGATTTGATTGACATGTGGTTTGCTTAAGTCAGGCTAGTAGTTAACTAATTAAAATGTACTTCTCATCTGAACGTGTCTTTAAATTTTAGATCCCTTGGAAAAAATTTCCAAAGTGCATTACAACTTTTCATAAGGGTGACACATGGTCCTGTTTTCCAAAGACTTTGATTTAATATTTGCATGCAATGGTATTTGACTTTGTTAGTACAGAGTATTTAAACTTAGGAAGAAAATACCTTAATTTGCTTATGCATAAGCCTATTAAAAACATTTCTAGGGGCTCTTGTTATGTTTATCCTCCAGAACATAACCTGTCTTTGAAGTGGTATATTAGTTCTTAAAAAGTTATTCCCAAGCTGAATAATTAGGCTGCAAACAAAAGCTATTCTTAGAGGGTATTCTGCATAGAAAGTTCTGCACATGGTGCTTTAATTCAAGTAATATTCTTATAAAACTCTGTTATTGTTAGAGCTCTACATTCAGAATGGCAACTTTTGCTTTTGATGATTATTCCATCCTGAAACAATTGCCCCCTTTCGAATTAAAGCAGAATTGAGAGCACATTTCTATCTGATGGTGTTCAGAAATGAGGACCTGCTTGGTTGTGCTCCTTTGTCTTCTCATGGAGGGTCCAATGCCCCGCCACCCGCAAAGAAAATCAATTCCCTGAAGTTTCTCCTGGAAGAGAAAGGTTGCTTTTGTTGTTTTGATCTTAGCATGTTGTGCATTTTTACTGGCTGTTAAAAAAAGTCACAGCTTCATCTGCTTTTCTGTTCTACTCTCATGTTGCAAATCACAGAGTGCCTTCAGACCAATAATAAAATGCATTTAAATGCCCATGCATTTAAAAATGGGTCCATCATCACAGTGGAGAGGAAGACCAGGGTACAAGAACACCACCCAGCCATTTGATGCATGTGCTACAGACTGCTAAGAATAGGTTCATTCATGTTAGAAGATTGATGCCAGGATTTGGATACATAATTCTCTCCAGTTTTGACCCCCTTATTTTACATGCAAGAGGCTTTCTTGGTTAATGCACCAGTTGGCTAGGTTATTGCTGCCACGGTATGTGCTACAATGCCAAAACAGCTCTTTTCCCAACATTTAAAAGCACATTGAGTTGTTTATACATCTCCTTGAGATGATTTTCCAATAACTTTGTGCCAATTGCTGTCATACTCTTTGCTTAAGAAAAAAATTTTCATTCAATCAAGACAACTTCACTTAGTTAAATTTCCCCCATACAGAGAATTGTAGGAAAATTACAGGAGTTGATTTGAGGCCGTCATCATTAAATCAATGTAGGGCTTTAGAAAATGAATGCAAATTATAAATGTAGAGTTGTGTAATTAAACATCAAATAGTCCAAGTGATAAAAGTCATAGAGGCGCTGTCTCTCTGCTCTGGTCAGGTCCTTTAAGTACTGCCTTACCACTTGAGCACTGGTTCTTTCGTCAGATGAGTGCCTGTCCTTAAAGTTCGGGAATTTCAGCTCCTTTGGAGCACCAATCAGCCGCAGGAAGTAATTGGCGTCTTCTTCTAAGGTTTCAAACTTCCCTATGAAGTCGTAGTTGATCAAGCATGGATGACAGAGTTTGCTGACCCTTTCCCAGTGAATATCCATTCCTACCGGACGGTGAGCATCCAAAAGATAGTAGACAAATTCTTTGAATTTTACTCCGGATCCATTATTTAATGCTTCCGAGCCGGCATTTGGTCGGTATTTCTTTATAATCGCCTTTCCAAACACCGGATGATAGTAACTGTTGGAATGCTCGAATTTATCCCTAAACGCTGACACTAATCTTTCCATGGGATCTCGCACAAACACGACTTTGGTATAGGCTTTTAAACGCATGTCTATTCCTTTTAAGTCGAAGCTATCTAAGGTTTTCAGATGCTTTCCATAGTGAACAGTGTCATGGGAAATATTGTATGCAGAGGAAGCCAATCCGTTTAGGACCATCAGAACCCTTTTCCAGTTAGAGCAGCCAGCCTTTGGCACTTCACAGTACAGAGTTCTGTGTTTGTCTTCTACATAGATTCTGGATACTATATGAAAAAGACTGGATTTGGGATCATTTACTCCACTGTATTTCTTGCAAAACTCTTGAAGGAAGGACCGACGTTTCTCTTGGGTTGCATCTGCTTTCTTCCATTTGTTGTTGCCCTGGACTGAACTTTTGTTTAAGGGCCGAGTGACTAGTGGCCAATTCATCTCGATGGGCTTCTGAAAGGCTTGAGGTTTAGCTACTTGGTGTGTTTCTTTTGAGTTATCTGTTGATGATTGGGGAGCTCCATCCTCCCCTTGGGAATGGCTGCTCTTTCTTAAAACCCTAGCAGGTGCCTCCAAGTTGAGCAGATTTCCCCTTTTCTTCTTTAGGTCCTCAGGCATGTGCACCTCGGAGTTCTATTAAAACAGGAAGAAGACATGTTAGATGTACATTCACAAACATGAGGATAGTAGAAAAAAACTTAGCATTTTTGTTTTCAGATGCTGCAGAAGAAAGCACATTGAGTATAAACTAGTAGAAACAATTCAGCAGGGCAGGATAAATAAACATTTTATAGTAAGATTGTTTTTTAATAGAAAACCCAACAATAGAAAGCAAAAATTAGTATCCTTAAGGTAGAGGTGAGAGGGCCCTGAAAGTTCTATTTTGATTTTGTCTGTAATGCAATGAAGTGAAAATCAGCCATTCTGTGTCTTAGTGATTCCTGAGGCTCACTGAGTCTGTTATTCCAAGTAGTATCACTGAATGGACATGCAACCCAGAGTTATATTTAGACAGCAATTTTTGTTGTTTTAGGGGTGTACATTTTACAATATACAGAAGAGTTTAAATTCATACATTACAACTTAAAAATTGTAGCAAGACTAATTATCAAACACTAACAATCATCTCAGTTTCATTAGCATTTACTAAAGTAATGTATTTGTTCATTGGAAAAATACTTCATTTTCAATTCATTTATCATGATAAAGTGAGTTATAGTCACAATAATATACAATTTTATTCATGAATAAAATTGCCCATCTTCCCTACTAGGAGAAAGAGCAGAATCCAGAACGATGTCTTTGATGACTTACTGTGTAAAGCTTCTTTTTCTCTTGCCTGACTTAATAGTCCACTTTTCAAGTGGTTATCTTTTAATTATTTCCTTTCTGTAACTTGCATTGTCTGGGAAGGGGAAGCCATGAAACTTGGGTTTTATATGTGGTATTTCTAATAGAACAAAACTCTGAATGACATTGGCTTTTACTTTGAGTAAGCTAAGGAGCTGTTGGAAGGCTGTGAACAGAGATGGGCATGCTCTCGCTTTGACTTGGGGAAGATAGATGATAAATGTTTAGGGCCTTCAGTGTGGTATTGGAAAAATTAACAGATAAGTCAGAGAGTAATACATGGAACTACCAGGGTAGAGGTAGAAGAAGAGGGAAAACTTTCTGATATTTATTGTTTATAATCCCTGTGTCTACGATGGTCTATCGCTGATGGTAGCTGCCCTCAAAGTTTGTGGATGAATGAATGGACTTTGGTCCTCAAAGAAAATTGAGAATTTTCTACTAATTAAATGAAAGAGCAGAGAAATGAGTAGTGGAGTCACCTTCAGACATAGCAGGACTTCACGAACTTAAATACAAGATGGCCAAGAAGAGTTTGTTAATAATCTTTAATTACCATAAACTAGCTTGTGCAGCCTCATACAAGGCCTGCCACAATCCGTCTGCTCTGTTGAGACAACTAGTCGAACTCTCAACTCTAAAGCTATTTATCTGATATCTTTCCCAGAGACTGCCAGGATTCTTCAAAGCCCTGGTTCCTTCTTTGTTCTGATCAATGATTTATGGCCCATAAAGTTGTTATCAATTATATATGACTTTCCTGCACATTTGAAAGATCATAGAGTTATTGGCAGATGTGCATGAGGAATACTTCACATAGGACTGTAACAACCTGCCATGATTATTTTTATATTACTAATGCCTCTATTATCACTACAAACAAAAATCATAACTATTGTTACTTTAAGAAAAGTAGTAACATTATTTTATCTTTTTTTTTTTTTTTTTTTTTTTTTTTGGTTTTTCAAGACAGGGTTTCTCTGTGGTTTTGGAGCCTGTCCTGGAACTAGCTCTTGTAGACCAGGATGGTCTCGAACTCGCAGAGATCCGCCTGTCTCTGCCTCCCGAGTGCTGGGATTAAAGGCGTGCGCCACCACTGCCCGGCCAACATTATTTTATCACCATGGTAAAATGAATTTCAAGTTTTCTCAGTTGGTCATTACTATCGCCACTGTGATTTGTGTGTCTCCGTATGCAACCTAATCAGTTACATTTTCTTTTGCCCCACAATTAAACCCAAACAAAAAGAAAATCAGTCTTTTGCTGTTCCCCCAGACCTCTGTCGCCATCAAATTCTCCTTCTATTTTGAGAATCTAGAATGTTTAATTTTTTTAATAATTTTCTCTTACTAGAATCCCATATTCTGCTAATTTTATTCTTTCTCAAGTAAATAAAACTTCATTATCTGGATCAGTTTCTCCCTTAGACAAAGAAGTAAGGGGCTATTCCCCTGTTGTCCAGTTTGCTTCCCGGATAGCTCGAGAAACACGAACTTAAATACAAGATGGCCAAGAAGAGTTTGTTAATAATCTCTAATTACCATGAACCAGCTCTTCCTGTGAAACTGTGTTCCCTGAAGTCTCTTTACTGTTCTCTTGTCCCTGGTCTCTGTCTTGGAGACCCTGGCTCCTAATTCAGATGCTGCACCTTTACTTCTGTTCTTAGAACTACACATAGCAATTAACGCGCAGCACGCTCATCCTCCTGACCACCTCATCTTTAATAGATGTCTCCACTTCTCAAACATGAATGACGCCTGAGCCATTGTTTCTCAGACCCCCATTGCCTGTCTATTCTCTCATTGTTTTTTTTTCCATGCCCAAACCTTTGTTAACTTGAAGTACATATTCAGGCTTCTGGCAAACAGCACAGCTGGTTCTTCACCACGTAATTCTCAGGAAGTTCTTCTGTAACTAAGCCTTTCCAAGCACCCCCTTCTAAGCCGTGCTCCTTGCATTCCCCTCCCTTCTGAGCACTAAGAACCACATGAAATGACTTACTTCTGTCATGTCTCATCTTATCCCACCCCATCCAATGTTTTAGAATATAACCACCAAGGTCTCAAGTCATTGTTCTCTGTGGTTCAAGCAAGAGATAACACTGAATTAATAAATGTAGTGATGACTTAATGGTGACTTCCAAAATTTATGGCCTTTATTAAAAAAATAATGTTCATCAGAAGGTCCAAGTTGCCTTAGATAAATAATCAACTGATTCTTGTAAGGCACTGAAAAAAATCTGTGCTCAAACGTCACTTTGGCAGAAGAGAAAAGAGCCATTTGTGCTATGGTGGGTACGAGGTGCAGAGCTTTCCTTGCCTGCAAATCAGGTGGTTCTAAGCCACTTGGAGTTGCTTTGGAGCCTCAGTAGGGCTTGTCAGCATTCTGGGTTCCCAGCTCTCACTGCTGACACAATGAAGCAGAGTCTCTGTGGTTGAGGCTCCCAACTGTAATCAAACAATCTCTCCTGGAGTTCCATAGGCTGTGGCCACATTTGGTGACCACATGACTTCAGTGATAAAGGGAATTCAGAAAATAAAAATGTGTCTGAGGATTTCCTTTCTTCCTTTTGGGAAAGAATGCTCTACAGTGGACTTGAATGCTT
Organism: Microtus oregoni; assembly: GCF_018167655.1. Lineage (NCBI taxonomy): Eukaryota > Metazoa > Chordata > Mammalia > Rodentia > Cricetidae > Microtus > Microtus oregoni. The sequence goes on along the minus strand of NW_024543070.1, from coordinate 37,239,686 downwards.
TAAAGAGGAGACTGAACTCAAATGTAAGGTCTTGTGTCTTGTCAGTCTGTGGGTGGGACACATTCAACGCTTCCTTTTTATCCAGCCTTTGTCAGATGTCCATGTTTTCCAGGCAGCTTTAAAGTGACAAGCTCAACACCATGCGTGAAAGGCTCACAATTCACAAGGGTTAGATTTCTGACCCTTGATAGATTGTTCTTTCCACGCTAGCCAGTTTCTTATACTCTGATTAAACTGAGGTACAGAAAAAGACTCATTCTCAAAAGTAAGATGGCAAGAGGCTCACAAAATGCTTCCAGTATCCCAGAACCCGTCACATCATTACTATTTATTCTATAAAAGCTGCTATTAGGGCTTGGTGCCTTCCCCATTGTAATTCTGCTCAGATCTAACTCCTTCAGTTTTAACCAAAGCATGCCAGGAGTGAGGGATCTTAATATTAAACTATAATATGCATCAATGTAATATCAATATTAAAGTTAGCGGCATGCTCCCCAACAACGGCAACTACAACAGGAATAATAAGAGTGAAATCTTAAGTCAGCTTTTCCTTTGAATCCTCCCAAGCTTTTTAATATTTTGGAAATGGTCCTGTGGCTTTTTGATCACTGATTTATACATCTGAGATCCTTTGTAACAATTGGAAATAAAAGTGACTATTTTACATCATGTATGCATCCTTTAAAATTTATTTCTTCTCTTTTATATACCCTTCGATATTGTGATTTACTTTGTTGCCCGTGCCTCATTTCTTCTTCATTGGGTATTCTGTAGTGTCTTCCCAACATGTGTTGCTGCAAATGACTGCCAAATTCGTCTATCCCAGATACTCCTTTTCACACGTTGACAGTTTGGGCTGACTCTGCTAGATACACCATAAAGTCTTGATCTGTAGACTGCCTTGACTTGGCCAATTCTCACTGCCATTTGAAGATAGATGCTTAAAAGAAATTCCACACTAGTTCAGAACTGAGTATAATAGAGGGTTATTTGTTTAGGGGTATACTCATGAATTACATTCCTCTGCATGAACAGAATGCGGCACACAGAAAGAAAGAAAGAAAGAAAGAAAGAAAGAAAGAAAGAAAGAAAGAAGAAGGGGCCCCGAGGAACAATATAGAAGAAGAGAAACAGGTTAAAATAAGTCATAAGAGACAGCAAGAACTGAGCCCAAGATAAGGCCAAGCCTTCATAAGTAATAATAAGCCTCTGTGTCGATATTTGTGAACTGGTTGGTGGTCCAGAGAAGGTCTGCCAAAGGGATGTAAAGGGATGTGTGTGCTGACATGGAAAGTCCACCAGAGGTCCTGAGTCAGGTGAGAGAACAGGCAGACCTGGAAAGGCTTGAGCCCATGCAAATGGCTTGTCCATTACAATATGAATGGTGAGAAAATTCTTTTTAATTTCTCTATGTGCTCACACCTGTGAGTACATGTGCTTTGCATGATGCCTGCGTGGCACTCAGAGGAAAACCTTTGGTGTTGGTCCTCAGGCACCTTCCACCTCCTGTTTGAGACAGAGTATTTCAGGGACCTTGAATCTTGACAATGAGAGCAGGTTAGCTGACCCATGAGCTTCAGGGTCCACCTGTCTCTGCTTCCCATGTTGCCAACTTTAGGATCATAGGTGATTGGTGACGCATCCACCTTCTTATGCTGGGAACTGAACTTGGGTCCCCTGCAAGAACAAGTGACATCAACCACTAAGCTATCTCTCCATCCCCAAGATTCTGCTTCTTTATCTGCGAAGAAGACATGAAAAGTTGTACATGGTAGTATGCACTGAGGATCTGGCATACACACCAGGCTCTCAGGCACTAATGTGCTCCTGGGGATCCATGCAGGTTCTTAAACTTGGGCTTTTCAGTAAGGCGGTGACAGAGTCATGTCTTAGAATAAACATTCTGGTCACATATCCAAGTTTCACCTAGAGGAAGGAGGATGAGGCAGAGGAAGATAGTGATGATCTACTTGGAATTCTAATAAATAACTAAGTCAGGGTGTTAAGAAGTAACAAATGGACTTACTTGGATAAATTTAGGAGTTGGAGTAAAAGAAGTACCAAGAATGACTGCCATTTCCCCAAAGATAAGCTGATACGGTATTAGGGGAAGCCACACGTGGGAGTTCTCTCCACCTTCCATTTCAGATCTCTGGATTTTGAGTTGCCTCTGAGGCAGCTGGTAGAAACCTGGATGTGCACCTAGCAGCTGTTGGCTGCTGGACATGCAAGCTGAGTTTGTGGGCACTGAAGGTTCAGATAAGGAACACAGTAGTGCCTACATTCCTTAGGGGTGCTGTAGCCTCAATACATAACAGCGTGTATAGCTTTGCATGTTCGCTTTGCCTATGAAGAAACAGGATCGTGGGGCTGGAGAGATGCCTCAATGTTTAGCAACACTTGATGCTCTTGCAGAAAACTCTGGTTCGGTTCCCAGCATCCACATGACAACACACAACTTTCTGCAAATCTAGTTTCAGGGATCATATATCTTGTGTGGTGGATATACATATATGGAGACACTCAAAACACATAAATAAAAATAGACTTTTTAAAAGAGAAACAAGTGTATTTTAAAAATAAAGGATATCTAAGTAGAAACTTTATTAAAGCACACGTTTTAGTAGAAGAGAAAATCCACAAGCCATCTTTTTCCTTGCACAGGGACTTCCTATTCCTATTGTAAACACAGGTGAGGAGGACCTGGAACAGCCACTGAAAGAGAAATACACTTGGATAAGAGTAAATGGGGAGAAAGGTCTGGGCCCTGGACTGCAAATAATTAGATGCAGGGAAAAAATTTTCTGCCTTATCTCCTTAAAGAGACACAGGACAATCAAATTCTATTAAATGAGCTGGGTAGCATCATGGTACAAGTTTGCATCAAAGATGCAACGAAAAGTCTGTGTGGTGTTAACCCCCACCGCACCCCGAAAGGACTGAGGTGTAAGATCATAATAAGCAATCCATGGGCATCTGTAGGACTTGGTCCAGGCTCAACTTTGAGCTACAAGGACACATTGGGATTTCCTGAATCTCTGTTTATGGTGTCATTTTGGGTGTCTTAGATGCTATAAAACAGGTCTGTTGAAGAGAGGGCCTTGCTGGGCAGTGAGTACACTGGTGATGAGAATACTAACCAAACAGATGGCAGTTTCCTCTTTTCCGTATCACTTAGCATTTAGTTCATTTAATTCTATGGTATCTTTTGTGACTTCTCTTGGTCGTAGACATGGGTGTGGTCACATTTCTTCACACCAGCATGAAGACTGGATTGCCTGTGGTTGGCAATAAAGGCACTGATAGGATGGGGTGGGATACACTGGAGCCAGTCCTTTGTGGGGATGTAGATCAAAGGTTCTTTACACCACAGACTTTTCTCTCTCTCACATTTTGATTTCAAGGCTTCAGAAGTTGAATACATAATTACATGAGATGGGAAATCTAAGCTAATTTCTATAAGACAATAGGGCTAATTCAGAAGCATGTGATTATAGAGTCCTCATAATCCAAAGTCATTTTCCCATCTCACCCTAAGCCATTCCTTGAGCAAAGGTCTCCCGACTAAGGAGGAGCCACGTGATAACTGGATGTCTGCAGCACAGCTACTAACACAGACGTGCCCCATGAGCATCCTTGTTCCAGAGGAGGGGAGAAGGAGATGGAAAAGAAAATAAAAAATTACTACAGGCATGACAGTGTATAATATGACAGAGGAAGAGGACAATGCCAGACCGTCCGGAAAGGGGCAGCTGTGCTGGTGAGCTGGCTCAGTGGATAGGATGCTTCCTGCTAAGTCTGATGACCTGAGTTCGATCCCAAAACACACGTGGTGGAAGGGGAAAAACAACGCCTGCATATTTCCCCTGACCTTTATTGCATTCCCTGGCAAGTGTTTGTCTCCACACACGCACATGATGGGTAAATAACGTGTAAAAATCATAGAATGTGAGGCAGTTAATTTTAGTTTGGAGGCAAGATAGGACTTCTGGCAGAACTCATGTGGATACAAAATCAGTCTCCTGTCTTCTGACTTATTCTCTCTGGAGTGCTCTCTCCTTGGCTTATCTAGCTATAGCACAACCCAGGAGCTGGCTGATTTAGCCATGGTGTCAATCTGAAGAGAAAATCCAGGCATTCACACTCTTCTGATAGATGAAGGGCCGGCTACAGGGAATTTAACTAGCTTGCTTGAGTGAACACTGGTTGCTGGAGCTGTGCCTTCACTGGATTTAGCTGTGTGTCACTTGTTTCCAGCTCACCACAAATAAAGCAATATATGCCTTAATATGAATTAAGTGAACCAGTGTACAGAGAGCCCAGGCATGAGGCTGTTGAAAAGGAAAAGAAGCATCAGGAACGTATGTGTTGTTTCTATCCGGGTAACCGGGGTTACTCTAGTTTGTTTTTAAAACTTCAGTTTCCTTGTGTGTACAGTGCAGGTGGTTGGCATCTACCTTGTGGGGTAGTTGGATTACAGGAAATGAAGGTAAAGATTGCTTAACATAAAGCCCGTTCTTTGTAAATGTTACATACTTTTATTGAGTTAGTCAATGCGTATTTACTTATCGGGCAACTTCAAGGTGACAAGCATTTTCAATGCGTTAGTTATTTTCTCTGCTGTTTTTCTCTCCTTCATTGTCTTTCCCTCTCACCTGAACTTCATAGCAACACACACACACACACACACACACACACACACACACACACACTCTCATTCAATGAAGAGGGTGGAAGAAAAGAGAATGGTAGAGATACTTGAAGGCAGAAATGGGAAGGAAAAAGATCAACTGAAGCAAAGGCAAAGAAAGCAAAAGTGAAGAAAGCACTAGATGGGTCGAGGGGAAGAATAATGAAGAGTTAGTTACTGGAGGATGAAGACGACGCTAGGGAATTTCAGGCCTCTCCAAACTACATATGGGCATAATGGCACACACACACACCTGCACTGACACACACACACACACACACATACACACACACACACACACACACAAATAGTAATAAAAACATTTAAAAGGATTATTGCAGACCAGGCAGATGAGTCCAGGAGGTGACCCTGGAACTGGGATATGTCAGAGGGATAAGGAGGATCAGAGGTAAAGGTCAACTCAACGGGGCAAGCTGAGGCATTCCTACTGAGTGAAGACTAAAATGCCAAAGTGGAGGAAGCTATAGCAGGGTTAGGAGCATTAGGACTGAGTTGCTCCACCAAGTCTTCCACCTGATTGATAGGAGATCTGAAGACAAAATCTTTGTTTGTGATGCTCATAAAACAAAGACTGGGCCATGTATTGAGGGAAAGAGGTTAATTTAGACTAGATTCCAGGAGACTTTGGGGAGTGTGGTGCATAAAATAGAGACAAGCAGGCAGAGGACAGAGGTGAATCACTGGGCAAGTTAGCTGAGTGGGAGTGAGGGCTGAATCTCCTAAAAGGGACTCCCTGAGGCAACACGGGATACATGCCCCAGAGTCACTCCAGAAATCCTGTTACAACACTCAAACATTCTTGGAGAAGAGACCTGGCAACTCTAGCTGCTTGACGGCCATGCAAGGCAGATGCACCGGACAAAGATGCAAGTGTGGGCAGAATCTGACAGCTGGTCAGAGTGCAAGAGAACAATGAAGAATCAAAGAATGTGGGAAGGCAGGGACAGCACACTTAGATTAGCAAACATTCCAACACTGTGGTTTCTCATTTTTAAAGTGTGGTGGGGAGGATGTTGAACCAAGCAACTATTCCTGGACATGCTTAGGTTGGAAGTGATGGCATTGGCTGGAGCCTAGGAATCCAGACACTCTGTGTTATCATAAGTAAAGGATTCTAATTCTGACCGACAGTAGGTGCTCTCCAATTGGAAGTGCTTGGTGTGTGTATTTGTGCCTATTTGTATAAGACAAGGCTGAGAAAAAAAAAAAAACAGAACACCTCACAGCTAGCTGAACTGTTGCCCTTTTATGTTGAAACATAAAAAATCCTTCATCATTGGAGTCAGTCTTACAGCCTAGCAGGAACATTGAACAAGAGGCCTCCTGGGTTACACCATCACAGGTGATGCTAAAATCTTACTCTTTTGATTGATACTCTGGGTGGCAGAAAAATGAAATCTTTTAAAGAATTAATTAGATAGTTTTGGACATAAGTTACAAGGCACAGGGTGTGACACACAGTTCTCCTAAATGTCAGTGTGTCTTGTCTCCATGTCTTCTCCCGTCTCCTCTCATCCATCATGCTGCCGCTCAGCTCCAGAGAGGCTTCACAGTGGCAATCGTCTCTATGTGCAAACCCAGTGAGTACTCGACCTAGGATAGTTATCCATAGATCACTGGGAATCAATGAGGGGGCTCAGAGGAAGACACTGTCTAGCTGGGTGGAGATAAGTAGCCAGATTAATTAGTATCTCTCTCCTGTGGGCTATAGGCTAGAAAATAAGGGTAGGCATGGCCAGTTATGATAATGAAGGGAGGGGGAAAGAAAGGGGGAGTGAATTAAGATAATGGTGGGAGCTGGCCTGTTAGCACAAAATGTTCGATTCTTAGAAGCAGCATATGCTTCTGTACGCGCGTCACCTACCATCTCGAGGCATTTCAGCCACGGGGAAGCAATTCCAAGAGAGAGGACTGCAGGCCACTGCTGGAATACATTCCATGGGTCTTATTTGGTGAAGTCTCTGCTAGCCTCAGATCAAATTCTCCTGTGTCAGCACCTCTGAGTGTCACACACGCCCCTGTGGCTGGCGCCATTCTGCATATGTGACAGTTAGCTCTACTTAGGGCGGCCTCCCCAGCCCACAGCAGAGAGCAGGCAGCTCACACTTTGGTGTGTTGCTGTGGGTCCCTGCGACTCTCAGCCAGGAAAAATGCCTCCTATGGCACTAGAACCTGCCATGGGGATCCCGAGGCTGTGCTGTGAGGATTTCTTTCCAGGATTTTAGTCTGAGGATCCTGCGAGGGAAAATGATAAGGCAAAATCAAGGGGCAAAGCAGGATAGAGAGGCAAGAAAGGAGGAGTGGAGGATGTCACGAGAAGGGACCAGAGTGCATTGAACTTGAAAGAGTGGTGATCAAACAGGCATTGCAAGGACTTATATACTTATGCATTCAGAACTGTTTATTAATGTTATTTTGGATGATTACTTCATTAATTCATTAATTCTATGACTTCTACAGAGTTCTAAAATGGATTATGTCTTTGAGGCCACTGCACTGGATTCAAACTGTGCATGAAAGACCTATCAGAAGCAGCTACGGTCATGGCCATGGTATCTCTTTTTGTGTCTGCTTTCTTTGCAAAATCAGTCCTAGAGTTTTGGCTTCAAGGCAAGAGTCCTCAATTTTATTCTCCAGAGTTGGTGTATGTTAAGTCCCTCCAGGCCTGGGGGAGCCTTGAGCTTTCTGGCTAACCTTTTCTGCCACCTCCTTTAGGCAGAGTTCAAGACTCAGTATTACCGCCCCTCCCCCCACTTACTCCAAAGCTAGCAGAACAATGCTGAACAACGCCCATAGCCAATAGCCTTGACAGCTATCAAAGCAGCTGACTACCAGCAGGGGCTACTGCTGACATTGGTCACAATCATCTTTCATATCAAGACACTGATGATAAAGATTCTAAGTCAATTCTAGAGACACATTTATCATAAAGCAAGAGACCCAATTCTTGAAAGTTCCTGCAGACTTTGTACCTTAACCAGCTATTTTTACTACAGCCTGTCATCTGCGGGGAGCAAACGTAGCTTAGCATCCCTTGCTCAGAGGAATAGCAATGCTTAGCAACTCTTTCTACTCCTTATGTAAAGAAAAAAAGTGTCTGTGGTAGGGGAAAGGACTGGGCCTTTTGGTGACACAGATGCCCAATTCACTCATGCTGTTTCTGTAACCCTAGTAAACTCATCAGTTCTCCAATCTGGATTTGAAGGAAGCCTTTCTCTGCATCTGGGGTTAACAGGCATTTCCGTATCTCTCCAGAAGAATGAGGCAGTAGTTGGGTATCAACAAGCAATGGGTGCTCTAACAATAATAATCTCATGTTTTGGCATGGCAAGGGGCTGAGCTCTTGGTCCCAGAGATCTGTGTAGAAGCTATCCCTGCCTGAATGTCACATTTTTCCTCTTCTATCTGAAACCACGCTGAGGTTGTGACCATCTGCTCAGCTTTCATGCTGGTCTCAGAACAAAGCGGCTGAACTTCATGGCATCTTTAGCTCGTCTGCCTCCCGATTACTGTCAGAAACATCCAGATACAGTGATTATGGGGTGAGGAGATCTTCACTCCATTCATGAGTGGACGTTCTAAAAACATTTAATTTGTGGCTTACAGTTAAACAGTTACAGATCTGGGAGAAAATGGAGCTAGTGTTGGTGCTTGCGGATTGCATTTGGAAAGAGTCACTGTAAACTCCTGGGGAGATGCTGGACATAACTTTATCATCGCTGAGACACTAGCTTTATGATGCTGTTTCTATGAAAATAGGCACTTTGAGAAAAAAATGTTGTCTTCTGTCAAGAGTAAGATGTTCAGTGGTATCATCTTCTAAATTCTTATTCTCATCACCAAGATTATCTTCTCGGGGTGTCTAGCACAACACTCATTTAAAACCACATCTGTCTTTGTAAATGTTCTGAAAGATAGAAGCCACATTTTTTAAATGTGCTGTGTTTTGGTTTATTTCTCTGGGAATCTATTGCTCTATTTTAATGTTAATTGATTAATTTTGTTGTTAGACAATTTCATACATACATACATATACTTTGATTAATCCTCCGTTATCTCTCATCCATCATATATACCCCACTCCATCCTCCCAATCTTGCCTTTCTTCGGCACATGACTTTTTATTTTGCTTGTTACCCAATTAGTTTACTAGGGCCGTCTGTGTAATCACTGGATTGGAAGTGTCCATTGGAGCCAGATGGGTCATTGCAGAGCACACACTGCAGATAATGATTTCCCTTCATTTGGAATATCAGTAGAAAATAGTCCAGCAGCCAAGGTTAGGTCTCCTTGTGTCCCTCCCCCATCCACACCTAACGGTTGATGAGTTCATTCTTTTCCAGACCTAGTGCAGGCCTCCACAGCTGCTGTGAGTTCATGTTTGCAATGTCTGTGTCTCCTCTCGCTATGAGATGGCATTTCTTTTTCTTATCTTTTGACTCTTACCATTTTTCCATCTCTTCATCCACATTACTTCCTTAGCTTTAGGATTCATCTGTAACTTATCCCTGGTGCTTGCTTTGGCCTCCTTACTCCTCAGTAAGGAGGAGTGTGTCTCCAAGGTCACTGGTTTCATTCTCTTAGCCACCTTTATGCAGACACTTTTATCCAACTGTCAGATCTGCATTCCTTCAGCTCAAGGAAGACAACCTTGGGGAATATGCAGGTGCATAGGCCAATTTGTAAAAGAATGCTGTGAGCCAAGGCTGCTTGGGAGACATTCATCCATACCTTCTTTAGTCTGGGGGGTGGTGTGATGTAGGCAGGGAGTGTTGGATGCCTGATGAAGATCCCCCCAACCCGTGCTTCTTTTGCATCCACCGCAACTCTAAGTCAGCACTTTCCACACAGCCTTCTCACTAAAATCAGATGTCTTGATGATTAAATTGGAGTGCTCGAATCAACCTCTCATTTTAAAATGTGGACCTTAGTGGTTATAAAAAATAAATGGAACAAGTATAAATGCTTGGTATGTGGTTTACATTTATTGAAGCTATTTTAGGGACAAATTATGTATTTTTTTGCCAAGATAATTATTTTTTCTATAGCAACCTTCATGGTAATTCATGTCTTAGTTCTTTCATTCCTGCCTTTACTCGAATCCAGTCTCTATCCATCTCTCCCTGAGACCTTCCACACCACACTGTCAACGTTTCACTTAGACACCTTTCCTCCTTAGATCTAGACCACACGGCTGACAGAATTAATGAAGCAATACAATTATTCAAGAAATATTTATTGAACACTTGAAATGTGCACTGCTTTCTGGTCCTGAGACTAGAGGGATGAAAATTCTGATAAGGCCCCTGTTCTCGGTGGTTCTGACGTTTATGTGGGTGAGGACAGATGAAAAGCAAGTCAGTGAGCAAATGAATGCAGACATTTAAATGGTGCTAAGTGGATGCATGCACTACATCAGAGCGATGTGTATGAAAGAAGAGAGGTAAGGTCGCATTGAACAGATGCCCAGGGAAGAGCTATTTGTGGATCTAGTTAAGCTAAGAAGAAACATGAGATATGAGAGCAAGACGGTTCAGGTCTGGGCAGAAGTGGGTGTGTTGGCCTTGTATTGAATGGATTTGGACAGGTGGGAGGGCAGGAGCAGGCCTTTGTGGCTGGATCAGGAATGGCCCAATCAGACAAAACAAAATGACAGAAGAGGGCAGGACTAGGCTCAGCAGGAATACCAGACCATGGCCAAGACTGTGGGATTTTCCATGCATATTTGCATATGTGTGTACACGTGATTTGGAGGCCTCAGGCATCAAGTGTCATTCTCCATCATCCTCCACTATAGTGGTTGACACAGTATTTTTCAGTTGAACCCAGAGCTTGTGGATTGGGTACCTTAACTAGCCAATTCGCTCTGTAGAATTCCTTGCCATTGCCTACCAAGTGCTGGGTTTCCGGTGGCTGCCATACCTCCTGGCTTACATAGATCTGGGGATCTGAACTCCAGCCCTCATCTATGCAACATCTCTCCAGGCCAAGATTGTGTGCTTTAGCAGAGGTGTAATATAAGCCACAGGGAATCATAAGATGTGATTCACATTTTATAAAACCCACCCTGAGAGTTGGCCAAGTATAAATAGAATTGTGCTTGCAAGAATGGGAGAAGAAGAAAAAACAGAATACAGTGATTGAGCAGTGGTTCTCAACGGGTGAGTTGTGACCCCTTTGGGGGTCAAATGACCACTTCACAAGGGTCACATGTCAGATATCCTGTTTATCAGTTATTTACATTCAGATTCATAACAGTAGAAATATTACAGTTATAAAGTAGCAATGAAATAATTTTATGGTTGGGGGTCGCCTCAACATGAGGAAGTGTATTAAAGGGGTGCAGCATGAGGAAAGTGGAGAAATTACTGCCCTAGAGAAAAGTTGGCTTCTTGTAACAGAAGGGTTGGGTCAAAAGGGGAAAACAGAAGATGCAGTTTGAAATAGTTTCATACTAACCTTGCTGATATTCTGTCCAGACTCAAAAGTGTCCAGTCCTTGTGTAGTTTGCCCTTAGAGCTGGGCGATCTTGGAGTTTAAAGTGCCCCCCCCATGATTCTTCTTTGACCAATGACTTCTTTACTGATTGTCAGTTTCTCTAAATTCCTACATTATCTCAACTGCCTACTTAATAAGGAAGCAAGCAATATCAGATACCATGCCCTGTTATTACACGCTGCTCATCCCTCTGCTACCTCTTGGAACAGGCCCGGTGTTGTATTTTCTTCCACATCCTTTACAATATAGCTCGAAACACATGGTATGTGCAGAAATTGTTTATTGATTGATGGAAAGCATACATTACTGGTATTTGTCTCCAGTGTTTTCCTGGTATAGAGGAGGGTGATTATCTGTCAATATTCATTGCATCATTAAGGCAATATAGAAGGCATCAATCATCTCTGAGATAACCAGATGAGGCTTCATCGTAATCTCTTTCTATTTTGCTGGATAATTTCACTTGCTTTGGAAGTTTATGAGGCCATAAGTGGCTCCCATCTGCCGATGAACATATTTGGAGGAGTCATTTAGTCTCAAGTATGGAATACTTGAGGGGAAGTTAAATTGTAACTTTTACATTAAATGTCATCTTCGTAACAAAACCAAAATTGGAAGCATGTGTTCAATTTTGTTCTTTCATTTTCAAAGCTCTAGGTCAGGCAAATAATTAATTTCATTTGTTTACAAAGTAGATTATGCCTAATAAAATCTATTTTGTTTATGGTCACATTTTAGTTAATCCATTGCTTTGGAAAATGAGAGAAATCTGATTGGCTAATCATTCAACATAGTAAATTGCATTATTCTACATCCACAGAACACTGGCCTAATTGAATTATCCAGTAATTGTATGATGAAAATATTCTTTTATAATAGACTCTGAGCCAGGCACAGCAATGATGAAATAGTTGAGAATCTTGTTTATTCCATTTCTGTTTGATGATTGACCACAGAATATAACATTACACCTCTGTGGTTAATAACTTTTTTTTCCACATTAAGGCTCATAAAGACAAGAACGCTTTCATTGACTACTTCCTGGTACTCTGAATTTTCACTATTTGTATGTATTTTCTGTCCTCCGCAGACATTTGTTTCTTAAGTGCTACTTTGCAAACTAAAGCTCAAATGAAATTGGTTTTGCTTTGTGCATAATAAAATGATAATTGTGGCCACTTTCTCTCCCCAGTGAAATGAGAGCTAGAGAACTCTGCAGGGCATTTGTCTCCTCTCTTAAGGGGTTTTTTAGTTGGACTTGTCAAGATTGCTGATTCACTTGAAACCATGCTGGAGAGGTCAGAAGAATAGTTATCCCTTAGTACAGTATTCCGCGGGTCTTTCCCATCTACCTACCAACAGCGCAATCACCTGCAAAACTGTTGTCCTTTCTGCTCAGCTGAGCCTGTCTGCTTTTCTGAAGAACTTAGAAAAGCATGACTTTTCCTTTTCCTTTTTCTTATCATCCCTACCCTTGCCATGCAGTAACTGGTCTGGCATGTGACTGCTTGCTGACCTCCATGACTAGCTCAGCGCATGACTTGCTCTCATTCTCTTCCGCATCCTCTTTCCTCCTGACAGCTTCAGGTAGTTCCCCCTTGCCAGCCCTGATGTTTTTCTTAAAATTGAATACAATTGTCCTCAAGCATCCTTCAGAGTTGGTTCTTAATTTTTTCTTATTCATAAGACACAGAATCCAAAGAGAGGACCTCAACTCTCTTGGTAACACTAGTGAACCTTAGGTTTTGAAGTGTGCTGCTATATACTAATATAAATATTCCAAAGGATACTGCTGATCATTTTGTTAGTAAACTTTAACGATTTAAAACATTTCTGTGACCCCTCTCACATTTAGGGACAAATGATAGAAATGGAGAGGTATATAATTGTAAAAATTCACAAGAGAGAGGAAGCAAAGGAAGGGAGAAAAGCAGAGTGATGAGAATTGTGGGCCTGTTCCACAATCTATTAGAAGAGAGCATCTCAGGTGATGAGATTCATTTGCATTGGAAAGAATTTTTATTCTTTCTAAGAGATGCAACATGTTTAGTATTAAGTTTCAATATCCCAGTCTTCTCAGATGAGCACCTATACAATACAACTGTGGTATAAACAGAGAAGAACTTGAGTTGTAGCACCCCAGTCTTCTCAGATGATCCTATACAATAAAACCACATTATAAATAATGAAGAACTTGAGAGTCTGCACCCCAGCCTTCACAGATGAGCACCTATGCAATAAAATGGTGGTATAAACAAAGAAGAATTTTTAAGAGAGCCTACATGAAGTCAGATGATTTTCTGGTACTGAAAAGCACAAGAGTGTGTGGTGCATGGCAGGAAGGAAACTTTTGTGCTTCAAACTTTACTTTTCATCCATGACATCGCTCTGTGTGCTCTGTGGAGAAAAGTTGCCTATGGGCAAAAGATTATCCCAATGTCTACTTTTCTTTCCTCTAATTTTTAATCTTTTTTTCAGGTAACAAATTATTTTTTCCTTTGACCAGATTCATATGATTAAAAAAACTTAATTAAAAAAGTAATTTAATGCTCAACAGGGACCATCACAACAAGCATATGCTCTTTTTGATGGAAACCCCTTTGGAAAAGGGGCATCTTACTCCACAAATGCTACGGTCTGAATTGGCATCGCAGACTGCATCAGTGTTGGGATAAACTGTGCAGCTTAGCTAACTGCTTCAGCTGGCCACTGGTGAGTGTAGCCATGAGTGTCACTGAGGAGCCAGAGGGACAGCTTGCACTTACTGGCTTCATCTCCCCTGGTAAGGTGAGCAGAGAGACACAGAAAAGTAGTTGGGTCTTGAGATGTAGCGTTGAATGCCCTGACATTCAACCATTCTAGTGTTGCTGCTAACCACGCCTGAGTTCTTGGGCATACTATTTCATCTAACTAATTTTTGAACCCTTGCCTTACAGGGTTATTGCTTCAAAGTTTAAATGAGGTAATTCTACAGAAAACCTAGCATTTTATTTCTTCATGGAAAGTTTATAAACAATTAATAGCAATGCCACCTACCCTCCTTATTATTGATTTAATGCTAATCTTGGCAAGATTTGGACAGTCAACACCAAATATGTATACTTTATGGCCATGGGTCACATGCAGTCACGAACAACTATGACTGCAATCCAACATGATTCATAAGCTTATTAAAATATTATAAAATTTTATTTTATCTTTTACTAACATAACTTGGTAGTTATGAAATGTGAACTTTGAAGATGACAATGTCATGTTGTGATATCAAAATGACAGGGCTTGCCTGTCAGCTAAACCCAATCTCAAGTCTGAGTTTTTCTCTGTACAAAATGGAGAATAACATACTAATCCTTATGGGATTCTTATGATGGATGAGTGCAACCCTGAGATCAAATGACATTCATAATTGTGGGTTTCAAGTATTCATAATCACTCTGTATTCTTACCTGCATGTTTGATTGCTAACTATTTTCTCGATATTTGTTCCAAACAGAGTTTTTTGACTTAGTACCCATACTTTTCAAGCACCTGTGATGAAATGGCTCGGCCACTAAAAGTGCTGGCTGCTCTTTGGGAGGGCATGGGTGTACTTCCTAGCATGCAAGTTGGTTTAGAAATGCTGATAAGTCCAGCTCAGAGGATCTGACAGTCCTGCACATGACATGAGTGTACCCACATACAAATATGTACACATTAATAAAAACAAGTCTTTTAAGTAAAAACAACAACAACAAAAACTTCAGAACCAATTTTCAAACTACCTTTCTTTTCTTACACTATTTCTAGAAGCCCTTACAGAAAAATTTAATTTTCTTAGCTCCACTTAAGGAAGAAGCCTTGATATTTATCCTTAAGCATTTTCTAGGTCCCTAGCTTAGTTGAACTTTTGGAAAGATTTTCATTTCTGAACCCTTCTTTTCAACCACAGAGAGCACCACCACCTATTAATCCAATTCAGTTTTCAAAGATTTGTAAACAGACTCACAAATTGGACACTTTAAAAAAGTGCAGCTTCTGAATTGCGAAGGTAATCTTAAAGGAGTTTGGGATGAGCTCCCCTCCAGTTCTGTTAGGATGCAAAAAGAAAGTACTGTGAAGTCCGTATCATCTCTTTGAGAGCAGGGCCATTTCAGTAAAAACAGTGTAAATTAACAAGCTCTAAGGTTTGCGCTCTCCCGAGAAGGCAGCAGTCAACAGCACTATTATGTTCAGGTTCAGGCAAGAACCTAGGTAACTTTTAACCCAAGAAAACTTACTTGTTAGTGTCCTTTAGGCTACACGGACCATAGAAGTAGACGTAAAAGAAAGGCATGGGTCCTCCTAGCCCCTGATTCTCCCCCTTCCACATATGAGATCATTATATAGAGAGAGCGTGTGCAGTCTTGACCTGTTCTTATGGCTTGTTGGTTTAGATGTCTTACCTGGGCAGGGCTAAGGACAACACCTTGTTTCTACCTTACAGGGTAAGTGACATACAGGTTTGAACACAGTCAAATGCCGGAAATAGACTGTGCAAATTTGGCAGCAACTCTGGCCACTAAGATTATAGTTCAGCCAGTGGAAGAATTTCTATTTGATTAATAATTGGTTTGATCATTAAGATGTGCAAGGTCTGAGAGTGGACATAAAGAAAATCCAGGCATGCGTTCCTCCCCTTGGAGAGAGACTATTTAAACATAAAAATCATATTGCGGTAGAAATAATCAAGATACAGAGTTAAAAATGCAAAGGTCTACAACAAATAGGCTGATAAAATGGGAATACAGGAAAAAAATTATTTGGAGCTTACAGCTGGGTTTAATTTTATACACACAAATTATATACAAGCAAAGATGAGGGTTAATGCATTGATGAGATGGTTTTACAAGTGTCGCTAAGTAGAGTACATACAGAAGTAAAATAGAAAATCCTATGGGATAACAGGAACATCTTTTCAAAAGTCTGACAAGAGAATACAGGCTTGGACTTCATACTTAAAGTTAGAACTTTATTCTATAGACTAGAGATGGAAGATTTTCAATCCTTACTATGTAGCAGAATCACAGAAACTGCTAAAACTGCAGTGGTCTCAGTAGACTTCCCCAACTTTTGTGAAGTCTAGAGTGAGGGTGTAAATGAGCTATACATACTGTTTGTCTGAATACTTAGAAGACCTAATGTGGAACTGGGAAATTCAGAATTCCTTTGTCCTTGAAGGCTGAGTAGCCACTGGAGGTCTAAGTGGCAACATGAAGCCTTGTCATGCATGTGGTGGAGCCTTGTCATGCATGTAGTGGAGCCTTGTCATGCATGTAGTGGAGCCTTGTCATGCATGTGGTGGAGCCTTGTCATGCATGTGGTGGAGCCTTGTCATGCATGTGGTGGAGCCTTGTCATGCATGTAGTGGAGCCTTGTCATGCATGTGGTGGAGCCTTGTCATGCATGTAGTGGAACCTTGTCATACATGTGGTGAAGCCTTGTCATGCATGTAGTGGAACCTTGTCATGCATGTGGTGGAGCCTTGTCATGCATGTGGTGGAGCCTTGTCATGCATGTGGTGGAGCCTTGTCATGCATGTAGTGGAACCTTGTCATGCATGTAGTGGAACCTTGTCATGCATGTGGTGGAGCCTTGTCATGCATGTAGTGGAGCCTTGTCATGCATGTAGTGGAACCTTGTCATGCATGTAGTGGAACCTTGTCATGCATGTAGTGGAACCTTGTCATGCATGTGGTGGAGCCTTGTCATGCATGTGGTGGAGCCTTGTCATGCATGTAGTGGAGCTTGTCATACACAAGATAGAGCCCTGATGTGGGATTCCCCTCTGTTTGCTGTGAATAGGTTTTATTATCAATGGTTAATAACGAATGTGCTTTGGGCCTATGACAGCACAGAATAGATCAAGGTGGGAATTCCAAGCAGAGACAGAGGAGAGAAGAAAATAGAGTCGAATAGACACCATGTAGGTGCCAAAGGAGACAGATGTCAGAGAACCTTACTGGTAAACAATGAACCTCATGCTGATATATAGATTAGTAGAAATGGGTTAATTTAAAACATAAGAGCTAGCCAATAAGAAGCTTGAGCTATTAGACCAAGCAGTGTTATAATTAATATAGTTTTGTGTGATTATTTCTGGTCTGTACAGCTGGAAATGAATGAGTTGTCTCCATCAACAAAAAATGGTGCCCAACATGGGGCAACTATGTTATGTCCACATAAAACTTGAGAGAGCTTAAAAAGTAATTCTAGAGAAAAAAGAACAGAGTTTAGCCTAGCTTCTTAGTAGCCACATCTTTTTTTTAAGATGGGCTCTATTTACTGGTGGCGATCAGGGCCGCCACAGCTCCTATAAGAGAGGTCTTCCTGACTCAGCATTGGCAGCAAAGGCTACATGGCTTCTTTAGGGGAGGGCTTCCTGGTTTATGCTAGCTGCACTAATAGCTCTGGTTCTTTCAGGAGGTTGAGCACTTAAATGAGCTCTGCGTGTAGCATGTTACACATTGCTTAATGGTAGCATAGACCTGCTGTGACCCTGGAGCTGGGGCAGTGTATGGCTCTTAGAGGCAGTGAACATTCCTCTGCCATGTTGTACTGGGCGGAGCCAAGAGACATGACCTCAGAGTTGGTCCTAGACACACCTGCTTAGCATTTAAAAGAAAAAAAGTGCTTCTGGTTTGAAAATAATTACAGATATGCACACAATAAAGACAAATTCAGATGGAATAGACCATAAATGGGTCACAGTCTTATATAATTATATGTAGGCTTGGGAGAAAGAAGAAATAGTTATGAAAAGAAGTAAATGTTTTTTTAAAAAAGTAGTCTATAAATAGAGTAAAGAGAGTTATAGATTAAAAGAATAAAAAAAATAAGCCATATAAAGATACATTATGTATATTATTGTCTGCATAATGTATATTATTGTGTTTTCTTTGAATTTTTTGACTGTGAATGAGCTAAGTACAGAGAGACATTTCATTGTACGGGCTGCTAAGCTAAACCAACATATGTACGTTAAAGGTATCTTGTCTTCAAAATTTAGGTCTAAGGATATGTTGCTTTGGAAAAGAGGCTCTGCTCTTGCTTCCACAGAGGATAAAATGCTGTAGATTCCCTATTGACTAATATGGTTTGATCGAACAAAACCACCTGAAGCAGTGGCCCAGATGGTCCAATATCCAGGACAGCTTCAGGCCTGCTGACTGAGATGGACCTACACACAGGATATTCCATAAAAGACCTGATTAACAGTTCTGACAAGAAGTAATAAGTAGGAAGTAGTCTAGAGAAAAATAGCCTATTTCCCTAAAAATTGTTTATAAATGTTTGTTTACATTTCAAGGGGGTATGATCTTTGTCTACTGATACAAATTTAAGGTCAATTTTGTTATATGTGTATTTCTGTTCTTAATTAAGGTATTGTGTTTACATGCTCATTTAAAATATAATGTAAAATTAAGAAATACAGAGTGATAGTCATTTATGATAGTCAAACTTGTAGTCATGTTAGTTAGGTTTATTGAATGTTCAGAGATATATTTCAGATAGATAAGTATTCTTCAAATCTTTTGAAGATGTAAAGAATATGGCATTTAAAATGTTTTAAGAACTTAGACTTTTCTTGGCAGTGACACATGTCTGCTTCTGGCAGCATAAATTACTTCAGAGAGGTTGATGGGCATTGAAGAAACTTGTTATTGAATTTTCTTTCAATGTGAGAGGATAGCCATTTGGGCAAGAAACTCCTCTTGCCTGTATTTCTTGATGCTATGCTGTATGAACTGGACATGCAGGAGCCACAGGAAAATGACTGCTGAACTTGACTAAAAGTGAGACAATCCTTCAGGGTTCCTGCTTCATGAAAGCATATGCCAGACATTTTTCAGGATACAAAAGAAAACGATTAACAAACTGCCAATAGAGGCAAAACAACCTTTCAGATTTCCTGTTTCATGGAAAAGTATACTGGATACTATTGGCCTGTAGGCTGAACATGGATGCCCCAATGATACAGAAGAACCTTGAGTGACTGTCCCAGGCAGCCAGATGTTTCTCTTGTTTCTAGAGAAGTGCTTATAATACACTTCATATTAACTTAGGTAACATTATATCCTTCTGGGGTCTTTGATGGAATGGAAAAATAGACAGTTATAATTATAATTTTCCTTAGTTATGATAAAAGATAAAGTAAATATGAATATTGTAACTATAATTCTTATGTGATAACTGTTGTATGTAATCTTACTATGTTAAAGCAAAAACCTTCCTTTGTAATTTAGACAGAAAAGGGGAGGTGATGTGGGATTTCCTTCTCTATGCTATGAATATGTTTTTTAACCATTGGTTAATAAAGAATGTTCTTTGGGCCTATGGCAACACAGAATAGAGCAAGGAGGGAATTCCAAGACAAGATAGAGAAGAAAAGAAGGTAGAGTCAGGGAGATGCCATGTGGTTGCCAAAGGAGACAGATGCAAGAGAACCTTACCAATAAAACACGAGCCTTAATAGAAATGGGTTAATTTAAGATGTAAGAGCTACTCAATAAGAAGCCTGAGCTAATACTCCAAGCAGTGTTGTAATTAATGTAGTTTTTGTGTGATTAGTTTGGTTCTGTACATCTGGGAACAAAGGATCAGTTTCTGTCAACAAAGCCATGTCATGCACAGGGTGGAGCCTTGTCATACACGTGGTAGAGCCTTGTCAAGTACATGGTGGCCCCTTAGACTGTCCAAGAGTTGTCCTCTAA
This sequence comes from Microtus oregoni, assembly GCF_018167655.1. Taxonomy (NCBI): domain Eukaryota; kingdom Metazoa; phylum Chordata; class Mammalia; order Rodentia; family Cricetidae; genus Microtus; species Microtus oregoni. The sequence continues at coordinate 37,219,748 of NW_024543070.1, read as the reverse complement.
TCTGAATTCAACACTAGAACCACTAGTCCAGAGTATGATGGTGCTGTGGGTTCTAGATCTCAGTTTCCAAGTACCAGGATGAATCTAACACATGAGCAGACCAACCATCACTCACAACAACAGTGGTGGGGTGGGGAGCAGTAGGCTGAGATAACCAATATTTTCAGCTTGCTGTGGGTTGACTTGTGCTTTCTGTACAGAGATATTGAAGTCCTGATGTCTAGTCCTTGTCAGTGTGATCCTATTTAGACACGGGAGCTTTACAAATATAATCAGGATGCTTTTATTAGTACTAGTTCCTGAATACTGGCTAGTATAGGAACAAGAGAACAGGCAGAGGTTAAAGTTATGTAGTAATGAGCCAGGTATTGCAGAAAGTTGCTGGTAGTTACCAGGAACAAAGACGTGTAGGAAAAAAAATCCTACTTAATGTTTTTAGAAAGGTGGCCTCCGTCACACCCTGACTTTGAATATAGAGTCTCCAGACTTGCAAGGTACACCTTTGTCTTATTTTAAAGCCCTCATCCACACTAATCTGGTCCCGCAACTAAAGAAGACTTATGAATAGGCTGGGTGCGCACTTGTGGACATGGCTCTCACTTACCTGGGCAATCAGTGAGGCCAAAACTGTCCTAGAGCTAGCTCCTGAACTGGGGTTGTTCTGCACAACACAAATGCATCTTCATAAACCATGGTTCCCCACACAGGGTGCCCTTCCTTGTCATCTCACTGCAAAACCCCGAGGTCCTAATGCACTAGGGCTTTGATGACCTGCTTTATAAAAGACAAACAGCTGGTATTCATTTACTGGAGGTTGCAATTGTTGACTCTATAACAAGGCAAAAGGAAAAGGTTTCCAGGTCCTTTGCCCCCCCCCCCTTCTTATGATGACAATTATTTTGTTTTAGGAATATTTTTGGTAGTATTTTAAGGTATTTGCTTTAATCTACCATGGTGAAAATTATTCAGTAAACCCATAAGAGGCTTCATCTCAACAAGTAGCATTTTTTAAATAGGAGAATACTACAGCAGTGAGTTGCCAAAGATACAGCTGAAAAAAATGGGTCATGCATTCATGGCGTCTTGGGACAAAGTGCTGCCAAGCACTTTGCTGTTCACTTTTGTCCTTGTCTCGTAAAACAGCCGCACTCCAGAGTCACTTTTAAAAAGCACTCTGATTTCCCCAGTGACTTACATGGGAAAGAATTCAGGGTCCCTAAAGAGGACTCAAATGATTGTTTGTTCTCAGAGATCAGGTGTGCTAAAGGAGCTAGGGCTGAAAACATACACTGGCTATGCCAGCGAGTCCTGCACACCCCACCCTCTCCAGCCTTGATTTCTCATGTTGAAAACATACACTGGCTATGCCAGCGAGTCCTGCACACCCCACCCTCTCCAGCCTTGATGTCTCATGTTGCTGCACAGCCTTGTTTGCCCACTGCAGGGAAAAGAAAGGAGGAGGGGAAAGGCTTGATTTTCAATTTCAGTTTAATTACACAATTTATAGTGCCCAGTAGGAAGGATTTAGGGGCAAGATTAATGCTTAACACCATTCCATTATGCATCGCTGTCTGGTAAAGAATACTGTATTGATTATCCAAAGTGAGTTTTCAAAAATGTTTCTCTTGGGACTTGTGGGATGGTGCTTGCCACCAAGCCCAACACTGGAGTTGGATCCCTAGAAGGCACATTGTAGGAGAGACCCGTCTCCCACAAGGTCAACACGCACACTGAGACGCACCCCCTCCCAATGAAACTAAGTGCCTCTCAAGAGTCAAATTCCTTTGGTAGCAGAGTGATTTCAAACAGTGGAAGACAGGAGGATCACCACAATTTCGAAGGCAGCCTGGGCTGCCTTTGTGAGTTCCAGGTCAGGTTGGGTTGTACATTAAAATCTTGTTTCAGAAAAAATGAAACAAAGCAAAGGAAAAGAGAAAAAAAGCAAACGGGGCTGGCTTAGCTTTTATTTCAGAAATTGGATAAATTAAAGTTGTCAGATGACCCTTTGAATTGTGTCTTAGAGAGGGGGAAGCATGTCCTTCTTTGGAAGAACGATGAATAGAAATTCCACTGCGGTATTAGAAATGTGAGCTGTTGGACAAAGATTGCACAAGGCGATTCTGTTCTGAGAAGGGCTGTGCGAGAAATGCATTAAGACATTCCCCCTTATGCTAAAGTTCAAAGACTTTCAATTGCTTATTGAGACTGTCATCAGATCCTTGTTAAAGATCATGAGTAAATATTTGGTGTTCAGTTTTGGTGTCCACACATTCTTTCAGTTTAGCCAAATGAACAAAGGAGCAACATGCAGGAAATAAAAATTCTCCTGTAAGGACCTGCCTCAGTGCAGCTGGAGATAAGCATATTAAATGAATTAAACCCTTTGCAGAAAGGCAATACCACACTTTCTTTCTATTTGTGGTTCCTAGATTTTATGTAGATACATAAAATTATACATATGTGACTATATATATATATATATATATATATATATATATATATATATATATATATATAACAATGGGACCAATAGGAGGGAGAGAAGGGAGGGTGGGTTGTGAGGCAGATAAACTCAACAAGAAAAATCCATATATATGGTGGAAGCTTCACAATGAAAAGAACTCGATTCATTTACAATTTTTACCTATTACATCAACAGGGAAAGTGAATATCTTTATGAGAAAAGCATTCTGTCTGTGGTAAATGTGTAAACATAAAAACAATAAGCTTTCAGGTCTTAACTATGGCTCTGCCTTATAAAACCACTTGAGTTCATTCAAAGAACGTAAAGAGACCAAGCTGAGATGGGAAATGGACCCTGTGAGAGAGCAGCTGACACCATCATCACACAACCATGGTATTCTCCGATACTGTGGTACTACTCTTCTCTGTAACACAATCTTTAAAATCACACTCGAAATCAAGTGGGTGAGGGAGCAGAATGGGAAACTTCTGGCCATAATGCAAAAGAGGGAAAATTACATTCATGGTTTTTGTCTTCTGAGATCCTCACCTTCAAATTCATGATGAGATTTCTTCTTTTCCTTAATGTATTTACGTTTCCTTTTCTTGTCTTTGAAGTTGACAATTTCTGCTTATGTTTAGTGTCTTAGACTGACAGTCCTTTTTTCTAACACACACATTTTGCTGGCTTTCTGACTAAATGTGGAGGAGCCCTTGCCATCTGTGTCTCACCTCTTTTAAGATTAATTACTCCTATTGACATTTTTAGAGCTATTAATGTTATTGATATTTCTGGTGGTTGATACTGACTGACATCCTGACAAGCTCTAAATCTGTTCATAGCAGTGAGGGTTCCTTTAGAGTAGAGATATCTCTGGCCATACTAGAAGGATGTTCTCAGTTATACTAACTGAAGCAGAAGATCCCCTCCGAGGGCTGGTGGTTCCTCCCAGCTGCAGTAGCCCAGATAAAGAAGGACCTTGCTGATAATCTCATTTCCCTGTTACTGCTTCTGTTGCTATCTTTGATTGATGTGGGGACTTGGTTTCTTTTGCCTGCCGACATGTACTAAAGACTGGAGGACTTCCAGGAATCCTCTAGGCCTTTAGCACCAGATTGGAACTGATGAGGCATCTAGCCTTGAGGACTGGGCAGATACTATTTCTCAGCCTCTCCACTGTGAAAATAGTCACTGTTGAGCTTCCAGATCGTATCCAGTAAGCCAGTTTAATAAATCCATCTATCTGTCTGTCTGTCTGTCTTTTCTCTGTCTGTCTTCCTATCTACCATCCATCTGTACACACGTAAAGAAAAGCAAAAATGTTTCCAATGAATGCTTGATCCTGTCTATTGATTTTGCTGTGGGGTATATTAAGCAAATTGAGTTCTCAGTGTTTAAAGCTTCACGAATTAAGGGGTATCTGGTGCTGATGAGGCCAAAGCTATATTTTTATTTGGGTGAAATGACAATGGGAGCTAAAATTGGAGCTTATTTTTTGGAAGAAATTAGTGACATAGATAAAGGAGAATATTTCCACAAAAACACAGACATGCAGGTGCCTCTCTGATATGTGACTTAGTGGTATGGGAAGTCCTTCTGTATAGGTCTTGCTTTTATTGGTTAATGTATAAAGCTGTTTCAGTCAGTGGCATAACAGAATAGGGCAAGGTGGGAATTCCAAGCAGATAGAGGAGGAGAGAGTAGGCGGAGTCAAAGAGAAACCATGTAGCCATTATAGGAGACAGATGCCGAGCACTGGAAGGAACTTTACTGGTAGGCCACAACCATGTGTGTGTTACACAAATGAATAGAAATGGGTTAATTTAAGATATAAGAGTTAGCCAGGAATATGTCTAAGCAAGTAGTCAAACAGTGTTTTAATTAATACAATTTCTTTGTGTGTGACTATTTCAGGTCTGGGTGGCCAGGAAACAAATGAGTGGCATTTGTCAACAACTTAGATTTCTTTGGGTTTATCTAGGGACATTACAACCATACTCAGATCATGTATTAAAACAGAGGGGATACTCTTTGGGGAGCCACCAGGAGAAGGAGTGGATACAAGTGAGGGTAATGGGAGGAGTAAACACGGGCAAGGTATAATACACATGTATGAGGATGCTGTAATGACCTCATGGGCTTCAGATTGGTCTCCATCTCCTTCAAGGACCAAGCATAGCCTGAACTTTTAATCCCATCCCAAGCCTCCACCTCTAAGAGTGCTATTACAGGCACATCCTAGCACATGTAATTTATGTGGTGTTGGAGAAAGACTGCAGGACTTCATGCTCATTTAAAAAAGCACTCTTCCAACAGAGGTACATCAAGAGTCTACTGAACCCCATTATTTGCTTTCTAACTAAACAGATAATAAAAATAAGCATAACAATAAAAAGTAGAACATCAGAAAAAAATGTACCTTACCCAATATAAATGTACACTTACCTAACCTTTCTCCTTGGCAACGGTGAGTTATAATTTATTCCAGAGAATAATAAAGAAAAAAAGCCATGGAGATTTGTATCTGGGAGTGAAATTTGAGCAGTATTTTGCCACAGGCCAATGTCAGACTTTTCTGAGTCTCTTGAGCAAGTATCATGTGTAGGTGCTGCAGCTCTGGCCTGCAGAAGGGGTCGGTGGGCCGGGCAGCATAGCTCTTGGTGACAGCCTCTCTTGGTTTATCCCATGGGTGGCTACATATCACCAGTCCTATAAACAGTATGAATAGCTGACAATCCAGACATTAGATCACAGAGAGACTGGGCACGGAGATTGGGAAACAGGAACACACTAAGTTGAGCACAGGGAAATGATGACAAGGGGAAGTCACCCTGAGGTGCCTTTCCTCTCTGTGGGCCCTGGCAGCCACTCAGGTTTATCTGGTTGAATTAACACTTGAGATGACGGAGAAGAGTCACCTGAGTTGTGATTATATTTGCTCCAGAAGTCACAACATGGTCACAGGGACACTTAGGTGTTTAGAGTGACAGGGTGTGTCTACTCTTCCACTTGGTGGGGGTGGGATAGAAGGAAGCAGTGGGGTTGAGACAGACAATGAGAGTGCATGGTGGTTCACAGATGAGTGATTTATCCGCTATAAGAACCAAGACTGTGTCTGTTGCTCATACGTCACAATGAGCACAAGCTGATTGAAACATTTACTATGTAAGTATTAGTATTTAAAATGACCTTGAATTGGTTTGTGAGAAAGTGAGAAAATACCTGATTGGAGATGTGTTCCTGGATTCTCCCTGAAGTCACTGAAAAAGAAAGCAGAAAAAAATTTTATATAAAACCACACTCATCAAGACGAAATACAAGACGGATCCTGCTCTGCTCTCAGTCAGATTACCCCAACTGCCATGGGCTCTGTAGACAGGGTCCGAATCACAGTGAGACATGTCTGGATGCAGAAATAGCGGGAGCACAATGTCAAAACCTAAAAAGAACTTGCTAGGCAAGAATACCAAATGCAGTAGACACTTGCCAAAGATGGTACCCAGCAGGCTATACTCAACTTTGGCAGAGAAACAAAGGAGACATGAAAAGACCAGAGCCTGTCAGAGATTCACAGACTGTGGCAACTCCTGAAAGTCTGATCATGACACTGAGCTCACAAGACTCTAGTTGATCTAAAACTTGTGATCCTCCCACTTTAGCCTCCCTGGGGCTGAAGTTACAGGCTTGAGCTAGCATTCTAGCTGAGAAACGCTATTTTCAAAACAACTCTTTGTCCAGGGAGCCATGAAGACCTCGTTCCTTGTTACAGTGTTGCTGGAGATGGAAATCCAAACCAATAGCTCATTGATGATATCTTCTTGGTAAGGATGAAAGAAATTCAGAGCAATGGATGGAAGGCAACAGAGCAGCATGGGTAATAAAAATCCAAGCACAACTACACAAATACAGTCAAGAAAATAGCCCAGGATGACCAGTGTCATATCTTAAACAGGAGAGAAAATCTTCAGCAATAACAAATAACAAGAAGTTTTCAGGAAGGAAAATCAAGAAGAAATTTGGTAGCACAAAAATGATCATTTGTAAACAGCTTTGTCATGGATAAACATGCCTTCTAAACATGTCTTCCAAAAATAACCCTGACTGAAGCAACTGTAGAGTCAGACAAGACAGAGGTAAGACCTACTGTCCAGGATGATGACTGGAATCCCAGAATTTGGGAGGATGAAACAGGAGGATTACTAGTTACAGAGTGAAACTCTGTCTCAAAAACAAAATCCAAACCAAAAATAACGCCGAAAAACTCCTTGTACTCATTATCCAGACTGGCCCAGTGATACCATCTTAAAATCAATAATGTTAAAGAATTTGAGTCATATGTGCTATATAACCCTTCAGGATTAGTGTCTTTTCCCCAAATCTAACTCTGCCTTTTATCCTCATGGCTGTGTGTGGGTTGTTTCCTTTTGTTTGCTGAGTCCTAGGCCACAGTGTGGATGTACCCAATGAGCTGCCTAGTTTCTAGGCTTGGCCACACAGTGTAAAGCTGCTGTAAGCATAAGGTATAGGTTTTGAATGAGACACAAATAATTATTTCTCTGGAATGAATACCCAGGGATATAAATGGGAGTTGCATGTTCAACCCTTTAAGAAGGTGCTAATCCATGGCCCACCTGTTAGGGCAGCTTACTGGGTAAAGCTATTTGTCACCAATTTGATTCCCTATTTCTTATGCTGGAAGGAGAGAAATGACCCCCATCAACTGTACATTATTGTTGTTGTTTAAATAGAAAGAATCTGGCAGCCTGCTTATTTTAAAAGATACAACATATAGGTGAAACTCTCCAGTCAATTAATCATCCAATAATTAGTATACATTAAAATTTTATAAGAATTCAGTACCTTTTGAGGCATCATTCAGGGCACAGTAGAGATAGAAGGAGCATAAAAAATAGAATGAAGTCCTGCAAGGGACTATTTGATTAAGCTGTTGCCAAGAAATGCCAGGGGCCAAGCTTAGAGGTTCTAGATAATAAAAAAAACGATTTTCTTTGTTTTAAAATCTCCATTGGACACTCTTGGTATGTTTTAATGTTGAGATTTCTTTATCAGGCTCTATGCAGAGAGCTTAACGGGGAGGCAACAGGCTTTGAGGAAAAGCTTTTGAATTAGCTTTTAGGACCCCGGGGATGGAAAGAAATGGTTCTCCCCCAGGGCTCCCAACAAGTGCAGCTGGTCAGTACTTGCTTTTAGTCCCTGAACTTCTGACCTCGAGAGCCATGAGACTGACAAATCTGTGTGTTGTTTTTTAAGCCCCCAACATTATAGTACATCTAACCTGTGGTTCTGTGGATTTCTAATGCACAGATTGTTGTTTTCTTATTCCTGTTCCCAAGATGAGGCACACAGGGACCATTTGCAGTACTAGGCAAGGAACAAAAACTAGACATGATCGAAGTGTGTGGAAGGAGTATGCTGCTTTTCACAAATACCGAATTTTATGGAGGGAACATGAGCATCCTTCAGGTTTGGGTGTCCTGAGACCAATTCTCCCAAGTTAAGGTAAGTGTGTATGTGTGTGTAAGTGTGTGTATGTATGAGAGAGAGAGAGAGAGAGAGAGAGAGAGAGAGAGAGAGAGAGAGAGAAAGACAGAGATATTCCAACACATCTGAAAAATGTTTTATTATTCGGATTACTTTTTAATGTGTGCATGCCTTTGTGTGTGTGTGTGTGTGTGTGTGTGTGTGTGTGTGTGTGTGTGAGAGAGAGTCTGTCGAGGCCAGAAGAGGGTGTTGGATCTCCTGGAGCTGGACTATAGGTGATGGCACGATGTGGATGCTGGGAACAGAATTTAGATCCCCTTGAAGATTAGCAAGTGCCATACCCACTGAGCCATCTCCCTACAGCTACTAGTATTGATGATAGTGGAATGATTGTGGTCTGTTACAGCAGCAATAGGAGATCAGCTCCATGAAATTCTCTTGTTCTAATCATCATGACCATGTTTTAAGGACCCACCTCTGTGGCTAGTCCTGAGTAATAAGTTCCTCTCCCCATACATTATCTCCAGGGAACAATAGTAATAAATAGAAATCATTTTTGTTTGCTTGTTTTAGGTAAAAGACCGGGGATAGAATGCTTTGTACATCTTGTCCAATTTACTGTCTACCATTGAAAACCAGGCTCTATTGCACCATTTTTAATCCTAACACACAGCAATGGCTGGATTGGATAAAACACCTTGTCTGTCTTAATCTTGGTTCTTGTTTTGTATGCTTTGATGAAATGGACTCCAAAGCTAGGGGACTAAGGACCTTTGTGCAGTGGAGAGCTGATAGAACGCAGAAATAGCAGCCTAGAGTCTTTATGTTTTTGATTGAATGTATCTTTAATAAGTGGAGCAGAATGCACTACTGAGGAGGCCGTAGACACATTGGCTTATCTATTGTTGGACATGATGTTGAGACCTTGTAGGCCATTCATGAACTTCAGATGCTGGTGGCTATGTCAGAGGAGCAGTAGATATCAGTTCACTTCAGGGGATTGGCCCAACAGAAAGCAAAGCTCTAATGGGTGAATCTCGAACAGTCAAGACCCCCCAGAGCCTGGGCCCCAGAATGTCTCTTGCTACTGCTATGTCTCTGCATGCTTGTCACTGCCGTTTTCTCTGGTACCTGGGGTGGTGTGAATGGGCATGGGGAGACCCCCGCTGCCCTTAATGTAACATGATTATCTCTTGGAACTATTCCGTTCTACTGGGCATTTTTACTTGTGGATTATTATGAAGATGATTTCCTTTCTTAAGCTGCACTGTGAAAGTGTTGCCCCTGTGCCTGAAAAAACAGCAATGGGTAGAAAGAGGATAGAAAATAAGTACAAGGAACTATCACACAGCTAGATTCCCTTGAGGAGTCTTATGGATTGTGGCTTAGGTTAATGATTAAGAAAATCAAATGAGTCCCAGAAGATAAGTTAGCTCAAGCACTTTTAATCTTAATGTTGAGAGATGTGTTTTCAGGTTTTAGGCTGTATCATGCTAAAACAAAGCTTTAAATAGTAACTTAAGGTTAGGTTAAGATGTTTTTGTTAATCGCTTTGGGTAGAAAATCTTGGAAAACAATATAAAGTTTAGAAAGGCATATGGTTACGTGAGAGAGTCATTGAGGTTTAGGAACAAGAATAAAGCAGTCCAATTATTATTAACTGATGTACTTTTCTTGCTAGGATGGGCTGGTGATCAAGGGTGATGATTAATTCCTTGTACCCATTTCTGCTCTCAGATTTCTGCTATAAAAGCCTGCTATGGTGCGGGAGAATTGTCTGTATTCTGTCAATCATATTTTAAATAAACGCTGATTGGCCAGGCAGGAAGTATAGGAAGGTCAACCAGACAGGAAGTAGAGGCGGGGAGATGAGAACAGGAGAATGTTAGGATGGAGGAAGCCCATTCCTCCCATTCCTGCCCAGACCACCTAGAAGCAAGCTGAGAAAGGTACTGAGCCATGTGGCTCACAAGAGCTAATAAGTAGCCTGAGCTAATGGGCCAATCAGTTTATAACCTAATGTAGACTTCTGTGTGATTTTCTTTGGAGCTTGCTGGCTGTGGGGAACTGGGCAGGACATAAACCCCAACAAGCAGCCCACCCTCATGTTACACTGATTGGATATGTACCCTTAGGATTTAAAATAGAGCTGACTGACTCTTTTTCATATATAAAAGTTTAGATTGTGATTCTTCTAAGATTTCTTATAAGATTATCTTTTGAGGTAATAATAAGATAATTGGTACTTTCTTTGTAACTGAAAAATGCAGCATGCCAGTAAAAGAACTAACTGAAAAAAAAATACCTTGCTTGTTTACACTATGTTAATCTATAACAAGCTGCTTGGACATGAATGCATGTGGATTCTTGGTAATAATTTGTTTTTCACCTATATTATATAAAATGTTTAATCATGTAAGGGATATGGAAAATATGCCCCCCTTTTTTACTTATATTCATTGTAATCATTCACTTAAAAATAGTATGTAACCACATTGTAATTTTTATATTGCTTGAAAGATCCTATTGGGGTATATAAGCTTGTTAGGACAAAAAATAAAGTTAGTTAGAAGGAAGACATCAAGAGAGATAAAAGGGATACATGTAGACAGAGGTAAAAAAGAAATAAAGAACAAAGAGGAGGGGGGGGAGAGAGAGAGAGAGAGAGAAACTTTTCCCTTTTCTGTCAGCCCCAGAGAGATAAGTTTTCCCCCCCCTCGTGGATCCCAGAATATTAAGTTTTACTCCCTCAGATAGAAAAGTCAAGCTGAGTGATAGCTCATGTCTGTAGGCCCCCCTCCAACTCTGAAATGCTGGGGGCTGGTTCCCATGGCAGCAGCATACAGGAACGGAAATTGTTGCAATATCTTCAACCTATTGCCACCAGTATCGGAGGGAACTGACATCTCTAAGATCTAGCATTCTTGGATAACACATCCTATCCTTACAAGTGCATGGAGAGCCACTCCTGTCTCCTTCTACTGTACACTAGTTGATGACCTGCTTCAAACTGACGAAAACCTCAAGGGATATTCTTTTACTGCCTAAACTATTTTAAACAGTGATTTTTTTTTTAGCCTGTTTAAGATACCAGGCCCCATTGAGGCCTTAAGAACAACTGTGAACCTGCTTTTTTGAAAAAATGTTGACATAATGCAACAGCAAGAGGCTTCTAGAACTTTCAGAGCCAGACACAGAGCTGCAAGAGTTTTCAGTTTTAGTTTATTTTCGATGGTGGGTCACAGCATGTGAAATAATCTCTCAGATTCCAGCTCTTTTGTTAACTTTGGGTTCTTCAAAACTTCAGATTCGTCACTTTTCAGCTGTTTCCTATAGTTTAATGAACTGAACGTATTCATCTCAAGCCTTTGAATATAGTACGTGAATTCTAAAACTGTTCCTTTACTATGTCAGTCAGCTACCTCCTAAAGGCTGGTATAATACTTATATAAGATAAATGAAAGTGCATCAGGGCATCAACAAAGTCAAGGTAAAGCGGGAGAGAAGGAGAAATGAGAAAATACAATATGTGAGAACGTATGGTTGTGATAAAGATGGCAATGTGGATGGTGACAACAGTTGCTATGTAGCTCAGACTGGCAGAGAACTCATTGTTTTGCTCATGCTGGTGTGGAAATCGCAGTCCTCCTGCCTTAACCACCCTGGTGCTTGGATGACAGAAATGAACCATTGAGAAATGTTTTTAATTGATTGAATTATGAATGACATAACTGGAAACACAGAGAAGAACCAAGAAATGTTACTAGTCTTGGGGATCATTTAGGCTTCCAGTAGATACTTTTCCACTTCACACTATATATATTCTTTTTTTTTAAACTTATTCAGAAATGTATCATGAATAATTCAGGACCATAATATTAATGGCATTATGATTAACCTTTTAATGAATAAAATTAGAATATCTTTTATAGCCTTATCTTTTGGATTGGTGTGGTATTTTGAATCAGAAATGTCTGCCGTAGGTTTATATTTTTGAACACATAGTCTCCAGCTGATAGTGTTGCTGGGGTGGTGGCTTAGCTTTGCTTGAGGAAGCACACCAACACAGATGGGTTTCTAGAGCTCATAGCCTCAGCCTACTGCTAGGTCACTTTCTCTTTTTCATGCTTATGGTTGAAGATGCAATGTCTCAGTTTCCTGTTCCAGTCACCTGCTGCCATGCCTCCCTGTCACCATGGACTCTCCCTCTGAAACCATAAGCTCAAATAAAACTGTTCTTCCTTGAATTGTTTTGGTCATGGTATTTTATCACAGCAATACAAACATAGCTGATATAATAGGTGTGGTTGAACAAATACTTAGTCATACAGTAAAGACAAGAAATTAAATCCAAGTTCAGAGATAGGACTTGGCTTTGAGGTACAGGAACCAGAATCATGAGAAGACAGAACTTGATTCAGACTTTAAAAACTGGATAGAGTTTGGAGCCTATTATGAGAATGACTGGTGTGGGTAGATGAGAGGGTTTAGCCAGAAGTAGCCTTGCCCATGGAGGTGTGGGTAGCTTGAACACCGGTCGTTGCCTCATGTTTGAAGCAGCTGACAACCTGGAAGTGACTAGGGTTCCTTTAGGAGAGAGGGTATGTTGAGGAAGAGTAGACTGGTGAGTAAATTGGACAGAGTATAGAGAGAAAATGGAGTATGGTTTGGGGGCTTTTGAAGGGGTGGAAACACTAGGAGATGGTTTTTGGGGCTTTGACTGGAGAGGAAGATAAAGAGGAAAATCAATCGAAGCATGTGGTAGATGTTGAGAATAATTGGTAACACATGGCTACAGGAAATCAAGACCAGAAAGAATCCTATCTGGCATTACTTATTCACTTATTCAATAGATACCATTGGATCAGCCTTTTTGAGTCAAATACAAGGACTGGGCTCTGAGGACTCAACTGTGAACAAGACAATAGCTGCCAAACATCTTGCTCTTTGCTTCCAAAGAACTTGGCTTCATCCCTTCCTCATCTATGCTTATGTCAATGTCTGTATTATAATCTATATTTAGCGTGATCCTTTCTGTAGCAGTCAACTTCTTTGAAAGTGCTCCATGCGAAGTCTTGAGGTGTGTGTGTGTTGGGAGGAGGGCAAGGTAATGCCCTCTTTCCTGGGGTACAAATATGCAATATTAATCTGGATATTCAGAGAAATTTGATAATATATAACTGTTGACTATTGGGTATCACAAGACCAGGCCCCTTATGATACATTAAGAAAGATTCTAGAATTTAAGAAACAGGACCTATATGGTGATGGATTTGATTCAGTGAACTAGAGTCCTATCTATCTTGAAAAGGAGCCTAGGACTGAATTCCTTACTGATGGAAAGACAGAGGCTAGGAAACAAAAAAAAACAACAACAATAAAAGGAGTCAGTAATAGTGTGGGGTAGGGGGAGACACAGAAGTCCCTGGGCAGTAGAGACAGTGACTCAATTTCTGATTATCTTTGATGAAACACTTGTCACTAGAGGTCTTAAAGTGCTATGTCCTTTTAGCTTATTTTAGATTTTGGAATATATTTATAGGTGTAATGAAAGATCTTAGAGATGAGGTCCAACAACCATGACTAGCCCTATTTTGGCAACTAATATTAAAGGGACTAGTACCAGCAAAGTACTGGACAGGGTTCAAAATCCACCAGAAGTCAACTCTAGGATGGGAGATGGGTCATGTATTAATTTTTTTTGAATCGTAAAACTTTCCCTTCATTAGAGCAAGAATCAAGAACAACTTCATTTAACATTAGGGAAGTTAGCAAGGCTCCATTCACTAAAAAAAAATGGGGACTATCATTCCACAAAAATACTATGAATGACAAGGAAGTACCAGCAGTGTGTTGAGACTTGGAGACACAAAAGTATGTTCTTGACCCTAAGGAGTTATTATTATAGAATAGGAGGTAAGCAAAAAAAATTATAAATAAGTAAGCAAACATAAATAATTACAAGCTGTGGTGGTGTCACTGAAAACAGTCTACTGAGACAAAAGAATCACAGGAAGAGATGAAATGAGAGAGAAGAATGGCGAGGATTTGATATCAGGCTAAACAAAAAATTGAGTCAGCCTCGCAAATGGTGTGTAAAAAAACTCACCCCCACCAATACATAACCAACCAACCAACCAAACAAACAAACAAATAAACATAAATCTGGTCTGGTGTAGTACAGTGTAAGTTTCAGAGACAAAAGATCAGAGTGAACCTGGTAGTCAAGGAATCTGTTCAAACAAAAAGTGGGTGGAATGGGTGCTGTGTGAGGCTGGGGACAGGCCCATGCTTGGGAGGAACTTGGCTGCTAGGTACTGTACCACTCAGGCAACAAGGAAGGGGTCCACTTGCTGAGAGACTGAGCTCTGATGGGGAAGTAAAGAGGACAGCCATGCATGGGTACTCGGAACCAGATTGGTCATTTCTGAGAGTTATAGCTATTAAATTAAATTAATTTTTACCTACATGTATGTGGTGTGTGTATGTGAATTCATGTAGAGGTCAAAGTTCTGTCTTGGGTGTCTACTTGAATATACCCAGCTTGTTTGTTTGTTTGTTTGTTTCTTTCTTTCTTAAGGTAAGATCTCTCACTTTTACTCAGAACATTGATTTAGCTGGGTTGATTAGTGAGCTCAGGATTTGTTTGTCTCCTCCTCCTCGGCCTTGGGATTATAACAGCATGCTACCATGCTGGGCGCTTTCCCATGGGTTCTGGGGATTGAACTCAGGACCCCATGCTTATGTGGCAAACACTTTCCCAATGGAACCATCTCTCCAGCACAATTAATATGGCTCTTTGTATATGAAATAAATGCTCTCTCTCTTTGAGCTGTTGAAACACTAATAAGTTAAAAGCATAATTGCATTATTACTTTGTGGCTTCAGTGATTCTGATGGCTGCTGAAGATGATATTTTTCCTTCCTTCTGGGTCTTCCCAGCCTGTTGGACATTTAAATGTTCTTTGACCCATGAAATAACAGAGGAAGGAAATCCCACTTAAAGAAAACCTACATCATTGCCCAATTTATTCAAATCATATTTGAAAAGGAGAAATGGAATTTATGGAGCTAAATTCTAACTGCATAAACTTCCACTAATAAAAGTTTAAGCAGTGCGTGGTTTAGCATCCTTTAATTATTTTTTCTAATGCCTTGAATATACAGTGCTTGAAATCTCTGGTTGGATCAACATTATTTCGCTCAGAGGTTTGTGGACTTTGCATACTGATTCTTTCCTGTTTCCAAGTACATTTGCTTTTAGGCTATTTCTATTCACTTTAAAGGAATTTTAATAACTTTCTGTTGACAGCATGGACAGCTGGTCTTGAGAATTAAAGAAAATTCACTTGCTGACTGAGGAAGGAAGTGACATCAATGAGCTTCTAAAGTCAGCCCAGAGGGGGAAATTGGCTGGTGAGAGAGTAGCCTTTCATGGCGCTGTATTTATCGAGTGCCGCCTTGAGATGCAAATTGCTGTATCAATCAAACCTATGGTGCCTACCTCCAACTAAGTCTGTGCAAGCTGAAGCAACAATGCCCTGAAACACTGAAAGGAAAACGGATGAGGGGTGCAGGAACCCAGGGGCTAAGTGAATTACGGGTGCTCGGGATGCTGCCTTGCCAAGCAGATACCTCACTCCCTGTCAAGCCTCAGTTTCTTTGTCTAGAGACTGAGTTTGATGTAAACCGTTGTTTGAAGCCAGTCTATTTCTGTGACAAATGGCTAAGAAGACCTTGTACTAATACATATAGTGCAGACATGTTTATCTTGCCGCTTTTATTCCCGAGGGAGATATCAATTGTTTTCCATCCTCTCGGAAGAGCTATCCAGAAGCAGTGACTTTTAAGCATCGTATGAAGCTACTAACTTGATCTCTTATTTTTAAGATGTGTTGTCATTACTTCTAACTCTACTGCAGAAAAAGGTAGGCACAAGACCTGAGCTTTAAATAGCATGATAATAGCAATACTATTTATCATTGTCATATAGCAATGAATTGTAATTCTCACCAAGACATGGAACTTCCCTCTGCAGATAGTTATACACGTCTCGAAAGAGAGCAGTGGTGTAGGCTGCACAGTCATGTGGGCTGTGACTTGTGGGTGGACCTAGATATGTGCCTCTAAAAACAAACCAGCTACATTTTATAGGCATAAGATGAAAAATTATGTTGCTAATTATTTATTACTTACTCTGTCCAAAAAAGATCTTTTGAGATGGCTTGAGGGATGGCTCAATAACAGTTAAAAATAATTACACTTTGAATTAAAAGCCCAAAGCCTCAGGAATGAGTTTAGATGAAGAATATATGCAGAAACACTGCTGGTTTCTATTCCTTGCCTATCAACCTATTTGAGCCATTTGAATAATTGTCAAATTTTTATGAACTTAATGTGAAAACTTGAAGCAACTAAAAACTATATTCCTTACATAAAGAAAAGGCTAGACAAACTCTCACTTGTCTTAGTTTTCAAGCCAAACACTTTACAGATTTCTCACAAAAGTAGAGATCTTTTGCCTTTACTAAAACTCATTTATTTGCTCTTGTAGTATGATTTCAAGGCCTGTCTATTTTAGACAAGTTAGCATGTTTGCTGCTTAAGAGATGCAGAAATAAAGTAGAGAGAACAATGAACTCTCTCTCACACACAAATAACACCAAATCATCGAGCTGTCAGATATTTATAGTAAATTGCTTATTTAGTCAGAGGCAAAACGTACTGAAGTCCCAATGTAGCAGCTCTGGTGATGGGGTCACTTTCCGATGCCTCCAGTCTCGACTGCCACTTTCAGTCCGTGCTGTTCGGCAGCTGCCCTCACCTTCCCGCTTGTCTTCTTTGTCTTTCTGCACAGAGCGCTGCAACTAAGTGTACTTTTCACTGCTTAAAGTCTTTGATTCTAAGAATGGCAGTGAAAATTTGCAATAGGCTGGTACAAATCCGAGACAATGGGAAACTGGGGAAGGTTTTAGCCTCACTCAGCAGGAAAAGCAAGAGCAAAGTCACATGCCAGGGGCTGGGGAAGTAGCTCAGTTTGGAAAGAGTCTGTCCTGCAACCATGATGATCTGGTTTAGATCCCCAGAACCCACATAAGCAGGTAATAAGGCAGTGTATGCTGTAACCCCGGTGCTGAGGATTGGGAGGGCCAGGATGGTGGCTCCATTCAGCTCCTTGACCAGCTGTCCTAGCTGAATCAGTGGTGGAGAGCATTGAGGAGTGACATCTGAAGTGAGCTTCTGGCCTCCACATGCACACACAGACACACACACAGACACACACACACACACACACACACACACACACACACAGACACACACCCCAGAAGTCAAAACATGTCCCTCCACTTATACCAATAAGTAGGCACACACACACCAAAAGCAAAAACTTGTTCCTCCACTTATACCAATAAGTACACACACACACACATACACACAATCAAAAACATGACCCTTCACCTATACTAATAAGTATGTGTGTACTGACCATCCCCCAAAACATGTCCTTCAACCTAGGCCAACAAGTCCACACACTGACCACACACACACAAAATCAAAAAGGTCTCTCAACCTCAAGTCAGCAAATGAGCATGGAGCAATGAAGAGATGAGTCTGCTTGGTCAGGGTGCTGTTGTGTACTAAAGAAGACTTAAACACGAAGTGAAAATTGTATCCTGGACTAGTGTTATATACATAAGACTCATTTATATAAGGGATTACTATTGACTTGAATTTGGTGAGGGCATCCTGGGACATTTTGAGCTAGGGAATGATTTAAATGCTGGTTTAGACATATGTCTACTCAGTGGCATTTTATAAGGAAGGATAGTTCACAAGGAGGGGTGGAGGAGTGGGGGAAAAGTAAGTGAAGGCACCAGAAACTCAGTTAACTGGGAGAACACGTATCAATGCAAAAGGAAAACCACAAAAACGAGAACAATTGAAAGAAGGGTGTTAGAGGAGTTGAGAGCACAGTTCAGTATTTGCTAAACCTCACAATAATTGTAAGATACCTGGAGGATTGAGGAGCAGAGCTCAGAGCTGAGTGCAAAACACTAGGAATCTCTTCTAAGGAGTTGAGAAGAGAGACTGTGGGATGGTAGGCTCTTGATTTGAAATAGAGAGAGGGCCACAAATATTTAGAACAGATCATTAGAAAACTGGTGCATTTCGTGAATAATTTTCATGAGTTTTTAGAGAATAAAATGTAAATCTCACAGTTCCCATTTTCTTGAACCATTAAAACAGTCTGGGATGTAGCTTAGTTGGAAAAATGCTTGCCTCGCTTTCACAAGACCCTGGCTTCTATCATCGGCACTGTATAAACTGGGTATGTCAGTGCATACCTGTAGTAATCCTAGCATCCAGGAGATGGAACTGGGAGTGTGAGAAGTTCAAAGTTATCCTGGCTACATAAGGAGTTGGAGGTCAGCCAGGACAACATGAGACCCTGTGACAGCAATAAAAGTCCCTAATCTTCCAAACCCCAGACAACTCTACTCAAGAAACAACCCCAAGTTTCAGTAGAAAAAAATATGACAATTTAAATTTGGTCCACATCCAAAGATGCTAGATAGCTTAGTTCTGGGAGGAGAAGAACAAGGATTTCAATAGGATTCAGAATTGGGGGCCACCAGGCGGAACACAACTTCTCTGAGTTAACTTGACTGTGAACACACACAGCTGCACAATTGTTTTCAGTCAACAAGCATTAGAGGGCTTAGCTTAGGGCCTGGCCCCTGAGTCAGCGAGATCTCTTTCCATTGGACTGCAGACTATGCAAGCAAAGGCTAACAGGTGACTGGTGGAAGTCAGAAGCAAGCCCTTTTCAAGTGTGGCTAAGAAGCATGAACATGAAGATAGCATGGGATGGGATGGGGCTCTGGATTTACAGGGGAGCACGGAAAAGTTCAAGCTACTGTTTACCTTTAGTGTGAAATGGGGAGGGGGAGAATCACGCAAATTTAAATGGCTGACAAATAGTCAAGAACTTTGGCTTAGCCAAATAAGAAACAATAAAAACATTTGGAATTTGACTTTTAGTAAGTTAACGCAAACATAAACATGAATCCCACTTTTGTGTGTTGCCTCTTCTGTTTCTGGGATGGCCAAGCAATTCAGAATAAGGAATGCCACTCTTGGGCTAGACAGATGGCTCGGTAGGTAAAGGAACTAGTTAAGTCTGATGACATGAGTTCAATCCCTGGGTCCCACATGGTGGAAGGAGAGAACCAACTCCCAAAGGCTTTCCTCTGACCTTCACACATGAATGCACACATGCTCCATGGCATGCATACACAAGCATGCGCTCCCCATGCAGAACATATAAATAAATACAATAGAGAGGGAAAAAGAAAACTGTTTTTATCTTCATTTCTGTTCGGGGAAAATCAGCTGAGACAAGAGCACTGAACTCCTTACCTTTTAGTAAACTAACATTTAGTCTACTAGGGAATACAGACACTGCTGGTGGGGGGTTTACCAACAGTCACCCACATATGGCTGGACTTAGTCTGCAGGGCCGTACTTCTGTGATTATTGGTCAGTCTCCCAAGATCTCCCAATGTAATAGACAGAGTGACAATATCTCTCTTGAGAGTGTAGGTTAATATTATCAGAAAGAAAAAGCGAAGCCTGCCCCCTTTTTCAGTGATCTTCCCAGAGTATCACTTAGCAAACCTAAAGTATGTCTCAGGCTTGTGGTTCAAGCAACAGAGGGCAAGCAAAAGGAGGCATCATTCGCTGGTTCCATATGGCTTTATTTTTCAGACTCAACCTATCAGATATTTTTCTATATGATCCTAATATGAATGAATGGACTTATGATTTTGAAACATTTACATATTTTCCCTAAGTTTTAATATGCATATTCCATTTGTTTGTTTATGTTACATTTCAGAAGTTAGAACTGTTTGCTCTCTCTCCTGATTGAGATGGAGACAGGCAGGATGGCTTTTGGATGGGATGGGATGTCACCAAATGAACTTTATGGTAGGAATCTGTGAGAAAAGGGTAGAAATGATCAACCTGACTGGTGTCCATAGAGTACCACAGAGGGTTATTAAGACTCCTATTTGTCTGTGGCATTTAAAAGAGAGAGAGCTCATTCTACATTGATAAACACCAAAATCCAGTCTCGCCTTCCTACTGTTTGTAAAGGAGTCTTTTGGAATTTTATGGTCATGTTTTTAAATTTAGCAGCGAGTGTGCTGGTTATTTTGTTTCACAGTGGTGATAGAGTAATTTTCTTAAAACTTATATTTGGAAAAGATACATGCATAGTCAATTTTGTTTGTTGCTTTGAAACCAATTTTTCTCTCTCTCTTTGTGTGTATGTGTGTGTAAACTTGAGCGTGTATGGAGGTCAGGAGACAGTATTTCAAGGGCTGGATGTCTCTTTCTGCCCTGCAGATCTAAAGGGATGGAACTCAAATCATATCAGGTTTGGTGGCAAGCACTTTTACTTGCTGACTCCATGGCACTGGTCCAAAGCAATTATTATTATTTATTATTATTGAGACAGGGTGTCTAGTCCAGGCTGGTTTTAAAGTCCCTGTGTAAAGTAGGGGGTGATCTTAAATTTCTGACCCTGTTTCCTTCGTCCTGAGTTCTGGGAACACAGGTGTTTAACACCATGTCCTGTTTATGCAGTACTGATTAAACTCGGGGCTACATGCACACCAGGCAAGTGCTGTACCAACCAACTTACATCCTAAACCTGTTCTTAACAATTTTATAAAAGATTTGTTAGATGATTTATGTGATTTTCATTTTAAAATGTTCTATTCTTTTTTCCTTACGTGAAGAGAGAACATAAGCCTATATAGTTATATGCTGTAGGCAACAACATACTAATTCTCCTAGAGTGCTGGTGTTTGTCTCACTATAATTCCACGTTTAAACACAGAATTGGAGGTGGTAATTTGTCTTCTCTCATTGCTGGCCTTATCCATCTTTCTCTCTTAACCAAGTCTGGGTCAATAATGTTTTGGTTTCTTGAACCACCAATCACAATCTTGCACAACCAGAGACTGCTTTCTCTTTGGTTTGATTAAATTCACTATTAATGCTGACTTTCCTTTTCCTCTAATCAGAAATATTTGCTATACAAAAAAGTTATTCATACTAGCATAATGCTGGTTCTTAGTCCAAATAACCAGATGCAGTTGCTGTCTCTATCCCAATACCAACCCTAGGAAAGGCCTGCTTCAGAAAGAGTCAGGGCCACTTTTCATATTAAATTAGTGTCTAGACTTCTTTCACACACAGACAATGTCTGAGATCGAGACCATTTTTACTGATTAAATATTTAGCATTGATTGTAAATGTCAGTTTAATACTTTAAGCAGTGCAGTGTTCTTAATATTCTTTATACTTCTTTAAAAAAATCTCACTGAATGAGCTCTGATGAGATGATTTTTGGAAGAATTGAGAATGGAAGAAGCTAGAAAACAATTGCAGCATCCTTGAGGAGGTAAGAAGGTCCTGAAAGAGGATGAATGACATTAAGTTTGTGTGTGTGTGTGCGTATGTATGGGGGGCACCCACTTCAGAAATGTGCAGGAGGTGAAAATGATTTAGGGGGGATGTGTGAAAGAGGAATAAGAACAAACAGAAGATTGGGAATGTGCCAAGTGTTTGGGTGACTGATGTCACTCAAGGAGCAGAGGGTAAGGCAATGAGCTCTACTTCATGCACTGCTTCAGTAAGTGCAGGGGCTCTTACTGAAGACAAAAATATCGGGCAGATAGATGGGCGTGTGGCTGTGAATCTCGAGGGAACTCTCTGGATTTAAATATGGGTGTAGATGTTGTTATAGCACTGGACTTCATTGAGATCGACCATGAAGGATATTAATGAGCAAAAATAGAACATTTAAGAAGAAAGAAAGCAGGGCTCTGACCAGAGGAAGAGGAATGCAGAAAGGCAAGAGGAAGTGTGGCAAGGAAGGTAGAACATTAACAAGGTGTGGCATTATGAGTAGACGGAAACCAGGAAGTGACCAGGAGCCATTCTCCCATGGCTAGTGAGACAATTTTTGAGAATCTAATGAAACTACTTGTGAATTTGTTCTTTGACTAACCCTTTGACTCCTGGTACACCCTCAAAAGTGTATGCATGATTGCATTACTCATAATAGCAAAGAACACAAAGAATAACTCAAGCGTAGATACTCACGGGAGGACTGTTAATTAAAGGCTAGGGTTGACACCATGGCTATGCAGATACCAGTGCTTGCCACCAAGTCTGACCACCCCAGTTCCATCCCTGGCACCCACACGGTAGAAGGAATAAGCCAAGTTCCACAAGTTACTCTCTGATGTCATGTGTATGTCATGGTGTGTGTGCACAGACACACGTATACACACTCACACAAATAGATAAAAGATAGAGAGGAAGGCAAGTGAACCTTTCTGAGCTAAGGCCTCACGTGTCCATATGGTTATGTTTGCAGGAAGTATAAACTAAAGATAAATTTATTTATTCTTTTAGTTTGTGTCTGGTTTGTTTTCTGTTTTTATGAGGAAGGGTTGGTGTGGATCCCACAGAGGGGACCACTCTGTGAGTCTTGTTAGGAGACACCATGCTACAGAGCTGTGAATTTTGAGTGAATTTGAGCACTCAGAGTATAAGGTTCTAGAATGTGAATCCTAAACTGGACATTTAAGAGAAGCTTTCTAAACTGTTAAACCAAAACAAAGAACCTAAAACAAAATAGAAGAAAAATTCAAGTCACTGTGAATTTTTTGTTTCTGTATGTATCTTACAATTTAAGCATGAAATACAATGAAAATATAGTGAAAAGGACTTGTAGGCATCATTCGGTGTGCTAACCATTGGTAGGAATTGTGCATTATAATTGGGAAGTTTTGTTGTTTTGAGACAGGGTTTCACTCTGTAGACCAAGCTGACATAGCACTCACAGAGATCTGCCTGCCTTTGCTTCCTGAGTGCTAGAATTAGAGGTGTGTGCTACTATGCCTGGCTTTTGAGGCTAATCTAAGTTTGCTACAGGTTAAGAAATATGTAGCATAAGCACATAATATTAATATTATTAAAAATGTCTTTTTCAGTAAGAAAGAGGAGAATGCCAAACCCCAGAAATTTTATATCTATGGAAAAATTGATATAAGCAACAAGAAGGAAAACAATTCCAGCTAAGCCATTCATCATTAGTCCTCCTTTCTTAAGTTTGCTTATTTCTGCTAGAGATCAGCATTAAATATAAGATGTGCACGTGCATGTGTTCGTGTGTGTGTTACATTTATTGGTATTTACCAAATTATTGTTGAAAGCAATAACGTTCCAGGCGTTCAGTGACAGTTAATCTTGTCAACCTGACTGGATTAAGAAACCTGTAGGAGATATCTGTGGGGACACTCTGAAGGGTGCTTGAGGGCATTTACAGACACAACCAGATCATGAGCCCCTGACATGGTGAAGGATTTATTCCATTAATGAATTCAAAGTCTGTTCAGACTATTGGGGTGTGGTGGGGCTGTGGATGGCAGATTGTGGTTGGGAAAGGTAGATCACAGGAGGCGGGGTTGTCTGTGGGGGCTGTATCTTGCTCTGCTCCATCCCTGTTCGGGCTCTGCTCTGCTTCCAGGCTGCCAAGACTTGAGCAGTTCTGTTCTATCACATGCTTACAGCCACGATGAGCTGAGACCCCTCAGACAATCCTTTCTTCCCTTAAGTTGTTCCAGTTGTTTCTTTTCTTTTTTCCTGCTTTCTTGCTTGCTTTTTCTTTCTTTCTTTCTTTTCTCTCTTTCTTTTTTTTCTTCCTTCCTTTCTTCTTTTCTGATGGACATTCTGTATCTCAGACTGACTCTGAGCTGCCTGCCTCCACTCCTGAATGTTGAGATTCCAAGTTTGGAGCACCACACTCAGTTTACGTGACCCTGGGGATGGAACCAGGGGCTTTGCTCAAGTAGGCAAGCGCTTTACCAAGTGAGCTACTTGGGTGACTGCCAAGGTGTTGTCTTGGTGTTTTGTGGGTATTCTCTGGGTGGAATGTTTCCTCAGAAAGTAGGCGCCCACAAGTCCTCTCCAAAGCTATATAAGCAATAAACAAATGTTGGGGGCGGGGCCACTCTTTGATGGTATAATTGCCCTTCAGTTGCAGGGACTTCCAAGCAAGTCAGCTGTGGGAGAGCATACTCTGCTAAGTAAGCCATGTAAACACACACGCTCACCATACTAAACTTGCAAAGGATTCTTGGGTCTGTCTTTGTCATCTCTGGGCTGGATAGACCTTGACTCCTAAGAAAGCCACACAACTGTAGCCAAAATGGCTATGGCATAGACATGCCTTGAGCAGGGAAAGGGATGTATCATTGCCTGATACGGAAAGACAAGAGAGTAGAGGAAGCACATCCCATGCTGGAACAAGGCAGTCTGCTGAAACCGTGAGCGAGGCGAGGTGTCTGAGAGGGCTTGGAATACCTCCCAGGTGTATGAAGGTTGCTGGACTCAAGTTTGTTTTCTCTAATTGAGAGGACTTACAAGGGTCCAAAGTAAAACATGGATTTGCTCCTAAGATTTATTAGAGAGAAATCTCAAAGGGTCTATACAAAGCCAGCTCTGTTTATGTGTTCAAGGCTGAGAGATAATAAACCCGAGAACAACCCAGAATGAGGCTCTCACTGTAGGACTGGTTAGGGAAGCAGTCCAGCGTGCCTTTCCTGGGACCAGGTGGAAAATGATCACGAGGACAGAGATCAAAATGTATGTGTTTTCTTAGAAAACCGTACATATATCTAAATGGGTAATGGATTCAGGGGTAACCTTTTCTTTTTGTTGCTTTCCCCATTCTAATTTCTTTAATGCATCCTGTTACATAAGTAATAAAGAAGATTGTATGTGAAAATAAATAGAAAAATTGGATTGACATAAACACACTCAGCCTGGCTGCACTACCCTCTTGTTTTATTTACTATCGACTCAATCTATTTGTTGGGAAAAGTTTAGAGAATTCGAGTGAAAGTAATCAACACCTATTTGCCACCCTGATTCCTACTGGCAGGGCTCGTGCTTGGTTCGGGTACAGCTGGAGTGATCTCTCACAAGTCCCTGTGTTGGAAGACTGGTCCACAGTGTGTCACTGTTGGGGTGCCTGTGGGGCCGCTGAGAGGTGAGACCTACCGCAGATTAGATAGTCACCGGTTGCCTTGGGTCTTGTGCACGTCTTGTTAACGTGGGTTGTGACAGAGA
This sequence comes from Microtus oregoni, assembly GCF_018167655.1. Classification (NCBI taxonomy): domain Eukaryota; kingdom Metazoa; phylum Chordata; class Mammalia; order Rodentia; family Cricetidae; genus Microtus; species Microtus oregoni. The sequence goes on along the minus strand of NW_024543070.1, from coordinate 37,194,568 downwards.
GAGCCACTGCCCATGTTTAGCCAGTCTGCACAGGGCTGCTTTGACTCCCCATCCCTCTACCATGGCGTGAAGGTGTCCTAGGACATGCTAGCCATCAAAACTATAAGTCAAATTAATGTCTTTATGAAGCGACCAGGATCATTTATTATGTGATAACAATGCAAGTTGCACAAAGACAAGTGGGTAATATTTATGGTGCATGTTTCCATATATTTTAATGTTATTTTAGAGAAGTGGTACTGCTTTAACACATAGACTGTGTAAACATTTTCATTCGCTTAAAAACATTTTCATGCTATTAAGTGTTCTTACCTCATATTGTTTTATATTTTGTCTTACTTTATTTTATTGTGACATAGTCTCATGTGTAAGCAAGGCTGGTCTTGAATTTAATAAATATCCCAGGATGGCCTGAGACTCAGGGCAATTCCCCCAACTCAGCCTTCTGAGTATTGGAGTCAGAGTTACGAGCCACCATGCCTCACTCTGTATCATTTTGAAAGGCTTAACAGTGTCAACTTGTTTAATAAATCAATTAGGGACATCTCTATCATTTCGTTTGAGACCTGTCAGATGGAGCATAGAGGATAGTGATGCTCACACGCAGGAGGCTTTGAACACACTCATGACACTTCTTAGTCCACACTCCTGGAAGTGAAATGGATGGATGAGAGTTTGACTCGGTGTCTACAACTAACACTAAGAACACCAATAATGTCCCTACTATTTCTATCAACTCTAAGTTTAAAAGGCGTCATTTTAAAAGTAAATAATATTTATATGATCCCCGTGTTGTGGCTTCAGGTTTTGTTAGACAGCTTGAAGTATTTTACTATTCTTCTGGTGCATGGGCACTCTTCTGCCCATTCTTCCGGCTTTCTAAGGGAATCTCTGCATGTCTTACATTTTGCCTACTACATATCTTTCCTAATTTGCCTTTCACTCTGTTTATGCTTTGGTGACTAAATGGTAAACCAATGGCAGCCACGGCTGGTGCCCAGCAAGCCACTGCAGAGCTTTCTCCCATGCTGGCCCATACCACACATTTGTCATTGAGCCCTCCCACACTGAGTGACAGCAGGTGATGCAGGTGATGAACACTCAGACTGGCAGGAGGGGACCATGCAGACAATTTCTTGGCTGGGAGGTGCCACCCTCCCCACTTCTGAGCCTTTGTCACTTCCTCAACAGGACTGGAAAGGCACAGCCTTGGCTCCTTTTCCAGACAGTAAGGTTGAATCCATATGCAACAAACACTACAGAACAATACCAGCTTTGTAGTCTAACAGTGGGCTTAATCAGTATGTTTAAAGAAGCACACATGACCATATAATTAAATATGAAGAATTCAGATGGGCATACTTTAACACCTGCTGAGAGAAAGCAATAGTAACTTTTAAGTAATCTGCATTGAAAAATAAAGCTGTTTGTCCTAACAAATACATGTATAACATCTACGTGTATAAATTAAAGCTCGGTTGGCTAATAAGACATAGCTAAGGCTTCAAATACACTATTTCTTCTTTGCATTTCAGTAGAATCCATTCATTACTTCATTCATCCATTCAGACTTTCAAGGTCCTGAAAGACTGAAAGTTTGCTCTCTGTTGGCCCTCAGCTGGACACCAGGAATACGAAAACTTAAGTGGTTTCTCCTCATAGATTAGAAGGTAGAGAAACAGACACCTCTAGAGTGATGGCTGCCTTAGTGATATGACAAGGTGCCAAAGACGTGGGAATACCGGAGAAGGAGGATGTGGGGAGAAACATCTCAGGCTCTGGGGGGGTGGTCAGCATTACTGTGAGTGTGGGGAGAAACGGGGTCAGAATCACTGTGGGTGTGGGGAGAAATGTCTCAGTCTCTGGGGGGGTCAGCATCACTGTGGGTGTGGGGAGAAACGGGGTCAGCATCATTGTGAGTGTGGGGAGAAACATCTCAGGCTTTGGGGGTCAGCATCACTGTGGGTGTGGGGAGAGATGTCTCAAGCTCTGAGGATCTAGCATCACTATGAGTGTGTGCAGAAATGTCTCAGGCTCTGGATGAATGTCAGCATCACTGTGTGTATGGGAAGAAACGTCTCAAGCTTTGGGGGGGTATGTCACCATCACTGTGGGTGTGGGGAGAAACGTCTCAGACTCTGGGATGTAGCATCATTATGGGTGTGGGAAGAAATGTCTCAAAGGCTAAGCATCTCAAGGGCGGTGGATCCTAATAGATTGCTCCCTTCTGGTCCGTGCTTAGCCTGTGGTGAGGACCACTCTCATCTCACTCACCTCGGGTTCCTGTGTAATCTTCCTGGCCAGCTCCCTCTGGTTCTTCCTTACATGTTGGAAACAATCCTTTGTAAATGACCATCCCCATCCACCTCAGCTGGGGCATGGCCGCTGTCTTGCCTGGGATAGACACTGACTGCGACATAGAGCAGCTGAAGCCCAGCTCCACAGTGACAGACTCAGAGGGTGGCAGTGGTGTGAGTGTATGCTTGTTGAGGGTGGTGTTTCCCTTGGGGACCGAGAGACGAAGTCATTGTGGGGAATATCCATCCAGGAGTCTGGCAGGAGGTGGCAGGTGTTAGGGAATGCTGCACATGTTAGACTTCAGCAATTATTAGTGATGTGGACTAGAGCTGGAGGGAAATGATTGGTTCTATAGTCATAAGACTCTCTGAAGCTCCAAAATGGATGTTTCCTGACACCATTCCTTATATGAGAAAGTTGAGGCTTCAATAAGTTACTGATTTTCTTGTTAATTCATTCATTCATTCATTCATTCATTCATCCATTCAATAAATGTTGAAGGAATGTAATGTTCCATACACTCTCTTGAGAAGCAAAAAACAAAACAAAACAACACTATCTGGTGGAACAGATTTGAATTCAAGTCGATCTGACTCTAGATACAGTCCTCCTTTACAGTCTTAAGATGCCCGACTATTAGATAAAAATTTTAGTTAAAGAAAGCCTTGCATAGAAGACCCAGTGATCTACTGCTTCCTGGGTGTCACAGTCCTTGGGCTGCTTGGTCATCTTTCCTTCTGGATGTCTACTGTCAGTGAAGCATAGTGGAATCTTCACATGTCTTGAACTCAACATTATTTTTTTATCCTCATCAGGACAAGTCACCAAAACTAATGCTTGTCACTGAGCTCTTGGGCCGACTTTTAGGATCATGAGAGACAAGATATCAGTTGCCTACAAGCGCCCCCATCTGTCCAAATGGAAAAACTTCACAGGTCTGAAGGATGCTGGGCCTCTCAGTCCAAATTTGTACTTTAAAAGAACGTTAAGAAAAAGCAAAGCAACTTTTTATGTGATTTTACAAACAGAAGCATCAATCTCAATTTAATGTTTATTTGTCCTAGAGTGGTAGAAAATTGTGGGTATGAATACAGATGTGAGGGGCTGATGAATTGTACGGCTGGTAGGTGTGTTCAGAGCAGGCATGAGGACCCATGTGGCATTCCAGGCATGGTGGTACTTGCTGTAATCCTAGTGTTGGGAAGGTAGAGACTGGCAGATCCCCTGGGTTCACCGGCCAGACAGACTAGTCTAATTGATCAGCCCCTGGGTCCCACTGAGAGATCGTATTAGAGACTAAGGTGGATGGTTTCTGGCAAATGACACCTAGCTTGCCCTGTAGTTTCCACAAGTCTGGTATGATGGTTTCCACACACCTACAGTCCCCTAAATAAGAATGCAGCCTTGATTTCAGGACAAGATGTGTAACTTCGGAGAATTTATGTAGCTACCTGATTCTTGATTTATTCCTCAAATAAATAAGGGTGAATTGAATAACTCTTACCCATTTTTCATAATAACAGAATGGGGCAAAGCATGTATTTCACTTGGCTCAACAATATCACATTGTAAGTGTTCAGCCAAACACTCTTCACAAGGAAAGGGGACATGATGGTGCAGGCTAATCTGTACCAAGAGCAACATACTTCTAGTTTGGGAAAACGTTCACATTACTTAAACTTAGAAACCAGATATTCATTAAGCCAAAGAAGACAGAATCAACACTAAGACCACGATGGAAGCAACACAAGCTTCATATGTGTGAAGTAACGAAGATCTGGAGACTAAATCTAATCTACATTACTTATTTTAATCCACTGTTCCTTTTAACTTTGGCCAAAAAGTCTGCGCTGTGATTCACTGGTGTATTCAGAGGCACCTCTTCTCTTGTGAGTTTCAATAAATGACCTTAAAAGGTATTGTTACGTAGCACGTGCGTTCATGTTCTACCGGCCATTGGAAGGATGCAGGATGTGCCTCATATCCTACTGGGGATATCTATTGGACACTGGAGGACCCAGCGAGGTCTAGTCACCTTTGCTAAGGCCTATTTGCAGTAGACCCAGACAAGAGCATGGGGGAGTTAAGCTAATAAGTCACTTGGTAAAGGAAAATTAGGGGTCCATGGAAGTATAGAGAAGAGGGCAAGAAGATGTATTTTCCTACTGTCAGAAACAAATGATATCATTTTGGACTTTGAATTCATTTTTCCCATTCAGTGTGCATTGCTTGTTTGTGTTTTATTTTCCTTGGCCTAGTTACACTTATTAAGAAAAGTCAAATCTGAGCCTAGATATCTGTTATGATAACTCATGCTCCCATGGCAGAATTTGCTGAGTGGGAGACAATAGGCAGGGTGTTCACCCACATACAGACCCTGGGTCTGTCAATGTGGTTTGGGGAGATATAAGCCTGTGGTCCTACAACCTCCAGCAGCCTTGTCTGTTTACTGTGTGTATCCCACAAATACCTCCATGCTCCTTGTGTGTTGTACTATGGAAAAGGGTGTGAACACTGTATGTTTGGAAGGAAAAGCACTGAATTTTTTCAGAGCAAGGCTAAAGAAAATAGGCAGTGAGCTTGCGCTGTTTCACGGGACAGTGGCAGAAAGTTCAGTAAACAGTGAGACGAGGAAGATGGGGTAAGACAAATAAATACGCAGGGATGGAGGGAGCTGGGATTCTGCTTAATGGTCCCAAGAAAGAACAGCTAGGTCAGGTTGACACCAGATTTGGAATAGATACCCTTCCTTGCTAATGCTTAGAACACTAACTTTTTTTTTTCATTATGTGAAGTTGTCCAAAGTAAACATCTTTTGGGGAAGATGTTACCAACTTAATATGAGGAACCACTCTTTCCCAGTGAGCAGCCCTAAACCATATATGACCCAGACTTTGGATTTTAACGGACTACAACCAGATTGCAAATTTCCAGTGAGTGCCACCTGGTTGAGGGGCATGGCCGAAGCTGCATTACCCAGCTTATAGTGTCTTTCCTGAAACACCCCTCTAAGGTAGGGCACCGGCACTGGAGGGAGGCTGGTGTCCACTCGTGAGACTTGTCTAGCAAGTGCTATCATTTCATAACTGTGAAAATTTGTGTGGCAATCTAAGTGAGCTAGTAGCACGCTATTGATTTATTCTGGCCATGGTCTGTGCTTTTTATAGGCCAGCACTCCTGGGCAGCAGGCCATGTTGCTTAGTTCAACCTTACTTTGACCCTGGCCTATAACACGGAGTTTGGCATCACCTGAGTTCAAGGGCTGGGCCTGTCACTCTTTAGCTGTCTGAACATGGGGAAGGTATTTATCCTCCCTAAGTCACAAATTGCAAATCAGACATATGTGGATAAATAATGTAGTCAATTTCATGGTGTTGCTGTGAAGGCTAAATCAGTAACAAGTGTCAAGGAGGGCTTGATACATGATCATTGTCCTTTGTAATGCTACAACAATAAAAACCATTATAGGTTCAACAGTAAGAAGACCACACCTATGATTATATATGCATATACACATGTGTATCAATATAGCCACAAATACATGTACACACACACACTATTAGATACTGAATAAAAACATAAAGTTAAAGAGTCTTATGGTCAACTGGTACCTATTGAGGAACCCAGAAAAGAAACAGTCCACAATAGGACAAGTGATGAAGACTGAAGGGGGAGAGAAATCCCTGGAACTCTGACAACCAATGAGACAGGACTTGCAATGTAAACAGAGTAGACACGCATACGACTCACCTTAGTTAGAGTTCCTAATACTGTAAGGGTTGTTAAAAAAAATATCAGTCAGAACACATTGAACCTGATAGAAGAGAAAGTGGGAAGTACCCTACAGGAGATGGGCACAGGAGATCGCTTCCTATGTGTAACCCCAACAGCACAGACTTTAAGGGCAACATTGAATAAATGGGACCTACTAAAACTGAGAAGCTTCTGTAAAGCAAAGGACACTGTCACCAAGACAAAAAGGCAACCTACTGACTGGGAGAAGATCTTCACCAACCCCGCAACAGACAAAGGTCTGATCTCCAAAATATATAGAGAACTCAGGAAACTAGACTTTAAAATGCTAATTAACCCAATTAAAAAATGGGGCACTGAACTGAACAGAGAATTCTCAGCAGAGGAAGTTCAAATGGCCAAAAGACACTTAAGGTCATGCTCAACCTCCTTAGCGATCAGGGAAATGCAAATCAAAACAACTTTGAGATATCATCTTACACCTGTCAGAATGGCTAAAATAAAAAACTCCAATGATAGCCTTTGCTGGAGAGGCTGTGGAGGAAGGGGTACCCTCATCCATTGCTGGTGGGAATGCAATCTTGTGCAACCACTTTGGAAATCGGTGTTTCGGTTTCTCAGGAAATTCGGGATCAACCTACCCCTAAACCCAGCAATACCACTCCTGGGAATATACCCAAGAGATGCCCGATCATATGACAAGAGCATTTGTTCAACTATGTTCATAGCAGTATTATTTGTAATAGCCAGAACCTGGAATCAATCTAGATGCCCTTCAAAGGAAGAATGGATGAAGAAAGTATGGAATATATACACACTAGAGTACTATGCTGCGGTAAAAAACAATGACTTCTCAAATTTTGCATGCAAATGGATGGAAATAGAAAACACTATCCTGAGTGAGGTAACCCAGACCCAAAAAGATGAATATGGGATGTACTCACTCATAATTGGTTTCTAGCCATAAACAAGGGTCACGGAGTCTACAATTGGTGATCCCAAAGAAGCTAAGTAAGAAGGTGAACCAAAGGAAAAACATATAGTTGTCCTCTTGGCTATGGGAAGTAGACAAAATGGCCGGGGAGAAAATTGAGATCTTGGGGGTGGGGTGGGATGGTGGTAAGGGGAGATGGGGAGAGTAAAGGGAGAAGGGGAGAATGGGGGGAGCTTGGGGAAAAAGGAGGATTGGGATAAAGAAAGGTTGGATAGGGGAGCACGGAAGCACAATTCTTAGTTAAGGGAGCCACCTTAGAGTTGGCAAGAGACTTGAACCTAGAGTGGCTCCCAGATGCCCAAGCCAAGGTCCCCAGTCAGTTCCTTGGGCAGCTGAGGATAGGGAACCTGAAATGACCCTATCCTATAGCAATACTGACGAATATCTTGCATATCATCATAGAACCTTCATCTGGTGATGGATGGAGATAGAGACAGAGACCCACACTGGAGCACTGGACTGAGCTCCCAAGGTCCCAATGAGGAGCAGAAGGCGGGAGAACATGAGCAAAGAAGTCGGGACCACGAGGGGTGCACCACCCACTGAGACAGTGGAGCTGATCTATTGGGAGCTCACCAAGGCCAGCTGGACTGTGACTGAAAAAGCATGGGATAAAACTGGACTCTCTGAGCATGGTGAACAATGAGGGCTGATGAGAAGCCAAGGACAATGGCACGGGGTTTTGAACCTACGTAATGTGCTGGCTTTGTGGGAGCCTAGCCAGTTTGGATGTTCACCTTCCTAGAAATGGATGGAGAGGGGAGGACCTAGGACTTACCACAGGGCTGGGAACCCTGACTGCTCTTTGGACTGGAGAGGGAGGGGGAGAGGAGTGGGGGGAGGGGGAGAAAGGTGGGAGGAGGGGGAGAAGGGTGGGAGGAGGGGGAGGGAAATGTGAGGCTGGGAGGAGGTGGAAACTTGTTTTTTTTTCTCTTTTTCTCAATAAAAAATAATAATATTCAGAATTCTGTCTTAATATTCACAACTATTTGTGCTTGCTTCTTTCTAAAGTCTCAGACATTTCATTTCTCTTGCCTTTCTCTCCCCTTCCCTCCTCTTTTCTTCTGACCATATCATTAGCCCAGGCTGGCCTTGGACTATCTGTGAATCTGAAGATAATCTTAAACTTATTTGTCTCCCCCACTTCTGGACTGTTGGGAATATAGGCTTGCAGCTGTCCACCTGGTCTGTGTGGAGCTGGGAAGTATACCCAGAACCTTGGGCATGGGGAGCAAGCACTCTACTAACTGAGTGACACCCAAGCTCATCTTCAGGTATTTTAACAGACACATACCATTGATCATTGAGGGTGAGAAGGTTTAGTTAAGAAAATTTGTTCATAATTTTTAATAATTTGGGGGAGTAATTATAAAAGGTAATCTCCTTTTTCAATGAGAAATTGAACATCCAAACTGGCTAAGGGACTAAAACTTACTGCAGGACCCATCACAATCCTTAATATGCACTGATGAGGTTGGCAGTATTTTGGTATTTTCTAAATAACTGTGCAATAAGTTGTAGTCCCTTATTTAAAATAAATCTCCCCTTATAAACATACACAACTTTGTTCTATAAATATAAATAAAATGAATTAGTTGAAAAAAAAAGAAATTGATTTATGTGCCAGCCGTTATAATAAAAATCAAGGAATTACTGCAGTTGATAGGACCCTTTCATCTTCCTAAAGATATATCTGCTGGATGATATGATAGTATACATAAGCAACACCAAAAACTCTACCAAAGAACTCCTACAGCTGATAAACACTTTTGGTAATGTGGCAGGATACAAGATCAACTCCAAAAAATCAGTTGCCTTCCTATACACTAAGGATAAGGAAACAGAGAGGGAAATCAGAGAAGCATCACCTTTCATGATAGCCACAAATAGCATAAAATATCTTGTGGTAACTCTGACCAAGGAAGTGAAAGATCTATATGACAAGAACTTTAAGTCTTTGAAGAAAGAAATTGAAGAGGTCACCAGAAAATGGAAGGAGCTCCCTTGCTCTTGGATTGGGAGGATCAACATAGTAAAAATGGCAGTTCTACCAAAAGCAATCTATAGATTCAATGCAATCCCCATCAAAATCCCATCAAAATTCTTCACAGGTCTGGAGAAGACAATAATCAACTTTATATGGAAAAACAAAAAACCCAGGATAGCCAAAACAATCTTATACAATAAAGGATCGTCTGGGGGCATTACCATCCCTGACTTCAAATTCTACTACAGAGCTACAGTATTGAAAACAGCTTGGTATTGGCATAAAAACAGAGAAGTCGACCAATGAAATCGAATAGAAGACCCTGACTTCAACCCACAAACCAATGAACACCTGATTTTCGATAAAGGAGCTAAAAGTATACAATGGAAAAAAGAGAGCATCTTCAACAAATTGTGCTGGCAAAACTGGATGTCAACCTGTAGAAGAATGAAAATAGATCCATATCTATCACCATGCACAAAACTCAAGTCTAAATGGATCATTATTAGTCCAAAACACTGAACCTGATAGAAGAGAAAGTGGGAAGTACTCTACAACACATGGGCACAGGAGACCACTTCCTACGTATAACCCCAACAGCACAGACAATAAGGGCATCATTGAATAAATGGGACCTCCTGAGACTGAGAAGCTTCTGTAAAGCAAAAGACACTGTCACTAAGACAAAAAGTCAACCCACTGACTGGGAGAAGATCTTCACCAACCCCGCAACTGACAAAGGTCTGATCTCCAAAATATATAAAGAACTCAAGAAACTAGACCATAAAAAGCCTAATCAACCCAATTATAAAATGGGGCACTGAGCTAAACAGAGAATTCTCAACAGAAGAAGTTCAAATGGCCAAAAGACACTTAAGATCATGCTCAACTTCCTTAGCGATCAGGGAAATGCAAATCAAGACAACTTTATGATACCATCTTACACCTGTCAGAATGGCTAAAATAAAAAACACCAAGGATAGCCTTTGTTGGAGAGGTTGTGGAGAAAGGGGTACACTCATCCACTGCTGGTGGGAATGCAAACTTGTGCAACCACTTTGGAAAGCAGTGTGGCGGTTTCTCAGGAAATTCGGGATCAACCTACCCCTGGACCCAGCAATACCACTCTTCGGAATATACCCAAGAGACGCCCTATCATACAACAAAAGTATTTGCTCAACTATGTTCACAGCAGCATTTTTTGTAATAGCCAGAACCTGGAAACAACCTAGATGCCCTTCAATGGAAGAATGGATGAAGAAAGTATGGAATATATACATATTAGAGTACTACTCAGCAGTAAAAAACAATGACTTCTTGAATTTTGCATGCAAATGGATGGAAATAGAAAACACTATCCTGAGTGAGGTAAGACAGACCCAAAAAGAGGAACATGGGATGTTCTCACTCATATTTGGTTTCTAGCCATAAATAAAGGACATTGAGCCTATAATTCGTGATCCTAGAGAAGCTAAATAAAAAGGTGCACCCAAAGAAAAACATATAGACATCCTCCTGAATATTAACCTTCATCAGGCGATAAAAAGAGACTGAGACAGAGACCCACATTGGAGCACCGGACTGAAATCTGAAGTTCCAAATCAGGAGCAGATGGAGAGAGAGCACGAGCAAGAATTTCAGTACCGCGAGGGGTGCACCCACACACTGAGACAATGGGGATGTTCTATTGGGAACTCACCAAGGCCAGTTGGCCCAGGTCTGAAAAAGCATGGGATAAAACCGGACTCGCTGAACATAGCGGGCAATGAGGACTACTGAGAACTCAAGAACAATGGCAATGGGTTTTTGATCCTACTGCACGTACTGGCTTTGTGGGAGCCTAGGCAGTTTGGATGCTCACCTTACTAGACTTGGATGGAGGTGGGTGGTCCTTGGACTTCCCACAGGTCAGGGAACCCTGATTGCTCTTTGGGCTGATGAGGAAGGGGAACTTGACCGGGGGAGGGGGAGGGAAATGGGAGGTGGTGGCGGGGAGGAGGCAGAAATCTTTAATGAATAATTAATAAATAAATAAAAAATTAAATTAAATTAAAAAAAAAGAAAAAAAAAGATATGTCTGCTGAATCCTTGTACATGGCCAGACCCTGATGTGGGAGTCCCCTCTGTGTGCTGTGATTACCACTAATGAATAAAGAAACTGCCTTGGCCTGTTGATAGGGTAGATCTTAGATAGGCAGGCAAAACTGAACTGCATGCTGGGAGGAAGAAGGCAGAATTAGAGAGATGCCATGGAGCCACCAGAGTCAGACATCTGAGTCTTTGCCAATAAGCCACTGCCACGTGGCGATATACAGATTAATAGAAATGGATTAAATTAATGTAAGAGTTAGACAATAAGACGCTAGAGCTAATGGGTCAAGCAATGTTTTAATTAATATAGTTTCTGTGTGATTATTTCAGATCTAAGCTATCCAGGCTGCTGGGAACCAACAAGCAACTCCCTTCAACAGCAAGACCCTGTACAGGTCAGTAGAGGTCTTTAAAAACATGGCACTGTTGTTTAAAACTCTAAAACAGAAATATGTATTCATTTTAAGTTGCAAAAACAGAAATCTAGCTGTTTTGGGATTTTTAAATTTTTATATTCCTTGTCTTAAATTCTTTTGAAATAAGGCAGACATAGTAATAATAAATATGGTACTTCTCAATCAACAATCCTCCATGAAATCCTAGTACTGGGTGCTTTACTTTGTGTGCACGCGTACTTGTGCTGGCCACGAGGCTGCTTGTAATTGGCCCTCTAACAAATTAAACACATCCCCCCCCCCTTTCTGGCACAAGCTTCTCAGCTGTCTTGTCAGTTTCCCAAACCCCTTATCAAGGGTGAAAAGCATTCTGATTTGCTATCAACTGAACTCATGAAGAGAAGTTGACCATCTAGAGACACGCAAATTGTTTTGGCATTTTAGGTTGTTCTTGGGCTGATCTTTGATGTTCACTGGCGATATGAAAATAAAACATTTATTATTCCTCTCTAATAAGCTTCACAAAGGTTCTTGCAGAGGTGGAACAGACATTCTGCCAGCAGACACCACTCCTTACTGTTCCAATGGTGGATGTCTTGGGTGAGCTTGAGGATGTCTCTTTTCAGTTTTAGGGGTGATTGAGCAAACATTGCAGCTGTGCTTTGTGGGGGTTGGCTCGACAGAGCTGTGGAACTGAAATATTAAGGACTCTATTCTTTCTTTTAATGAAATTCTGTATGTCCTCAGACTCCCTGTGAATGAAATATTTCAACATCGAGGGAGCATAAAGTGAACATTAAAATTCTTAAGACCAGCCTAACTCCTCCGGATCAGCCACAGCTAACAGCCCCTGTATAGCATCCTGAAAACCTATGGCATATACACTGTATAAGGACTTCTCCATTTATCTTTGTGCACCAGGTGTGACATTTAGCAACTTTTTCTTCCATTTGCCAGCACGTGGCTAAACATCTCTTTGTCCATATTCATTGAGATTGACCTCATCATTGCTAACTGCAGCCTATCCAGTTCAGCTTAAATTCTATGCTGCAAGGCATGTAACCATTGTATATGCGTAAAGATTTTTTATTATAAGAAATTTGTCAATAACCATGCCTGTGTACTTTTGATTTACACAGTATACTTTGTAGGCTAAATTCTCAGACTCAGAGACTCAGAATTATTTGGACAAATGGTATGTATATTTAAATTTTTAGCTGTTATTACAAATGACCACATAAAAAGGCTATGCAATTAACACTTTTACAAGGAATGTATGAATGTTTGCTGTACTAGCCATATCTTCCAGTCTTCAGCATTATAAAGCTTTGAAACTGTGGCCACCATTTTGATGCTATTGGCCTTAAAAATTATGATTCAAGTATATTCTTTTATGAATGCTAATTACTTCTATTTCCTTTCTGTAAACTGCCCATTTTCTACATGTCTTTCCTTTTATTTAATGGTTTGTTTGGAGAATAGTGAGGTTAGATACTTTTATGTCAGATTATATCAATTTTAATTCCATGATACATAAGATGAACTATTTTCTTCTAATATTTTTATGGTTTATTTATTTAGGGGCAGGATCTCTCTAGAATAGCCTGACTTCAAAGTACATAGCTGAGAATGACCTTGAACTCCCCCCCCCCGTCTCTGTCTCTCTCACTGTGTGTGTGTATGCTATAAGTGTGATTTAGTAACACATGTGTGCCTATGTGGTCATCCATGCTCACGAAGACTAGAGACTTTCTGATTAGATGTCCCACTTTTACAGTCTGTACTTGATTCACTGGAGTCAAAGTTTCTCCCTGAAGTGGCAGCTAGCCTGGGATCTGGCTAGTTCAACAGGCCTTTTTGCATCCCCACAGTGTTGGAGGCAAGTGCATGACAATAACCTGTTGTTTCCCATGGTTCTGGGGATTGGAACTCATGCTTGCTCAGCCAGCCCTCTTACCCACAGAGCCATTTCTTCAAATCCAATAATCTACTATTTTGTTCTATTTCTTATTAATAAAAATTTTCACCTCCCCTCCTCCCATTTCCCTCCTCCTCCCCCCATTCTCCCTCCCTTTCTCTCTCCAGTCCAAAGAGCAGTAAGGGTTCCCTGCCCTGTGGGAAGTCCACGCAAAGGACACTGTCTTTAAGACAAAAAGGCAACCTACTGATTGGGAGAAGATCTTCACCAACCCTGCAACAGACAAAGGTCTGATCTCCAAAATATATAAAGAACTCAAGAAACTAGACTGTAAAATGCTAATTAACCCAATTAAAAATGGGGTACTGATCTGAACAGAGAATTCTCAACAGAAGAAGTTCAATGGCCACAAGACACTTATGGTTATGCTCAACCTCCTTAGCGATCAGGGAAATGCAAATCAAAACAACTTTGAGATATCATCTTACACCTGTCAGAATGGCTAAAATAAAAAACACCAAGCCTTAGCCTTTGCTGGAGAGAATGTGGAGTGAGGGAAACACTCATCCATTGCTGGTGGGAATGCAAATTTGTTCTATTTCTTATCTTATGCTTTAGAATAAGACTCTTCCATCCTTGCTGCTTTTGTCTCTGATACTAATCTAGGATCCTTCCACTTCTGTCTTCTTCATATGCACAGAGTTTGTTCATGCTTTGTTCAGCTATGATCCATTCATCCTCTATAATTATTGGAATTTGCATAGCTTTGTGTTTTAAGTTTTTAATAATTTTGTATTTTTACCAGTGCAAATCAATTATACATAATAGGTTTTATTGTGAGTTTCCCACATATCTTTAATACATAATACACTTTGATCATATTTCAACATGATTTGGCATCTAATCTCCTTTCCTTAGCTCTCCTTTTTATTTCTCTAACTCATAACTAATAAAAATCTGAAATGACCTTTGGTAGTGAGTACATTTTTGAAAGCTATGTCTCTCAGTTTTTCTTTAAAGTATTCATTCTCAGAATAGTTTTCAAAAGCGTGCAGGGGAGTCTTTCCTGCACTCTGGACATTCAGCAATAACTGAGAGAAAAGATCCCAATTCTTGCAGAGCAAGCAGGGCAAGCAGGAAAGGACAATGGCAAATAAATAGGTTATATAACAACACTCCATGAGAGCATGTAGGGAATAAATTATGAATAAGAGCTGCAGAATATGGAGGGGCAACAGATAAGCTACAAGCTGTTTGGGAAACAGTCTCAGAGCAGCCTTAAATTCATTAGGCACCAGTTTATCATATCCAGTTTCCTTCTAAGTAGCGTGACCTTAAGTGGTCAGTGTCTAAAATAGAATTTGCCATTTTTCCATTAAAATCTGCTCCCTCTGGTCTCTGTGTTTTACCTGGCCTTGCCATCTTGCTTCTTAGATGTGTAATGTAAAGCTTTCAGGGCGGTTGCTTCTGTCCTTCCCTACTCTCCTGGAATGTCGTCCAAAGCTTCGCACCATGGCTCCATGATGTGTGCTTGAAAATCACAATTCTTGTGTACATCTGCATGTCTGTACACGTTCCTGTGTATGCAGGTGTATGTGGGGACCAGAGGTCTTCAGGTGGCCATTCTTCAGGAGTTATCCCTTTTGGTTTTTGAGACATGGTCTCTCCCTGGGATCAGTAGCTTGTTACAGTCTAGGCTAAATAGCTGACAAGCCCCAGGGATTCTCCTGGCTCCACTTCTCCTGGGCTGAGATTACAGGTGTGCACCACCAGCCTGCCTTTTTACAAGAGTTCTGGACTCAGACTCAATTCCTCAAACAGTAGGCACTTTATTGACTGAGAGAAAAAAAATCCCTCACAACTGCCCCATGCCTTCTTTTAATATAATAATGTTAATATTCTCAAACACAGCTTTCTGACCAAAACCCTTTAGTTGCTTGTGGGAAATAATTTTGCTTATATGATGAATCTATAGATGGTGTCATTTCAGAATTAAAATTCGGGGGGTCTGAGCTAGGTCTGCTCTCAACCCTCTTTCCAAATGGAAAGTTGCTGTTTGTCAGGTTCTGCCCAAAACACCAGGGCTACAGATGCATCCAATCTCCACAGTGAGCTCTAAAAGGACTGTTGCTTACAAATGAGGAAACTGAGGAATTTAGATGCTGTCTGAGACAGCAGAGCCAGCAGCACGTTCACACATGGTGAGGAGGAGCAAAAGCTTGGCTTTAAACCAGCTCCATGTGCATGACTTTGTGTGTGTATGTAATTGAAACTTTGTCAGACTCCATCCCTGTTTGTGCGCCCCTGTGGCTGAGTGCTGTTCCTGCTACCAGGACCTTGGTCTCAGCTCTCACATTATGCCCTCATGGCCAAAGCCCAGCTCACACAGGCTTCTGTCCCTTTCTAGGACCAGCCTTGTCTGTAGCACTCTTTCACCTTCGCGTTGCTACAGCAGCTCCAGGAAGACTTGCCTAGCCAGCACAGGGGTGCATGGCAGTCTCCCTATCCAACACAGGGGTGCATGGCAGTCTCCCCACCCAACACAGGGGTGCATGGCAGTCTCTATACTCAACCTACCCAACACAGGGAGCATGGCAGTCTCCCTACCCAACCTACCCAACATAGGGGTGCATAGCAGTCTCGCTATCCAACCTACCCAACACAGGGATCATGGCAGTCTCCCTACCCAACCTACTCAACACAGTGAGCATGGCAGTCTCCCTAGCCAACCTACCCAACACAGGGGTGCATGGCAGTCTCCCTACCCAACCCAGGGGTGCATGGGAGTTTCCCTTCCCAACACAGGAGTGCATGAGAGTTTCCTTTCCCAACACAGGGGAATATGTGTGTTTGTCTCCGTCTTTTTTTGAAAGTAGATTGCAATGTACTCTAAAGTGGGTGCAGTGACTTCCTCTTAGGACAAGGAATGATTTAGTTCCCATGGAAAACGTTTATTGTTGATGACCAAGTCCACCATAAGACAATGGAATAACAATTGAATAAAACCTCTATTTAGATGCTGGCAATGACTGTAATACACATACATCATATATATATATATATATATATATATATATATATGAGTCCCCTCTGTATGCTATGAGTATGTTTTATTACCATTGGTTAATAAAGAAGCTGCTTTGGCCTATGGAAGGGCAGAACAAAGCCAGGTGGGAAATCTGAAGATTATGTATATATATATATATATATATATATATATATATATATATATATATGGAGAGAGAGAGAGAGAGAGAGAGAGAGAGAGAGAGAGAGAGAAGGCAGAGTCAGGGAGATGCCAAGTAGCTGCTGAAGGAGAAAGATGCCAAGAACCTTTACCAGTAAGCCACAATCTTGTGGCAAAACACAGATGAATAGAAATGGGTTAATTCAAGATGTAAGAGCTAGTGAGAAATATGCCTGAGTCATTGGCCAAACAGTGTTGTAATTAATATAGTTCCTGTGTGATTACTTAGGTCAGGATGCCTGTGAAATGAACATGCAGTTTCAATTACACACACACACACACACACACACACACACACTAAGCTTTCCAAATAAAAATTAAAAAAATAAAGGCAGAAAGGTTCACTTGACAAACCTTTACCAAACATATGCTTCATATATGTAAGTACCTATGAAGAATCAAACAAATGAAGCAGAATATTCTCAGTTATGTGGTGATAGCAAATACTCACAACCTTGCAGTGACTTGAAATGGAAGTATTTTTCAAAGTCATATCAGTTACCCTTTGAAGGTTGCTAGGGCGATATTGCTCAAGTTAATCATACAGGACCTGAGCCCTTCCAGCAACCTCTCCCTTGAAAGGTTGGGGTGATATATCGGAAGGAGGGGGGGAAGTTATGGGATATGGGACCATGTGGGGGTGATATATCAGAAGGAGGGGGGAATGTCATGGGATACGGGATCCTGTGGGGGTGATATATCAGATGGAGAGGGAAATGTGATGGGGTGTGGGACCATGTGGGGGTGATATATAGAAAGGAGGGGTGAATGTCTTGGGGTATGGGACCATATGGGGGTGATATATCGGAAGGAGGGGGGCAATGTCAAGGGATACGGGATCCTGTGGGGGTGATATATCAGATGGAGAGGGAAATGTGATGGGGTGTGGGACCATGTGGGGGTGATATATCAGAAGGAGAGGTGGGGAATGTGATAAGTATGGGACCACGTGCTATCCATTCTTTTTCATCTTCTATGGCCAAAGCAATGGCAGAATCTCACCCAGAGTCAAGTTCGGGAAATACACACTGGTTAGAAAGAAAGGTCTGTTGATGAATAATTCTCAACCCTCTGCTCCCCACCCCCGACAAAGATCTCTGCCTCCTGTAGCTTATTCTAGTCTGCAAAGGGAACACAGAAAATACATGGCAGAAGAGACAGTTGTATTAATTATAGAGTGTGCAGTATTGAAAAGGAGGGGCATCAGCTAGCAATGATGGTGAGCGAGTGGAGGACACTGAGATGTCCCTGAGATCGTGCCACTAAAAGAGCCCCTGAAGGAGGCAACGGCAGCTGTAAGGTGGTTTTCCTGAGAAAGGGCTTCTGCCAGACGTAGCAACTGTGCAAAAATCCTAACATGGGAGCATCTTTGGGTGTTTAAGAACAGCATGGAGGTTAGTACGGCTGTGCGTGGCAGATGGAGATAGCAGAGTATGGGCTGCCGAGGCTAGACCACATGGTACTTCAGAGGGATTCAGAATTTCTTTTACATTTTTTTCAGACCCAATAGGAAAACAACCAGCTTTCACACTACTGTTAAAAGCATCTGTACTGAGAGCAAACTCATGCAGGGCACGAAGGAGGCAGGGAGGCGCAGGAGAGTGACTCCACTGTTCAATTAGACCTGGCAGCATCTCACCCCAGGTGACTGCATGACATCTTGCCGTGGGATCTGATTTCAGGTTCCTCTCGGGATGTGAGTTTCACAGTGTGGTTTTAGTTTCAAGCACAGCATGGTTCTGAAATGTAATTGTGTTTCTTCCCACGATCATCTGCCTTCCTCCAGTTTCACCTTTGGAGCCATGCACCTTGTTCACCGGCGACCCTGGCCTCCCTTGCAGTCATTTGATTGCCCGAGTTCTTCCCAGCCCCAGCCCTTCCCTTCCACACGTCTCAGAGTCTCCTGCTGGAGAGGCCTTACTCCAGCAGCCAGCTTAAAGAGGTCTCTCATGGATGCATCATTCTATTTCCTCAGTGGTGGTTATTACAGTATACAATACAGTTTCTTAATCTCTGGTTAATGGTGTGTGTGTGTGTGTGTGTGTGTGTGTGTGTGTGTGTGTGCGTGTGTGTGCTGAAGATGGTTGTTTCCCAGGCACCATCTATAACTTGTTCAATAGGATAGACTGACAGACCAGCAAGCCCCAAAGATCCTCCTATTTCTGTCCCTTCCCTTCACTGGGACTGCAAACAGGTAGCACCATGTCTGACGTTTTACATGGATTCTGAGAAATCTGAATTTAGGTCAGTGCAAAGCATACTTTATGGACTGAGTTACCTTCCAAGCCCCAATGGTCTATTTTTTTATTTTAAGATTTCTTCTTTATTATTGAAACTTTCATACATGTATAGAATGAAATATGATCAAATACACTCCCACTTCTGCCATTAAATTTTGTTTATAACATTCTTCCTTCCTTCCCTCCCTACCTCCCTCCCTGCCTCCCTCCCTCCCTTCCTTCCTCCCTCCCTCCTTCCTTTCTTTGAGACAGGGTTTCTCTGTGTAGCCCTTGCTGTCCTGGAACTCATTTTGTAGACAAGGATATTCCCAAATTCACAGAAACCTGCCTGCCTCTGCCTCCTGAGTGCTGGGATTAAAGGCACATACCACCATCACTTTAGTTTTTTGTTTTCTTAATAATTCAATAAGTCCAGTTAGTGCCTGTGTATGCATAGATGTGGGGCCACACAATGCAGCATGGGAATCCTTTGAGTGACCACATCACCGACTCTCTCACTTCCAGGAACTATCAACTCCCAGTATCTCCTCAGTAGGGTCTTTTTTGTCTTACTAGAATGTAAGCTTTGTAACCAGATAGCTGGGACCTACTGTGCACTTCTCAGTATCTCTAGAACAGTACCTGAGGGAATTAGGAACAGAAGAAGTTTTATAGGAACAGACCATAGTAGTTTTCATCCGTCATGCTTTATTTTTCCATTGTTTCAGCTACCCCTACCCCTGATCAATCATGGTCTGACAATAATAAGTGGAAAAGTCTGGAAATGAGCAGCTCATAAAATATGTATGTTTTAAAATACCATTCTTAGTAGTTCTTCATTTACTTGGAAGTGATCATGTTTTTGCTTGGTCTTTCTACTCTGTATGTGCTACCCACCTGTTAATAGACATCAGTACTACCCCAGCTTTCAGGTATCTTACTGGACAGAGTCAAGGATAAGAAGAAATCATTCATACAAAAGTCAGGATCGATCATTCAAGGAGAGTTGAAGAAATTTTGAAGTACTTTATAAAAATATGAACTAGTGGCATGTTTGAAGAGAAAATATTTTTGAGCCTCAGACAGCATAAGGTGGCTGTTAGCATGCTGGGTGTTACAAATTCTAGTGTAATGAACAATTTTTGTATCTGTTTCCTCCACCCGGCACGATGTGTTATTCTTCTTATCTTTTGTGCTTCTTTGACAAACACTTATTGTCCCAAATGGTCCTGACCCCATGTTTTCAAATTTTCATGCTGAGCTTCCTAGTGAGTCCCTTATTAAATGTAGAGTCTTATCATGAATTTTACAAAGGATTCATGGAAAAGAAAAACCTTGCATGCATGCCATGATCTTTTGGACATATTGAGATGTTTCTAATCAAGCTGCCATCTGGGCCGTGCCTCCCTTTACATCTGTCGTGTGCCATCAGTTCATGAACTGATGTCACATGTCACTTGAAGCACAAGGTTGGAGCTGTGAAAGTTGCCAGCTCTAGATCTGGCTATCTCCTTTCTTCAGTTTTGAGACCCAATATGGCTTGACTTGAAAGAATAAGCTGTTGATAAAATTAATAAGCTTTATTCAGGAATTGGGTACTTGAAGGTGTTAGCAGGCAGGGAGGTTCTTCATCTGGGTGGGATACTAATTGAAATGAAAGAAGCAAATGAAGCAGTTTCTAATTACTCTTGGGGCCCAGGTAGACTGTTTGAAACAGGAAGCACTCAGGAGAGAGATGCTGGAAGACTGTGAAGAAGGCAGTGCTGGGTGGAAACCAGAAGAAAGGGATGCTTTGGAATTTTTCAGTGTGATTGCTGCTTCCTTTAAAAAGGTATTGGTTGTCTGAGGCCCAGGTTAAAATCTGAAGCGTGCTGGAGAGATGCCTCAATGGTTGAGAGTACTACTGTTTCTGCAAAGGACCCAGGTTCAATTCCTAGCACACATGATCGCTCACAACCATATGATACTCCAGGTCCAGGTCATCCAGTGCCTTCTTATGACCTCCTCAGGCACCAGGAATGCATGCAGTTTACAGATAGACATGCAGGTAAAACATCCACATACATAAAATCAAAAATAAAAACAAATGCTTTAGCATAAAAATCATTTGCTTTATATTTGTATGGTGTTTGGTTCTAAGTATTTGTGCCATTCAACCATATAGTAGGTGGAGTGGACATTATCATTTTCATCCAAGAGACAAGGAGGGGGAGGCTTTGCTAAGAGCTCAGTAGAAAGGATGCAAACATGAATCTTTGACAGCATGATTACCATGGCCTTTCAACCTTTCTTCGTTGTTCATACTGCTGATCACTCAATGAAGTTTCCTCAGCTAGCTCTCAGATGCAAGGGCTATAAGAAACAACTGACTGGGAAAGCCAGTCCAGGGTGGGCCCAGGAGGCAAACTGGGGAGTAGAGAGTGCAGGCTTAGCCTGATTTCTAGAGTATCAGTTACATCCAAAGTAGGTTCACTTGGCAATGGAAGGGCTGGCCTTTTGCATTTCCACATGCTACTATCATTGCCTGGTAAATGCCACCTTTCCCTCCAGGGAGGACCCAGTGCCCTGGAGCAACGCTCTGCATGGTGGTGGTGTGAGGGCTAGCCAGTTAGCAGCAATTTATAATGGGGGGGTCTCCAAAATTATACCCCAAATCTATGCTAATCAGGAGGTGTGAATGAGGTATCTATGGTGTAGTAAGAGAAAGCCATTTGGAATGTTTAGGCTGCTATACTGAATACAAGAAATTATTTCCTTCTGGTAAATCCTCAGGCCAGATGGAGCTCACGCAAATCCCTCCTTTGAAATAAGCATCTGAGGAGCTGTGGTCATCTGACTCCTTGAAGAGTCAGATCCAAGGACAGTGAGTTATTCAGAAGATGAGCTGCTCGGGCTGTTCTTCATTTTCTTGAATTTACAAAAACAATTCCATTCATTCATTCTTTTCAGACAGAAGATCAGATCTAGGAAATAAGTGAGTTAGTTTCAAGCTCTCGAACTTGTAAAAGAGAAAAAGTGACGTGAATCTAGATCTCCTGGTGATCAGCTAAGCTTCCCTTCCAGGTCATAGCTTACCAAATGGTAGGATGGACCCCTGCTTCTATCTGGCCAACTTGGAGAGCAGAGTCAAGAAGGGAGAGAGGCCTCCTTCCTTGATTCTGACAGC